>NC_060142.1:680138637-681388637 GCF_021461385.2 Schistocerca piceifrons | reverse complement strand
AACCTGTTCGTGTCATCGACCGCGACCCTTCCCTCTGGAGAACCTATCAACAATTTCGAGACAGGTATGTCCGACCTAACCTTTTGCAGAACCAGCAAAAATAACTCACTACCTCTACCTTTACCTCAGATATTGCGCTATCTCATCTAAAGCTACTGCCACAGTTTTCGTATCCCAGGCGCTCTTAATGGGAAGAGCCTGCCACAGGTAGAGTGCGAGATAAATATTGATACGCCATCAGGATCTCGCGTAATTATTCTCCCCGTTATCAGACGGTGGGTAGGCATGGACTAGAACCCTACTTGCAGAGAGCCACTGATTTGAATGGATACTGGGGGAAAGGTGGTAGAAATCGCAACACATATAAAAGGTTTATAAACGAACAGATATACTGAAAGTAGGACAAAACAACGTACACTTGACGGAGGGCATGTGCTACTGACATATGCATATTCACAGAAAGACAGGTAGAAAGAGCATTGGCCTATAACTACAGGGTGGTCCAGAAGTCCGGAAACACCCTCATAAAATTCAAATGGAGTAGCAAACAAGGAAAGAGACTCCCTACAAACGAGGAACGGGAAGGGAGAAACTTTATAGGCTATGCCACCAACATGGCGGCCATCTTGAAAGCCGCCATCTTGAATGCAACTAGAAAATTTCAAATTGGAATATGGTCATGTGACATATCAAACAGATAGAGAATTACACCAAAAAAACAATGCCGATGTCATTTTAGACGTAGCGTTATTCATTCTCCGGTCATAGCCAGTTACACGTGGCAGCGGTGGGACGCTCGGCAGCATGTGTGTTATGTGCCGAAGAGGCATTACGCCGATGTTACAATCCCGAGAGATCACCAACAGTCATAGGAATGGCTCGATATGTTGTCCATTATGTTGGATTGTTAATTCTATCCTCCGAACCCAGTACTGATGAACTTTGACCGACACATCTGGCTGAATTTGACCACACGCATCAACAATGCGCTGCTTTAGTTGATGCAAATCCCGTATTTTCACAGGATAAACCATTGCTTTGACATGACCCCAAAGATAAAAATCCAGAGGAATCAAATCTGGTGAACGTGGGGGCCACTCCCTACGAACAACCCTTTTTTGAGGGAACTGCACATCCAGATATGCTCGCACATTGTGACCATAATGTGGTGGGGCTCCATCATGATGGAAGAATTCCGGAAATGTCCCATCCTCCCTTAACAACGAGGGAAACACTTCTTCATCCAATAACCTCAGATAACCATTGATTAAAACGTTAGCATGAGTAAATGATATCTAACAGTTAAACACATGTAACATATCAGGCATGGGATAGTCACTTTGCACCGTTTCAGACTCCATTTTATGACTTCTCAGTACGTAATACTCACGCTGCCGAGCGTCCCACTGCTGCTGCAAGTAATTGGCTATAACCCGAGAATGAATAAAGCTATGTTTAAAATAACGACGGCATTGTTTTTCTGGTGAAATTCTCTATCTGTTAGATATGTCACATGAGCACATTCCCATTTGAAATTTTGGAGTTGAATCCAAGATGGCGGCTTTCAACATGGCCGTCATGTTGGTGGCATAGCCTATAAAGTTTCCCACTTCCCGTTCCTCGTGTGTAGGGAGTCTCTTTGCTACTCCATTTGAATTTTATGAGGGTGTTTCCGGACTTTTGGACCATCCTGTACATATATCTGACTGTAGAACAATGCGGTGAGAGAATACTGAACCACGAGAACTAGGTTTTGCCAACAAAAGGGGGAGGTCCATTTCGTTAAACGTTACTGCATGGCTGGCGCTCCTGCTCTAACATAGTAGTAACACATAATACTTGCGATCGCCAAACGAACGAGACGGTTTTCGGATTCGAGCATCATTATTAGACTGTGGCCGAAGTAACGAACCGTTACACTTTACTGTAAGGTGGCGGAGCATACCTACTGACAAAAGGCGATTGCGGGCGAGACGGCAGGTGGTGGACCTCCTAAGAAAATGCTGCAGAATAGGCGGAAGCGGCGATCTTCAGGGGTGTTGTTAACTGGTCGGCACCTCACAATCTTGTGCCCACGGCTGAAGAAAAGTAGTTCTGCTACCAACTTTCCGGGTGGTCAAGCGGCTAGCTTTCTCGTGCTGGGCCGTAGAACTCGCCGCATCCTTTTAGCACCAGAGCTTTCCTAGCCTGTCTCAGCCTCGACCATTGGGACAGCGGGCTTTTGCTCTGCTCCTACGTGACTCAAGACCAAAAGACGCTCCGTTTAAACTTGAGTCATTTTAACGGCCACCGCCATATTGAACAATTTATTATCTTCTCTCAAAATAATGGCAGCCGAAATCTGTTTACAGAGTTCGGTTCCTCTGTGTGTTGGGAATTATTATTGCAACGTTTCTTTCGTTTCTGTATTTATTTAGGTGCTTTAATTTGCGGTTGAATCTTTAGAGACTTCAAAAGAAAATTGATATGTAAATTATAGATATAACGGCTGTTTGTTCCTTATCAAAAGGTTCAGAATCTGTCACGGGTTTTCATGTTCATTAACGACTTATCGTCTCTCCTTTGTTTCACGCGTTGCACGGCCGCCCACGCTCTCGTCATAGCATGTGGAGTTCTTGGGAGGGTTCGTAACGCAATGTATTATGAGATTTCCCATCAAGACGGACCATCTTCCGACGTTTCTCGTGTTTTAACAGACAACTGAGACAGTTATTCACGTTAATGCTCCGCCCTTCTCGGTACGTTAACTTAAGCTGAAACTATCCCTTTCTTTTACTCATAAGTTTCTCTTTCTGTAACTGACCAACACAAACTAGGGAGTCTGTGTCACTGTGCAATCGATCACATACGAAAGAATCATTGGTTTATGTTAGTATTCAATGTTTTCTAAAAACAAATTCACTTAGTGATTATAAACGTGTCTGCTTTTACTTACAACTTCGTCTTCGAAAAAGGAACGGGAAGCCTACCTTTGCTACAGATGATGCAACGAAAATTCAACGAGCAGCTTTTGGTGATAAATCGCGATTCTCTGTGATCTTATATTCAAAAGAAGAGAAAAAGAGTGAAGTGGTAGACATTAAAAGTAAATATTAGATGGTGGATGTACATAATTTTCTCAACCGTGCAAGGGATAAAAATGTTTAGGTAACAAGTAGGCAAAAAATCGACCACTGGGAACGTCACTCGTTGGGGGAAGACATGGAGGGAGTGACGTTATGGTGCCTCGTTAGCAAGAGAGACATTGGAATGGTGACGAAAAGTAGGCAGCAAGATATGAGGCGAACTGTCTGGTGCGATGGCCTTATTAGGGCTCCTTATAAAATATCGATATATCGATATTTTTTCCAAAACATTGTCGATATATATCGTGCATAGTTTTCCCATGGGATAACGATATAGAAATGGTAATACCGATTGCCAGTAATTGTATTTTATATTATATTTTTTCGCAAGTTTTGACAAAAATGTGAAGTTGTGTTTAGAAACTGTAGTGGAACATAATTTTACTTTCACTGTGTGAAGTAGTCTTCCCGCTTTTTGAGCTTTCATCACGTCGAGTCTCTCTCTTTGACTACGTGAAGCAAGCATAGAGGGCACAAACAAGAAGTCCGATTGCACTGGGGGGTGGTGGTGTGAATGGAATAACAAGATATCCGATGTGGGGTAATAGCACACTAGTTGCGTTAAGAAACTGCTTTTAACGCAACTAGTGCGCTGTTTCTTTACTTCGGCATTCTTCAAAATAGTTGCTGAAACTGATGAACAAAAATCTAAATGACAAGATTGGTCCTCGTGGTCGGAGACTTGTGAGGGAAAATTTTGACGTAATCGGCGCACTACGCTACCATAAAAACTACAAAGCTTAAGTTCACCAAGCAATTTTGACACTACAATTGCAAGGTCGCTGGCGTTTTGCAGAAATTAAAAAAAAAAAAAGAATTTAAAAAATTAAGGTTCCAAGCAGTTTTTCAAGTTCAAAAAGCAACCATCTCACAGGAATATCCGTAATGTATGAATCAACATTATTACAACTTGAGTCGTATGTGCACACAACCTGATGCACTATCTCAAAATGTACGTGTCCTATGAAAGTGGTGTGGGAGACTGTGGGGCCACTCTCACAGCACGTCACAGGAGCAAGGAGCGTCAGCATACTCATACCAAGGGAAGATGTCCCTGATGGTGGGCATTTTTAGACCTTAAGAACTTATTTTCCTCAGTATTTCCACAGGTACTGAGTTCTGTGTACTGGAGCTATCTGATACTTTTCTAAATAATCACTCGGACTAAAAAAGTTGAGATGTTTGCTACAAAAAATCTCTTAATGACTGTGACTACTAATGTAGATTTTTCCCCTTGGGGAATAGCAACAAACCTACATGCAGCCTACGCTGACCAACGAAATCAGGTAGCTAATGAGATCCAACAACACTGTAACTCTGCCATCATCGTCTGTCATCCTTTCTTTTATGCTGTAACTGTTACAAATTATAGCAGTATTCTGCCTCTCTACGCTATACACTTCCTGAAGTTAAACCTAGAAACAGATACAATCTGAGTTATAAGACGCATGAATATTATTACCTACATCACATCAAATAAGACACAATGCATCTTACTTATAATTTCTCTTCTAAATCAGGACTGACCATACAAATCAGAACTTGTCATCAGGATTTTGGACGTTAATAATTGCCTTCTTTCTAGCTGTAGCCTTATGAGACTACATCTACATCTACACACACACTCCGCAATCCACCATACGGTGCGTGGCGGAGGGTACCTCGTACCATAACTAGCATCTTCTCTCTCTGTTCCACTCCCAAACAGAACGAGAGAAAAGTGTCTGCCTATATGCCTCTGTACGAGCCCTAATCTCTCTTATCTTATCTTTGTGGTCTTTCCGCGAAATATAAGTTGGCGGCGATAAAACGGTACTGCAGTCAGCCTCAAACGCTAGTTCTCTAAATTTCCTCAGTAGGGATTCACGAAAAGAACGCCTCCTTTCCTCTAGAGACTCCCACCCGAGTTCCTGAAGCATTTCCGTAACACTCGCGTGATAATCAAACCTACCAGTAACAAATCTAGCAGCGCGCCTCTGAATTACTTCTATGGCCTCCCTCAATCCGATCTGATAGGGATCCCAAACGCTCGAGCAGTACTCAAGAATAGGTCGTATTAGTGTTTTATAAGCGGTCTGCTTTACAGATGAACCACATCTTCCCAAAATTCTACCAATGAACCGAAGACGACTATCCGCCTTCCCCGCAACTGCCATTACATGCTTGTGCAACTTCATATCGCTCTGCAGTGCTACGCCCAAATATTTAATCGACGTGATTGTGTCAAGCGCTACACTACTAATGGAGTATTCAAACATTACGGGATTCTTTTTCCTATTCATCTGCATTAATTTACATTCATCTATATTTAGAGTTAGCTGCCATTCTTTACACCAAACACAAATCTTGTCCAAGTCATTTTGTATCCTCCTACAGTCACTCAACGACGACACCTTCCCGTACACCACAGCATCATCTGCAAACAGCCTCACATTACTATCCACCGTAACCGAAAGATCATTTATGTAGATAGAAAACAACAGTGGACCTACCACACTTCCCTGGGGCACTTCAGATGATACCCCCACCTCCGATGAACTCTCACCATCGAGGACAACGTACTGGGTTCTATTACTTAAGTCCGCGAGCCACTCACATATTTGGGAACCAATCCCATATGCTCGTACCTTAGTTAGGAGTTTGCAGTGGGGCACCGAGTCAAACGCTTTCCGGAAGTCAAGAAATATGGCATCCGTCTGATACTCTTCATCCACGGTTCGCAAGATGTCATGTGAAAAAAGGGCGAGTTGCGTTTCGCAGGAGCGATGCTTTCTAAAGCCGTGCTGATGCATGGACAGCAACTTCCCTGTCTCAATTCATTATATTCCAACTGAGAATATGTTCGAGAATCCTGCAAGAAACCGATGTTAAGGATCCGTCCTTCTACCCTTCTTATATACAGGCGTCACCTGCGCTTTTTTCCAGTCATTCGGGACTTTACGTTGGGGAAGAGATTCGCGATAAATGCAAGCTAAGTAAAGAGCCAACGCAGTAGAGTACTCTCAGTAAAACTGAACTGGAATCCCATCAGGACCTGGTGATTTATTTATTTTCAACCCATTCAGCTGCTTCACAACCCCAGGGATGTCTATCACTATGTCCTCCATACGGGAATCTGTACGAGACTCAAACGGCGGTTTGTTTGTACGATCTTCCTGCGTGAAAGATTTCTCACACGCTAAATTTAAAATTTCGTTTTGCTGTCTTCCGTTGCCAGGCCAGACTGATCAGTGAGTGAGTGGATGGAAGCCATCGACCCGCTTACCGATTTTACGTAAGACCAGAATTTCCTTGGGTTTTCATCAAGACCTTTTGCTAAGGTATGACGGTGGATATATCGAGACCCCACATTAAATGGATTAATAAAATGTAAGTATATGTCGAACTGGAGGATTCAGATGAGTCAATTGAGGGACCTTCTTTCCGGCATCTTGGAAAAATGGTACTGTATGATGTAACGCCGGAAATGCATATCCTCCTTTTCCATCTATTGCACTGCAATTTTTTTTCCTTATTTTGTTACCTGAAGATATAACATTTCTGTGTCTTTATATATTGTAATTGTTTTACTATTTGTATGTATATATATATATATATATATATATATATATATATATATATATATATATGCATTTATGTCGATGTATAATTGGTTTGTTTTGTAAATATTATTTGTATTTATACGCTGGGTCTTGCCTAGGGAAAACTATGCAATCGAAAGATTACATCGATAGGTAGTGTGGAGAACGAAAGTGTTTAGGATCTTTGGTAGTGTTAACTCTGTCGCGTGGAGCGCGGGCTGAGCAGAGGGGAGTCTGGCTGGGGTAGTGCAGTGGAGCAGGTGTGTTGTGTGACGCTCCCCCGAGTTGCCGCGCTTTCGGGGTTGGGCAGCATGTAATTGCGCTCGACTTGCTATGATAGTTTCTGACACGGTGTCGCGGACGGGAAGCATTAGCTGGCACACATCAAGAGCCCGTTTCGCCTGGTGACCGTGTCGAGAAGGAGGTGCGCCAACATCCAGCTTCTGCAACAGCGACGGCCGACTATGAGTGACTGTCGCCACCTCCTCGATCGACGGCTTCAAACCTTCAATCAACCTACAAGGAAGACTGGAAGCACGTAAAGTTTTAGAACTGTATGGCAGACCTCAGCTTTCAAAACTGTTCAAATCACAAAATTACAGCAACGTAGCATGAACCTTTGTTGCTCATGGTCCCAATTGCATTGCCAAGCAGGGTCCCTTCCTTTTCCGGAATGAACCCGAGTGTCGTTGAAATTCAAACGCCAGCATTAAAGCAATATTATTCTATTTCACAATTTCAAAGTTCAGTTAAAGTATTCATAGCTGGCTACAATATTTAGTTTACACAAGCACAAATTATGAGTGCGAGTTTTGTTACCTTATTTTAGCCTACCTGTGACTGCAGCTCAGCTTGGTACGTACTAAATTTTACTATTGTTAATTGTGTTAATTGTTCAGAATCATTTAATTCAAGTTCAAAGTTAAATCTCTTATTTCTAAATTGCGTAGATTCAAGTAGCTTTTGAAATGATTGTTGAGGTAGTCCAAGACTAACCGTATCTTACTGAATTTCGATGTGCTTCAGAAAGAAAGCTCACTATTAACTTTAGTCACTAAATTAACTTTCGATTTTCCGGTTTTATTAATTCTTTTGCTAAATTAAGTCAGAGTGTAGCGAAATTTGTTACTTCTGGCAAACTTTCAGTTTTCACACTACACGTGTCAACCTTCAGTTGCCACGCTTCTAGTGCTAATTATATGTGTAATAACCTTTCACTTTCAGTTACTATAGTAATTGTCCTTGAGACTGGCGACCGTAATTTCCCCCAAATCCCAAATATCTAATTAGCGGCAATTAATTGTTAACGTGACGACCGCACATTTACTTTCTTTATTAACTTTACCCCTTTTCAAAATTGATTTCCACCAGTTTCATTTGCATTTTTCCTTTCATTTAGATGTAACCATTTCCTCCCTCTTTACCGACAAATTAACTTCGGTGACGATTGCTTTTCCAAAATTTCCATCAGGTGCACGCGCTTTAATTTTTCACTGTCATTAAGGTCGATAAGTGAGGGGCAGGTTACAATGACATTCCAGGTAACAGTTCAGAAACACTCAGGAACTGAAATGTCCTGCAAGTGTGTAATTTTTTTCGGGTGAGGGGGGGGGGGGGGGGGTATATACAGAACAGACAACATAGCACTGCTCTGCACTTAATGGAGAGGTACCACAGATTGCTAATAATTATCGGAAACTCCACGTCTAAAAGAGGTAGACACATGTTCAGGAAATGGACTGGGTCTCGATACCCCGCAGTACCATTGTCAATATGGGCATACAAAATCCTGTTCTCAAAAGTACCTCGAATCAGCGAGTAACTGAGAGTTGGCATGTGACTAACCTGGTGCATATCTACACTATCAGTAGATCAAGATCGAAAACTCCTGCTAGCCAGAGTAATATTATAACTTGTGGCCGTGGTCGATGGCCCGGATGATTGTTTTGGTTCCAAGCGCTAGTGTGGCGAGTGAGACAGCTGATTCCATGCTGATCATGACGGTCCAGGTTACATAAAATGTGTGGGGGGTGTGCAGGCTGGGGCAACTGTGATGGGCCAAGGCGAGCTGAATATAACAAAAGACCCCACACCGACCACCCTAATATTTGTGTGGAGAAAAAAAAACAATACAGAAGTACTCTCTTTTACAACGAAGGGAATACAACAGATATATGTAGCTGTATAAAAAAGTCTATATTGATACTTGAATAAAGAATCAAAAATGTCACTATCAGTGAATCTGGAATTTATCCTTACATCCTCATCATCAGTTATCTGCCCAAGTCATTTAATGTATCACATGCTTGTATCGCAAAAATGCTGCGACTCAGGTACATCAGCATCATTATCATCCTCATAATAGGATGTCATTTGGCTAGCCATGATGTACTGACCTCCATAAAATTGCACGGCCTGTGTGTGCTTAAAGGGGTGACTCAGGATTTCTCAAAAGGACGACAATGTGTAAGTAACAAATGTACATACAGACTCTTACATGGAGATACATACTTACATAAGCATACATATAGACATGTTACTTACCAATGCCATCGACACTACGTGCAATTTCGTCCTGGGGATACACAGTAGGTGCATCCAGATGACCTCAGAAGTTAAGTCGCATAGTGCTCAGAGCCATTTGAACCATTTTGAACTTACAATATGAATTAACACTTGTGCCTGACAACAGTTGCCATCCTCCATGAACTCTAAATGAAGAATGGTCCCGTGTTACTCGTTTGGAAATCATTGTCATTCATATGGATACTACGCAGCTCATCATTGACAGGAGGTATTTCAATCTGCTGACCCTGTCTCTTGGGTAATGTTAGGCATGCTATTTCCTTAGTGATAATTTCTATCAAAATATCCAGTTCATCGTCATCTTTAGGACGGAAATTACAACGCAGGAAAATCAGCTACATCTGCTCATACACAGGGTCGCTTTCAACTGAAACAGCAAATGGCCTCGAAAACTGCCCGAAAACACTTGTAATACTGCCAGTATTCTATAAGGGTTTATAAAACTATCCTTGTAATTCTATCAAGGTCACGACGATTCTTCAAATCTCAAGTTTTCTTTACCGCCATCGAGCTTAGGAAACAGGACTGTGTTTGTCAAAATTAGTCCTTACGCAAGACGATTCTATTTTTAAACAAATCCCGATCAACAAAAATAAGTTATTCCTCACCTTTCTGTGTGTTACTGTGGGCAGTGTGCAGTCTAATCCACTTAAAATCTGAGGTCCGCAACCCATTCCAGAAGTTCTAATTTTCGTTCCTGTACTACTTTTTCCTACATATACCCAACGAAGCTGATGCTGTGGTATTCAGTCCGAAGACTAGTTTGATGCAGCTTTCCGCGCCTCTCTATCCCATGCAAGTCTCTTCACCTGCGAATAACTACTGCAACTTGCGTGCTTCTGAATCTGCTTGCTGTAGTCATCTCTTCGTCTCTCTCGTCACACTTCCCTCTAATATTAAATTAGTGATTTCTTGATGACTCAAAAAGTGTCCTACCAATTGAATCCCTCATTTTAGTCAAATTGTGACACATATTTCTTGTGTCCCCAATTCTTTTCAGTAACTCCTCAGTAGTTATGTCTTCAGTATTCTTCCGTAGCATCACATTTCAAAAAAGCTTCTATTCTCTTCTTGTCTCGACTGTTATTGTCCATGTCTCACTTCCATACATGGTTATGTTCCAGATATACACCTCCAGAAAAGACTTCGTAATACTTACGTCTATATTCGATGTTGACAAATTTCTCTTCTTCAGAAATGCTTTTCTTGCTGTTGCCAATCTACATTTTCAATCTTCTCTATTTCGGCAGTCATCAGTGTTTCTGTTGCCCAATAGCAAAACCCATCTACTACTTTAAATGTGTTGTTTCCTAATCTAATTCTCAGCATCACCTGATTTAATTCGACTACATGCCATTAGCCTTGTTTTCCTTTTCTTGATGTTCCTCTTGTATCGTCCTTGCAAGACACCGTCCATCTCGTTCACCTGCTCGCCAAAGTCCTTTGCTATATAGTCCTTTGCTATCTG
This sequence comes from Schistocerca piceifrons, assembly GCF_021461385.2. NCBI lineage: Eukaryota > Metazoa > Arthropoda > Insecta > Orthoptera > Acrididae > Schistocerca > Schistocerca piceifrons. The sequence goes on along the minus strand of NC_060142.1, from coordinate 681,377,877 downwards.
TAACCGAATTACAATGTCATCGGCAAACCTAGATGTTTCTCTAAGTCCAGAACTTCAATTCGAAGTCATCATTTTTCTTTGGTTTCCTTTACTTCTCCCTCAATCTACAGATTGAATAACATCGGGGATAGGCTGCAATCCCATCCCACTTTCTTCTCAACTACTGCTTCCCTTTCATGCCCCCTGTCTCCTATAACAATCGTCTAGTTTCTATACAAGTTGTGAATAGGCTTTCGCTCCCTGTATCATTCCCCTACTACCTTCTCAATTGTAAAGAGGGTAATGCAGACAACATCGTCAACATTGTTTAAATATAAGGAGTAGGATCAGTATTGCCTCGCATGTTTTTACATTTCTCAGAAATGCTTACTGATCTTCCCCGAGGCCAGCTTCTACCAGTTTTTCCAGTCCTCTGTACAAAATTGGTGCTAGTATTTGGCAACCATGATTTATTAAACTGATAGTTCGGTAGTTTTCACCCCTGTCCGCAACTCCTTTCTTTCGAATTGGAATTATTATATTCTTCTTGAAGTCTGAGGATATTTCAACTGTCTCATACATCTTGCGTACCAGATGGAAGTGTTTCGTCCTGGTTGACTCTTCCAACGCTATGAGTAGTTCTGATGGAATGTCGTCCGTCTCTGGCGCCAGTACTCTGACAAATTCTTTTCGTAATAACGTATCTCCCATCCCATCTTCATCAACGTCCTCTTACATTTCTTAAGATTCATTTTACTAAGGTTTGAAACTCTTCTTTTCGTTCTTCCGTGTTTGCGATTTAAAAACTGCGTTGTTTTGGAAATCAGCCTTATGCAAACACTGTTGGCTTGTTTTTATATTTATCCAGACATGTTTCAACGCCACTGTGTCATCTTCTGTGGGTCAAATTTTTATTTATGTAAAGTGCAATATCACATTTGTAATAATGTCACTGCTGTAAGGCTAAGAGGTACAATATTTGCAATTTGCTTCGTTTTGTTTGGACACTCACCTTAAAGTTACATCACTAACTGAACTGTATTATTATACACCGATTTTAGTGCTCGTTTTCGTAGTTATTTTTAACAGTATCTCATCTGCAAACTAGCCTCGAAGGGTATTGCGTATTTGTGGAGAGCTATTTCGAGGATAGAGGTTATGTTCGTTCTGTACTTACATTTTCCGTCCTGTTTCGTGTCCCTGGTAGGTGTCCCAATCAGCTGCTATTTAGTGCATTGCTTTCACTCAGTTTTCCATAATACAGTTCAGTTAGCGATGTAATTGTGAGTGTCCAAGTAAAACTAGTCAAATTGCAAATATTGTATTTCTTAGGCTTACAGCAGTTAAATTATTACAAATATGATATTGTACTTTACAGAAATAAAAAGCTGACCCACAGAAGATGACACATTGGCGTCGAAACATGTATGGAGGAATATAAAAATGAACTAATTGTGTTTGTATAAAGCTGATTTCCAAAACAACCCAGTTTCCATAACATAGCCTGAAATTTCACCTCACTTGTATAGACCCTGTATAGACTCCTTCCACCTTTCAGCTGTCCATTCTTTGCATAGTACTGGTTTTCCATCTGAGTTCTTGATACTCAAACACCTGCTTCTCTTTTCTCCTAAAGTCTCCTTGATTTTCCTTTACGTAGTATCTATCTTTCCCCTCTTGAAATATGCTTCTGAATCCTTACATTGCTGTTCGCTGTATTTTTGCATTTCCTCCCTTCGGCAATTAAATTGAGTGTCTCCTGCATTATCCAAGGATTTCTGCTAAGCCTTTTCTTTTTACCTATATTATCCTCTGCTGTCATCACTACTTCATTCCATTTCTACCGTAATCCTTTTCCCCTGTTCTAGTCAACCATCTCCTAATGCTCCCTCTGCAAATCGCATCAACCTCTGCATTTTTCAAGTTATTCAAGTCCCATCTCCTTCGTTTATTATCTGTTAGCAATTTATTCAGCTTTAAACGATAGTTCATAACCAATAAATTGTGTTCAGGGACCACATTTAACCCTGGAAATTCTTACAATTTAAAATACGGTGCCGATATCTCTGTCTTACCATTATATAATCAATCTGAAATCTTCCAGTGTCTCCAGGTCTCTTCCATGTATACGACCTTAATTTCATGATTCTTAAACCATTAGTGACGGTTAAATTATGTTGTGTGCAGACTTCCTCTCTCATACCTTTCTCCCCAGTCCATACTCAACTACTATTTCCCTTCTCTTCCTTTTCCTTCTGTCCAATTCCAGTCGCCCATCAAAAAATGAATGAATATCTCTCTTAACTATCTGAATAATTTCTTCTATATCATCATACGTTTCTTAAATCTCTTCATCATTTGCGATTTGTGGAGCTGCTTGGCATATAAATTTGTACTAATGTGGTGGGTGTGGTCTTGTTGTCTGTCTTGCTTTCGATAATGAGTTCACTATGCCGTTCGTAGTAGCTTACCCGTTCCTGTTTCCTTATTCATTATTAAGCCCATTCCTGCACTACCCCTATTTGATTTTGTATTTATAACAGTGTACACACCTGACCAGAAGTCCTGTTCCTCCTGCCACTTCACTAATTTCCTTTATATTAAACTTCAACCTACCCATTCCTCGTTTTACATTTTCTAACCTACCTGCCTGATTAAAGGTTCTAACATGCAACACTCCGATCGCTAGGACGCATTTTATTTCTCCTAATGACGACATCCTCCCAAGTAATTCACGCCTGGATATCTGAATGGGGGACTATTTTACTTCCAGAATATTTTACTCAAGAGGATGCCATTACCATTTAACCACAGAGTAGAGCTGCATGTCATCGAGAAAAATTACGGCTATAGTTCCCCTTGTTTTCAGCCATTCGCAGTACCAACACAGCAAGGCCGTTTTGTTTGATGTTACAAGGCTGCTGCCCCTCTTCAGAATCATACATTCGTCTGTTCTCTCAACGGATACCATCCGTCGTGGTTGCATGTATGGAACGGCTATCCGTACCGCTGAGGCGCACAAGCCACCCTGCCGACGGCAAGGTACGTGTTTCATGGAGAGAAAATCAACAACAGCAAGTTTTAAGTCACTGTAGTCACGCCTCTAGCCCTAGGGAAAATACATTTCAGTAAAATGAAAAGTCTTCATACTCTTCGTTCAGGTCCATCGGAAACTGACACTGCAATGTGGATGTCACTTCAGGAATTTTACTATTCATAACGCCAATTTCTTCGTGTGCCCAATGCCTGCTAATTTATCAGAAATCTCTTCTTGATGTACAGAACGATGACTCCCGTCTGTGGATTGTTGTAATTATGTGCTGTGTCTATGTCAACCAAACCTTTAAATTCTTTCTGCATGGTATTGCAATGTCGTTTCATACCAAAGTTCCAATTCCCGTCCATTGAACAACTGCTTCATACTGAAAATTATGCTTCTCTTCTGTCACTTCCATTCATTTATGAAGGCTCGTGGTGATAGACTGTTGTACTGCCTCTTTCTGTGCAACTGTGCAAGCAGCCACTGGATCTGTAGAAGTCCTTCATACTAGGAACAAATAGCGAACGGTAAACACTGCTGACATCATGACTCTGCCGAACTGAAGAGAGTTGTGCCAACTGAAAGCTGCCACACTGCAAGCCTAGACGAAGTGTCGCGCTACCCCTGGTGTTTCCGGGAACGATCGAGCAACGAAGAGACAGACCCTGAAGCAGTCGATAGTGTCCGTACGGTTGAAACGTTGAAGTGATGTCACCAAAATATACTCATAAGGTTTGCCATGATCGTTCCAGTGAATTCTGAGGAAAAAGTGCATTAACCATGACACTATCCTCCGTCTTTTGGCATGCTTCACAGCCCTAAGAGGTTCTGCTACTGTAGTTGATGAGAATTTCGTTATCACACGTCCACTCGTGAATCTGATACAGAACCTATTCTTCAACATAAACTGAGCATATTAATTGTAGAACCCTTGCGTGTCAACAACAATGTCCACACCTAATGGTGCCATCGCGAAATGCATTAGACGTGACACAGTACTGGTTCATTTACACAGTTAGTTGCACAACCACTGTGAGCAGTGAGTAATTAATCAAATGGTTGTGCAGATCAAGAACATATGCTGCGATGCCTGGTGGGACGTCTGCTGAAGATTCAGATTGAGAACGTATGTACCTTTCCTGCTGTACACATATTTTTAAACGTTGTAGGTAATGAATAAAGTAAGTAAACTGACAAAGGTTGGTTAGCAATTGACTGGTGAGGAAATCAGAAAAATTGGCGTAACTGTTGGTAATCGATCTGTCGTTAATAAGGCGATGTGTCACTGTAAGAAGACAATATGAATTTCAATGCCAATTTAGACTTTGTGGAAAAGTGTCTCTCCAAACTAAGATCAGACTTAGTTATTTAAGGTTAAAGCAGGCTCTGTCATTGATCTTGAAACATGCAATAAAAGCTGCTACGACGGCGGCTATTTAATGAGGTTAATGTATTAAGACTTGATGCTCACTCACCATGAAATTTTGCTATAAAAACATTCAGAAATACAAGTTAACGCAAGAGAATGTTGAGCGTAAAAATTAAGTAGCGTAGCCTCAGCATCCCATTAAGTTTGCAGTTATCATAAAATATACATCAAAGAATGAACCATTCTCTGCATAAGGTGCAGTCAGAAACAGCGCCAAGAAAAGGTAGGTGTTGCCAATCTATCATTTGATCTCTAAACAAATTACAAATGAAAAGTTGTTCCAAAATACTTTCAAGCTACATATATGTTCAATCAAGTCATCATTGGATTTGAGAGACTGTCCATACCCCTATATGTTGTATTATACAGCACCCTTGAATGGCATTGGCACAGTGTTCCACGTAAATAGATGATGCTTTTCAGCATGTCACTAGTCCATTTACACTCCCTCGGTTTAATTCACTGTCTTTCACAAATGGAGTCAGTCTACATTTTCTTGTCCTTGAAGTTACTCAGTTTGTACTACATTACCTCACAATCATACAAATTAATAAAAATGCTGGTTCAATTAATACGACTAAGAGATGCTTACATGTGCATTGACGTGTTTCCTTTTCTTTAGTATACAGAGCAGTGGTTCCCATATGGGGGTAATTACCCCTCAGGGGTAAAATGAAATTTTCTGAGGGGTAAAAACTAACCGGATCGATTTTTTTTCAGTCATGAAACTAAATTATTTTCAAAAGATTATTACTATTATCCCAATTTTGTAAGACTGTAGTATTGATTATATCAGTTACCAATGATTATTTTTTCTCAGTTACTACCCTTGATGCGGTGGAGATTAAAGGTTCCTCACATAGTCCACCGCCTACATACATATATTGCGCTTTGTCCCGTACGTCGCTGATGATAAAAGTGAGACATATACGTGCTTACAAATACCGTATCTCAAGAAAATATCTTCTCCAAGTTGTAACTACTACCTACAGCAGTTCAGAAATTGTTTCATTACTCGCATCGAAACAGATAAATAAATTAATTGACAGCACGACACCGCGTAACTACACAAGAGCTACTGTTGTGTTGTGCAGAGTAGCAATTATAATTATAATAATAATAATTATTATTAGAGTGGCTAGACACAAAGCATTAACACGTGAAGTCGTCCAATTTCTGTCAGTTCAGAATTAAGGAGTGCAGCAATGAAGCGATTTACGGACAGTGAGCATAGAGCACAAATCTGAATTTATTTGATTTTAGCCAAGTACCGAAAAGCAGAGAAGTACTGTAGGGGAAGCATGTTTTGTAACAAGGGTGTACCCTCACTGTAGATCGTTAGCTTTCTTTTCTGCGAATGCACACTAACTAAATATCATTATGCCTGATTCCACTCAGGGGAAATTATCAAAGAAAGATTGGGAACCACTGTTATAGATGGTATCGTGTCGATGTTCTTTGTTATAGCTTGGTGTTCAATCATAAGACCCATGTGAACGATCGTTGAACTTTCATCTTACATAAGAATTAGACATTAGTTTAAATGCTGATTTTGGACAACTAAAGATCCTAAACAGGGCCAATAATCCACTTTCAGCTTTATTCTTTTGTCCTTTTGAAGGGGGTTCGTAAATATAATAGCTAATTCAAAGGATAAAATTAAAGCCATATGGTCACTCGTAAAGATAGTGTCTGGTCAGCAGCACAAGGTCTACGATGTAAAGTCAATTTGTAGTAAATAATATTTCTGTTACTTTAAAGTCAGATATACACTCCTGGAAATTGAAATAATAACACCATGAATTCACTGTCCCAGGAAGGGGAAACTTTATTGACGCATTCCTGGTGTCATATACATCACATGATCACACTGACAGAACCACAGGCACATAGACACAGGCAACAGAGCATGCACAATGTCGGCACTAGTACAGTGTATATCCACCTTTCGCAGCAATGCAGGCTGCTATTCTCCCATGGAGACGATCGTAGAGATGCTGGATGTAATCCTGTGGAACGGCTTGCCATGCCATTTCCACCTGGCGCCTCAGTTGGACCAGCGTTCGTGCTGGACGTGCAGACCGCGTGAGACGACGCTTCATCCAGTCCCAAACATGCTCAATGGGGGACAGATCCGGAGATCTTGCTGGCCAGGGTAGTTGACTTACACCTTCTAGAGCACGTTGGGTGGCACGGGATACATGCGGACGTGCATTGTCCTGTTGGAACAGCACGTTCCCTTGGCGGTCTAGGAATGGTAGGACGATGGGTTCGATGACGGTTTGGATGTACCGTGCACTATTCAGTGTCCCCTCGACGATCACCAGTGGTGTACGGCCAGTGTAGGAGATCGCTCCCCACACCATGATGCCGGGTGTTGGCCCTGTGTGCCTCGGTCGTATGCAGTCCTGATTGTGGCGCTCACCTGCACGGCGCCAAACACGCATACGACCATCATTGGCACCAAGGCAGAAGCGACTCTCTTCGCTGAAGACGACACGTCTCCATTCGTCCCTCCATTCACGCCTGTCGCGACACCACTAGAGGCGGGCTGCACGATGTTGGGGCGTGAGCGGAAGACGGCCTAACGGTGTGCGGGACCGTAGCCCAGCTTCATGGAGACGGTTGCGAATGGTACTCGCCGATACCCCAGGAGCAACAGTGTCCCTAATTTGCTGGGAAGTGGCGGTGCGGTCCCCTACGGCACTGCGTAGGATCCTACGGTCTTGGCGTGCATCCGTGCGTCGCTGCGGTCCGGTCCCAGGTCGACGGGCACGTGCACCTTCCGCCGACCACTGGCGACAACATCGATGTACTGTGGAGACCTCACGCCTCACGTGTTGAGCAATTCGGCGGTACGTCCACCCGGCCTCCCGCATGCCCACTATACGCCCCTCGCTCAAAGTCCGTCAACTGCACATACGGTTCACGTCCACGCTGTCGCGGCATGCTACCAGTGTTAAAGACTGCGATGGAGCTCCGTATGCCACGGCAAACTGGCTGACACTGACGGCAGCGGTGCACAAATGCTGCGCAGCTAGCGCCATTCGACGGCCAACACCGCGGTTCCTGGTGTGTCCGCTGTGCCGTGCGTGTGATCATTGCTTGTACAGCCCTCTCGCAGTGTCCGGAGCAAATATGGTGGGTCTGACACACCGGTGTCAATGTGTTCCTTTTTCCATTTCCAGGAGTGTATAACACGAATTTAAGTGAATCCGACGTGTTAATGTCACAGAATCGTCATATGATTACTGAAAGTGAACAGTTCAAACTTCTAGGTGTTCATATAGATAGGAAACTATCGTAAAACGCCTTGTTCACACACTTAAAGTTATCATTTTTGCTGTTCAGACGGTATCTGAAGTAAATGATAGTTCGACACGAAAAGTTGTCCACTTTGCTTATTTTCATTCGCTAATGACATACGATATTTAATTTTGAGGTAGTTCTTCTCATTCGCAAAAGATATTTTTTGGTCCAGAAGCGGGTGGTTCGGGCAATGAGTGGCGTAAGTTAGCGAACCACTTGTCGACCCCTGTTCATTAGTCTGGGTGTTCTGGCATTGGCCTCTCAATACACATATTATTTACTGTCGTTTCTTGTTAACAATATCAGCTGTTTCCCAAGATTTAGCAACTTTGACTCAGTTAATACTAGGGCATGAAATCAATCTACATTTGGATCGCACTTTCTTCAATCTTGTGCAGAAAGGTGAGTATACTTCGGCATCCATTTTCAAACAACTGTCGTCGTACCCGTGGTCGAGGGGTAGCGCTTTTGATTACTAATCAGAACGTCCTGGATCCTGCATTCGAAAACCACCACCGCTTAAACTTCGATTAATCAGTATTCACATCGGAACACTTCCGGCATAAGAAGTCACCCTCATTCTGCCAACGGCCTTGTCAAAGAGAACGGAGGAGCGTTCAGTGGCTGAGGGCAATCTCTTGTCCTTCGTGTGGGAAACCGTCCCTAAAAGTGTAAGAATCAGCAATGGTCAACGGTATGAGGATGCAGAAGGCAATGAAAACCACTGCATTAAAGACACGTAACGCTTATTCACACGAAATGTAGCCGGTCATTGAAAAAGTGTCATGATAATCTTTCCGTTCGCAAAAGGTTGCGGAATAGTCTCCCATTCGGATCTCCGGGAGGCGACTGCCAAGGCGCAGATGGCCATGTGAAAAAGACTGAATACCCCATTAAAGGATAACGTTCTATGAGTTGGGGCATGGAATGTCAGAAGTTGGAACGTGGTAGGAAACCTAGAAAATCTGAAAAGGGAAACGAAAAGGCTCACTTCAGATATAGTAGGGGTCAGTGAAGTGAAATTGAAACAAGGCAAAGATTTCAGGTCAGGTGAGTATCAGGTAATATTAACAGCAGCAGAAAATGTTATAACGGGAGGAGGATTCATTATGAATAGGAAGGTAGGAAAGAGGGTGTGTTACTGTGAACAGTTCAGTAATAAGGTTGTTCTTAACAGAATGGACAGCAAACCAACACCAACAACGATAGTTCGAGTATACATGCTGATATCGCAAGCTGAAGATGAAGAGATAGAGAAAGTATATTGGAAGTGTAATACAGTTCACAAAAGGAGATGAAAAGCTACTAGCTATGACTGGAATGCAGTTGTAGGGGAAGGAGTAGAAGAAAAGGTTAGAAGAGTATATGGGCCGGGGAAAGAGAGAGGAGAAAGACTAATTGAGTTCTGTAATAAATTTCAGTTGGTAATAGCGAACGTTCTGTTCAAGAATGAGAAGAGGAGGAGACATACTTGGAAATGGCTGGGGATGTAGGAAGATTTCAGCTATCTTACATCATGGACAGACAGACATTCCGACATCAGATATTGAACTGTAAGGCGTACCCAGGAGCAAATGTAGACTCAGATCACAATGTAGTAGTGATGAAGAGCAGGCTGAAATATAAGACATTAGTCAGGAAGAATCAGTACACAAAGAAGTGGGATATGGAAGTACTAAATAACGATGAGATACGCTTGAAGTTGTCTATGGCTATGGATACAGCAATAAGGAATATCTCAGGAGGCTGCACAGCTGAAAAGGAATCGACATCTCTAAGTAGGGTAACCACAGAAGCTGGAAAGATTATCTTAGGTACAAATAAGGTAACTGCGAAGAAACTGTGGGCAACAGAAGAAATAATTCAGTTGATCGATGAAAGAAGGGAGTGCAAAAATGTTCAGCGAAATTCAGGAATACAGATATGCAAGCTGCTGAAGAATGCAATAAATAGGAAGCGGACGGAGGCCAAGACGAATTACGTGGATGAAAAATTTGAAGAAATCGAAAAAGGAATGATTGTGAGAAGAACTGACTCAGAATACAGGAAAGTCAGAACAACCTTTGGTGACATTAAAAGCAAGAGTGTTAACATTAAGAGTACAATGGTAATTCCTCCGTTAAATGCACAGGAGACAGTGGATAGTAGGAGCGACTGCTTTTAAGGCCTCTATTATGGGGAAGATTTGCCTGATTTGATAGAAGAAGTAGAAGCAGGAGTCGATTTAGAAGACGCAGGGGATCTAATATTAGAATCAGAATTTAAAATTTAGATCAAATATTGGAGAAGGGTTACATAACATTCCACCAGAATTCCTAAAATCATTGGGTGAAGTCGCAACCAAACGATTATTCACGTTGGCTTGTAGAATGTATAAGTTTGGTGACATAAGTCTGACTTAAGGATAAATATCTTCCACGCAACTCCGAACGAAGACTGCAAGAGCTGACAAGTGGGAGAAATACCGCATAATCAGCTTAACAGCTCATGCATCCTCGCTGCTGATATAAATAATATACAGGTGAATGAAATAGAAAATTGAGGATGTGTTATATGACGATCATTGTGACTTTAGGAAAGGCAAAGGCACCAGAGAGGCAATTGTGACGTTGTAGTTGCTAATGGAAGCAAAACTAAAGAAAAATTAAGACACGTTCATAGGATTAGTCGACCTGGAAAAAATGTTCGACAATATAAAAATAATGTTCGAAATTCTGAGGAAAATAGGAGTAAGCTATAGGAAGAGATGGGTAATATACAGTATTTACAAGAGACAAGAGGGAATAATAAGAGTGAACTTCCAAGAACGAAGTGCTCGGATTAAAAAGGATGTAATACGGGGATGAAGTCTTTCGTTCCTACTGTTCAATCTCTAAATCGAAGAAGCAATGGTGAAATAAAATGAAGGTTCCGGAGTAGAACCACGCGACTGCTACGGTCGCAGGTTCGAATCCTGCCTGGAGGATGGATGTGTGTGATTCCTTAGGTTAGTTAGGTTTAAGTAGTTCTAAGTTCTAGGGGACTGATGACCACAGATGTTAAGTCCCATAGTGCTCAGAGCCATTTGAACCATTTTTGAACAGGAGTAGAATTAAAATTCAAGGTGAAATGATATCAATGACTCGATTCGCTGATGACATTGCTATCCTGAGTTGAAGTGAAAAGGTGTTACATGATCTGCTGAACAGAAGGAATAGTCTAATAAGTACAGAATATGGTCTGAGAGTAAAGCGGAGAAAGACGAAATTAATGAGAAGTAGCAGAAATGAGAAGAGCGAGAAACTTAATATCAGGTCACGAAGTAGATGACGTTAAGGAACAAAATAGCCAATGACGGACTGAGCAAGGAAGATTTAAAAGCAGACTAGCACTGGGAAAAAGGGAATTTCTGGCCAAGAAAACTCTACTAGTATCAAACACAGGTGTTAATTTGAGAAAATAGTTTCTGAGAATGTAGGTCTGGAGTACTGCATCGTAGAGTAGTGAAACATGGACTGTGGGAAAACCGGAACAGAAGAGAATCAAAGCATTTGAGATACGGTGCTAAAGACGAATACTGAAAATTAGGTGAATTGATAAGGTAAGGAATGAGAAGGTTCCTCGTAGAATCGGAGAGGGGAGGAATATGTGGAAAACACTGACAAGGAACAGGAGAGGATGATAATATGGCATCCGTTAAGAGATCAGGGAATAATTTCTACGGTACTGCAGAGAGCAAAAACTGTAGAGGGCAAAAACAGTAGAGGAGGAGAGAGATTGGAATACATCAAGCAAATAATTGAGGACGTAGGTTGCAAGTGCTACTCTGAGATGAAAAGGACGGCACAGGAGAGGAATTCGTGGCGGGCCGTTTCAAACAAGTCAGAAGACTGACGAATCTAGGTTAAAAAAACACACACAGACACAGGGATTCAAAGATTTCAGCAGTAATCCACATGTTTTCGAATCGAAACTGAAGGGTTTGCTCATGGGTCCCACCTCCGATTCTGTCGAGGAGTTCCTTGAAATCTTAACTTCATTTCTGTGTTATATTGTTGATTGAGTTTACTTAAAATTGTGGCTTGTCTTTTTTGGCTTCATAAACATTTCATTTTATCTTTTATTACTAGTATGTTGTAATTTGGTGCACTGACACTTTTCATGTCCTTGGAGATTTGATCCTCAAGGGAGCTGGACGTGTAAAATAAATAAATAAAATGTATACAACTCAGACCAGCGGATCAGAGTAGACAGGAGATAGCAGAGGTTGGCGGACAGTGCCAGTCAGAAGCATAAGACCCAGCTGATGATTTTTCTTTGCGTACTGATACAGGATATTACAAATCAACCGGGTAGTCACTCATATAATCATCGGAAGTTCCACAAGGACCAGATTTCATGAAACATTTGTACAGCAGAATCAGTGACGTGTTTGCGTAACACATGATGGTTGTTCTGAAATAAAAAATTCTACGTACGCAAGTACAAAATATCCACTATATAAATATATAAAATACATACAAGTATACACTTATACAATCAAAGAGTTACATTCAACTTCTATTACGGGACTTAGTTTTTTTATGATTAATTTTTATAAGTTCTCTCGGTTTTTGTCGTAGTGCAATTTTACAAGATTTCTAATCACTGCACAGCACAACATTAAGAAAATTTGCAGTAGACACAGTGCGTGTCAATGTTAAATGTATATTTCATCACTATATAGTTCATGTCGTCTTAAAGTTTTTCACGGCGCCGCGTACAACTCCCCAGTCTTCCAAAAGACATCTCTTTTCTACAAACTGAACCACAAGCAATCAGTTGCACCCAAGACTACACGAAGGCAAGTGATTTTTATTTATTTATTTATTTATGCATTTATTTATGCATTTATTCTACCTGGCATGATTAGCGCCTTCAGGTCCTGTCTTACACCTAACCAGGCATACTCAGATTCAACATATTTCAGTTTCTACAGAGCATTAAGGACATATAACATGTTGTTGTTGTTGTTGTTGTGGTCTTCAGTCCTCAGACTGGTTTGATGCAGCTCTCCATCCTACTCTATCCTGTGCAAGCTTCTTCATCTCCCAGTACCTACTGCAACCTACATCCTTCTGAATCTGCTTAGTGTATTCATCTCTTGGTCTCCCTCTACGATTTTTACCCTCCACGCTGCCCTATTTTACCTCCGGAATATTTTACCCAAGAGGACACCATTGTCAGTTAATCATACAGTAAAGCTGCATGCCCTCGGGAAAAATTACGGCCGTAGTTTCCCCTTGCTTTCAGCCGTTCGCAGTACCAGCACAGCAAGGCCGTTTTGGTTATTGTTACAAGGCCAGATCAGTCAATCATCCAGACTGTTGCCCTTGCAACTACTGAAAAGGCTGCTGCCCCTCTTCAGGAACCACACGTTTGTCTGGTCTCTCTACAGGTACCCCTCCGTTGTGGTTGCACCTACGGTACGGCTATCTGTATCGCTGAGGCACGCAAGCCTCCCCACCAACGGCAAAGTCCATGGCTCATGGGGGGAGGTATAACATGTTATACAGCATTAATGTTAAAGAAAAAAATAGAGGTTATAAAAGTAGTACAATGATACTTATAACAATCAAAAAATAATTATAACAATCAATAATAATAATAATAATAACAATAATAATAATAGTAATGACTATGTATAAAAAAGTAAACATATTTTTCCTTTATGAATGTCAGTCCTATTGCTAGTTTGGAATTTTCTCGTTATATTCTTGCAGCTTGTGAGTTATTCTCATCAAGCAGAGACATAAGACGATAGAATGGGGTGAAAGAGATATAGAAGAGGTAGATAGGTTAGAGGAAGAGAAATAGAATGGTAAAATTCGAAGCTATGATGGAGAGGAGAAAGAAAAAGATGAGAGAGGCACAACAATGGTGGCTATACCGTCCCTAATATGTAAGTCTTGAGTTCCCTCTTGAATGTTGAGTGGTTCTGGATAAGACGCAGATCACAGGAGAGCGCGTTCCATAGTCGTATGGCTGAGATGGAGAATGACACAGGGAAAGATTTTGTGTTATGTAAGGGTACAGCCAAGATGCTAGACGTATCCGATCTGGTATAGCGGTTTTGGAATGATGATAGGTGTTTAATGTGAGCAGATAAGTATTGGGGGCACCAGTGGCTAAGAAATCGATGAAGTAAGCACATCGTGTGGAGATCGCGTGCCTTATGTGGGCGTATCCAATCTAGCTGGGAGTATGAAGGACTGATATGATCATACAACCGCATATTGCATACGTATCTAACGCAAGCATTCATCACTAGCTCGAGGCATCTCGAATTTTCACTATTTGTGCCGTGTTGAACTACATCACAGTAGTAAAGATTAGGCAAGACTAGTGTTTGGACTAATTTTTGTTTAATTTTAATTTTAATTTTTCACGTTCTTTACAGCATCACTCGCTGAAACGGTCCGGTTGCACACAGCAGCACACGCCAATCATAAGATTTCACTCGAATTTACTCTTCCAGCAAACTCCTTAATTCATTGCCAATCGTTTAATTGTTCCTTAAGAAACACGCAAAGACTTCAGCATAGTTTCAACTTAGAGTTTCAACTTTGATATTTTTGCTATTATCACACAGTCACATTTCGAGTTCGTTCTTGCGTATTTAGTTATTTGTAATGAAATGAAATATCTGTCAACAACGTTTACATAAAACGATTAGTATTTTACATTCATCCTTGTAATTTACAAGAATACTTATATTCCATCTTTCTAGTGGGTGAATAAATGATTAGATAAAGGTTATGCTGATTTACAGATCAGTGCATCATTTAGGCTAAAAAAATTGAACTTGTTGTTTGTTGTTGTGGTCTTCAGTCCTGAGACTGGTTTGATGCAGCTCTCCATGCTACTCTATCCTGAGCAAACTTCTTCATCTCCCAGTACCTACGGCAACCTACATCCTTCTGAATCCGCTTAGTGTATTCATCTCTTGGTCTCCCTCTACGATTTTTACCCTCCACGCTGCCCTCCAATGCTAAATTTGTGATCCCTTGATGCCTCAAAACATGTCCTACCAACCGATCCCTTCTTCTAGTCAAGTTGTGCCACAAACTTCTCTTCTCCCCAATCCTATTCAATACCTCCTCATTAGTTACGTGAACTACCCACCTTATCTTCAGCATTCTTCTGTAGCACCACATTTCGAAAGCTTCTATTCTCTTCTTGTGCAAACTGGTTATCGTCCATGTTTCTCTTCCATACATGGCTACACTCCATACAAATACTTTCAGAAACGACTTCCTGACACTTAAATCTATACTCGATGTTAACAAATTTCTCTTCTTCAGAAACGATTTCCTTGCCATTGCCAGTCTACATTTTATATCCTCTCTACTTCGACCATCATCAGTTATTTTACTCCCAAAACAGCAAAACTCCTTTACTACTTTAAGTGTCTTATTTTCTAATCTAATCCCCTCAGCATCACCCAATTTAATTTGACTACATTCCATTATCATCGTTTTGCTTTTGTTGATGTTCATGTTATATCCTCCTTTCAAGACACTGTCCATTCCGTTCAACTGCTCTTCCAAGTCCTTTGCTGTCTCTGACAGATTTACAATGTCATCGGCGAACCTCAAAGTTTTTACTTCTTCTCCATGAATTTTAATACCTACTCCGAATTTTTCTTTTGTTTCCTTTACTGCTTGCTCAATATACAGATTGAATAACATCGGGGAGAGGCTACAACCCTGTCTCACTCCTTTCCCTACCACTGCTTCCCTTTCATGCCCCTCGACTCTTGTAACTGCCATCTGGTTTCTGTACAAATTGCAAATAGCCTTTCGCTCCCTGTATTTTACCCCTGCCACCTTCAGAATTTGAAAGAGAGTATTCCAGTTAACGTTGTCAAAAGCTTTCTCTAAGTCTACAAATGCTAGAAACGTAGGTTTGCCTTTTCTTAATCTTTCTTCTAAGATACGTCGTAAGGTTAGTATTGCCTCACGTGTTCCAACATTTCTACGGAATCCAAACTGATCCTCCCCGAGGTCCGCTTCTACCAGTTTTTCCATTCGTCTGTAAAGAATTGGCGTAAGTATTTTGCAGCTGTGATTTATTAAACTGATAGTTCTGTAATTTTCACATCTGTCAACACCTGCTATCTTTGGGATTGGAATTATTATATTCTTCTTGAAGTCTGTGGGTATTTCGCCTGTCTCATACATCTTGCTCACCAGATGGTAGAGTTTTGTCAGGACTGGCTCTCCCAAGGCCATTAGTAGTTCTAATGGAATGTTGTCTACTCCCGGGGCCTTGTTTCGACTCAGGTCTTTCAGTGCTCTGTCAAACTCTTCACGCAGTATCGTATGTCCCATTTCATCTTCATCTACATCCTCTTCCATTTCCATAATATTGTCCTCAAGTACATCGCCCTTGTATAAACCCTCTATATACTCCATCCACCTTTCTGCCTTCCTTTCTATGCTTAGAACTGGGTTGCCATCTGAGCTCTTGATATTCATACAAGTGGTTCTCTTCTCTCCAAAGGTCTCTTTAATTTTCCTGTAGGCAGTATCTATCTTACCCCTAGTGAGATAAGCCTCTACATCCTTACATGTGTACTCTAGCCATCCCTGCTTAGCCATTTTGCACTTCCTGTCAATCTCATTTTTGAGACGTTTGTATTCCTTTTTGCCTGCTTCATTTACTGCATTTTTATATTTTCTCCTTTCATCAATTAAATTCAATATTTCTTCTGTTACCCAAGGATTTCTATTAGCCCTCGTCTTTTTACCTACTTGATCCTCTGCTGCCTTCACTACTTCATCCCTCAGAGCTACCCGTTCTTCTTCTACTGTATTTCTTTCCCCTATTCCTGTCAATTGTTCCCTTATGCTCTCCCTGAAACTCTGTACAACCTCTGGTTCTTTCAGTTTATCCAAGTCCCATCTCCTTAAATTCCAGCGTTTTTGCAGTTTCTTCAGTTTCAATCTTCAGTTCATAGCCAATAGATTGTGGTCAGAATCCACATCTGCCCCTGGAAATGTCTTACAATTTAAAACCTGGTTCCTAAATCTCTGTCTTACCACAATGTAATCTATCTGATACCTTTTAGTATCTCCAGGATTCTTCCAGGTATACAACCTTCTTTCATGATTCTTGAACTTACAAACATTAATCAGTAAATTATAGCAGAGCCACATCTAAGATATTAGTTCAAGCAGAAATACTTACATTTTGATATCAGTGCTCTTCTTGAGAGCTCATATTAGTTTCTCTTACATCAGTAAGAGTTACAGTTAAATGTACAGTCGAATTTAAAGGCTAATACGTAGACATTCTTATAATAGCTGTGTATTGTCTGACAGGTAATGATTACTGAAAAAATGAAAATTACGTCTTTAACCTTCATCAAAAGAGAAGAGTAGAGAAATTATTAATTTGGCAACTTAGTGCTCCTTCTTCCTGGGTGTCCAGTAATGACACTCAGAGGTGTACTGTACACACAGAGAAACGTCCTGAAAAGTCATTTTGTCCGTTTGGATATGATCCACTACGCAAAAATTTATCCAGATTCTTAACTTTCGGTAAGCAGTTCACTATTTTGGACTTTTCTTAACATAACATTGACTCATTAGATACAGGCTACTTAAATAGTACACTTTCTTTAAAATTCATTGTCAGTTCAGAACCCACAGCATAAAACAGTGATTTTTCACTTTCATTCCTTATTTACAGAAACAGAATTGCTTATATTTTTATAAATATACGTCTTTTTCTTAGTTCAAAGAATAAAAGAAACTGTAGAGTCAAATAATTCTTTTACATTTATTAAATCCAAAGAGTAACTTCCTGGATGTGGTATCCTAATTATTTTATACACACTGTATGTAGTAGCTGCCATTTCACATTTATTTCCTGTAGTGCAGATGATTTTCCATGTGATCTGAGCAGTACTTTCTCTCCAACCAGGTATTTCTGCATACAGTCTAACTTTTTGTTACATGTGTTTTTTGTGATTCTGGCATGGTCAGTGAGTACAACCAGTGTGTTTCTTCCTTTTCTTCCAGTATAGGTTCTTCTTTAGGCAATCATGGCAATGGTTTTCTTTTTTTTTGTATACAGACCAGATGTAAAGATCTGCCACCCTTCCAATCAATGTGAGCTCTGGGCAGAATAAATATTGAATATCAACAGAACGTTTATACAGCCACTTAGGTTGCACAAAAAGTTTTGACCACAGTTTCGAATGCACTGTGGCAATGATGAAGATTGCCCTACTGCAATCAAAACTGTGCTCAATTGACCAACCAAAGTGGCTGTATATACGTCCTCTAATTAAATGGTGTCGGTTGTTGGATCACAGCCAATAAAATGTTTAAAATTTCAGTATCAACATTGGTCCTAAAGACCTGGAAAAGAGTGTCAAGGAGTGTAGCTAACTACGGCAGATATAGTGTAATTGTGATCTCGAGTAAAGACTTAATCTTACTGCTGTCCTGGCAATCTAACTCTGACAGGCAAGCTACTGTGCTAGGACCCTCATCCAATATGCGATTCTTAACCACGAATCTGGGAGAGATCCTGATCATTTAATATTAGATTACGTCCTTTCGCAAGACCAAAGAACTTCTTCCTGTGTTTATTTACTTTAATGTTACGACTCGCTTCAGTTGTAACTGAGAGAAAAAAAATTGACCTGGGAGGTCCAACAACCAAGGTGTGTAAGAGGCTATGCTTAAATGAAGCAGTATGTTACACGTAAACGGAACTATAACTGTGGAAGTAATTTTCCTATTGTGCTGGTTGTAAGTGTGTAGGAAGTAACAGTGTTTGTGGAAGTACTTATCCAGTTTGATAGACTGGAGTAATGAGATTGTAAAGATGGATAACTTTTAGTGATTACCAAATAACTAATTAACTCAAGTATTTTGTGTTAGCTGTGGTTTGAATCATAACAAATAAAGAGGAGTCAGTTTCTGGCATTTAATGAGTTCGATAATATATGGGTCCAGTTGATGCCAAATAGGCTTATTTGAGTATAATCAATGACAATTTTGCTTTCCCTTTTTGGATCTGATAATGACTGATCATTTTTATAAGGATTAATTAATGCAAAGTTTTTTCACCCACTATTTGGGTTTAAATAATACCTTTACTTTTCAATAATTTGTGTACACAGGCTGTGAAGTAATTGTGTAAACGCTTACAGCATTCAGTAAGGTAGTCACTTCGAAAAGGTGCATTGTCTAATTGTAGAATATTGTCCATGAAACTAGTGGCTGCGCTTTAAGTTTTTTCTTCTCACCATTCTTTCATAATAACGTGAAGGAATGTAATGATTATGAAATGTTACAAGAGAACATTTCTCTTAAAATTTACGAATGTTGTGCAGTTCAGGATCAAGGGTTCAAAGATGGATAACTTCTGGCCCTGAACAGAGGGAAGCTGGGGTGAGTGTTTCGAGAATGAACACGATGCCTGTCATGGGTGGAGAGAGAGTGAGGGGAATTCTATCAGTACGTTTTTGTTGTAAGTCATGAGTCGTATATGTAAGACTTAAAAGAGGGAAATGGTATACCTTAAACTTAAATTGTAACTATCAGATCTACGTTATTTCCTGAACCATGTGACATAAATATTAATGTAACAAAGAAGCAGAAAACCTGCGAGTGGGTGCATCCCTTCGTGGGGAAGGCATAGAGGAAGTCAAGCTACAGCACATCATTTATGAGAGAGACACAAGACGGAGGTCACCTGAGACGCTAGGAAGATACTAGGTAACCGACTTAGTCTGGCCCATTACCGGACTGCCACAACACATCTCGGCTTCCAACAACATGGCCCAGTAGTTCATCTCCACCTGCCATCCTCAGCGAGACAGCAGGTGTCGGTTTGGGAAACTCTAGATATGATTATGGGACGAGACGGCTCAGGAGTCTAGGCTATACAGGGAAGAATTCCAAATATTAATCTGTCGGCCATTTGATGCGATTTTGCTACCGTGTTCGGGAACAGGCTGCGAGCTATAGGCTTATGGGTCACCATCTATAGGAGCCATTAACTATGTAACGCTGGTTCAGAATTCTTTTCAATGATTTACGGGAATGTAGTAGTCAGAACAGGTCTTTTGAACTTCTGACTTGTCTTTCACCATAGTCGTAGTTGTTACAGATATTAAGCATTACTCTTTTCTTGTTGGACTCTGATTGGCGCGCAAGTATTGCACAGCCTCATATCACCACCATGGCAGTAGCGTCCTAAAAGTCAAGCAAGTGGACAACGTCAGTACCAATAACTGTAGTCATAATCGTTCGCATCAGCAGTTAAGTTTATAGTGTGACTTGCTGCTAGAATCACCATTACCTTCTGTTGTAAGTTCATCAGGAGTGGTTTTACTGGTGAGGTCAGTAAAGTTTACTACTAATTTTGGTCATTATTATATAAGTAAGAGGTTGACTTTTTCTAATAAGTCGAGAGATACCTTTCGGCGTTGTTTTCTGCCAACTATATTCAGATCTAGGGTATAATAGAGGCTGTAACGTATGTAAAACGTTATGTAACTGACACATAGTCACCCGTCGCTGGTGACGCCGCGTGGGGCTGCGGTGAAAAAGTGCAAGTTTCGTTCGCCTGACTGATTTGTACCATTTACTGGGTTAGCTGGAGGTTGTGTACGCGTTAGGACCTTGGCAAAGCTAAAGAGGACGGCTACCTGGCGTTTTAAAATGCGCGTGTTGGAAATCACAATATTGTTCGGGAAACGCGCGAACGTAGGAATTGTGACCGTTGCCGAGGTCAGAGACTAATGCGATGACAGCCCAACTACTATGCATACATAAAAAACGAGAGGCAGCTGTCTGTGGCCAGCATCGTTGGTGCTATACTGTGGGGCATGGAAGCAAGTTCATGCGGTAGTATCAGCAGTAGAGAATGCACATGTTCACCTAATTGCATCAAAACATTTCAAAGTAAAGAATCAAATCAGTTAAGAAAACTGATAGCATTCTTGTTGATACGCCACAGAGACTTTGACATGAGTTGAGATAAAAGAGCAATTTTTTGTTGATATGCCACCGACACTTCGACACGAGTCGAGATAAAATACAAAGTTTCCGTAGCTGAAGTGATGGAATCTCGATTTTACTAACTGAAAATAGACAAATAACTAAGTTCGACAACAGGCAACTGAGGGAGCTTCACATGTAGCCCACATCTTGCCCATTGTAGCTCACTTCCTATAGCAAATTAATTCCCTTATCGTAATCCAAATGATGTCTTAATAGGTATGTCTATATATCTGTAGCCGTAAAAACCTGGTTAACACTTGAGAGGCATCACTCATTCTACTCCTTCAGCATATTAATTTATTGCCAGCAAAAGAGACAGATTATTATTCATCTATTGCTCTCCATACTTCCATTGATTTGCTCTCCATATTTCCATTGACTTGCCACTAATATTGTAATCATGCTTCAGGGGATTTCTTCCCCTGGTTTTGGACATTACACTGTATTATGTTAATTTTCGGTCCATGTATCCCTCATTGAACCTCTGGTCGACTTCTTGCAACTCACTACTGTCCACACACATTGCTATCTTCTTATAGACAACGGCATTATCTGCGGCAAGCCTCATGGAGCTTTTGACGTTATCCTCTAGACCAGTGGTAGTTTAACTGGAGCCTACCGCAAAGTAATTGGAGTTCAAGTTTTCATGGCGAGCGATGGGTATCAAGGGTTTTAAAGATATTTTCATTAGGTTTCACTAACTTTTGAGATAAACTATTTGGTAATTAATCATTATTTTATGTTTTAACTTGCTATTACACTGTTTAATAAACTTTATAAAGTTACTTCTCTGTTTTACTTCTCTAGTTTATAGATCACCAATATTGTGTAACAGGTGGACAGTTATAAAATTTTGGTAGTAACAGTGATACAAAAGTGGACGCTACCTGGAAAAGGTTGATTACACCTGCTCTAGGTCATTTGCATGTATTGCAGACAGTAACGATCCCATCACACTTCCTCGAAGTACTCTTGAAATAATTACATTTTGTTCCGTCAAGAGGGATGTGATGAGTTTTATCTGCGATGAATTCCTGAATCCAGTAACAAATCTGGTCCGCATCTAGGCAGATATTTTGTCCACCAAATGACGGTGGAACCGAACTAAATGCGTTCCTTTCGTCAATAAACACGGCATGAAAGTGTACTTCTTTGTCTATGGTACTCAGAATTTCATGGATGGACAGAACAACTAAATTTCGCCAGATGAATGTTTGCAGAGTCCATGTTGATATTTATGGAGGAGACTTTAGTTGTTCAACTGCATCAGAATGCCTGACCATAACAGTGTTCCATAATTACACAACGAACTCGCGTCAGCGATATCAGCCGAAAGTGATTTGCATCTGTCCCACGATCTTTCTTGAAAACCGGAATGACATACGCAATTTTCCAGCTGCTACATTGTTTCACCAGCTACCTAAATAACCGCTGATAGAAAGGAAACACGTTTTGATCCGTAATCTCTTTGGGATCTCAAATCCATATCATCAGGTCCGATGGCTTTCCACTAATGAGTGACTGTGACTGTTTTTCTATTCCGCATTTTTTTTCATTATCTTTCATGTCGGCGTACGTGAAAGGACTGAAAGAAGGAACCTTATTATGATCATCCGCGGTGAAACAGTTTTAGGAGACCGAATTCAGTATTTCGGCCTTCTCTCTGTCCTCTCCAGTTTCGGTGCCACTTAGATCACTGAGCTGCTTGACAGATGATATCGATCCTCTTACTGACTTCACGTAACACCAAAACTTCTTGGGATTGTTGGTCAGATCGGTTTGTTCAAGTTTATTGAATGCTTAACTCATTGCTCTCCTTACGCTCATTTCCACTTTTTTCAGCTTTGCTTTGACTTAACTCGCATCTGTGTTGTTTAACAGCCGTGTCAGATAGCTGCTACGATAGCGGTCTGATATGGCAATTGTTTTTGACTATTCAGATGCTCTTTAACTAGTTTTCTGTAGCTCTTACTAACCAAAAATGCTTTCCTACCATTCTTAACATTCCTTGTAGCGTCCGTAGTTAGTGATGCTATCATAGCCTTATGATCACTGATGCCCTCCTCTAATTTAACTGGATTTTAGAAGGTCTAAGACGTTCCCATCACGAGTTGGCTCTGTATTATGTCGAAGAAATATTCGGCCAAACACTCAGAATAACGTCTTTGGCACGAGTTCTGGTCGGATAACTCTCCAATTCTTTATCGGGTAAATTGAAATCTTCCTCTGGTATAGTAGCACGATGAGGAAACGTATTCACGATATTTTACCACTTGTCACTCAGACGCTCTGCCACTACAGCTCCCGATGCAGGTGGCCCATAAAAAGCACCCAACTGCTACGTTTCACTCACGTTTTCTGAACTGGAGCTCAACAGGAACTGCTCGTACCTCACAATTATTATCTCTGGCGCTGTCCTAGCTCACAAACATATATCCTGCCGTATAACAAGCAGAAGCAGGTTGTTCAGTCACCATGTGATGTCACGTGGTGGATCGTGATCGGGATGTCGCAATACAGGTGTGAGTTGGTGACATGGAGAATGGGTGAAGTTAAAATCTTCTGGGTTGTTAGGCCACGTCATATTTCTTCTAAAATGATCGACGTTTCGACCCCTGTGCTGGAATCTTCCTCAGGATCTTCTGGTGTCCATTAGTGCTAGGACAGTGAGTGGGTGCCATAGGAGGCGTCAGAGAAAGAGCATTGAACAACCACTCATTTACAGCTCGAAGTACGTGGCATTGCCCATGGGTCGTACACAGTCCACTTCCTGTGGCGGGTCGCGCTAAAGTGAGCGAAGTACAGCAAGGCCGCTGGCCCGGCAGGATAGGAACTCTGTACCAATTCATACAGTTACAGACCGTTAGCAGCTCCTGCACAAGGAAAACAGAGGCCTGAATTATCACACTATTGACCCCGTCAAGAAGTGGCAGTTCCCAACAGCAAAGTCAGTCCACAAGCGACGGTGGACGAGCAGCAGCAAGTCCAAAGATCGAACCATAGAGTTTGTAACACCGAAAATTCAGATAAAACACCTTCTACATCAACCGAAACTTTTCGCCATTTAATATCCGTTGTTAATTTGTACTGCACTTCTGATTCTGAATCTGTAAGTTTTATTACAGAAACTGTAAATATATCGGGTGATCAAAGTCAGTATAAATTTGAAAACTTAATAAACCACGGAGTAATGCAGATAGAGGGGTAAAAATTGACACACATGCTCGGAATGACATGGGGTTTTATTAGAACCGAAAAGAAAATAAAACAAAGTATTGCTAGACGCGTGAAAGATCTCTGTCAGACATTTTTTGAACTTATGTATTTTTTTGTTCTAATGAAACCCCATGTCATTCCAAGGACGTGTGTCAATTTGTAGCTCTGTATCTACATTATTCCGTGATTTATTCAGTTTTCAAATTTATACTGACTTTTTTATCACTCGGTATTTTCAATTCCAATCCCAAAGAATGCAGGTGTTGACAGATGTGAAAATTACCGAACTATCAATTTAATAAGTCACGGCTGCAAAATACTGAAGCGAATTTTTCACAGACGAATGGGAAAACTGGTAGAAGCCGACCTCGCAGAAGATCAGTTTGGATTCCGTAGAAATGTTGGAACTTGGAGCACGTGAGGCAATACTGACCTTACGGCTTATCTTAGGAGCTAGATTAAGGAAAGGCAAACCTACATTTATAGCATTTGTAGACTTAGAGAAAGCTTTTGACAATGTTGACTGGAATACTCTCTTTCATATTCTGATGCTGGCAGGGATAAAATACAGGGTGCGAAAGGCTATTTACAATTTGTACAGTAACCAGATGGCAGTTGTAAGAGTCGAGGGACATGAAAGAGAAGCAGTGGTTGGGAAGGGAGTGAGATAGGGTTGAAGCCTCTCCCCGATGTTGTTCAATCTGTGTATTGACCATGTAGTAAAGGAAAGAAAAATTCGGAGTAGGTATTAAAATCCATGGAGAAGAAATAAAAGCTTTAAGGTTCGTCGATGACATTGTACTTCGGTTAGAGACAGCAAACGACTTGGAAGAGCAGTTGAACGGATTGGACAGTGTCTTGAAAGGAGGATATAAGATGAACATCAACAAAAGCAAAACTAGGATAATGGAATTTAGTCGGGTTAGCTAGGGTGATGCTGAGGGAATTGGATTAGGAAATGAGACGCTTAAAGTAGTAAAGGAGTTTTGCTATTTGGGGAGCAAAATAACTGATGATGGTCGAAGCAGAGAGGATATAAAATGTAGACTGGCAATGGCAAGGAAAGTGTTTCTGAAGAAGAGAAATTTGTTAACATCGAGTATAGATTTAGGTGTCAGGAAGTCGTTTCTGAAAGCATTTGTATGGAGTGTAGCCCTGTATGGAAGTGAAACATGGACGATAAATAGTTTGGACAAGAAGAGAATAGAAGCTTTCGAAATGCGGTGCTACAGAAGAATGCTGAAGATCACATAACTAATGAGGAGGTATTGAATAGAAATATGGAGAAGAGGAGTTTGTGGCACAACTTTACAAGAAGAAGAGATCGGATGGTAGGACATGTTCTGAGGCATCAAGGGATAGCCAATTTAGTATTGGAGGGCAGCCTGGAGGGTAAAAATCGTAGAGGGAGACGAAGAGACGAATACACTAAGCAGATTCAGAAGAATATAGGCTGCAGTACGTACTGGGAGATGAAGCAGTTTGCACAGGATAGAGTAACATGGAGAGCTGCATCAAACTAGTCTCAGGACTGAAGACCACAACATCAACATTTAACACGTGATAGATGTAACAGTTTATTTATTTCTGACTGTATATATTTGACTGTAATTATATTGAATATACTGTAAATTGCTGGATAAAGCCAAGGGAACTTTATTTAAATATGTCGATAGCAACGACGAAATGGCAGTATCTGTGCCGTTGTTTATCTTTGCATATGGAGAGTCTCTGATGCGATGCGCTGCGAGTAGAGAAGAAGCAGAGCAGCTCGATTCATGAAGGAGTGTGGAAGTGTGCAGTTATGATCACACCAATGTATGCGCACCACATTCGTTGACCTGTGACATTGAGATCACGGCAGGAATGGAAAGGCGGAGCAAGCTGCAGTTCTGTTGCCTGTCCCATAATTATTCTTCAGCAACAGCGGTAGCTCAGCAGTGTCGTCCGATACATTATTCATCGTCCACAGAGCTACAACATCGTAAGAACGTAAGGTGACAAAATATAGGTTACTTTGTAGAGGCGTTACCCAGTTCTTTCACAAAATATGGCTAACCTGAATAGTAACCTGAAATAGATAAAACGTGTAGGGCATTTGTGTTGTCCTTGTCCTCAGACATTATTAGCAAGCGGAGTCCCTTTTCCTTCTATGCAATCACCGAGTGCCGTAAGAATATGAAACTTGATTAAATATTTACTGCCAGTTTTGTTCGTTTGCTGATGACCAGTATCAGCCTAAATTTTCTGCCTCCATAACTGTTCATTCTTGTATTGCGTAACAGAGTACACCATCGCAGGCGCTCCTGTCTGTGATGCAGCGTCAAGGGTAACCGCAAGTCTCTAGAGGAACGGAGGGTTCCAAATGATTGGAAAAGAGCACAGATAGTCCCAGTCTTCAAGAAGGGTCGTCGAGCAGATGTGCAAAACTATAGACCTATATCTCTTACGTCGATCTCTTGTAGAATTTTAGAACATGTTTTTTGCTCGCGTATCATGTCATTTCTGGAAACCCAGAATCTACTATCTAGGAATCAACATGGATTCCGGAAACAGCGATCGTGTGAGACCCAACTCGCCTTATTTGTTCATGAGACCCAGAAAATATTAGATACAGGCTCCCAGGTAGATGCTATTTTTCTTGACTTCCGGAAGGCGTTCGATACAGTTCCGCACTGTCGCCTGATAAACAAAGTAAGAGCCTACGGAATATCAGACCAGCTGTGTGGCTGGATTGAAGAGTTTTTAGCAAACAGAACACAGCATGTTGTTATCAATGGAGAGACGTCTACAGACGTTAAAGTAACCTCTGGCGTGCCACAGGGGAGTGTTATGGGACCATTGCTTTTCACAATATATATAAATGACTTAGTAGATAGTGTCGGAAGTTCCATGAGGCTTTTCACGGATGATGCTGTAGTATACAGAGACGTTGCTGCATTAGAAAATTGTAGCGAAATACAGGAAGATCTGCAGCGGATAGGCACTTGGTGCAGGGAGTGGCAACTGACCCTTAACATAGACAAATGTAATGTATTGCGAATACATAGAAAGAAGGACCCTTTATTGTATGATTATATGATAGCGGAACAAACACTGGTAGCAGTTACTTCTGTAAAATATCTGGGAGTAGTACGGAACGATTTGAAGTGGAATGATCATATAAAATTAATTGTTGGTAAGGCGGGTACCAGGTTGAGATTCATTGGGAGAGTGCTTAGAAAATGTAGTCCATCAACAAAGGAGGTGGCTTACAAAACACTCGTTCGACCTATACTTGAGTATTGCTCATCAGTGTGGGATCCGTACCAGGTCGGGTTGACGGAGGAGATAGAGAAGATCCAAAGAAGAGCGGCGCGTTTCGTCACCGGGTTATTTGGTAACCGTGATAGCGTTACGGAGATGTTTAATAAACTCAAGTGGCAGACTCTGCAAGAGAGGCGCTCTGCATCGCGGTGTAGCTTGCCCGCCAGGTTTCGAGAGGGTGCGTTTCTGGATGAGGTATCGAATATATTGCTTCCCCCTACTTATACCTCCCGAGGAGATCACGAATGTAAAATTAGAGAGATTAGAGCGCGCACGGAGGCTTTCAGACAGTCGTTCTTCCCGCGAACCATACGCGACTGGAACAGGAAAGGGAGGTAATGACAGTGGCACGTAAACTGCCCTCCGCCACACACCGTTGCGTGGCTTGCGGAGTATCAGTGTAGATGTAGATGTAGATGCCATGGTCTCCGAGCTGATAGTCCACGCTGCTGCAAACGTCGTCGAACTGTTCGTGCAGATGGTTGTTGTCTTGCAAACGTCCCCATCTGTTGACTCAGGGATCGAGACGTGGCTGCACGATCCGTTACAGCCATGTGGATAAGATGCCTGTCATCTCGACTGCTAGTGATATGCGGCCATTGGGATCCAGCATGGTGTTTCGTATTACCCTCCTGAACCCACCAATTCCATATTCTGCTGACAGTCATTGGATCTCGACCAACGCGAGTAGCAATGTCGCGATACGATAAACCGCAATCGCGATATGCTACAATCCGACCTTTATCAAAGTCGGAAACGTGATGGTACGCTTTTCTCCTCCTTACACGAGGCATCACAGCAACGTTTCACCAGGTAACGCCGGTCTACTTTTGTTTGCGTCAACCTTGTGTAAATGCTCTGAAAAGCTAATCATTTCCATCTCACAACATCTTCTTCCTGTCGGTTAAATTTTGCGTCTGTAGCACACCATCTTCGTGATGTATCAATTTTAATGGCCAGTAGTGTATTACCCAGTCTTTGGTTTACATGGTTCTACTTTTTAACATGATCTGTGTTCAACGCGCCGGTCTTACGCTACCTTACTGCAAGGGACTGTTTGTCCGCAAGGTACCACCCCACCTGTTGGTGTCAAAGACAACATCACACTGCATCAACAGATTGTCCATCATCCATTACTGCTTCCCACTGAGTGCATCTTGCACTGGGCCAAGTGGATAGAAGTGGGAAGGTGCGAAATCCGGTCTGAAGGGTCGATTCCAGCGGGCAAACAACCTTGAGTACCCCAGCTCGTGAACGAGTGTGTCAGCACTGCCAGCAGAGACGTCCAGTTACGTAACGAAGTGTTTTATTGTGACCGTCAATCACCTCTAATGAGGGAGTCCACTCGTTCCAAAATTGCAGGAGTCACAGCTGTCTGTGACCGGCCGACACGTGGGAGATCGGGCAGGTTTCCGCGATCTTATTGCAATGATGACAGATGCCTTTCTCAACGACTCAGCGTGCTTTTGTTCACTGCCAGGTCTCCATGCTCCTACGAAAATATCTTCTTCCGTCAAAAGAAACTCAATTACAGCTTTCTGCTTATAACTCACCATCTTTGAAGATGCCACCACTCGGAACTTCATGAAAAGACAGGGGCTGAAGCAGAACTATTTCACGATATTCCATAACAAATTCCACACTTTTTCAACCGAAACTGGCCCGGAAAAAAATATATTGCATTACCTATTGAAGGTTAGCAAAATATTTTGAACAACTCCTCAACTGTCAGGAACCTATTGAAAAATTACCAGCCAACACCCCAAACACAGTAAACAATAATTCTGAACCCCCATGCCTCACAGAAATCAGAGAAATCATTAAAAACCTTAAGAACAATAAAGCACCAGGGGAAGACATGATAATTGCAGAAATGTGGAAGAGTGTGGATAATACAACTCAAGAAAAACTACTGGGAATAATCAATGAGATTTTGAGAACGGAACGTATACCGGAAGAATGGAAAACTGCATTAATCCACCACATCTTCAAGAAAGGGGATAAAACCGATGCAAATAACTACAGAGGGATATCTTTACTTCCGGTAACGTATAAAATTCTATCTAAGGCCCTACAAAACAGATTGGAGAAACAACTTGATCAAGAAATTGGTGAATACCAAGCAGGCTTTAGGAAGGGAAGATCTTGTGTGGAGCAAATTTTAAACTTGAAGTTAATTATTAAATATAGACGATTAAGAGGAAAAGACATCCTTATCACGTTTGTTGACTTCAAGAAGGCGTACGACTCCGTTGACAGAACAACCTTGGTTAACATCCTTAGTGAGTTTGGAGCAGACAAGAAAACAGTCGCAATCGTCAAAGAAACACTTACGGATACCTATGCAAAAGTAAAGTTCCGTGGTGAGGTATCCAGACCATTCAAAATCAGAACAGGATTAAGACAAGGAGGTGGGTTGTCACCTACCCTATTCAACTGTGTGTTAGAAAAAGTTATTAGAGAGTGGAGGAAGAAAACGACTGAAGAAGGAATACAAAAAATCAGATTAGGAAGAATAAAGGATGGATTAGTAGTAGATTGCCTCGCTTTTGCTGATGACTTAGCGATTCTGGCAGGAAGTTTGGAAGAAGCAGTCAAACAGATCAATATTCTGAATGAAACAGCAGAAAAAGCAGGACTGAAAATCTCCTTTGAAAAGACAGAGTACCTAACCAATGTAAAAGAGTCACCGAACAATATGATTACAAAGTATGGCCAGATAAAGAAGGTTTCTAATTTCAAATATTTAGGGGAAATCATCCAACCCAATGCTTCAGATAAAGAAGGAAATAAAACAAGAACAAGAAAAATGAAAATGGCATTCCAGCTAACAAAGAATGTGTACAACAAGAAGTCAGTATCAATTAACGCAAAAATAAGGCACTACAACACTGTGATTAAGCCAGAGTGTCTGTATGCATCTGAATGTTTAGCAATGAACACTAACAAGGAAATGGAAGCTATAGCAAAAAAGGAGCAAAAATCATTAGAAGAGTACTTGGGCCGAGGTTTGAGAATGGGACTCGGAAGCTTAGAAGTAATAGAGAAGTGTATGACAAAATTGAGAAAGTGGGAGATACTATGAGGAAGAGAAGAGTAAGCTTTTACGCCCATTTGAAAAGAATGAATGATGAAAGGCTGACAAAGAAAATATTCATGTTTTTTGACAAGAACCCCAGGACCCAGATTACCTGGTTCAAAGAAGTCAAAGCAGACTTAGAGGAGATGGGTATAGGAGGAGATGATATAACCAACAGAGACTTAATGAGAGACAAAATTCAACATTTTGAAGGATTTGAAGTGAAGAAGAGAAGAACTGGAGGAACAGTGTGGACAGAAGACCGAAGGGAGCAGCACAGAGAGAGGATGAAGACATATTGGCAGAAGAGAAAAGAGGAGGAGCGCAATAGGAGAAATGTACATGGAAAAATAGTTGTTTAACGCGGTCCCTAGACGGCCAAAATCGGAAATAAAAAATTGAAGGTTTCTCTTACATAGCGTTTAAGAGATGAAACAATATTTCATAGTTCATATCGGCATGAGTGAGACGTGAAACGATGTTGTACCTCGTTGCTTTCTTTAATCCGGAAGTGAAGAAATGACTCACCAAAAATTAACTTTCCGTGCTACAGTATAGAGGAGAGTCTTGGAAGTTAATACATTTCTGCTGACCATTGTTGATATTGGCCTCCGAGGCTAACTCGAGGAAGAATACAAGAGCAGAAAATTAGAAATTTCATACGCCACTCCGTTGCCCTCCTGACTTGGAAATGAGACGCGGGCGAACCGTGTAAATCACGACTGGTGCACGGCGACGGTCGTTAGCGGATTTAACAAGCGGAGCATGAAACATGTCGTGCAGGAAGAACGCAGCAGGTGCGCTAACTACCTTGTCGTCTGGCGTACCTGGTCGCGAAGTTAATTCGGGGTAGCTTCATTCCAGCTGGCTAAGTAACTACCCGTGTTTTCTCAGCGAAGTCTGTCCGACTGCCTCTGCCTAGCGTGCGCTCTGCAAGGCACCACGTGCTGCGTAAACTTCCACACCAGACGACGAAATCTGTATGTCTGTCGTCTCACACGATATCGTGCATGAGAAGCAATATTGAACCTGATTTCAATACCGTCAGAGAGAGACAGAGAGAGAGAGAGAGAGAGAGAGAGAGAGGAGAAAAGGAACTCACCAATGTAACGGCATTAGTGATCGATGGATGATAGCCATTTGTATGAAGACTTCATGAGCAACAAATTACACCACTGGCCATTAAAATTGCTACACCAAGAAGAAATGCAGAAGATAAACGGGTGTTCATTGGACAAATATATAATACTAGAACTGACATGTGATTACATTTTCACGCAATTTGGGTGCATAGATCCTCAGAAGTCAGTGCCCAGAACAACCAACTCTGGCCGTAATAACAGCCTTCATACGGTTGGGCATTGAAGCAAAAAGAGCTTGGATGGTGTGTACATGTGCAGCTGCCCACGCAGCTTCAACACGATATCACAGTTCATCAAGAGTAGTGACTAGCGTATTGTGACGAGCCAGTTGCTCGACCACCATTGACAAGACGTTTTCAATTGGTGAGAGATCTGGAGAATGTCTGGCCAGGGCAGCAGTCGGACATTTTCTGTATCCAGAAAGGCCCGTACAGGACCTGCAACATTCGGGCGTGCATTATCCTGCTGAAATGTAGGGTTTCGCAGGCATCGACTGAAGGGTTGTGTCACGGGTTGTAACACATCGGAAATGTAACGTCCACTGTTCAAATTGCCGTCAGTGCGAACAAGAGGTGACCGAGACGTGTAACCAATGGCACCCCCATACCATCACGCCGGGTGTTACGCCAGTTAGGCGATGACGAATATACGCTTCCAATGTGCGTTCACAGCGATGTCGCCAAACATGGATGCGACCATCATGATGCTGTAAACATAATCTGGATTCATCGGAAAAAATGACGTTTTGCCATTCGTGCACCCAGTTTCGTCGTTGAGTACACCATTGCAGGCGCTCCTTTCTGTGATGCAGCATCTATGGTAACCGCAGCCATGGTCTCCGAGCTGATAGTCCATGCTGCTGCAAACGTCGTCGAACTATTCGTGCAAATGGTTATTGTCTTGCAAACGTCCCCATCTGTTGACTCAGGGATCGAGACGTGGCTGCACGATCCGTTACAGCCATGCGCATAAGACGCCTGTCATCTCGACAGCTAGTGATACGAGGCCGTTGGGATCCAACACGGCTTTCCATATTACCCTCCTGATGACACCGATTCCATATTCTGCTAGCAGGCATTGGATCTCGACCAACGCCAGCAGCAATGTCGTGATACGATACACCGCAATCGCGATAGGCTACAATCCGACCTTTATCAAAGTCGGAAACGTGATGGCACGCATTTCTCCTCCTTACACGAGGCATCACAACTACGTTTCACCAGGCAATGCCGGTCAACTGCTGTTTGTGTGTGAGAAATCTGTTGGAAACTTTCCTCATGTCATCACGTTGTAAGTGTCGCCACCGGCGCGAACCCTGTGTGAATGCTCTGAAACGCTACTCATTTGCATATCACAGCATCTTCTTCCAGTTGGTTAAGTTTCGCGTCTGTAGCACGTCATCTTCGTGGTGTAGCAATTTTAATGGCCAGTAGTGTATGTGTCCGTTTGCTAACACGTATTCCATTTAATATAAATACATGATCTCGTGCACATAGTAATATAGCACTCTCACTTTTCTCGACGTGTCTGGGTCAGATTCCTTTCTTCTTTCGGCCTCTTTCAAGTGTCATTGGTAAAGGGTGTCTTTGGATGTACTTGTGCCATGAATTAACATTTTAAGAGAGATAGTCTCTGCACATCAGCTTCTTATTTTCAGTAGTTTCCTGTAGTTTCGGGATTAAGTCGGCAGGTAACCAGACAGGGAAACTCTGACCACCTGTCCGACGAAAAGACCTGGAGAGATGAAAATACTTTACCATTTCGCCCTTGACTTTTAGGGTAGGGCTTAAGTGAAGCTGAGGAGCTTTTGTATTCTGCATTCACACGCCACTTAAGTAAATAATTGCTTAGGAAACTTTGAATACAGATGTACACATGCTCTAACTGTACTAGTTATGTTTAATGTGTTTAACTAGCACACTATTCGTTCCACGACTTGTTTTAGTGTAAGGCTGTCATTCATAACGTTATTGCTGTGAGTGGGGAAAAATATATATTTACCCATACGTCTATGGTGTTGGCTACCATCGCTGTTTCCGCTGATTATTGCCATTCAATTAATATTCAATGTTGTAAACTTGCCTCACATAAGACTGATTCAACCATGCCATCATCTGGGAAACCTATCTTATTTCCACCTACAACAGTTGAGGGGCAACTACGAAAAAGAACGTAACCCATTACTACGACGAAGTATACAAGCTTTGGTAATTCAGGGTCGTACATGAGCCCGACCTGCCTAAACAGGTTCGTGGTTGCTCTCACCATTAGGAATCCACCACGTATCAAATGCCAACTGGTCGGTAGCCGTACGTAGTCGAACTATTATGCCAATGAAACATTACTTCGTTGTGACAAATTCAATATAATATTAAAACTACTGAAAGCCGGAATAAACAGCTGAAACTTCTGTTGCGATGCACAAAGAGAATGCGAGCAATCAACTCAAGTCAGCTTCGGTGACGATTGCTTTTCCCAAATTTCCATTAGGTGCACGCGGTTTAATTTTCCACTGTCATTAAGGTCGATAAGAGAGGGGGAGGTTACATCCTTTCCCTTGGATTGTGTTTCGTGCCTTCTGTCGCCGTCCGTTCGTTATACCTACCTGCACCAAATTCTCGTCGATGCCATCTCTCCACACTTTCTTTGGCCCTCCTAGTCGTCTTCTTCCGCTGGGAGCAAAATCCATGGATTTCAAAAGCCGCGCCACATTACATCAGAGTGACATGTCCTTCCCATATAAGCCGCTTGCTTCTCGTCAGATATACAATGTTTACCACAAGTAAGCTTACAGGTCGGGCAACCACACCTAAGAAACTTGTACATAATGTGAAGGCTAAACAAACAATTTTAAATAAGAGATGGTAAATCAGCCTGTTATAAAGTTGTGTGCAAGTCCAAATTCGCAATAGCTCTGTATTGCGTTTACAGCGGATAACGACCGGTTTCGTACCCTGGAGGTGTCTAATAAAACTAATACTTCATGTACCACGAATTACGAGGTACAAGTGGGCGTAAAAACGCCACACCTAGGTAAAACCTTGGATGAAACAGGAGATGGACACCCTATTCGAACCATACATCAGCACTAAATTCATCCCCAAAACAATGTTTGATTTATTGCAGATTTCAACCAGCTCATAATAATGCCTGATCCTCCATTCCACAGTGATCTCATCTTGTACCGGGCCACAGATCTTCCTCAAGACTCTTCACTCAAAAACGAGAATATTTTTAAGGTTTTTTCCCGTACTCTCCAAGTTTGTAATCATACAGTCCTGCGCGGTGGATCAGTGTTTTGTACTGGTGTAATTTAAAATTCCTCGAGAAACTCCGCGACTTAAGAAGCTGACTCAAACTGTGATCGGTTTACAGCGTGACTCCTCACATTCATTTCTGCATGTCACGATGCGTTCTCTGTAAAGATTACTCCAGATGTTTAAAATTATGAACCCCTTTCGTAGGATCGGTTCCGACTACGAGAGGAACGAGTAGGTCTCTTCAATAGGCATGGTTCCTGATCATTACCAGATATTCTGTTTTCGGTTCATTCACAAGGAGACCAATTCTGCTCGCTGCCGCCTCCTCGCTGTCGGTCGTCATC
This sequence comes from Schistocerca piceifrons, assembly GCF_021461385.2. Classification (NCBI taxonomy): domain Eukaryota; kingdom Metazoa; phylum Arthropoda; class Insecta; order Orthoptera; family Acrididae; genus Schistocerca; species Schistocerca piceifrons. The sequence continues at coordinate 681,342,727 of NC_060142.1, read as the reverse complement.
CACATCGGTTCTTCCTTAGCTCTAGACAGCAGAATCCACCGTCGACAAGAGTTAGCCGTTTGAATTTCTCAACCTATACCTCGATCCCCAAGACGTTGTCATTGGAAGCTTCCCTCATTATCGTTGCTAGCGTCAAGATGAACAATATCGGTGACACACCATATCCTTGTCTCAACCCTGTGTTTTTGTAGAAGCTCTCAATGACTTGGTTTCCGACTTTCACTTTGCCTTCTCAGTCAGTGAGACAAATTGTAACTAGATCGAGGAGTTTTTTGGGTATTCCAAAGTTTGTTATACAATTCATTAGGGTCTCCATCTGGATGCAGTTACTCACGTCCTTTAAATCTCTGAAGAGCACATGCAGGTCTTCACACTCCCACGCCTTCTCAGTGAGCTGCAGCAGCACATAGATGTTGTCGAACCGCATTTTCTGTAACCTCCCTGATACCCACTCATCACTTCTTCTCCAGATTGCTGGATTTTATCCAGTATACAGCTGCACGATGTCTTGTAGAGTACTTTCATTACGGCGTTTCCTCAGTAGTTTGTGCAGTCTATTTGCTCACCTTTCTTACGAATAGGGCACATGACCGCTGCCTTTCGGTCTTCTGGGATTTCGTACAAAATCCAGATCATTTGGACTAGGTGGTGAATTTTCTTGTAGAGTCACTTCCCTCCAGCTTCAATGACTCCATCCTGGGTTCCATCTTCTCCTGGACTTTTGTTCTTCTTCAGCTTTTTTATCTCATTCTTTACTTCCTCCATGTGGCGAATAATCTGAACGAACAAAGTCAGGGGGTTCAAATTCGAACAAATATTTAGGTTCATTACAGCTGAGAAGCACCCTGCATTATTGTTTTCATATCTCTTTACCGAGTATTGTCCCGCTATTGTCCTTGACGAATTTTGGTGGCTCTGGTATCCCTTCTTAAAGAAGGTACATCTTTTGCCCCTCTTTTCCGAAGACATCTTGTTGAGCCTTCTCAGATCGACCAAGAGGTGATAAATTATCCCCAAGAACATACGAAAAACTATATAGCCCTATAATTCTTAATGTATTCTGACACTTGTGTGATGTAAGTTAACTAATTCATGGTATTTTTCCAGACGGATTCAAACATACTAATATTAGGCTCCTCCCTACGAAGAGTGACTTCACGAATGCCAATAAGTAACGGCCAGTGTCACTCCTTAAGCCATTTACTAAGCTAACGAAAGTAGAATTAAATTCTTTAGTGATCTGAATTTTCTTTCACCGTGTCGTGATAACAATGTTAGTTCCAATTTCGTCAGAATCAGACAGACACTGCTAACCAGGATGAACTACGAAAGGGAAAACCAAGCAATTATTACTGAAAGAATTCAGCAAATACGCAGGGACTTGAACTATTTTAGCCCTGTTTCAGTTACTTTGCATATTTCACTAGCGACAATTGTCTCAACTGAAGACTGGGATAAAGTGGGCAAAATAACGTTTAAAAATCCAGCAAAATTTTTCAGATTTCATTGTATGAAACAAGAAGTGAAGTTCGAGAAACGGAGCGATGTACTCTAAAAAGAAGCCATTCGGTATCCAGATCGAGAAATGCTGAACCTTTCGTCAGAGGAATTAGATAAAGGAGCCATCTCATTTCTGGGCATAGGTCTGAATTTAACAATTATACTTAAGGGAACTCCCGTTGAAGAAACTGTATGTGCCGTCGAAGCATCCTTGTTTTCTCTTCCAATGGTGCGGACCAAAGAAGTAAGGCAGGATATGTCGAGAGTTTTCCAGATATCTAAAGCACCGAAAGCAACACATCGGCTCAGGGGAAGAAAGTTCTTGATGACAAGTTGACAAGGGAAATGCTACAGTCATTGTGATCGCTGTGCCATATCACAAGGAGGCGGAGCAACTAGTAACTGCTTCTGGATTTCAGATTAAACGCGTTTCAGCAGTCAATTTTCAACTTTATTTTATTGGGCAACCAGTTTCAGCGTTTTACTACGTCATCTTCACGTCCACGTGTAGGAACTATCTACCACGCTTGTGATCAAAACAGTGGCCAGCAATACTGGTATTAGAAGATATCTGTTGCAGTGACCAGTTCAGCCATCACATGCCGAATCAGATGGTGCAGTGAAACGCTGAAACTGGTTGCTCAATAAAGTAAAGTTTAAAACTAATGACGGGAAGGCGTTTGACGTCTTCTATCGAGAAGCCGAGTCCCGTAACCGTCGCTAATAAGATGGACTTACAGAGGCTGATTCTGTATATCTTAAGTTTAAAGCGACGAACAGAATCGTTCATAAAGTGAAAAATCTCGTCAGACTCCAGAAAGGATAGCCGTTTTATCAAGAAACCTTACACACCAAATGCCTGTCTCGAGCAGAATGTATGGACCGCCCAAGATGTACAAAGAATCCTGTCATTTGAGACCATTAATGAGTAGGTTTAACATACCAACCAACATTTGTAACAAGTCATTATCTGGGAAATCCAGGCGTCTAGTTGGCAAGAAACATACTTTTCTCGAAGACTCGAAATTTTTTTTTTCTTTTTAGAAAATATACACACGGGTAACATTCTAGAGAATAGAAACGGAACAAGTACTAGTCAAGCATTCGTGTTGGGTACTTCACTAATCTAGCCGTCGGTGTTACATTAGTGCTAAGGGGCGTCATTCGTTCCTGATGTTCTTCAGCAAGTATGAGGAGACTAAGATCTGCGGCGCTGTCGGTCTCTTCATACTCGTCTACTCGTTCCCACTTACTGAAGCATGCAGGCCACTCTTAACTTACTGTTAGTACGGAAAATGAGTAGAGGATGTTGCTGCTATAAAGTCACTGACAAAGTGATGATCAACTGTCGGGATCAAATGTTCAGATGTGTATGAGTTCATGTTGTTTGTTGTTGTGGTCTTCAGTCCTGAGACAGGTTTGATGCAGCTCTCCATGCTACCCTATCCTGTGCAAACTGCTTCATCTCCCAGTACCTACTGCAATCTACATCTTTCTGAATCTGCTTAGTGTATTCATCTCTCGGCCTCCCTCTACGATTTTTACCCTCCACGCTGCCCTCCAGTACTAAATTGGTGATCCCTTGATGCCTCAGAACATGTCCTACCAACCGATCCCTTCTTCGGGTCAAGTTGTGCAACAAACTTCTCTTCTCCCCAATCCTATTCAATACTTCCTCACTAGTTATGTGATCTACCCATCTAATCTTCAGCATTCTTCTGTAGCACCACATTTCGAAAGCTTCTATTCTCTTCTTGTCCAAACTATTTATCGTCCATGTTTCACTTCCATACGTGGCTACACTCCATACAAATACTTTCAGAAACGACTTCCGGACAATTAAATCTATACTCAATGTTAACAAATTTCTCTTCTTCAGAAACGCTTTCCTTCCCTTTGCCAGCCTACAATTTATATCCTCTCTACTTCGACCATCATCAGTTATTTTGCTCCCCAAAGTGGAAAACTCCTTTACTACTGTAAGTGTCTCATTTGCTAATCTAATTCCCTCAGCATCATTCTACTTAATTCGACTACATTCCATTATCCTCGTTTTGTTTTTGTTGATCTTGTCCTTTCAAGACACTGTCCATTCCATTCAACTGCTCTTCCAAGTCCTTTACTGTCTCTGACAGAATTACAACGTCATCGGCAAACCTCAAAGTTATTATTTCTTCTCCATGGATTTTAATTCCTACTCCGAATTTTTCTTTTGTTTCCTTTACTGCTTGCTCAACATACAGCTTGAATAACATCGGGGAGAGACTACAACCCTGTCTTACTCCCTTCTCAACCACTGCTTCCTTTCATGTCCCTCGACTCTTATAACTGCCATGTGGTTTCTGTACAAATTGTAAATAGCCTTTCGCTCCCTGTATTTATTCCTGCACCTTCAGAATTTGAAAGAGAGCATTCCTGTCAACATTGTCAAAAGCTTTCTCTAAGTCTACAAATGCTAGAAACGTAGGTTTGCCTTTCCTTAATCTTTCTTCTAAGGTAAGTCGTAGGGTCAGTATTGCCTCACGTGTTCCAGTATTTCTACGGAATCCAAACTGATCTTCCCCGAGGTCGGCTTCTACTAGTTTTTCCATTCGTCTGTAAAGAATTCGTGTTAGTATTTTGCAGCTGTGGCTTATGAAACTGATTGTTCGGTAATTTTCACATCTGCCAACACCTGCTTTCATTGGGATTAGAATAATTATATTCTTCTTGAAGTCTGAGGGTATTTCACCTGTTTCATACATCTTACTCACCAGATGGTAGAGTTTAGTCAGAACTGGCTCTCCCAAGGCCGTCAATAGTTCCAATGGAATGTTGTCTACTCCGGGGGCCTTGTGATCATAAGGGACCAAAATGATGAGGTCATCGGTCCCTAGACTTACACACTACTTAAACTAACTTATCCTATGAACAACCCACACACCCATGCCCGAGGGAGGACTCGAACCTACGGCGGGAGGGGCCGCGCAGTCCGTAACATGGCGCCTCAAACCGCACGGCCACTCCGCGCGGCTTGTCGAGATCAGATGGCCTTTAACGAATCTATGTTTTCTGAGGCTCTAAGGGTTGTAAGAAGAAAATCAATTGACGCAAAGTACACAAGTGCAAATGTATTCCATTACGTGAGGAGTGATCTCTGGAATAAGTTTCATTGTGTAATCCACGCTTCAGCCGAAAATCATACAAATTTCGTCCAATGCAATCAGATGGCTGTATTCCTGTCTGTTCCACGTCCACCATGAGAAAATATATATGTGCGTCAAGCGAAAATTGAGCACCGAGCAACGTCACTGTTATATCTCTGCGACAAAATAGGACGCTGCTAGATCATTAATTTTGTCATGGTGACTAGGTTTCAAGAGCTAACACTGAGTTGTATAGCTTATAATTCATTTCAGTACTTTATTTTAATTATAAATAACAATGTAGGGACAGCATTTCAGCTTCATGTCACGTTTTCTGGTACTGTCGTTATAGACTGATAATGCCTCGAAAGTGTGTATACGTCAACGTAATTCTCTAACAGGTACTAAATATTGGAAGAACCGTCTTATGAATGGTGTAGTTATTCTTATTTCCATCCTTGATAAAAAAATTGGAGAAATTTCCGACCGTGAATCACTATGTATTGTGTTTTATATCATGTTGCTTAAAGTTGATGTTTTTACTATTTTGTGTCAAGGTAAGAGGATTACTTTTTTCGTTTTCGTTGTGTCATGTTCATTTTATACGATTTCTTGCTAAGCACAGGGTGTTCGCCGTCATTAAAGTAAACGTACCACAAAACAAATGAACACTACACGGCCAGAACAACACGTAATGGTGGCAAAAACACTGTGCTTGGCAACAAATCGTATAAAATAAATGTGTAACGACAAAAGCGAAAGAAATCAGCCTGTTGTCTCGATACAATAAAATAAACACACAGCAGCATAAAAAACTGTGAGTAACACTACAAACAACTCGATACTTAGATTTCTCGGTCGGAATGCATAATAAAAAGGAAATTAAAATAACGTTTGCAGTCTGCTGATGACAAGCTGCAGATTGCGCAGTAGTCCTAAAGCTACTAGCATAAATAACCATTAGCTTCATGTGAGGTATGTAAACAAATGCGTACACCCATTTTATTTCCAAATGTAATATACCGATTAAGCGAGAAACTCTAGACATATCGTAAATAAACAACATAAAATGCTTTAAGTCAGTGATAAATATCTCATCTCTATATCGTATCCAAATCAATGTAGGAACATTGAACAATAATCGCTGATTTTACAGAAGTAAATATCTATACTAAAGGTTTCTTTTTAAGGTTAACATGTAACAATTTTGCGGAACGAAGATAAACAGACCTACTGAAGACAGCACAAAAACGTCTGAACCGTGTCTGGGTGAAACAAAACTACAAAGGTGTCTTGCATAAGCTGGAATTCCTCTCCAATTTTGTTAGCAAGCACGGATACAAGATGATTATTTCTGCGTCAAACCTATAAAATAATACTCAGCTACGGAACAATAACTGTAAACAACATGTTATCTGTAGGACAACAGACAAATCGTAAAGCCATAGTTATGTCGATAGAGCAAGAAGTGCAGTCTCTGCACTAAAAAAAAAAAAAAAAAGCATTGAGCTATACAGAGTGCATATAGAACTAGAACTAGCAAACCATGAAAGATATCCATCATTTTTTGATGAACCCAATGCACAGGGTTAGAACTATATACAGACACTACAATAAAAAGAAAACAGACAATCCAACAAAAGAAACTCACCAATATGATAAATCACACAAACATTTATCAATCACAACATCATTACAGTAAACACACGTTTCACTAAACAGTAACTAATGTAACAGCCATAAATTTATGTGAACAAGAAAATAGCCTGTTTGAAAAGGTACCAAACGTAACATAAATATAATCGTCTCACGCGGGACACTCGAGAATATCATAACAGAGACTGATCACATCATAAAGCTACAAGGAAGACTGAGTACACTCACCCGAATTCAATGTAAACTTATCAAGATAACTAGGTATTGAGGAAATAAAGCACATAACCAGAGAGAAGAAAATCACTACAAAAGAAAATACAATGAAAACCAAAGAAAAAAACCTACGGAAACCTACAGAAGAAATTAACACAAGAAAATATCATAATCACAAAATCTGACAAGGGCAATCCAATTGTTCTCATGAAAGGAGAGGAATGCGTTGACAAAACATTAGGATTCATCCAAAGCGAAACATCACATAATTAGCAAGTGTTCCAACAAATCGATACCAAAGAAACTTACATAAAACCCTGAAAAATACAGAAACAATTTTCACAGATACACAGATTTTAAAAAATGTTCAGAAAAGTCTCAAGACTCCCACTTTAAAATCACTGATTAAAATTCACAAACCAGGTAACCCTATTTTCCCACTGACTGACTTTATCAAAGCACCAAACACTACGTAGTCAAATAAACACACACACTGCTGCAGACAATACACAAACACACCGAAAACAGAGATCTGAAGAACTTAAATGCGTAATACAAAAAATGAAAGAAAGGGAACGTACCACACACAGCAACACTAATTTCCTTTGACATAATTTCCAAGTACACACATTCAAACAGAAGAAACCAACGACGTCCTCAACTACAAGGAAACACACACACAATAAATTTACAAGAAATATCAGCTGTGCTCAAACTCATCACAGAGCAAAACTACTTCACATTTAACAAAACATTCTACTTTCAACAAAAAGGGCTAACTGTGGGATCCTCAACCGGTGGCCTCCTTGCTGATATTTTCATCAGCCAGCTGGAAAGTCAACTTTTTGACATAATAGCAAAAACCAAAGCTGTACAAACTGAAATGTGGTGCACAAATTTGCCTGATAGGCGAAGTATGGTCTCGTATAAAAGAACTTCGTGAGGATATACGCTGCATGCACCTAACAATAATTCACCATTGAAATACAAACAGATGAAGAGCTCAGTTTCTTAGCTCCCAGGATTCAAGAAAGAACCAGCAAGAATGAGTTCACAGTTTGTAGAAAAACAACAGTCACCAGCACCGTCGTTCACAACCAACTCAATCACCTCATAAGTCATAGAGAAGCCACATTGAGATAATTATTACATAGACTGAACAGAACAATCATGACGAAACATGATTATACAGCAGAACTAAACACAATAAAACAAATATCACAGGACAATGGGTGTGATTCCAAGCTGGTAGATAAAATAAACAACAAAATACAAAAATCGACAACACATAATCATGGAATACCTCCAGACTCTGGGATTACCGGGACATACGTATTTTCACATAGTTTACCAGAATATCATACGATTTTCACGATACTTCTCGATAAGAAGCACGTAGCAATACCGCCTGCATACCAATATCACTTGCACAGTACAATTCCGAAGACATTTCTATAGAAAACCCGAAACCTTAGCCACGTGGTGCGTGCTGTAAGCCACTGAGTTACTAGAAATGTATCTCGTCTGCAATGATCTTTACATGAAAACTCGAAAAATGTTAATGAAACTGACATTTCCACTCACGAATGCCGATGTCGGTGATATAGGATTCCAAATCATCCTTATAATTTACAAAGTCAACTAAGGTACTTCTCATGTCTAGAGAACCAGCAAATGTGTCTTCCACCTGCCATTCACCTGCTCGATGCACACACACCACACTCGACGTTTTCTCAACCAAATAACATTGGGAAATATGTAGAAGCAGTCAATGGGACAATTTACCTGGGCGGGAATAATTGTCCAGTGCAAACACACGTTCATATTGAATCTCTTCAAATTTCCACAGGGAACACACGCCATCGCGACGGCTGTTCAACACGTAGTGAGCAGTACTTCACTATTCATCCATGAGAAATCGATTGGAAACTTTCCTCGTGTCAGCACGTTGTAGGTGTCGCCACCGGCACCAACCTTGTGTGAATGCTCTGAAAAGCTAATCATTTGCACATCACAGCATCTTCTTGCTGTCGGTTAAATTTCGCGTCTGTAGCACGTCATCTTCGTGGTGTAGCAATTTTAATGGCCAGTAGTGTAACAGTGTTGCATTACACATGACTAACATGTCATAAATTGAAGCGATATAACATTATAGCCTGTTCTAAGTGCAGAACAGTGTAGCCTAAGGAGTGCGTGTGTTTATGTTCTCTCTTACCAATACCTTCCTAGTACTGATCCCAGACAATACAACAATACTTTAGAATTGATAGCGTGGTTGATTTACGTAAAATGCTTCAAACTCCATCCGTTTGGAGCTCCATCATGCATAAAAACCAACCATTTCTTGTTCGTCTTAACTGTCTGTTATCACATCACAACACTTCCATACCTACTAAAATACACCGACAAGGAGTGTTAACCTCCTCGACATCCGCGCATCCGGAGAAATCTTGCGCACTTGTATAGGTGCAAAACAGCAATTATGGACTCAGCAAGCTCCATTCATTCATGAGCCGCACAATATAGCGATCTACTGCTGGTCAGCTGCAGATTAAATAGGTAATGCTGCTGCAGGGTGGGTTGGTCAAAGACAGTGCGAGGGATCTTTCAGTCTCTAACTTTCTCCAAAGAGTGCGAGAATGCCTGTGACTCCCATCCACATAGTCAAAGATCTTAAATTACGCACAATGCTCCAGGTGCTAGAAATGTGTAGATCGCTGTTTGGTATGCTTTGGTGATGTATGTGTTCGAGAATTAACAATGAACGGACATACTGCCAAGTCATCTACCTACATTCGCAATGGTGTTTGCAAAGTAGAGGAGGGGTGACTTAGCGATGATACTGAAATTGGGAAGCACGCTGTCACATCATTGGTCAGTGTTGAAATTACTGTAAAATTGCTAAAACTGGTCGCACCATCAGCTGTGATGCTTGTCATTACAGTAAATCGTCGGTGTCTTTTCCATCCCATCCATCCACTGGTACACTGTTGATTACCACATAATGACTTGACTGACATCGCTTGTTTCAGATGGAGAAATGGTCTTGGTGGAGGGGCAACACCCTCTGGGGATGGCTAGCGCCGAAATAGTGATCATGTACATTACTGCAATATGAGGAATCAGTCGAAACGGAACACAGAGCCATCATCTATCCTGTCACTGTGACAGATAAGTTTAAATGTAGAGGCCGTCAATCACCTTTGGACAGCAGTTTGGAAATACTCCACAACCCCACAAAACTCTTCCAGATTCCCTATGTTGTGACTTTTATTGAAAATCAGTCAGTTTGTGTGTGTGTGTGTGTGGGGGGGGGGGGGGTGTCTTTGTGTGTGTGTGTGTGTGTGTGTGTGTGTGTGTGTGTGTGTGGTTCTGTGCGTGTGTGTGTGTGTGTGTGTGTGTGTGTGTGTGTGTTGTGGTAGCATCAGCAACAATATGATTTACACCATGCGGTATCTAGTTTTCTGTGAGAGGCAATGGATCAGAACGTGTTAATGTCAGTTTAGAACCTGACACAGACCTCTAAGGTGTGACAGAATAAAACAAAGTGTACAACAATGTACAAAGCATGTTACAGCAGATAAAAACAATGTTCCAAACAACAACACCAGGAGCCTCCCTCGTCACTGACAGTATAGTCTGTGGGTTACGGTCATCCACCTCCACAGTATGGGCGTTGACACTTTACATTGGTCTGTGCAAGCCGCTTCAATCACTGGCCGCCTAGTCCAATAGATCAATACCTGTGAATTTAATAGGATCGCAGCATGTGCTCAATGCCGGCATGCAGACGGTATTTGTTTTCGATGTATCGCAAGAGAGAAAGAGATGCGATAAAAACCTTATCGAGTTCTCTATCGGATGAAATTAGTGGAGCTTTCATAGTTCGTAATTTTTCTCTGTTGGATGGTACAGAGTAACGATTATGGAATGTTGGGGTGGTAGACATGAATCAACCCTGAGGAATAAGGATCTTCTTCGGACTGCAGTATCTGTATCATGTCGAGTCTTCCTAATTTTCCCGATAAGAAACACCACTGTAATTGTTCGTACTGTCTTTATACTACCTCTTGTTGCAGGATAGGGCTTTCCACATTGTACCTGTTTGGCGGAGCTACAACAATATGTTCCCATTTCCATCGAATGGTCAAAACATGGTCCTGTCGCATTATCTAAGCCTGTTTCTACACGGGCTGCAGAATGTGGTATTTAAAGCTCTCCCGACTTCTGCTCAGTTCCACTTTAACTGGAACGATCACATGCTCAAAGCTACAGGGATGGCAGTGCGGACTCTGAGGATCAGTTTCAAGACGAAAAGGGACTATATAAAACCACGTTGGAATTCTACTGTAGCAAATAGGTTCGAAAAAGGTGACTCATGTCGAGAAATGAGAGTGCCAGAGATATGATTCACTAGTGTCTGTCCTTAAAGGATTTCTCCATAGGACCCATCGCAGGTATATGGTCGAATTGAAAGACTTGATTTCAAAATGCAGATCGCATTTCAACCAGAAAGTATAGCACTAGAGATCTGAAAAGCCTGTGTACATTTCTTACGACCACAATCAGCACACCATCTACTGTTGGTGATCATTCTCAATTAACCATCGCCTACAACCCAGTGGATGTACCACAGTACCTCTGACGTGGCATCGAGACAGAATGCATTACAACTATTGGAGAAATACCCTATGTGATTAAAAGTATCCAGACACCTGGATGGAAATGACTTACAAGTAATGCTGGAACTCAATATGGTGTTGGTAGGATTCAGGTCAGGACTCTCTGTAGGCCAGTCCATTACTGGGATGTTATTGCCGTGTAACCACTCTGCCACAGGTTGTGCATTATGAACAGGTGCTCGATCGTGTTGAAAGATGCAATCGCCATCCCCAAATTGATTTTCAACAATGGGAAGCAAGAAGGTGCTTAAAACGTCAATGTAGACCTGTGCTGTGATAGTGCCACGCAAAACGACATGCGGTGCATGCCTCCTCCATGAAAAACACGACCACACTAAAACACCTCCACCTCCGAATTTTACTGTTGGCACTAAAAACGCTGGCAGATGACGTTCACGAGGCATTCGCCATACCCAAACCCTGCCATTGTGTACCGTGATTCGTAACTCAAAAAAATGTTCAAATGTGCGTGAAATCTTATGGGACTTAGCTGGTAAGGTCATCAGTCCCTAAGCTTACACACTACTTAACCTAAATTATCCTAAGGACAAACACACACACCCATGCCCGAGGAAGGACTCGAACCTCCGCCGGGCCAGCCACACAGTACATGACTGCAGCGCCGAAGACTGCTCGGCTAATCCAGCGCGGTGATTCGTCACTCCACACAACGTTTTTCCCCTGTTCATTCGTCCAATCTTTACGCTTCTTACACCAAGCGAGCCGTCGTCTGGCATTTAGCGGCCTGATGTGTGGTTTATGAGCACTTGCTCGACCATGAAATCCAAGTCCTGCCTAACTGTCATAGTACTTGCAGTGGATCCTGATGGAGCTAGGAATTCCTGTTTGATGGTCTGGATAGATGTCTGCCTATTGCAATTTACAATCGATTCAACTGTTGGCGGTCTCTGTCAATCAACAGACGATGTAGGCCTGTACGCTTTTTTGCTGTACATGTCCCTGCACGATTCCACTTCACTATCACATCGGAAACAGTGGACCTAGGGATGTTTAGGAGTGTGGAAATCTCGTTTACAGCCGGTGGTGTGTGTACTGTAAGACCTTCGGTACACACACCATCAGATTATTTGACTTGTCGCTCTAACGAAGTAGGCGAGTGTCAGCAATATGTCTCGTGGTCTTATCGTGGCGTGTTTATCTTCTGCCGTTAGGTTAGACGATAGAAATGCCACTTGCACGCTTAGAGTAGCAGATTGACGGTGACCAACTTTAAACAGAACTTGATTAATTTTCACACACATTTATTAAAATAATAAAAAGCATAGATATTACGTAACTTGATTCTGGATGCTGTTTACAATTGACAGTCTATAGTTCCTTTGGCCTTGGTACGTTAATCTTATTCTCACATATCTCTGATACTTGACAAAGTGTCTATACATTTCTCTTCATGGTTATGTACAGGAATATGACAATCTTATTAGGCGCAGACTGAAACCTGACTACAGAATAATGCAAACTGGTGCAGACTGGTGCAGACAAATGCAGACTGACTAATCGGAGGTCTGTACACTCGTTATAATACCTCACGCTTTCAGGTATCACTGCGCGAGTGTGATCCGCAAGATGAAAAAGGTTCTACGTTAGCAGCAATCTCATTGGCTGCGTTACATATTAATACGTGAATCGGCGGAAGCAGAATTTGGTCCGTCTCTAAGACAGTGCCATCTCGTAGTGCGGAGACAGATGAGCGCTGCTCCTGCGCTGTTGTGCTTAGCGGGGCGCGCTCTATTGGGAAAGTTGTGTACGCGCTGACTACGCTTAACTAGGTACACAACACAGACATATGACACAAGTGACACTCAATCACCTGACCACGTTGAAAGTAGATGAATTCCACGGAGCACCCCATTCTGCTCTCTCACGATGTCTAATGACTACTGAGGTTGCTGCTATGGAGTACCTGACAGTAGGTGTCAGCACAATGCATCTGATATGAAAAACGTATGTTTTTGTGGGTGTCCAGGTACTTTTTATCGCATAGTGTATATAGGGGGGCCATGAGGGAGTTGCAAATACCGGCTTCATACCATGTTCCTCAGCCTAATCACTTTCTAAATTCGGTGATTTTATTACGAGATTACATCATCAGCGACGTGCAATCAGACTGTTGGTCTCATAATATACACTCTGGAAACACCACATCACTTGGAGGTAATGTCATACCTTGATTTATGAGGCTTTTATGGTTTTTAACATAGATATCGTTAGCGATACCTGTGAGTACCTGTAGAACCAAGACCGATTGTGTTAGTAACATAGTCGTTGCAATAGTGTGTTTAACATCTGGCGTCTTGTAAGATGAATGTGCCTCTCTTTCTAATTTTGTGACACAGTGGTACCACTAGCAGGAAAACATATGAGACATGTAAAACCCATCGCTAATTTTCGCTCAGTATAGTTCCATATCGCCAGCAATCAGTTATTGGCGAAGTATCATATATAGCAGTAGGGGATACGGATATGTTTGCCTTACGGATCAGGCTTATAAAGATGTGTGTGTGTTTTGACATGAACAAAGAAAATGACTTTTTCCAGTGTAAGGAAGGTATGGACTGACGTGGAATACTGCAGTAGCAAAGGGAATGGGAGATTTTTTTCCTAGGAGAAGTCTGTCATGTCATAAAACTGTTAGAGATATTTCTATTTCCAGAGCCACAGCCATCAGCAGGGGTATTTCCGACGCTTCGCTTACTGTCGAATGTCTTCCAACTAAGACCGCAATCGTAATATTTATGTGCAAGTACAGTGATAAAATATATGTAGGCGTAGAACGATTCTGTCTGGTGTGCGAGGAGTACATGGCGGGAACGATTCACGTATGCAGCTAACGGCCAGAGCCATTCGAATGAAAAGGCCTGTTTGGATTCAGTAATGTAGCTGACATAACCGTGTCGCCCTCTAGATGGCCGAATAGTGAACTAATACTGTGTGTTGGACATCCTTCGTGAGCACGTGTTCTCTCCATGGAAACTTGAGAAGATTCATTGCCGAAGTGTTTTTGCGCTCGACCCCTATTCCTGCCCATGTAAATTGTCCAGTCGACTGCTCCTACACATTTCCCACCATTATTTAGTTGAGAGAAAATCGATGTGATGTGTGCATTTTACGGGTGAAAGACAGATGGAAGACACGTTTTCTGGTTCTCTAGACATGAGAAGCACCTTAGTTGACTTTGTAAATTGTAAGAATGATTTGGAACCTGTTATATCAACGACATCGGTATTCGCGAATGGAAATATCAGTTTCCTCTATTTCTTTAAAGTTTTCACGTAAAAGTCTTCACAGACGAGATATGTTTCTAGTTAGTGGTTTACAGCGCAATCCACCTTGCTAAAGTTTCGGGTTTGCTAGAGACATAATTTCCAGTCTGTACCTTCGGAATTATACCGTGCAAGTGATACTGGTATGCAAGCGGTATTCCTATGTGCCTGATATTGAGAAGTATCGCAAAAATGGTGTGATATTCCGGTAAACCATGTGAAAATACATATGTTCTTGTAATCCCAGAGTCTGGAGTTCGGTGTAGAAAGCAAGCAGGTCAGGGCCAGAGGCAGTAACGTCTTTATACCAGAGCAAACTGACCCAACCCTGTGTGCAACAGTTCAGAGATTGATCTCGCTCTACTAGGGGTGCTACAACCAAGCATCGGGCCAGTGTATGTGCGGGGGCAGATGACTTGTGATTCTTTGCTGTGGTGGATGACCTACAGAGCTTGCGGGAAATATCTATTGCTGTGACGGCTATATATGGTCAGTGTGCTTATACTGTCTGTCTTCGCATTATCTGTACCAGTGTTTGATGGTTGATAGCTATATGCAGGATTCAGAAAAGGTGATTTTGTATTGCGTAGGATACAGATTTTCTGTTTACTTCATCGATACGGTATGTGGTGATTTATAGCTGGGGTGGAGATCAGTTCCAGGCTTAAATATTCAAGCTTCCATCGTCAGTGTGGAGCCATGTTATTGAGGAAGTGTGTTTCTGTATTTAACGACATGTTGAACACTTTTGCAGAGTTTATCTGTCAGTAGACTATGGCTGTCTGCGTAAAATAGTTTTGCTGCTGAAAGCCTCGTCTGCAGAAAAAAAGGCAGACGTGCTCTCACACTTGCAACATCAGAAATTTTGCTGGTAAATTCAGTAAGACCCAGTCAGCATGCTCCATTCATATCAGTGTCATTGTGGGCTATTTTCGTAAGCAGGTCCTGTTAAGGCAAGAATTTTTATGCAGACAAGCTGAGACACCAGGAAAGCTCCTACAACAACAAAAGCGACACTTTACAGTTACCGAGAGGGGGATTAGGCTGTTATTTGCAGAGATGAGACATCAGTACAACACTGACAACTGCACTTGCAGGGGTGAGCCGCTATGTAGACATCTCTTGCTTGGCAAGTCGTTGTGTGCTGGACTTGCAGGTACACACGGTGGTAAGGTAGACATGTGCACAGCCAGCAGCATCTCATATGTGGGATGGGCTGTCCCATTAGGATCGCAAGAAAGAATTCATCCTGTGTTATTCTGGGATCGGCCAGTGTGGCCGAGTGGTTCTAGGCACTTCAGTCTGTAACCGCGCGACCGCTACGGTCGCAGTTTCGAATCCTGCCTCGGGCATGGATGTGTGTGATGTCCTTAGGTTAGTTAGGATAAGTAGTTCTAAGTTCTAGGGGACTGATGACCTCAGATGTTAAGTCCCATAATGCTCAGAGCCGTTTGAACCATTTTTTTGTTATTCTGGGACATTTTTGTGAAAGGTTTCTGAGAGCATTGCAAAATATTTCTCTAGTTTGTCCAGAGGGAGACCTGGTTCTTATATACATAGACATGTGACCTCAGTATAAACTGACATCCTTTTAGCTGCTCTTGCGATGGTTAGTTGCTACGCAAAAATCTTTCGCTTAGCAATTAGGTCTGCACTGGACCGGCAGGTTCAAGGGCTCTGCATCAGCTATGATGCCCAGTAAACAGGTGCTTGCGGTCGGAGGTGTATAGCATGTTGGACCCCCATGTTCGCCCCGCCCAATGTATGTACCTTGGAGCTCTGCAGGGAACAGTTGACTTATACATCACGGTCGCATTTCTTAACCATCGCTTGAAAGCGTTTTTACGAGGGTCGGTCAAAAAGTAATGCCTCCCATTTTTTTTCTACTTAAAGAAATTAAGTTAAGTGAAAAATTTGAATTTGGCGCCATTCCTCAAACCTTCTTCTGCAATCCACTGCAGTAGTAACTTTCTGTGTCAACAGGTGGCAGCACAGCAGAAGTTTGTAAGATGGCCGACACCGATGTTCGTTTGAGACAGCGTTGTGTGATTGAATTCTTGAATGCAGAAGGTGAAACGCCCATACGCATTCATGAAAGACTGAAGAAGGTGTATGGTGTTGTGACAGTGGATGTCAGCACTGTTAGACGATGGGTTCGTCGTTGTAAGGAAGCTGAAGGGCAAACACCGTTGACTGACGAAAAGCGGAGCGGCAGGCCGGTGAGTGCAGTGACTCCACACAACATTCAGCAAGTTGATGACATCATTCGTGGTGACCGTCGGGTGACTGCAGATGAAGTGTGTCGCATTATTTCTCTTAGTAAAGGCAGTGTGATCACGATTATTAAACAATTGGGGTACTCAAAAGTTTGTGCACGGTGGGTTCCAAGAATGTTAACCGATCAGAATAAAGAGGCAAGGAAAACAATAGCCTCCCAACACTTGCAGCGCTTCCGTTTGGAGGGAGATGAGTTTCTGAAAAAAATTGTGACCGGGGACGAAACATGGGTGCATTTTTTTGAACCCGAATCAAAGAGGCAGTCAATGGAGTGGCGTCACACAAGCTCGCCGAGGAAGAAAAAATTCAAAACTGTGCGATCGGCAGGGAAAGTTATGGCAACAGTTTTCTGGGATACAGAGGGTGTGATTCTGGTTGATTTTTTGGAGCAGCGATGCACAATAAATTCTGTTCAATACGTCACAACCCTCAACAAACTTAAAGCACGTCTTCAGCGAGTTCGCCCAACAAAATCAATGGCAGATGTTCTTCTTTTGCATGACAATGCAAGGCCACACACCAGTCGTCACACCTCTGACGATATTGTCAAAATTGGATGGGAAGTTTTGCCTCATCCCCCATACAGCCCTGACCTGGCACCATCAGACTTCCATCTGTTCGGGCCACTAAAAGAAGCTCATCGTGGGATTCATTTTGAAGATGAGGAGGCCGTCAAAACATCCGTGCGTCAATGGCTTAGGAAGCAGAGCTGTGATTTTTACCATGCTGGGATACATGCCCTTGTTCAAAGATGGACCAAAACTGTAGAGATGGGCGGAGATTACATTGAAAAAATGACAAAATGATCCTCAATGTTGTGGTTTTCAACCTATGTAATTGCATTTAAATTTCCTGACAATTAAACGTAGAAAAAAAAATAGGAGGCATTACTTTTTGACTGACCCTCGTACATGCAATGAGTGTTTGTGCACTGCGTTATTTTCGCCTGTTTAAGCGTTGTGAGCGCATTTGCACAGCATACACATGAATTATTGTTTGACAATATTACTAGTAGTGAATGTGTCTACGCATCAGTGTACTGCATTATTTTGTAAATGGGTCTGTAGGCAGAGTAATGCATTATTTCAACATTTTATATTTAGTCAGTATGTTTGCAGAGTGTTATACATGCATTATTTTGACAATTTACGAGTTGTTTGGGCATCTGTACATCAGTTTATTGCATTATTTCGATAATTTACGAGTATTTTGCAGATCTGCGCACTGTGAAATGCGCTATTTGGACAGTTTATGTTTGTAAATGCGTTTACATAGCGTTACACATGCATTATTTTGACAATTTATTAATTGTTTACATGTCTGTACATTACTGTATTACATTTTTTTCTCTATTTTACCAATATTATGCAGGTCTGTAGGCTATTTATTGTGACCCCAAGCACGTCATGGTGAGTGTTTTGAATCAGTGTAATAAATAAACTACGTGAAATCTATCCCTAAATAAACTGTTCCAACTTCTCACTGAAAATAAATAAAGTACACTCCTTCCTCTCTGCAGTAGCTGGACACAGACTGAGTCCTTTTCCGGCCATTTCCCTCCAGACTGCCATGGCACGACAGCGCCCTCTTGTTTTAAATAAGCAATGCATGCAAAATAAAGACTTACGTCCATTCTGTCCAGCAACTCAGCACAGGCTGAGTCTTCTTCGCACCAACTCCGAGGAAGAGGTGGTGGTTGGATGACTTTGATTTGTGGAGGTATCTCAACTGACCTATTTCCTCACCAAAATTTCCCAGCGTTTTCTTACGTTAGTGGAGGTAGGTAGGACTTTTTTCTGTCAAAGTTTGAACTTCCCGCCATTTCCTAGGGAGGGGAAGAGGGAGGTGGGGGGAGGGGGGATAGGAGATGGGGTTAGCTTAGTGGAGGCAGCCCAAATGCTCTATTTTCCTGCCAAAATTTGAACTTCCCACCATGACATCATTGCGACATTGCCACATCTATCACTGGTACCATGGATCCACCACCTTTAATAAATTTGGCAACAATCCAGAGTGAAGCAGAACGAACTTTGTCCTACTACTGTTATATAGAAGACGTGATAATACTATATGACACAGAGTGTATAGAAAATCCATTAACACAAGTAAGTATTTAGAAGCCACTTTACAACACCACCCAACCCAGAGGTAAGCAGTGCTCAACACCGTGTTTTCACATGTCTTCACTATCAGCGATGACAACAGCATAGAATCAGAGTTGAATTTCGTGAAGAAGAATATAAAGGCCTCTGGATAACACAATTTTCCACCTACAGGACCTTTAAGCGAAATATTAATTATGTTAATACGAAGTACGAGGTATCGCCTTGTTAAGCTACCGTTTCTAGCACCGCATAAACAGAATTCTGTTGAAAACTGTTGGAAAATGGTGTTCATATTTCTTTCTTCAGACATAACAAAATAAAAGACCTATTCCGAAGCGAAACTAATGCACATTATTACGTCTGCACTGCAGGCGTCTATGAAACGACGTGTGGCTGCAGCAAAGAACTGTTAAAGAACGTATCAAAGGAAACGAGCGCCACATGTGACTAAACCAAACTATGAAATCTGAGGTAGAAATACATCACGATAAGTATGGCCTTGACGCTGATTTCAACAACGTATGTGCGCTGGCTGACGAAACCAACATTTATCGAAGAAAACTCCGAGAAGGGATTTAAATTTCCAATAATCGTGTACTTTCGATAAAGCGGACGCTTCTAGGCTTCCAGCTTTGTGACTCGGCACCATCAAGGTTGTGAACGGGCGGCCCTGTTGAGCGAGAAAAACAAACAGCGTCCGGGAAGCCACCTCAGCGAGTGACAGTATTTTTGGTAAACATTCCTCCCTCTCTTGTTCGGCCAGTTTCACTTCCGTCCAATGACGATCACACAACAATGGTAGCAGGAAATATTTCAGTAAACAACTTTTCACCGATGGATTGTTTGACTGGCAATGAAACATCCTGGATGCCGGGTTCGAACCTCGCCACTGATTAAGTATTGAATAAAAATCATCAGTAATGGCAGCTGAAGACGTCTGCATAAAAAGTCACCATTGTTCTGCCAACAGCCTAGTCAAGACGACAGAGGAGCGGACAGAGGTTCGGGGGACTCTCTTATCCCTGGGATGGGAAAATGAGCTTAAAAGATAAAAGAATCAGCAATGATCAACTGCGTGCGGAAACAGAGGGCAATGGGAACCATTGCACTAAAAACACGTAGCGTGTATTTGCAAGACTTGCTCGCTCTAATTGAAAAAGTGTCATGGTGATCTCTTCATTATCAAATGATTCCGAACTGTTCGCCCGTTGGGATCTTCGAGAGGTGGCTGACAATGGGGAGGTGACCATGAGAAAAAGACTGGATAACAAACGAAAGGGTTACGTTCAACGAAGCGGGGCGTGGAATGTCAGAATTCTGGAGGTGGTAGGGAATCTAGAAAATCTGAAAACGAGAACGCTAATGGTTCAAATGGCTCTGAGCACTATGGGACTTAACATCTTAGGTCATCAGTCCCCTAGAACTTAGAAGTAGCTAAACCTAACTAACCTAAGGACATCACACACATCCATGCCCGAGGCAGGATTCGAACCTACGACCGTAGCAGTCGCGAGGTTCCGGACTGCGCACCTAGAACCGTGAAACCACCGCGGCCGGCGAACGCTAATGCTCAGTCTCTTTATAGTAGGGGTCACTAAAGTCAAATGGAAAGAAGAGAAGGATTTCTGGTCACACGACTATAGGGCAATATCAACAGCAGCAACGATTTGTATAACGTGAGTATGATTCGTTATGAATAGGAAGGTACGGCAGAGAGTGCGTTACAATGAACAGATCAATGATAGGGATGTTTTAATGATAATCGGCAGCAAAACAATGCCGAGAACAGTATAGTTCAGATATACATGCCAATGTGATAAGCAGAACATGGTGAGATAGCGCAAGTGTATAAGGATACTGAACGAGCAGTGTTGTACTAAAGGGAGATGCAAGTCAAATAGTCATAGGGGATTTGAATGCGGTTGTATGGGAAGAATGGATGGAAGGGTTACGGGAGAATATGGTCTTGGTAGTACGAATTAGAGAGCAGGAAGACTTATTGAGTTGATCAATAAATTTCAGCTAGTAACAGCGAATACCCTATTGAAGAATCATAAGAGGGGGAGGGTGCTTCAAGAAGGCCGGGATGTATTGAAACATTACAGTTATGTTACATCATGGTCTGGCAGTGATTCTGAAATCAAATTATGGATTGTAAAGCGTACCTAGGAACAGACGTAGACTCAGACCACAATTTTGTGATTATTAGGAACAGTCACAAACTTGAGCCTAGTCAGGAAGAATCAGTGTGCAGAGAAGTGGGTTATAGAAGTACCATATGCGCTTGAAGTTTGCGAGGCTATAAATACTGCGACAGAGGACTGTTCAGTAAGCATTTCTGTTGAACAGGCATGGATACCTCTAAAAAGGACAATGACAGAAGTTGTAAACAAAACTGTAGGTAAAAGTAAGGTAATTGCGAAAAAAATGGTAGAAGAAATACTTTAGTCGACTAACGAAGAAGAAAGTACAAAAATGTTCAGCGAAACTCAGGGAAATAAAAGTAGAAGTCACTTACAAGGGGAACTCTCCATCGCACCCCCTTCAGATTTAGTGGTGAGAGGTTCAAGTGGATAGCCTGTCAAAATGTGAACACACATCAAGCATGAAAACAGGAAGAGGGTTTACTAAACTATGAAAAAACTAGAAACCATGAACGTTTCAACGACAAGATGTGTGTTATAGAGCAGTCTGAGAGCGCGACGGGGTCGTTCTTAAGCCGGCACTATAGCCCAGCGTGCTCAGTCAGACGGTTAGCTGCCCTCTGCAATGAAAAACCTGAGTGAACGGACCAACGGTGAACTTGAACGGATGTCATGGGAGGTCCACCCCGAACAAATGCAGCGATCAATAACAAACAAAATGAGATGTTAAAAAAAAGTGGTTATGGCGCTAGACTGCAAAGCAGGCAAGCCGCTTCCCAATCCCCCCACATGTTAAAGTTTTTTTTTTGTTTTGTTTTGTAGTTCATTGTATTCAAAATTGTGTCTCTGGTGTTGTAACGACCGTTTCCAACAGCGAGGTGTAAGCAAGGAACCTAAATGACAGTTAATTCCTCACAAGTACTCTATTAGCCGCAAGTAAGTTGCTTTCGAATGGGAACAGCAAACGTTTGAGGACAAGGCGACAAATCATCAGTGAAAAACATGTCTGGTGTGTCATACACGGCACCGGTGACAGTACGTGTGTCGTATGATAGGAATCTCTAACCAACACACGTAATTTGTAGACTGGTATGTAAGTGAGATATGCCTCCTTGCCCGATTTATGTGTTCGTATGGGTGGGAATGTGATCACTGGCAAGGAAATGATGAAAACATAATAGTTTGTCACATAACCTGCAAGAAATGAACACAACAGTTTCATAAATAGACAGTTCCTCTTTTCACTGTCAAAATATATGGCTCAAATGACTCTGAGGATTATGGGCTGAGGTCATCAGTTCCCTAGAACTTAGAACTACTTAAACCTAACTAACCTAAGAACATCACACACACCAATGCCCGAGGCAGGATTCGAACCTGCGAACGTAGCGCCTAGAACCGCTCGGCCACCCCGGCCAGTTCAAAATACATGGTTTGAACATTATTGAAGTTGCGTTCCGTTCTGGAAGTTCTGACTCTTGAATTCGTGTGTTGTAAAATACACTATGAGATCAAAAGTATCCCGACACCTCACTCAAAAAGACTTACAAGTTCGTGGCGCCCTCCATCGGTAATACTGGAATTCAGAATAGTGTTGGCCCACCCTTAGCCTTGATGGCAGCTTCTACTCTCGCAGCCATGCGCTCAACCGGCTGCTGTAAGGTTTCTTGGGGATTGGCGGGCCATTCTTCACGGAGTGCTGCACTGAAGAGAGGTATCGATGTCGGTCAGTGAGGCCTGGCACGACGTCGGCGTTCCAAAACATCCCAAAGGTGTTCTATAGGATTCAGGTCAGGACTCTGTGCAGGCCTGGCCATTATAGGGATGCTACTGTCGTGTAACCACTCCACCACAGGCCGTGAATTATGAACAGGTGCTCGATCGTGTTGATAGATGCAATCGCCATCCCCGAATTGCTCTTCAACAGTGGGAATTAAGAAAGTGCTTAAAACATCAATGTAGGCCTGTGGTATGATACTGCCTGACAAAACAACAAGGGGTGCAAGACCCCTCCGTGAGAAACACGACCGCACCGTAACACCACCGCCTCCAAATGTTACTGTTATTACTACACATACTGTCAGATGATGTTCACCGGGCATTCGCCATACCCACACCCTGCCATCGGATCGCCACATTGTGTACCGTGATTCGTCACTCCACTCAATGTTTTGCCACCTTTTAATCGTCCAATGTTTACGCTCCTTACACCAAGCGAGGCGTCGCTTGGCATTTACCGGCGTGATGTGTGGCTTACGAGTAGCCGCTCGACCATGAAATCCAAGTTTTATCACCTCCCGCCTAAGTGTCATAATACTTGTAATGGTTCTTGGTGCAGTTTCTAATTCCTGTGTGATGGTCTGGACAGATGTCTGCCTATTACACATTACGACCCTCTTCAACTGTCGGCGATCTCTGTCAACAGAACAGAACAGGACGGCCTGTACGCTTTTGTGCTGTGCGTGTCCATTCACGTTTCCACTTCACTGTCACATCGGAAACAGTGGACCTTGGGATGTTTAGGAGCGTGGAAATCTCGCGTACAGAACTGTGATACACCCAATTACCTAACCACATTGGAAATCTGTGAGTTACGCAGACCGCCCCATTCTGCTCTCTCACGATATCTAATGACTACTGAGGTCGCTAATATCGAGTATATGGCAGTAGATGGCAGCACAATGCGCCTCATACGAAAAACGTATGTTTTTCTGGGTGTCCAGATACTTTTGATCGCATAGTGTAGTTCACACCCGTTTGTTTGTTGTTTTCATTTCTGTGACACGTCTGTGTGGCACCTCGCCTGCTGTCATTATTGATCATTTTACTTGCGACGGTAACGTGTTCTTACCCTGTGACTCATATTTTATAACCAGTGCGTAGTACGACAACTGCCAAGACTACAGAAAGAGAACAAACAGTTCAGTGACCGGGCAGACAGTTCATAATGTTGTGAAAAGAAAATGAAAATAAATGCCTCGAGGGAGGGAAAGGTAAAGGCAACAGACAGGCAGTTCTGGTTGATAATGGAGGTAAGACGGAAGAAAAATAAAAAAAACGTTCATACGCTTTGTTTCCTCGAAAAAGCGTACGACTGTTCAAATAGTTCAAATGGCTCTGAGCACTATGGGACTCAACTTCTGAGGTCATTAGTCCCCTAGAACTTAGAACTAGTTAAACCTAACTAACCTAAGGACATCACAAACATCCATGCCCGAGGCAGGATTCGAACCTGCGACCTTAGCGGTCTCGCGGTTCCAGACTGCAGCGCCTAGAACCGCACGGCCACTTCGGCCGGCGTACAACTGTATCAAGTGGTGCAAGACGGTCGAAATACTGAGAAAAATATGGCCGAGATATAGGGAAAGATGGGTAATACACAATGTGTTCACGAACTAAGAGGGATTGAAAGACCAAGAACGAAGTACTCGGCTTTAAAAGTGCGTAAGACAGGGATGTAGTCCTTCGCCCCTGCTAGTCAATCTCCACATCGAAGAAACAGTGACGGAATTTAAAGAAAGTGTCAAGAGCGGGATTAAATTTCAAGAGGAAAATATATCAGTGATACGATTCGCTAGTGACATTGTTATGTGAAGAGGAATTACAGGATCTGGCGAATGGAACGGAGAACAAATGAGAGGAGACTATTTACTGAGAGTAAACTGAAGAAATCGGAAATTAATGAGAGGTAACAGAAACAAGAACAGCGACAAACTTAACATCAGAAATAGGCGAGTTGCTACCAAGGCAGCGAAATGAGCAATAACGAGTGGAGCAAGGTGGACACAAAAAGCGCGCTGGCAGAATCGACGCTTTTGAGATGTGGTACTGCAAACGAATGTTGCTAATTGGGTGGACTGATCAGGTTAAGAATGTTAAAGTTCTCCGGAGAGTCAGCGAAGAAAGGAATTTATGGAAATAGCTGACGAGAAGATGGGATAGGATGATAGGACATCTGTTAAGACATCAAGTAAAATCTTCCATCGTACTAGAAGAAGCTGTAAAGATGTAGAGGAAAACAGGGCTTGGAATACATCCAGCAAATAATTGAAGATGTAGGTTGCAATTACCACTATGAGATGAAAAAGTTGGCACAGAAGAGCAATTCGTGGCAGACCGCATCAAACCAGTCGGAAGACCGATGACTAGAAAAAAAAAATTCTCCTCCTTCGTAAGAGAACGTGAACTGGGCTCTGACAGTGTTCAGTCAGCTGTGTTGACAGTGTTCAGTGAGCCGTGGACGCCACAAAGTCCTGTAGAAGGTCCCAGCAGAGGGGTCGAAACGTCGAACATATAGAGGAAATATGACGCCTCCTGAGAAACCGAAAGATGTTTCGCTTCAGTGACGACGGTCACGAAAGCTTGCAGACTATCGTAATTCTGTTTTCTCCCAGGTGATTTGAGGGAATATCCTCAATGTTCACTAGTAGAAGGGATGAAACAAAACACTTTTGTGAGTACAGGATGGAGATCGTAAAATTTTCTTTCAGAGTCGTAGCGCTTCGACAGAGGCGCTCCATTGCATTCAAGATAGAAGTTTTCTTACCAGCACACCACCTAATAATTGGTAAATTTGTCTTCCTAATGGCGGAGCACTTATCTACCGATTAATCCTACATAATTTACAATCGGTTCAACGACCTATCTGAAACCCAACATAGATGGCCTCTGGTAACGCGTGCGCCTTCCGCTTCCCACAGCAATATCGGTCTGGGCTGTAAATCAGACGTTTAATTGAAACTAAACCATCGACCCAGAGGCGCATTTACGGTGCGCGAATGATCTGAGGCCTAATAATATCCGGACCCCAGACTGGAATGTAGCCATAGAGAGCACCGACAATAGTATCCAGTCGTTTTGAACTGTGTGATAGAAATGTGTTTTGGAAAATAAGTATCAAGAGCAGCAAAACGAGAATCTATTTCAGAAGCTTTCCATTACAATACGCAGACCTTTTCTTGAACAGTTTTCATTAAATCCTTCACATCTTTCGCCAGGAGGCCAAGATCTTGTACTTCAGCTTGTACTTCCTGTAACTTGAATTACCATAGATTTTTGCACCTACCTCTAGACGTCTCCATTTCTTCCATTTCTAGTAACAAAGTGTTTCCACACCTTCAAGAAAAATGTTTTCGTAATCTGTTTTTTACTGCTTAATTATCTGGTATTCCTTGTTATATTAATTATTTTCATTCACCAGACAAATAACGTCCTTTTCTTGAATAAAAATTCAAATGCTTTTAATTTCAACGTCTGTAATTTGCTATCGGACGGCGTTTCAAATTCACACCCTGAGAATTTCATTGCAAGAGGAAAATCGAAAAACTTTGGAGAAATTTTCATTTTTATATTACCTAAGAGAGGATTGTAGCAGATTAATTTGAAATCTCGCCGAAGGATTACTTTGAATGCACATCATATCTTTCGGATGCGTACGAAACCTTTTGCTTAAATGTTCTGCACCCACAATGTTTTATCGTCCTGTATTCAAACAGAAAATAATTTGTAATACGACTGACATCGTAATATTTACGTGTTTCTTAATGTACACACATCAAAAAAAGTTTAGCATCACTTCGGTTCCGAGGGTTCCGGAATCTGTACAGGAAATTGGATTACAGATCAACATAAACATCATTTCCTCCCTTTTTATTGCTCATGAAACCATAAATTGCATGTTGTACCACCATACAGCGAGGTGATGGTCCAGATTGCTGTACACACCGATACCCCTAATACCCGGTAGCACGTCCTCTTGCATTCATGCATGCCTGTGATCGTGGTGACATACTATCCACAAATTCATCAAGGAATTGTTAGTCAGCATTGTCCCACTCCTCAACGGCGGTTCGACGTAGAGCCCTCAGAGTGGTTGGTGGGTCACGTCGTCCATAAAGAGCCATTTTCAATCTTCGTTGATCCATTGTGGATCGTGGGACGACGGCTGGCGTGAACTTCTTGATGCAATAATTTATCAACAGCCGTATGTATTGTAGAAGTTGATAAAATAAAACAAATTTCTGCAATACATACGGCTGTTGGTAAATTACTGCATCAAGAAACATTTTCATTCTATCCCAGGCATGTTCAATAGGGTTCATGTCTGGAGAACATGCTGGCCGCTCTAGTCGAGCGACGTCGTTATCCTGAAGGAAGTCATTCACAAGATATGCACGTTGGGGGCGCAAATTGTCGTCCATGAAGACGAATGCCCCGCCAATATGCTGCCGAAATGGTTACACTGTCGGTCGGCGGATGGGATTCACATATTGTACAGTCGTTACGGCGCCTTGCATGACCACCATCGGCGTACGTCGGCCCCACATAATATCACCCCAAAACAGCAGGGAACCTCCACCTTGCTGCGTCGCTGGACAGTGTGCCTAAGGCATTCAGCCCGACGATTGCCTGGTTGAAGGCATATGCGAAGAGACCGTGATACCATTCGTGGGCGGTCCATTCAGCATGTTGTTGGGCCCATCTGTACCGCACTGCATGGTGTCGTGGTTGCAAAGATGGACCTCCCCATGGACGTCGGGAGTGAACTTGCGAATCATGCAGCCTATTGCGCACAGTTTGAGTCTTAACACGACGTCCTGTGTCTGCACAAAAAGCATTATTCAACATGGTGGCGTTGCTGTCGGGATTCCTCCGAGCCATTATCCATAGGTAGCAGTCATCCACTGCAGTAGTAGCCTTTGGGCGGCCTGAGCGAGGCATGTCATGGATAGTTCCTGTCTCTGTGTATCTCCTCCATGTCCGAACAACATCTATTTGGTTCACTCCGAGACGCCTGGACACTTCCCTTGTTGAGAGCCCTTCCTGGCACAAAGTAACAGACGCAATCGAACCGCCGTATTGACCGTCTAGTTAAGTTGGACTACAGATAACACGAGCCGTGTACCTCCTTCCTGGCGGAATGACTGGAACTGATCGGCTGTCGGACTCCCTCCGTCTACTAAGCGCTGCTCATGCGAGACTGTTTACATCTTTAGGCGTGTTTAGTGACATCTCTGAACAGTCAAAGGGACTGTGTCTGTGATACAATATCCAAAGTCAACGTGTATCTTCACGAGTTCAGGGAACCGGCGTGAAGCAAAACGTTTATTGATGTGTGTTGTAGACTACTGGTGAAATCTGATATCAGTTTATTGGAGAGACGTGATCGAATTACAAAATACATTGGTAGAAACAACGACAATATTTGATATTGATTTCAGTGACTGTCCAGAACCACATATTGGCAGTTACCTCACAAACGTCTCGCTTGCTGAGTCATCTTTAAGTGAGCATGTCGGTGTTCGGCATTAACTGCGATACAATTTCTTCAAATGTTCAAATGTGTGTGAAATCTTATGGAACATAACTGCTAGGGTCATCAGTTCCTAAGCTTACACACTACTTAACCTAAATTATCCTAAGGGCAAACACACACACCCATGCACGAAGGAGGACTCGAAACTCCGCCCGGACCAGCCGCACAATCCATGACAGCAGCGCCTTAGACCGCTCGGCTAATCCCGCGCGGCTACAATTTGTAGGTTCCTACCGAAACATGTGTCTAATCTATACCTAGTACTGGTAGCAAATAATGCTGACGAAACAGAGACAGCTGTATGACAGCATGTGACACAATCAACTCGCTGCATTCTGCACAAATACGAGATCAGTTTCGACTAATTGATTGATTCCAAGTCTACTATATTAGTTGAAAACTGCTTTGTTCGTATAAACCAATTTCTACGTAATGAAAGTTGGTTCTACATTTTCAGCCACGACACAAAACTGCCTGAAATTAACTGTCCCTTTTAATAATGATCGTTTTACTTGTATATCGACTTTTACTTGTATGTTGACTTGATCAGCTTTCTTCATGTGGTCCAAGTTTTCGAATTTCGTTTCTCTTTTAGAAATGATCCCTAATTTTGCTGGTATACATTGGAATTAGAAACCACGACATAATTGGTTTTGGGGGGAAGGCAACCATCAACTAAGCTTGCGGATAGTGACTGGAGAAGATGCTCATTTCTATTTTGTCACATTGTTAGAAAAGCATTTGAAGTACTTGACGTGCTTTAATATGAACAGAAGGCCAAAGTACCCAGTCTCGAGCAGGAGGCCAAAGTACCTAGTAAATGATAACTAGTATCATTTAAAAGGTGAAATTATTATTCTTATTAATTAATTAAAACATATATAGAGGTATATCAATAACTTTCATACTACTTTTCCTCGACGAAATCCAATTATAGTTTTGTAATACTGTGAACAAAACATAATAGTTTGATGTTGCACAACATGATAGCTTTCTGATAGAGTTTTTTTTTTGCCACTTTTAGTGATTTTTATTTTTGTTTGTTTTTAGTCTGGTCTACTACTTTCAACGTGGTTCAATCAAAACATTATAAACACAATTTCCATACGATGAGAACCGGAAATTATGGAACGAATCCCTATGTTATTTGAATTATTAGTCATTAGCATAACTTAAATTGACGCTACAGTTAATTTGAGTCATAAGGTACGTCGTAGTTCTGACGCAGGGCTTGCGTGACACCATGGTAACTACGTCACTAGTCATTAGAATAAACCAGTCTTAGCTGAAGGGGAGTCATTTTGGCAGAAGCACTTCGGCTGGCGGATGTTGTGGTGAGAGTCCTGGCAGATACTTAAGCAGACGACAGATGTGAGTTTGTTTACCAAATGGCGCTGCAATATTCTGGCCTAGGATAAATGTACCAACACTGACACAGTGGCAGCAATATGTTTTAGTTGTTCATTGCGTCGTTAAGATGTTGTTTATAAAAGGAACAGTAATAAACCAAGATTATTCGACGTGTCTGTTATTTACAAAGCTACCATATCACTTCAAACACACATATGAGGCCGTGGACCTTGTAATGGTTCTTTATTTACGTGACCATTACGGCACTCCAACCCCAGTTCTCGATACCAGTAATACCGTACTACTTTTCTGCGAAGTAACAGACATATTTTTGTGACAATATTCACATTTGGTTTCATTAATGTAAAGGTACTCCCATGTATCGATATATTACAGTGATATGGTTCTTGTGTGTATTCATTTCTGTGAGACTGTCATAATCTTTGACTTACTTGTAATCGTTTTGGTGCGAATGCGCACAGAGCAGTCTTTGTTTCACTTTGCAGAAGTTATGTTGTTATATCGCTTTGTAAATGAACAGTCAAGTACTGTATTTGGTTAAAGTGGAAATTAAATATGTGAAGATCGATACACAACTGTTTTCTTGATGATGTGACAACTAAGAAGAAGGATCTGTGAATTTACAAGAAGTTTATAAAAATGTGGATCATGAACACCAAGTCAAACATTATTTCTACCGTTTCTAGCATTTGTAGACTTAGAGAAAGCTTTTGACAATGTTGACTGGAATACTCTCTTTCAAATTCTAAAGGTGGCAGGGGTAAAATACAGGGAGCGAAAGGCTATTTGCAATTTGTACAGAAACCAGATAGCAGTTATAAGAGTCGAGGGACATGAAAGGGAAACAGCGGTTGGGAAGGGAGTGAGACAGGGTTGTAGCCTGTCCCCGATGTTATTCAATCTGTATATTGAGCAAGCAGTAAAGGAAACAAAGGAAAAATTCGGAGTAGGTATTAAAGTCCATGGAGAAGAAATAAAAACGTTGAGGTTCGCCGATAACATTGTAATTCTGTCACAGACAGCAAAGGACTTGGAAGAGCAGTTGAATGGAATGTACAGTGTCTTGAAAGGAGGGTATAAGATGAACATCAACAAAAGCAAAACGAGGATAATGGAATGTAGTCGAATTAAGTCGGGTGATGCTGAGGGAATTAGATTAGGAAATGAGACACTTAAAGTAGTAAAGGAGTTTTGCTATTTGGGGACCAAAATAACTGATGATGGTCGAAGTAGAGAGGATATAAAATGTAGACTGGCAATGGCAGGGAAAGCGTTTCTGAAGAAGAGAAATTTGTTAACATCGAGTATAGATTTAAGTGTCAGGAAGTCGTTTCTGAAAGTATTTGTATGGAGTATAGCCATTTATGGAAGTGAAACATGGACAGCAAAAAGCTTGCACGAGAAGAGAATAGAAGCTTGCGAAATTTGGTGCGACAGAAGAATGCTGAAGATTAGATAGGTAGATCACATAACTAATGAGGAGGTATCCAATAGAATTGGGGAGAAGGGGAGTTTGTGGTACAACTTGACAAGAAGAAGGGACAGTTTGGTAGGACATGTTCTGAGGCATCAAGGGATCACAAATTTAGCATTGGAGGGCAGCGTGGAGGGTCAAAATCGTAGAGGGAGACCAAGAGATTAATACACTAAGTAGATTCAGAAGGATGTAGGTTGCAGTAAGTACTGGGAGATGAAGAAGCTTGCACAGGATAGAGTAGCATGGAGAGCTGCATCAAACCAGTCTCAGGACTGAAGACAACAACAACAACATGCCATTTTTCTGATCTGGGATTGTTTGATCATTAAGAATTTCCTGAAAAACGCATTTGTTAGGTCCTCAAATATTGCTAAAATACTGATCCGGGCCTTCTAGCAGTCAAAGTGGAATCACACTAGAATCGACAAGATGAGCCATAACGACTTCGACGAAATCTACGCTGGAATCCATTCAAGATAAGTGAAAAATTAAAGACCTTTTTACAGTGACTTCATTATTTCTATTCTGACGATACCATCCACATTGAATAACTTAGTTGTTGCGCGATAAAGCGAAAATATGCTGCGTGAGCAACATTATTAATCTGATTTCTAATCTACTTTGCAAGTGGTGGTATTGTTAGAACCTGCACGCTGGACAACATATGACAACAAACTGAGTACATCCGCTGGAGCTGTGGCGGCTCGAATTGATCACAATTTATATAAACAACAAGTAGATGTGAACAGCTGACCAGACTGACGCAATTCGTCCACACAGTGATGGTACACAGCCATCTCGTCACGTTCGCCACCGCTCAGTGGTGTCAGCGGCGTGCCGGCTGCTTGAGATAACTGGCCAGCATAATCAGCGAGTCGGCGATAAGAAGCGTTGAGCCCGGTAACGCCTCAGTCTCTGCCATGGTGACCGCCGCGATCCACCTGCTGCGCACAGCCGGCCACGCTGTAGGTATGTACGGCACGACAACTGATGAGTTCCGTAGCCACGCTGCAAAAGTCTTTAGCGCTAACTGGAACAGAATGGAAACTGCAGCCTCAGGCAGCTACAACAACTTCAACGGTAGCTCAAGAGCCGGAGTTGTAAGTACTTACTGTAGGTTATTTGGACCTCTGAAAGCTGCTTCTACAGGTACTTACAAGGGAACCTCCCCATCGCACCCCCCTCAGATTTAGTTATAAGTTGGCACAGTGGATAGGCCTTGAAAAACTGAACACAGATCAATCGAGAAAACAGGAAGAAGTTGTGTGGAACTATGAAAATAATAAGCAAAATATACGAAGTGAGTAGTCCATGTGTAAGATAAGCAACAACAATGATAATCTGAGTTAAGGAGCGCCATGGTCCCGTGGTTAGAGTGAGCAGCTGCGGAACGAGAGGTGCTTGGTTCAAACCTTCCTTCGTGTGAAAAATTTTAATTATTTATTTTCAGACAATTATTATCTGTCCGTCCGTCCGATGCGAGGTAACTGCGCCGTAGTATGAGGACGCTACACTTTAACAAACATCGAAACACTCGACGTCAGTCGACTACAGCGCACGGAAGAGAGAGTATTCTTCCTAACGAGGCTCCCTGGCTGGCAGTTGACTGTTCGCTACTTTGGACGAGAGTGCATTAAATACGTGAGATGTATTTCGTGGGCAATATGTTTTCGGTTCCCATTGGAGAGGCACGTCCTTTCATCTACTAATCACAAGGTTTTGCGGTGCGGTCGCAAAACACAGAAACTAAACTTATTACAGTGAACAGAGACCTCAATGAACGAACGGACA
The DNA here is from genome assembly GCF_021461385.2 of Schistocerca piceifrons. Taxonomy (NCBI): domain Eukaryota; kingdom Metazoa; phylum Arthropoda; class Insecta; order Orthoptera; family Acrididae; genus Schistocerca; species Schistocerca piceifrons. Next base: position 681,309,787 of record NC_060142.1, on the reverse strand, counting down.
GGTCATAACTTTGCCAAAATAAAAAAAGTAAACTTTTCACTCGAAGGAAGACTTGAACCAAGGACCTCTTGCTACGCACCTCCTCACGCTAACCACGGGACCACGACGCTCCTGACCTCAGGCTATACTTGATGTTGCGTATCTTGCACATGGACTACTCAGTTTGTATATTTTGCTTATTATTTTCATATTTGCACACAACTTCTTCCTGTTTTCTCGATTGATCTGTGTTCAGTTTTTCAAGGCCTATCCTCTGTGCCAACTTATAACTAAATCTGAGGGGGGTGCGATGGGGAGGTTCCCTTGTTAGCACAAAAACCAGGTCACGTATTTACAACATCTGCTTGAAAGCCAGTGGACTTCGCTTAGGGCGGTGTGTCTGTCTGTTAGTTGTAGAGCTACACTCGTTTCCCAGGTACTTATCCGTATGACCTCTGTGACCTCTTTTAATACCTTAGCATATCCTTTTCATTTCCATGTTGCCTCACAGCTTGTACATGTTAATGTTTACCTAAGAACCTGTTACAGAGCAACTGGTTACTGGAAAATCACATAAACAAGTTAACTAATAATTAGGAAGGTCACCATTAGGCAGACTGAGCGAGGTAGCGCAGTGGTCAGCACACTGGACTCGCATTCGGGAGGACGACGGTTCAATACCGTGTCCGGCCATCCTCATTTAGGTTTTCCGTGATTTCCCTAGATCACTCCAGGCAAATGCCGGGTTGGTTCCTTTGAAAGGGCACGGCCGGCTTCCTTCCCCATCCTTCCCTCATCCGAGCTTGTGCTCCGTCTCTAATGACCTCGTTGTCGACGGGACGTTAAACACCAATATCCTCCTCCTCCACCATTGGGCTTTATCATCTGTAAACAAAAATCCACTGATCTTCATGTCAAAATCCGAACAGTGAAGTTACACCTCTGCTAACATGTTCTGGTGATAGTTGTACCATGAGGCACAGTAAAATGTTCGTTACCAGTGAACAAAGGGCATTGTCATTACTTTGAGAGCAGAGAACACTGAAGAAAGTTTCCTAATACGAGTGTATATCTGCACTGGCCAAAACACACAAGAAGGTGTTTCAAAATTCCATCAACAAACTTCTAGAGGAAGTATAAGTTGTCTTGACGAATAAAATGAGAAAAGGAACCCGTGTCCGGAAACGGCATCCAACCACGCTACAGATAGTGGAAGTTTGAGGCACAAGATGATTCCGTGATAATGTTACAACCTTTCCGGGATGATGCCGAGGAGTAAATGTATGAATTCGAGGTATGAGGCCCTGGTTTGGAGACGAAGAAATCGGAAGTTATAAGCGAAAATCGTCTGATAAATTGTACAGTGGAATAAATGTGCCGGTATTGGTAACTTTCAGAGATAGTAGTATGGAAGAATAAATGTCTACCACCTCTGAAACTTGTCTACGTCTTAGCGACAACAGTATCGGTGCATGCATCCCACTGCCAGAGGTATCAGAACGATTTTCGCTTACAGCTTTCGACTCCTTCCTTTCCGGACTAGGCTCACTCAGCTCAAACTGATACACTCATTATTCTCCATCACCCCTGACAGTCTGTAGCATCACCACGGAACCACCCTGTATACACACTAAAATTTCGGCGCTCTGTGGCGTCGTTGGATGACATTTATGGACACTGGTTTCTATCTCATTTTGATCCTCCAGACACCTCCTACATCCCTCGAAGTTTGTCAGTATATCTATCCTCATTTTGATCCTCAAGACAGCTCCTACATCTCCTACATCCTAGTGTAGTTTTGTGTGTGTTTTCCAATGAAAATATTAACCTATATTGTGTTTTCCGTGGGGCGCGTCCATTGTCTACCAGACCACATAACACCAAAGAATGTTTCCTCCTACCATTATCCTACTGCTATAACAAAATATATGTACTGACAAAAGCAGGCTGCAAATATTTCATAAGCCTAGTTACTTATCCAAATGATGAACTACCATATTTACACGGAACATATTATCGAACCAACACTGTCCAGACCCTGTGGCACAGAAGTCATCTATCAAGCTTTTAGCAGGCTGGCGTCAGCATTAGACTCAACTACTCGATTTTGAACTCAGCCAGTAGGCATTCGTCAAATCCGGACTCTTCCCCTCTTTGCAAAACAATAATATTTTATTACTTTTAACTCGGCGCATACGTCTGTCAGTAGTACCAGTCCAATCTTTGCTCTAAATCAGATTGCTTATTGTACTAATCACTTGTAGCTTTCGGATCCTCGATTTTGCCTCATTGTTCAGGGTGACGGTCATGCTGTCCGTATGAAAATCTCTCACCAACAACGGCTTCATCGGGAAAAACACTTCTGGAATGTGCTGGCCTGGTTCCGATCGGGAATTGTTCCCTTCGGTCATTCGTCTTAGCTGACTATGTACGCCTCAGTCATATCCTGATATCCTGCTATCTCCTTACCTTACATAGAAACGCACCTTTACGGGATGAACTAGTCCCATTTCTACTTCTTGCTGTACCATGGTGTTTCTATAATTAGCTGACAGCATCCAGATTTCAGAATCAGGTAGGCTGGACATTCCAATATTTTTGCTGTCTCCTTGTATCAATGTATAGGATAAAACAGTCCAAAGACACAAAATCAGCACGGATTCAGTGAATATGTCCTTGTCAAACACGATTAACTTTATCGACAGGCGGTCTCAAGGCGATTCCCTACTTTTTTATTTACTGAAGGCTTATTTTCTGAAGGCTTCGACATCATCCTTCACAAAGAGCTTGTAAACATATCAAATGTCTATCAAGCATAGCGTGAGCTATGGGACTGGATTCGTGATTTCCTGTCAGGAAGGCCGCAGTTCGTATTAACTGGCGCAACACTAAAGATGTGTGACAGGTCCTGTGAAACTGATTTAGAAAATAATGAGAGTAGCTTTCTTTACTGGTAAAGACGTTGTTTACAGTGTATGAAAGTTAACACAGGATCATAACGGCTTACAAAGTGATTTATGGAGCAATTCTTAATGTTGATACAAGCAGCAATTTTCACGGAACAGCAAAAACTGTTAATCATCTACGTGAGTCTAAAGAGACTTTTTACATGTTAAATGACACAGATACCGAAGAATTATAGTAGGAAACAAAGTTCAGCGATCACATACAAAGAACTGTTGGAAAGGCGATCCAAAGACTGCGTTTTATGGCAGATCTAATTCAGTGGAAAGATCTGTTTGCATTCCGCGTGTCAGCCCTCTTCAAGAGAAGTGCCACAAAGTGAGAGATTCTCACCGGTTAAGATTTGCAGAGGCTATCTAACATCTGCAAACAAGTGCTGCTCGCGTTGTTTTATCCGAAAAATTGAGGAGACAGTGTCACGAATGTTACAGACTCGGGGTAGCAGACTTTATAACAAAAGCGTTTTTCTGCGGGCGAAAATTTTTCAACGTATTTCAGTGATCAACTTTACCCTCCGAATGACTAATCATTGCATTTCCTTCCACTTACATATGGAGGAATAACGATCAGTATAAAAGAAAATGAAACAGCTCTTATTCAGGAAGACTTTGCTGTTCATTTTTCACACATACTGTTAGAGAGTAAATCGGTAGACATGCGGAGTTAGCGTGTGGACATAGATGAAACGATTAGTAGATGTTTCTTCACTTCGACAACGAATCAGAAACCTCTTAAACCAGAACATGGGAGATTAGATGTAATACAGGACAATTCAAAATGAATATCACATTAACAAACAGCGGTAACTAATAATGCATGATAATACTATAATCAGAATTACTTGGAATGTAGTAGGAAGTTCAGTATACTGATTCATCGTTGTAGCACATTTTGAGTTCTGGGAACTGTTTTCGGCAAAAGGGGTGCATATATAAAGTATGTCACGTAGCCCTACAAACTGAATTCCATGAGAGTCATGTTGGGAGATGTAGATGGCCACGACAGCGTCATCATGGCCAGTACTATCGATTCAACGGTGTGGAACGCATTGATTTAAAAATCTGCGATTCTTCATGGCCCAACGTGGCAGTGCTACAGCTTGATAAAATATCTAAGCCGTGAAAGCAGTATTCATGTGTGTCATCATTAGGGACCAGATCGTCATGCAGCAATAATCCCTTAAATATATATGCTTTTATTCATCAAAAAATCTAAAATAAGCATATAAAATATGCGCGTACACTTTTCGCGTAATATGACATAAAACTGAATTGGCATAGTTGTAGTACAAAAAGGAGGTAGCTAAATGCCAGTGAACGATTCACAAATAAACGTTAACAAAACACGTAAGAAAATCTATTGTACTCACAGTTTTCCACTTCCCTTCTGTTGCATCACCGAGTAACTATGGGTATCAAGTGTTCGAAAGTAAGGTTTTTCGTCTTGTATCGGAAAATGTGCTTGCAGCGAGAGAATCTTCTCTCTGCCTCACAGGAAATCTACCGAGCACGTACAAAAGCGGCTACTTGCTCTGCTGTTAGCGACATATTGCTCGGAAGTTCAGTGCATATAAGATTTAAAATTCCTTAGTTTCATAAGCATGTTTATTCTCGAGTTCTTTTGAAAGTTTGCTCTGAACTTTTTCCTTTACTGCCTCACAAACTCTTCGAGGGACAGAATGAGATTTAGACTGTAGATTTGAACACATTTAACAAATCACAAAGAGTAGAACTGCCTGTCTCCATGAAAACAAATGTAACCGGAGAATGAGAAAAGTGAGCAGACATACAGGAAAGGTTAGCTTCTATTTCTGGGGTGTTTAGAACACCGGGCAGTTTGAACTGAGGCTATACTTTCAGGATCAAATGTAGAAACGATCTTAAATGTTCGTAAAGTAAATCACTGCACTGCGTGCTACTATGGGTTCTAGTGGGAGGGAAATAGTCAGGCTCTACTGCCTTGAAGACTTATTTTCTACAGTTTACTTTAAAAACACCTCCTTGGCATGAGACTCTAACCTGTCAACAGGTTGAAAATTTTAACGAATAGTTCCAGCAAAACGATGTAACCCATAAGCAAGACAAGTGAAGTGTATCATATTGGGGAGTATAGCTTTGAGAACAATACCAGCTTTAATCGTGTAACTTGCTGCATCAGACACCAACAGCAATATTCGATCGTACTGAATACCATTTGGCCATATTAAATTCATGGAATAGATAGAACATGGCAAAACTGTGGGACCATTTGTCGTTTGAAACTGCTCTATTACAAGAAGATACTGTTTAGACCGTACATTTTTCTCAAGAGACCCAATTACAGTAGCCGGCCGCTGGTGGCCGAGCGGTTCTGGCACTACAGTCTGGAACCGCGCGACCGCTACGGTCGCAGGTTCGAATCCTGCCTCGGGCATGGATGTGTGTGTTGTCCTTAGGTTAGTTAGGTTCAAGTAGTTCTAAGTCCTAGGGGACTTATGACCTCAGCAGTTGAGTCCCATAGTGCTCAGAGCTATTTGAACCATTTGAATTACAGTATTTGAAATAAATCGATCCTCGCTATATTGTCTTTCGTTTGTGGACACCAATATAAAATAATTTTGAATCTGATTCCTCATTTTTTTTTAATAGTATGGTCGTAGCACTGCTGTACGTTATTTTTACAAACAATCGATTTGTGTAGCACTTTACACTTTTCAACGAAATTCCTCAGAACAGGATTAGTTAATTGCCACCGCGTAATATCTGCCGAAAAAAGCTTCGCACAAATCAACAGAAAACTGAAAAACAGTAGTGTTACAACATTCGCCTAACAACGTCTGGACGGGAGCACTTTTCGTGGATTTATGTCTTACATTCTCTTAGTGTTTATTAGTGTTCACATACTGAACGACATGGAAACCTCTTTCATTATCAACTGTTTTCACACGCCCACGGCAATAAAGTATTTTGCCACCTGTTGTTATCATTTCCCCTTCGAACTCCCACTGATACTGTTGCACTCTAGACTGATTACTTGTTTTCACCCGTGGCATCACATTTGATTGTGAAGAACTTAAACCGTACAAACAAGCCGCTAGCTAGCAGTCACCGCTCACCATAAATACGAACTGATTTTCTGTAGACAGAACATGGAGTCAACTGAAGATAGGTCACTCAGGGAGACTTCGAAAGTAAGTTTTTGTCACTTTTGTGTTGCCTTAATTTAAATTTACCAAATATTATGTAATGAAACATTTTTGAAAAATCGTATACAGATTAAAAAATAACTTTAAAACTGTTGATCCAAAATACACAGTTCCCACTAATCTCTTAATACCCATGTTAGTGCAACTCTGATGAGAGTCCGGGGAATTCCCGCAACCATGGCCACGTACTACTGAGCAAGCACGAAGAGTAACTCCTAGCAGCGAATCCGAAAAAATCATCAACAAATATAAAACAATAAGCTTTAAAAAGAACCGAAAAATTGAACACATAATTAAAATATCCATATTTTTTTAAAGAATGAGTATTTTAATAAAAATACCTGTAAAATATGCAGCACCAATAATGATTTCCAAAAGTATTAAGATTATTTACGAAGCAGTTAAAATATGCATTTGTATGCACTATAAATCCATGCCTAAACGTAAGAAAAGAAGTAATTAGAACATATTATCCAAAGAGCATACTTCTCGAATCATAGAAAAAATATAAGCATTTGCATGAAAATTCTGTCCTGGTCATGAGTTACTGTTGAAACATGCCTAGGTAAAGGCGTTGTTGAGACATTTAGCCTTGTGAAGAAAAACAGACGTTGCTATTTTGTGCTGATATCACACAGAAAAAAATTTACTTTTGGTGAGTTACGCTGACGTTCAAAGAAACACGAAGGCTTAACACTATCCAACAACGGATTATTGTACTGGTGAACCTTGCTTCATCGCTAAAAATGAGACGTGCAGCTTTGCAACAGCGTAATTTGCACGTTTAACGTAGTCTTACTATTTGAAATCCTGTAAATTTTCTATTACGTACGTTTCACTTTCAACTTGGTTTGGGGCATTTGTAGCTCCATACTAGATTCGTACATAGATTTCCATTGACAAAGTTCAAACTAAAGAATATTTCAATGTTTTGTGTTGATACACATGGCCGGCCGGTAAGTTTTCGTTTACAGGAACATCGTGTTTCTCAAAATCTCTGATGCCATCTGTGGATTTTTCTTGCACTTCGAGGTCCTTGATTGTAACGCTGACGAAATCTTCTCTGAACTGCCGTGAGAGAACGACTACTGTTAAATTGTAACACTCAAAAGGCCTCTTGTACTGGGTTCATCATTATTTCCACTAACGACACGAACTTGGTGCTTAAATGCATACCCGCGCTTACCCTAGCTTAAGATTTACTGCGCTTGCGTAACGATCGATATTTCGAACTTACTTTTGCATTCTCTGTAATTGTTATCGATACATCGCTATGCATCTGTATCTACATCTACGTGACTGCTCTGCATTTCGCACTTAAGCGCGTGGCAGAAGATTGATCGAACCACCTACAAACCGTTTCTCTGCCGTTTTACTTTAGAACGTCGCGTGGGAGAGACAACCATTTAAATCTAAGCATACAAGTCCTAGTTTCTCTTCTTTTGCTACGGTGATCATTTCTGCCTACGTACACCGCCCCAGTAAAACATTTTCACATTGAGAGTAGAAAGTCGGTGACTGAAATTTTGTGAAAATGGTCTTGTCCCGAAGAGAAACGAGTTTCTTTTAATGATTGCCACCCTAACTCGCTTATCGTATCAGTGACACTTCTCCCCTATTTCCTCATAATTCAACATGAGCTGCTCTTACCTGATTTGTTCGATGCCCTCTGTCGGTCATGTCTGGTAAGGATCCCACACGACACAGCAATACACTAGTGAGTGTGTACAGGAGTACTGTAGGCACTGTTGTTAGTAGATCTGTAGCGTCTTCTAGGTGTTCCACCAGTAAATGCAGTCTTCATGATGGTTCCATTTTAAGTTGATCGTAATTATAATTTGTACGTATCTAAATCCACTGACAGCATTTAGATGTGTGATTTATCGTGTAACCCAAATTTAACGGATTTCTTTTAGTACTCGTGTGAATGACTTCACGCGTTTCCATATTTAGCCGTTCTCGCGTGATATATGATAATATAAAATATTTTTCTCTTTCTTTTTGTGTTAATTTCGTTATTAAGTGGTGGGCTTTCCTCAGAATTAATTACTAATTTGATTTTAGTTTAATTTTTTCTTTGATTTGAATTAAACAGCTTTTTGTAAGATGCTTTGTTCAATGAAAGTTAATCCTTAGAAAAATCATTAATCGCGTTAATAATTGTAAGACACACTGATCTTGTAACACGTTACAAATAAGCTGAAAAATTAAATTAACTGTTTTAGGTTCTTGCCTCGGCTAATGGTTACTGCTCAACCATGAGATCTCTGATTATTATTTGAGTTTGCCCACACACGCGCGAGAGAATAATTTCTTACCATTTTATTTCGTGATGCATTGTAGTCTGGCTCTGGATCTCGGCTCTTAAACTGAAAATAAAAATCTTAAAACCATGTCCTCCGTTGCCGCTGCTGGCGGCTGTCGAAAAAATGTGTGTTATAACTGAAGCGGGCGAATTATTTGCTTCCGCTAATTTCATAAATTAATGGCGGCTGTGGCTGCAGTTGTTGTTCTGAAAATAACTTGATTTACTGATATTCAAAGAAAGTGGACATGAGATAGGGCTCACCTCCTAAAATTAAAAGTGAACAACAGCATGAAACTAATATATTATCTGATTACAAGTACAATAATGCTTACATTCAACAGCACTCACCAAGATGTCCGACTAATCGAAAGGAAGAGAGAAAGTGATAACGGATAAAAGATGACAAAAGGTGTTTCCTTTTCCATCTACGTGATTCATTATTGTCAGAGTGCATCTTTCTTATTTAATGCACTCGAAAATGACGCACAGAATTTCATATAATAATAATAATAATAATAATAATAATAATAATAATAATAATAATAACACACATAAGAGAAAGTTACATATCGCCTGAGCGGTTAATGTTCACGTATAATCATATAATAAATGTTTTTTCCAAATACCACTTCCAAGTTTTTGTAATATTTCTACTGGGGACGGTACACCACTTTTTGCATCATACAGATAGCACGACCAAGTAATTTTGCAACTTGTTTTGATTTTCTGATAACTTAAACAGACGTTAAATGCCATCATTATCTGCAAACAGTCTAAGACGGCTGTTTAGATTGTCTCCTAAATCGTTTGCATATTAGGAACAGAAGAAGGCCTACACCACTTCCCTAGGGAACGCCGGACATTTCTGTTTTGCTCGATGACTTTTCGTCGATCATTACGAACTGTGCCTTTCTGACATTTAATCAGGTATCCAGTAGCACAACTGAGACGGCACTCCATAGGCGTGCAATCTGATTTGAAATCTCTTGTGAGGAATGGTGTTAAAATCTAGAAATACGGATTAAATCTGAGATATTCTGCCGGTAGCACTCATTACTTCACGCGGGTAAAGAGTTAGTTGTGTTTCAGAAGAACTATATTTTTTGTATCCGTGCAATTTTTCAATAGTATATCGTTACCTACCAAGTAATTCATAATGTCCGAACAAAAATTATGTTCCAAAATTAAATTACAAATCGATGTCAGTGACATGCGTCTGTAAGTCATGGTATGACTCATATATCCTTTCGTGAGCATTGATGTGACCTGTGCAACTTCCAGTTTGCGGATACGGGTCTTCCGTCGAGCGAACGGTTGTGGATGACTGCTATGTATGGAGCTTCTGTATCAGCATATTCTGAAAGGAAATAAAATGGTGTACAGTATCGAGTGGAAGACTTTTATCATACAACCTAAGCTGCTTCTTTACACCAAGTAGATCTACCTCTAAATTAATCACGTCGACAGCTGTTGTGAATTTAAGGGGAGCCGGAGGTGCCTATGCTGCCCATATTAAAATCATTAAGTTTGAGGAACATTTATGAATAAACTACCAAATAGAAAAATTTGAATTCTGTTTTGCATATAGATTGGTTTGGTATTGCAGTTATGACAGAGGGATTTTGGATTATCTTTTCTAGTTTCCTTCCAATTATTTTTTTATTAATGACCCAATTTTTTTTTACAAATAAGTGCTTTATAATTAAACTGAAATGAAACTACTGAACGTATTGCCAAATGGCTGTGTTACAATGTAAGTTTGACCACTAGGAGTGCTGTATAAAAATGTCATCTCTCTAGCTTGAGTGGATTTTGAGAAAATGTTCCTTATATTCGAAAAATTCTAATTTACGGGAAATGGCTATCCAAGTTTCTCAATACATTCCTGCACTATAGGATGGATTATCAGGGTCTTCTTCTTCATCCTCGAAAAGCTTCCTCTTCTGTCTTCTTTTCTGGCCTGTTGTTCCTTCAGACTTCATATGCCTTTCTCTTCTTTCTGCTCCTCTTATCCTTTCTCTGCCAATATTTCTTAGTGCCCGTACAGTGTTCACCTCAGCTGTAAATCCTAATGCCTTCAGAACTTCACACTTCACACTGTTCCCTTGGTTGTAGGTTGCTATTGCATCATAAATGCCAAAGTGCAGTGTTTTTATGCTTACAAACACCCTTTTAGGAATCACTTTCCAAATCAAATTGTTTACGCTCTCATTAGGATTCTGCGTCTTTCCGTGTAGACATTTGTGTAACAATTCTGGCTGTGCTAAGTCATGAAAAATTGGTTTTATTGCATTTATCACAGCTGCTGGCAAACCATGTTTGTGATCATAGTCCTTTTTTGCATTATATTTGCACCAGGAATCTTTCGGGCACAGGCTGTGTTGAGGGTATTCATTGGAAGAGGCAGTACAAAGGAACAATGCCCACACTGCTTTTTGCATGTCACTAACATTACTAGTATCTTGCCTTATAGCATACCCATAGTATCTCTGTAGACGTTCAGTCACCTTATCAGTAAGCCTGCCTCTCCCTCCTATTGTGTTTCCATCACTGAGCTTACTTGAACCCAAAGTTTGTTTGAGCCTTTGAAGCCGTGCACCCATACGCTTTTGCACATGCCGAATGCATTCCAACTTTTCAACTACAAATTCATTTCCATATGGTTTCAGTTCCCCTATAGTCTTGAAACCTTTGGAGTCACTATCCCCAAGGTAGTATTTGTACCTAACGTTGTATCTGGGAACTGAACATTCAAAAATTTGTTTCACTCCATCCACTTCCATTGCTCCAGTTGATCCACTAAAATTTGTCTCACAGGTTCCACCGTGCTCTCCTTTGATTTAATTTTTGCACCTACAATGTTTTGATAATATTGCATCATCTATCACTTTTGCACTATCACCACAAGTAGCAGTTACAACCCCATTCAGGGATTTATGACCCCTCTTTTGCCAGGAATCATCTAATGGCACTTCCAAATCCCTAGAACCACCATTCATTTCTACAGATTCCTCCACTGCTTCCTTCATGGTTTTCAAAGCCACAACTTCAACAGAGGATCCTACCAGTTCACAGTAGTACCCAAATTTGCTTGGAGGCGATGGCAAGTTCATAATACCACAAAACAGTTTACCAGCAGCAGACGCTTTTCCAATGCATCGAAGACCATACACAAGTCGAACATTCACATCAAACACTCTAGATCGTCCATTTTCACCAAAGAGACTGGCATGTGAATTGTAGAAAGTCACTTGATACTTGCAACATGCACAGATTATCTTCATCTCACAAGCTAAACCAAAGTGCTTTGTTATCTCTAGTCCCACTCCTACACTTGAACACATTTTGCACAGAACACTTTCTTTCAGCGCAGAAGATAATAATCCAACATTCAATACTTCGTTAATATCATCACTGTCACTAACATATTCACGAAATCTGTCGCTTCCACCAGTCAGCTTCTTGCTAGAAGATGTCACAGGTCTATGGCCGGCCATGTGTTGCTTAGCAGAAGAACGCACTGTTTCAGTAATTTTAGTATCGCAACTTGGTATTAGTGTTATTTTTCTTTTCCCTACGTTCTTCCTCTTCTTATACACACGGTTACTAAAACGTGGCATCGTAACCAGAACAACGCGTTACACAAGAAGTATAATACTACCAACAACAGGCGCAACACTGAACTAATTCGAAACGGTAAACGGCAAAGAGACGATGTTCCGCGCTCTTAGCGCTTCATTTGCACAGAAAACAATGTAGCCAACCCTTGCACACTCGCTGTATGCGTAACATAAGGCGCTGTATGCGTAACAGGCCGAGAAAATCCCAAGCAGTTCGCCAGGAAGTCACGAGAGGGTGTTAGATGCATTCAGCGGCCGCCCATTTCCTCGGCAGGCGTGGGGGAAAATGGTAATAACTCCACTTCTAGGGCGAGTAGAACAATAATTCAAAGTTTACATTAAAGAGGTATGTTCCAATTAATTTTCGGTAGCAAAAAATATCGTAATTTTTTGGATTTGACCACCTCCGGCTCCCCTTAAAGTCTGGAATATTTACTTCACCTTCTTCGGCGAAGGAACTTCGGAAAACTGTGTTTAATAAATACACTTTGTAACGTCCCACCGGTTAGTGAGAAGTTAAAAAAGGGTTTAAATACCTGTGAATATAATTACTATTAAAAACAGTCTTGATCACAATTTATTTTATAAGGTGACCGGTTTCGACCACTGCTGTGGTCATCTTCAGACCTACAAGATGTATACAAAGCATTAATTAGAGGGCTACAGGCATTAATGAAAATACATAGAGTTATACGGCTATAAAACGTTGAATTACCATTGAGTGGAAACCCCTTTCTGTTGGAGAATCACAACTGGAGAAACCAGTGCACGTCTTACTTTATATAATGGAGGCTCCACCCACTTCTGACTGCATGATGTCATTATTAACCAATGAGTTATAAGTCGAATTACAATTTAAAATTTCTTAGTTAAAAGAACATTGTCAAGAATTAGAAATAAATATACATTAAACTTTGCTTATTTAACAGCTATTGTCAATTAAAAAGCGTTAAAAATATTTAAAAATGTAGGAAAATGAACTTCAGTTTGGCAGTACATGGGTTCTGAAGTTCATTTTCCTACATTTTTAAATATTTTTAACGCTTTTTAATTGACAATAGCTGTTAAATAAGCAAAGTTTAATGTATATTTATTTCTAATTCTTGACAATGTTCTTTTAACTAAGAAATTTTAAATTGTAATTCGACTTATAACTCATTGGTTAATAATGACATCATGCAGTCAGAAGTGGGTGGAGCCTCCATTATATAAAGTAAGACGTGCACTGGTTTCTCCAGTTGTGATTCTCCAATCAGAAAGGGGTTTCCACTCAATGGTAATTCAACGTTTTATAGCCGTATAACTCTATGTATTTTCATTAATGCCTGTAGCCCTCTAATTAATGCTTTGTATACATCTTGTAGGTCTGAAGATGACCACAGCAGTGGTCGAAACTGGTCACCTTATAAAATAAATTGTGATCAAGACTGTTTTTAATAGTAATTATTTACAATTTTATTGATCACTGCTGTTCCCATAATGCATTCAAAAGTAATACCTGTGAATATCTTGCCTTCGGTGTCCCTCGACGACTCCACACATGAGTTAAAATATGCTTGTTCAATAAATACAGGATACCATAATGGATTTCATTACAATGATGTAGGCCACAACTGAAGTAAAGTAAGTACGTAGATTTATTCATTTCAGAACCTGTATGTCATGAGCTCATGATCAGTGTTCGGTGTAATAAGCCTCGTTGTTACTACTACAGCTACCCGATGGTAGCACATACTGCACTGGCGATATTAAATAGTCCAGATGCAGTAATTTGTTGGAAATGCGTGTGTGAGGTCCATTGCATTGTTCAACGAGTTGCTCTATTGTAAATCCAAACGTGATCATGCACCAAGAACTTATCTCAACTGTACGCACGTATCTGTCCTCTAGTGGGTCCAACGCACATCTGCCCTAACAATACTCGTGATCGAGTATTTATACTCTTCCTACAGTGTACTAAACTAAACTCCTCCCACACAGGCCATGAAGGCCGAAAGGTACCGACCGGCCACCATGTCATCCTCAGCCCACAGGCGTGACTGGATGCGGATATGGAGGGGCATGTGGTCAGCACACCGCTCTCCCGGCCGAATGTCAATTTCCCCTACAATGTACTACTGGTTATAATAATGCAAAACATAATTTATAATATGATATAGTTTAACAACATTATCAAACACACTATAATATTCCTACTTTGCTAGAACAAGTTTAAGACATTTTCTAAACACATAAAAATCACATAATATTGAAATTGCAGAAATAAGCTAAACTATTAGTTATCTATATTTTGTTAATTAGGCTGGAGATTTAATTCCTACCACTCACAGATGATGGGAACGAAATATATTATTCTTTTATCTAAACATTTTCCACATAATTTCCTGAATCTGATTTTGATTGTTTATGGTACCACGGATATTGTAACTACTATTTTTTACCATTGCTATTATTCTTCTAAATGCCTTTTTTCTATTATCGAAAAGTAATTGAATTTAATTATAGCTGGAGATATAAGAGTATTGATCTAGTAATACATAATGCAGGGGTGGTAATCGTAAGCCTGGCATGTTACAGCTTCAGTGGCACTGTCATCGATAATAGACTCCTAGACAAAAATAACGACACATCACGAAGGGATTGTTCGACTGGAACGGATATCCGCAGAGGTGATGTGCATGAACCGACAAAAAAAAAAATAATAATAACTTCAGAAAAATTGGATGATTTACTCAAAAGAAAGAGCTTTACAAACTGAGAAGGTCGATAATGCGTTGGTTCACCTCTTGCCCTTACGCAAGCACTTACTCGGCCACGCATGCATCGATAGTGTTGTTGTCTGTCCTCCTGCGGGAAATAGTGTCAAATTTTGTCCGACTGTCGCTTCAGATTGTCAAAATTCCGAACTGGTTGGAAGGCAGTGCCCATAATGCTCCAAACGTTCTCAACTAGGGAGAGATCTGGTGATCTTTTTGCCGAGGTATGGTTTGGCAAGCACGAAGACCAGCCGTGCGCTAGTGGGCATTATCTTGCTGAAATGTAAGCTCAGAATGGTTTGCCATGAAGAGCGAGAAAACGGGGTGTACAATACCGTCCACGTACCGCTGTGCTGTAAGGTTGCCAGGGATAACAACCAGAGGGGTCCTGCTACGAAATGAAGTGGCACCCCAGACCATCACTTCCGGTTGTCGGGCCATATCGAGGGCGACAGTCAGGTTGGCAAACCATCGCTGTCTGGGGCGCCTCCAGACACATCTTCGCTAGTAAAAAAAAAAAAAGTTCAAATGTATGTGAAATCTTATGGGGCTTAACTGCTAAGGTCATCAGTCCCTAAGCTTACACACTACTCAACCTAAATTATCCTAAGGACAAACACACACACCCATGACCGAGGGAGGACTCGAACCTCCGCCGGGACCAGCCGCTCAGTCCAGGACTGTAGCGCTAAAGACCGCTCAGCTAATTCCGCGCAGCTCTTCGCTAGTCATTAGGGCTCATTTCGAAGCAGGAAACATCAGTTAAGACAACTCCGCTCCAGTCAATGATATTACAGACAAGGGACGTGTCTCGAGTCGGCCCGAACAGCGGTGGGGGTCGGATCATATGGGAATACTAGCCGATACAACAGAGTGAGTCCTGGCAACAGATCGTGCGCCGTTGCTGTGCCTCCGAGAAATCTAGAGAGCGCTACTTTTAGCAGCTATTACCAATGTACAACTTTGTGAGAGCTGAGGATATAGGTAAAATTATGGTGTACATTGCTGGTGAAACTGAATTGTGTTCGTTTTCAGTTGTAAATTAGGAATCAGTTGCCTCTTGACCAGGGTCGTTCTCCATCAATACGGAAAGTTTATATCACTTAGAAAACCATTCATCTCATAATACCAGAAAGTTTCGTTCGTCAGTAAGGGGTACGAATGATCTATTAAACTCGAACAGTGTCCACACTGGAAGCGAAACATAAGATGGTAGACAGAAGATTGCAATACTGAATTCGGTCTCCCGAAATTATTGTACCGCGGAAACAGCAAGACGTATTTGTAGCCGTCCGGGATGGCCGAGCGGTTCTAGCCGCTACAGTCTGAAACCGCGCGACTGCTACGGTCGCAGGTTCGAATCCTGCCTCGGGCATGTGTGTGTGTGATGTCGTTAGGTTAGTTAGGTTTAAGTAGTTCTAAGTTCTAAGGGACTGATGACCTCAGCAGTTAAGTGCCAAAGTGCTCAGAGCCATTTGAACCAACTTATTTTTAAACACAGCTAGCTAAGTTTGTTCATCAGATTCAGGATAATGTAGGTGCACAATTTAATTTCCATTAACTTCCGAAAGGCATTCGCTACGGTTCTGCTGATTCTTTTGGTGAACTAAACACGAGCATACCGAACATTGGAGCAGATTTACGACTAGTTTCAGGATTTCCTCGCAGGTACCCAGGTTGTTCTTAACTTGACGAATTGAGAAACATGGAGCTAATTTCGGGAGTGCCCTAAAGGAATATTAATGTGTTCGTTATTTTTTTACAGAATATTTTCTCAAATAGATAAAGCCGGAAAACCATAGGCACTGGTGGCAGACAATGCTGTTGTCTATAGGAAGGGACCACCGCCATAAATGTAGGCCGTCTTACTTGGGTTTGATAATTAGTGCACTGACTGGCAGTTGACCCTGAACGTTTTAAATGTAGCGTATTGCACGTTAATGGGCAATGAGTTCCCCGACTGCAATACGATCGACCAACGGCCTGCCAATACAAGACGGAAGGATGGAATGTATATTTCCATCCACGTCAATAAAATTGTGAAAATATCTCAGTATGACAATGACAGGTAAGGGAAACGTTTGAAATCAGAGCTCGTATGGAAAGATATTGGTGTTCGTTTCTTTCTGCGCGGTATACGAAATTGGAATAATAGAGAATTGTGAAGGTGGTTCGATGAACCTCCTGCCAGGCACTTAAATGTGATTTGCAGAGTATCCATGTAGATGTAGATGTAGATGTAGCTCAGGTGGATGAACTGTTCCCGTATTGCGGAAACTGAGTGTGGGACACCACACGAAAACTACATCAGATGGTAGGACACTTGGGATCCATTTCTTCCGAACCCCACCTCGTTCAGTATTTCAACGAAGTTTTAGGTACATTGCGCACACTAACTGAAGAAATCTTAGTATTATTTTGTTTAAGAATAGTTGCGTAACAGTACTGGACTCGTAATACATGTCGTATTACTACATATGCCATATGAATCCCATTGAAAATAAGGTGCAATCTTCAATCCAGTCTTGAAGTAAATTTATGTATTTAATTCAGCTGAGGTGAAACGCTAAAGCATTGGTACTGTATATGTTTTAACAGATGGCACACCCAAACGTGGATTTGAATAAGCTATCCCCATCGTTGGAGAGTTTCTATTCTTTCTGTGAAGAAGTTATACGAATGAAACCTTGATCTTCTAATACATAACTAAACAACTGTTTGGATTTTTTGGCCGATAATCGTTTGTTTCCATCGATGTGTTGTTCAAGTGAATGACAATAATTCTTATGTGACAATCACTGTCTCTAAGGCAATAAACGTAACCATAGACTGAATTCTTCAATTATGACGTGGTTCTGTAGCTTTCCACTACCAATAAGAGACAATATTAGCTTTTAGCTCAGCAGCATTTCTTCCATAAAAGTTATGATGTCGAGTTTTCCTAAAAATAATTTAGGAAACGTTTCTCACCTTAAATGCAAATGAATTAGATGGATCACCAGATATGACACAATTACGAGTAATTTCACATACCTGAATTACTATAAATCTGCACTGTGTAAGTTTTTGACAGCCATATATCAGATCTTATCTCAATTCGACAATGAGACGGAAGGGAAACGTTTGTGGCCCAGGGGCATGGACTGTTCCCGTGTCCCGGGAACTGACCCAAGGATACCACACGAAACGTACATGAACATGGGAACTATGTCACAATGTGCTGACAAAAGGCATATGATAACGATATGCGCGTATCCAGATGGCGGTGGAATCGCGTACACAAGTTATAAAAGGGCAGTGCATTGGTGGAGCTGTCATTTGTATCCAGGAGATTAATAGGGAATGTTTCCGATGTGAATGAGCGTACGACAGGAGCTAGATGGCTTTTTACGCGGAGTGAAGCATGGAACATCCCATTTCAGAAACTGTTAGGGAATTTCATGTTTCAAGACCCAGAGGATCAATAGCGTGACGAGTTACCATATTTCAGACATTACCTCTCACCATGGCCAACGCAGTTGCCGACGGTCTTCACTTAACGACAGAGAGCAGCGGCGTTTGCGTAGAGTTGTCGGTGCTAACAGATAAGCAACACTGCGTAAAATAACAGCAGACATAAATGTGAAACGTACGCCGAACCTGTTCGTTGGGACGGTTCGCGAAATTTGCCGTTAATAGGCTATGGCAGCAGATGATCGGACGAATGTTTTCCTAACAGCACGACATGGCATGCAGCGCCTCTCCTGGGCTTGTGGCTCTATCGATCAGACCATTGACGATTTGAAAACCATGGCCTCGTCAGATGAGTCTCGATTTCAGTTGGTAAGGCCTGATGGAAGGATTCGACTGTGGAGCAGACTTAACGATGCCATGGACCCAAGCTGCCAACAAGGCACTGTGCAAGTTGGTGGTAGTTCCATAATGGTATGGACTAGTTTATGTGGAACGGACTGGGTCCTCTGATCCAACTGAACTTATCATTTATTGTAAATGGTTATGTTCGGCTCCTTGGAGATCCAGGGTTCTCAGTTACGGAGCAGCCGGCGCCGGTCGTGGAACTCTACTGGCATCGTGATATAATCCCTTTCCGTTCTCGTCAGTTGTCATGACGAGAGAAGACCTCCACGTAGACTGCTTTGGTCATGCTCAAGGCAGGGTCCCAGGGCTTGATTAATTGAAAACTACTGTTCTTATTTATTGGCCCACCAAGCAGTCGGATCTCTGAGGCTCCTTTGAAAATACATGCACTGAAGGTGTTGGATTGTTGCAACAGCTTGGTATCGTAACAATTCATGGTGTATGCGTAGGAGACGCAGTGTTCTGCCACAGGTGAACGTTGTCAGTGTGACGTTTATGCTCAATCTATCTCGCCTCCTGTCCGGATAATCTTGCCTACATACATTTTCCTACAATGGTAACTGATTCGGTAGACTCCCGGTTTCCGGAGTCCTAGGTTATCCTTGTCTGACCCCAATACAGTTTTCATCTTGGTTGTAGTCGGAACACGCACACGAAGTTGTGTCTAGGGAGCATTCTTTCGATTTTTTTTCTGATTTGTTCCCGAAGTGTGCAATCGTTGCCTCTTTATCTTCGTCTTCATCAGTCTGTGGTCCTAGCTTCTTCGGTTTTAAGGCACGTTGTACTGGCGGTTGCTGCAAACGCTTCTTATCGACTACGGCCTGTAAGTAGCGCAGTTCATGTGCTACACTGTCACGGTCCGAGATTTAGCGTGCTCTGTGTACTAGGGTGATTAGGAGACCTTCTTATTGTGAAGGGGCATGACAGCTGCAGGCATGCAGTGCAAATCTGTATGCGTCAGTTTACAGTACACACGGTGTTCTACAGTGCCATCTGTCTTTGCTTCACGAGCCCATATAGAAATGAGATTTAACGGGCTTTTGATGCAGAGTTCTATTAAAGGACATTCGCGCATCACAAAAATCAAAACTTGTGTAGCGACTAGCTTGGATTTTTCTGCCACATAATTCTACCTCCGTGCATACGATGGAGGGCGTCGAATCTTCCAGTTGTTTGACTCTAAAATGGCAAAAGAATAGAAGATTTTATGCGAAGTTAGACGAGAGATTGGCACTCCCTCGGGTATCATTATCGAGACTGTGCACTTCCGCAACCTCACGGCCTGTCTGCAGCCTCGACGTAACTTAGTAAACATTCAGCCTCCTCTTATCGTCAAGGCGATACTTCTACGTTATCAGCGAAAAGCAGCGGGTAATACGTGCAGTTCGTGCTTTGTGACACACAGAATTTCCTCTTCTCTCGAAAGGATTGAGATCCAGGAAAAGGATCGGGATTAATTAAAGCAAAATACGTGGTCGGGTGGCCCAGCCTAATGAGTTATTTATCATTCTCAAACAAATATTTTTATTTAATAAGAGTTCTATCAGAAGCCAGTTAACAGTTACCAAGATTCTTGCCAAATTTACACAGATAGTTAAGGTTTTTAAATTAACGTTACAATGGGTAAGGCCACTTGCATTATACATAAAAATACAAACGTTACTCGAAGAACATGACAACTGTGCAGTTCAGTGGTGGCCCGATTACGAGCAGTTATCTGATTAAATAAACCTGCGGCGGCACACTGTCCTCGAGACTAGCGTTACAACTGTGGGCTAATCCACAACAGGACTTGAATATAAGTTCAACAGACAAAAAAAAGACATTAAAATTCATGTTAAATTTTGTTTTTATTAAGAATATTGGGGAGCGTAAGGCAATTGACGACACGTTTGTGTCATAAGGCAATGTCATTCTGTTCCTATAAAGACAAGATAGGGCCAACCTGGCCAGACGCTACCCGCAAGTAAAACCAGAAGCAAAACGTAATACTTCACTGATTGCCCACAAGTCTGTTACACATAAACAAAATGAAGTACTTAAATAAGCTACCGGGCCCACAAAACACTATTAAAATAATAATGAAAATTAAACCCTTATTAAAAAAATCAAGGAACTCAGTACTCAGTTTGACCAAAGGCTTTAATCACACGACCGAAAGGACCTTACCATAATAGAAACACTGAGTAAATTACTTCCCCAGATTCACTAAAGTACTAATCCGGTGACACCCCAGTCAACGCACGATACCCAAAGAATGGCAATAAAGAACTCAACTTGAGGCTGAACGGGAGATCTGCAGAAGTGCGTGTGACCCGCCAACACCTAGGCGTCATGCGATGACAGGAAAGCTGCCGAAGCAGAAGGAAAACCAATCTTTGTCCTGGACCAGTGCAACAGCAACTCGTCAACCACTGACGATACAAGACTGTCAATATACACCAAACATCAAACAGCAAGCAAGTTTGCTAGAAATTACCAAAGACGGCAACACTGAAATGAGGAATTAAAGATTATTTAGAAGTAAACCAACCACTGACACTTCGGTATAGGAGCCACCCGCTGATAAACACTGCAATTTAACTTTCCTATCAACAAGAAGAAGAATATACAAACTCATTTAAGACAATAATTACATAATAACTCAAACAAGACTAAATAAGTCCAAATATATTTTTACTGGAGCCCCTGAATGACTAATAGGCACTGTAATTTGAACATGCATCAAATAATATATGCCCGATTAAAATGCATAACTAATAACCTGATGCGCTCCTGAACACGCAGGAAGAGAGGGCGCAAATACAAGCATATACACAGATGGCACACACATGCTTACCTTTACGCTGAGTACACACAACTTTAGTTACAGGCTGTGAGATTCTCCGCACTTTTGCGTCTGCACAGTGAGTGTACTAATGTATGCAAACTTAGCTTACCACTTAGCGTACAAATGGACAAAACATCTGAACTGTCTTCTCAAGCCCAGGGTGCCAAACAGACATTCTATATAAATATGAACCCGTAAGGCAGCTAATATCATCTGTGCATCGTAACAAAAATCATTAGAAATGCTGCTGTCACTTAAGTAGAATGCATGAGTTAATAAAAGTGAAAGTTTGGGGTCTATTCTAGAAAGACAAAACTGCTGTTCCCTTTTTTATTCTACATAATTTATCAACTGCGCTTCCAGCTGTCAAGTGATTCTCAACAATCATGTTCTATTACTTTCAACACTCAGTAACAAAATGTTTAACTCTTGGCCTTACTGAATTGACGATTATTAAAATTGTTATCTCTACATATGAACAAATTTTTATTACAGGAAAGATTGATTAAATCTTCATTAGCTCGTTTACATCTATCATGTCATAGCCGGTCAATGCACTGAGTTGGTGGAGAATAAATTTACTTTTTGAATGAAAGAAGAAACTCTCATGTACTCAATGTAAGAGTAGGTTAGTATCCTAGCTTTTGCTATTCAATAGTCAAAGCGTACACAAGTTGTAGTGAACAAAATGTCGACTCAACATTTACTGTGACCTAATGCATGATGGTGCTTTACCAAGCGGCATCAGCGATGGTGTTGTTTCCATGCTGGATCTGAAACGCTAATTCCCTACTCTGGCCTTGACTGAATTCACTCAGTCTCAACTTTCCAGCTTTGAGTAGAGCACTAATTTTTTCCTAGTCGAAATAATGGCTATTGAACACTTACTAAGGGTTGCGTGCACAATTCCTTTGCCTGCAGAAATTCCAGCAGGAATAATTAACTACCTCTCTGCTATCTGTCGCCATGATATGTGAAGCGTATCATTCGCACTTTGCAGAAAGCAATGCTCTCAATGCCCTCGCTATTTTAGCGTACACTTGTGCAGCGCACCACAAGATGAGAGAGATATATATATCTAGAAATTTTAGCTCTCAAAGTGCTTTTCTATAATGGTGATCTCCCCGCCGTGTCGCATCTGTGTCACCCAGTATGCCTTTATCCAATTTCTGTCTCATTAGAGGTGAATTTTATTTTTATTGCCAGGTTACAGCCTAGCTCTTTTAAAGCCTTCCAGCCACTTACCCTTGGTCCTGACCGTATTTACATGAAAAGGAATAATGTATTGTTCTGGCCTTATCCCTTTCTGCGCTAAGGCTCGCCGTTCTCTTGTTAAGTGGAGTTTTCCAATGCCATTAACCACCTGCTCGGTTCATCTCCAAAATGAGTTTCACTTTAACTTGTTTCTTCATGCCCCTGTCCATATATTGCTAGATATTGTTTTGTTAGTTTTCAGTACATGAGATTACTACAA
This sequence comes from Schistocerca piceifrons, assembly GCF_021461385.2. Taxonomy (NCBI): domain Eukaryota; kingdom Metazoa; phylum Arthropoda; class Insecta; order Orthoptera; family Acrididae; genus Schistocerca; species Schistocerca piceifrons. The sequence goes on along the minus strand of NC_060142.1, from coordinate 681,286,814 downwards.
TTGCCTTTTGCTGATGTAATATAATTATTATTTCCTGAGGATCTCATTCTGTATTGCACTGTCAAGCTCATGTAAGGTTCGTAAAATCTGGACGCCTTACAAGGCGAAAACCAGTAACTTGCTCCACGAAGGACCTTATGTCTACAACAGACAGATATTACAATCAGTAGTAGCAAATACACAGTGATACAAACAACGATTTCAAGTGCCAGACACACACAGCCGCAAAAGTTGTCACTGAAATGCATAAAGGAACCAGATTCCTGGCCAGCTCACACTGGAGAAGAATTAACAGTCTTTAAGTAGACTGTGCACTGAACAGTCTTCATACATAATTTCAAGTAAATGTCAAGGAGGCCAATAGCTACAGGACTCCAAATAGACACCGGATGATACTGCCCTCATACACCTCAGCATAGTTTGCACGAGGTGCATTCAAGTTCTAAGGCCTCCGATTTTTTTTTCTAATTAACTACTGACCCGAAATCGATGAAACTGGCGTTACTTCTCGACGTAATCGCCCTGCAGACGTACACATTTTTCACAACGCTGATGCCATGATTCCATGGCAGCGGCGAAGGCTTCTTTAGGAGTCTGTTTTGACCACTGGAAAATCGCTGAGGCAATAGCAGCACGGCTGGTGAATGTGCGGCCATGGAGAGTGTCTTTCATTGTTGGAAAAAGCCAAAAGTCACTAGGAGCCAGGTCAGGTGAGTAGGGAGCATGAGGAATCACTTCAAAGTTGTTATCACGAAGAAACTGTTGCGCAACGTTAGCTCCATGTGCGGGTGCGTTGTCTTGGTGAAACAGCACACGCGCAGCCCTTCCCGGACGTTTTTGTTGCAGTGCAGGAAGGAATTTGTTCTTCAAAACATTTTCGTAGGATGCACCTGTTATCGCAGTGCCCTTTGGAACGCAATGGGTAACCATTACGCCCTCGCTGTCCCAGAACATGGACACCATCATTTTTTCAGCACTGGCGGTTACCCGAAATTTTTTTGGTGGTGGTGAATCTGTGTGCTTCCATTGAGCTGACTGGCGCTTTGTTTCTGGATTGAAAAATGGCATCCACGTCTCATCCATTGTCACAACCGACGAAAAGAAAGTCCCATTCATGCTGTCGTTGCGCGTCAACATTGCTTGGCAACATGCCACACGGGCATTCGTGGCACCCACCTGGATGACACTTTTCGCATTTTCAGGTCGTCATGCAGGATTGTGTGCACAGAACCCACAGAAATGCCAACTCTGGAGGCGATCCCCCAAAGCAATTCTCTCCACATTCTCGATCATGTCGTCAGATCGGCTTGTGCGAGCCTGAGGTTGTTTCGGTTTGTTGTCACATGATGTTCTGCCTTCATTAAACTGTCGCAACCACGAACGCACTTTCGACACATCCATAACTCCATCACCACATGTCTCCTTCAACTGTCGATGAATTTCAGTTGGTTTCACACTACGCAAATTCAGAAAACTAATGATTGCACGCTGTTCAAGTAAGGAAAACTTCGCCATTTTAAGTATTTAAAACAGTTCTCATTCTCGCCGCTGGCGGTAAAATTTCATCTGCCGTATGGTGCTGCCATCTCTGGGACGTATTGACATTGAACGCGACCTCATTTTAAAACAATGCACATTTTTCTATATCTTTCCAGTCCGGAGAAAAAAAATCGGAGGCCTTAGAACTTGAATTCACCTCGTACAGTTAACTGATGCAATTCGTAACCAGGTCACACGCGATGAGAGCCGCTCCTTGCTCGTTGCAGGAAAGAGCTGGCCGCCATGGCCCAATGGTCGAAGGTTTCAACTCGCTGCAGTTGCCAGGACGCTGCAGTTGCCAGGCCCACCTGTCCAGCTCTGTGTCGCCCTCACCACACAGAGGAAACACAAAACCAAGCAGACATGATAGGGCGAGGGTCATAATCGATGGAACGTGCGCACAAGTGGCGCCTGTGGGATCGTGGGCACGCTCTCACAGAAGCCATGATGGCTGAAGATTGAAAGAGCTACTTGTGTCTGACACTATGAATCCAACCCCTGCATTTACACACGAATATCTGAGCTTCATTCTGCTCATCGGATTACTTAAGCACAGCAAGTCATCGCGTTTGAGTTAATTGGAAGTTTCCTGGAGTGTTGAAACCTGTCCAGAAAGCCAGTGAACCTGTCTGGAAAGCCAATGCATACTTGAAGATAACAATATAAGACTGTCAGTGATTAGTAACAAAAGGCATCGGTATGGCTAATTTAATTAATTCTGTATCTCTTGGATATTAACTGTGGCCTTTCGCTGTGAAGCAGAGCAAGTCACTTTCTTTTAAATTATACAAGATTTTTCACAGTTATTAAAGCTTCTTGGGGTTGCAGAAGCGATTAGTAGATAGGGTTCTGGTAAGGATACGTACGTTTTGGATACAAAACATGGTTGAAGATTAGGTTACCTACAAATATCCCCCCTCGCAGTATGCATAGAGCTGGAAAGAGGCTGTCATCGTTAGTCACCTGACGTAATGTGCCCTCTGTTTACAATTACCGCTTCAGCGACATGCTCACTTGTCAGTCTATCATCGAGCAGTAAGGACGACCGGCACATTATAGTATGGGAAAGAACACATTTGAAATTTGAAGAGTACAGAGAGATGTTGATAATAATAATGATTGAGTTGCACAACTCGTGTATCAAGAACTTTTCCGCAGCGCCTCAGCCCATCGCATAGTATTTTCGTTGGACTATAATAATGCTTGCCATAAACTAATGCTTTGCAAAAACAGACATAATGCCTGATGGGATACCGAAATCACTGGTTATACAGTGTTACTTATAATCTGTCTTGATTGCAAAAATGTTTATTCACATGACCGGTTTCGGTTCATCTAGAATCATCTTCAGATCTGAAACGACAATGATACTACTTCACTATTTCACAAATGCAAACCTTTTTCATCCTATCCGATCAACATGAAATGTACCAGAACGTACCTGCAATTACGGTTACAGGAGTAACCCGTCCACACACAGCAATCTTCACATGCTGCGTCACTTTAAATTGGTTGGCAGAATGCACGTCATTTATACTAATTATAAAACTACTACCGACAGGTGGCGTCTGGTACATTTGTTACATTACATATGAAAATACTGCATTAAGTAGACGGGTTACTCCTGTAACCGATATTGCAGGTACGTTCTGGTACATCTGATGTTGATCGGATAGGATGAAAAAGGTTTGCATTTGTGAAATAGTAAAGTACTATCATTGTCGTTTCAGATCTGAAGATGGTTCTAGATGAACCGAAACCGGTCATGTGAATAAACATTTTTGCAATCAAGACGGATTACAAGTAACATTGTATAAATTAGTACGTTCGCAGCTAGGTGCGTTGATTGTGCTGCATCACAGACACGCCACACGCTCGATTGGGAAGATGATATCCTTCTTCGTGTAAAAGAGAACCCGACAACGAACGAGTACTCAAAACATGGCATGGACATGCGGTCGTCTGGCGTCTTCTGCATGACCAGCAACTCCATGCTTATCACCGAAAGAAACTGCACTGCACCCAGCAGATCTAGCTGTACCTGGTTCCTTCATTGTGTCGAAACGCCCGAAATTCCACACAGAATCACATATGGAATGATTGAAATCCTCATGACACACATTCATGCGTATTTCAGCAACGGTTCTGTGTCAATGAATGGGTTGGAATCACTCATGGTCGTCGTAATGGGCCGTACGTCCTTCCGTACCGCCTAACGGGTCAAAGATGGACCGTCTCTTCGACCACAACAGTCGCCAGATTCAACTGCTCTCGAGTTTTTCTTGCGGGCCCATATGGGATGTCTGGTGTGTGAGACTGTTGCAAAGTTCAAAGCACGAGTTGCGGCAGCAGCAGAAATTATTCAGCACTCAACAGGGTTTGTGGGCTTGTATATGAACGTATGCGTTGCTGATACATCTGGTGCAACGGACAATAGGTTCGCCACATACCTTTGGTGCATACATGTTAGAGCTCATTGCCTCCGCTGTGTGCGTACCGCGAAGCGCGAGATTTGCAGGTGATCCGATCTTCAAACTTATTTTACATCCAAATAGCAAATTTCCGGAAATGGGTTCCTTATCAACCTTTTATCTTCTGAATCTCCTCTACAACAGCTAGAAGCCTGTAATAGGAATTGTGAAACACACTTAGCGCACTTCCTCAGTGAACGATACGATAACATGACCTATCACATCATATCTAAATTCACGGTTTTCATTTTACGTGCATACCGTCACACTTAACTATGTTAAATAGCTCTCTTTTTTTTTTTGCTTTTACTTTACTTTATTTTATTTTATTTACGTGCATACAGTGTTTTATACTGAAGCATTCGAATTTTTCTGACTGTCTTATACACCCTCCCATATACACATAAAATGCTAGTTTACAATCATAAATTCTTCTATGGCGTAGAAGCAGTTATCCATTCAATATAATTCCAGTTTCTGTCTCAAGATAATTTTCCTATCTATTAAATTATTTATGTAACTGGATGATGTCTAAGATTTTTACATCTGAACCTAGCCGTGAATGCCTGCAAAAGAAATTATGGAACTCTCTCACATTTTTGATCAATTTTTCACAGAATGGGACAGTTTAAAGTGAGACAGGGTAAGTGCGCACAACACACAAGAGGCGACGCGGTTATTCTACACCTGAAACAAGTATTTTGTTGCACAGGATGATGCCCGGCTACGTGTTGGCAAGATCGTTTCGACTACGCCGCAGAGGTTTCCCTGGGAAGCCCTTACATATCTTTCCCAGTGTCCCGACCTCTCCCCACAGGATTCTGATATTTTTGGAGCCCTGAAGGAAGATATTCATGGTCATTGATTTGCATCAGACTGACAGGTGCACGCCTCGATACAATATGGTTCCGCAGGCCACCACAAACGTTTTTACATGCAGACACTGACAGTCTTTCCTCAAAGTGGGATAAATTCATTAACAGGTACGGCTATTACATTTGAAATAATGAACGGTTTACTTCGTTTTTGTCCATCTGCCTCATTTCCATTCGACAACTGCTTATTCTTAATACAGTCAAACTATGACCTCTCTCTTCGATTTTTACCTCTCGCACTTCGCTACGCTACCATACTGACGACTCTTCGGTGCCTCGAGATGTGCCCTGTCAATCGATTCCTTCTTTTTCTGAAGTTGCACCATAAACCTTATTTTCCCGGTAGAGACCGTCTTTATTACTTACCCGATATAGCCACCTAACATTCAGCATTCTTCTGTAACACATCCTTGCCAAAACTTCAATTCCATTCTTGTCGGTATCGTTTGTCTTAGACAATACTTTTTATTACGAAATTTACGTTTGGAGTCACAATATATACACATATATAAATTATTCATCTTTTCTTGAAAAGGTTTCCTTGCCATTGTCTAACTGCATTTTTTTATCTGATGTTTGTACCTCTGCCATCATGAGCTAGTTTCCTGTCAAAATACCAAACATCGTTTACTACTTCGTGCGTCTCTTTTTCTTGCGTCATCAGCCTTCTGCGGCCCGCCACAAATTCATTTCCTGTGGCTACATGTTCATCTGACAGTAGCACTTGCAACCTCCGTCATCAATTATTTGCTAGATGTATTCGAATCTCCGTCCTCCTCTACAGTTTTGCCCTCCACCGCTCTCTCCAGTACCATGGAAGTCATTCCCCCATGTGTTAACAAATGTGCTGTCATCCTGTCCCTTCTCCTTATCAGTGTTTACCACATATTCCTGTCCTCTCCTCCGCAGAACCTCTTTATTTCTTACCTTATCAGTCCCGCTAATTTTCCACCTTCAATTGCAGCACCACATCTAAAATGCTTCGATGCTCTTCCATTCTAGTTTCCACACAGTCGATGTTACACTACCATACAATCCTGTGCTCCAGACGTACATTCTCAGAAATTTCTTCCTCAAATTAAGGTTTACGTTTGATGTAAACTTCTCTTGCCCAGGAATGCCTTTTGCCAGTGCTAGTCTGCTTTCGATGTCCTCCTTGCACCCTCCGTCCTTGGATATTTTGCTGCCTAGGCAGTACAATTCCATAACTTCCTCTACTTCGTCACTATCAGTCCTGATGTTAAGTTTTTCGCTGTTCTCATTTCTATTAATTCTCATTAACTTCGTCTTTCTTCGACTTATTCTCAATCGATACTCTTTGCTCATTAGACTGTTCATTCCATTCAGCAGATCATGTAATTCTTCTTCACTTTCACTCAAGATAGCAATGTCATCAGCGAATCGTATCATTGATGTCCTCTCTCCTTGTATTTTAATTCCACTCCTGAACCTTTCTTTTATTTCCATCATTGCTTCATCGATGATTAGTCAAAATCACGCATATGAAACGCAACGGAAATTCTCTTGGCATCTCAGATAATCTGTCGATTGCGGCCTGTGAATGTAACATCGTCACGGAACACAAAAAACGAGATGGCGAATCAGCTGCTGTCAAAAACCTGGACGCATGGACGCAAACTTACCTTCCCTATTCGGAAAAAAACTTACGAATGCTAAAAAAACGTTTGCCATTTGAATAGATCGCTCGGGGCAGAAGCAGCTCAGATCATCGCTCGAATGAAATTAATGTTCCAATATGGACGGGCAGTTCATAGATAAAGAGGAACGCATTACCTTGCATTAGGGGGTCGACGTATAGATAATTAATGTGACCACCTGTAGAAAGCCTGAATAACCACATTTTGTGGCAGGAACCTCTGCGAGGCGTGCAGGAAGATACCGACTAGGGATGTGGTGCCAAGAAAAGTCCAGTGCCGTGGCCAGCTGCGCTAGGTAAACACATCCTGGTGCTTTTCGAAACGCGCACGTACACTGCGAGCCGTTTGACGCGTTGCATTGTTCTGTTGGTAGAGGGTATCGTGGCGAGGGAAAGCAAATACTACGTCCCCAGAGGATAGATACATACTTGAGTTGATCTATTGCCTCTTTCAGAATTACGAGATCACTCAGCGAACGCCATGAAAACATTTCCCGGGCCATAACGCTCACTCCTCTGGCTTGGACACTTCCGACGATTGTTACAGGGTGTTTGCCTTCGGGCGTTTCACGCCGTACGCGCAAACGGCCATCTGTCCGAAAGAGCACAAGACGTGATTCGTCTGAAAAGGCCACCTGTTACCGCCCCAACGATTGTTGCAGGGTGTTTGCCTTCGGGCGTTTCACGCCGTACACGCAAACGGCCATCTGTCTGATGGAGCACAAGACGTGATTCGTCTGAAAAGGCCACCTGTTACCGCTCAGTGGACGATCAGTTACAGTACTGGCTTGTAAATTCCAGCCTTCGTCACAATGAACAGCAGTCAGCAAAGGTATATGAGCCAGGCCCCTGCTCCGGAGGCCTATACGGAGTAACGTTCGCTGAACGGTCGTTGACGAGACACTGTCGGTAGTCCCTTGGTTCACCTGGGCGGTCACTTGTCCAGCTGTTGCACGCCCTTTCGTCCTTACACATCTCCGCAGCTGTCTTTCAACCCTGTCATCTATGGCCCTTGGTGCACCTCAGTTGTCCCGACACTGGTTTTGGATGGCGCCATTTTCCATGCACGGTATACTTTAACCACGGTAGCACGTGAACAGTGTACAAACTTAGCCTTTCAAAAATGTTTCCACACTTGGCCCGGAAGACGATGATCACCCCCTCTTGGACGTCAGGTGAATGGCCCCGTTTCCGCATTGCAACTATTGCACTGTTTGCCGCGTGCCCCCCCCCCCCCCCCCCCAACACTACTCGCTTTATATCTCCTCCGCTGCTAGTGCTGCCACCTGTCGTCTATGTGTGACAATTGCACGTTGATGTGGAACACAGGCAGTAGTCACCGTGTACGTTCCATTCTCAGTACCACTGCTTTAGTACAAATCATAGGCTGCTTTTAGGTATCAGTCTCAATCTTTCTCAGTGTAACACAATGCAGCGTCGATCAAAATTACACCGTATTACACGCAAGCAAAAAAACTTTACTCTTTAGCGCCTCGGACAGAATAGCGTGAAGCAGAATTCATTTTTTCCCTTCCAAAGCGACAAGCAATGTGTGACTACTACGCCTGCACCAGACAATGGCGGCCGGCCGCGGTGGTCTAGCGGTTCTAGGCGCGCAGTCCGGAACCGCGCGACTGCTACGGTCGCAGGTTCGAATCCTGCCTCGGGCATGGATGTGTGTGATGCCCTTAGATTAGTTAGGTTTAAGTAGTTCTAAGTTCTAGGGGACTGATGTCCACAGTAGATAAGTCCCATAGTGCTCAGAGCCATTTGAACCATTTTGAACCAGACAATGGCCGGAGCGACTTTCGTCTCAAAGACTTCAGGCCAGATACCGTAGTGTGGCCGAAACAACAGTGAATTTGAGGGAATTAACGAATGTGTCACAGATATAACAACAAAGATTGCTCTCTAGGCGAAGTTACGTAAGAGCACAATATATAGAAAACGGACGATTACAACGAAAAGCTGTCAGTATAGAATGAAGTTCTAATGGCTCTGACCACTATGTGACTTAACATCTGAGGTCATCAGTCCCCTAGAGCTTAGAACTACTTAAACCTAACGAACCGAAGGACATCACACACATCCACGACCGAGGCAGGATTCGAACCTGCGACCGTAGCGGTGACGCGGTTCCAGACTGAAGCGCCTAGAACCGCTCGGCCACACCGGCCGGCTTATAGAATGAACTATTCGTCTAAAATTAGATGTAAACAATGAGAACAACTCAAATGATTGACTGAAATTGTTGAAAGAAATCTCTTAAATCATGACATTTCGGTCTTCCTAATAATTAAGATTTGGTGTTAGTTGAAAAGAAACCACACCAACAAAGAGAAATATTTTAAAAAAGCAATTTCAAATGACTCCGACTCATGTCGTATCTACTCATTCACTTCAACAATATGTAACCTTTACCATTAAACTGGAAGGATCTCACACACCTGACATCGATTTCGATTCTCAAGAGGAGTCAGAATCATCCAATGAATTCTCTTGCAATACATGGGCAAAGGAAGCTGTATTCAACGAGAAGACCACTATCAGAACAGAAGAAAGTTATATGACGTGTTTATTACCTTTTATTTCTCAACGTCCAAACAAAAGAGGGTTTATTACCTTTTATTTCTCTACGTCCGAATGCTTTCTTCGAAACTTGGCTGTGATTGTAAACGTCAGATCAGGAAAAACAGGGATAGTAGCAACAATGAACAACATGATATAATGATCCACTGTATGCTATATAATTTGTTAAGCAATCTGTTCATTTCTAGTTCAAGCGTGATGACGAATTTGGAAGGTTTTTAAAGTTCAGAGCAGACACCTTGTAAGTCCAATTAATTATTATTTTTTGTAATCATTACATAACAATACAGTCTATAATCATATATTTCTAGCATTAAAATATGTTTATTACTTTGATAAGCAAGTATTGGTGAATTATTTGGGCGGAGCGGAAACAAGACTCCCAAGATTTTCACATTGTATTTTTGTCCAAAGTTTCGTAGGAAAAAAAGAGAAGTGGGAAATGGACGAATGTTGTATGAAAATGAAGAACGTAAAGTCCAGTTTTGGAAAAAATAGAATATTTTGTAGCGTGAATGTTATCGCAGTGATTAAGGAAAACTTAGTGATGTAAGGTAAAATTACAAAATGGATTCTTTTTCAAATTTTGCGAGCTAACATCCCAAAGATGTTCGGGCTCACATGCGGTTCCTCTTCGTCGAAATGTCTTGGCTCAAATTCGTGTAGGGGTTGAACCGCACGTGTCGCATTACACGCCCTATATTAGACGCTTGTGACCTTTTGGTTAAATTGTCTTGGTGGTGGCAAGTTTGCGAAATACAAAGATAACGTAACATATAATAACAGTAATAATAATGTAGGTAACTAAACTAACGATCCATAAATGATTTAGGCCACACGGTTGCGATTTGGTTACAATAATGTTTATTCTGAAAGAAAACTAACAGCGAAATTAGTTACACTCGAGCGTATATCCATTTGACACACTTCGATCATTCACAATCTCATCGCGAATTGCAAGTTCGATACTCAACCTCGTTAACTATGCGAAAAGTTAGAGTTAACACCAGGCACGCGATTCTTCACCGCTAAGAGACTAAGTTCCGTGATACCACACAACGTGGAATTTTCTAAGTCGTTTCACTTCCTTGCTGCCTAAAGACCGACTGTCCGCTTTCGCGTCTCAACCCGAACTGTTCCCTTTGGTGTCAAGACCTGCACTGCCTTCTGCCCGTCTCCGACCGCGTTTCCTGCGCTCCGAACATCTTCAAAATAAAATGTTCAAATGTGCGTGAAATCTTATGGGACTTTACTAAGGTTATCAGTCCCTAAGCTTACACACTACTTAACCTAAATTATCCTATGGAGAAACACACACACCCATGCCCGAGGGAGGACTCGAACCTCCTCCGGGACCAGCTGCACAGTCCATTTTGATTATCTTCGCTCTACAGACGAGAGCAGTTTCCTTTTCCGAAGCCGTCCATCTGATTGGCTACAGCTTATTCTACATTACATTTTAACACATTTAAATAATCAAAACTTTACTTCCGCATTCTAAATAAAGTAACAACAACATCTATTACATAAAAGCGATAAATTCTTTTACATAAAACCAATACAATTTTCTTCTTAACTTTGAATGTCACGGCCAGTAGCCTTGCACCAATGTGCTTACTGATAAATAAGTAAAGAACAAAAGTAAGTATTATGAACTAAACTTTACAAAAGATTTTCCATTACCTAATGATTCAATAAGGTGTCATGCTGTCATCGTTCAATGCGTTTTTTGTGGAGGAAATGATGATCTGATGCTTAACTGGACATACTGATAGTTGAAATTTACCATGTCTTTCAAACAAATGAAGTTACCGAGTTTATATTTACAAAATTTGTCCTTTTAATGATGCGCTTCTATATGAGATGTCGATCGTTAAGATCGAGTACAGCGTTCAGATTTTAGTATTCAGTTCTTTGTTACAAAAATTGTGAGTTTCACGTTAATAGTAAATCGTAAACTATTATAGAAATGATCAATATTGAAGTTTCATTTGGATCATCATCTAGATTTATGGAGGATGGCAGATGAAAATTACTGCGGCTTGATTCTCTGAATTACTACAGAATCAAATAGTTCATAAATGTTTCCCTTTATGGCCGATCATAGGCCAGCCGTATTTAACCCTGCTATGCTTCCCTGGGTTTCCCTATGACGTACGTTCTCGTCTGTCTCACTCGCACCCTACAGCACTTAAGCCTCGACAATACACGCCTTAAGTTTGAGCACTATGGGACTCAACATCTGAGGTCATCAGTCCCCTAGAACTTAGAAGTGCTTAAACCTAACTAACCTAAGGACATCACACACAGCCATGCCCGAGGCAGGATTCGAACCTGCGTCCGTAGCAGTCTCGCGGCTCCGGACTGAAGCGCCTAGAACCGCTGGGCTACCGCGGTGCCTGTGAGTTTCCCCATCTCGTTGTGAATCTGCGCCCTTTGTGGCATGCGGTCCTCGACGAAAGGGTTCGTTTCACAATTCTTGAAGGCCGACTCCTTCGGCCATACACATAAATGAGAGCGAAATGCTCGTTAACTCAGAATTTTCATTGACAAACGATGAGTGGGAAATGGAAAACTGAGGTATCAGATAGCCAAGTGTCATGACTAGTTTTGCAGAATGTATTATACTTCATGCTTCCTGAAAGAAAGTTGAAAATAAAAATTCTGTTTGAATGAAGCAGTAAAATGTTTTATGAAACGATCTGTCTACAAGTAAGAAATAAAACAGATAAACTTCTGTCGCGCTCTTGAATGATGCTCCCTATCGTAAACAGCAAATGATTGCTGATAGAGAAATGGAAGTTCAAAGTTTAACTTAGAAATTAAAAGTGTACTAGAGGATTTTTTAGCGAATTATGAAGAGTGTACAGTCTGTAGTTGTGTGACCTTGAGATACTGCTGCTGTTTGAAAATAAGCCACAAAATGTTTTACCACTCGAAATACTATTGCAGTGGAAAATCTAGAAGTAAAATATTTGGCCAAAGAGTTACTATTGCTGTGCAAATCGTGAACCGTAGCAGCTGATTTGCTCCTAAGTTAGTGAGGTAGGTTTTACCATTGAGTGAAACTGAGCAAACGATTTCAGCTGCAATTTGACAGAAGATTTCAATTTCAGCTTTCAATATGGAAAACTGAGTGAGCAAAAATAACTATTTAGTCAGCATTTGGAACGAATACATGACTTCCTGCACCACACATTTTGTTTTTCCTGATATCTGAAGCATCATCATTTGAAAAATATTTGACACTCAAAAACTGTTGGAACCTTTGTACACCTTCGAGCATTGGTGACAGAAATACACACATCAAAAAAAGTTTCCCATCAACTTGTTTCCGAGAGTTCCAGAACCTGTACAGAAAATTGGAATAGAAATCAACATAATCATTTTCGCCCTTTTTATTGCTCATGAAAACCATACATTGCGTGCTGTACCACCACACAACGAGACCTTCAGAGGTGGTGGCCCAGATTTCTGTACACAACGGTACCTCTAATAACCTGTAGCACGTCCTCTTGCGGTGATATATGCCTGTATTCGTTGTGGCATACTATCCACAAGATTATCTAGGCACTGTTGGTCCATATTGTCCCACATCTGAACGGCGACTTGGTGTACATCCCTCAGAGGGCTTGGTGGGTCACGTCGTCCATAAACAGCCCTTTTCAACCCATCCCGGTAATGTTCGACAGGGTTCATGTCTGGAGAACATGCTGGCCACTCTAGTCGAGCTATGTCGTTATCCTGAAGGAAGTCATTCACAAGACGTGCACAATGGGGGCGCGAATTGTCGTCCACGAAGACGAATGCCTCGCCAATATGCTGCCGATATGGATGCACTATCGGTCGGAGGATGACATTCACGTATCGTACAGCCGTTACGGCACCTTCCATGGCCACCAGTGGCGTACGTCTGCCCCACATAATGCCACCCGAAAACAGCAGGGAACCTCCACTTCGCTGCACTCGCTGGGCAGTGTGTCTAAGGCGTTGAGCCTGACCGGGCTGCCCCCAAACACGTCTCCTACGATTGTCTGGTTGAAGGCATATGCGACACTCATCGGTGAAGAAAACGTGATGCCAATCCTGAGCGGTTCATTCGGTATGTTGTTGGGCCCATCAGTACTGCGTATCGTGGTTGCAAAGATTTTCCTCGCCGTGGAAGTCGAGAGTGAAGTTGCGCATCATGCAGCCTATTGCGCACAGTTTGAGTCTTAACACGACGTCCTGTGGCTGCACGAAAAGCGTTATTCAACATGGTGGCGTTGTTGTCAGGGTTTCTCCGAGCCACAATCCGTAAGAAGCGGTCATCCACTGCAGTAGTAGCCCTCGGGCGGCGTGAGCGAGGCATGTCATCGACAGTTCCTGTCTCCCTGTACCTCCTCCATGTCCGAACGGCATCGCTCTGGTTCACTCCGAGACGCCTGAACACTTCTCTTGTTGAGAGCCTTTCCTGGCACATAGTACCAATGCGGACGCGATCGAAACTCGGTATTAAGCGTCTAGGCATGGTTGAAGTACAGTCAACATGAGCCGTGTACCGTCTTGTTGGTGTAATGACCGGAACTGATGGGCTGTCGGACGCCCTCCGTGTAATTGGCGCTGCCCACGCATGGTTGTTTACATCTTTGGGCGGCTTTAGTGACATCTCTGAAAAGTTAAAGGGACTGTGTCTGTGATACAATATCCACAGTCAACGTCTATTTTCAGGAGTTCTGGGAACCGGGTTGATGCCAAACTTGTTTTGGTGCGTGCGCGTGAGCGTCAAGGCATCTGCCTCGTGATGACTGGGTGTTGTGTGATGTCCTTAGGTTAGTTAGGTTTAAGTAGTTCTAAGTTCTAGGGGGGACTGATGACCATAGATGTTAAGTCCCGTAGTGCTCAGAGCCATTTTTGGGTCAAGGCAAACCGTACGGTCTGCTTAATTCATCAGACAAATAACCTCTGGTTTTCTTTAAAATTTTAAGATTCTCACCCAAACACTTCTTAAATGGCTTCTCATTTACCGTAAATGTCTTCGAGTATGATTTAAAGGCACATTAAATGTTTCAGTAATATACTACTTACTTTTGGACAAATGATTTCACCAGACAATTGACCTTTTTTTTCAATTTTTTCTTACGAATAAAACTGCTTAGTTCACAAGTGTTTCCCACTTCTCATTTTTAAAATTTCTTGTGTTCCTCTAAACCAAGTATCTGGATACAGCACTTCTGTAGCCTTATACAAGGGGGTTTTATTTTACCAAAATATTTGAAAGTAAAAGTTTTTAAAGAATTGGAGAGAGTCACGTTGCAACAGAAACAGCTGCTATGATGAATCGCTTTGCTTTGATGTTGGCTTAGATCGTAAATGATAATCCTCAAGGACAAACATCAACCCCTTAATCCCTCAGCAAATGTTCCTATAACGCGATGGTTTTGATGATAATGAGGTCCTATACTCCGAGGAGCGTAGGGAACGATGCGGGAGACCCGCACCGCCGTACTACCAAGGTCCTGGCGGCGATGGTTTGTCATTGCGTTCCTCCGACAGTAATGGGGATGAATGATGATGATGAAGACGACAGAACACCACCCCGTCATGTCGAGGCAGGAAAAATCCCTGACCCCGTGCTCGGGAGGCGAGACCACGAACTGCGACCTGTGGTAGCTAGGAACTTGTAATATGTTTGAATTTAATGCGTTTCTAACAATGATAATTTTCTTATCTTATTTTTCGACGAGAAGTTAATTTTTGACTGTTCGAATGTTTTGTTTATTAATATCAAGCAGAAAAGAGCAACTAAAAGTAATGATTTAATCCCAAATTGTGTCTTCGCAGATGTCATCTTGGAAGGTAACTTTTTAACAGATTAGGCATTATAACGAATTCGACTTTGTCATTTCCTACGTCATGCTTTTTCACATATAGGGATACTAAGACAGTGACTTCTGTGCCGGGGAGCAACTCTTCGAGATCGAAACGACTAGCTAAGTGATTCGTCTTAGCAGCAGTGATGTTTTCAACAAGACTTTTCTAACAGTGTTGTGCTTCTCATTGCGAAACACATGTTTTTATCATTTCACCATGAGTATTGCAACAAAATTGCTGAACTGAACTAGGTGTAAAGTGTTTCAACGGGGACGTGTTCGCGGAAAACGTAATATCTATGTTTGTAGCTACACGTCTCCGCATTGTGTACCTTTAACGCGTTACACAAGCAAATACA
Source organism: Schistocerca piceifrons (assembly GCF_021461385.2). Classification (NCBI taxonomy): domain Eukaryota; kingdom Metazoa; phylum Arthropoda; class Insecta; order Orthoptera; family Acrididae; genus Schistocerca; species Schistocerca piceifrons. The sequence continues at coordinate 681,271,472 of NC_060142.1, read as the reverse complement.
GAACGATATTTTTTGGACAGGTCCGGAACAATAACCGACATGTGCAGATATCGATGCGTGATGAAGCCACGGCCAGCACTTATCTGTAGTGTGCGTGGCCGCTTGTGTCTGTTTGTTTGTGCCTGTGTGCGTGCGTGAGAGAGAGAGATAGGGGGGAGGGGGAGAAAGGGATGGAGGGAGCGTACTTGTGTGTTTGCGTGTGTGGGTGGGATTTTATGTGTTTGTATGCAACAGATTCGCCTCTCACGCTGAATGTGGCCGATATGATGGCCCCAATCTGCCAAAAACAGGACAGTGATTTCCTCATCGGTGTTCTGCTTCAACTGGTCCACCGTGCGTGGAATTTCCCAGTAGGAACGTCCTTTTTAGCACAGTTCACGGGAAAAAGGCCTGGCTGTGACAGAACTAATCAGTAACGCGACACATCATTAAAAGGAATATATATATATATATATATATATATATATATATATATATATATATATATATACAGGGTTATTACAAATGATTGAAGCGATTTCACAGCTCTACGATAACTTTATTATTGGAGATATTTTCACAATGCTTTGCACACACATACATAAACTCAAAAAGTTTTTTTAGGCATTCACAAATGTTCGATATGTGCCCCTTCAGTGATTCGGCAGACATCAAGTCGATAATCAAGTTCCTCACACACTCGGCGCAGCACGTCCCCATCAATGAGTTCGAAAGTATCGTTGATAAGAGCTCGCAGTTCTGGCACGTTTCTTGGTAGAGGAGGTTTAAACACTGAATCCTTCACATAACCCCACAGAAAGAAATCGCATGGGGTTAAGTCGGGAGAGCGTGGAGGCCATGACATGAATTGCTGATCATGATCTCCACCACGACCGATCCATCGGTTTTCCAATCTCCTGTTTAAGAAATGCGGAACATCACGTTGGAAGTGCGGTGGAGCACCATCCTGTTGAAAGATTAAGTCGGTGCTGTCGGTCTCCAGTTGTGGCACGAGCCAGATGCACGCGTTCAACCGTTTCTTCGCTCACTGCAGGCCGACCCGTTGATTTCCGCTTACAGAGGCATCCAGAAGCTTCAAACCGCACATACAATCGCCGATTGGAGTTAGCAGTTGGTGTATCTATGTTGAACTTCGTCCTGAAATTTCGTTGCACTGTTATGACTGACTGATGTGAGTGCATTTCAAGCACGACATACGATTTCTCGGCTCCTGTCGCCATTTTGTCTCACTGCGCTCTCGAGCGCTCTGGCGGCAGAAACCTTAAGTGCGGCTTCAGCCGAACAAAACTTTACGAGTTTTTCTACGTATCTCTGGTGTGTCGTGACCATACGTCAATGAACGGAGCTACAGTGAATTTATGAAATCGCTTCAATAATTTGTAATAGCCCTATATACACTCCTGGAAATGGAAAAAAGAACACATTGACACCGGTGTGTCAGACCCACCATACTTGCTCCGGACACTGCGAGAGGGCTGTACAATCAATGATCACACGCAAGGCACAGCGGACACACCAGGAACCGCGGTGTTGGCCGTCGAATGGCGCTAGCTGCGCAGCATTTGTGCACCGCCGCCGTCAGTGTCAGCCAGTTTGCCGTGGCATACGGAGCTCCATCGCCGTCTTTAACACTGGTAGCATGCCGCGACAGCGTGGACGTGAACCGTATGTGCGAGGGCGTATAGTGGGCATGCGGGAGGCCGGGTGGACGTACCGCCGAATTGCTCAACACATGGGGCGTGAGGTCTCCACAGTACATCGATGTTGTCGCCAGTGGTCGGCGGAAGGTGCACGTGCCCGTCGACCTGGGACCGGACCGCAGCGACGCACGGATGCACGCCAAGACCGTAGGATCCTACGCAGTGCCGTAGGGGACCGCACCGCCACTTCCCAGCAAATTAGGGACACTGTTGCACCTGGGGTATCGGCGAGGACCATTCGCAACCGTCTCCATGAAGCTGGGCTACGGTCCCGCACACCGTTAGGCCGTCTTCCGCTCACGCCCCAACATCGTGCAGCCCGCCTCCAGTGGTGTCGCGACAGGCGTGAATGGAGGGACGAATGGAGACGTGTCGTCTTCAGCGATGAGAGTCGCTTCTGCCTTGGTGCCAATGATGGCCGTATGCGTGTTTGGCGCCGTGCAGGTGAGCGCCACAATCAGGACTGCATACGACCGAGGCACACAGGGCCAACACCCGGCATCATGGTGTGGGGAGCGATCTCCTACACTGGCCGTACACCACTGGTGATCGTCGAGGGGACACTAAATAGTGCACGGTACATCCAAACCGTCATCGAACCCATCGTTCTACCATTCCTAGACCGGCAAGGGAACTTGCTGTTCCAACAGGACAATGCACGTCCGCATGTATCCTGTGCCACCCAACGTGCTCTAGAAGGTGTAAGTCAACTACCCTGGCCAGCAAGATGTCCGGATCTGTCCCCCATTGAGCATGTTTGGGACTGGATGAAGCGTCGTCTCACGCGGTCTGCACGTCCAGCACGAACGCTGGTCCAACTGAGGCGCCAGGTGGAAATGGCATGGCAAGCCGTTCCACAGGACTACATCCAGCATCTCTACGATCGTCTCCATGGCGGATTAGCAGCCTGCATTGCTGCGAAAGGTGGATATACACTGTACTAGTGCCGACATTGTGCATGCTCTGTTGCCTGTGTCTATGTGCCTGTGGTTCTGTCAGTGTGATCATGTGATGTACCTGACCCCAGGAATGCGTCAATAAAGTTTCCCCTTCCTGGGACAATGAATTCACGGTGTTCTTATTTCAATTTCCAGGAGTGTATGTACTCTGTACTAGAGTATAGACGTGTGACCGGTACCTGCCAGTAACCATCAGAAAATTGAAGAGCGTCTCGGAAAACAGCATTAGTCCAAAAATCAAGTTTTTGGGAAACTATACTGAACTGTCCACCATAGTTCAAATATCTTCCAAATAACACTTCCAGCGACCGCCGATATTTCGGCGGGAGAACACCCCGCCATTTTCGAGGCAACTGCAACGGACAGGCGACATACATGGTACATGCAAATTTAAAACCTCGGTTCTCGGACTGATGCACGAAAGATAACACACACACACTGAACACTAGTGCCACCAAAGACGACCAAAGTCAGAGCCTCCGATAGTGAGACTACGAATTCGCAGGTGAGGTAACATTGAATCTGTTTTTTGACAAGGGAGAGAGCCGGATTCCAAACAGAGTTTAAACAAAAACCTCCATCCCTGTTAACGAGGTTGCTTGCTAATTTAATCTCAACTGCCTCCTTAATAACACTGTCCCAATAGCAGGACGTGCATGCCAGTATTTCGGTGTTATTATATAACATGGGGTAACCAGTATCCAAGCAATGTTCGGCAATAGCAGATCTACTTGACCGCTGTAACGCGTGTGCCGTTTATGCTCAGTATATAGGTCCTCCACGGTCCTGATAGTTTGACCAATATATGCCATGCCGCAGCTACAAGGAATACAATATACACCCGCCTTACGCAGACCAAGATCATCCTTAACAGAACTCAAAAGCACTCTAATTTTAGATGGAGGTCAAAAAAGACATTTTACATCATATTTCCGTTAAATACGACCGATCTTGTTGTAATTATTTCGTATTTAATGTAAAAAGGCGGTAGACTTAGGTGTCGACTCAGAATTGTCATCAATCACCCGATGACCAGTTGGTCGATAGTGCACGTTCAATCTGTCTATCACTACAACCATTTTGACGAAACGTAACTTACAAATGGGACAGCTCACCTGGCAAAGTCTCAGTGTCGGAGACGACATGTGCCCTGTGTACCAATTTACGAAGTACTCCTTCACGCTGAGCCGGATGGTGGCAACTATCAGCTCGTAAGTACAAGTCGGGGTGAGTACGTTTCCTGTAGACTGCATGTCCCAATGATCCATCATTCTTTCTCCCAACCCACACGTCAAGAGAGGGCAGACTTCCTCTCTCTTCCACCTCCATCGTAAAACGAATGTTCGGGTGGATCGAGTTCAGATGTTCTAAAAAGGCATTCAAATTCTCTCTGCCATGAGGCCAAACAACAAAGGTATCGTTAACATATCTAAAGAAACAGGCGCGTTTCAAAGGCGCCGAATCCAATGCACGTTCCTCGAAGTCTTCCATAAACAAATTTGCGATCACAGGAGACCACGGTCTACCCATCGCAACTCCATCTGTCTGCTCGTAATACTGGTCATTGAATAAAAAGTAAGTGGATGTCAACATGTGCTGAAAGGGATTAGATAAATCAGCACCAAACCTGGCTTCAATTAACCGCAAATAATCAGACAGAGGAACACGAGTGAAGAGAGAGACCACATCGAAACTCACTAAAATATCAGAGTCATTCAACCACAGTCCCTCCAAATAACGTAAAAAAATCAGCTGAGTTCCTGATATGATGTTCACACCGACCTACTTGTGGACTCAACAAAAATGGTTCAAATGGCTCTGAGCACTATGGGACCTAACATCTGTGGTCATCAGTCCCCTAGAACTTAGAACTACTTAAACCTAACTAACCTAAGGACATCACACGCATCCATGCCCGAGGCAGGATTCGAACCTGCGACCGTAGCAGTCGCGCGGCTCCGGACTGAGCGCCTAGAACCGCTAGACCACCGCGGCTGGCCGGGGACTCAACAGAGAAACAAGATGCTTGGCTACACGATATGTCGGAGCGCCGATATTACTCGCTATAGGACGGAAAGGAAACCCTTCGGAAGGCCATATAACCTAGGGGGATCAGCACTATAGATTTTAAGACTCTTTGATAGTGTCCTCCGACAAACTACTTTTCTTCGGGAGGCTGTTGGTCTTTCTCTCAACACTTTTTGTGGGGTCAGTATCGATTCTACGATACGCTGAATCAGATAGTAAACGTTGCATCTTTTGTACATAATCTTGTTTATTTATAACAACGGTGGCACTGCCCTTGTCCGCAGGGAAATAACAATACTAGGATCAACTTTGAGAGAGCGTAAAGCAGCCCTCTCTGCTGCTGTTACATACTCTTCGGTGGACGAGCCCTAGTCAAAACACGGCATGCCTCCTTCCTAATCTCCTCTGCAGCGTCAGGTGGTAGCTTGCAAACTGCCTGTTCAATTGAACTGATAAAATCAGCTACCGGCAAACTCTTCGGAGTGGGTGCAACATTTAAACTCTTCCCAAGCACGGATAAGGTTGTGTCATCAAAATATTTCTCTGAGAGATTTATCACAGAACGTCGAGATATAACAGCAGACTCCGCGCGTTGAAATCTGCGTTGGGCAGTAACGGAATTGTATTCCCAGTCAGCTTGAGTCCATGAGGCAACGTCCAAACAGTCCCAAGTGACATCAGACAATTCCGATGCAACCATTTCACTTGGATACCGGTCACCCCATGTTATATAACAACACCGAGATACTGCCATGCACGTCCATCTATTGGGACAGTGTTATTAAGGAGGCAGTTGAGAGTTGAGATTAAATAAGCGAGCAACCTCGTTAACAGGGATGGAGGTTTTTGTTTAAACTCTGTTTGGAGTCCGGCTCTCTCCCTTGTCAAAAAACAGAGTCAGTGCTACCTCACCTGTGAATTCGTAGTCTCACTATCGATAGCTCTGACTTTGGTCATCTTTGGTGGCACTAGTGATCAGTGTGTGTGTTATCTTTTCTGCATCAGTCCGAGAGCCAAGGTTTTCAATTTGCATGTACGCCGCCTGTCCGTTGCAGTTTGCCTTGAAAATGGCGGAGTGTTCTCCAGCCGAAATATCGGCGGTCACTGAAAGTGTTACCTGGCTGAATTCCCGGAAGTTGTTTGAAAGTTGTATACGCCAGGAGAAACTCTTGTCCACCATCATAATGCAACGATATATGTGGAGTTTGGTGTCGCACAGGGATAGGTTTACAGAGTAAGGAACATAATATGCACTTGTAAATAGATAAAGTGTTACATTTCGCACAGGACAACTAAAACTGCAGTATACATAGGTAATTTATGCTCGAAAAATACAGATTTAATAAACACAGTTTTTTACTATGATGCATTCACAAGTGTAACAATACACCAGGAACATACAAAAATGATATTACATTTAGAGTGCTTATTATACGTAACCCTCCGTGGCACAATTACATCGCACACTCATAATCAAGGAGTCTTTCATACCGTTTCGATGAACTGAACCTTTAATACACGCAGTTTAGATTCGTAGAATAGCTGCTGTCAGCTGCTCATTCATCACACCCTATTGTCATCACAGCCAATGTCGGCTTCTTCATTGTTGCCTTCAGGTGCCATGCAAAGTTTGATATAAAATGCTCTGTTGTCGTGTTTCCAGAATTATTGCCTCAAGTTTTGCAGGTCCTCGGTCTTGGCTGCTAGTGTTTGTAGCTCTGCACTGTATGCTTTTTAGTTCAATTTCCTTTGAAACTAGAACGCTATTGCGAATGACACTAGCCTTCCAAGGACCTGCAGATGCATCCTTGAGTTTTATAGCTGGACATCTCTGATGTATCTTGAACATTCTCACTGTCTCAGTTCGCATTTGAGGTTTGGAACGATCCAGAAAGTATGGGGCCAAAGTTGCTCTGAAATCAATGAAATCACCATATTCCATTTTTTGAGATGGATTTTGTCGTGATCTTGATATTACTTCCATCCACAGTGATTAGAAGATTATGCTGCATTCAGTTTCCTTTTCTGTTTTTCTGTGAGCACAAAGTCCTTATGACTTGGTAGGTAGCTGGGTCCCCCCCCCCCCCCCCTCCCCACTGGAACCGAGTATGTTCTGCTACGAAACATTTTGGATACATGCACTAGAAAATACAATAAATTCAGCATTATATGGTTTTTGTTTTAGATAGGTAAATGGCATTGATGTAACCTCATTGGCTGTTTCTTTCCCGCCGGCTTTGTGATACGTAAACATAGTAACTCGGTCATCAGTTAAGGAGTGTGCACCAAAAACATAATACTAGAGCTGCATGGAATAAAAGATAGCATTGGATTTAACGTGTGACAGCGGAAGATTCTGCATATAATCGATGCTAACGCATGTGACCTCATTGGTTTGGGCTTTTGTCTTGAACGTTCTTTTTTGTTGTCTGAATGCTTCTGCTTTGCGCAAGTGAAGCTCCTTCTCTGTTTAGAACTTCTCTTTGTCTTCCAGCCGGCCGTGGTGGTCTCGCGGTTCTAGGCGCGCAGTCCGGAACCGTGCGACTGCTACGGTCGCAGGTTCGAATCCTGCCTCGGGCATGGATGTGTGTGATGTCCTTAGGTTAGTTAGGTGTAAGTAGTTCTAAGTTCTAGGGGACTGATGACCACAGCAGTTGAGTCCCATAGTGCTCAGAGCCATTTGAGCTATTTGTCTTCCAGAGTCAACTCTGGATTGTTCAACTTCTTTTGCAGCGCATCACAAAACGTGCGTATGTCCGACCATGGAAAGCCGAACTTAATGTTATGATTGGAGAAGACGCACCAACACAGGTTGTAACGATTACTCTGGTGATACTGTACTAGAAACATCTGTGGAACCTTTTAACTACCATATCTTCCGGTAGACGTTTCACGCTGGGATTGTATTGGAGCGTATAATGTGACTGCCGGATAGGAAATGATTTGATGTGGAACGTAATAAGATCTGTCACTACTGAGTGTATGTGTTAAGCCGATTGTCGCGCTTGCTTGCGACGCATATCTTTGGGAAACGTGACATAAACTACCAAACAATATTTGAATTCTGTGCACACACACACATGAGTTATACCATGAAGGCTGAAATGCTTTCAGACAAATTGGCATATCTTTACCATCCAACCTTACTTTGTATGTACAAGCAACACAACGAGCTTTGCCACTGGATTCTGCAGCATGGGAACGTCTTCGAAATAATTAATAACAATTAATCAATCCATCCAAGTGAGAATCTTGATAATTTTTGTTTTCCTGTGCATTAAACGCCTGAAGGATATGCCCTCTTCCTTCATATTCTACCTTCTGAAAACAGTGAAACCGAGCACAGCTGAAAATGAAATCACATTCAATGTGACATGTTATACTAATACTACTGCGAAATACACAACATTATACACATTTTACGAAGGAGGCAATATGTAAACACAGACAATAGGATGCAAACTGCACTCCAAACGTGTGGGAAGTCTTTTTTCCTGCCTACACTCAGCTCCTGTTACTCAGTTTGGTACAACGTGGCCGTCGTGGTTTGTATGTTCTATCGCAGCCTCTCTCTTCTGACGAATCCGCTGTCTAGTACGTATCTTCCTCTTCGTATGTAATGGGCAGTCATAAGTTTCAGGTTCTCCATCTGCGCTCATGATTATACACCATCTCGCACCACTGTATCCTCGAAGGGCGCCACGTCTTTGCGGAAAACACAACTTCTCTGTTGACAAGATTAGTTTCAGGGTTTCCCACTGTACTGCAGCACCATGCACCTCTTTTTCATGCGAAAGCAGCTGTTGTCCATGAGCAGTGCTTTTCTTTCTCGGAATCACATTGGTCATTTGCTGTTTTTCCAGAATCGCATAAATTATAATCATCTTTTCTGTCGGACTATCCCCTTTTAACAGTCAATATTGTCACATAGAAGTAAGTGTAATCAGATGAACGACAAACACTAACTGCACTAAGGTTTATTCAGTACTTGCACAAACAAGAGCCAGAACACATACAGTATATATACAGCTACAGAACATTCTAGTACAATGATTCTTGGCATTTTTCGATACTTCTAGACTGTACTCGACCCGAATATAGAAAGTAAAATTGTATAGTCCACCTGTGTTTTGAACTCACGACTCTCCATGCAGCAGTTTAGTAACATAACCACTACACCACGGAGCTACTCAGCTTCTTCTGTGACATTATTATCATCAGATGCATCCATATATACATTCCAAGATGGCAGCACTAACTCAGTTTACACCATTATGGACTAATGCTGGTTTTTGCTAGGAGCCCTTCAATTTACAGCGGTCAACCTTTTTACAATAATTTCTGCAATTTTACTGTTTTAGTCAGCCGCCGGGTGCACATTTTGTTCCTCTCTGTTTGGACTCTGTCAAGCTATTTGATTGTAGTTCATGTAGCGATCTACAGACTCTGCTTCGACACCGAGAATGACAGTTCTAGTTTGAAGAGAAAAATGACGAATTCAGTTTAAAGAGAAAATAACGACTCCGCTGCAAACGGAAAACCTTGCGAAATACAAATTTCGCCGAGAAATCCTGTGACTCAAACAGTCCATTTCAATGAATAATATTGAGAAATGTGTTAGGTTCAGCTCTGACGGCGCTTTTCAGTCTACCACTGTACAGATCTGCATCTGTAGGGTGGGTAGTGGATTGTGCACAGTTCCAGTGTCATCTCTCATCCCATTTTTATATGCGGATGGTACATGGGAAGCAAGGTCCTCCATTGTTGTTGTTGTCATTGTTGTAGAGGTGGTGGTGGTTTTCAGTTCGAAAACTGGTTTGGTACAGTTCCCCACTCGTATCTATCCTGTACAGGTCTCATTATCTCTGTGTGACTGCTCTTACCTACAACAATATGAACCGGGTCGGAAAATAGAACAGCAGCTCTCGCTCACTTGGTTATAGATCATCATCCAGGGCAGACGTAGTTGATCTGCTATGCACTGTGAAGGTTACCTACGCTTACTTGCACTTAGCCATTGAGGGCCTCTTTTGTTTTATATTACAAACGATGTTGCAGACTTAAATATTCAAAAAGTCATAAAGATAAGTAAACCTTTTCAACTCACTTGTGTGACTTTGATACTAATTTGTTCGAGAGCTGTAGAACCTTTGTTCTCCTATCCTGTTACCTCACCCTGGGGCAGGGCTGTGTAATAGTAGATTGCAGAAATTTTTAAAGATTAATGTTTTTGTGGTACGTTCCTACGAGACCAAACTGCTAAGCTCATCGGTCCCTAGGCTTGCACATTACTTAATCTAACTTAAACTAACTTACGGACAAAACTCACACCCATGCCCGAGGGAGGACTCGAACCTCCGAAGGGGGGAACCGCGCGAACTGTGGCAAAACGCCCCAGACCGGCGGCTACCCCTCATGGCAAGAGAAATTGTCTTGGCGGTGTACTGCACCAGACGCCATTTCCACAACTCAAAATCTCGGCCTATAGTACAATAATGGCAACTCATCTTCCACAGACGAGGCCTTTACAATCTGCGACAAGGGTTTACAAAATTTCCAATGAGCAATCTTCACGGCTGACACTCAATCCCACCGAAACCGCAGCGACCAAAAGCGCATCTTTTAGCAGCGGGCCAAGGATACTGTCGGCTACAACGCCACAGCATTTTCTCCATCCGCTGTCGAACAGCCTCTCCGCCACCCGTCACAGCGTTTAAATCCCGGCCCACAGACCTGCCCTCTGCAGGCGACAAGAAGCTCGAAACGGTATTGATACAAGAGAGGCAAATAGGAGCAGGATGGCAAGACGTGTCTGCACGGCACAGTCAGACTTCTTTCAATTAACGTGACAACATCGTATACAAGCTCGCTAGTAGAAGCTGTTCACACTGCCACCATGTGGGCATTGGCTTCCGCCATAACACTTGTATTGCACATCTAGGGAGTTTATAGACCGCATACATACACTACTGGCCATTAAAATTGCTACACCACGAAGATGACGTGTTACAGACCCGAAATTTAACCGACAGGAAGAAGATGCTGTGATATGCAAGTGATTAGCTTTTCAGAGCATTCACACAAGGTTGGCACCGGTGGCGACACCAACAACGTGGTGACTTGAGGAAAGTTTCCAACCCATTTCTCATACGCAAACAGCAGTTGACCGACGTTGAATGGTGAAACGTAGCCGTCATGCCTCGTTGAAGGAGGAGAAATGCGTTACCATTACGTTTCCAACTTTGATAACTTGTGTATTGTAGCCTATCACGATTGCAGTTTATCGTATAGCGACATTGCTGCTCGCGTTGGTCAACATCCAGTGACTGTTAGCAGAATATGGAATCGGTGGGTTCAGGATGGTAATACGGAACGCCGTGCTGGATCCCAACGGCCTCGGATCACTAGCAGTCGAAATGACAGGCATCTTTTCCGCATGGCTGTAACGGATCGTGCAGCCACGTCTCGATCCCTGAGTCAACAGATGGGGACGTTTGCAAGACAACAACCATCTGCACGAACAGTTCGATGACGTTTGCAGCAGCATGGACTATCAGCTCGGACACCATGGCTGCTGTTACCACAGACGCTGCATCAGAGAAAGGAGCGCCTGCGATGCTGTACTCAACGACGAACCTGGGTGCACGAATGGCAACACGTCATTTTTTCGTATGAATCTAGGTTCTGTTTACAGCATGATGATCGTCGCATCCGTGTTTGGCGACATCGCGGTGAACGCACATTGGAAGCATGTATTCGTCATCGCTATACTGGCGTATCACCGGCGTGATGGTATGAGGTGCCACTGGTTACACGTCTCGGTCACCTCTTGTACCCATTGACGGCACTTTGAACAGTGGACGTTACACTTCAGATGTGTTACGACCCGTGGCTCTAGCCTTCATTCGATCCCTGCGAAACGCTACATTTCAGCAGGATAATGCACTGCCGCATGTTGCAGGTCCTGTATGCGCTTTTCTGGATACAGAAAATGTTCGACTGCTGCCCTGGCCAGCACATTCTCCAGATCTCTCACCAATTGAAAACGTCTGGTCAATGGTGGCCGAGCAACTGGCTCATCACAATACGCCAGTCACTACTCTTGATGAACTGTGGTATCGTGTTGAAGCTGCATGGGCAGCTGTAGCTGCAACACGCCATCCAAGCTCTGTTTGACTCAATGGCCAGTCGTATCGAGGCCGTTATTAAGGGCCAGAGGTGGTTGTTCTGGGTACTGATTTCTCAGGATCTATGCACCCTAATTGCGTGAAAATGTAATCACATGTCAGTTCTAGTATAATATATATGTTTAATGAATACCCGTTTATCATCTGCATTTCTTCTCGGTGTAGCAATTCTAATGGCCAGTAGTGTATGTAATTATCGCGAGACGGCCAATGGTCTCTTCAGTGCAGTTACGCATCACACTAGAACTCTTAAGGGAATCGGCGAAATGCCTCGAGTAATGAGGATGTTGGGCAAAGGGCACTACGTTAGTAGTGTGTGCATGTGCTGGAGATTGGGATATGACGTGTGGCTAGCTAGGGTAGTCCGTCCGGTTACAAGAACCACTGTGTCTGGGTGGCTTAGCGGTCAGAACCTCCTCCTAGTAAGCAAGAGACCCTGGTTCGAATCCTGGTCCGGCATCGTTCATTTAAATCAATCTCCGCTCGCAGCCAGTATCTGTTGTTCATTTGTGTCTCAGCTAAATATTGTATTTGGATAAAGAATTTACTTGCTTTCTTGGTAGTAACCTAGTGATCTAGTGAGACGGATAAGTGGTAGGTCACTAGACTGGCATCCGATGGGACAGCTGACGGCTTTATATCACCGGCTGGAAATCCAGATCTAGATTTTCCACAGTTTACCTTCATGCTTCGAGGCAATTCCCGGAATCTATCTCCTGAGATGGATAAGGCCAGTTTTCTGTAAAAAAAAATGTTCAAATGTGTATGAAATCTTATGGGATTTAACTGCTAAGGTAATCAGTCCCTAAGCTTACACACTACTTAACCTAAATTATCCTGAGGACAAACACACACACCCATGCCCGAGGGATGACTCGAACCTCCGCCGGGACCAGCGGCAGAGTCCGTGACTGCTGCGCCTCAGACCGCTCGGCTAATCCCGCGCGGCCAGTTTTCTTTCCCCGGCGATCCGCAATCCGATGTTTAGCTCTGTCTCTTATGACCTCACGGCCCATAGGGCGTTAAACCTTGATATTACCTGCTTATTACGACGTTTTGCAGTTCCATTGTAACATGGGAAACGCAATTTGTAAAGAGTAAACATTTTGTGTTACTGAGCAGAGTTGGGGATGGTTAGTAGTTGCGAGATTCGTTATTTAAACCCCCGTACAGGAGTGTATAACACGAAAAATGTAGCGGCAAATTGTTGTAACGAGTATGCCAATTGCACCATTCAAACGAGCAGCAGTACACATCACATGCAGATGACAAATGACGGCAACGAAATAGCCACAGCAGCAGACGTAATATCATAGTGCTGTTGGTTTTCTACCGCCAAGATTCAGTTTTATCTGTATTTGCCTCAGCTGGTTAGAGACAATTTTAACAACAGGATACAACACAACGAGAACGTCACTTACGAATTTTCAGTGTTTTCATTAAATCCATACCACGTTCCCCGACACTCTCTTGCTGGATTTACAGCTTCAATTGTTCACTTTAATAACGATAACGAATTTAACCTTAGTTCTGCGAGACTGCTCACAGAAGACGCAGTAATGTACTTAAAGGACAGAATAGGCGTTCGCCTGACATTGCGTGGTCGTATCACTACGTCTCATACAATGGGTCAATATTTGGGCTTGTTTGCTACCAGACAAATATTCATACGGTCATTACGGTAGCGTATGGAGTACGATGCGATGTTACCATGGCGACTATTATTGCGTCTTCCCCTCAAGACAGCAGCAGAAAGAGGCGCACCGACTCAATGCACACAACGTCGAGAGTTGACTCAGGAGTGGCGTCAAGTTGTGTTTTCATACGAGTTCCAGTTCCGTGCATCTATGTAAGCATCTAGATCTACACTCTGCGGACCTCTGTGAAGTGCCTGACAGAGGGTACATCTCATTATACCAGTTATTAGGTCGTTTTCCCGTTCCACTCAAGTATGGAACGCTGGGAAAATCATGACACTGTGAGTGTTGTAATTAATCTCATCTTATACTTATAATACCTATGGGAGCGATATTTAGGGGTTTGTAGTATATGCCGAGAGTCATTATGTAAAGTTGTTTCTGGGAAGTTTTTCTGTACAATTTCTCCGGACGGTTTCCGTCTGTCTTCAAGAGTCCGCCAATTGAGTACTTTCAACGTCTGACACTTTTCTATGGGGCAAACAAGTCTGTGATTATTTGTACTCCCCTTTTCTGTATGCGTTCAATATCCTCGGCTAGCTCTATATGGTCCGGGTTCCACGCACTTCGTGTCCCTGGTAACTGTTACACCTAAGTATTTGTGTGAGTTTCCATTTGTGACTCACTAATATTAAATTCATTGGATATTACATTTTTCTCATTTTATGAAATGCACAATTATACATTTTTGAACATTTCAAGCAAGTTGCCGATCATTTCGCCACTCTGACATCTTAGCAAGGTCTGCCTTAATATTTGTACAGCTTCATTGAAATTATACTTCGTTGTAGATAATTGTGTTATCTGCGAATAGTCTGAGGTTACTATTAATACTTTCCGAAAGATCACTAATATACACCACGAACATCAAGAGACCCAAGACGCTTCCCTGTGGTGCAACAGAAGTTACTTCTACATCAGCCGAATACCCTGCAGCATCCTCACGATGGACGTATCTGTGTGAGGAGCCTCCGAGGAGAGCTAACATTACCAGACTGAGTTCGTCATCGTCATATGGGCCCGGCACCTAACGTTATGGTACTGGGTAACGATGGTCATACACGGCGACCATCTCTCGTTCACATTGCCGGTAATTTGGCTGCGTTCGTTAGCTGTCTGATACGTTGAGCGCTGTTTTCGAGATCTCCACGACGTTAACTTTTTACTGGGTAGCGCGAAACCATATGTTGCCCGAGCTGCTCTGACGTGCCTGGATACTGAGTGTGTTCCACTGTGGCCCTGGCCAGGTTCTCCTCCAGATTTCTCAGCCACTGTACTCATTTGGTCATGAGTTACTAAGAGAAATCACTCCGCCACTGCTAGCCGCTACGACTCACGAACTCTGATACAGATGCGGCGCACCATGGAATGATTTAGCTGCACCTGTCGTCCAACATCAGTTATACTCAATGTCCAACAGGGTTGGGGCATGGTTTCTGCAAGGGGTGGCAGTTGTACGATTGGTGTTCAATAAATAAGGCAACACTTTTTTTCTGTGCCAGATTCTGCCGAAAGAAATGCGGATTTTCTTGTGGAAGATCTTAGAAAATTCCCGCTTCAGCCGCTATAGTTTCATAAAGCTCTGGTACAATGCAGTGCTATACGTAGCCCTCAAAATGGCGTCTGCAGTGGAGGTGCGTTCCAAACAGAGAGCTGTCATTGAGTTTCTTTTGGCGAAAACCAGAGCATCGTAGATACTCACAGGCTCTTGTAGAATGTCCTCGAAGATCTGGCAATGAACAAAAGCACGGAAAGCCGTTGGGCTAGACGTCTGTCATCATCGCTAGAAGGTCGCGTAGACCTTTCCGATTCCCGCGTGTCGGCCGACAGCACACGGCTGTGACTCCTGCAATGCTGGAAATTATGGGCACTCTCATTCGACGTGATCGAGAGATCACAAACGCCTCGCTGCTCGACCGGATGTCTCTATCGGTAGCGCTGACACTCTGGACCACCAGATGTGTGCCCACCGGATTGCTCGACGCCTAATAGAAGAACATAAAGAGCAACGAAGAACTGCGTGTCCGGAACTGCTTACGAAGCTGATCGTGACAATTTTTTGTCTAACATCTTGACAGGCAATGAAATATGGGTTCATCACTTTGAAGCAAACCGAACGGCAATCCGTGGTGTGGCACAACTTCTCTTCCGCTCCGAAGTAAAGATTAAAGCCTCACCCTTAGCAGGTAAAAAAATCTGCTACCGTCTTCTGGGACTCAAAGTGTTTTTATGTTTGATTTCCTCCGTCATGGTGCAATGATCAACTCTGAAGTACGAAGTGCAGTCAAGCTCTAAGGCCTCCGATTTTTTTTCTAATTAACTACTCACCCGAAATCGATGAAACTGGCGTTACTTCTCGACGTAATCGCCCTGCAGACGGACACATTTTTCACAACGCTGACGCCATGATTCCATGGCAGCGGCGAAGGCTTCTTTAGGAGTCTGTTTTGACCACTGGAAAATCGCTGAGGCAATAGCAGCACGGCTGGTGAATGTGCGGCCACGGTGAATTTCTTTCATTGTTGGAAAAAGCCAAAAGTCACTAGGAGCCAGGTCAGGTGGGTAGGGAGCATGAGGAATCACTTCAAAGTTGTTATCACGAAGAAACTGTTGCGTAACGTTAGCTCGATGTGAGGGTGCGTTGTCTTGGTGAAACAGCACACGCGCAGCCCATCCCGGACGTTTTTGTTGCAGTGCAGGAAGGAATTTGTTCTTCAAAACATTTTCGTAGGATGCACCTGTTATCGTAGTGCCCTTTGGAACGCAATGGGTAAGGATTACGTCCTCGCTGTCCCAGAACATGGACACCATCATTTTTTCAGCACTGGCGGTTACCCGAAATTTTTTTGGTGGCGGTGAATCTGTGTGCTTCCATTGAGCTGACTGGCGCTTTGTTTCTGGATTGAAAAATGGCATCCACGTCTCATCCATTGTCACAACCGACGAAAAGAATTTCCCATTCATGCTGTCGTTGCGCGTCAACATTGCTTGGCAACATGCCACACGGGCAGCCGTGTGGTCGTCCGTCAGCATTCGTGGCACCCACCTGGATGACACTTTTCGCATTTTCAGGTCGTCATGCGGCATTTTGTGCCCAGAACCCAAAGAAATGCCAACTCTGGAGGCGATCTGTTCACCAGTCATTCGGCGATCCCCCAAAACAATTCTCTCTACTTTCTCGATCGTGTCGTCAGACCGGCTTGTGTGAGCCCGAGGTTGTTTCGGTTTGTTGTCACACGATGTTTTGCCTTCATTAAACTGTCGCACCCACGAACGCACTTTCGACACATCCATAACTCCATCACCACATGTCTCCTTCAACTGTCGATGAATTTCAGTTGGTTTCACACCACGAAAATTCAGAAAACGAATGATTGCACGCAGTTCAAGTAAGGAAAACGTCGCCATTTTAAGTATTTAAAACAGTTTTCATTCTCGCCGCTGGCGGTAAAATTGCATCTGCCGTACAGTGCTGCCATCTCTGGGACGTATTGACAATGAACGCGGCCTTATTTTAAAACAATGCGCATGTTTCTATATCTTTCCAGTCCGGAGAAAAAAAAATCGGAGGCCTTAGAACTTGAATGCACCTCATATATTGCGCTTTCCGCAGGAAACTGAAGAAACGACTTCGGCGTGTTCGTCGCCACAAAACTGCAAAACAACTTTCATTCTCCACGACAACACAAGGCTTCACAGAACTCTGGACACCAATGTGGAGCTCACAGACGCTCAATGAGCTGTTCTTCCTCATCCACCCCACAAGCTGGATCTCGCACCTTCCGACTTCCATCTGCTTGGCCCAATGAAGGAAGCACTCCGCGAGAAGCAGTACATGGACGATGGGGATATTATTGATGCAGTAAGGCGCTGGCTCCGACATCTAAGATTAGTGTGCTACCAAGCAGGTTTACAAACTTGCCAGTAAGGTGGCATAAGGCTATCGCATTGGAAGGAGATTTTGTCGAAAGATAGGGTTCTTTAGCAAAAGGGTGGGAAATCATATGATCTATTGTATTCCTGAAGAAAATCTCCCTGTTTTAAGAAAAAAGTGTTGCATTACATACCGAACATCCCTTGTACATAGCAGATGTCGGTCTCCTACAAATTTAATCACACATTTATCCTGCAGTACTGTATACACACAATGAGTAATATGTTTCAAGCATTCCGTCGTTGTATTACAGTTCCAAATGTAAATTAACATCATCACAGCACTTTTCCGCCGTGTTTTGAGTCATAATAGTGCACGTGGCGGCTCCGACCTGCTGCTTAGTGCTGTGGCGCCGCACCATCTGTCAGCATCAGGCGGCGGGAGGCCGGTACAAGAGCGAGTCCTCCGCGGAAAATGGCGAAGTCTTGTCGCCGCTGTGTTGCCGGCGCCGCCGCATCGTCGCAAATGGACCGAGGGGCAGAACTCCGCTGCCGCGAGGCTGCCTGCGGGAGACATCGTGCGACGCCGACTGTACCAGGCTGCACATTACCTGCTCTGGTGTGCCAAACTTGAAGGACCAAAGTATCTTCCGCATGGCGAGTCACTGCCAAGCACCATGAAACTGGATCACACACAGAAAGATTTACTACTGCATACTACCGACTTGTCTTAGAAAATAGATCAAGGAAAGGAAAACCTACGTTTCCAGCATTTGTAGACTTAGAGAAAGCTTATGACAATGTTGACTGGAATACTCTCTACCAAATTCTAAAGGTGGCAGGGGTAAAATACAGGGAGCGAAAGGCTATTTACAATTTGTACAGAAACCACATGGCAGTTATAAGAGTCGAGGGACATGAAAGGGAAGCAGCGGTTGGGAAGGGAGTGAGACAGGGTTGTAGCCTGTGCCCGATGTTATTCAATCTGTATATTGAGCAAGCAGTAAAGGAAACAAAAGGAAAGTTCGGAGTAGGTATTAAAATCCACGGGGAAGAAATAAAAACTTTGAGGTTCGCCGATGACATTGTAATTCTGTCAGACAGCAAAGGACTACGAAGAGCAGTTGAACGGAATGGACAGTGTCTTGAAAGGAGGATATAAGAGGAACATCAACAAAAGCAAAACGAGGATAATGGAATGTAGTCGAATTAAGTCGGGTGATGCTGAGGGAATTAGATTAGGAAATGAGACACTTCAAGTAGTATAGGAGTATTGCTATTTGGGGAGCAAAGTAACTGATGATGGTCGAAGTAGGGAGGATATAAAATGTAGACTGGCAATGGCAGGGAAAGCGTATCTGAAGAAGAGAAATTTGTTAACATTGAGTATAGATTTAAGTGTCAGGAAGTCTTTTCTGAAAGTATTTGTATGGAGTGTAGCCATGTATGGAAGTGAAACATGGACGATAAATAGTTTAGACAAGAAGAGAATAGAAGCTTTCGAAACGTGGTGCTACAGAAGAATAATGATGATTATATGAGTAAATCACATAACTTATGAGGAGGTATTGATTAGAACTGTGGCACAACTTGACAAGAAGAAGGGAGCGATAGGTAGGACCTGTTATGAGGCATCAATGGATCACAAATTTAGCATTGGAGGGCAGCGTGGAGGGTAAAAATAGTAGAGGGAGACCAAGAGATGAATACGCTAAGCCGATTCAGAAGGATGTAGGTTGCAGTAGTTACTGGGAGATGAAGAAGCTTGCACAGGATAGAGTAGCATGGAGAGCTGCATCAAACCAGTCTCAGGACTGAAGACCACAACAACAACAACAACAACAACAACAACAACAACAGTACGGAGGGTAACAGAAGGAAATACGCAATGAGACAAAAAGAAATGACACTTTACTTTCATGCAAGCATTAAAGAATAGACACTGTTGACGATACAGCTGTATGAATTTTCGGGATTAATTCGCTGAACAGGATCGGTCCGAGCACCTTGTACGGATAGCCGAATTGAGTTGAGTGGCTGCTCCCTATAAGCGAGAATTCTGGCTTCGAGTCTTGGTCTGAAACATTCATATTTCTTTACGTACTACGCGAATATGTAATAAAAAATGGGGGTTCCTATTTTAAAAAAACGCAGTTGATATCCGTTTGACCTATGGCAGCGCCATCTAGCGGGCCAACCATAGCGCCATCTGGTTACCCCCTTCAATCTAGACAAGTTTCGTTCTTTGTAGTTTTTTCGTTTGACGCATATTTCGTGAGATATTTGGCCCGGTCACGATCAATGGATCGGCCTGTATATGTGCTACATTATGTGCTGTCCGCAGGACCTAAGAAGGTGAACAGGAGTTTCGTAATGCCTGCCTTAGTATCATGCATTTGTTTAAAAGCACGATTTAGAGAGTACGTCACATCTAGATTTAACATCTTTAATTCCCAGTCCCCCCAGTATGTCTGTGCAAAGTCGTCGTATGGAAGGATACTTTGGAGATACTTTGTTTCCTCGTGTACCAACATTCTGCAGATAGGATTTTTCTTGTGGTACGTGTAGTATCGGCAAGACTATTGTGACACGATATAATTCGCTAAGTATACTTGTATTTAGAAACTGGGCTTTCTGTAAACAGTCTAAGGATCGCACGTCACGTTCCTTCAGCAACGCACTGACGACATTAAGTTTCGGCTCCCAATCGTTCATAGCCATGAGCTTAGGATTCGCCCTTAAACAGAATCGGAATTGTTGTCTCTCTTCAGTTACATCTAACCAATGCGCATCTATTGTACTACTATAAGAACCGAGTGGATTATTTTGGATTTTTCAATATTCAGTTTTGCACTAGTGTATCGTGAGTATTGGTGTACCACACATCGCATCTCATCGACCTCACTATTCGAAATCACAGTAACGCTTATGTCGTTAGCGTAATGGTGACAGTCTGACTTAATATTGAAGACCTGTAGTCCTTTCAATTTCTGCTGCACTGAAGAAAGCAAAGCTTCCACCACGACCGAATATAATCTCACGGACAGAGGACACCCTTCATTTACTGATTGTTGAATATGAAATGATTGTTTCAGTTCTCCATTGCTTTTAATCCTTAATCCATACATTTAAGTATGACAGCTACGAAATGATCGTCGAAACCCATTTTTCTGCATGTTGCTGATTAAGAGGCCTTCACTGATCCTATCAAAGATTTTTGGGAAATCTAGAAACAATTAGGAAAGATTAGCGTCACTTATCCAAGTGAGGTTTATGACGTCTCTGTACTCACATAACATTTTTGTTATTGCCTTTATTGCACTCGTTTGGTAAGGGTCTATGACATTTTGCAGGAGAGACTTCCTCCTTGTATTTAGAATACGAGTGAGAATTTTGAAGTCAGCTTTGAGTAAAGTGAGTGGTCCTAAATCAAGAATCCTTCTCCCGCTCCTTTTCTTTTTGGGTGGCGGAGGGTGGGGGGGAATGAGGACAATCAATCCCTTCGCGAGGAGGAAACGCTTGGTTACTTCATAACATGTTACATCTGTTTGTTCATTCCCTATTTTGTCCCACATACACACATAAAATTGGACCGGGGGCCCATCGGGACCGGCTGACTTGTTCCTCAGAGTGTCGTTAATTATGGTTCTTATTTCGTCCAGAGCTGTGTGTTCGATTAGACAGAAATTGTCCTCATAATGTATTCCAGACGTAACGTGTACTAAAAGTTTTTCACCATCCAATCTGTCTATTTCCGGTCGAGCATAGAGATCCCTACAGTTCTTCGCGACATACTGGTTTATAACGGTCTGAGTAGCGTGTTCTTGTCCTTCACTGCGGTTATTATTCTGTTTTTCTCAGCGTGTCACCCCTGCTACGTTCCTACGTAAGATCGTCCTTGCCTCGGTCTCGCGTACGCACGATGTCCTGACGCTGCCGGAAAAGGACTTTTTTCGACTTACAGAATATCAGCTTGATTATGTTAGCCCAAAGGCCATCTCGTTGTTCATAAGGTCTCGCAAACAGGACAAGTAATTTCCGCCGTTTGTTTACACCAATATGATTATGACTTCGTATACTGTATAATGCATTTACGAATTAAAAGTTTAGCATCTTCGGTCCATCAAATTTTTCACTCCAGATACTTAGTTTGCGAGCGTAAGCATTTGCGCCAAGTTTGTGTAATCTGTTGCTTAAGTTCAAGTTTCCGCAGTAGTGAGACGTTCAGTTGCCACAAGCCACAGCCTCGAAAAGCTTTTTTTGGTAAACCTCAATGAAATATGGTACGCACAATAGTCGGAGAAGTTCATAGGTCGTATCTCATAATCATCGATATTTCGAGTGAATTTTTTACTAACATAGATTTTATCCAAGCTGCTCGCTGATGTGATAATGACATAAGTATAGTCGGTAAGATGACGACCCAAGCAATTCCAGGTGCCTTGCAGTTATAATTCATTCACCAAAGTTTGTAGATCTTGATACGAGTTAAAATTAGGGGAGTGTGCTCCGTGCCGCCGTTGGATAAGCAGCTGCAGCTGCAGCAGCAAGTCGTATACTCCTAGCTCACTCATTTGTTACATAGTTTAATTCTTAATTTCTTTGCGTGTTTTTGGTACTTGCATTGTTTAATTCATAAATTTCGGGCGTATTATAGTATTTCAGAGTTGTAGCATCGCGTTTTAGTACCTGAATAGTGTAAAATCGCGTAGTCTCCTTCCGCCGCCGAGCAGTGTGTCAGCAGTGCGCAAGTAGCAGCATTACTGCATTTACTAGGCAATCTTGTATTTTAATAACCGTTTAAATTTTGTGTCTATTTGTTTGCGCTCTCTGTAGATTAGTTCAGACGTTCTTTGCACAACAGTTTTTAGCATGGATAGGGACTGCAACTG
This sequence comes from Schistocerca piceifrons, assembly GCF_021461385.2. Taxonomy (NCBI): domain Eukaryota; kingdom Metazoa; phylum Arthropoda; class Insecta; order Orthoptera; family Acrididae; genus Schistocerca; species Schistocerca piceifrons. Next base: position 681,249,136 of record NC_060142.1, on the reverse strand, counting down.
CTGTGTTCGGATGCAGGCTGAGTTGGCATCCCTTCGCTCCCAGCTTCAGGTAGTGTTGGCTTCGGTCACACTGCTTGACGCTGTTGCCAATGGGCATCTCTGTGGGGTTCCGGATGGGGGTTTGTCGTGGACGGCCAGCTCGTCCCACGCATCCCCCGATCGGACTACGACTGTGGTTGCCCGGGATACTGCCTGCATTGAGGCTGATCCCTCACCCGTGGCAGAGTGGGAGGTCGTCTCAAGGTGTGGCAGGGGGCGAAAGACATTCCGGAGGGCTGAACGGAAGGCCTCTCCAGTTTGTCTGACGAACCGGTTTCAGGCTCTGTCTCAGCTGATACTGATCTTCGGCCTGACATGGCTGCTTGACCTGTTCCAGAGGTTGCCCCTCAGTCTGCAAGATCCGGGCGGTCGCAGAGGGTGGGCTTACTGGTAGTTGGGAGCTCCAACGTCAGGCGCGTAATGGGGCCCCTTAGGGAAATGGCAGCAAGAGAGGGGAAGAAAACCAATGTGCACTCCGTGTGCATACCGGAGGGAGTCATTCCAGATGTGGAAAGGGTCCTTCCGGATGCCATGAAGGGTACAGGGTGCACCCATCTGCAGGTGGTCGCTCATGTCGGCACCAATGATGTGTGTCGCTATGGATCGGAGGAAATCCTCTCTGGCTTCCGGCGGCTATCTGATATGGTGAAGACTGCCAGTCTCGCTAGCAGGATGAAACCAGAGCTCACCATCTGCAGCATCGTCGACAGGACTGACTGCAGACCTTTGGTACAGAGCCGAGCGGAGGGTCTGAATCAGAGGCTGAGACGGTTCTGCGACCGTGTGGGCTGCAGATTCCTCGACTTGCGCCATAGGGTGGTGGGGTTTCGGGTTCCGCTGGATAGGTCAGGAGTCCACTACACGCAACAAGCGGCTACACGGGTAGCAGGGGTTGTGTGGCGTGGGCTGGGCGGTTTTTTAGGTTAGATGGCCTTGGGCAAGTATAGAAAGGGCAACAGCCTCAACGGGTGCAGGGCAAAGTCAGGACATGCGGGGACCAAGCAGCAATCGGTATTGTAATTGTCAACTGTCGAAGCTGCGTTGGTAAAGTACCGGAACTTCAAGCGCTGATAGAAAGCACCGAAGCCGAAATCGTTATAGGTACAGAAAGCTGGTTGAAGCCAGAGATAAATTCTGCCGAAATTTTTACAAAGGTACAGACGGTGTTTAGAAAGGATAGATTGCATACAACCGGTGGTGGAGTGTTCGTCGCTGTTAGTAGTAATTTATCCTGTAGTGAAATAGAAGTGGATAGTTCCTGTGAATTATTATGGGTGGAGGTTACACTCAACAACCGAGCTAGGTTAATAATTGGCTCCTTTTACCGACCTCCCGACTCAGCAACATTAGTGGCAGAACAGCTGAGAGAAAATTTGGAATACATTTCACATAAATTTTCTCAGCATGTTATAGTCTTAGGTGGAGATTTCAATTTACCAGATGTAGACTGGGACACTCAGATGTTTAGGACGGGTGGTAGGGACAGAGTATCGAGTGACATTATTCTGTGCACTATCCGAAAATTACCTCGAGCAATTAAACAGAGAACCGACTCGTGCAGATAACATCTTGGACCTACCGATAACAAACAGACCCGAACTTTTCGACTAAGTGCAGAACAGGGAATCAGTGATCGTAAGGCCGTTGCAGCATCCCTGAAAATGGAAGTTAATAGGAATATAAAAAAAGGGAGGAAGGTTTATCTGTTTAGCAAGAGTAATAGGAGGCAGATTTCAGACTACCTAAGAGATCAAATCGAAAATTTCTATTCCGACACTGACAATGTTGAGTGTTTATGGAAAAAGTTCAAGGCAATCGTAAAATGCGTTTTAGACAGGTGAGTGCCGAGTAAAACTGTGGGGGACGGGAAAAACCCACCGTGGTACAACAACAAAGTTAGGAAACTACTTCGAAAACAAAGAGAGCTTCACTCCAAGTTTAAACGCAGCCAAAACCTCTCGGACAAACAGAAGCTAAACGATGTCAAAGTTAGCGTAAGGGGGGCTATGCGTGAAGCGTTCAGTGAATTCGAAAGTTAAATTCTATGTACCGACTTGACAGAAAATCCTAAGAAGTTCTGGTCTTACGTTTAATCAGTAAGTGGCTCGAAACACCATATCCAGACACTCCAAGATGATGATGGCATTGATACAGAGGATGACACGCGTAAAGCTGAAATACTAAACACCTTTTTCCAAAGCTGTTTCACAGAGGAAGACCGCACTGCAGTTCCTTCTCTAAATCCTCGCACAAACGAAAAAATGGCTGACATCGAAATAAGTGTCCAAGGAATAGAAAAGCAACTGGAATCACTCAACAGAGGAAAGTCCACTGGACCTGACGGGATACCAATTCGATTCTACACAGAGTACGTGAAAGAGCTTGCCCCCCTTCTAACAGCCGTCTACCGCAAGTCTCTAGAGGAATGGAAGGTTCCAAATGATTGAAAAGAGCACAGTGAAAGGTGGCTACACTGAGCCACTGCGCCAGAGATTGCGCCAAAGAGTATTATTCAGCCGCCTCCACAGTGCTTGGGGAGAGCTCGTAGTAGTCAGTGCCTGTAGAGGTCTCGCAGTAGTCAGTGCTTGGGGAGAATTCGTAGTAGTCAGTGCTGAGATGTCGTAGTGAAAAGTGCTTGCTGAGATGTGCTAGTAGGCAGTGCTTGCTGAGATGTGATATTGGAGAGTTCTGGTTGAGATGTGATAGTAACAAGTCGGTGTGGAGAGATTGTAATGTCTAGAGTGCTTTTCATCAATATAAATTAAGGTAACAAACTACTTTTCTTTTTTTCTCATTATTTCAGTGTCCTGAATAATGCGTCATTACAGGTTCAGTCAACAAAGCATCTGGCGTGTGTTCTTGTATTAGAGTGTAATTCTGGGCTTTTTGCGCAATTATAGTATTTCTATTTTTTTAGTTACTTCAGTATAAATGGTATTTGAAATTTCTTGTCTTGTTGAAGAAGAACCGTGCCAGATGTGTACGTTGAGTCACACTCCCACACACAGAGCAATTACATTTGTGCTTTGGTTTCGTAGGTTTTATAGTTGCTGGGGACTTAATTAATTGTGTTAACGAACATTTTTCTTTTCATTCTTTGTTGTTATTCTATGCAGTCAGATTGCGTACAAATACTAGTAAGGGCCAACCGTTTACGAGACATAGCGTAATCGGACAGACAGCTACTAAAAATATTTTCATTTTATTTAATTAAGCCCCCATGATCGTCCCTTGGAATCTTCTGAGTGTAAAAGTAGTAGACAGTAGTATTGTTGTAGTAATTTGTAGTTTAGTAATTGTAGTCTGTTTTGCATGTGTAGATTTGGTAATTAGCATTCTTCTAATGGTATTTTTCAAAATTTAATTTTTATTGCCTTGTATACGCGTTTGACGATTTAGTGCAATTATTTCAATTGTTCGTTAATCGTGTTTGAGGGAAACATTTGGAGTGAATTTTATTGTTGGAGATAAAGAGTCATTGTGTGTAATTTTCATATAGTGACGAGTTCGGTATATTTTGTAAATGATTACGTGATCAATGAAAAAGGCAAAAATGATTGATAGTGAGAATGACGAAATTGTTAACATGGCGAACTCGCCAACAGAGGAAAACAGTATCATGAATAATGAAGTGGAAAACAATTTAATCAGTCGAGAAAATAGTCCGGAACCATTTCAAAATTTTTCACAATCAAAAAATTTCAGAATCCGAGATTAACGATAGAAGATTCTGAAATAGTATCGAACACAGATAGCTTTACAGCTATGACGAAGGAAGCTGGTTTTGCGGGAAATGTTAGGGGCGAAAAGAATTTTGAAACAGTTAACATGGAGCTGTTGATGAGTGCAATATTAAATTTGGGATCTCACATAGGAAGAATTGACACGAAGATAGAAACTTTGACAATGCGGTTAGGCTCACAAATAGGAACAATTAAAACCGAGATGGAAACAATGGAAACAATGGAAACACAGTTAGGCTTACGAACAGGGACGTGTTTCAAAAACATGATAGATGAATCAAAGAAAGAAAGTAGAGAAGAAGTACAGCCGATTTTGAATGCTGACAATAATAGTTTAATTTCAACAGAAATCAGAGAAGAGGAACAGGGCAGGGAACAGGAAGAAAAAAATCGCGTGATAGTACAGAAATTTTCAGGGTTAAATTTACAATGTGCACACGATAAGGAAGAAATACTTGAGAGAATCGAGGAGTCTGTATCAAATGACAGATTAAATAACATAACAACAATATGAACAGTTAACTACCAAATGTGTCAATACTGAAACCCGAGTCGCGACACTTACGGAAGACGTAAATAAACAGAAAGGACAATTAAGTGACTCATCGGAAAGAGTTGAGGAGATCACAGATAAATTGACAAGTCTTAGTTTAGCAGAGGGGTTTGAAGAAAGTAATTTATTTCAATTACGGGATGCAACAAGAGAGCGCCAGGCGCGTGAATTTAACAATAATCGTCATTGGGACTGGGACAGACGCGGTAGGTCTTTATCGCCACGAGGCGAAGACTGACTATAAACACTTTTTGACTGTTCGGAAATTTAAGATCTTCCGCAATTCTAAGAATGACATACATCCATGTGCATGGTTAGATCAATTTACGTACGCACTTCCGCCAAATTTGCCACTAAGTCACAAACTGGAAATTATGTGCAGCTATTAATGTCCTCAGGGGATTCACTACTCTAAGTGAATATGTGCCGTAGCGAGCATAGGGCCCCGAGCTGTAGTGGTGCTATTTCCCTTTTAGTTTTCTGCTCCGCTGCCTACTCTTTTACTATTCTTTGCATCTGTCAAACCAACTCTTCGACTATCAATCTATCTAGACAGTAGATAAACAATAACCGGATATGACTATTTCACCTAAAAGTGACTTCGGAAATTACCGTTTGGACTTACTGTACCTTCAGCAGCATCCATTCCTAGTTTAAACGAAATTTTACCTGTTTATCTTCGTGACAATGTTGCTTCATACGTTGACGATATTCTTGTTGCTGAGCGTTCTTGGAGTGAGCATAACAAAATTTTGGATTCATTATTACGTATCTTTGCAAGAGTTAGCATTACAGTGAACGTAGAAAAATCTGAATTTGGTCGTTCTCAGGTGAAATTTCTCGGTCACATTATTTCTACAGAAGGTATTCTTCCTGATCCAGAGAAATTAGACGCTATTCGTAATTATGCTGTTCCTACCACAAAATGTGATGTTCGTAGTTTCCTTGGTGCCTGTAATTTTCTTAGACGCTTTGTTAGATTGGACAATTTGGCCACACCTCGTTTTTGCGATCTATCTGGAAAGTTCTTTTTAAACGAAAATCGGTCGACAACTCTGTTTGGTTAGTTTGTATTCCTGATGAGTGGGTTAATAAGCTGATTTGGTATACGCATTTCAGTTATGGACACTTTGGTCCCAGAAAATGCTTTCATAAATTACGAGAAAATTGCTACTTCAGTAATATGGAAAAACATATTCGATCTGTTCTGGCCAAATGCAAATTATGTCAAAAGGCTAAGCCGCCAACAATTTCTCACAGAGCACTGTTGTTTCCTATCATTCCAGCGAATATAAGGACATGGCTGCAGTCGATTTGTTCGGTCCAGTGGTTCGTTCTACTAATGGTTTCGCGTACATTTTCGTAGCAGTGGAGTTGACATCAAAATATGTGTGTTTTACACCTTTACGCAAAGCAACAGCTCGTTCAGTATCTAATGCTTTCATTAAACATTTTCTTAAAGAAGTTGGTCATGTTGATAAGGTTATCAGATAATGGATCACAGTTTCGTTCTAAAATTTGGCTTCGTACTCTACGGTGTCGTAAAATTAAACCAATTTTCGTTTCACTTTTTCACCCTCAATCTAACACTTCAGAGAGATGGATGAAGGAAATCAATAAATTGTGTCGTCTTTATTGTCATCAGAATCACAGAACGTGGGATCAGTATCTTCATATTTTTCAAAACATTCTGAATGAACTCCCTAATGATTCAACTTCTTTACCGCCTTTACTGATATTGAAAAACAAAGCACCGACAAATCGCATATCTGAAATCGTTCCTTTTCCGCCTTCACGGAAACTGCGGCATTCTGAAGTTGTCAACCTGGCTCTGCAAAATATTGCATCTGCGGCTGCTAGAAGAGAGAAATCAGCTAAACATCCTGGTCATTTAAAAATCTTGTCAGTTGGTCAAAAGGTGTTAATTAAGTCTCATCGTTTGTCACACAAAGGAAAGGGCTTGTGTCGCAAATTTTTTCTGCTTTATAACGGCCCATATAGAATTCGCAAAATTATTCATGATAACGCTGTCGAAGTAAAAACTCTTAAATCACGACGCTCTAAGGGAATACATCATACATCTAACGTTAAAATTTTTGTAGAATGACATACTTTTGGGAAACTAACAGCTAGATGTAAACATGCAGAGAATACAAGGATACCGCGCTGTGTTTTGGCGGCGGCACATACTCAAAGCAACAGTCAAGTCTGCGCGCCGCACAAGGCAGTCGTTGACCGCAAAACAATTGCTTCCTACGTCACGCGCCTACAGCTGATCGAGCGCTCAGTGCGAATGCACTGACAGCCGTAAACAAATACACAGTTTAATTTCTCCGATTAAATTCAGTATAAAGCTATAGTGGCTTGATGAATTATGTTATTAACATTCAGTATTTTTCAGGATACGGTTGTATAAAATATTTAAGGCCTTCAGGTAAATTCTGTGTGTCTCCGACGTTAAGAGGACTTGCTATCGAGAAAATTTCAGAAAGAATGTAATTTCCAAGAAGAAACTAATAAACCAAAAAGGTAACTATTAATTGAGTTTATTTTTTCAGTTAACATATTTCCACTTAGGTACGTACTTTAGACGTAATTTGCTACTCGCGATTACGTGATTCATATTTTGTGCTAATTTCATGTTCTATGAAATTACTTGTGAAGCGACGTGCTTGCGTACGTAAACTGATTTTGACAATGATTATTAATGAACTGGGTTGTAACTTGTGTATATTATGCATCGCTTGGCTGCACTGCTTTTTCACTGATGTCATTTTTTTTATTATGTGCCTGCTGTGCTTATTTATTTAAATTATATTGGTCAGCTGATTAATTGTGCTGACTGTGGTTATGTATGTAAGTTATACTTTGTGATTTATCTGCTTGCGCCTTCATGTTTACTTATTAAGATGACATATGTACATTTATTTGCTTATGCTGATATGATGCTAATGACCTGTTTATTACGTAAGACATATGTTTACTGCTATGCGAATGGATTGCATATTTACACATTTCTGTTTTGTTGTCATAACTACTCTAATTTGGTATATAGAAATGCTGATATACTGTGTACAAACATAGAGTTTAGGTCACACTATTGTATTAATTATAGATTGTTCGCTTGGCAGAGCCTCGTAAGAATTGTGCTGCATCCACTTGTTGACATTCTGTTCTCTACTGGTATATTTACTCGCTATTGCATGTTTTGCTTACGCTCAGTGCCTTATGTTTTTAAGATAAGAAAATGAACTGCTATAATTCGACGAACGACATTAGTACAAGAAACTTCATAGAAGTCACATGAGCTGAGGTTTTATGGAAGCTGTATAAATTTATGCTAGTAGGAAGGAAGCTAACGACATGACATACCATCACTAGGTTTAGACCATTAACAATTATTACACTGCATTCTTCGTGAGCAATTGAAATAGGAAGTGACACTTGACCCAAGAAATACTCCACATGTTTGCTTCTGTTTGCCATAATTCTTGAAGTGGTGTACACACTGAAATATTATTGTCATTCACACTCCGTAATTGTACTTAATTACTGAGAGTTATTCGAACTAAAGACTGTTAGAGGTCATGTATGCATTTCTTTTGTTTATAATTCATAATGAGTAGAAGATTTGGGTCAGATGGATTACACAGAGGTTGTGTGTTGACAGTGTGTCTTCGGATTGTATGGGATGATGAGGTTTGCATTAGGATTTTATCTGTCCTTGTTCGAGGAGACTGACTAGAGGAAAGAGTTGTTATGGAAGTGAAATGATATTGGCGATAAGGTTTATATGTGTCGACGTATTGAAGAGGTATTATTGAGGTATTGAGATGATATGAAGTTGATGATTATTGGAGTTTTTGTGGACAAGAGGTAAGGTAAATGATATTGATGACAAGATTTATATGTATTGACGTAAGAGGTATTATTGAAGTATTGAGATTATGTGATGCTGATGATTATTGGAGTTTTGGTGGATAAGAGGTAAAGTAAGTGAGGAGAATATTCTTTTTGGTTGGTCTATATGGAACAAGGAGGATGAAGATAGCAGACTAGAACACTAAAGTGGAAGGAAGATTGTCTACACAAACTTTGTTAAATCACTAAGCAGTATATATATATATATATATATATATATATTTTTTTTTTTTTTTTTTTTGAGAGAGGAAGTATTTGCATATCTTGGCACACTGACAGTTGTTCGGCAACAGTACATTTTGATCTGCCTTGGCAAACATTGGTCTTGACATGATGACTATGACGTTGACTTAACTATTATTGACTGTTATACATTGCTGCCACTACTACTTGATACACATGATGAACATCAAATTTTGACAGAATTGCATTTACACAGTTAACACTATTCACTTACACAGTAGTACTTAATGTGGATGAAAGATGAGTGAGTGTGTTTTGTGTGTTTTCCTTTCCTAATCCTACCCACCTATCTCCTAAATATTATTTTATTTGTATGTTGTGGCTTGCACATTATAGGTTTACTGATATTTGAGTATTTGTAATAGTTAATATGACAATTATCTGATATCATTTGTGTGTTTATTAGAATTTGTATGTTTAGTGTGTAAAAGCATTTGTATGTGTATTCAAACTATTGTTCATGCCTGAACTGTCTGATTAGTGATGGTGAATATTATGAACTGTTACCTGCACTTTTTCAACATGATGGGTGCCACTTAGAAATGTTTAATTTCTGCTGATGAACTGTGTGATTAGTGATAGTGAATATTATGGACTGTTACTTGTACCTTTTCTACATGATTGGTGCCACTAGGACATGTTTAATTTCTGCTAATAAACTCTGATGAACAGTGTGATCAGTGATAGTGAATATTATGGACTGTTACTTGTACCTTTTCTACATGATTGGTGCCACTAGGACATGTTTAATTTCTGCTAATAAACTCTGATGAACAGTGTGATCAGTGATAGTGAATATCATGGACTGCTCTCTGGACCTGCTCATCATTGCTAGGTGCAACTGATGGACTGCTTCTACTGAAATGAAGTCACTTGTTGGTGTCTGCACCTGCTCCACATTACTGGGTGCCACTGATGGACTGCTTCTACTGAAATGATGTCACTTGTTGGTGTCTGCACCTATCAACATTGCTGGGTGCCACAGATGGAACTGTTTCTACTGAGGTAATGTCACTTGTTGGTGTCTGCACCTGTTTAACATTGCTGGGTGCCACTGATGGACTGCTTCTACTAATATGATGTCACTTCTTGGTATTTGCACCTGTTGACCATTGCTGGGTGCTACTACTGGAACTGTCAACTACTTGTTTCTTGAACTATGGAAAGCATGTTATGTGAACATTTGTATAAACTGATTTTTTGTGTATTGTGTGAACTCTTATGTAAAGTTACATATATGAAAGAATTTGTATTGCCTACTGTATTTTATATATTAGGTTATTGAAAGGTCAGTGCAAAGCCAAAATTTTAACTAATTATGTGATATTTAGGTATTAATATTATCTTTTATTTTTGTCTGTATTTTTGTGGACGAATTTGGTGGTATTTTCACCACCAATGCTGGCAAAAATACCATCAAATTCTGGCCTGTGGAGGAGGGGCATATGAAAGGTGGCTACACTGAGCAACTGCGCCAGAGATTGCGCCAAAGAGTATTATTCAGCCGCCTCCACAGTGCTTGGGGAGAGCTCGTAGTAGTCAGTGCCTGTAGAGGTCTCGTAGTAGTCAGTGCTTGGGGAGAATTCGTAGTAGTCTGTGCTGAGATGTCGTAGTGAAAAGTGTTTGTTGAGATGTGCTAGTAGGCAGTGCTTGCTGAGATGTGATATTGGAGAGTTCTGATTGAGATGTGATAGTAACGAGTCGGTGTGGACAGATTGTAATGTCTAGAGTGCTTTTCATCAATATAAATTAAGGTAACAAACTACTTTTCTTTTTTTCTCATTATTTCAGAGTCCTGAATAATGCGTCATTACAGGTTCAGTCAACAAAGCATCTGGCGTGTGTTCTTGTATTAGAGTGTAATTCTGGGTTTTTTGCGCAATTATAGTATTTCTATTTTTTTAGTTACTTCAGTATAAATGGTATTTGAAATTTCTTGTCTTGTTGAAGAAGAACCGTGCCAGATGTGTACGTTGAGTCACACTCCCACACACAGAGCAATTACATTTGTGCTTTGGTTTCGTAGGTTTTATAGTTGCTGGGGACTTAATTAATTGTGTTAACGAAAATTTTTCTTTTCATTCTTTGTTGTTATTCTATGCAGTCAGATTGCGTACAAATACTAGTCAGGGCCAACCGTTTACGAGACATAGCGTAATCGGACATACAGCTACTAAAAATATTTCCATTTTATATAATTAAGCCCCCATGCAACAGGTAGTCCCAGTCTTCAAGAAGGGTCGTCGAGCAGATGCGCAAAACTATAGACCTATACCTCTGACGTCGATCTGTTGTAGAATTTTAGAACATGTTTTTTGCTCGAGTATCATGTCGTTTTTGGAAACCCAGAATCTACTCTGTAGGAATCAACATGGATTCCGGAAACAGCGATCGTGAGAGACCCAACTCGCTTTGTTTGTTCATGAGACCCAGAAAATATTAGATACAGGCTCCCAGGTAGATGCTATTTTTCTTGACTTCCGGAAGGCGTTAGATACATTTCAGCACTGTCGCCTGATAAACAAAGTAAGAACCTATGGAGTATCAGACCAGCTGTGTGGCTGGATTGAAGAGTTTTTAGCAAACAGAACACAGCATGTTGTTATCAATGGAGAGACGTCTACAGACGTTAAAGTAACCTCTGGCGTGCCACAGGGGAGTGTTATGGGACCATTGCATTTCACAATATATATAAATTACCTAGTAGATAGTGTCGGAAGTCCCATGCGGCTTTTCGCGGGTGATGCTGTAGTATACAGAGAAGTTGCAGCATTAGAAAATTGTAGCGAAATGCAGGAAGATCTGCAGCGGATAGGCACTTGGTGCAGGGAGTGGCAACTGACCCTTAACATAGACAAATGTAATGTATTGCGAATACATAGAAGAAGGATCCTTTATTGTATGAATATATGATAGCGGAAAAAACACTGGTAGCAGTTACTTCTGTAAAATATCTGGGAGTATGCGTGCGGAACGATTTGAAGGGGAATTATCATATAAAATTAATTGATGGTAAGGCGGGTACCAGGTTGAGATTAATTGGGAGAGTCCTTAGAAAATGTAGTCCATCAACAAAGGAGGTGGCTTACAAAACACTCGTTCGACCTATACTTGAGTATTGCTCATCAGTGTGGGATCTGTACCAGATCGGGTTGACGGAGGAGATAGAGAAGATCCAAAGAAGAGCGGCGCGTTTCGTCACAGGGTTATTTGGTAACCGTGATAGCGTTACAGAGATGTTTAACAAACTCAAGTGGCAGACTCTGCAAGAGAGGCGCTCTGCATCGCGGTGTAGCTTGCTCGCCAGATTTCGAGAGGGTGCGTTTCTGGATGAGGTATCGAATATATTGCTTCCCCCTACTTATACCTCCCGAGGAGATCACGAATGTAAAATTAGAGAGATTAGAGCGCGCACGGAGGCTTTCAGACAGTCGTTCTTCCCGCGAACCATACGCGACTGGAATGACAGTGGCACGTAAAGTGCCCTCCGTCACACACTGTTTGGTGGCTTGCGGAGTATAAATGTAGATGTAGATGTCTCGTCTCCACAGCGCAACATCGTTAGATCAGCTATGCATTTCGATAAAAGTTACTTCTGTGCCGTCTTTCATTAGTCCCAGACGGTGAATTTACGCTAGTTAAAATGAGGTCATCAAGCTGGACGGGTATACCCAGACCCGTCTCCAAAATAGCTGGAGATCGACACGCAGTACCCTCTTTCAATGAAACTGCTCTTCCTCCTTTATTTCCGATGTTGATGATGGCTTCGTTGCCTGTTATGTCCGCTACTTTAGTTGTTACAACCTCTTGTATGATGGCAACATCTAAATCAGCGGCGTAAATATAATGTTCCAAACATTCTAAATTTATCGCCGAACCTATCCGAGAGACAATGACTGTAGCCATTTGCACATAAGTGGTTGTTATTGCTCAGATGATTACGCGATTGTGATCTTGTGAGTGTCCAAGTCCATATGAATGTCATCATTCTGAATGGGTGCCATTACCCTCTTTACACCAGCCACTGCCGTTTCCAGAGTCTAAGATTTCTTAAAGATTTCTCTGAAACGTGTCCTTTGCTTTCTAATTCCTGAGTGTCCACCTGACTGTACATTTTAGGGACCCGTTTCGTTTGTTTAGATGACGTTTTTTAATCGTCCTTACTTGGTGTTGGATGGTCGGACCAGTCGTTTAATGAAGTGTTGTTTTGGTATGTGTTCTCATCTGCTAGCATGTCGCTGCCTACTGGTAACTCTAGAACATCATCTGAATTGCAGCCTGGCTTTACCGGGATGTTTAACAACCGTAGTACTTCCCTTTCTACGTTCCTTGGTACCACCTATGATCTGGGGATTAGTCTCTCCTCGAGAGTCCTGATTCGATTATTTTGGCGGGCAAATTTCTGGACTCTGTTCGTTGGTCAACACGCTACAAGGAGTTGAATTCTGATTCTCTTAAATTTCTCTCCTACGTGATATGTCAGAGCCCTACCAGTTCCAAGTTTCCAATAATGGGACTGAAACACTGCGTGTACGTCAGTTTTGTTGATGTCTCACATCGCTGGCAGAGGTGAGTGCCTGGTTTTCCCTCCATAAAGATATTACACGGGCGCAGATAGCCTTGAGATGATCCGTGGATCCACTTACTACTCAGGTCCGTGGTTGGCCATCATACAAATAAAGCTTTGAAGCGTTGAACCGTAATACACAACAGGATATGCTGATGAACATCAGTTCCAAAGCCGCGCGGGATTAACCGAGCGGTCTGAGGCGCTGCAGTCATAGACTGTGCGGCTGGTCCCAGCGGAGGTTCGAGTCCTCCCTCGGGCATGGATGTGTGTGTTTGTCCTTAGGATAATTTAGATTAAGTAGTGTATAAGCTTAGGGACTGATGACCTTAGCAGTTAAGTCCCATTGGATTTCACTCACATTTGAACATCAGTTCCAAAATTTTGCACTCCATTGTCAACACTGAGCCAACGGCCTTGCAGCAGTGGTAACACTGGTTCCCGTCAGATCACCGACGTTAAGGGTTTTGGGGCTTGTCTAGCTCTTGGATGGGACACACTCCGGGTCTGCCAAGTGGTGTTGGCAAGCACGGTGTACTCAGCCCTTGTGAGGCCAATTGAGGAGCTACTTGATTGAGAAGTAGCGACACCTATCACGTAAACTCATCACGGCCAGGAGAGCGGTGTGCTGACCACATGCATATCCGCATCCAGTGACGCTGAGGATGACACGGCGGCCGGTCTGTCTCGTTGAGCCTTCAGTGCCTGTTCGGACGGTGGTTGTTTGTATTGTCAACACTGAAATGTTTTTTGCCCGTCCATTTCTCACCAGTAAGCTCCAAAATCATGGCATAAGGCGTTAACGCTTTTATGATGAGATCGAATTTCAGTTCAAAATGGAGGTTGCATATGCTCACAGATCGCAACCCTAAACCACCAAAGCTGATAGCAATTGAACTACATTCACCATTGGAATGAAGAAAGTTCGCGAAACCGCCTGTTTTTTTTTTTTTTTTTTTTTTTTTTTTTACATAACCCGGGTTCTTGTTTCAACGTCTCGCACTTTGACATACGCTGTATTACCATGCCAAACCATGAACGTCATCATCTTGTAAGCCTACCTTTTGGAACCAACAGTTGTCGAGTTCAAAAACTTTCCGCCTGTCACATCCGGACAAGGACAAAAGCTTTAACGTAGTCTTCCCAATCTGATCTTACACACCTGTATGGCTGTGTTGTACTCACAGGCTACAGCGACACACGGCCGATGACGTGCCCTACTCGCGGCGAGCTCCATACACGACGGCGGCTAGGCCAGCACTGCAAGGCCGTCCGCATACAACTGCTATCAGAATCCAATTCTCAATTTCCCCCTCGCCAGACCTCAACCACTCCCGGCCACTAACCTCCTACACGCAGATTTACGATTCCCGCAGGAGTTCGGACGTTGGTTGTGCATCCACACTGAAGCGTGTTCATCAAACAGCCGTCGCGCCCATAGAATTTTTGCTGACAGAAAACTGTGAATCTTAAACCGCTTCGCCTCTGCGTACGGACAGTGACTACTCGTTGGGTGGAGCACTCACTAATCACCACGCCGCTTTCTCACAGAGAGATGTCGTCTCCCCAATCAGAAGACAGAAGATGAAACGTCTGACACTTTCGACCTAAAATCATCCCCTCCCATCAAGACGGCGTCTCAACACTCAGATTCTAAACAATATGTCGTGCAAAGACCTTGTGAATTAAATCCAAAAAGCTGCTTTTTTTTTTTTTTTTTTTGAGATGTTTGTTTAATCACGACAGGCGTGTTTCAGCACCACTGCCATCATCAGGCGATCTGAAAGTAATGGTTTTTTTATATACTATATTCTAGGGCAGACGGTAGCCTATTTGTCATATATGAGATTGACAACCATACATTTATGGAATTCTTAACGTACCTATAACATCGCTGGTTAGTCACCTATACTTTTTACTTACGTCTTTTAAAGTTATATTATGACGTAGCTTTCATAGGCTATATTTGTTGGAACTTATAGCCTGAATTTTATTTGTTGTGTGTGACAATTTTTTGTTTAACGTTTAATCAACGATGTTATAAGTTTACGTCAGAGCAGCTACTTATCAATTTCCCCTTAGTTACCAAGTTGTTTATTTTTATCTGTGAATGTGTGGTTGGTTTGGCATAGCTTATGTCTTTGGTTGTTTATCACACATTCACAGATAAAAATAAACAACACAGTAACTACAGGAAATCGATAAGTAACTGCTCTGATGTAAACTTATAACATAACGTTGGTTAAACGTCAAACAAAAAATTGTCACACACAACAAATAAAATTCAATCTATAACTTCCAACAAATATAGCCTATGAAAGCTACGTCATGAAATAACTTTAAAAGGCGTAAGAAAAAAGCTTAGATTACTAACCTGCGATGTTACAGGTAAGTTAAGAATTCCATAAATGTATGGTTGTCAATTTCATATATGACAAGTAGGCTACCGTCTGCCCTAGAAAATATTATATAATAAAACCATTACTTTCAGATCACCTGATGATGGCAGTAGTGCTGAAACACGCCTGTCGTGTTTAAATAAACTTCTCAAGAAAAGAAGCACCTTTTTGGACTTAATTCATAAAGTCTTTACACGGCTTATATAAAGACGAGGTCCAACTCCTGGAGGCGCACTGCCGCATGTGACCACGCAGGCCCTGACAGACTCACCACTGGAGCTGACTTGGAAACTAAAGTTCAGTTACCTTCCCAGGCTGCTACTGCAAAGTTACACCAAGAGTTCCGTCCTTCATTTTCCTAGTTGCGCGTATTTGTAATTAAACCCATCTTCATTCAAAATTTGCGATAGTCTATGTTCTGTACATGTGGTTGTAGGTATGTGATCTACTCACTTTCAGTTGTGATTAAAATGAGAATAAAGACACGGAAAACCAGGTTCTCAGCGTGATCTCCCACCCTTGCATGGAAAATGGGAGCACGAAAAATGTAAGCAAATGGAAACAGTGAATACTCAGCCGAACTTGACGAAGCAAAACCACCAAAATTATATGAGAAGTGGGTCGGTTTACACCTTTCAACATGAGTGTATTTAGGACGAACTCAACAGCATTCACAGGGACAACATTGTATGTAAACACAATTTCCATACAGACCCTCCACCCCAACACAGAGTTCAGAATCGGCGTTTGTACTCTCCTATAAATAACGAGAACACATTGTCAGTAGACATGAGGAAAAAAGTGAAAAGTGTTCTAGAACAAAGTAAAACAATAACTCATCATTTTAGAATATTGGATCAGTGAAGTAAAATCCGGATACCTCTACGACTGTATGAGACAGATCTTGCCTTTGCCAAGATAAGAAATGTTCTAAGTGACGTTTGTAAACACTCTGAAACACTCTGAAATGTTGGATAAAGACAATAGTTTGAGAGAGGCAGCAGTGGATTTTTTTTCAGAGTACCGGTAACTTTTTTTCACCTAATGAAACACCAGCGGAAATTTACACAAAAAACGAGTACGTTCCTTCATATTTAAAAGACTGACTAAAAAGTGGGGTACCAGCTGCCTCATTCTACCCTCCTCTTCACCTTTAAAAATTTTTGGTGCTTTTTTTTATCATCCAACTCATCTCAGATTTCCACAAGTTCCCACACAGTAATTCAGTCACACCCACTAGCCCATCGTTGAAAGTCGCTCATACCTATCCACTCCTGGCTGCCATTTCTCACTCATTTATTCAGCCCAATGCGTTGTCATTATTTCTTCGTGTCTTTCTGTCGTAGTCTTCTGTGTCACAGCCAGAGTCCCCTTCGTTCTGTCCTACTCCTACAGTCTCCTCCCACTATCGCTCACACCCTCTTGCTCTCTCTTACTGCTAGTATCTCATTCCTTCCTTCGCACTGTTGCTGTCTCTTCACACTGCCGCTATCACTCTTCTTCGTTGTCATTGTCATAACTCTGTTTCTCATTATCAATGTTTCTCAACCACTTCCACCTTCTATTTCTCTTTCTTCCTCCCTCCCCTGGAACTGTCTCCTACTCTACTCCTAGTATAGTTCTGTCACTGTCAACTACGTTCCAATGCTATTGTGTCCCTCTATTTCTCTCACACTGCCATTGTCTCCTTCGCTCTTTCTGCAACGCAACCACTGTCTACTACCTTCAAGTATTTATTAGACCTCCGTCTCTTTGCCACTACCACTGTCATCTACTCTCTCTGCATAAAAAGCGCGAATATGTTCGCAGACCAACATTTTTGACAAAATGGTTAAAGGCAGAATGAGGCAGCTGGTATCGCATTTCTCACACTCTTTAAATATAAAAGGAAACATACTTGTATTTTTTGTACTGAGCGAGGAGCATTTTTTCGCTGGTGTCCTCTTTCCTGCTGCAGCAGAGCACGTAACTCTTACGAATAGAAATATATTGGTCAGTAAAATTGAGATAGTTTACTTACGTGAAAATGGAATAACTAAACACTAATTTTACACCTCATAAGGGATTTTGTCTGCTAAAATACTTTGCATGTGTTTCAGTATTGTTGTTGTTGTGGTCTTCAGTCCTGAGACTGGTTTGATGCAGCTCTCCATTCTACTCTATCCTGTGTAAGCTTCTTCATATCCCAGTACGTACTGCAACCTACATCCTTCTGAATCTGTTTAGTGTATTCATCTCTTGGTCGCCCTCTACGATTTTTACCCTCCACGCTGCCCTCCAGTACTAAATTTGTCATCCCTTGATGCCTCAGAACATGTCCTACCAACCGGTCCCTTCTTCTTGTCAAGTTGTGCCACAATCTCCTCTTCTCCCCAATCCTATTCAATACCTCCTCATTAGTTATGTGATCTACCATCTAATCTTCAGCATTCTTCTGTAGCACCACATTTCGAAAGCTTCTATCCTCTTCTTGTCCAAACTATTTATCGTCCATGTTTCACTTCCATACATGGCTACACTCCATACGAATACTTTCAGAAACGACTTCCTGACACTTAAATCAATAGACGATGTTAACGAATTTCTCTTCTTCAGAAACGCTTTCCTTGCCATTGCCAGTCTACATTTTATATCCTCCCCACGTCGACCATCATCAGTTATTTTGCTCCCCAAATAGCAAAAGTCCTTTACTACTTTGAGTGTCTCATTTCCTAATCTAATTCCCTCAGCATCACCCGACTTAATTTGACCACATTCCATTAACCTTGTTTTGCTTTTGTTGATGTTCATCTTATATCCTCCTTTCAAGACACTGTCCATTCCATTCAACTGCTCTTCCAAGTCCTTTGCTGTCTCTGACAGAATTACAATGTCATCGGCGAACCTCAAAGTTTTATTTCTTCTCCATGGATTTTAATACCTACTCCGAATTTTTCTTTTGTTTCCTTTTGTTTCAGTATTACTTGGTAAAAACTTTCTAATAGTTCGCATAAATGTTTCTTTATTTACAGGCGACAGGTTCAGGCAAACTTCAGTCTGTCGTAAACCGTTGTTTCTAAGTAAAGAAATATTTATGCGATCTTGGCTTTAGGAAGTTTTTACCAAGTCAAAAAGATCGCGCCTTCTAATCTCTCAGCATGAGAGAATTCAGTTTTCAGTACTACAACATGAGGCTCCCAGATGATGACCTCTGTATCTCGGAGAAGGATAAAGATATGAAAAAAAATTCAAGCTTGTACAAGATCGGGATCTTAGGAATAAATCGCAAAAACACAGCCATTTGTTGTTCAGAGCCGACTTTTAATCTGCGGCTGGGATTTAGTACGCAAAAACAAATTATAGAGCGTTTCCGATAACAGATAACGACTTTTGAAAACAGGGAAATGTCTCTTGTAGATAAATGCCTAGAGAATATACCGCCAAAACTTAGCAATTTGCTGCGGTTAGTTATTATTTAGATTTCGCCTCATATCGAATTTTGCGTGTAGATTTAGGGTTACTTTGAACCTCTGTATCTTGGATGTAGATATCAAGAATGATTTCAAGGTTTTTCGATATCAGCATCTTAGGAAGATATATTAAAAATTTCTGCCATTTTCTGTAGATAGCCTTCTTGGAATCCTCGGCTGGCCTTTGGTCCTTTGGTTCGCTGGTCCTTTGGTCCGCTTTTGTGGTGTTCCCCGAGGAACCACTCACGAATTATGGTGGCTCCATATGTTCCGTTAAGCCCACCGTAGACTAAATTAAAAGCAAAAGAACCAACGGATTTTTTTTTCATTTGGCTAAGCAGGAGGTTCTGAGTACTATTCATACTTTGATCTTGTAGTGTTAGATAGTGACACTAACACGATCGTTGTGATGGTTATACAAATGGTCTGTAGCCCATGTGCTATCCAAAACACTTGATCCTACCTTTTTATGAACAATAGTATCGAAGCGTGAGGAGCGGAAAATCTCGCTTTTGTGCGCTGCGTTTTGGAACACATTAGGAACGAACGCTGTCGCATGCACACCGATATAAAATAGTCCATAAGTAATTCCCCTGGTTGACAGTGTGACTGCGTTAGCACTACTTACAGTTTGTTAGTATACTACACGGAGGTAGTCAGCAGGGGCTGCTTTTCCCTTTTGGCGGAGAACTTTATGAGTTTCAAATCCATATAGGCTCTCACTCGGTATGGAATTTTCGGAAGACGATGTAGGAATGAGTGAATGTTAATGCAGAGCTTGGAAATTCATTCAGAACATAGGGGTGTTCACACATGGATGTGGTTTGTGCATCATCACCCGCTCTTTCGCAGCAAACACGGGATAGTTTCATCAGAATTCTTCTGCTAAAAGGCAACTCTGACAGCTGTTTAGCACTAGTTTAGTGATTTCCTTTGTGAGGGTAGATTAGTCCGAAATACAAAGCTCTGAAAGGAACAGTTAAAACAGCTAATAACAAGACAAAACAAAGCCGCCTGAACACATCAGTGGTTCTAAAACAACGCTCGCTGTCTTCCACAAAAACAAATAAAACGTTGTAAATAAAAGGGATGAAAATCTGGTTACCATATAGGAAGATGAAATGGAGGAGATGGGATGCCATCATATGTGCTGTGATTGTTAGTAGCTCTTGGGGCAAACGCAGAAGTCCATTGTCTTGATAGATAAGAGCTAATATAGTGCTACTAGAGAACCAGCAAGAGATAAAAGGAAGTGGTTAGATATGCTAGAAATTGAGCTAATTCCCATACCCTCCAAGTTAAGGACAACTTACCTCCCACTGGCATAAGAGATCTTAAGCTTCATTAGAAAGCTGAGGGCAGTTTCCGTAGGGTTTGGCAGACGTTCCTCGAGAATCATTGTTAATATTGTGAAACGTCCCCTTAGAAAAATTTATGAATTACTGTGCTGATAAACCCCTTACGTTATTTGATTTTCAAACAGCTGAGCAAAACTGAACGTCCACAGACATTTCTCTCTTTACTTATTCAGATCATAAATAAACTGACAATATTTTTAGCACAACGCAGTCTGACTTTCAACAATCCCTACAAAATAATGGCCCTGACTAACATTAATCTATACCTTTCACAAATCACTTACCTCACAAAAATCTTCGTTACTCGAATTACTGCAATACAGCGAGCGCCACTACTGCCAGCTAAATAAAAGATTCACACTACTGCATGCACTAACTACTGATAGGCATACTTAGCAAATGAAAGATTTTGATAGAGAACAAACAATGTATTTACCTTAATAGTGTTCAAAAGTCATAATATATATACAGGGTGAGTCACCTAATATTACCGCTGGATATATTTCGTAAACCACATCGAATACTGATGAACCGATTCCACAGACCAAACGCGAGGAGAGGGGCTAGTGTAATTGGTTAATACAAACCATACAAAAATGCACGGAAGTATGTTTTTTAACACAAACCTACGTGTTTTTAAATGGAACCCCGTTAGTTTTGTTAGCACATCTGAACATATAAACAAAAACGTAATCATTGCCGATTGTTGCATTGTAAAATGTTAATTATATCTGGAGATATCGTAACCTAAAGTTGACGCTTGAGTACCACTCCTCCGCTGTTCTATCGTGTGTGTCGGAGAGCACCGAATTACGTAGGGATCCAAACGGAACGGTGATGGACCTTAGGTACAGAAGAGACTGGAACAGCACATTACGCCCACATGCTAACACCTTTTTATTGGTCTTTTTCACTGAGGCACATGTACATTACCATGAGGGGTGAGGTACACGTACACACGTGGATTCCGTTTTCAATTACGGAGTGGAATAGAGTGTGTCCGGACATGTCAGGACAATAGATGTTCAATGTGGTGGCCTTCATTTGCTGCACACAATTGCAATCTCTGGCGTAATGTATGTCGTACACGCCGCAGTACATCTGGTGTAATGTCGCCGCAGGCTGCCACAATACGTTGTCTCATATCCTCTGGGGTTGTAGGCACATCACGGTACACATTCTCCTTTAACGTACCCCACACAAAGAAGTCCAGAGGTGTAAGATCAGGAGGACGGGCTGGCCAATTTATGCGTCCTCCACGTCCTATGAAACGCCCGTCGAACATCCTGTCAAGGGTCAGCCTAGTGTTAATTGCGGAATGTGCCGGTGCACCATCATACTGATACCACATACGTCGACGCGTTTCCAGTGGGACATTTTCGAGCAGCGTTGGCAGATCATTCTGTAGAAACGCAATGTATGTTGCAGCTGTTTGGGCCCCTGCAATGAAGTGAGGACCATGAGGTGGTCGCCAATGATTCCGCACCATACATTTAACAGTCCACGGTCGCTGTCGCTCTAACTGTCTGAGCCAGCGAGGATTGTCCACGGACCAGTAATGCATGTTCCGTAGATGCACTGCCCCGTGGTTTGTGAAACCCGCTTCATCGGTAAACAGGTAGAACTGCAAGGCATTCTCTGTTAATGCCCATTGACAGAATTGCACTCTATGATTAAAGTGATCACCATGTAATGGCTGATGTAGCGACACATGAAACGGATGAAAGCGGTGACGATGCAATATGCGCATGACACTAATTTGACTCAGTCCACCGGCTCTCGCAATGTCCCGTGTACTCTTGTGTGGGTTCATGGCAACAGCAGCTAACACACCAACTGCACCCGCTTCTCCTGTGACGGGCCTGTTACGGACCCGTTTGCGTGCTACGACCATACCTGTTGCATACAGTTGGCGGTAGATGTTTTGCAATGTGCGGCACGTTGGATGCTCTCTGTCCGGGTACCGTTCTGCATACACCCTGCAGGCTTCAGCTGCATTTCGTCGACACTCGCCATAGATGAGTATCATCTCCGCCTTTTCAGAGTTCGAATACACCATGGTCACAGTTCCTACAACACTACACTATCACAGACGTCTGGTAACACGGTGTACTACAGTTGGTCTGCGTGCGGAGACGAATGCAGAATAACAATAGCAGCAAGCGCTACATGCGGACACTGCGACAGCTAGACCAAACCACAACAGTGCACTACAGCCACACTCGTAAACACGGTCGTCATCGTAAACATGTCCCTGCAGATGCTGCTCGCCGACCGTGGCCCGTGTTTGTTACAACACGCAACTGAACGTCGGAGGTTTCGAGCGTCAACTCTAGGTTACAATATCTCTGGATGTAATTAACATTTTACAATGCAACAAACGGCAGTGATTACGTATTTGTTTATATGTTCAGATGTGCTAACAAAACTAACGTGGTTCCATTTAAAAAAACGTAGGTTTGTGTTAAAAACATACTTCCGTGCATTTTTGTATGGTTTGTATTAAACAATTACACTAGCCCCTCTCCTCACGTTCGGTCTGTGGAATCGGTTCGTCAGTATTTCATGTGATTTACGAAATATATCCAGCGGTAACGTTAGGTGACTCACCCTTTATATAGTCTTACAAATTTACTGTCTCTGATGGACACCCGTCCAGATCATCCGCTCTCAAAACTCCGCCATCTCTCTCCCCACATCCACCACTGCTGGCGGCTCACCTCCAACTGCGCAACGCTACGCGCTGTTCACATCCAGCTGCCCAACACTACAATAGCAAACAACAATGCAAACCAGCCACAGACTCCACATAGCACAGCCAGTGATTTTCATACAGAGCGCTACGTGGCGTTACCAATAAAAAAACCTAAACAGCCTACTTACAATCGTTAACGCCCAGCTTTAAAGCATTTGTTGGACGAATAACACTAGCGTTCTATAAAGGCTGTTGAATAGAATATTTGAGCGATATGAATTTATTTACTGGAATATCGTTTTGTGATGTTACTATATGCCATTTCCACTCTGCAGTCAAAGTCGGAGCGCAAAGTAATGGTTTCTGTCACAGTTTCTGATCTAGAAAATTGAATGTTAATTGTCTACATGACGTGGTACATCATATAGGTGGAACCTCTAATTCTGCACGCCTCTTCGGCAGTTTACACTGGCTGTGCATCGAAAAGTGATTACCGGTCGAACAATAATACAGAGGAAAGAACGTCAGAGACGTTTTAGGTGTGCTTCAAACGTACACGGTAGTAATTAGTGGAAACTCATAATCTGCAACGTTAGACGTAACTACGGATAAATGCGTGCACAGAATGAGGGTGAGTAAAGCGGAATGTTCCGGACCTTCGTATTTAGTACGCGACTCACGCACGCCACTGCGGGGAAAACTCGAACGTGCGACCTAGTTTAGTGAATCCAATAAAGATGTGAATGCCGCAGTCATATATAACTTGCGTATAGATACAGACGGCCACTAACTTTGGGTGGTGTAATAATTCTCGTTAACCACACATCGGCGGTGAGTATGAATCTTCATGTTGCGCGAAACGATATTTGCTGCCGCTCGCACACAAGCATATTGCATGCAGATGATGACCACAAAAGTCACAAATTTCTAACGTGTCACGTTGCAGTGAAAATCTCGTCAACAAAGAAATGTCAAAGTTTTTATCATGAAAGCCGACCCATACAAAATCTCTCTTCTTACTCCGAGTAAAACGTGACGCTTGCTAAGTAACATTATCAACGTTAGGCAAAATACATCTCATAATAGTATCAGACTGGGAATTTTGTGTCATAAAAATAAAACAGGAGTTTCCAATGAATGTTATGTTGCAGTCGCAAGTGCGCATTATCTTACATCAGAACCAAATTTTCATGTGATAAAATCTGTATTAAAGATTCTCTTATCTCCCAGTCTTGCGATGTGATGCTTATGAATCAATAGTTTTCAACATTCAAAGATCGAAATCATGCACTTCGTACCGATAACACACTTTAGTACTGTAATCTAGATTTTGTTAGATTAAAATTTGATTCTGATGTAAGATAATGTACATTTGCGACTACAAGGTAGTATTAGTTGGAAATTTCTGTTTTATTTTTAAACCAAAACATCCCCAGTGTGTTACTATCACATGATAAAGTTTTCCACTCTTTGTTTCCTTTTAAGAAAGTTTGCCTGACGTTAATATATCATAGTAATCGTCACCTTCTGTTAGATTCAGATGAGAAGTTTGTAAGGGGGCGGCTTCCGTGAGTTAACCTACCAGACACTGATACGAAAGCACTGCACTACCTGGATGCGAAAACTTCTTAGAAACAGCGTGTTGAAGTAAGCGAATCGAAGCAGAGGGTTTACGTATCTCATTTCAGACAAGCATGTTTTGTTAGTTTACATACACTGCCTTCGGTTAGGAAAGCCTCAAACGTAGGAATGTAAAGTAATGCCGTCACCTAGGCATGCTAGTGCGCAAATAAGCCTCCTTCGGAATTCAGCATCTGAGATCTGCTTTATAATGCCCCATCACCTCTTCTCCCAAACCCCCAAACTGCCGTCTGTGTGCCCTGTCGCACAACGGACGCAAGCCACAATTTGCATACTGTGTGTTCGGAAACTCCCATTGTAAACTCATAGGACTTGTAGAGGGGAGGGACTACATGATATTTTGAATACAAACCCAAGTCCAGACACATATAGTTTCGTGCTACGGCCATTTGAATTCATGTTTTCTGGGTAGGTCTCCAAAAGGGCAATAATGTTGGGGGGCTCTTACTTCAGATTGGTTGATGTCATTTCGCGTCTTTTCTACCTCTTTGACCTAGCTCTAGCTTCGTTCATGTGTCTGTGAGTGTTAGAGTTGGAATAGAGTTGGAGGTTGTATGGATGTAGTTGGTCGTCCACAACATATCAGGCGGTGCTCAGAGCAACATCCACTACACGCACTATTGCCCGTGTACTCGTTGGCGGGTTCTCATCAACATGAAGCAGTGCGGCTTCTCCCTATTCGAGTTTGCGGCGTCTCCTTCGAACAGCGGGGCCACGCCTGCTGACGGTGAAGGTACACATTCCTCGTAGCCGTTGCATAATTGTGGCGAAAAGGTTATGCGATGGAGTCGGGCGTTGTGCATAACGATCTTGATAAAGGCGGGGAGCAGCTCTTCCATTACCGTGAGCTTTGCCGTACACAAGTATCATATCGGTGTATTCTGCAGACGTGTACTCACCACTGTTGCTCTTACAATTTTTTCTTTGAATCATCAGACTTCTGACTGGTTCGAAGCGACCCGCCACAAATTCCTCTCTTGTGCAAACTTCCTCATCTCAGAGTGGCACTTGCAACCTACGTTCTCAATTATTTGCTGTAAGTATTCAAATCTGTTTTCTTCTTCAGTTTTTGCCCTCCACAGCTCCCTCTAGTATCATGTAAATCAGTCCCTGATGTCTTAGCAGATGTCCTATCATCCTGTCCCTTCTTCTTATCAGTGTTTTCCACATATTCTTTTCCTCTCCTATTCTGTGCAGAACCTGATCATGCCTTACCTTACCAGCCCACCTAATTTTCAACATTCGTCTGTAGCACCACAACTCAAACGCTTCTATTCTCTTATGTTCCGGTTTCCCAAAGTCCATGTTTTTCTACCATACAATGCTGTACTCCAGACGTACATTCTCAGAAACTTCTTCCTCAAGGTAAGGCCTATGTTTGGTACTAGTAGACTTCTATTGTCCAGGAAGGCTCATTTTGCCAGCGCTAATGTGCTTTTTATGTCCTTCTGACTCCGTCCGGCACTGGATATTTTGCAGCCTAGGCAGCAGAATTCCTTAGCTTCGTCTGCTTCGTAACCCTCAATTACGATGTTCAGTTTCTCGCTGCTCTCGTTTCGGCTCCTTGCCATTACTTTCGTCTTTCTTCGATGAACTTTCAGTTCATATTCTGTACTCACTAGACTGTTCATTCCATTCAGCAGATCATGTAATTCTTCTTCACTTTCACTCAGGATAGCAATGTCATCAGCGAATCTTGTCATTGATATTCTTTCACCTTGAAATTTAAGTCCACTTCTTAACCTTTCTTTTATTTCTATCATCCAATCTTCGATACGGATTGAAAAGTAGGAGCGAAAGACTTCATCCCTGTCTTATACCCTTTTTAATCCGAGCCTTCGTTCTTGGTCGTCCACTCTTATTTGTCGCTCTTGGTTCTTGTACATTTAGTGTGTTACCCGTCTCTCGCTACAGCTTACTCCTATTTTTCTTAGAATTTTGAACGTCTTGCTTCTTCGAGGTCGACAAATCCTACGAAAAGTCCTGATTTTTCTTTAGTCTTGCTTCCATTATCAACCGCAACCTCAGAATTGCCTCTCTCGTGTCTTTTTCTTTCCTGAAGCCAAACTGATCGTCATCTAGTGCAGCCTCAATTTTCTTTTCCTTTCTTCTGTATATTATTGTTGTCAGAAACTTGGATGAATGAGCTGTTGAGCGATAATTCTCGCACTTGCATCTCTTGTAGTCTTCAGAATTGTGTGGATGACATTTTTCCGAAAGCCAAATGGAATGTCGCCAGACTCATACATTCTACACACTAATGTGAAAAGTCGTTTTATTGCCGCTTTACCCAAAGATTTCCGAAATTCTAATGGAATGTTACGTATTCCTTCTGCATTATTTGATCTAAAGTCCTCCAAAGCTCTCTTTTAATTCTGACTCTAATACTCGATCCCTCATCTCTTCTAAATCGACTCCTGTTTCTTCTCCTATCACATCAGACAAATCTCCTCATAGAGGCTTTCGGTGTACTCTTTCCACTTATTCGCCCTCTCTCCTCTGCATTTAATAGTGGAATTCCCGTTGCACGCTTAATGTTACCACCCGTGCTTTTAATTTCACCGAAGGTTGTTTTGACTTTTTCTATACACTCAGTGAGATCTTCTGACAATCATTTCTTTGATTTTTCAATTCATTACAAAAATTAGCTGCGTACGGGACTTTGATAGAAATCAACGAGGAGAGTTGAAAATGTGTGCCCGACTGGGATTCGAACCCAGGATCTCCTGCTAAATAGGCAGGCGCTCTTACTCCACACACTACGAAAGTAGTGCTCCCTGCCCAGCACTAAATTCAATGCTCGTGGCAAGGCCTATTCTCGCATGACTTCGAGCGTATGTGTGCATCCACACAGAAATGATGCTTGGCTTGTGATTGCCGTAATTATGTGTGTATGGTGTGTCTTTTCGGACAGAATTCCGAACATCTTGCACCAATTTACATTGTCAAACCCTTTTTCGTGGTCGAAAAATCCTATGAATATATCTTGATTTTTCTTTAGTTTTGCTTCCATTATCAACTGCAACGTCAGAATTACCTCTCTGGTGCCGCTACCTTACCTAAACCCAAACGGATCGTCATCTAACGCATCCTCACTTTTCATTTCCATTCTTCTGTGTATGCCAGGAGCCACGACCATTGGAATTAATGGGCAGGGAGCACCACTTTCGTTGTGCGCGGAATAAGTTGAGAATTGAAGTTAAAATCTTCTGGATTATTAGGCCGCGTCATATTTCCTCTAAAATAATCGACGTTTCGTCTCCTCTGCTGGGATCTTCCTCAGGATCTTCCGGTGTGTACTACCGCTAACTGAAATCTTCCAGTATCAGCAGCCCTTTTCCAAGTATACTACGTCCTCTTGTAATTCTTAAACAGAGTATTCACTATTACTAGCTGAAATTTATTACGGAACTCAGTTTTTTCGTCTATGTCTACGTCTACGTGATTACTCTATTGTAAATACGATAAAGTGCCTGGAAGACGGTTCAATGAACCACCTTGAAGCTGTCTCTCTACCGTACCGCCCTCGAACTGCGCGCGGGAGAAACGAGCACTTAATTTTTTCTGTGCGAGCCCTGATTTCTCTTATTTTATCGTGATGATCATTTCTCCCTATGTAGGTGGGTGCCAACAGAATGTTTTCGCAGTCGGAGGAGAAAACTGGTGACTGAAATTTCATGAGAAGATCCCGTCGCAACGAAAAAGGCCTTTGTTTTAATGATCACTCCAGTTCACGTATCATGTCTGTGGCACTAATTCCCCTACTTCGTGATAATACAAAACGAACTGCCCTTCTTTGTACTTTTTCGACGTCATCCGTCAGACCCATCTGATGCGGATCCCACAACGCACAGCAATAATCCAGAATAGGGCGCACAAGCGAGGTTAAAGCAGTCTCTTGAGTAGACCTGTTGTACCTTCTAATTTTTCTGCCAATGAATCGCAGTCTTTAGTTTCCTGTACCCACAACATTATTTATGTGATTGTTCCAATTTAGAGTATTTGTAAATGTAATCCCTAAGTATGTAGTTGAATTTACAGTCTTCAGATTTGTGTGACTTAGCGAGTAATCGAAATTTAGCGGATTTATTTTAGTACTCATGTGAATAACTTCACGCTTTTCATTATTCAGGGTCAAATGCCACGTTTCGCACCATGTAGATATTCTATCTAAATCATTTTGCAATTCGTTGTCGTAATCTGATAACTTTACAAGACGATAAATGACAGCATCATCTGCAAACAATCTGAGTCGGCTGCTGAGATTGTCTCCTATGTCGTTAACATAGATCAGGAACAATAGCTTATAACAACTCATTGGGGAACGCCGCATATTATTTCTGTTTTACTCGATGACTTTCCGTCTGTTACTACGAACTGTGACCTTTCTGACAGGAAATCACGATTACAGTCGCACAACTGAGGCGATACTCCATAGGCACGCAGTTTGGTTAGAAGGCACTTGTGAGGAACAGTGTCGAAAGCCTTCTCGAAATCTAAAAATATGGAATCAGTTTGACATCCCCTGTCGATAGCACTCATTACTTCATGAGTATAATGAGCTATTTGTGTTTCGCTACAAAGATATTTCCTGAATCCATGCAGACTGTGTGTCAACAAATCGTTTTCTTCGAGGTAATTCATTATGTTCGAACATAGTATACGTTCCAAAACCCTACTCTAAATCGACGTTAGTGATTACCTGTAATTCAACGGATTACTCCTTCTTACCTTTTTGGGTACTGATGTGGTCTGAGCAATTTTCCAGTCTTTAGGTACGGATATTTCGGTGAGCTAGCGGTTGTATATAATTGCTAAATATGAAGCTATTGTATCATATTACTCTGAGAGAAACCTAATTGTTATACAATCTAGACCGAAAGCCTTGCTTTTAATAAGTGATTTAAGCTACTTTGGTACACTGAGAATATCTATTTCTTTGTTTGTCATCTTGGCAGTCGTTCTTGACTGGAATTCAGGAATATTT
Source organism: Schistocerca piceifrons (assembly GCF_021461385.2). Lineage (NCBI taxonomy): Eukaryota > Metazoa > Arthropoda > Insecta > Orthoptera > Acrididae > Schistocerca > Schistocerca piceifrons. Next base: position 681,219,541 of record NC_060142.1, on the reverse strand, counting down.
ACTTTGTCTTCTTTGGTGAATGTGTTTTGGAAATTCGTGTTTAATATCTCTGCTTTAGTGTCACTGTCATCAGTGACTTCACCGTTGTTATCGTGCAGTAAAGGTATTTATTGCGTCTTGCCACTGGTGTGCTTTATGTATGACCAGAATCTCTTTCGGTTTTCTGCCGGATTTCGGGACAGAGTTTCGTTGTGGAAATTATTGAAAGCATCTTGCATTGAAGTACGCACTATATTTCGAACTTCTGCAAAACTTTGCCAGTCTTGGGGATTTTGGGTTCTTTTAAATTTGGCATGCCTTTTTCGCTGCTTCTGTAACAGCGAACTGACCCGTTTTGTGTACCATGGGGGATCAGTACCATCACTTATTTATGTGGTATATATCTCTCAATTGCAGTCAATACTATCTCTCTGAAATAATTCCACATCTTTTCTACACTTACATAATCAGGTCGGAAGGAGTGCAGACTGCCTCTTAAAAAGGCGTTAAGAGCATTTTTATCAGCATTTTTAAACAGATATACATTGCGTTTCTTTTTGATGGTTGTAGGAGTTACGGTATTCAGCCTAGCAGCTACTGGTTTGTGGTCGCTAGTCCCCGTATTCATCACGAGACTCACTATTTGTCGAGGATTATTTGTTGCTAAAAGGTCAAGTATGCTTTCTAAACCATTTACGTTTCGAGTGGGCTCATGAACTAATTGTTCAAAATAATTTTCTGAGAAAGCACTCAGTACAATTTCGGATGACGATTTATGCCTGCCGCTGGCTTTAAAGGTATAATTTTTCCAGCATATCGAGTGTAGATTAAAGTCACCACCGACTATAATTGTATGAGTGGGGTACCTATTTGAAATGAGACTCAAGCTTTCTTTGAACTGTTCAGCAACTATATCTTCTGAGTCGGGGGATCGGTAAAACGACACAATTAATAGTTTAGTCCGATTTTCAAGTATAACATCTACCCACAATATTTCGCAGGAACTGTCTACTTCAATTTCACTACAAGGCAAACTACTTCTGACAGCAATAAATACTCTACCACCAACCGTATTTGATTTGTCCTTTCTGAACACTGTTAGATAGTTAGAAAAAAATTCTGCTGAGCTTATTTATGGCTTTATCCAGCTTTCTATACCTATAACTATTTGAGTTTCAATGCTTTCTATTAGGGCTTTGAGCTCTGGTTCTTTCCCACCACAGCTACGGCAATTTACAACTGCACTACGGATCGTTTCTACAACTAACTTACTGTGTTTTACCTGACCCCTTTCAGACGGACGCCCTTTAATTGGTTCCCTAAGGCACTCTAACCTAAAAAACCACCCAGTCCCTTCCACACAGTCTCCGCTACCCGTGTAGCCACTTCCTGTGTGTAGTGGACTTGTAAACTTCTCTTGTACTCCTTCGCCTACGAGTGTATTTCAGTTTCCCATGACTGTTAGATTTTCATCTCCCTTTGATACTGTATTACCCTTTCAATAGCCTCACATACTTTCTCTATCTCCTCTTCAGCTTGCGACGTCGACATGTATACCTGAGCTATCGATGTCTCTGTTGATTCTGATAAGAACAACCCTATCGCTGAACTGATTACAGTAAAACACACACTCTGCTCTACCTTCCTACTCGTATCTAATCCTACTCGCCGGCCTATGTGACCGAGCGGCTCTAGGCGCTTCAGTCTGGAACCGCGAGACCGCTACGGTCGGAGGTTCGAATCCTGCCTAGGGCATGGATGTGTGTGATGTCCTTAGGTTTAAGTAGTTCTAAGTTTTAGGGGACTGATGACCTCAGATGTTAAGTCCCATAGTGCTCAGAGCCATTTGAACGATTTGGATCCTACTCCCGGTGGTGATATGACTCTATACTCAACTGACAACAGAACTCCTTGTTTTTTTTCATTTCACTTCACTGATCACTAGTATATCTAGATTAAGTATTTGCATTTCACTTTTCAGATTCTCTAGCTTCCCTCCCACGATCAAGTTTCCTAGAAGCTTTCTCTCACAGTCACCACCTCTTTGCCAGTCCCTCCGCCCCCCCCCCCCACCCCGAGATCTGAAACGGGGGACTATTCCGGAATCTTTTGCCAATGGAGAGATTTTCTTGACACTTTTTTAATTACAGACCCTATGTCCTGTGGATGCAAGTTAAGTGTCTTTAATGCGGTACTTTCCACGCCGCTGATGATTGCTGATTCTTCCGACTTCAGGGGCAGTTTCCAACCCCAAGAACAAGAGTGCCCCGAGCCTCTGTTCGCTCCTCCGCCCTCTTTGACAACGCCGCTCGTGGATTGAGGCTGATTTCTTATGCCGGAAGTCTTCGGCCGCCATTGTTGGCTATTAATCAAAACTTAAGCACTGGTGGCTTTAGAACGCATCAGGACGTTTTGATTACTAATCAAAGACGCTATCTTCAGGCCACAGGTGCTTATTCTTACAGCTACAGACACGTAAAGGAGGCTCGAGCTAGGTCAGAGTGGTAGGAAAGACGTCAGTTGACATCAGCGAATCCAACGTAAGCGCCTCATCCCTGTCGTTACAAACATACCTACCAAACATGTTCTCAAATGGCTGCAGCGTTTCAGGACCAGGGTTTCCATTCAAATTATTGTGTACTAACTCCTCTCTCCAAGTCCTACAAGTTTGTAACGGGAATTTCCTAATATCCTGTACAGTACGTGCAGGACGTCATCAGGGATTGCTATAACACCACCAGATACATACCCAGAATTGAATACATGAAGGTCATGTTAACTAGACGTTTATTGCTACGAGCATACCTTATTTAGAGATACTTTAGAGCATCATACGTAAGAATCCTCCTCTAACCATACAAGATGCGTACATTGACTATTAGGTTAAACACTTAACACAGCTAAACCACTAACTGTCTGTGAAGAATCTCAAGTTATAGCCTCTGTTAATCTCTTCCTTTAAAACTAACTAATCCACGAACTGGCAGTTAAGAAGAAGACAAAATGTTGGATGAACAAAGTAATGGATGTGCCACATCCAACCAGTGCAGCGCATCACTGAAATCTGTCGTTTTCTCTGTAGATGTTCATCTCTCGGGATCCCAGTAACAAGTGTCTCCGGGCAGGCTCGCGCAACCTGCATCACCCAGTCAGGAGGGGGGCACCTCCTTTCAGCTTACTTAGTCCTTCAGCAATAATTTTGTATCAATCGTATGTTGGATAAGAGGAAAAAATTTCCCCAGATTACTTTTTGTAACGTACCCGATATTTGTGTATCTACACTCCTGGAAATGGAAAAAAGAACACATTGACACCGGTGTGTCAGACCCACCATACTTGCTCCGGACACTGCGAGAGGGCTGTACAAGCAATGATCACACGCACGGCACAGCGGACACACCAGGAACCGCGGTGTTGGCCGTCGAATGGCGCTAGCTGCGCAGCATTTGTGCACCGCCGCTGTCAGTGTCAGCCAGTTTGCCGTGGCATACGGAGCTCCATCGCAGTCTTTAACACTGGTAGCATGCCGCGACAGCGTGGACGTGAACCGTATGTGCAGTTGACGGACTTTGAGCGAGGGCGTATAGTGGGCATGCGGGAGGCCGGGTGGACGTACCGCCGAATTGCGCAACACGTGGGGCGTGAGGTCTCCTCAGTACATCGATGTTGTCGCCAGTGGTCGGCGGAAGGTGCACGTGCCCGTCGACCTGGGATCGGACCGCAGCGACGCACGGATGCACGCCAAGACCGTAGGATCCTACGCAGTGCCGTAGGTGACCGCACCGCCACTTCCCAGCAAATTAGGGACACTGTTGCTCCTGGGGTATCGGCGAGGACCATTCGCAACCGTCTCCATGAAGCTGGGCTACGGTCCCGCACACCGTTAGGCCGTCTTCCGCTCACGCCCCAACATCGTGCAGCCCGCCTCCAGTGGTGTCGCGACAGGCGTGAATGGAGGGACGAATGGAGACGTGTCGTCTTCAGCGATGAGAGTAGCTTCTGCCTTGGTGCCAATGATGGTCGTATGCGTGTTTGGCGCCGTGCAGGTGAGCGCCACAATCAGGACTGCATACGACCGAGGCACACAGGGCCAACACCCGGCATCATGGTGTGGGGAGCGATCTACTACACTGGCCGTACACCACTGGAGATCGTCGAGGGGACACTGAATAGTACACGGTACATCCAAACCGTCATCGAACCCATCGTTCTACCATTCCTAGACCGGCAAGGGAACTTGCTGTTCCAACAGGACAATGCACGTCCGCATGTATCCCGTGCCACCCAACGTGGTCTAGAAGGTGTAAGTCAACTACCCTGGCCAGCAAGTTCTCCGGATCTGTCCCCCATTGAGCATGTTTGGGACTGGATGAAGCGTCGTCTCACGCGGTCTGCACGTCCAGCACGAACGCTGGTCCAATTGAGGCGCCAGGTGGAAATGGCATGGCAAGCCGTTCCACAGGACTACATCCAGCATCTCTACGATCGTCTCCATGGGAGAATAGCAGCCTGCATTGCTGCGAAAGGTGGATATACACTGTACTAGTGCCGACATTGTGCATGCTCTGTTGCCTGTGTCTATCTGCCTGTAGTTCTGTCAGTGTGATCATGTGATGTATCTGACCCCAGGAATGTGTCAATAAAGTTTCCCCTTCCTGGGACAATGCATTCACGGTGTTCTTATTTCAATTTCCAGGAGTGTATAATAGAGCTAGCCATCCTATTCATAGTGGGATTTGTACATTTTGCGTTCAGTTGGTAAACGGTGCATTTTTTGGCGGCGAGTGAGCACGCTCCACAGCCAGCCGTTACGTCTGTCTCCACAGAGACCCCGTGCCATATTGCAACGGGCTCTCGTTCCTTTGTAACACTCGGACGCCAGCTTTCGCTTTACCAGCGTCGCCACTGGGGCTGATTTTTCCTCCAAGGTGCTGCACTAGCTGTTTCACATCACTACAAAAGCTCTTTCTGTTGCACCCTACAAAGTGGTACACGACTGGCCATTAAAATTGCTACACCACGAAGATGGAATGCTACAGACATGAAATTTAACCGACAGGAAGAAGATGCTGTGATATGCAAATGATAAGCTTATCAGAGCATTCACACAAGGTTGGCGCCGGTGGCGACACCTACAACGTGCTGACATGAGGAAAATTTCCGACCTATTTCTCATACACAAACAGCAGTCGACCAACTTTGCCTGGTGAAACGTCGTTGTGATGCCTCGTGTAAGGAGAAATGCGTACTATAACGTTTCCGACTTTCATAAAGGCCTGATTGTAGCCTATCGTGATTGCGGTTTATCGTATCGTGACACTGCTGCTCGCGTTGGCCGAGACCCAAAGACTGTTAGCAGAATATGGAATCGGTGGGTTCATGAGGGTAGTACGGAACGCCGTGCTGGATAGCAACGCCTTCGTATCACTAGCACTCGAGTCGACAGGCATGGCTGTAACGGATCGTGCAGCCACGTCTCGATCCCTCAGTCAACTGGTGGGGACGTTTGCAAGACAACAGCCATCTGCACGAACAGTTCGACGACGTTAGCAGCAGCATGGACTATCAGCTCGAAGACTATGGGTGCGGTTACCCTTGACGCTGCATCACAGACAGGAGCTCCACTGATGGTGTACTTAACGACGAACCTGGGTGCACGAATCGCAAAACGTCATTTATTCGGATGAATCCAGGTTCTGTTTACAGCATCATGATGGTCGCATCCGTGTCTGGCGATATCGCCGAGAACGTACATTGTAAGCGTGTATTCGTCATCGCCATACTGGCGTATGACCCGGCGTGATCGTATGGGGTGCCGTTGGTTACACGTCTCGGTCACCTGTTGTACGCATTGACGGCACTTTGAACAATGGACGTTACATTTCAGATGTGTTACGACCGTGGCTTTACCCTTCATTCGATCCCTGCGAAACCCTACATTTCAGCAGGATAATGCACGACCGCATGTTGCACGTCCTGTACGGGCTTTTCTGGATACAGAAAATGTTCGACCGCTGCCTTAGCCAGTACATTCTTCAGATCTCTCACCAACTGAACACGTCTGGTCAATGGTGGCCGAGCAAGTGGCTCGTCACAATACGCTAGTCACTACTCTTGATGAGCTGTGGTATCGTTTTGAAGCTGCGTGGGCAGCTGTACCTGTACGCGCCACCCAAGCTCTGTTTGACTCAGTGCCCAGGCGTATCAAGGCCGTTATTACGGCCAGAGTCGGTTGTTCTGGGTACTGATTTCTCAGGATCTATGCACCCAAATTGCGTGAAAATGTAATCACATGTCAGTTCTTGTATAATATATTTGTGCAATGAATACCGGTGTATCATCTGCATTTCTTCCTGGTGTAGCAATTTTAATGGTCAGTAATGTAATTTGCAACAATGGCTATTCCAGAAAGACAATTTTCCGTAGAAGCTGTTGTTTGCCAGAGGCCACTTTTACAAGTCACGTTAACTGTTTTACAGTGAAAACCTAGTTTCACTTTCTTAAGTGTTCAGTCAACGTCAATGTACTTCGAATGTGTGGTGAGTAAATATCAAGCAACACGTGATAATGAGCAACAATTCATTGAAAACATCAGAGATACATGCAATGATGCATCCTCCCTTCGTTAACTGTTGCACTGTTAATGCCAGCATGAAAATTATCTGCTGATTCAGTCACCCCTGTTTCGGATAAAATTTTTCGCATCAATTTGGGGGAGAGCACTTTGTCTTTATTTTACGATGGGACGTTGATCGATTTCGATATTTGTCCCTGCGACATGGGAAGTACGTAAGTTTTGCTTGTGGTCTTTGGAGTCGCTTGTGATCTTTGGAGTCGGCAGCTCTACCAATGAACAGCTGGGGTGTAATCGTATCACGTGATCAGGTAGAATTTAAAGCGAAGCCGTAGAGGCGGTTGTACGGAGGCAATCTGTTGTGTTGAGACGTTGGCAGTCCTAACTGGTCTCGCCATTTAATGCTGTGCATGTTCTTGTGGATCAGTCGGCGCTGAGCAGCTTCACGTGTGAAGTGCCCGTTATTGCGAGTTTGTGCCAGCGGGCAGCACTGAGCCGGAAGAGGCCATTTGAAAGTTGTTTGTAGCAGAACAGCCTTGATGTGATAATTCTGGTGCCACTCAGTTGAAGAGAAGCAGTGTGTAGTAGTGGCTACATTATATCTTGAGAGTTTCTGAACTGATTACGACAAGCACATGTCACTCACTCTCTCTTCTTATTCTACTCAGTGATACGAGGCAAGGTGGTACTGTTTTCCTCACGATTTGTTGTGTTACGTAAAGGCATTGTGACTGATTGGACTTTCCCGAACCGTGTAGCGGAATGACGATTAGACTGAGGTCAATATTTTGAGTCTGTACACGTCCCATGTTAAAACTCCAGTCGGGAGTTAGAAAGTAGTTGTTTGATTCACGAAACAGACTGGTAATATTTCTATGATTTTTATTTTATTTTATTTTCTTAAAAATTGCCTGTTTAGATACTGAGCAAAATGTGAATGCACTAAGTGTAACAGATCGTTCGTGTTGTATTAATCTAAGTGAGAGTTTGTAATAGTAATTATTGTAATAAATCAGAAGTTTATTTGAAATTTCCCTTATCAATACCTTACTCAGATTAATGTATTATTCGATGCTTTTCTGAAGTAATAAAGTTTTTAGGCGATTAGATCGCTAATATTTACGCAAAACGTTTCATAAGTAAGCACTTACGCAACATACATAAACAAATTATATTCATAGGGATAACCCCACTCCTGAAATACCAGAAATACTAGCTTGGTCTGCCGATTCGTGAAGAGCAAGGTGACCGGCGTTACAGAACGTAGGATCTGAACCAGGCCATCAAATCTGGGCAAGAGTTTTTCCATTAGATTATCCTGTCCCCGGATTATTGCTGTAAAATTTGTGACCCACATGCTATCACCCAGCTTCAGGATCGTCGGCTTCCTGCCAGCAGTATAGCGGTGCTCTGGTTTCTCATGAGCTAGTTTAAGATTTCTCCACGTGCGTTTCCACATATCCCGCCCGAATTTACTTGGCATTAACTTTTTCAGGAAGCAAATCATTCAACATCAATTAACTGGACAATGGAGAACTTGCTCTAAAGGCAAACTTTAACATGGACGGATTTTCCCAATGGACCTCACACATGGTGGCATTAAAAGCATATCTCAGCCACTGCAGGAAGCTATCTTAATGTGTGTGGTCCACACTATGAGAGGGAACGAAGGTCGCATGCAGATTCCTTTTCACTCGCTCATTGAAAAACAGATTAATGTATTACGATGCTGTCGTGTTCTTACTAATGCCGATATCAAAACAGAAGTTACGGAAGGATGCCGAGTTGAAGTTTGGGATATTATCCACAGCGAACACCCTACAGGGGCCAAGTATGTCAATTATTGTCTGGAGACAATTGATGGTAGTTCTGTAGGTAATACCTTGCGTTTGGGTTAGCATAAAGCATGTATCGGTTCTCCTCTCACAGACGTGGAAAAGGGCCCACATAATCAACATACTTTCTTTCCATAGGCTGATTAGGTACCTCAGATGACAAAAATCCCAGCCGAATGTTAATTACTGGTTTGGTTACAGCACACGTCTTACAGCTGGAAACCAAGTCCTTGATTTGTTTTTCTATCCCCTTCCATATACAGTGTTAGCCTATCTTCATTCTGGTCTTAACGATCCCCACAACATTTAAAAGGAAGCGGATACTCACTCATTATAGAGCAATCATACCATCTAATGTCTCAAGTCCCTTCGGTTCAGAACTCTCTTCATTTGGGAGATAATCTTCCTCCCGGAACATACTACTTAATATGTAGACCACAAGGTTGTCAATGTCTCGAAGATGATTAACCTTGAACTGAAAAAATGGTTCAAATGGCTCTGAGCACTATGGGACTCAACTGCTGAGGTCATTAGTCCCCTAGAACTTAGAACTAGTTAAACCTAACTAACCTAAGGACATCACACACATCCATGCCCGAGGCAGGATTCGAACCTGCGACCGTAGCGGTCTCGCGGTTCCAGACTGCAGCGCCAGAACCGCGCGGCCACTTCGGCCGGCCTTGAACTGAAAGACAGAGATTCTAATCGCCCACCTTGCGATAACCTCTTGTATGCCTTGGTTAGCCAAAACCCAGCTAAGGGCCTAGTTATCTATTTCTAACAAAAATGATCGAAATGACATTTAATATTGCCCCACCCGGCAAAATCACAAATAAGTTTCTTGAGAAAATGATTGTACCCACAAGTCGTGTAATTTCTCTTGTATTCTTTCGTGGTGGGAATGACTGAGTAGTCTTAACATGGCTCTGATCCACCCTGACGCAGTTAGCGGAAACTAAGTGCCGCAAGAAAGGAGATTGTGTTGGATTGTTTGGGGGAGGAGACCAAACAGCAAGGTCATCCGTCTCATCGGATTAGGGAAGGACAATGAAGGAAGTCGGCCGTGCCCTTTCAAAAGAACCATCCTGGCATTTGCCTGGAGCGATTTAGGGAAATCGCGGGAAACCTAAATCAGGATGGCCGGACGCGGGATTGAATCGTCGTCCTCCCGAATGTGAGTCCAGTGTGCTAGCCACTGTGCCACCTCGCTCGGTCCGAAGAAGGGAACTTCGGGATCTGCAGACTTCACCTTCTTTGGTTTGACAATGAACCCAGCCTTGCAAAGACTCGCTAGTACTTCCCTAATATCTTCAAGATTTTCATCAAAACTTTCGCTGAAAACTACCAGAACATCCAGGTAGTGAAAACACTACGAAACCTAAGGTCAAGAAAAGCCTTATCTAAAATCTTGAAAAGCAGTGCGACACCTGTCAACAGGCTAAACGGAACCTTGTTGTATTCACAGTGGTTCCATTTGGTGATGAAAACTGTTACAGGTTTCGGTTCTTCAGCTAGATGAATCTCATGATAAGACTGACTTAGGTCAAGAGTAGTAAGTATTTTCTTTCTGAAACCATCCAAAATGGTTCTGCATATCAGATAGTTGTATCAACTGAATAATTTTATTTATTGCATGGTGGGCCTCTATTGAACATACACTGCCTCTGCATCTTGGGTACCACATAAATTGAGAAGAATAAAGCGATCTAGAAGGCCAAATAGCTCCCTGCCTAAGCATTTCGTATACTGCGACTTCCAGCGCCTTTATGCTAGGTGGAGAGAGCCGATATGGCGGATGTCTCACTGCGATATCTTTTATAAGTTCTGTCTTATATTCTCCCCCCTTCACTTCCAGCCAGCGATCACACACACGATATCAGGAAACCGAATACACAACTGACGCAGCCAGCCAGTCTGTTTGCGAGGTGAGTGACTAAAATCAAGATCTTGCTTGCTACCCGCATTCGCCGTAAGCAGTCTGTTTAACTGCTTGGAATGCCTCTGCTAACGATGCTTACAGAATAGGTAACTGTGGCTATTATTAAATCCGAAAGAAAATATCCCTCTCATCCGAAGCAGACTCAGATACGTCATACGAATAAAATCGGTCCCAGAAGTAAAGGAATCGATAAAATTGAAGCCTCTTTCATATTAAGTGCTTAAGTGAAGTGTTGAATGTGCACCTTAACCGGAATTCCCCAAACAATGCATCTCAGCAGAATTAGCTACTCTCAATGATTGCACGAACTTTGTTAAACATGTAGTGTAACACTTTTTATTTGGAAAGCGGGTTGGTTTTATTCAAGTTTCCAATGAACCGTATCATTCCCCACTCCTTTGGCCACAAATCCTATCGTTCAGTATAATGTTTATCAGAAGTCACGGCCTTGTGAAATAGGGAGGAGGAGCGGACGGAGGTCCAGGGCACTCAAATGCTGTTGGGGTGGGAAATTGCCTCTAAACGTGGAAGAACCAGCAATGACCAACACCATGAGGATGCAGAAGGCAATGCAAACAACATTAGTAAAGACACATAATATGTAATTCAGTACGTAAAAAGAGATGAAAATGTAATAATCATGGGGGATCTATGTGTAGTTGTAGGGGAAGGAGTAGAAGATAGTTACCGGTGAATATGCGCTTGATAGTAGGAATGAGAGAGGAGTAAACTGATAGAGTTCTGCAATAAATTTTAGCTAGTAATAGCGAACACACTGTTCAATAATCACAAGACGAGGAGATCTACTTGCAGATTGCCGGGAGTTATGAGGGAATGTCCTTTAGATTACATCACGGTCAGCAGAGATTCTGAAATCAGATACTTGGTTGTCAGACATACGCAGGAGCAGATATAGACTCAGATCACAATTAAGTAGTGATGAAGAGTAGGCTGAATTTTAAGAGACTAGTCAGGAAGAATGAATACCCAAAGAACTGGGATACGAAAGTACTAGGGAATAAATAGATAACGCTAGAAGTTCTCCGAAGCTATAGATAATGAGTAGCTCAGCAGACAGTTCAGTTGAAGAGGATTAGACATCTCTAAAATGGACAGTCATAGAAGTTGAAAAGAAAAACATAGGTACAAAGAAGGTAATTGCGAACAAGCCATGGTTGGTTGTTTTGGGGAAGGAGACCAGACAGCGAGGTCATCGGTCTCATAGGTTTAGGGAAGGACGGGGAAGGAAGTCGGCCGTGCCCTTTGAGAGGAACCATCCCGGCATTTGCCTGGAGCGATTTAGGGAAATCACGGAAAACCTAAATCAGGATGGCCGGACGCGGGATTGAACCGTCGTCCTCCCGGATGCGAGTCCAGTGTAACAAGCCATGGGTCATACAAGAAATACTGCACTTGATCGATGAAAGAAGGCTGGTTCAAAATGGTTCAAATGGCTCTGAGCACTATGGGACTTAACTTCTAAGGTCATCAGTCCCCTAGAACTTAGAACTACTTAAACCTAACTAACCTAAGGACATCACACACATCCATGCCCGAGGCAGGATTCGAACCTGCGACCGTAGCAGTCGCGCGGTTCCAGACTGTAGCGCCTTTAACCGCTTGGTCACTCCGGCCGGCGATGAAAGAAGGAAGTAAAAAAATGTTCAGGGAAACTCAGAAATACAGAAATATAAGTCGCATAGTAATGGAATAAACAGGTAGCGCAAGGAAGCCAAGGCGAAACGGTTGCATGAAAAATGTGAAGAAATAGAAAAACAAATGGCTGTCGGAAGGACTGTCAACCTACAGAAAACTCAGAACAACCTGTGATAACATTAAGGGTGCAATGGGAACTCCCTGTTAAACGCAAAGAAGAGAGCGGTTAGGTGCAAAGAGAACATTGAAGGCATCTATGACGGCGATGACTTGTCTCGTGTGATAGAGGAAGAAATAGGAATCCATATAAATAGATAGAGGATCCGGTATTACGTATTAGACTCAGAATTTAAAAGGTCTTTGGAAGACTTAGGATTAAATAAGACAGAAGGAACTGGTAACATTCCCTCGGAATTTCTAAAATCATTAAGGAAGAGGCAACAAAACAACTATTCATGTTTGTGTGTAAAATGAATGAGTCTGGCGATATACCATCTGACTTTCAGAAAAATATCGTCTACATAATTCCGAGATTGTAAGAACACAATGAGTTTAACAGCTCATACATCCAAATTACTAACAAGACAATATACAAAAGAATGGAAAAGTAAATTTGGGATGTGTTAGATGACGATAAGTTTGCTTTAGGAAAGGTAAAGTCACCGGAGAGGCAGTTCTGACGTTGCGGTTGATAACGGAAGCAAGACTAAAGAAAGATCAAGATACCTTCATAGGGTTTGTCGACCTGGGAAAGCGTTCGACTATGTCAAACGTAGCAAGCGTTCGAAATTCTCAGGAAAATAGGGGCGAGCTATAGACAGAGACGGGTAACAGACCACATGTACAAGAGTCAAGAGGGAATTATTATAGTGGATGACCAACAATGAAGTTCTCGGATTAAAATGGCCGTAAGATAGGGACACAGTCTTTCACCCCTACTGTTTAATATGCTTATCGAGCAAGCAATGAAGGAAATAAAAGAAAGGTTCATGAGCGGAATTAAAATTCGAAAAGAAAGAATGTCAGTCATGAGATTCGCCGGTTAAATTTGTGTGTTCAGTGAAAGTGAAGAAGAATTACAGGATCTGCTGACATGAATAAACAGTATAATGTACACTACGGGCCATTAAAATTGCTACACCACGTAGATGACGTTCTACAGACGCGAAATTTAACCGACAGGAAAAAGATTTTGTGATATGCAAATGAATAGCTTTTCAGAGCATTCACACAAGGTTGGCGCCAGTCACGACACCTACAACGTGCTGACATGAGGAAAGTTTCCTACCTACTTCTCATACACAAACAGCAGTTGACCGATGTTGCCTGCTGAAACGTTGTTGTGACGCCTCGTGTAAGGAGTAGAAATCCGTACCATCACGTTTCCGACTTTGATAAAGGTCGCATTGTAGCCTATCGTGATTGCGGTTTATGGTATCTTAACATTGCTGCTCGCGTTGGTCGAGGTCCCATGACTGTTAACAGAGTGGGGAATCGGTGGGTTAAGCAGGGTAATACGGAACGCCGTGCTGGATCCCAACGGCCTCGTATCACTAGCACTCGAGATGACAGGCGTCTTATCCGCATGGCTGTAACGGATCGTGCAGCCACGTCTCGATCCCTGAGTCAACAGATAGGGGTGTTTGCAAAACAACAACCATCCGCACGAACTGTTCGACGAGGTTTGCAGCAGCATGGACTATCAGCTCGGAAAACATGGCTGTGGTTACCCTTTACGCTGCATCACAGACAGGAGCGCCTGCGATGGTGTACTCCACGACGAACCTGGGTGCACGAATGGTGAAACGCCATTGTTTCGGATGAATCCAGGTTCTGTTTACAGCATCATGATAGTCGCATCCGTGTTATTGGAGACATCGCGGTGAACGCACATTGGAAGCGTGCCTTCGTCATCGCCATACTGGCGTATCACTCGGTGTGATGGTATGGGGTGCCATTGGTAACACGTCTCGGTCACCTCTTGTTCGCATTGACGGCACTTTGAACAGTGGACGTTACATTTCAGATGTGTTATGACCCGTGGCTCGACCCTTCATTCGAGCCCTGCGAAACCCTACATTTCAGCAAGATAATGCACGACCGCATGTTGCAGGTCCTGTAGGGTCTTTCTGAATACAGAAAATGTTCGACTGCCGCCCTGGTCGGCACGTTCTCCAGCTCTGTCACCAACTGAAAACGTCTGGTCAATGGTAGCCGAGCAACTGGCTCGTCACAATATGCCAGTCACTACTCGTGATGAACTGTGGTATCGTGTTGAAGCTGCATGGGCAGCTGTACCTGTACACGGCATCCAAGCTCTGTTTGACTCAATGCCCAGGCGTATCAAGGCCGTTATTATGGCCAGAGGTGGTTGTTCTGGGTACTGATTTCTCAGGATCTATGCACCCAAATTGCGTGAAAATGCAATCACATGTCAGTTCTAGTATAGTATATTTGTCCAATGAATACCCGTTTATCATCTGAATTTCTTCATGGTGTAGCAATTTTAATGGCCAGTAGTGTATACATAATACAGACTGAGAGCAAATGGTGGAAAGACGAAAATATTGGGAAGTAGCAGAAATGACAACAACGAGAAACTTATCAGGATCAATGATACTAACACTGGGAAAAAGGGATTTACTAGTATCAAGCATAGGCCTACATTTGAGGAAAAAATTTCTGAGAATGTAATTTTGGAGCAAGGCATTTTATGGTCGTGAAATACGGAAAGTGGGCAAACCGGAACAGAAGAGAATCGAAGCATCTGAAACATGATGCTACAGACGAATATTGAAAAGTAGGTGGACTGATAAGGTAAGGATTAAGGAGGTTCTGGAAAGAAATACACGGAAAACACAGAGGAAAAAGGGACAGGATGATAGGACATCTGTCGAGATGTCAATGGATAACTTCCATGGTATCAGAGGAGTTGTAAAGTGTAAAAACTTTAGAGGTAAACAGAGATTAGAATAAGTCCATCAAATAATTGAGAACGTAGGTTGCAAGATGATGACGTTGGCACAGGAGATAAATTCGTGGAGGGCTACATCAAACCAGTCAGACGGCTCAAAAGACTGATGTCTCAAAAATATAAACAAACAATTTCAGTTCGGTGTGGCAGCGTTACGCCAGTTTACTGGGGGGCACTGTATACCCGCTTGGTACCACTCCACTGGTCGATGTCGTAGACAAGGTCTTGCTGTATCAATAACCTCCCCATCATCCTACATGCTGTTTCTCGTGGACGAAATAGATGAGAGTCAGAAGGTGCGAGATCAGGGCCGTAGTGATAACGAGGAAGAACAAAATAATGAAGTTTTGTCAGCTCTCAAGTATGCAGTTTCCCGTCAGGCCTTGCACTGTCATGGAGAAGGAGAAGGACGTTAACATTTTTGTGGCGACGAACACACTGAAGTCGTTTCTTCAGTTCCCTGACGGTAAAACAGTAGTTCTACCAGGAGTGAGGACATCAAACAGAACAACCCTTTCAGAATCCCAGAAGATCATCACCATAACTTTACCGGCTGGGGAACAGCTTTGCACGTTTTCTTCAGAGGAGAAGTTATGTGGACTGCAGTTTTCTTTCAGGGGCTCAAAGTAATGAACCCACGTTTCATCGCCTGTGGCGATGTTCGACAAAAAATTGTCAGGACGACTGAGTCAGCAGTACCAACAGGTAATTGGTTGTGATCCGTCGATGACTCGATTGAGAGTGTCTGCATGCTCCAACAAAGCAAGACTAACAGAGCGTGCGGCCGGCCAGCATGCGGGAAATACGACAGGACCACGTGGTCTTGTTGCGGCAGACGCCTCGCCTCGCCCAACGACTCACCGTGCTTTCGTTCCCTGGCAGGTCTCCGTATACTTCGGACAAGCGCCTATGAATATCTCCGATGCTCTGGTTTTCCGCCGAGGAAACTCAGCTTTCAGCTTGGAACACACCTGCTATAAAAGATGCCATTTTCAAGGAAACAAACTGTGCCATCACCTATTGGAACTTCATGACGCTATAGGGGTTGAAGCAGGAGTATTCCACGATGCCCCACAACAAATTCAGCATTTTTTCAATCGAATTGTTTGGGAAAAAAGTGTGTTGCATTACGTGCTCAACGCCCCTCGTATTTCCCCACCAGTGTCATGTAGCTTTCATACAGTGTGATGAGTCAAACACCACACTCTCCCAGAATCGAAAAGGGCACTCTCTGGTAGTTTAAATAACGAATCAGACACTTAAGGCACCTGTGAAATCGGCGTCACAAGAATTTTTCTACGAAACGGTCCTCACGGCGAAACACCCTTTCGCTCCTGACAGACACTAGATTGTTTGTTTGCGGATAGTCCTTTGGCACCCATAACACCTAATATGAGATAAACGCACTCTGTTGTCGGATACCCCTTCCATGTCCGGCTGCTGGTTCCTTACCCCACTCCCGAAACCAGTGGCATCAGCAAGCCGTACGACCTCCACATCCGAAATTAGTTTCTCAAAACACTGGAAATTTTTCGGGCACTTACTAAAAGCCACTCTATGTCTGTCATCGGGAATCGACTCTTCCAAAATATTATGAACAGTCTGACGCCCACCCCCCCAGCCTTTGACACTTAGCCTTCTTCAAAGACTGCTCTAAACGCCCCTTAACCATGGGACATTAAACTTAATGAAATTGCTCGTCATTCAAGCCAAATATCTGTTCCACATTCTGTTATTTCGCTATAAAGTAAAGCGTCCCTGCAACTTCGAAAGGGTTCGGTAACTTAGTAAAGAACCTGGAAAACCGTGTGCCCAATTCTTGAGACTGGTTCTGCGGAAAAGGTTCCCCCCCTCAGTTTCCAATTCGCCGGAATAGCTAATTCTCTGCATTCTTGCAATTAAGCCCTCAGCTGATTCCTGTAACTGTTTACAACTCGTATCCTCGATGTTGAGGCTACGAAGATCCCGAACTCCATTTGCGTAATCCGCCAAACGTGGTTTGTTTCTACTAAGCTGTGAGTACGAGGTGTTTGTTACTACTAAAAAACACAGTAACGAATCTCTCTCTTCAACGGATTGGAAATAAAAGCCAACCAGTTGCAAAATACAGGTTTATTAAATCTGGACCGTTTCGACAGTTTTAAAACTGCCTTCTTCAGAAGATATTGTACGTAGAGTTACATACCCATATCCAATGTAGGAGTCGGTGACTGTCTAGTACGTGTGCGTGTCTACCAATTAACGAGGGATTAAAGTACATGATTTAAAAACAGTGGCTCTCTACTATAGGTATTTGATATTACGTACAATACCTTCTAGGAAGACAGTTTTAAAACTTCGAAACCATGGTCAAGGTTTAAGAAACATGTACTTGGCAACTTCTAGACCGTTATTTCCAATTAACTGAAGCTCTTGCATGCACAGTTGCTGAAGCTCAACCCTGTCCAAAACCTTAGGATGTATCTCACGAACATACATTTAGTGCTAAAATGCTACAATCGCCTCAACTGTTGACAGTTTATGGGGTGAGGAGGAGAGAGCTACAGATCCGTCAGCTGATTTCCTCAACGGGCGCGTCAGCTCAGCAACGCTTCTGGAAATATCACATCCTCTAATAGTCAGTTCGTAATCTCCTCTTTGTGTAAATGTGCCACACCAAGCACCTCCCTCACACGCATTATTCCTTTAAAATACAAATAACAAGTAGTTCCGACCAGGGCAAGCAAAATCACGCAGAATTATTTGTTAATATTCGAAACAACTACCTGTCTACAATATACGCATCCTCACTATCTTGCTATTAACAGCACCGCTGTCCACACACACGAAACCACGCTCTAGCAACCAATGTGTAACGCCTTTAGGAGTAGTGGTACTGGGAGCTGAGCGAAACATTTCATTATTTCTTAAAACAATCTTAAACACTCGTTTTCGATCACGAGGATTGACCTGTAAATTAGCTTTATACTTCATTATTAATTAAGAAATCGACAAGTCACAAACAACAAAATAGTATCAAGGAACTTTTTTAAAAGCTGGTGAAGTGTGACATAGAAATATAACAAACTTTCTGAAAATAAACGGAATTGTTTTACACCAATAAATGTTATCAAAACTAAATAATCTTTAGCCAGAACTATGCCTGCGAAGTATTGACTGAAAACAACCGAACAAGAAATGAACTCAGGAAGCCATGTTTCTTAGCAGGAAATGATACAGTAAGTCACTAAGAGATGCTTTAAACAACAGAAAAATCTTTCTTAAACTAAGCAATAGATATCGGCCACTAGCACCGGCCTCACAAGTTTGATTAAAAAATGTTCTACCTTCACTTGCTTCAGATTCAATACGGGGTCCGTAATTTAGAATGGTACAGTGTAACTGCCACCAAGCCGTGCAAGGAAAAAATTTATCTCGGTACACAGTTCAGTTGCTTGTCGGTAGAAAGTGCCCACCCGCCATCGGAACCCGACGCTCGGCCAGGTGTACCCGCGCCATCGACGTCGTTCCAGCCATCTGACAAGCTGATCGCTCCACAAGAATCTCTGACCACCGGGGTTTCAGTGCAGCTCGTCCTATCCGAGCGACGTATTCTAGCGGCGGTGGACTCGCTTAGAGATAATTCAAATCCGTGGGTATTGGCGATTCAAACGAACCGTCATATATGTAGCATAGGCCAAGGGTATAAACTGGCCATTTCATTGGTCGAGCCACATCAGAATACCATCAAAGTAACGATGGATTGTACCGTTGCGCAATAAATGACACCGGCGTGTGTTTAAATGTGCTTGGATAAAGTCAATCGCATATCATTAAGATTACTAAACGAGTACATTAGACCAGTGGTTCTTGCTTAAGACCCAATACTGACACCGGAGGGCGACACCTCTCGTCGCAACGGAAGTTGGTGGCGGCGGTGGGGTAGTGGAAGGAGTTTGGGGTGGGGGTGGGGGGAGAGATTGTAGACACTCAAAGAGAAACTTTATTTTCACCAAATCATGGTTATTGATAGAAGCTTACCGCTTAAGCATTCCAGATCTATGTATTTTAAGGTATCATACCAAATATTTCGAGTGAAAAAATGAATAATATATTGGAAGAACATGCATTTTTCTAAAGGCTTCCGTAGCGACCGCCTTGTCGTACCTAAGCGGGTATTGTGGCCAGTGCCATTGCAACAGATCCCATGTTTGTTAAAAAGTTTCATATCAGCGCACACCCCGCTGCAGAGTGAAAATCTCATCCTGGAAACAACCCACGTTTGTTCTTCTGATGTCTGGGCACATTTTCTAGACATCTTCAAGCCCTACTATCTGAAATCGGTCTTTTGTATTAGGCCAAATGTAACAGTACAGAGACGGTTTTAAATAATATTACTTTATTGATTCAAAATATCACATACGGATACAATGACAGATGATAACTTTGCATATATAACAGGACGTAAAAGTCAGTCTGACCTGAAACACTTGGCGTGGTATCAGGAAGTTACTAACTCCTCTTGGGGTGAACATTTTGGCCGTCTTTCCGGCCGAGTACTGTGGCCACTGTTTCAGATCTAACGCTATTTCTGCATTATTTATGCACAGAAGAAACTATGAAACTGAAGGAAAATAACAAGGTACTTCATTTGTAGACCAAAAGACGTTGTTTAAACATTGATATTGTACAAATTGTTACTCTTCATACAAGAGAAATAACAAGATTTGTATAAATGGATTATCTTACATGAGACAGTTCAAAAACAGAGAAATTACAAAAGAATAACGGAAGAATAACGGAAGAAGTTTCCTTCGCCACTCGCACTAACAACAATGTCGATGTATATTAGAACTCCTCTCGGCAAGCAGCAATCTGTTCAGGTCAAATGGTATCCAATGGCCACTTTCCCTGTCCTGGCCGCTTTACCATACCTTCCCCCACCGGTCTATTATTTGGTAACATTCATAAATCAATATATTATATTAATTAATAACAATCATTTATCATATGAGATACGATAGTAAATGTTTAGTAAACGTTTTGAATATCACTTTTCTTTTATTCATTGTATTGTATTACTTGCACAAACTTTGACAACATTTGAAGATGACCCCATGTACATCGCGCATTCTCTAATCCATGTTACTTTCATTTTACATTTATACCACAGCAGCTGATCGGTGCCACTTGGGCATCATCGTAATTAGTCGGCATTGGAAGACACACAGACGTCGTACATGCAGAAAAACTGCCTTTAGGGGTGTAGCTTTTTTGTTAATAGGAACTGTATTTAAAAATTCTAATCATCTAACATCAAATTATGACGTGCCATCTTAACTGCAAAAAGCAATATACAGTTCCTGGTGGTGGGGCATTCATACAATTGCAGTTAATCAAAAATCCCCATTTCCACGAATTTTTTTCCACAATGTGTCACATGTGCAAAGAAGTTCGTGTTGGCCGGCCGTGGTGGCCAAGCGGTTAAAGGCGCTACAGTCTGGAACCGCGAGGCTGCTACGGTCGCAGGTTCGAATCCTGCCTTGGGTATGGATGTGTGTGATGTCCTTAGGTTAGCTAGGTTTAAGTAGTTCTAAGTTCTAGGGGACTGATGACCTTAGAAGTTAAGTCCCATAGTGCTCAGAGCTATTGGAACCATTTGAACCAAGTTCGTGTTGGGGGGGAAGTGGAGGGGGGGGAGGGAGGCGGCTTCAGGAGGATTGTTTTCTCGGAAGCGATAGAATTTTGTTGAATACTCTTCGGATAAAAATTTATAGGAGAGAAAGGAGAAGAACGTTTGTCAGGTAACTCGTATCAGTCAGTGCAGAATCTGACACAATAGTACATGTACACCTCGCTTCCGAATCAGCAGGTGACAGGACTGTTGGTTCCAAATACATTGTTTGCTTCCTTATATATGACATAACATATGGATAAAATGAACAAAAGGAGGCGATAGAACTACACCTCCACAATGAAATAATGACACCTTTCTTCAAGATGCTCGTATGTCAGAAGGATCTTTTCATCGTACTACTGAACGACACAGGCAATGCAGTACGGTATATAACAGTTAACTTGGTTTCAATGTCACTAACATGTGGTAGATCTTCTATATTACTTTCGTTTCTTTTACAGTTTCTCAGATCTGAATACATTATTGCTGTTGTTGTTGTGGTCTTCAGTCCTGAGACTGATTTGATGCAGCTCTCCATTAAGAACACTGATAACGATGTCCTCTTGAGTAGTCCCCTCCTGGAGATCCGATTGGGGGACTATTTTACCTCCGGAATATTTTACCCAAGAGGACGCCATCATCATTTAACCATACAGTAAAGCTGCATGCCCTCGGGAAAAATTACGGCTGTAGTTTCCCCTTGCTTTCAGCCGTTCGCAGTACCACAACAGTAAGGCCGTTTTGGTTAGTGTTGCAAGGCCAGATCAGTCAATCATTCAGACAGTTGCCCTTGCAACTACTGAAAAGGCTGCTGCCCCTCTTCAGGAACCACACGTTTGTCTGGCCTCACAACAGATACCCCTCCTTTGTGGTTGCACCTACGGTACGGCTATCTGTATCGTTGAGGCACGCAAGCCTCCCCACCAACGGCAAGGTCCATGGTTCATGGGGGGAGGACATTTTTGCTAATCATATAAGTTAACTCCAGGTCTATACAGTGGTGACAAGCACACACAGTGAATAACGAAGCACGGAAAACACGGATAGTAGTTGAAACTATATTTATTCGTAAAATTTTCCATACTTCCGTATTACATAAATTCTTGCTGACATGCACATGCTAGTCCCTCCACACAAGATCCACGGTAGTCCGTTATTATCTGAACAGAATGTGAGCGTCGCTACACAATACTAAGCACGGCGAGCGCCATGTAACAATATTTAAATTCTTCGTGGCAGGATGGGTCGTAATATGATTACCACAAGAACTAGGTATTCGTAAAAGAGTTAATGATAATAAATAATGGCTCACTTAGCTTCTATTTTCGCTCTGTAACTGGAAGTAAGCGTTTTATAGTTCACTGTCATACATTACGTAGTTTTTACTTCTTTTAGACATTCAATTTTGATAAGAATCCTACGAAATGTTATATGGTATTCAGCTTTCTTCTGCTATCAGTCTTCTGACCGATTTTATGTGACCCCTTAGTATTTTCTCTCATGTGCCAATATTTTCATGGCAAAGCAGTATCTGCATCTCTGTCTCTCTAGTTATTTCTGGTACGTACACAGGGTTGCCAAACTGTCGCTTGCTGAGATGGTCCCCACAACAAAAGAACAATGAAATTTCGTGGAAACATCTGTAAGGACATGCGGAAGAAAAGAGACGAATTAACCACTGAAAGCAACACATTCTAATCTCCACATGAGAAGGTAACATTTGTTATCTATGTTCCATGTTTACGTTCCAAGCTACAACGTTGTTCAATCTGACTACCATCTGCATCTACAATCGCCTAGAACAGCGCTAGAGATACCATTTCGCAGCACTTTTCCATTGGTGAACCATGAAATAGCAACTGAAAATATGTTCGTGCGTTCGTCTGCAGCCTGAAGATCGCACATTGCATCCAGCATTTTTACCTGTGGCAATTTGTGGTGCAATTGGCCGTCAGCCTCTCCGAGGAGCAATTTCTAAATCACGCGTTATTTCGAACATCCGAGTCATGTTCTTCAAACCTGGTGAGGAAAGAGGCCTTCTCCGCGTTTCTTTAATGCGTCAGTAATCGCAAAGAGCAGCGGAAATATTGCTTTTGATTCGATGAAACAGCTTTGCGAGCCCTGCTCACTTTGTCGAGACCCATGTTGACTCTCTGCAGCTACAGTGTACACATACGCTTATGTTTCAACTCTACGTCGCCATACCAGTAAAGGCGAGTCACGATACCAACACTGCTAACAACGCAAACACTGCAACGCACACTCTGAACGTCATTCCTATAAAGTTGGGTACCCATAGCGTAGTTTTCCCTCTGCAGTGGCTCAAGTAGCGGAAGTTTAAATATAACCTCTGTGTAGTAATGTCAGTCTCTATCTTTCCCCACAATTTTTACAATCTGTGCGCCCGCAAAGTTATTCCTTGCCCATAGTGTAAATAGTTTTCCGTCTGCAACAGCTCAAGTAGCAGAAGTTTAATTATAACCACTGTCTATGAGTGTCAGTCTGTCATTCCCCACAATTTTTACAATCTATGTGCCCGTAAAGTTATTCCTTGATATGTTAAAATATGGAGTCTCATCCCGTACCTTCTATAGTTTGTGTTCTTTATACATTCGTTATCTCGCCAATTCTATTGAGAATATCCTCGTTTCTTATTTTATTAGTCCGCTTAGTTTTCAGAACTTTTCAGTAATATCACATTATCACATTTTAAACAGTTTTATTCTTTCCTTCTCCGGTTTTCCCGCAATTCTAATTCAGTTGCAACGTCTCACACAGTAATTTTAAGAGCTCTAACCGTGAGCGTAATAGTTGGCTATCGGGCTATAGGGTGACAGACTTAATGCACACGAACGCACAAAACATTTAGCTACTGCGTAAGTCTTCTTGGCTTACTTGTCATTATTTACAACGAAATTAATCATAAATGAAGGTAAGTTCCTGTGAAATAAAAGAAACGTCCTACAACTCAATTTATAAATCTTCTTGGCTTCTTTATAATTATTTACAACGAAATTAATGGTTCAAATGGCTCTGAGCACTATGGGACTTAACATCTGAGGTCATCAGTCCCCTTTAACTTAGAACCACTTAAACCTAACTAACCTAAGGACATCACACACATCCATGCCCGAGGCAGGATTCGAACCTGTGACCGTAGCGGTCGCGCGGTTCCATACTCAAGCGCCTAGAACCGCTCGGCCACACAGCCCGCATGAAATTAATCATAAATTATGCTAAGTTCCCGTGAAATAAAAGAAACGTCCTAAAACTGAATTTATTAAAAAAACAATAGATTAAACATTCATGTTCGAACGAAATATTTCCCTCAGCGCGCTATTAAACACTTTATAATTTTGCTTCGCCTATTATAGGTTCAAAACACTTTCATTACATGTTGAGTCGACCGACTCTGCCCCACTATTGTCTCGCGCATTCGCTCACATTGTCGTCGCTACACGTAACGCCCTCGCCCGCGAAAGAGGTGGTAGACTGTAGAAAGTTCTAGAAGCTAAGGCTCGCCAGTTAGTGCCTGCTGATAGGTAGTCGGTTGGTAAGGACATAGAACACAGCATCCTTCCACATACAATCCTATGTTCGATTCGTAGTTTCTCAGAAACTTCATTCTCATCTTAAAAACCTACATTCTCAGAAACTTCTTTCTCATCTTAAAGATCATGTTTGATATTAGCAGACTTGTTTAGGCGAGGAAGTCTTTCTTCTCCAATGATAGTGGCCTCAGATGTCCCATTCTTTGCATTCGACACACGATATTTTGCTTCTCAGGCAGAACAGAGCTTTCATTTCGTCTAGTATGTTTGTTTTCAGTTTTAATGCTAAACTTTTCGCCAATTTCATTCCTGCTACTCCAACATTTTCATCTACCTTTGGGATACGATCAGCCTGTATTTTGAATCCATTAGACCATCCAAGTCAAGTGGACTTCAACACAGGATAGTTACATCGTCAGCGATTGTTATCATTGATATCCTTTCACTCTGACTTTTAGTCGCTTTTAGAATATTCCTTTTGTTGCCTTGACCGTTTCTGCGATATACGGTCGAAAGGTATACAAGAAATACTGCACCCTTGCCTTACGAGCACTTCTCTCTTACTCTTCCATTCGTATTGCGCCCTCTTGGTTGCACATTGTACGCTAACCGTCCTACTTACAGCTTATAGCTTACAGCTTATAGCTTATGTAAGCGATATTCAAACATCTTGCAATCTACATACTGTCGAACGTTTTTTCTAGACCAACAAATCCTATCGAAGTGTCTTGATTTTTCTTGTCTTTCTTCCATTAACACGAATAGTGTGAGAGCAGCCGCCTCTCTGGTGCATTTGCCTGTCCTACAGCAAAAAACTGACAATTTCATAAGAGGGTATTAATTTTGTTTTCTACACCATTTACCCTCATGATAAAAAATATCCTTTGATATGTTGCCCCATTTACTGGAAAGTTAATATACACAGATACCAAAAAAGGATACACCAGTTTTCGAGCAATGGATGGATGGCTTCCAAAATGACAAAAATGGTACTATCACTTGAGCCCGAACAAAACACAAAGTAGTGGAAAATGGGGGCAGTTTTGCTTTTGGAGAAATAGTCTCTTAACAATAAGATCTGAAGACGCTTTTCTTGACGGGGCAAACCGTCTGACGCATAAATTTTCTTGAAGCATACCTGTAAAGCAAGTGCTATAGATCGTTAATGATTGTGGTGGTATCTACAAACAATCTGGTGGATATATTCGTACAGAAGAACCGCCACACTTGAAAATCATAACAAAATTGCTGAGATGCACACACAACATCAAATCTTGTTAGGGACTGCCAACTGAATCTCGAAATAAATAAATATAACGTAATGCAAATATGTAGGGCAAGTGTCTTTAAAAAATGTTCAAATGTGTGTGAAATCTTACGGCACTTAACTGCTAAGGTCATCAGACCTTAAGCTTACACACTACTTAAGCTAAATTATCCTAAGGACAATCACACACACCAATGCCCGAGGGAGGATTCTAACCTCCGCCGGGACCAGCCGCACAGTCCATGACTGCAGCGCCTTAGACCACTCGGCAAGTGGCTTATTATTCGTTTTTTACACAACTGGCGACCGATCACTGGAAACGGTGCCGAGAAGTCGCGGGACCACTTCCAGTTGGATCACGGAAGTTCTATCTGCCTTCAAATATAGCTTTCGCTTCTCAGTGACATGAGGATTCGGCAGGAACGAGACGTGGCTCCAGTTCCACCTTAAACTGTTGCTCCTCTTTTTCCGGTCGAATAACTGGGATAAATAACCGACACGTGAGTCACCGAAGAAGACCTTGAATGTCGCCATAGAACCACAAGAAATTATTGTTTTATTGGAAATAGTCACAACCGTAAAATACCTTTGAGTATGAGTCCTCAGAGTCCTAAAGTAGAACGAGTGCATACACGTAGCTGACGTCATAGAATCCTATGGAAATGGGATTCTCTTTAGATCAATTCCTGGTTGTTGCTCGTTAGTTGCTAATTAAAGCGGTAATAGTGATAGGGTAGACAAAGATGACGTAAAGTAAGGTAACACGATTGGACAAGGAATTGTTTAACAAGCGCAAAAGGGTTACGCAGATTCCAAGTAGACCCGAGGGCACAAGAAGGACGTTAAGTGTCGCGAAGAGGTTTACGGTTTAAATTCCGAGAACGTATTTTCCCAGAGGAGTCGGAGGACATAGTACTTTCCTGCAGAGTCATCTCAGCGACCTGACTACGACGGAAAAACCAGCGGAATTAGTGCCCTGAAGCCTGCTTACAGACATATCATTACCTTTCTGTAAAATCACTTGACTTTCCGCTCGTAATACTTGTAACTGTACAGCTGTGGTGGAATCAGATCCTGGTCGCATAACGACCAGATAAATCAAATGCGAATGGGATTTCTTGCTGACGGCAGCCGAAGTTAGACCTCGTTATGTAGAAGATATCGCTTTCCAGATTTACGTCGTACACAAAGACGACTGCTGATTCCACGTAGACGCATCGTTCTCTCGTTTCTAAGAACTATAGAGCAGGGGTAGACACCATTTTTTGCCTACCGGTCACTTTTGTATCTCTGTTGGTAGTAAAATTAACTGCCACCCCAGTTCTACAGTAATAGAAGTTTATCAAGTAATGAAGTAACTATGTTATGAAGTTAATACAACAGAGTTGCAGCAAGTTAAAGTGTATATTAAAAATTACTTAACAAATACTTCGTCAAAATTTTATGAAAACCTACTTAAAATAATTTTAAGCCCCAACCGCCACAATTTAAGCTGTAACGGGAGCTGTACCTCTAAAAAAACTTTACACATAATTTCATATATCCAAACTTTTTCTTGCTGACAACCCACAGAAAAAGAAAAAAGTACCTCATGATACACTTTCGATATTCATGCACCTTTAAGCACGACGTTTTAATTTCTTACTACTTTTCTGTTAACTAACCGGCCGCTGTGGCAGAGCGGTTCTAGGTGCTTCAGTGCAGAACCGCACTGCTGCTACAGTCGCGGGTTCGAATCCTGCCTCGGGCGCGGATGTGTGTGATGTCCTTAGGTTTGTTAGGTTTAAGTAGTTGTAAGTCTATGGGACTGATGATCTCATGTTCCAACACTGTTATGTGCGGGTTTGGGCTAACTTATTGTGATGATGGCAGACGCCTCGCCCAACGACTCACCGTACTTTTGTTCACTGCAAAGACTCCGTAGACATTTTGCAAGCCCCTATGAATACCTGTGATGCTTTGGTTTTCCGCTCTCTGCTTGAAACGCACCACCGTTACAGACACCATTAGAAGGCTACGTATAGCGCCGTCCCCAATCGGCGGTACGTGGTATAGCAGTAACATTTCACGATGTCCCACAATGAATTCAGCGTTTTTGCAGTTGAAATTAGCTCAGAAAAAATGTGTTGGATTGCTTACTGAACGCCCCTCGTGGAACTTCTAACAATACCACCACTTGCAAAGTAGGTTAGAAATCAGATTATTAATGTTGCTCACGCAGCATATGTTCGCTTTATCTGGCAACAACAAAGTTATTAACTGTGAATGGTATCGTCAGAATGGAAATAATGAAGTCACTGTAAAAAAAGTCAAATTTTGGCACTTACCTTGAATGGATTCCCACGTAGATTTCGTCGAAGTTGTTATGGATCATGTTGTTGATTATAGGGTGATTCCACTTTGATTGCTAGAAGGTCCAGATCTGTATTTCAGCAATATTTGAAGACCTAACAAATGCGTTTTTCAGGAAATTCTTAATGATCAAACAATCCCAGATCAGAACAATGGTATGGCAGAAATAATTTTTCACTTGGTGTTCACGATCCACATTTTTATAAAACTTGTTGTAAATTCACATATACTTCTTCATAATCGTCACGTCATCAAGAAAACTATTTTTTATCAATCTTCATATATTTAATTTCCACTGTAACCAAACACAAGACTTGACTCTTCTTTCACAAAGCGAATTAACAACTTAACTTCTGCAAAGTGAAACAAAGACTGCTCTGTGTGCATTCACGCCAAAACGGTTACAGACAAGTCAAAGATTATGACAGTCTCACAGAAATGAATACACACAAGAACCATGTCACTGTAATATATGGATACATCGCAGTACCTATTCATTAATGAAACCAAATGTGAATATTGTCACAAAGAGAACAATTACAAACTCATGCAGCAGGCGTGTGTGCAAACAACCGAATCCCAGTACGTACTGTGGACAGCTTTGGCGAAGCAACTCATACAGGGTCACAATTATTGAACTGTGTAAAATAAAATCGTCATAACTTCTGAAAGGTTTGCGTTAGGACGTTCAACCTCCAAAGTTGGTCACGGGGCATGATGGGAATTAGCATGCGTATATTGGCTTGGTGTAGCGACGAAGCCAACTTTCATTTCGATGAGTTCGTCAATAAGCAAAATTGGCCCGTTTGGGCCATCGAGAAGTCTCTTCACCCTCAACGGTTTTACTTCTGCCGTAGCTCATCCCATCGTTTCCATATATAGTACGTCATCCACTGTTGAGTGCTTTTTGGTTTGCTTGGGGTTTAAGGGCGCTCAACTACTGTGGTCATTAGCGCCCAGTCACAATTGTTAGAGCACATAGAATCTAGTAAAACTCAAGGGGGGGACACCAGAAAGTTCTTACAAAGATGCAGATAAAATAAGTGAAAGAGTTAGACGTCTTTGGTCAAGCCAGTCAAAGTAATGAAACGAAGAACACGAGCAGCTGCTCGAGCGTCATCAGCTAAAATATCCTGTAAAGTAGATGGCAGAGACGGGACAACACGAGATTGACTAAAACGGCGACACGACAATAAAACATGGCGCACTGTTAATGCATGGCCACAAGGGCACTGCAGGGCTCGGTCACCGGAGAGCAGGTAGCAGTGGCTAAACCGGCAATGCCCAATCCGCAACCTGGACACAAGGACCTCTTCTCGCCGAGATGGTCGGGAGGAGGTTATCCAAGCAGCTGGGAACGGTTTTACTGCCCGGAGCTTATTTCCTTCAAGTGATGACCAAGTATCCCGCCACAACGACACAAGCCTCTTACAAACAACCCCACTAACGTCAGATGACGGGACACAATGGGAGGCTGGCCGAGGCAGGAGGACTGCAGCCTTGGCTGCAGCATCCGCAGCCTCATTCCCAGGCACTCCTACATGTCCGGGAATCCACAGAAAGCTGACAGAACCACCATTATCAGCGAAAGAATGGAGGGACTGCTGTATCCGTTGAATCAAGGGATGGACCGGATAGGGAGCTCCAAGGCTCTGAAGAGCACTGAGTGAGTCAGAGCAAAGTACATACGATGAATGGCCGTGGCGGTGGGCATACTGAACGGCCTGATGGAGAGCAAAAAGCTCGGCCGTAAAGCTGGAACATTGGTCGAAGAGCCGGTATTTAAAGGTGACGGCCCTGACGACGAAGGCACAGCCGACACCATCGTCAGTTTTGGAGCCATCGGTGTAAATAAAGGTGTGACTGGCAAGTCGCGCACGAAGTTCGACAAACCGTGAGCAATACACTGCAGCCGGAGTACCCTCCTTCGGGAGCGAGCTGAGGTCGAGATAAATATGAACCAGCGCCTGGAGCCAAGGTGGTGTCGGGCTCTCACCCTCTCTGAAGGTGGTAGGGAGAGCCAAATCCAATTGTCGAAGCAGGTGACGAAAGCGGACTCCAGGGGGCAGCAGGCCAGACACGTACAACCCATACTGACGGTCGAGAGAACCGGCGAAGAAGGACTGATAAGAGGGGTGATCGGGCATTGCCAACAGCTGGCACGCATACCGACAAAGCAGTACGTCGCGCCGGTAGGTCAATGGTAAGTCGGCAGCTTCACCATAAAGACTCTCGACGGGACTAGTGTAGAATGCTCCAGTCGCAAGACGTAACCCCCTATGGTGGATGGAGTTGAGATGGCGTAAGAGGGATGGCCAAGCAGACGAGTAGACGAGGCTCCCATAATCCAGCTTTGATCGGACTATGGACCGATACAAGCGAAGCAGGACAGTGCGATCCGCTCCCCAAGATGAACCACTAAGAACTCTGAGGACGTTAAGGGAACACGTACAACGGGCAGCCAAATAAGAGACGTGCAGAGACCAACAAAGTTTCCTGTCCAGTGTGAGCCCTAGAAACTTAGTTGGTTCCACGAACGGAAGAACAACGGGGCCGAGATATAAGGATGGCGGAAGGAACTCTTTGTATCGCCAAAAGTTGATGCAAACCGTCTTCTCTTCAGAGAATCGGAAGCCGTTGGCCACACTCCACGAGTATAGGCTGTCTAGACAACGCTGAAGGCAGCGCTCCAGGAGGCATGTTCTCTGGGCACTGCAGTTGATCGCGAAGTCATCGACAAAAAGAGAGCCTGAGACATTAGGTGGAATGCAATACATAATTGGATTAATCGCTATGGCAAAAAGGGCTACGCTCAAGACGGAGCCCTGAGGCACTCCGTTCTCCTGGAGGAAGACGTCGGACAATGCAGAACCCACACGTACCCTAAACTTTATATCTGTTAAAAAGGAATCAATAAAAAGGGGCAGGCGACCGCGTAGAGCCCACTGGTGCATAGTGCGGAGGATACCACCTCTCCAACAGGTATCATAAGCCTTCTCCAAATCGAAGAACACGGCTACCGTTTGGCGCTTTCACAAAAAGTTTGTCATGATGAATATCGACAAAGTCACAAGGTGGTCAACAGCGGAGCGGCGGCGACAAAAGCCGCATTGAACATTGGTAAGTAGCCGTCGAGATTCTAGAATCCAAACTAACCGAGCGTTAACCATGCATTCCATTACCTTACAGACACAGCTTGTAAGAGAAATGGGGCAGTAACTAGAAGGAAGGTGTCTATCCTTCCCGGGTTTGGGTATAGGAACAACGACGGCGTCACGCCAACACATGGGGACTTGACCTTCAGTCCAACCACGATTGTAGGTACGAAGAAGGAAGCTTTTGCCTGCCGGAGAAAGGTGTACCAGCATCTGAACGTGAATGGCATCTGGCCCCAGAGCAGAGGACCGGGACAGGGCAAGCGCACGTTCGAGTTCCCGCATAGTAAAGGGGGCATTATAATTTTCCAGATTCAGCGAGTGGAAGGAAGGTCGCCGAGCCTCTTCTGCCTCTTTCCTGGGAAGGAAGGCAAGGTGGTAATGGGCGGAGCTCGAAACCTCCGCGAAAAAGCGGCCGAAGGCGTTGGAGACATCCACAGGATCAACAGGGACCTCATTACCTGAGGTCAGGCCAGGTACCGAGGAGTGGGCCTTAATGCCCGACAGCCGGCGCAGGCCACCCCAGACTACAGAAGAGGGAGTAAAACTGTTAAAGGAGCTGGTGAAAGAGCCCCAACAAGCTTTTTTGCTGTCTTTGATGACTCTACGGCTTTGCGCTCCGAGTCGTTTGTATCCAATACAATTCGCCAACGTAGGATTGCATCGAAAGGTGCGTAAAGCACGTCGTCGAGCATGGATAGCGTCTCTACAAGCCTGATCCCACCAGGGGACGGAAACACGACGCTAAGAAGAGGTAGAACGAGGAATGGAACGTTCGGCAGCATTTATGATAACAGCCGTGAGGTATTCGACCTGACTGTTACAACTGAGAAAATCGTGGTCCGGAAAGGTCGCCAGGGAGGAGTAAAGTCCCCAGTCAGCTTTCGGTATGTTCCAGCTCGAAGGACGTGGGGATGGGGTGTATTGCAGGAGACGAACGACACAGGGCAAGTGGTCGCTCGGATAGGTGTCAGAAAGGACATACCACTCGAACCTATGGGCAAGAGTGGTAGAACAGATCGAGCGGTCCAAGTGGGAGTAGGTATGAGTAGAGACCGAGAGGAAAGTCGGGCGCCAGTATTGAGGCAGACAAGATTGAGATGGTTAAAGACATCCGCCAAGAGGGAGCCTCTATGACAGGATGCAGGAGAGCCCCAAAGGGGATGATGTGCATTGAAGTCGCCAAACAATAAAAACGGCGGAGGAAGCTGAACAATCAGGTGCGTCAAGTCAGCCCGACTAACTGCGGAGGACGATGGAGTGTAGACGGTACAAACAGAAAAAGTAAAGGCAGAAACAGTAATACGGACAGCTATGGCTTGGAGTGGGGTGGTCAATGGGATGGGAATAGACATCGTCCCGAACGAGCAACATGACCCCACCATGAGCTGGAATACCGTCCACAGGGGTGAGGTCAGACCGCTCCGAGATATAGTGGGTAAAAGCAATACGGTAAGTTGGGCGCAACTTGGTTTCCTGGACACCAAGGACGAACGAACAGTGCAGGCGGAGGAGCAGTTGTAATTCCTCCCGATTAGATCGAATACCTCTTATGTTCCAATGTAACAAAGCCATCGCTAGTCAGAAAAAAGGGGGAACGAAACGAGGGAAGAGCTGGTCACCTCGACGGCCGCGGAGGGCCAGGTTTCGAGGGAACAACGCTACAACCGATGGGAGGCGGATCCTGTTCCATCGAGTCGTCGCCAGCTGCTGCCGCTTTCCTGGGTTGCGCAAGAGGGGCAGCATCATTCGCCGACGAGAGGCCAGCTGAGCGCCTGGCAGCAGAGCGTCCTGGTGAAATTGAGGACGGCTGGGAGCAGCGACACACGGATGGAGCATCAGACAAAACGCGCTGGGGTGGAGAGGGAGATAAAGACTTCTTCTTGGAGGCCTTCATGGAAGTCTGTTGAGGCACGGGGATGGTGGGCTGGACCCGAAGAAGGTCCTCACGCGCGGGGTCCGTTTTGGAGCGCCGGACCTCGGAAGCCAGGGTCCGGAACGTTTCCCCGATGGACGCCTGAGAAGAGGATCGCTTCTCAGGCGGCGGAGGGGAAGGAGGAGGAAGGGTGGCCCCTGGGGCTGAGGGGCCCAAGGGAGGAGTATTTGGAAGGGAGGGATTTGGGAGGCGGAGGCATAGACTCCGGATGGGGTGAGGAGGTGGAGGGGGGACAGGATAGGGGTGAGGATACTGTGGAAGGAGTGGACACAACTGAGGCAAACGAAGTTGTCAACGTCACGGGATGGAGGTGGTCATACTTCTTCCTGGCCTCAGAATAAGAGAGACAATCCAAAGTTTTTAATTCTTGAATCTTCTTCTCCATCTGATACGCGGGGCAGTCTGAAGATCTAGGCGAGTGGACGCCAGGACAATTGACACACCGAGGTGGTGGGGTGCATGTATGTTCTTCACGAAGAGGACGTCCACAATCACCACAAAGGGGCTCAGCCTCACACCGTGACGACATGTGCCCAAAGCGCAAACACCGAAAGCAGCGCATAGGAAGCGGGACGTAAGGTCGCACGTCGCACCGGTAGCACATCACCTTTACCTTCTCCGGGAGAACGTCCCCCTCGAAGGCGAGGATAAAGGCCCTGGTGTCGATGCGAAGGTCTTTGGGGCCGCGCTGGACTCGCCGGACGAAATGCACGCCTCGGCGCTCCAGGTTGACCCTGAGCTCCTCATCACATTGCAGCAGGAGGTCCCGATGAAAAATAACCTCCTGCGTCCTATTCAGGGCCAGATGCGGGACAATGGACACTGGGATGTCCCCTAGTCGGTCACACGCCTGAAGCGCCACCGACTGTGTGGCGGAGGTGGTCTTTATAAGAACGGACCCCGAATGCATTTTACTGAGAGCCTCGATTTCCCTGAAGATGTCCTCAATGTGCTGGACAAAGAACATGGGCTTGGAGGTGGCGAACGTCCCCTAGAGGGTACATGAGGACCCCACCACAACGGGCTGGCTACCGTGCTGGATTTCGGGTGCCATGGAAAGTCCATCATGATCGTAGGTGCAGATGGGGACGCACTAGGGGCGTAACTTGTGCAACCCATCAGGCGTTTGCCGGCCGAAGTGGCCGTGCGGTTAAAGGCGCTGCAGTCTGGAACTGCAAGACCGCTACGGTCGCAGGTTCGAATCCTGCATCGGGCATGGATGTTTGTGATGTCCTTAGGTTAGTTAGGTTTAACTAGTTCTAAGTTCTAGTTGACTAATGACCTCAGCAGTAGAGTCCCATAGTGCTCAGAGCCATTTGAACCATCAGGCGTTTGGGCCCAATTTGAGGAACAGTGGGTGTGGTTACAACGCCTTTACAATGCTGAGTGCCAAGATCTTGGTGCACTGAGGACCAGTGATACACCACGTAAGGCGTCCTTCCCCAAAAGGCTCGTACTTCTGTAGAATTTTGAAAAATGGAGGTCAAACCCCAAGGGGGACCTACTACTAGGAGGCCGAAACAGTTCTCCTTTTAGTCGCCTCTTACGACAGGCAGGAATACCTCGGACCTATTCTTACCCTGGACCCGCAGGGGGAACTGTTGAGTGCATGCGGAGGATACCTTCTGGGTAACATGTTGTCTAAAGGAGTTACATGGTCGTTGTGAAAGAGTGAATTTGGATTAATAATGTAGCCCCTACTTATAATAGGATAAAGACGGCTGCAGTCTCTTGGAGAATATTGTAGGGTAATGGCGAACACTTAAGACTAGTCAAAGATACTGCCTTTCAGTGAATTCCGTCGCAATAGTCGCACGGGCTCGTCTGTAGCGAAATATTTTCTGTTCTCTTGCGTCTGTTGCATACTACGTGACAAATTCTATTGCTTGTATTAATAATATATATTTATGCTGACACATTGCTATAATTCCAGAAAAACATTTCATCTTAGCCTACATAACTAAGTGCTTATGAATTATCTAGGTTATGTAATTAAGTATTCAGACAACATTCAGTGCAGTGTCGTCCCAGTCTGTAATGGTGGTCAGTTGTCTGCAGTCCGATCATACTATTTGTAAAGTGTTTACCTTGAATCAAGATAGCTCAATTGATAATAAGAAAATAATATGTAATAAAATAAATGATATGTATAAACAATACCACGAGAAGCTGTATTCCCTTATTAGCGGTTTAGGAGGCTTACTAGAGGCGTAATAAGCTTTGATAAAGCTAACGTGCAAAACTTCTTCAACGTTCTGGAAGTGCAAGAAAAATACTTTCACCCTGCTCATAGAATGTATAATACTGACGAAACAGGTCCAACAATAGTTCTCTCGAGAGACTTGAAAGTTTTTTCTCGTAAGAGCAGACGTCAAGTTCGTGCTGCTACAGTAGAGAAGGATTTGCTTACAATTGTCGTTGTATCTACTGTACCAGCAAAAGCGAAAAATGAATATCTTAAATTAGCGATTTTTTTTTTTTGGGTAGGGTTTAAGGGCGCTCAACTGCTGAGGTCATTAGCGCCCAGTCACTGGTGTTAGAGCACATGGAATCTGCTAAAATTCAAGGGGATGGGGGACATCAGAAGGACCTGACAAAGATTCAGATAAAATAAGTAAAAAGGATAAATGTCTTTGGACAAGCCAGTTAAAGTTATAAAACGCAGAATACGAGCAGCTGCTCGAGCGTCATCAGCTAAAACATCCGGTAAAGTAGATGGCAGGGAGAGGATAACACGAAATTGACTAAAACGGGGACACGACAATAAAACATGGCGCACTGTTAATGCCTGACCACAAGGGCACTGCGGGGCTGGGTCACCAGAGAGCAGGTAGCGGTGGCTAAATCGGCAATGCCCAATCCGCAACCTGGTCAGAAGGACCTCCTCGCGCCGAGATGGTCGCGAGGATGTTGTCCAAGCAGTTGGGAGTGGTTTTACTGTCCAGAGCTTGTTTCCTTGGAGGGATGACCAAGCATCCCACCACAACAACACAAGCCTCTTACATACATCCCCACGAACGTCAGATGACGGGACACAATGGGAGGCTGGCCAAGGTCGGAGGACTGCAGCCTTGGCTGCAGCATCCGCAGCCTCATTCCCAGGCACTCCTACATGTCCGGGAACCCACAGAAGGCTGACAGAACCACCATTATCAGCGAAAGAATGGAGGGACTGCTGTATCCGTTGAATCAAGGGATGGACCGGATAGGGAGCTCCAAGGCTCTGAAGAGCACTGAGTGAGTCAGAGCAGAGAACATACGATGAATGGCGGTGGCGGCGGGCATACTGAACGGCCTGATGGAGAGCAAAAAGCTCGGCCGTAAAGCTGGAACATTGGTCGAGGAGCCGGTATTTAAAGGTGGCGGCCCCGACGACAAAGGCACAGCCGACACCGTCGTCAGTTTTGGAGCCATCGGTGTAAATAAAGGTGTGACCGGCAAGTCGAGCACGAAGTTCGACAAACCGTGAGCGATACACTGCAGCCGGAGTACCCTCCTTCGGGAGTGAGCTGAGGTCGAGATAAATAGGAACCGGAGCCTGGAACCAAGGTGGTGTCCGGCTCTCGCCCTCTCTGAAGGTGGCAGGGAGGGCAAAATCCAATTGTCGAAGAAGGCGACGGAAGCGGACTCCGGGGGGCAGCAGGGCACACACATACAACCCGTACTGACGGTCGAGAGAATCGGCGAATAAGGACTCGTAAGAGGGGTGGTCGAGCATAGACAACAGCCGGCAGGCATACCGACACAGCAGTACGTCGCGCCGGTAGGTCAATGGTAACTCGGCAGCTTCAGCATATAGACTCTCGACAGAACTAGTGTAGAAGGCTCCGGTCGCAAGACGTATCCCCCGTTGGTGGATGGAGTTGAGCCGGCGTAAGAGGGATGGCCGAGCGGACGAGTAGACGAAGCTCCCATTATCCAGCTTCGATCGGATTATGGACCAATACAAGCGAAGCAGGACAGTGCGATCCGCTCCCCAAGATGAACCGCTAAGAACTCTGAGGACTCTGAGGACATTAAGGGAACGTGTACAACGGGCCGCCAAATAAGAGACATGTGGAGACCAACACAGTTTCCTGTCCAATGTGGGCCCTAGAAACTTAGTTGTGTCCACGAATGGGAGAACAACGGGACCGAGATGTAAGGATGGCGGAAGGAACGCTTTATATCGCCAAAAGTTGATACAAACCGTCTCCTCTTCAGAGATCCGGAAGCCATTTGCCACGCTCCAAGAGTAGAGGCTGTCTAGACAACGCTGAAGGCAGCGCTCCAGGAGGCATGTTCTCTGGGCACTGCAGTAGATCGCGAAGTCATCGACAAAGAGAGAGCCTGAGACATTAGGTGGAATGCAATCCATAATTAGATTGATCGCGATGGCAAAAGGGGCTACACTCAAGACGGAGCCCTGAGGCACTCCGTTCTCCTGGAGGAAGACGTCGGATAATACGGAACCCACACGCACCCTAAACTTTCGTTCCGTTAAAAAGGAACCAATAAAAAGGGGCAGGCGACCGCGTAGGCCCCACCTGTGCATAGTGCGGAGGATACCTCCTCTCCAACAGGTATCATAAGCCTTCTCCAAGTCGAAGAACACGGCTACAGTTTGGCGCCTTCGCAAAAAGTTGTTCATGATGAATGTCGACAAGGTCACAAGGTGGTCAACAGCGGAGCGGCGGCGACGAAAGCCGCATTGGACATTAGTAAGTAGTCGTCGAGATTCAAGAATCCAGACTAACTGAGCATTAACCATGCTCTCCATCACCTTACAGACACAGCTTGTAAGAGAAATGGGGCAGTAACTAGAAGGAAGGTGTCTATCCTTCCCGGGTTTGGGTATAGGAACAACGATGGCGTCACGCCAACGCATGGGGACTTGACCTTCGGTCCAGACGCGATTGTAGGTACGAAGAAGGAAGCTTTTGCCCGCCGGAGAAAGGTGTGCCAGCATCTGAACGTGAATGGCATCTGGCCCCGGAGCAGAGGACCGGGACAGTGCAAGCGCACTTTCGAGTTCCCGCATAGTAAAGGAGGCATTATAAGTTTCCAGATTCAACGAGTGGAAGGAAGGTCGCCGAGCCTCTTCTGCCTCGTTGCTTGGAAGGAAGGCAGGATGGTAATGGGCGAAGCTTGAAACCTCCGCGAAAAAGCGGCCAAAGGCGTTGGAGACAGCCACAGGATCAACAAGGACCTCATTACCTGACGTCAGGCCAGGTACTGAGGAGTGGGCCTTAATGCCCGACAGCCGGCGCAGGCTACCCCAAACGACGGAAGAGGGAGTAAAACTGTTAAAGGAGCTGGTGAAAGAGAACCAACAAGCTTTTTTGCTGTCTTTGATGACTCTACGGCTTTGCGCTCGGAGTCGTTTCTATTCAATACAATTCGCCAACGTAGGATTGCGGTGAAAGGTGCGTAAAGCACGTCGTCGAGCACGGATAGCGTCCCTACAAGCCTCGTTCCACCAGGGGACGGAAACGCGACGTGAAGAAGAAGTAGTATGAGGAATGGAACGTTCGGCAGCATTGATGATAACAGCCGTGAGTTATTCGACCTGACTGTCACAACTGGGAAAATCGTGGTCCGGAAAGGTCGCCAGGGAGGAGTAAAGTCCCCAGTCAGCTTTCAGTATGTTCCAGCTCTAAGGACGTGGGGATGGGGTGTGGTGCAGGAGACGAACGACACAGGGGAAGTGGTCGCTCGAATAGGTGTCAGAGAGGACATACCACTCGAACCTATGGGCAAGAGTGGTAGAACAGATCGAGAGATCCAAGTGGGAGTAGGTATGAGTAGAGTCCGAGAGGAAAGTCGGGGCGCTGGTATTGAGGCAGACAAGATTGAGATGGTTGAAGACATCCGCCAAGAGGGAGCCTCTTGGACAGGATGCAGGAGAGCCCCAAAGGCGATGATGGGCATTGAAGTCGCCAAACAATAAGAACGGCGGGGGAAGCTGAACGATTAGGTGCATCATGTCAGCCCAACTAACGGCAGATGACGATGGAGTGTAGATGGTACAAACTGAAAAAGTAAAAGCAGAAAGAGTAATGCGGACAGCTATTGCTTGGAGTGGGATGGTCAGTGGGATGGGATGGTAATAAACATCGTCCCAAACGAGCAACATGACCCCACCATGAGCTGGGATACCGTCCACAGGGGTGAGGTCATACCGCTCCGAGGTATAGTGGGTAAAGGCAATACGGTCAGTCGGCCGCAACTTGGTTTCCTGGAGACCAAGGACGAGCGGACAGTGCAGGCGGAGGAGCAGTTGTAATTTCTCCCGATTAGATCGAAAACCTCTTATGTTACAATGAAACAACGCCATCGCTAGTCAAAAGGTTGGGGGAACGAGACGGGGGAAGAGCTGGTCACCTCGACGGCCGCGGAGGGCTAGGTTGCGAGGGAACAACGCTACAACCGATGGGAGGCGGATCCGGTTCCATCGACTCGTCGCCAGCCGCGGCCGCTGTCCCTGGTTGTGTAGAAGGGGCCGCATCATTTGCCGACGAAAGGCCGGCGGAGCGCCTGGCAGCAGAGCGTCCCGGCGAAACTGAGGACGGCCGGGAGCAGCGACTCACGGATGGAGCGTCAGACGAAACGCACTGGGGTGGAGAGGGGGATAGAGACTTCTTCTTGGAGGC
Source organism: Schistocerca piceifrons (assembly GCF_021461385.2). Classification (NCBI taxonomy): domain Eukaryota; kingdom Metazoa; phylum Arthropoda; class Insecta; order Orthoptera; family Acrididae; genus Schistocerca; species Schistocerca piceifrons. The sequence goes on along the minus strand of NC_060142.1, from coordinate 681,180,035 downwards.
CTTCTTGGAAGGCCGAGGAGGCACAGGGATGGTGGGCTGGACCCGAAGAAGGTCCTCACGCGCGGGGTCCGTTTTGGAACGCCGGACCTCGGAAGCTGGGGTCCGGAACGTTGCCCCGATGGACGCCTGAGAAGAGTATCGCTTCTCAGGTGGCGTGGGGGGAGGAGGAGGTGGAGGAAGGGTGGCCCCTGGGGCAGAGGGGGTGGGGTCCACGGGGGAGGAGGATTTGGAAGAGAGGGATTTGGGAGGCAGAGGCAGAGCCCCTTGATAGGCGGAGGAGGTGGATGGGGGACAGGATAGGGGTGAGGACACTGCGGAAGGAGTGGACACAACTGAGGCGAGCGAAGTGGTCAATGACACGGGATGGAGGCGGTCGTTCTTCTTCCGGGCCTCAGAATAAGAGAGCCGATCCAAGGATTTGATTTCTTGTATCTTCTTCTCCTTCTGATATGCGGGGCAGTCTGAAGATCTAGGCGAGTGGACGCCAGGACAATTAACGCACCGAGGTGGTGGGGTGCATGTATGTTCCTCACGAAGAGGACGTCCACAATCGCCACAAAGGGGCTCAGCCTCACACCATGATGACATGTGCCCAAAGCGCAAACACCGAAAGCAGCGCATAGGAAGCGGGACGTAAGGTCGCACGTCGCACCGGTAGCACATCACCTTTACCTTCTCCGGGAGAACGTCCCCCTCGAAGGCGAGGATAAAGGCCCTGGTGTCGATGCGAAGGTCTTTGTGGCCGCGCTGGACTCGCCGGACGAAATGCACGCCTCGGCGTGCCAGGTTGACCCTGAGCTCCTCATCACATTGCAGCAGGAGGTCCCGATGAAAAATAACCTCCTGCGTCCTATTCAGGGCCAGATGCGGGACAATGGACACTGGGATGTCCCCTAGTCGGTCACACGCCTGAAGCGCCACCGACTGTGTGGCGGAGGTGGTCTTTATAAGAACGGACCCCGAACGCATCTTGCTGAGAGCCTCGATTTCCCCGAAGACGTCCTCAATGTGCTGAACAAAGAACATGGGCTTGGAGGTGGCGAACGTCCCCCCATCGGTTCGAGAACAGACCAAATAGCGGGGGAAGTACTTCGCCCCAAGCCGGCGGGCCTGTCCCTCCTCCCATGGAGTGGCCAAGGGGGAAAGGGCAGGAGAACCAGAACTAGAATCGGTACCTTTTCTTTTGAAAGACTCGGCCGCAGAGCGACCTGATACATGTTGAGGTTTCATCTGCGAAACGTCCGCCCCGATACCACCCACTCCGACCAGGGGCTCTCCCCACGGGCGCCACCCAGCCGCAGCAAGGGCCACCTGGCAGGATGACCGTTGCCGGGAGTCCTGATGCCCCAAGGAGACGGGCATCTACTCCTTGGCCGACGTGGGGAGGGTGCAGCTCAGGTATCGGCAGTACGATCCCTGTGTTGTCAGGGGGCTACAACCTAGAGGGTACATGACGACCCCACCACAACGGGCTGGCTACCGTGCTGGATTTCTGGTGCCATGGAAAGTCCATCATGATCGCTGGTGCAGATGGAGATGCACTATGGGCGTAACTTGGACAACCCGTCACGCGTTGAGGCCCAATTTGAGGAATAGTGGGTATGGTTACAACGCCAGTGCAATGCTGAGTGCCAAGGTCTTAGTGCACTTAGGACCAGTGGTACACCATGTAAGGTGTCCTTCCCCAAAAGGCTCGTACTTCTGTAGAACTTTGAAAAATGGAGGTCAAACCCCGAGGGGGACCATCACATGGAAGGCCGAAACGGTTGAAACTCCTTTTCGTCGCCTCGTACGACAGGCAGGAATACCGCGGGCCTATTCTAATCCCCGGACCCGCAGGGGGGAAATTAGCGAGTGTCGCTGTGGAGCCAGATGTGTTTCCTGAATCTGTTTTTGTTGCTGAAGAGGTGGGCCTATCGGAGGTTGTCATGCTTGCTGGAGAAAAGGTGGTTCGTAAGAGAACAGATGCAGTAAATGAAACAAACGAAGGACACAAAAGTGTTAAAGAAGTAGTCAACAGGCTCGAAGAAGATTAGTAGGATGTTGTAGTAAGCGCACCAGCAGATACAGAAGGAGCAATTGATAGACCTATCTATGATAAGAAAATGGTTCAAATGGCTCTGAGCACTATGGGACTTAACATCTCAGGTCATCAGTCCCCTAGAACTTAGAACTACTTACACCTAACTAACCTAAGGACATCACACACACCCATGCCCGAGGCAGGATTCAAACCTGCGACCGTAGCGGTCGCGCGGTTCCAGACTATAGCGCCTACAAACGTTCGGTCACTGCGGTCGGCCTAAGATAAGAGTTCTGCACAACGAACAAATGTAGGCTATGTAATCGTCACATATTTTTGGATAAAAATGAGGTGGCTGCACAGCCGGCAAATTCTGCAGCATACAGTCCACGGGATATCGTATCCTTGCCCAGCAACAAACACCGCAATAATAATGGCGGGCGATACACGACTGTACTTCTATAACGTTAGTTAAAGAAAGATAAGCAGATCATTAAGAGAAGAAGATAGTCAGTGTAAGCGAAGAAAACATTACAAGGTCCTGACTGCATAAATGAATAGAATGTAAGCAAAGACACACTAAGAAGAGGACCCAGTAAAGTGCAAGAATAGCTTACTGGATAATACAGTGAAGACGTATTATAACGAAACTTTCTTTATCTGTTAGGGACAATGAAGGTTGAATCGTATGTTCTAATGCAAGCATTGGACTTATGACATTGTGATAATTGTGACGAAGATCATGACACGCTTATGTGTGAGTATTCTGGCAACACCATGTTTCCGAACCTAATTCAACTTTTAACATACAAGTGTTACTTTGTAACTTGGAGTGTGGAAATCTATAAACGTTTTGTATAATTGATAAATTATTAATGTATTCAAAAAAATTTCACAAATTTACATCGTTTCATTCTAGAAATGTGTATCTTCTTCATCTCAGTCTCCATCTATTCACACTGTCCCAAAATCTTCAACTGAGTCTTATTTTTTCCTGTCTCGGGATACACTGCCTTACCTCCCGGCAAAGTGGCCGTTTAGCAGTGTCACTTAGGCACCTCCTTCTACTAGAAAAGATTAATTTCAATAATAACACAAATTCTTAATAGTTAGAGAATTTTGCTGTTTATACAGACGTATTCATTACGTTTATCTATGGCATATTCATGTTTTTTGGGCTACCCAGAGGTCTACAGCCATTAGACTCATGGGCAGGGCAAGAAACAGATGAGAAGGCGACGTAAAGAGAAATGCAGACGGTTTAAATGTAGTCAGTTGGGAGGAAACAGCAACGGACAGAATGCAACGGAGACCGATTGTTGAAGCACTACGTGATTTACAGGGTCGGCGACCTCTGGATAAGTAATAAGTAAATAAGTTTTGAATAAATGTCCGCGCCAGTTGCGCTTATTTATTTTAAAAACCACGACCAGCCACGGTCTCAAAGTCTATTACCCTGCGGTATACGTCAGGCATCCTGAGAGAACACAAAACATCTCGTAACAGCAATAGCCTGGCAGCAGATAAGCAATAACTTGAACAAGGACCAATGCTGGCAACACATCAAAACGAAATAGGCTAAATGTGTCTCCAAAAATGCCAAACAACTGAAATAAGACAAGGCGTGCTATTGTACAGTTTTAGTTTTGCAATAATTATACTGAGAATCAGACTAGCATGAATTTATATCTGTTTTATTAATTTGGAATATGCTATACATTGGAGTATTACAAATAATTAACTTTGAATGTATAACGTTATTTGAGTTAATTAAGCTTCATAAGGAAACAATAAAACTGCGTTTATATTAGCTCAAAGCAGGTGATATGTATGCATCGCTATGGTTTTTGATTTAAACATAAATTTTTATCCATGAAACTTGCATTTAGTATTGCTTCATCATGACCTTTACGTTGTAATGACACTGACTCATGTACATAAGACTGGACTGTTTCAATAATGTCAGATTTATGTCTCATCATATCTGTTCTTATTGAAAACATGCTGAAGGATGTTAAGCTCCCTCTGTAGGCTTTAGAAGCATGCCTTGTGGGTCTCATTAGAGAAATAATTTCTGGATGCGCTTACACTTAGAATGTAGAGATAACAATCTGAAACTTCATTTCTACGACATGCATGAAAAACTCTAGCCCATTTTCGAAACCTCGCTGCTTTGGTGCAAAAATGTATTTCAATAAACATTTTCATGTCAGTTTGTTTTGCTCAGCTTTCTTTTTCTCGATATGAAAATATAAATAATGTTTCTTCTAATTACTTTCAGGACTAACTCCACAATACTTGTACCGTAATACCACATTATTTCTCACAAATGGCACACTGCTGCAATGAATAAAAGATCGGTGTTCCTGTCCTCAGTTAAGTAGCTGGCACATTGTTTATTGCAGCTTTGAAGTATATTACTTCCGATTCATCTGCTCTACTTACTACAGCTTCCTTCATTACTGTGAAGTTGCGATACTTTCAGCTGCACTGCAACAGTGTCTCCTGCTACGCTCTAAGCTGTTTGTATTTCATGGTTACGTTTTTGGTCCTGTGTAAGTGGAAGAGCCCAGAATACACAGCAAAACGGATTTAGCATGCCTTATTGGGCATTTTATTTCAGTCTAATAATACATTTTCATAGGACAATGAAGCATGTTTTTAAATCCTAGCTCAGTGCGAAATATTTTCCTTCAATCATCATGAATTTTAGTGTTTTCCGGTAGTGAAGAAAAGAAGCCGTAAAGGAAATCCAAATGAACGTGTAAGAAGTTGTACTTCCGGACCCCGCCTTAATCATTCATTTACCTACTAAATGATGTTTAAAAGAAGACAGAGTTACTGTGTAAAGCTGATTTGGCAACACTACATAGGTCACATAGTTCCAGATGTAATATAAAGAAACGCTGTACGAAGGGAGGCCCTATGGTGTGGCATAAATTGTATGGGTATATCACCTCGAAAACCTACGTGTGTTACGTTTTCATGAACATGTGTATTGTATCACAGAAAATACAATTAAGCAAAGTGTATCAAGAGTCCTGGTGCATCTATTGACGTTTTGGATTCTGTAGTCTCTCAGGATGCCTGACACATACCACTGGATAATGACGTTGTGGCCCGAAACCGGTCGTGGTTCTAACTAACACAAAGAAAAGTGATAATGCGGCTAATGTTTTATCCAAAATTAAATTAGTTTTGGTACCTACATCAACGTGCTCGATGTATTGGATAAGAAGTAAGAAAAAGTTTGTAGAAAGTGAGGACAGGGATAAACATTTTCCTTGCGATGCCCAATTAACGCCACTTCCCACCTAAAACGCACGGAAAGAAGGGAATAGTCACATGTCATTGTTGGTTGAGAGACCCGCTTCACTATGAGGTAGGTTCGGCATCTGATCGTAAAGGCTTTCCTTCTTCCGCACCCTTTTCCTTGTGGTGTGTATTAGGTGTTTGTGTGTATGATTGAGTCGGTGTCTATAACGGAAGTCTGTACAGTGTGTTACGATGTTTGTGCTGTGTGATGGTGAGAGAAGGGAGACGATGAATCCCAATACCAGCACACAGACTACTCATTTCGAACAGCAGCGAGGAAATCTGCGACTTCAGGGTTGCCTTTCGAAGGACGTAACCAGCTCTCCTTCCCTTGCAGGCCCAATTCTGACGATGAAAATTTATTCAACCAGCAGGATTGGAACCAGTTACCTTCGCCATCGCACAGGCTTGTTTGACACACCCTTTATCGTAAAGGCTAACATGGACAACGGGAACTGAACCTGAGACCACAACATCTTCATCCAATGTCATCAACGTACGGTGCGTTGTCGGAAACAAATAACATTTTGAAAAATTTAAATAATGTCTAGTAGCGTATAAACCGATTCCAGTGGAGTTGAAGGAAAGACACTACAAAGAACTAAGTTGAATCTACGTCGAATCGCATAAAGCAAAGAAATAATTCCTTTATATACTAGTAGGTGTTAAACTAAAGCGTCACATCTGCTTCAGTTTACAATCTACCTGTATATGAACGGAATATTTCTTTGCCTTACCCGAAAAATGTCTCAGATCCGAGAAACAAATAATTTAATGCAGTATTAATAATTACCTTCATTTCGTCACGAAATCTTCTGCCTCAATACAAAATACCACATTTGCACTTAAACTTCAAATAATGTAACAACTGCTGGTCGGTATGGCCGAGCGCTTCTAGGCGCTTCAGTCTGAAACCGCGCGACCGCTACGGTCGCAGGTTCGAATCCTGCATCGGGCATAGATGTGTGTGATGTCCTTAGGTTAGTTAGGTTTAAGCAGTTTTAAGTTTTAGGGGACTGATGACCTCAGATATTAAGTCCCATAGTGCTGAGAACCATTTGTAACAACTTAGAGGCTGAACTGCCATATGTAAATTTGTGATTCTAAGATGTATTAAAGAAGGAAAGGTAAAATTACTATCACTCGCATAAAAGATGAACTAAAATTAAATAATTCAGAGAAGATTGCTTTTACGTTCGTGTATATACTGTACATGATTTGACGTGCTTATGAATACTGTCTGATTCAAATTACTCGTCACAATTTTGTCACTTTTACTAAAACGCAAAGGTAGTAAAAGTCATGGGATACAGATATGCACATACACAGATGACAGTTGTAACGCGTACACAAGGTATAAAGGGCAGTGCATTCGTGGATCTGCCATTTGCACTCAGGTGACTCATGTGAAAAGGTTTCCGACGGGCTTATGGCCGCACAACTGGACACGTATGAGACACTCCATTTAGGAAACCGTTAGGTAATTCAATATTCCAAGATTCACAGTGTCAAGAGTATGCTGAGAATAGCAAGTGTCAAGCATTACCTCTCACCAAGGACAACGCAGTGGCCGATGGCCTTCACTTATCGACCGAGAACAGCGGTGTTTGCGTAGTGTTGTCAGTGCTAACAGACAAGAAACACTGCTTGAAATAGCCGCATAAATCAATGTTCGACATACGACGAACGTACCTCTTAGGAAAGTGCTGCGAAATTTGAGGTTAATGGGCTACGGCAGCAGACAACCGCAGCGAGTGCCTTCGCTAATAGCACATCGCCTGCAGCTCTTCTCCTGGACTGGTGACCATATCGGTTGATTCCTGGACGACTGGAAAAGCGTTCCCTGGTCAGATGAGTCCCGATTTCAGTTGGTAAGAACTGGCGGCAGAGTCTGAGTGTGGTGCAGATCGCATGAAGCCATGAACCTATCAACAAGGCACTGTGCAAGTTGGTGGTGGCTCCATAATGTTGTGGGATGTGTTCAGATGGGATAGACTTAGGTCATCTGATCCAAGTGAACCGATCATTGACTGGAAATGGTTATGTTCGACTGCTTTGAGACCATTTGCAGCCGTTCATGTACTTCATGTCCCCAAGAAACGATGGAATTTTCATGGATGACAATGTTCCATGTCACCGGTTGGTATTTGTTCGCAAACGGTTTGAAGTACATTCGGGACAATTAGAGCGAATTATTTTACTATCCATATGGTCCGACATGAATCGCATCGAATATCTATGGGACATAATAGAGAGACCAGTTCGTGCACGAAAACCTGCAATGGTAACACTTTCTGAATTGTGAACAGCTATAGAGGCAGCATGGCACAATAATTCTGCAGGGAACTTCCAACGACTTCTTCAGTCCATGTCACGTCGAGCTGCTGTTCTACTCCTGGCAAAACGAGGAAGGGATCGTGCGTGAAATGCATTAGGACAGAATCTAGCGTGACTTATAGACTGGGAGCGAGATATAGCTGTCGTGAATCTACTTTCTTGTACGAATTGTACAGACAGATAAAATAATTAAAAGCCTGTGTTTGAATTTTTGTCATCGTCAATTCCCTCTGACATGGGTAACTACTTACAAATAGCGTATCTGTCTATAATTGGATTTTCTTGGTGATTCCTTAAGTTATTCGTTACTCTGTAGAACGAGACTTTCTTATTGTAGGGTACAGCATTCACTTGTGGTCTTGGGGTGACGTCTTGAAATACACATCAAAAAGTCTTGACTCACGGGTTCGGACTCAGACACTGCTTCAATTGTGGATACCTTATCAACAATTGAAGCCGGAGGCTTCCAGAATACGAAGTAACCCTCATTCTGTCAACGGACTCATCAAACAGGATGAAGAAGCTGTAACGCCGGAAATGCATATACTCCTATTTCCATCTATTGTACTATTATTTTTTTTCCTTGTTTTGTTACCTCAAGATATGACATTTCTGTCTCTTTATATATTGTAATTGTTTTACTGTTTGTATATACATATTTATGCACTCATGTCGATGTATAATTGGTTTGTTTCGTAAATATTATTTGTATTTTTACGCTGGGTCTTGCCTAGGGAAAACTGCTATCGAACGATTACATCGATAGGTTGTGTGAAGAATCAAAGTGTGTAGGATCTTTGGTAGTGTTAACTCTGCCGCGTGGAGCGCGGGCAGAACAGTAGGAGTCTGGTAAGAGTAGCGAGTGGAGCAGGTGTGTTGTGTGACGCTCCCGCGAGTTGCCGCGCTTTCGGGGTTTGGCAGCATGTAATTGCGCTCGACTCGCGATGATAGTTTCTGACATGGTGTCGCGGACGGGAAGCATTAGCTGGCGCACATCAAGAGCCCGTTTCGCCTGGTGACCGTGTCGAGAAGAAGGCGCGCCAACATCCAGCTTCTGCAACAGCGACGGCCGACAATGAGCGACTGTCGCCACCTCCTCGATCGACGGCTTCAAACCTTCAATCAACCAACAAGGAAGACTAAAAGCACGTAAAGTTTCAGAACTGTATGGCAGACCTCAGCTTTTCAAATTGTTCCATTTGCCTCGCAAAATTACAGCAACTTAGCATGAACCTTTGTTGCTCATTGTCCCGATTGCATTGCCAAGCAGGGTCCCTTCCTTTTCCGAAATGAACCCGAGTGTCGTTGAAATTCAAACGCCAGCATTAAAATATTATAATTAGATTTCACTGCTTTAATTTCAAAGTTCAGTAGCTGGCTACAATATTTAGGTTACACGAGCACAAATTAAGAGTGCGAGTTTTGTTAGCATATTTTAGCTTACCTGTGACTGCAGCTCAGCTTGGTACGTACTAAATTTTACTATTGTTAATTGTTCAGAATCATTTAATTCAAGTTCAAAGTTAAATCTCTTGTTTCTAAATTGCGTAGAGTCAAGTTGCTTTTGAAATGATTGTTGAGGTAGTCCAAGACTAACCGTATTTTACTGGATTTCGATGTGCTTCAGAAAGAAAGCTTCTTATTAATTTCAGTCACTAAATTAACTTTCAGTTTTCCGGTTTTATTAATTCTTTTGCTAAATTAAGTCAGAGTGTAGCGAAATTTATTACTTCTGACAAACTTTCAGTTTTCACACTACACGTGTCAACCTTCAGTTGCCACGCTTCTAGTGTTAATTATATGTGTAATAACCTTTCTTTTTCAGTTACTATAGTAATTGTCCTTAGGACTGGCGACCGTGATTTCCCCCAAATCTCAAATATCTAATTACCGCTAGTTAATTGTTAACGTAACGGCCGCACATTTACTTTCTTTATTAACTTTACCCCTTTTCAAAATTGATTTCCACCAGTTTCATTTGCATTTTTCCTTTCATTCAGATGTAACCCTTTCCTCCCTCTTTACCGACAGATTAACTTCGGTGACGATTGCTTTTCCCAAATTTCCATTAGGTACACGCGGTTTAATTTTTCACTGTCATTAAGGTCGATAAGTGAGGGGGAGGTTACACGTGGCGACCTGGTGACAGGACAATCTTCAAATTTGAGGTTGTTCTGGACACGAATTTTGCAATGTGCAAATCTCGTAACAAAGTACTGGTTACGAAATGGTCGTTACGTCAGCGAGAATAAGTAGTGGGAGTAATCCTAATTATATTTGAGATTTGGCATTTATATTGAAAATTATTAAAATGAGTGAAGGCAACAATTACCAAAATTTGGTAGACTTGGATACGGAACAATCGGTCGAACAGTGGGAAACGCGCACCGCGGTACCCATTGTTCAGGGGCAGGCGGCGAACATGAAAGACGCGACCGCCGAAACGCAACAAAGAGCAGAAATGGAATTCCAAACTTTAGAAAATGTTTCGGAATCGGAAATGAAAATCAAATCTGAATCCCTTGATGACGAATACGGGGGGACAATTAAAGAGGAAGCCGCTACGGAAGTAAAACCGGTAGTTTCCGGGAATTTAACTGATTTATTGAATGTTTTGATTAACGAAATCAAGAGTCAATCGGCCAAGCAAGAAGCTCAGTCTGAAAAAATTGAACGAAAGCTAGACAATCAGAACAAAGCTATTAATGTTGTTAACAACAATGTTGGAGTTGTTAACACAAAAGTTGATAAAATCAAAGAAGATATTGTTGTGATTAATAGCGAAATCGGTAATCTTAAACAGGAAATGATAGGCGTTCAGGCGGAAATTGCGAGCATAAATACTCGTTTTTATTCCGAAATTAGCAGAATCGAGAAAAGTGTAGGAGAATCAGTTGCTCCGATCATCGAGAATAAGGTGACGGAACAAATTCAATTAGTGAAAAAAGAGGATCAAAAGAAGGTGGAAACTTTAAAGGCTTTAGTATCCGAAGTAGATACCAAAGTGACGAAGCAGGCTAATACCTGCGAAGAGAAAAAGAGGGAAGTGGAAACGCTTGCGACAACCACTTGCCAAGTGATTACGAGGGTGTCGGAATTAGAAAGGAAACTTGACGAAAAACAGAGCTATGTGCCAATCTGTGCACATAGTTCGGAGTTGTTGACGAAAGAGGAGCGGTTCGACCCCTTGAAAAAAGGCGGTATACACCCGACGGATTTCATTAAAAATTGTGAAAGAGTTTTACCCAGATCATGGACTAATGAGAGAAAAATTAATGCGGTTATTGATGTGTTGGCTGGTGATGCCAAGCGTTGGGGCTTAAACCTCAACATTACGAACCTGACTTTTGACGAGTTTAAAAATTTGTTTCTGGCTGAATACTGGTCAGAGCAAAAACAGCAAAGTGTCTGGCGCGAATTTGTCGTATCGAGGCCTTTCGATGCGAATTCGCGCGGTTCGATGAAGGAGTTTTGTGAGGGCTGGATCCGCAAGTTGGAATATTTGCGTGACCGCCGCTCGGAATCCGAAATAGTCTGGGAACTCTACAAGAAGCTTCCAGATGATACAAAACGATACGTAGGAAGCAATTACAGGACAATCAATGATTTCCTGGAAAGAGTGGAGGACGAGGACTATTGGCGCAATAATCGCGACAGTGGCAGAGGCCGTGGTAACAACAACGGGTACCACAGCAACCACAACAACGATAACCACGGGAATAATGCATACCGCATCCATGGCAGCAATAACAATAATGGTTCGGACCGTAATAACAATCGGTACAATGCAAATAATAACAGGAATGACGGAAACCAGTATCATACTAACGTGATACGGGCTTCACAGAATAGTAATAACGCCAGAGGGTGTGATCAGCCGCCTCAGCAGCATCCGGGGAGCGTATCTGCTGGGACGAGACAGGGAAACCATTAGCCGCGCCGGTGAGGGGCCGACCGGGCGTGGAGAAATTTTGGCGGCCCAATAGCAGGAGAAAACCCAGGTGTCGTCGGTATGAAAATTCCGTGTGGAATAATCAACGGTGGGAGAGTGTGCCAGTGTTAAGAGAAAGGAGTGCGCCCACAAGTAGTAGATCAGCTGTATACACGGCAGTAGAAGGTACATTCACTGTCAGTGAGAACAATTTAAGTAGTGTTCCGGAAATCGATTATAAGGTGCCAGCTGTAATACCCACAGCGGAACTGGAGATTGAGTTTAAGAATGATTCGCAATTGTTGAGAGAAGATCAGATGTCGGATAAAACGTCCGTCATCGAGCGAGGGGTTGCAGAGAGGGATGAGGTCTGGTTAAGGCAGTTCGGTCGCTTATACGACGAACTAAGAGATTATAGGGGTCTGTATGGGAGAAGTGTTTATGGGGAGCGCGTGCAGTATTTGCCGCGTCTCGTCCCACAGGAAGATAGTATTTGTGAAGTGATTGAAAGTTCTGGCCCTAACCGGCAGACTTTACCAGAAATAGTTGATGTTAATGGGGAGCACGAGCAAGATTCGTCGTGTTTCGTCCCGCAGGAGTTGAATGTTGAAGTAGTAACGGAAAGTTCTGGCCCTAACCGGCAGACTTTACCGAAAGTTGTAATGGTAGAAGTAGCCGACCCATCCGACGCGAACATCCAGTTTAAACATTGCGAGAGTATTAAGGAGAAAGATTACGAAAATTTTAGTGATAGCCGGACACAATTGGTAGAAAAGCACATAGATTTCAGCGTGTATGAGGTTAGAGCTGACGTTATGCGGTCAGACGGTAGCAGTGTGGGTTGCGCAGATCCAGAGGAAGTAATTTCAGATGCGACTGGGCACATTCCTCCAGGTAGATTGGCAGATGAGATCAATCTGACCAAAGAGGAATCAACGAAGGTGACAATTAGTGAATCGATAGCAAAGCAACACTCACTAGTTGACGAGTTACAGGAAAAGGTTTCGGTATTGGAGGCGAAGCTACAGACTAAGCCTCAGGACAGACGTGTTGAAATTAAAACTGTATGTGAACAGAGGCTGAAAAAGCCGCCAGATAAACCGGATTTAGGATCAAAGCCGGATGGTTTTTTCTGGAATGACCTGGATATAGACGAGGATTTACTGTGGGAAAATAAAGAAACAGTCGAGGACAAGTGTAGACAGATAGTAGTGTCTGTTAATATGCACGACCTACAACTAAACGTGTTGATTGACACCGGTGCAGAATTGAGTGCTGTATCTGGGAAAATATTTGAGTTACTGAAAGACAGACCTGGCATCGTAGTTATGCCAGTAACAGGAGTGAAAATTATCGGTGCTACTGGGAAGGCCAGTAAACCGGTCACAAAACAGATTTTTGTCAACTTCGAGATATGTGGGGCACGATTTGAACAAGAGTTTGTCGTCGTGCCAGACTTAACTACGGAAGTAATTATCGGGTTAGATTGGCTGTTAAAGTACCGTGCAGTGATTAACTGCGAAAGCAAAACGTTGACATGTACGTCCCAAGATAAAACAATAGTAGTTAGTTTTGACGAGGCAGGAGACGGTGTGCATAGGCAATACCAGCCTATACACATTGTTAACTGGCCGAATGGTATTGACGTAGGTATGGATTTGAACTACTGTAATGTGAGGAATCTCGGCATTGACAATAGTGTAGAAAGTGAATTGGGAAGTATTGTAGACGGTGTGTCAAACGTAACACACGAACAAAGACGAGGCCTGTATGAAGTAATAATGAGGAATAAGAGTGTGTTTTCAGACAAACCGGGTCTTGTGGAAGGATATAAATGCAAGTTGCATGTAATTCCGCACGAACCATTCTTCGTGAGACCGTATGCTATACCGCTGTCCAAAAAGGAAGCAGTGCAACGGGAGATAGATAAGATGATCGAATGGGGAGTGATTGAAAGAAGTACAAGTCCATACAATAACGGTTTGGTCATTGTAGCAAAACGGGATGGTAGTGTGCGTATTGTGATTGACGCACGCACGTTGAATAGGGTCGTTCAACGTGAAACAGACAGACCAGAGAGTATGGAGGAGATTTTGCAACGTTTTCATGACGTTAAGTTCATGACTAGCCTCGATCTGACAGCTAGTTACTGGCAAATAGAACTCGAAGAAGAATCTAGGCCATACACCGCCTTCTTGTTTGCGGGCAGGTGTTATCAGTATAGAGTACTGCCGTTTGGACTTAATATATCTGTGTCCGTATTCATCAGGGCCCTAGATAAAGTGCTAGGACCGGCTTTGAGTTCAAGATTAACTGTATATGTTGACGACCTATTGTTGGCCAATGCCACTTGGCATGACCATTGTGACCTGTTAGATGAAGTTTTTAGAGCATTGCGCCGTGGCGGAATGACTCTAAAGCTAAAGAAATGCGAATTTGTGAAGCAGGAACTGAAATTTTTAGGGCATGTAATTACCACTGCTGGTATTACGAAAGACCCAGAGAAACTAGAGGCGATAAAGAATTGTCCTCCACCCAAGTCTAGGAAACAAAAAGTTTTCTAGGGCTCACAGGATTTTACCGTAAATTTGTAAAAGGACAAGTGTTTAATGATGAAAATTTGAATAACCTCTTGCGCAAAAATGTTCCGTTTGTGTGGACTGACGGGTGTCAGACCGCTTTCGAGAGATTAAAAGACGAGTTGTTAAGATCTAACATACTATTTCATCCTGATTTATCGCTACCCTTCCATCTGGGAACGGATTCGTCGAATTACGGGGTAGGGGTAGAACTGTTCCAAGAAGTTGGTAAAGGAGAGGATAAGGAACACCGGACGATAGCGTTCGCGAGTCGAACTTTATCAAAAAGTGAGCGAAACTACACGATTTCTGAGAAAGAGTGTCTCGCTATCGTGTGGGGATTCAAGAAGTTCAAGGGTTACCTATGGGACCGTAAGGTGATTATTCATACGGACCATAAGGCGCTCACTTATCTGAAGGATTGTAAACTACTTCACGAAAGACTGACTAGGTGGTCGCTGTATTTACAGCAATTTAACTATGACATCTGTTACGTAAAAGGGACCGACAATTGCGTAGCGGATGCGCTGTCGCGGTTGCCCGAGTCTAATCAAGGTCTATTGAAAGATGAGGCAGATGGAGTGGTCAAATTGTACTATTTTAAAGAAGTTGAGGGACGTAAATTAATAATGAACATTTGTAAGAATCTACGTCATCAGAACGAGGATGGTTGTTTAAATATGGTGAAAACCCGATATGATGAAAAGAGTCCAGAAGGAGAGAAATTAAGGAAGTATTACAAGATATACGATCATATCTTGTACATACGTAAGGGTGAAGATAGTAATATTTGGCGGGTATGCTGGCCCAGCAAATACGTCACGGAAATAATAGACTACTACCATTTGGCGTATGGTCACTGTGGACCAAAGAAATGTACGGAAAAGCTGAGTGAAGTAGTGCATTTCAACAACATGTTAAAACGAGTTACTGACAGAGTGAAAACTTGCGATTTATGTCAGAAGGTGAAGGTTACCAACTGTACGAGTCGTGGTCCTATGCAAAGTATAAGGCCTAACGACACCTTTGAGTTACTGTGCGTGGACTTGTACGGACCTTTGCCCAAGTCATCAGGAAACTTTGCCTACATTTTAGTAGTGCTAGAAGCTTTTTCCAAGTTCATCAAACTATACCCGATTAGGAAAGCTACAGCCAAAGCGGTCTATAGCAAGCTTGTGAACGATTATTTTGTTCATATTGGCAAGCCCAAGGCGATTCTATCAGACAATGGGGCACAATTTACTTCTAAGTTGTGGAATGAAGGCATGGAAAGTAATGGGGTCGAGGTGATCCATATTTCAGCTTATTGTCCGGCTGGTAATCCCGCTGAGAGGTATATGCGCGAGCTAGGCCGACTTTGCCGTACCTATTGCCATCACAACCATAGGGCTTGGGGCAACTATGTAGCAGTATTTGAGAGAACTATGAACACCTTGAGACATGAATCGACGGGATTTTCTCCAGAGGAAATCCTGTTGGATGACAGAAGTAAAAGTTTAGTGGAAGAGATAATCAAATTCCCTCCACGGATTGACATTAGTATTGGTGTGAAAAAAGATCGTTTGCGAGAAGTAATGAAGCTCAAAGCCGATGCTCGCATACGTCGTCATGACGCTAAAGCGCGTTTTGCTAAGTTTGCGATCGGAGACTTGTAAAAGCTCATGAGAAATCGAGCGAGATAGACAATGAAATCTCTAAATTTAAGTTTGTTTATAATGGACCATATAAAGTCATTGGTATACCTCACACAAATGCTTATTGCTTAGAGTATCCAAGCTCTGGAAAGCTATTAGGTATACGAAATATAGTAGATTTGAAATTGTACCAACCTAGGATCGATTAATACCACACAATGGGTAATTTGTACAATATGTAAATATAGAGTGTAAGATTTAAGGTTTGCTAGATTGCCATGCTTTTGACTGACCAAGAGGACATTAAAGAAGTTGTAATTAATAAGTAATTATTTTTGACTAAATGATTTAAGAGAGAGTGATTATTTATCAATTGAAAAATCCAAGCTGCTAATTTAAGTTTTCAGCTGAGTCACAGTAGATTAAGCAATGTAAATATGATTTTGTAAATAGCTGTAAGATTTCATAAATATGTGATTTACTAGTCATTGCCGATGTACTTAGACGCTGTTTTAAGTTTCAGGCTAGTACATGCGTGTGATGATGGACAGTGTTGAGTTATCCACTGTGATAGTATTAAGGGACTCCTTGAGATTACTCGGGAGTGAGTTTTTCCTAAAGAATTCAGTGAAACGGACGTTCTGGAAACGCCGTCACAAGAGCGAGTGAGATCAAGCGTGCCGCACACGCGGGCGCAACAATACTGGCGAGGCGAGCCGCTGTCGGCTCTTGTGCCGCTGTTGGCTCTTGTGCCGCTGTCGGCATTCTTTGTACTTGCGAGTACGAAAGGCGGAATAGTTTTTCTTCCCGGACAGCTGATGTGAAAGAATTCTGCTGTCAATATTTATGTTTTTTTCGATCTACTGAATATTATTTTCTTGTTTAGCGTTAAGTGGAATCTCATGACGAGATATTAATTATGAAACGGTTATGTAAAAATGTGTATTCTATGTAATTAATTATTAATTTGCGTATTTTGATCTACCTGTTTTTATGACCATGTACTCTGATTAATTTTGCAAATAGTATTCCATTTCTCATAGTGTTACGAATTTTAATGATTTGGAATAGCTAAACCATTTTCTATATCTTCTATAAATTTTAATATGTTGTCAACCTGTTTTATTTTGTGCAAGATGACAGAGTGGAATAAGATTAGGAGTGTCCCCACTCAATTATTATGGTCTAAAAATTGATTTATGATTAATTAGACGAATGCTAAATTTTGTTGATGTTTTGAGCATATGCATTTCCGCTGTTTCTTTTTTGGGACATTTTCTGAGTCTGTTTACGTTACACGAACATCCTCAGACAATGTGGGGCACGTGTAACGCCGGAAATGCATATACTCCTATTTCCATCTATTGTACTATTATTTTTTTCCTTGTTTTGTTACCTCAAGATATGACATTTCTGTCTCTTTATATATTGTAATTGTTTTACTGTTTGTATATACATATTTATGCACTCATGTCGATGTATAATTGGTTTGTTTCGTAAATATTATTTGTATTTTTACGCTGGGTCTTGCCTAGGGAAAACTGCTATCGAACGATTACATCGATAGGTTGTGTGAAGAATCAAAGTGTGTAGGATCTTTGGTAGTGTTAACTCTGCCGCGTGGAGCGCGGGCAGAACAGTAGGAGTCTGGTAAGAGTAGCGAGTGGAGCAGGTGTGTTGTGTGACGCTCCCGCGAGTTGCCGCGCTTTCGGGGTTTGGCAGCATGTAATTGCGCTCGACTCGCGATGATAGTTTCTGACATGGTGTCGCGGACGGGAAGCATTAGCTGGCGCACATCAAGAGCCCGTTTCGCCTGGTGACCGTGTCGAGAAGAAGGCGCGCCAACATCCAGCTTCTGCAACAGCGACGGCCGACAATGAGCGACTGTCGCCACCTCCTCGATCGACGGCTTCAAACCTTCAATCAACCAACAAGGAAGACTAAAAGCACGTAAAGTTTCAGAACTGTATGGCAGACCTCAGCTTTTAAAAGTGTTCCATTTGCCTCGCAAAATTACAGCAACTTAGCATGAACCTTTGTTGCTCATTGTCCCGATTGCATTGCCAAGCAGGGTCCCTTCCTTTTCCGAAATGAACCCGAGTGTCGTTGAAATTCAAACGCCAGCATTAAAATATTATAATTAGATTTCACTGCTTTAATTTCAAAGTTCAGTAGCTGGCTACAATATTTAGGTTACACGAGCACAAATTAAGAGTGCGAGTTTTGTTAGCATATTTTAGCTTACCTGTGACTGCAGCTCAGCTTGGTACGTACTAAATTTTACTATTGTTAATTGTTCAGAATCATTTAATTCAAGTTCAAAGTTAAATCTCTTGTTTCTAAATTGCGTAGAGTCAAGTTGCTTTTGAAATGATTGTTGAGGTAGTCCAAGACTAACCGTATTTTACTGGATTCCGATGTGCTTCAGAAAGAAAGCTTCTTATTAATTTCAGTCACTAAATTAACTTTCAGTTTTCCGGTTTTATTAATTCTTTTGCTAAATTAAGTCAGAGTGTAGCGAAATTTATTACTTCTGACAAACTTTCAGTTTTCACACTACACGTGTCAACCTTCAGTTGCCACGCTTCTAGTGTTAATTATATGTGTAATAACCTTTCTTTTTCAGTTACTATAGTAATTGTCCTTAGGACTGGCGACCGTGATTTCCCCCAAATCTCAAATATCTAATTACCGCTAGTTAATTGTTAACGTAACGGCCGCACATTTACTTTCTTTATTAACTTTACCCCTTTTCAAAATTGATTTCCACCAGTTTCATTTGCATTTTTCCTTTCATTCAGATGTAACCCTTTCCTCCCTCTTTACCGACAGATTAACTTCGGTGACGATTGCTTTTCCCAAATTTCCATTAGGTACACGCGGTTTAATTTTTCACTGTCATTAAGGTCGATAAGTGAGGGGGAGGTTACAAAGCGAACAGAGGTTCAGGGCACGCTCTTGCCCTTGAGATGGGAAACTGCAGCTAAAAGGCGGAATAATCGGCAATGATCCACAGCATGAGCATGCAGAAGGCAATAATCATTGCATTAAAAACAGACGTAAGGGGTATGCACAGGACATGTGGCCTGTTATTGGAAAAGTGTCATGATTGTTTCTCCAACGCCGAAAGCCTTCGGACTAGTCACCCATTCGGATATCTAGGAGAGGACAGCCAAAGAGGCGGTGACCATGAAAGATGGGTGGAGTAACCAACGATGGGATAAGATTCTGCAAGTCGGTGCATGGAATGACAGAAGTTTTAAAATATTAGGAAGACTAGAGAATCTGATGAGGGAAATGCTAAGATTCAATCTACATATACTGCGGGTCGGTGAAGAGAGATGGAAGAAACACAAGGATCTCTCGTCAGACAAACGTAAGTTAACATCAACAGCAGTAGAAAATGGTGTAATGGGAGAAGGATTCATTAAAAATACGAAGGCAGGGCAGAGAGTGAATATTATTGTGAACAGTCCAGTGATAGAGTTGTTCTCAACAGATTCGACAGGAAACGTAGGTAGCGATAGTTCACGTAATACGTGCCGATGTCGCAAGCAGTAGATGAGGACGAAGAGAGGACTTGTGGATATTGATAAGTCAGTAGGCAAAGGTAGATGAAATCTAATAATCATGGACGAATGGAAAGTGGTTGTGGGGAAGTAACAGAAGAAACAGATCACGGAAGAATAAGAGCTTGGCAGTAGGTATGAGAGAGGAGAAAGACTAGTTGAGTTCTGCAATAAATTTCAGATGGTAATAATGACGAAGAGTAGAATGAAGTTGTAAGATATTCGTCCGTAGGAATCATCGTAGAAGAAAGTGGGGTACTGAACTTGAGGCATGATGAGACAAATTTAAAATTCGTCATGAATGCCGATAATGCTATAAGAAATACCAGAATAGACACTTCAGTTGATGAGGAATGGACTCTCTAAAAGGGGCAATAGCACGTGTTGCACAGGCAAACGTAGGAACAAAGAAGGTAAGTCTGAAGAAACTTTGGCTAACAGAAAAAAAAAAAAATACTTCAGCTGATCAATGAAGGAAAGATGTACAAAAACGTTCAGGGAACGACTGGAATACGTCAATACAAATCCATTAGGAATGAAATTCATAAGAGGAACAGGTCATCCAAAGCGGAATTGTTGCAGGAAAGATGTGAAGAAATGGAAAAAAAGGTGACCGTTGGGACAACTGACACAGCATATAGAAAAGTGAAAACAACCTTCCGTGAAATTGAAATCCAGGGTGGTAAAATTAAGAGTGAAATAGGAATTCCACAGCTAAACGCAGACGAGAGACATATTGATGGAAACAGTACACTGAGGGCCTCTATGGGTGAGGGGGTGGGGGAGGTGTGGAAGTGTCTGTTGACTTGATGGTTAAAACTTGGGTCGATACGGAAGAGACGACGGATTCAGCATTCGAATCAGAATTTTAAGTAGCTTTGGAAGACTTGGGGGTTAATAAGGTAGAGAGACAGATAACATTCCATTAGAATTTCATAAATTATCGGGTAAGAGGCAAAAAAAAAAAACGACTATTTACGTTGGTGTGTAGAATGTATGAGTCTGGCGATATACTATCTGACTTTCGGAGAAATATCATCGATAAAATTTAGAAGATTGCAGGGACAGGTAAATACGAGAACTACTGCACAATCAGCTTAAAATCTCACGCATCCAAGCTGCTGACAAGAATAATATTCCGAAGAATGGAAAAGAAAATTGAGGCTCTGTTAGATGACGAATAGTTTGGCTTTAGGAAAGGCAAAGGCACCAGATAGCCACTTCGAATGTTGCGCCTTACCATGGAAGCACGAAAAATCAAAACTTGCTCGAAGGATTTTTCGACCTACAGAAAGCGTTAGACAACGTAAAATAGTGGAAGATGTTGAAACCACTGAGAGAAATTGGAGTAAGCTATATGGAAATATGAATAAAACAATACTTTCAAGAACCAAGTACGAACAGTAAGGCTGGAATCCCAGAAAGGAAGTTCTCTCATTAAAAATTGTGTAAGATAATGATAGAATCTTTCATCCCTACTGTTCAGTCAGTACATCGAAAACGTAATGAGGAAAATAAAAAAAGGTTAAAGAGTGAGGTTAAGATTCAGAGTGAAACGATGTCTATGATAAGATTCGTCAATGACAATGCTATCCTCAGTGGAGGTGACGAAGAATTTCAGGGTGCGTTGAATCGAATAAACTGTATAATGAGTACAGAATGTGGTTTGAGTGTAAGCCGGAAAACGACTATGGTAACGAGATGTAACGAGAATAGTCAGAAACGTTTCATCAAAATTAGTGCTCTCGAAATAGGAGAAGTTAAGGTATTCTGCTACCTTGGAAGCAAAGTTGCTCCTGACAGACGAAGCAAGGATGAAATAAGAAAAGACTAACTCACGCAAAGGGGGCATTGTTGCCAAGAGAAGCCTAGTGGTATCATACATAGACATTAACTGCAGGACAAAATTTCTGAGAATGTTCATTTTGACCACAGCTTTGTACAGTAGTGAATCGTGAACAGTGGGAAAAGCGGAATAGAGGACAACAGAAGCGTTTGAGATATTGTGCCATAGCAGAACGTTGAAAATTAGTTGGACTGATAAGATTGAGGGACTTCTTCGCCGAAACGGTTAATAAATAAAAATGTGGAAAAACCTGACAAGAAGAAAGGGCAGGATGATAGGACATGTGTTAAGGGATCTGGGAATAAACTGCTTGATACAAGAGTGAGCTGTAGAGGGTAAAAACTGCAAAGGGAGACAGATTAGAATACATCCAGCAAATAACTGAGGACATAGGGTGTATGTGCCACTCTAAGATGAAGACGTTGGCACAGGAGTGGAATTCGTGGCGGGAAATGTAACGAGTGATTTACGCTCCACGTTTCGGTACAGTGAATCTGTGACGTGTTTCATTACAAACACCGCCGCAACGTTAGAGTTTTCGGAGGCAACAATTTTTAGCTCTGCCGGAAGGGGTCTCAGGAAGGGATGTACCGCGTATGGTACTCAATAATGCTGTGGAACGCGCGGCCTTAATTGCTGGAATAAATTAAATAACAGGCAGAGTAGCTTCTGGTCAGTGGGCATCCAATTATCAGTATTACAAATAAACTTAAAAGCAGCTAAATGCAAATGGCGAGTGGTATAAATTATTTCAGTGTTAAAGTACCTAACATTAAACTAGAAAACAATTGTCGCGTTGAAAGACTGGTGCTTTTACGGCTAATGTGATAGGAAATTGGATAATATTAATATTCCAATAATATACAAGAAGTGTCGAAGTGTTTGTTGTCGTACAATTATGTGATCGGTACCAGAAATCGTAAATAAAATCAACTGGAACACTACAAACGATCGTTTCTCTTATTATGTTTCGGGATTTGAGAGTAGGGGCAGGAAGCAGTGGTCACAAGCCTTCTGACATGTCTGATTTGGTAATCTCTTCTCAGAGCAACATCTACACACAGCGGCTCCTACTATTTCTCAACTTCTGTCTTTCCTGCACTTTCTGCCCTCTCTGGTACCATGAAAATATTTACTGAAGTCTTAACAGACGTCTTATTACCTTATTTGGTTATCGTATTCATTATTTGCCTCTCCAAGCTGATCCTGCAAATAACTTCCACCTGAGACGCTGTGATTCCGATTTTGAATGATTTTCCTGTAGCCTACGATTTACATCAGTATAATAGTTTTCTGCAGACGTTCGTTTTCAGAAATTCCCTTCCCGAAATGAAGTCTTTGGTTGATATTAATTGACTTCTTGTAGTGGAGAAATTCCTCTTTGCATGAGCTAGTCTCCTTGTTATATACTCCTCGCATCCTCCATAAGGCTTCATTTTGCTTCTAAGACAACAGAATTCCTTCACTTCGAAACTATAGAGTCCACTGCTTTAATGTAATGGTTCTTGTGTTCTGTAATACTTGCAGGTAATTGACATTACAAAAAACCGTCTATGTACTGTGCAATAAAAATTCAAATAATAGGAAAAAGTGGCTTTGAAACTTTCGTCACATCCGGTGGAGTTGGGATATTGTAGAGTTAATATTTTAATCATCATTATATCCAGTTTTTGTTGAAGCGTCCTTGTCTGTTTCAATTTCAAGCAGACCGCAGCAGATCTTTCCATCCCTTCTTAGGACGCCCAACATTTACTTTGCTTTTGGGGAGTATGTTTGCGTATTAATTTAGATATTCGTTCATTGGAATGGTTTGTGTGTTCGCGCGATTTCATTCTGTAATCCTGTATATTCTAAAGTACGCTTTTGTCACCTAGTTAATTTCTATTTTCACCATTCGTTTTCCGTTCTATGAGTTTTTAACCAGTTCGTGGGCTTAGAAGTCTCATCTCCTAAGCTTCAAACATTATGCACTGACTAGCGATTAATCCCTGAGCCGTACGTTAGAACTGGTACCGCCATCACCTTATAACGCTTTAGTACTGCATCTATCAAAACTGTTTTGAGGAGAGTGCGATTCATACTATATAACAACTGCTGAATTTTTTTTAGTTCGTGTTCTTGATCTCTGGAGTTAATATAAGAGATCTCACATCACATATATTTAAAGGTATTTATTTTTATAGTGATTTAGTATGGAACCAATTTAGAAAACATCATTCTTGTGAAATCAGCTCTGTACTCACACGAAGTGTTGAGTGCCGTCGACAAGGGATTCCAATTTTGTTTCGTATTTCTAGATTTCCAGAATGTTTTTGACACCCTATCTCAAAAACGGGTTGTAACCTAATTGCGTGTTTGTGGAATATCGTCTCAGTTATGCGACTTTATTCAAAGAGTTCGCAGTAGTTGTCAAAAAATAATCGAGTAAAGCAGAATTTATTTCTGATGTTCCCCAAGGCAGGTCCACTTTTGTCCCCTGTTCATAAAAACTATTTATGATACAATCTGAGGAACTGTCTTAGATTGTTTGCAGATGACACTGTCACTTATCGCCTAGTAAAGTCATCATAAGATTAAGATAAATTGCAAAACGATTTAGAAAAGATGTCTGTATGGTGCGAAAATTGGAAACTGGTCGTAAATAATGAAAAGGATTCCGTTAAACTTCGGTTACACAACAAATCGATCAAACCTAAAGGCCGTAAATTCAATGAAATACCAAGGAATTACAATTACAAACTACTTCAATCGCGAAGAACACATGGAAAATGTTGTGGAGAAGGCGAACCACAGATTGCTTTTTATTGGCGGACAATTAGGAAAATGCAGTAGGTCTATTAAAGAGACTGCTCACATTATTGTTGCATGTCCTCTTTTGGAGTACTGACGCACAGTGTAGGGTTCTTGCCACATCTGATCAGCGGAGTACATCGAGAAAATTCAGTGCAAAAAAATGTTCAAATGTGTGTGAGTGAAATCTTATGGGACTTAACTGCTAAGGTCATCAGTTCCTAAGTTTACACACTGCCTAACCTAAATTATCCTAAGGACGAACACACACACCCATGCTCGAGGGAGGACTCGAACCTCCGCGGGACCAGCCGCACAGTTCATGACTGCAAAATTCAGTGCAGGGCAACACGTTTTGTATTATCGACAAGTAGGGGAAAGGGTGTCATGGAGATGATACAGGTACATGATACAGGATTTGGGATGGACATCACTAAAACAAAGGCGTTTCTCGCTGTGACCGGACCTTCTCACGAAATTTCGATCACGAACTATCTCCTCCGAATGCGAAAATATTTTGTTGACGCCAACCTACATAATTAGAAACGATCATCATAATAAAATAAGGGAATCCAGAGCTCGCACGGAAGGATATAGGTGTTCCTATTTCCGAGCGCTTTTCGACAGAATTATGAAGGTGGTTCGATGAACTCTCTGCCAAGCACTTAAGTGTGATTTGCAGAGCATCTGTGAAAATGTAGATGTGGACGTAGATGATTATTTTTGATATATGATGCTCCTTACCATGGAATGCTATTATCTTGCTTTTTTTCTTTAGATATTGTCAAATTATAATCATTTGCTCCCTTGAGCAAGGACGAAATTGCTCTCTAATTTATCCTCCGAGACCGTTAAGATCATTTGATCATCTGCAAACGGAAGAGTATTTACTACTTTATTCTTAAGCATATGATGCAAAACTTCAATGTACCATGTCTTTACGACGTCATCTATGTAAAAACCAAGTTATGTGGGTGATAAAGGACACCTTTGTCTCACTCATGGAGAGATGGTTCTCGTAAACTCACTTTCCTTTTGTAAGAGATGGATCTCGTAAATGGACTTTCTTTTCGTACTTTGATTTGAATTGCACTTACTAGATGCTGAGGTATGTCATGCTGTTCTAAAATTTCACATATTTTCATTAATTTAAATTAATCAAAAGCTTTCTCGTAGTCGACAAAGGCTACTTCATAGGCTGGTCATATTCTCTGTCTTCCTGAATAATTTAGCAGGCTGGAAAAGCACTTTGCAAGCAACAGATTTCCATGCGAGACTCATTCCTTTCTTCTATTAGAATCTTTCCGAAAGTATGTTTAGTTTCTTTGTTAATAATTGGTCATGAATCATCTATACAAAGTTCAAAAGACAAGTATCCCAGTAACTCTCATGCATTCTGCTGCACAGTTACTTTAAAAATAATGAAATAACCACACTTTGCTAGTATTCTGGTATTTTACTGTATTTCCAGCAAATATTTACAAAATTTAATAGCATTTATGTTACTCAAGGCCTGCAGCGGAGTTGATATTATGTGAAGACACGTTACAGTCATTATTTTGCCAGGACGCCGCTGTTTTTATGAAGGTTAATTTACGACTTGTACATTTAGGCGATAACATTATTTCGGCTGCATTGCCACTCAGAAGCGATTTCCGTATCTCATCGTTGACGTTGTAACTGCCAAATATTTCAGCGTATCCTGTTTGTAGCGCAAGTATTTACAATATTTAACAGCATTTTGGGTTCCACAAGGCCTGCAGCCTAATTGATATCTCGTAAAGGCATATTAAGTTTATTATTATGCCAGGAATATATACATGTAAATACATTCCTAAACAGTAGATGTTGTTGAGAAATTTTGAGCGAAATTTTCGTTTTCTACAAATTTGGCAGCTTCACTTGACAGAAGTCAACGAACATGAGTCACGTAGAACTGTCAAGTTTAAAGGAAACCAAAATTTCAACAAAAATTACTATACAACAACATCTATGGTTTCCATGCTAAGGACCAATTGCTCAATCACACTTCGTTACAGTGACTGCGGTCTAATAGGCCCTGCACCATGCACCAACAGTCATACACAACTGGCCATTAAAATTGCTACCCCACGAAGGTGACGTGCTACAGACGCGAAATTTAACCGACAGGCAGAATATTCTAGGATATGAAAAAGATTAGCTTTTCAGAGCATTTACACAAGGTTGGTGCCGGTGGCGACACCTACAACGTGCTGACATGAGGAAGGTTTCCAACCGATTTCTCATACACAAACAGCAGTTGACCGGCGTTGCCTGGTGAAACGTTGTTGTGATGCCTCGCGTAAGGAGGAGAAATGCGTACCATCACGTTTCCGACTTTGATAAATGTCGGATTGCAGCCTATCGCGATTGCGGTATATCGTATCGCGACATTGCTGCTCGCGTTGGACGAGATCCAATGACTGTTAGCAGGATATGGAATCGGTGGGTTCAGGAAGATAATATGGAACTCCGTGCTGGAACCCAACGGCCTCGTATCACCAGCAGTCGAGATGACAGGCATCTTATCCGCATGTCTGTAGCGGATTGAGCAGCCATGTCTCGATCCCTGAGTCAACAGATGGGGACGTTTGCAAGACAACAACCATCTGCACGAACAGTTCGACGACGTTTGCAGCAGCATGGACTATCAGCTCGCATACCGTGGCTGCGGTTACCCTTTACGCTGCATCACAGACAGGAGCGCCTGCGATGGTGTACTCAGCGCGAACGAGTGGCAAAACGTCATTTTTTCGGATGAATCCAGTTTCTGCTTACATCATCATGATGGTCGCATACGTGTTTGGTGACATCGCGGTGAACGCACATTGGAAGCGTGTATTCGTCATCGCCATACTGGCTTATCACCCGGCGTGATGGTATGGGGTGCCATTGGTTACACGTCTCGGTCACCTCTTGTTCGCATTGACGGCACTTTGAACAGTGTACGTTACATTTCAGGTGTGTCACGACCCATGGCTCTACCCTTCATTCGACCCCTGCGTAATCCTACAATTCAACAGGATAATTCACGACCGCATGTTGCAGGTCCTGTACGGGCCTTTCTGGATACAGAAAATGTTCGACTGCTGCCCTGGCCAGCACATTCTCCAGATCTCTCACCGATTGAAAACGTCTGGTCAATGGTGGCCGATCAACTGGCTCGTCACAATACGCCACTCACTACTCTTGATGAATTATGGTATCGTGTTGAAGCTGCTTGGACATCTGTACCTGTGCACGCCATCCAAGCTCTGTTTGACTCAATGCCGAGGCGTATCAAGGTTGTTATTACGGCCAGACGTGGTTGTTCTGGGTACTGATTTTTCAGGATCTATGCACCCAAATTGCGTGAAAATGTAATCACATGTCAGTTCTAGTATAACATATTTGTCTAATGAATACCCGTTTATCATCTGCATTTCTTCTTGGTGTAGCCATTTTAATGGCCAGTAATATAGTGCGCATGGTTTCTTCCTAAAAAGTGTTACTGTTCCTCATACGTCATGCCCAAGCGCCCTCTCCTGCCATAGTAATTGGTAACATTGTGTCCGATTCACCTCTCTTGCTGACCCGCCTTGTCGAGGGTATGATATAGTGTTGTACACAATGCTTCCGTATTCGAATCAAGAGCTTGCTGACATGATGTTTTCTTACGGAAACGCAAATGTCAATGGACAGCGGGCAACAGGGTTGCATCAGAAAACGACAACAGCATTCATTGTTTGCAACAGTGTTTCGCCGTTTGTCTGAGACAGAATCGGTTCAGGAAGCAGAAAATCATGAAGGATTTACCCGAAATGTTCGGGCACCAGACTTGGAGGAAAATATGTTTACCACTGGGGAAGGCGACCGCCGTCTCAGTACTAGGCAGTTGGCCCGCCAGTACAGGGTAAGCCAGAAGATAATGCGGAACATTCTCCATGACAATTGTTACCACCCTTATCTCCTACAGTGTGCGAGGGCTTACTAGCGACAGTCTTACCACATTACGATTTGTGTCATCCATCCTCTTCACAGGTGAGGCCATCTTTACGCGGACTTTGCCTCCCCTGCTGGAGGAGGTGCCATTGATGATTCGAAGTCTTCCGTGGCTGCTACATGATGGTGCTCCAGCCCATTTCACCGTTAGCGTCTTCCCTGGTCGATGGACCGGTCGATCCGGTCCAGTTGCATGACGTGCTTGTTCACTGGACCTCAACCCATGCGATTTCTGGTTGTGGTGCCATCTCAGACGAGTAGTGTATCCAGATCCCATTGCAGATGTGGAGACATTAGAGCAGCACATTCATACTTCCTTTGACACTGTTCGGATGCAGCCTCGCCGATGTGAACGTGCGAGACAGAACACGCTATGCCGAGGAAGGTGGTGCAGTGGCTAGCACGCTGGACTCGCATTCGGGAGGACGACGGTTCGATCCCTTGTCCGGCCATCCTGATTTTGGTTTTCCGTGATTTCCCTAAATCGCTCCAGGCAAATGCGAGGATGGTTCCTGTGAAAGGGCACGGCCGACTTCCTTCCCCGTCCTTCCCTGATCCGATGAGACCAATGACCTCGCTGTCTGGCCTCCTCCCCCGAAACAACCTGAACAGAACATGCTACGGCGCTTAAACGCATCCGTTGAGGCCCATGGAACAATTTTCAACATATTTTGTAACTGTGGCTGCATGGTGCAACGCGAATTAGACCGCAGTCTCTAACAAATTACGATTGAAAAAATAGCCTCTAACATGTAAATCATGTATTTACGGACATAAGTTCATGAGATCTTTTTTGTACCGTATTCTCTCGTCGATCAGTCACTAGAGCTTGTACACGGCAGAAAAAAAATCGCACAATTCAAACTACGCTACAA
This sequence comes from Schistocerca piceifrons, assembly GCF_021461385.2. Lineage (NCBI taxonomy): Eukaryota > Metazoa > Arthropoda > Insecta > Orthoptera > Acrididae > Schistocerca > Schistocerca piceifrons. The sequence continues at coordinate 681,151,134 of NC_060142.1, read as the reverse complement.
ATACAATACGCAAAATTTTTCACAGCTACCACGTCAACGAAGAGACGTGGAAATCACTTCGAAAAGTCAGTGCATCCGATATACGTTTGTTGTTGTGGTCTTCAATCTTGAGACTGGTTTGATGCAGCTCTCCATGCTACTCTATCCTGTGCAAGCTTCTTCATCTCTCAGTACCTACTGCAACCTACATCCTTGTAAATCTGCTTAGTGTATTCGTCTCTGTCTGCCTCTACGATTTTTACCCTCCACGCTGCCCTCCAATACTAAATTGGTGATCCCTTGATGCCCCGGAACATGTCCTACCAGCCGATTCCTCCTCCTGGTCAAGTTGTGCCACAAACTTCTCTTCTCCCCAATCCAATTCAATACCTCATTAGTTATGTAATCTACCCATCTAATCTTGAGCATTCTTCTGTAGCACCACATTTCTAAAGCTTCTATTCTCTTCTTGTCCAAACTATTTATCGTCCACTTTGCACTTCCATACATGGCTACACTCCATACAAATACTTTCAGAAACGATTTCCTGACACTTAAATCTATACTCGATGTTAACAAATTTCTCTTCTTCAGAAACGCTTTCCTTGCCATTGCCAGTCTACATTTTATATCCTCTACTTCGACCATCATCAGTTATTTTGCTCCCCAAATAGCGAAAGTCCTTTACTACTTTAAGTGTATCATTTCCTAATCTAATTCCCTCAGAATTATTCGACTTAATTCGCCTACATTCCATTGTCCTCGTTTTGCTTTTGTTGATGTTCATCTTATACCCTCCTTTCAAGACCCTGTCCATTCCGTTCAACTGCTCTTCCAAGTCCTTTGCTGCCTCTGATAGAATTACAATGTCATCAGTGAACCTCAAAGTTTTTATCTCTTCTCCATGGATTTTAATACCTACTCCGAACTTTTCTTTTGTTTCCGATATAAGCTTAGCTTTTTCTTTTGAGTCGTCAGTCTTCTGGCTGATTTGATGCTGCCCGCCAAAAATTCCTCTCCTGTGCCAGCCTCTTCATCTGAGAGCAGTACTTGCAACTTACGTCCTCAATTATTTAGCGGATATCCTATTATCCTGTCCCTCCACCTTGCCAGTGTTTTCCGCATATCCCTTTCCTCTCCGATTCTGCGCAGAACTTCCTCATTCCTTTCGTTATCAGTCCAGTCCAGAATGTGATGCCGACTTGTTAGTTGAGCTGCGGTCATGTGTCAAATAGTTTTATCTTCTGACATCGGTTTTATATATCAGATGGAATAGAAAGACCATGAGAGCAGTTGTTTTTTAATTTTTATTTCTGCTACAATGATTTTATATCAGCTGGTCTGCCTCATGTATCGTTATATCCAAATGGTTTATAAATGTTAAGCTACATTCAGATCCGATGGTGGCACCTTTAGTGTGTTGAAACCGGTCATCTAGTAAACAGTGTTTAAGCGATCTTGGCTTTTGACTTACTTCTTAACATTCATCTGCAACACCACATCCCAAATGCTTCGATACACTTCTGTTCCGTTTTTCTGACAGTCCATGTTTCACTACTATACAATGCTGTGCTCCAAACATTCTCAGAATTTTCTCTCTCAAAATTGAATACTATGTTTGATACTAGTAGACTTCTCTTGGCCAGGAATCCCCTTTCTGCCAGAGTGAGTCTGCTTTTGGTGTGTCCCTTGCTCCATCCGCTATTGGTTATTTTGCTGTCTTCATCGACTTGGTGACCATCAATGGTGTATTATGTTTCTCGCTGTTTTCATTACTTTCGTCTTCCTTTGATTTACTCCCAGTCCATACTCTATTCTCATTAGATGTTCATTCCATTCAGCAGAGCATGTAATTCTTCCTCACTTTCATTCATAATAGCAATGTCATCAGCGAATCGTGTCATTGATATCCTTATACATCGAATTTTAGGTCCACTTCTGAACCTTTTTTTCCAGTTATTGGTTCTTCGATGTACTGATCGAACAGTAGGGGCGAAAGACTGCATCCCTGGCTTACTCCCTTTTTAATCGGAGCGTTTCGTTCTTGGTCGTCCACTCTTATTATTCGCTCTTGCTTCTTGTACATATTGTATATTACCCAGCTCTCCCTATAGTGTATCGACATTTTTCTCAGAATTTCGAACATCTTGCACCATTTTACCCTGTCGAACGCTTTTTCAAGTTCGACAAATCCTATGAACCTCTCCTGATTTTTCTTTAGCCCTGCTTCCATTATCAACTGCAACGTCAGAATTGCCTAAAGCCAAATTGATCGTCATATCACACATCATCTGTTTATACCCTTGTCATCAGCTTGAAAGCAGGAGTTGTGAAGCTGATTGTGCGACAGTTCTCGCACTTGCCAGCTCTTCCAGCCTTCGGAAAAGTGTGGACGATATTTTTCCGAAAGTCAGATAGTATGTCGAGAGACTCACATTCTACACGCTACATGAATAGCGATTTTGTAGCCACTTCCCACAACGATTTTAGAAATTTTGAAGGAATGTTATCTATCCTTTCTTCCTATTTTCACCTAAAGTTCTCAAAAGCTCTCTTAAATTCTGACTAATACTGGATCCCCCATCTCTTCTAAATCGACACTTGATTCTTCTTTCTATCACATCAGACAGAACTTCCATCTCATAGAGGCGTTCAATTTACTCTTTCTCACCTATCCTCTCTCCTCTGCACGTAACATTGAAATTACTATTGCACTTTCAATATTATCTCCTTTGCAGTTACTTTCAGTGGCAGTTGTATTGACTCCTGATTGCTGAGTCAGGCCTTCCGACAGTCATTTCATTTCCAGTTTCTTCCCATTCTTCACGCCACCATATCGTCCTAGCTTCCCTGCCATTCCTATTCATTTCATTCTTCAGCGACTTTTATTTCCGTATTCCTGAATTTCCCTGAACATTTTTGTACTTCTTTCATCGATCAACTGAAGTATCTCTTTCGTTACCCATAGTTTCCCCACCGTACTTTCTTTGTACCTATGTTTTTCTTTCCAACTTTTGTGATTGCCCTTTTAAGAAATATCCCTTCCTCATCAACTGTACTGCCTACTGGGCTATTCCCTATTGCTGTGTCTATAGCCTTAGAGTACTTCCACATCCCACTTCTTTGCGTATTAATTCTTCCCGAATAATCTCAATCTTCGGCCTAGTCTTCATCGTTACTATAATCTGAGTCTATATCTTCTCCTGGGTAATCCTTACACTCCAACAACTTATTTCGGAATCTCTTTCTGAGAATGATATCATCTAACTGAAATCTTCCCGTATCACTCGGCCTTTTCGAAGTATACCACCTCCTCTTGTGATTCTTGAACAGAGTATTCGCTATTACTAGTTGATATTTGTTGCAGAACTCAGTCAGTGTCTCTCCCCTCCATTCCTTGACCCAAGCCCATACTCATCCGTAGTCTTTTCTTCTACTCCTTCCACTACAACTGCATCCCAGTCCCCATGACTATTAGATCTTTATCTGCCTTACCCTTTCAGTATAGTTGTACACCCTCTCTAACTCTTCATCTTCCACTTGCGACGTCGGCATGCATACCTGAACTAATGTCAGTGTAGGTTTGCTGTCGTTTCTGATAAGAACAACCCTACCACTGAACTCTTGACAGTAACACTCTATCTGCCTTACCTTCTTATTCATAAAGAATCCTAAGCCCGGTAACCATTTTCTGCTGCTGTTGATATTACCCTATACTCACCTGACCAGAAATCCTTATCATCCTTCCGTTTCACTTCATTGACCCCTACAATATATAGATTGAGCGTCTGAGTTCTCTTTTCAGATTTTCTAGCTTTCCTACCACATTCAAGCTTCTGACATCCCATGCCCCGACTCGTAGAATGTTATCCTTTGTTTGGTTATTCAATCTTTCTCTCATTGTCACCTCCTCCTTGGCAGTCACTTCCAGACATCCGAATGAGGACTGTTTCGGAATCTTTTGCAATGGAGAGATCATCATGACACTTTTTCAGTTACAGGCCACAAGTCCTGTGGATCCAAATTGAGTCATTAATGCCGTTGATCATTTCTGATACTTCTGCCTTTAGGGGCAGTTTCCCACCGCAAGAACAAGAGAGTGCCTTGAACCTCTGTCCGTTCCTCTGCTCTCTTTGACAAGGTCGTTGGCAGGATGAGAATGACTTCTTATGCCGGAAGTATTCGGTCGCCAATACTGATTATTAATCAGAATGTAAACAGTGTCGGGTTTCGAACTCGGGATCGAACATGTTTTGGTTACTAATCAAAGACAGTATCCCTAGACCACGGGTTGTATCTTACAGCTTAACAGCTTTACAAGGTTTTATTCTGAAGAATATTTAAATAATACCATACTGAGATTTTCTTTTCGTGGGGATTTTCTGTTGTCTTTGGCACTGTCTTAATGAGTTAATGTATATTCGGTATTTAATTCTTGGAAGAAGTGGAACCCAATATGAAAAATTAGTGTAGACAGATGAAAGTATGGATATGAAGTATGAAGCAAATACTGAATACTTATATAGATGTATGTTTTGGTGTGTTTTACTGGCCGTCATTAACCCAAAAAGGAAAAAGAACTTAGCTGCTTTTCAGGTGCACTAACTTAAAATTCAACTTGCTCAGAACAAATATGAGAAACATAGGTTATATTGTTCAAACACATGATTCTGAAGTGAAGCTGAATATGATTTACAAGGGAAATTTGGGTTGTCGATTGTATGCTGGATGACGATTTAGATGGTTCTGTAATTCAGCTGGAGAGGTTTTACAAGCATCATCGTCGACTTCCAAGGAGTAGGCTAGATAGTCTCTTAGGTAGTTATGGTTTCCTCAGTCTTCCATGCCCCTGCTATTGATAGGTGGATATTATCTTTTTCAAAGGAATGGGAAATTGATGAAATCCACGTCACATAGTAACTCTAATGTTCCCCGACACTCTTAAATCACCCACGTGCCGCATACATTTCATTTCTTCAGTACGTTATCATTCCTGACCATTTCCTACTCCGAGCACTCGTTTGCGGGAAGAAATAACCTCATTCTCAAACAAGAATATCTGCGCTGTACATCTTATTCAAAGTTTTGTTTATTGTTACGTTGTCTGTACCTCTAGTAACAGTTAAAACACGTGTCTAGCAAGAGTTAAAAGAAACCCTGGTTTTTGAAATCTGACGCATTTTCCTGCATGTGACATTTCTAGCACTATTTTTCGCTCACGCAGGATGCTGAGCCATGAAGGGGCATAATTCTTGCTTACATTTCTAATATTAATAGTCCGTAGATAGTATGCAGTCTATACAATATGTTTTGAGAGTCATTTACTTTAATAATGGACACATCACAATCATGCAAAAATGAATTGTCAATAATACAGTTGAATAATTTCACTCCTGAGAACCTTGTCCACCAGAATATTTTTTATAAATATGTATTGCTATTAGTCACAAATTCTTTCGTCTCATTGCAGTCTAGATGTATATTCATTGAGGTAGACTTTGAACTGCACGAATTAGATGTGAGTGGTGCCTTCTCTTCCATATTACAGCCCATAGTATACATCTCTGTACATCATCAAATGCTCCTTGGATCAGCTTTATGACCTGGGGCGACTAAACAGGTGGATGCAAAGGCAATAATGAGAACATGGACGGGAAAATGCAAGTAGGATGTAGGTGAGAAGCTGATGTTAGAAATGATCGACTGGAGAATGGAATTTATCCGGTATTAAGTTGTTGTTATAAATAGAATGACTATGGTATTTACTTATAATTCATAAAATTAAAAATTTAACCTTTTCTAATGTTAACTGTATTACTGAGACCTGTCGTATTCACTGTTACAGTCCTACATTGGACAATGTATTCATCTCTGTTTACAGCATACATCACGTAGTGAAATGTTACAAATATTTGAAAGCGGGCACACTTAAGGAACACCAGAAATCGCCATGTAACGGAGCACATACTTAGCTGACATGTAACTGACTCCTAAGTTACTAAGTATAAAGACTAACGCCATAGGGTAATACAGGAATTCGTAAAAACCATATTTTCCTTTAAGCTGAGGAACACGACGATGGAGCCTTCCTTATACGAAGTTGTTACCAGCGTGGCCCGGCCGATGTGGCCGAGTGGTTCTAGGCACTTCAGTCTGGAACCGCGTGACCGCTACGGTCGCAGGTTGGAATCCTGCATCGGGCATGAATGTCTGTGGTGTCCTTAGGTTAGTTAGGCTTAAGTACTTCTTAGTTCTAGGGGATTTTCTCTGCCTCTTGATGACTGGGTGTTGTGTGATGTCCTTAGGTTACTTAGGTTTAATTAGTTCTAAGTTCTAGGGGACTGATGACCATAGATGTTAAGTCCCATAGTGCTCAGAGCCATTTGAACCATTTTTTTTACCAGCATGCATGACACAGGAAGTAAGGCGAAATTGGTTCAAAAATGGCTCTGAGCACTATGGGACTTAACATCTATGGTCATCAGTCCCCTAGAACTTAGAACTGATTAAACCTAAGTAACCTAAGGACATCACACAACACCCAGTCATCAAGAGGCAGAGAAAATCCCTGACCCCGCCGGGATCGAACCCGGGAACCCGGGTTCAGGAAGCGAGAACGATACCGCACGACCACGGGCTGCATAAGACGAATTTGTTCTTACTATTGTTTCAAATAGTTTCAGATATTTGATATACCTTATTTAGTAACCCCCATCGTCATACTATTTATTAAAGACATAAGTAATATAGCAACTTCATCTCTGATTATCAGATACCATAAAAGAACGTAATACGAAACCATTAATTAAAAAATTCAGTTTTCGTTGAAGTAACATATCAATATAGCGTTACCATTAAAAGATAGAGCGCCATCTAATGGATTGTGAATATAGTACAGTTTTGTAACGAAGCAGTTAACCGACAGAAGTGGCATCACAGTGAGCTACTTGTAGATTAATACTCATCAAATGTAACAAGAGATATAATGGCGGATGCGCGACAGATGAAAACAAAATCTATGCCTGTTGAACTCAAGACATGGGTCTGTTAACTGAGGTGTGTTTCCACTTGATAGCTCGATAGATGACAACTTTCTTCATTCACTTTTTGTTAGGTGACTTACGTTGACGCATCGATTCCTGCATTCTATCTGTCACTTGCGCTTTGCCCCGCTGTTACGCAGGGTCGGCCATGGTTAACCGGATTTGGCATATTAGTTGTAAGGGGTGGCCGGATGCCCCTCCTGCCCCCCCCCCCCCCCACCCCCCAGGACGGAATTAGTGTACCCCAGCTGTCTGCGTTTAGTGTAAATACTGTGAATGGTGAATGTGTTTAAATGTCTGTGGTCCGAGTAGTGTAACTGAGGCGGGACGTGGGGACCAGCCCGATATTCACCTAGTATAATGTGGAAAACCGCCCAAAAACCACCGGGTGGATTCGATCCGCGACCGGCGCGCCTACCCGAGTCCAGGAAGCAGCGCGTTAGCGCTCTCGGTTATCCTGACGGGTTGCATCGATTCCTGCATACTTGAGTTTAAATACGAAACCTTGTCACGTCAGAATTGATAGCACGCAAACTAGAAAATTGTTAGCATAGCATGCTGGATAAAGAAACATAAAATAAGAAATGAAAAGTGTTTAGTTTCCTCCGTGAAAATCTTAGCAGCTGATGTCACCACCTTCTGCCACTACTGAAGTTACAAAAGAAATGAGTAACGTTTCTATTAAATAAATAACAGTCGTGCAAACTGACGCAACTTTAAGGGTACACCCAAGCTGCACATAAAGCTCTCTGCCTGGTGTTTGCAGGAAGGGTGGCCAGAGACGCCGCGACACCCACGCTGCCGCCGACGCCGACGTTGCCGACGCCGCCTCCGACGCCGCCCCCACACAACCCCTGCCCAGACGGCTTTTCTGAGTGCAGTCTCGGCGGTTGCTGCTCCTCCGAGTTTGGGTAGGTCCGCTAGCCTGCCAACTTTACTCCCACGTAACACAATTTACCCGCCCTGCTGGAGTCGTGGCAGTTATTGTGTCGTAAAAACGTTCCTGTAATGCCCAGACAGGTGGCTCCGTTATGCTGGCATTCGGCGACCGCCATATCAAGCGAAGGCCTGTAGCAACTGCAACACTTACACATTGTGTATAAATATGGCAGTCACGTTACGCGAGAACCTCTAATGTGTTGTGAAATCTTGTGCAGCTAGAAAACCTAACATCGCTATAGTTGTTTACGAGGTACTCCTTCCAGTAGTCCCTGTCAATACAGCAGCCATAACTGTATTGAACCTCGTTGTGCAACTAATGATGTTTGAAGTCAAACTCTTTCAAAGCTAAACCGATAATTACAGGATAACCACAAGCAGTTTATGCCTTCATAACTTGTCCCGTAGGAATATCGGAACATGTCAGCCAATACTGACCCTACAACTTATTTTAGAAAATAGATTAAGGAAAGGCAAACCTACGTATCTAGCACTTGTAGACTTAGAGAAAGATTATAACAATGTTGACTGGAATACTCTTCTAAATTCTGAAGGTGGCAGGGGTAAAATACAGGGACCGAAAGGCTATTTACAATTTGTACGGAAACCAGTTGGCAGTTATAAGAGTCGAGGGACATGAAAGGGAGGCAGTGGTTGGGAAGGGAGTGACACGGTTGTAGCCTCTCCCCGATGTTGTTCAATCTGCATATTGAGAAACCAGTGAAGGAAACAAAAGGAAGACTCGGAGTAGGTATTAAAATCCATGGAGAAGAAATACAAACTTTGAGGTTCGCCGCCGACATTGTAATTGTGTCAGAGACAGCAAAGGACTTGGAAGAGCAGTTGAACGGAATGGACAGGGTCTTGTAAGGAGGATATAAGATGATCAACAAAAACAAAACGAGGATAATGGAATGTAGTCGAATTAAGTCGGGTGATGCTTAGGGAATTAGATTAGGAAATGAGACAGTTAAAGTAGTAAAGGAGTTTTGCTATTTGGGGAGCAAAATAACTGATGATGGTCGAAGTAGAGACGGTATAAAATGTAGACTAGCAATGGCAAGGAAAGGGTTTCTGATGAAGAGAAATTTGTTAACATCGAGTATAGATTTAAGTGTCAGGAAGTCGTTTCTATAAGTATTTGTATGGAGTGAAACATGGACGATAAATAGTTTGAACAAGAAGAGAATAGAATCTTTCGAAATGTGGTGCTACAGAAGAATTCTGAAGATTAGATGGGTAGATCACATAACTAATGAGGGGGTATTGAATTGGATTGGGGAGAAGTGGAGTTTGTGGCACAACTTGACTAGAAGAAGGGATCGGTTGGTAGGACATGGTTTCAGGCATAAAGGGATCACCAATTTAGTATTGGAGGGCAGCGTGAAGGGTGAAAATCGTATAGGGAGACCAAGAGATGAGTACACCAAGCAGATTCAGAAGGATGTAGGTTGCAGTATGTACTGGGAGATGATGAAGCTTGCACAGGATAGAGTAGCATGGAGAGCTCTCAGGACTGAAGACCACAACAACAACAACAACAACAACAACAACAACAACTTGTCCCCAATCATTTATGTGCTATCCATTTAAACACTAAAAGCAATTACCTTGGGATAATCCTTCAACCTAAAATAAATGTAAAAGCCAAAAATCAACGTTCCAAAATGATGCTCATAATAGACTAGAACTATTAACTGGACATAGAGATGTCAAACCTCCACCATTATCCTCTCTCATGCTAGTGTCGCAGGGTTACCCACAACATCCACAATCGACAGGCCCATAAAGAGAAAGATCTTCACCAGATACCTAGGTGTATTTTTGAACGAATGACCAAATTATAGTGGACATATTGAAGAAATTAAGAGAAGCGGGAACATGGACAAAATTATTAAACCAGGCAAATATGATTCTAAACCCAAAAAGAATGTACTGAAACGGTCAAATTACACCCTGAGGAAATTGCTAGGATAATACTCACAAGGGAGGACCTGACCCAAGTTGCTCAGCAGCATTCACTGTTTAATGTCAAACATTAATATACTGGGTGATCAAAAAGTCAGTATAAATTTGAAAACTGAATAAATCACGGAATAATGTAGATAGAGAAGCACAAATTGACACTCATGCTTGGAATGACATGCGATTTTATTAGAACCAAAAAAATACAAACGTTCAAAATATGTCCGACAGATGGCGCTTCATGTGATCAGAGTAGCAATAATTAGCATAACAAAATAAGACAAAGCAAAGATAATGTTCTTTACAGGAAATGCTCACTATGTGAACCATCATTCCTCAACAATAGCTGTAGTCGAGGAATAATGTTGTGAACAGCACTGTAAAGCATGTCCGGAGTTATGGTGTGGCATTGGCGTCGAATGTTGTCTTTCAGCATCCCTAGAGATGTCGGTCTATCACGATACACTTGCGACTTCAGGTAACCCCAAAGCCAATAATCGCACGGACTGAAGTCTGGGGGCCTGGGAGGCCAAGCATGACGAAAGTGGCAGCTGAGCACACGATGATCATCGAACGACGCGCGCAAGAGATCTTACACCTGTTTATCAACACTTTGTTGTTTTTTTTTGTTCTAATAAAATCCCATGTCCATCCAAGCATGTATGTCAATTTTTACCCCTCTATCTACATTATTCCGTGGTTTATTAAGTTTTCAAATTTATAATGACTTTTTGATCACCCGGTACACTTATCATAAACATTCATAAAAGAACAATTTGATCAAACTATTAATTAAAAGAAGGTTACTGTTATCCAACTTGAGCTCGTATACAAAGCTTTGACTAAACAGAACCTAATTTGAACTGAACTGTAACTGGTGTGAATACTACTTTTTATATTTAATTCACAACTGAAGTAAAACATTTATTGGGTCCTAACCAAAATTTCCACTTACCTCGCGTCTTAACATTGCTGCCGATTTCTCGAAAGCACAACAAGAAACAGAAAGCGGCTGGCGGCTAAGCTAGGCTTCTATTTTTAAATAAAATTTCCATACAATATTAAAACTGTTGCAATCGATATGGTGCAATGTGGTAATGCGTAATGATAAACTTTTTTAAACCGTGTAATGGTGAGAGTTAACTAATCCTATGAAATTATATTCCAAGACAAAGATATTAGAATGAAGTATGTAGTCAAATATACAGAATAGAACTTCGTATGATATTAACACGTAACATTGCTCTGGAAAATACTGTTCTTAACAGCGTATTTCTACAAAATGGAAACAGCTTATCAGTTTATACGTCAATGCATGACTCAGTGTATATATATATATATATATATATATATATATATATATATATATATATATATAGCGTGAGTTGCTTAAGACTTAACACCCCCTTTATTCCGGGGGCGATTGTACGTGTCACCATGTGGTTTACGGCGAATCATAGCGGACTTAGAGCACAACAAACATGTACTTCCCTCATTATCTCTGTCAATACAAACGTTGTGATTTTGTGCATGTACCAAAGTATGTGCCCCATAGTCGGCTATGATTCGTCGAACACCGCTTGTCGATACGTGCAATCGCCCCCGGAATAATGGGGATTGGGGTGTTACGTCTTACGTGAGTCACCTGTACATATAATTTTCGTCTTCTGTATTCACCCTTTGTGTCCTTTACGATAAATCTTTCCTCATCTAACAGAGACAAACAATTAACACAGCGCTACTGAATACGTCCATCGCCCACCACACATCAACTAAAAATGAGCAGACTGCACAGAGGGAAAGATTGTGCCACGACGTGGCCATCGATAACTTAAAAAATCAAAATGGTGTGTCCACCTTACAACTTCTTGGAGCATGAAATACAAATAAGCTTTAGTTATCACATGAAATATTAAAGGCCAATGGCCGGTTTCCAACCACAGGGCACAACTTAACTGTGCGAACCAAAGATAGGCAAGCAGCGATGTATCGACTCGAAACGAGCTACCATCTCATGCATCATACCGCTATCGTAACTGGGACCATGGGATATTGAGAGAGTGCCTGGGCATATAACTTCCGTTCGTAGCACCCGCACGTGTAGTCAACAAGTGCAATACGGAATACTTCTTTGGTTGAGGGGAGGTTTTTCTACTGTGTACTGTGTCAGTTGAGGTGTTGCAGGTAATATTTGGGATATAGTGACTCGATCTACAGTTACGAATAACAGCGGAGGTTTAATGGCTGAAGAGAAAACAACGTCATGAAGTGCAGAATTTAATAGCAATATGAGCCATAAGCAAGAAGCCAATTTACAGTTAGATCCTTGATAAGTGAGAGAGGAGGCGTTGCTGCCCGATCAGTGGGGCTCGCCTATGGCTTCCTCCCAAAAATAAAGCAGAGACTGAGAATAAGGCACTGGGATCAGTCATGAGGCCTGAGACACTTCTTGACGGATTATGGGGCTTACACCACCTATTGGCATCGAAATTATCGAAGACAAACCATCGAATATGTCTATAGTGAAGAAGTTACATCAGGCCATATTATCTGGGGATGTCTGTATGCCGATGTTGGTGATACGGATCTACAGCAACTGAATAGGCACGAAAGACTCGATGTCAAGGAGATACTGCGTTGTGAGAAGTCATGGTTGCTCCTGGGAAATGTCGCCCAGCTACTTCACGGAAATTTTCGATACTGCGTCCCCTTGTTAATCAACACGCGTCTACTATGCTACGGTGGTTTGCGATAGCTGAGGTCACCAGTTGTAGCAGGCAGATCGCCAACGATGCTTGCACGGCTATAACCTCATCAGAATGGAAGCGCAGCTGTGGTTTCTGGCTCGCCCCCAAGGAACTAGAACTAGGGTGACGTGGATCAGCATGTTGCTGCAATCCTGATTGGTAGCAACGATGCTCCCTTGGAAAAGGGCAGTCTCCCCCTAGAACCAAGGAGTCGACAGACAAAAGAAACTAATTGTAGAATAATAACAGTGGTGGAAGTAATTAGGTATGGTAGTAAGTGTAGTTCTCACTAATAGTGGAAATAGTAATGGTGATGGGTAGCGGTATTGAGTTAGATACAATAATGCGTTTTGCGTCATTACTTGACGAAGTATGGGTTCGAAATGGTTCAAATGGCTCTGAGCACTATGGGACTTAACTTCCCCTAGAACATCAAAAACCTAACTAACCTAAGGACGTCACACACATCCATGCCCGAGGCAGGATTCGAACCTGCAACCGTAGCGGTCACGCGGTTCCAGACTGTAGCGCCTAGAACCGCACGGCAACCCAGGCCGGTAGGAAGTATGGGAAAAAATTATATTTTGTGGTAATAATTTGCTTATGAATGGATACAACCTGTGCTGAAATTGTAGGTAACAGACTGCAATGTAATAAATAAACAGATAAATCTCTACAAGTTCTTAAAAACAATCGACCCCATACGTTCCGTCTGCCTTATCACATTTCTACTTACAATCCGCAGACTTGATATCGACAATACCGTCTTCTAGTTCCAATTCGAATCCCACCAACCCTATACAAACATACTGCCATAGCCTCTGTCAGCACAAGTTCCTTAGCCTTCCCTTTACAGATAAGGTAATCTTCAGTAACATTTATTCTTAATGTCACATCTAGCTCTTTTCTTTCTATCATCCCTCACAGCACGATTCCTTCTCTATCATCACCTCTTTCTGTACTCTCCATAATTGCTCCTGGGCTAGAAAACATGTCTTCTACTACCTATTCTTCCTCATTACCTATCTGTTATCTGGGCTCGAGTACCAGTATGGTGTACATCTTTAACAGTTACGACGTAATCTTTACGCTGTCACCAAGATTTTGACTTGATTTCGTAGACATAATTTCATTTTATTTAATTTTCACTGTTTTTATCCACGTATATCTCATTTTGTCACAAGTAATCTAGTTCAATTATGTATCGCATGTGGCAGGGTTCCACAGTGGTGTAATCCTGTTCCCATGTACCTGATGGGAGAACCTAGAGTAGTGCTGTTCGGATATCGTAGGTTGAAGCACCATTGACAATTAGAGCTTGAAACAGGCCAAGGCGCAAGCTCAGATAACTAGACAATTAAGGTAAATGGACACTAAGAGCTTCAATTAAGGGCTTAGGTCCTGCCAGGAGTGGAACTCTCCACATCCCAAACGGTCACCTCCATAGCGATTTCACTCCTCACAGCAGCTGCTAACCCCTCCCACTCTATTTAATCCTTTTCCAGTGTGTTTCTTACAGTGTGATCCTGCTATGTAAAGTAGTTATCACATTAAAATATACATTTTTATTTTGACGGTCAACAAATATTCTTTGACTTTTTGAATGTAGAAATGTCCGTTTTTAAAAATTTTAAATTATATAAATATTTGATTCTTGGTAGTCCTATTAAAGCTCTGGGTTGCAGAGTGGCAATGGTAGAGCTTCTAGTCGCCCTCGTGGTGACCGTATGGGTATATTTACAGCGAGGGTAAAACTGAGTAGTGCTGAAAATGTTTCACTAGTGACGTAAGTTAAGTCTGTGGACAATATTTCAATGTGTGCTAAATTTCATCCACTGTACTACAGAGTAATTTGCAAATTGCTAACATGTAACATTATTCCCGAGGAGAATGTGTATACATAGGCTGTAAACGTACTCATTTTACATAATTTCTCCTGCAATCGAATCGATAATCTGTGTGACACGGAATTAAATGAAATAACCTTGCAAATAATTTAAGAAGCCAGATGTAGAAACAACTTGATATTTCACTTTGGCTCCACCGTACACGATCGTACTTTAGTCAGCAGTTACTGTCTCCAGCGTCCCAGGGCCTCGCTGACTGACAACCTTTGCGCTCAACGGGATTAGAACCTGGAATATTTACTATTCTTCCTGAAACACCTTATATATATACGAGGGCAGTTCAATAAGTAATGCAACACATTTTTTTCTGAAACAGGGGTTGTTTTATTCAGCATTGAAATACACCAGGTTATTCCCCAATCTTTTAGCTACACAACACTATTTTTCAACGTAATCTCCATTCAATGCCTTACACCACCTTGAAATGAGGGCCTGTATGCCTGCACGGTACCATTCCACTGGTCGATGTCGGAGCCAACGTCGTACTGCATCAATAAATTCTTCATCATCCGCCTCCCACGGATTGCGTCCTTCATTGGGCCAAACATATGGAAATCCGACGGTGCGAGATCGGGGCTGTAGGGTGCATGAGGAAGAACAGTCCACTGAAGTTTTGTGAGCTTCTCTCGGGTGCGAAGACTTGTGTGAGGTCTTGCGTTGTCATGAAGAAGGAGAAGTTCGTTCAGATTTTTGTGCCTACGAACACGCTGAAGTCGTTTCTTCAATTTCTGAAGAGTAGCACAATACACTTCAGAGTTGATCGTTTGACCATGGGGAAGGACATCGAACAGAATAACCCCTTCAGCGTCCCAGAAGACTGTAACCATGACTTTACTGGCTGAGGGTATGGCTTTAAACTTTTTCTTGGTAGGGGAATGGGTGTGGCGCCACTCCATTGATTGCCGTTTTGTTTCAGGTTCGAAGTGATGAACCCATGTTTCATCGCCTGTAACAATCTTTGACAATAAATTGTCACCCTCAGCCACATGACGAGCAAGCAATTCCGCACAGATGGTTCTCCTTTGCTCTTTATGGTGTTTGGTTAGACAACGAGGGACCCAGCGGGAACAAACCTTTGAATATCCCAACTGGTGAACAATTGTGACAGCACTACCAACAGAGATGTCAAGTTGAGCACTGAGTTGTTTGATGGTGATCCGTCGATCATCTCGAACGAGTGTGTTCGCACGCTCCGCCATTGCAGGAGTCACAGCTGTGCACAGCCGGCCCGCACGCGGGAGATCAGTCTTGCTTGACCTTGCGGCGATGATGACACACGCTTTGCCCAACGACTCACCGTGCTTTTGTCCACTGCCAGATCACCGTAGACATTCTGCAAGCGCCTATGAATATCTGAGATGCCCTGGTTTTCCGCCAAAAGAAACTCGATCACTGCCCGTTGTTTGCAACGCACATCCGTTACAGACGCCATTTTAACAGTTCCGTACAGCGCTGCCACCTGTCGGAAGTCAATGAAACTATACGAGTCGAAGCGGGAATGTTTGAAAATATTCCACAAGAAATTTCCGGTTTTTTCAACCAAAATTGGCCGAGAAAAAAAATGTGTTGCATTACTTATTGAACTGCCCTCGTACATATATTACCCTGGTTTGATTCCCGACACCAAAGATTTTTTCTGATGTAAGGAGGATTGGTATGGGGTTCAATCAGCTTTTGTGAGGCTAAATGAGGAGCTGCTTGCATAAAAAAAGCTGCATCACCGTCAGGATTCATCTACAAGCAATAACCGCTGAAGAAATTTGCGAAATGCTCATCACATTTCCACGATGATAGATGGTTCCAGGTACAGTCTTGTAGACAGCAGTCAGAACAGCCCTTAGGCCTAAACCGTGAGTGGTGCTGTTTTGGAAGCTGTTACAGAAAAGACGCATATACGCACGTATATGCACTGTAAGACAAACGACGCACCACAAACGAATTATCCGAGTGGAATGGATACCACCATATGTGAAACTTATGTACAGATTAAAATAATGATTATATTTTCAGAAAAAAATGAGTGATTTGTTCAAGAGAAAGAGCTTCAAAAATTGGGCAAGTAAATAATGCGTTGGTCCAACTCTTGCTCTTATGCATGCAACTACTCAGCTTGGCATTGACTGACAGACTTGCTGAATGTCATCCTTAAGAATATCGCGCCATATTCTGTCCAACTGGCGCGTTAGATAGTCAAAATCCAGAAATGATTACCCATAATACTCCAAACGTGCTCTATTAGGGAGGCATCTCACGATCTTGATCGCCAAGGTAGGATTTAGCAAGCACAGAGCCATGCAGCAGGAACTCTTCTGTGTGCAGATGGCCTCATTTCGCTGAAATGTAAGAACACTATGAGTTGCCATGAAGGGCAACAAAACGGGGCGTGAAAGATGCAGAAATGAAGCTAATGTAACAAAGATGGCAAGTCAAAACTATACAGTTACTATGTTTCATAAATGTGATAATTACTGCATTATCAGTTTATACAAACAATTACAGTTAAGTAGTACAGTGTGCATGGATCGATGATTACCTTATTACTTTGTGGACTATAGAACATCATGCCAATCAAATGTTGACTTAGAAACTGATCAGTCACTTGGAAACCTGATGGACACCTGGGGTTTGGAGGCAGATGTGTATATACTGCCTCTGCCTCCATCCAGGCATGCCCTCTTTCACCTTTCTGCCCCCATTTCCAGCCAATAAGAAAGTAGTATTAAAAATAAAATACCCAGTGCAAATTCAAGGTGGCTGAATTATCCAAATTAAGCAACAAGTTTTTTTTTTTTTTAAAAAAATGCTGAACTAGGCCGGTAGTTCTTTGTGTTATATTATCTTCCTCTCTCCAGCGAATCAGAGCTAAGTATTCAAATGAGTCAGCCAGTCGTTGCGTGAATTTACTTTCTAAATCATTTCTTCAAGAATTTATTTACTAGCGATTCATCAAGAACATTAACACATTTAATTACACTAGGTGAGCGTGGAAGTAGTTGCCAGGGAGTAACTGATGAAAAAGAAATTACCTTTAACAAATGGGAATTTTATTCATAAAAGCCTTTTCAAAAACAGATTTAAAATTTAAATGCAGAAAAGCACCCTCGAAAGATCAAGTTACAATTTTATGTAGAGGCAGAAAGAATATTGACAGTATGAGCCTTCGGGCTGAGAACCTTGCCACTCCCTTTCAACACGGCCGTAGTCACGACCGCTCACAACAACCTCTGAAAGACTACACTGGTGCAAATCTGCAACACACCAGATTACGTTAAACTAAAAATTTACTAACAACTCACACAAACAGGGATGGAATGGTACAAACACTCACACTAAGAAATTATTTGCCACCGAAAGTGCCATTTGTTTTAAAAAGGACTCTTACGTTGGAAGGGTGGCAATTTTATAAAAATTATTTAAATAAAACCCATGAAATTCAGACTTACATAAAATGTACAACACGCTCTTCATTACACATATGCCGCCTCGCAAGATGATGGGCAAGATAAAAACATATTTCAGGAAATCGGCCTTTACACCTTAATTCTATAAATTCCTTAACACCGAAATCCGACAAACATGACAGAGGCAGCTATTAACGTACGGCAGACCGACTGACAGACAGACAGGCACTAACTGCCTAACAAATGCGGATAGGAGGCAGACGAGCAAGCTGGGGACGAGAGACTGACCAAGAAAACAAGTCAATGAAACAACATATCACAAATCACTTAACTTTTAATTAACTGCGATGTCTGGCGAAGACCTGGTGCAGCACGCCCAAAACTCCCACGAGCCGTCCGCTGCCAGCCGCTTCAGCGTTCGTAGGAAGGCGCGCCGATCTCCCGTCTCACGGCGTCGCAGCTCGCCCCGCCCAGACCGATGTCGTGGGTTGACGCCTGTTGCTCTCTTGTCGGCCGCGAAGCCTCTACCCCTCGCTATACGGCACGGCCCACTGGACTCA
Organism: Schistocerca piceifrons; assembly: GCF_021461385.2. Classification (NCBI taxonomy): domain Eukaryota; kingdom Metazoa; phylum Arthropoda; class Insecta; order Orthoptera; family Acrididae; genus Schistocerca; species Schistocerca piceifrons. The sequence continues at coordinate 681,132,593 of NC_060142.1, read as the reverse complement.
CGTGGCGACCTCACATGCGCCGACGCTCAAGACGGACAAGTCATCTCGTGTCTCAGCGCTCGACCGACCAACCGATCGATCCAACAGCCAGACCATTGCCTGAACAAACTCTAGCAGACTGGTGGCCTAACACATACTAGCACTCCGCACTACAGACAGACACTGACTGCCCCACACTGACCCGCCTAGCCACTGACACCCTGGCGAGCTCATAGCGCCCCTTAAATGCACGTGACCGAGCGAGGTGGTTAAACACTGGACTCGCATTCGGGAAGACGACGGTTCAATCCCGCGCCCGGCCATCCTGATTTAGGTTTTCCGTGATTCCCCTAAATCGCTCCAGGCAAATGCCGGGATGGTTCCTTTGAAAGGGCAAGGCCGACTTCCTTCCCCATCCTTCCATAATCCGATGAGACCAATGACCTCGCTGTCTGGTCTCCTTCCCCAAACAACCCAAATGCACGTGAACAGGCAACCTTTCCCCTTTTCCACCAGAGGGAGACACCAAAGCTGTGATTGCCACAGCGGCGCCACCGCCAGAAACGGAGGGCGACTGCTTCACACTACGCGCTGCGGCGCGCTCTTCAAAATAGCACATTTTTATCACGGCTCAGGAACGTATTTCGATCAACATATAAAAATTCAAATAAATAATATACCCAAGACGGTGCAACTAGCTCCCCCTCCCCTCCCCCTCCCCTCCCCCTCCTCTACCCCTGTTCCTATGAAAGTGAAGTATGAAAGTGATGTGTAATAATGGTGTCAAGCTACATTATTTCCGTGAAAGTTAAATATTTGTGCACGCACATACTTACATCTGGTGCTCTCTGCAAGGAACACTGCCTTAATGTGCCACTTGCCACTGCCTGTGAAAGTTGAGAAGTTTGCATGATCGCGTGATGTTGATGACTAGCACAGATACGGGAAGGGTCTCCCATGCTGGACATGGCTTAGTGGATAAACCAGATCAAGCGCGCCCCACGGTAGCCCAGCTCTTCCAACATCCACTCTCCAGTTGCCAAGGTATCCAACCTAATATGTGAGGCAAGCTGTGCCAAGAGGTCCATGTCACATTGAAAGATGTGTTGTGAACAGAGCTTCAGGAAAACTGCGTGTCTTCCCTGAATAATTAGCACCTTGCACAATGTGGCTCACCAGTTGTTATGGGACCAAAATGAAGAACACGGAAAACAATACAAGAACTGAGAGACTTCATGAGACCTCAAATACTCAAGCATAGAAACAATGGAAGCTGTTATGACAACTGATATGAGCGATGACATCCCTGACAAGGAAGGCAGGCCTTGTGACATTATTGAACCTGCATGAGGCAACCGCCAAGGTTCGTTTTGAGCGCTACTTACAAACAAATTTTCCAGAAGCGGCATGGCATTTCTACTGAAAGAATCAGTATTTTTTTGCTATTGTTGTAGTTTTAAGTCTGATGGCAGATTTGATACAATTCCCCTAGCCAGCCCTCTTCGTCACTTACGTTAAATCAGTAAGTGGCTCGAAACAGCATATCCACACACTCCGGGATGATGATGGCATTGAAACAGAGGATGACACGCGTAAAGCTGAAATACTAAACACCTTTTTCCAAAGCTGTTTCACATAGGAAGACCGCACTGCTGTTCCTTCTCTAAATCCTCACACAAACGAAAAAATGGCTGACATCGAAATAAGTGTCCAAGGAATAGAAAAGCAGCTGGAATCACTCAACAGAGTAAAGTCCACTGTACCTGACGGGATACCAATTCGATTCTACACAGAGTACGCGAAAGAACCTGCCCCCCTTCTAACAGCCGTGTACCTCAAGTCTCTAGAGGAACGGAAGGTTCCAAACGACTGGAAAAGACCACAGGTAGTCCCAGTCTTCAAGAAAGGTCGTCGAGCAGATGCGCAAAGCTATAGACCCATATCTCTGACGTCGATTTGTTGTAGAATTTTAGAACATGTTTTTTGCTCGCGTATCATGTCGTTTCTGGAAACCCAGAATCTACTCTGTAGGAATCAACATGGATTCCGGAAACAGCGATCGTGTGACACTCAACTCGCTTTATTTGTTCATGAGACCCAGAAAATATTAGATACAGACTCCCAGGTAGATGCTATTTTCCTTGACTTCCGGAAGGCGTTCGATACAGTTCCGCACTGTCGCCTCATAAACAAAGTAAGAGCCTGCGGAATATCAGACTAGCTGTGTGACTGGATTGAAGAGTTTTTAGCAAACAGAACACAGCATGTTGTTATCAATGGGGAGACGTCAACAGACGTTAAAGTAACCTCTGGCGTGCCACAGGGGAGTGTTACGGGACCATTGCTTTTCACTATATATATAAATGACCTAGTAGATAGTGTCGGAAGTTCCATGCGGCTTTTCGCGGATGATGCTGTAGTATACAGAGAAGTTGCAGCATTAGAAAATTGTAGCGAAATGCAGGAAGATCTGCAGCGGATAGGCACTTGGTGCAGGGAGTGACAACTGACCCTTAACATAGACAAATGTAATGTATTGCGAATACATAGAAAGAAGGATCCTTTATTGTATGATTATATGATAGCGGAACAAACACTGGTAGCAGTTACTTCTGTAAAATATCTGGGAGTATGCGTGCGGAACGATTTGAAGTGGAATGATCATATAAAATTAATTGTTGGTGAGGCGGGTGCCAGATTGAGATTCATTGGGAGAGTCCTTAGAAAATGTAGTCGATCAACAAAGGAGGTGGCTTACAAAACACTCGTTCGACCTATACTTGATTATTGCTCATTAGTGTGGGATCCGTACCAGAACGGGTTGACGGAGGAGATAGAGAAGAGCCAAAGAAGAGCGGCGCGTTTCGTCACAGGGTTATTTGGTAACCCTGATAGCGTTACGGAGATGTTTAATAAACTCAAGTGGCAGACTCTTCAAGAGAGGCGCTCTGCGTCGCGGTGTAGCTTGCTCGCTAGGTTTCGAGAGGGTGCGTTTCTGGATCAGGTAACGAATATATTGCTTCCCCCTACTTATACCTCCCGAGGAGATCACGAATGTAAAATTAGAGATATTAGAGCGCGCACGGAGGCTTTCAGACAGTCGTTCTTCCCGCGAACCATACGCGACTGGAACAGAAAAGGGAGGTAATGACAGTGGCACGTAAAATTTTAACTAATTATGTGATATTTAGGTATTAATATTATCTTTTGTTTTGTCTGTATTTTTGTGGACGAATTTGGTGGTATTTTCACCACCAATGCTGGCAAAAATACCTTAAAATTCTGGCCTGTGGAGGAGGGGCATATGAAAGGTGGCTACACTGAGCCACTGCGCCAGAGATTGCGCCAAAGAGTATTATTAAGCCGCCTCCAGAGTGCGTGGGCAGAGCTCGTAGAAGACAGTTCGTGTTGAGATGTGCTAGTGGGCAAGGCTTGTCGAGATGTTGTAGTAAGGAGTGTTTGTTCCATGTTTTATCCAGTTATTTGATGGGAGAGATAGCAGATGTTATTGTAATGATCAGAGTGCATTTCGTCAATATATATGAAGGTAAAAACCACAATGTTCTTTTATTATTTGTGTGTCTGAAATAATGCGTCATTACAGGTTCAGTCAACAAAGCATCTGGCTTGTGTTCTTGTGTTAGAGTGAATTCTGGTTTTCTTGCGTAATTATAGTTTTTCTAATTTTCTTTTATCACGTCAGTATACTTGGTATTTAAAAAATTCTTGTCTTGTTGGAGAAGAACCGTGCCAGATGTGTACGTTGAGTCACACTCCTACATACAGAACAGCTACACTTGTGCTTGTTGGTTTCGTAGGTTTCATAGTTGCTGGGGACTTAATTAATTAATTGTGTCAACGAAAAATTTCATTTCATTCTTGTTGTTGTTCTTTGCAGTCAGATAGCGTAACAATACTAGTCAGGGCCAACCGTTTACGAGACTTGCGTAATCGGACTTACAGCTACTAAAAACTGAAAAATATTTTCAATCATATTTAATTAAGCCCCCATGCACGTGGCGACCGCTGCTTCGGATCGTCCCTTCGATTCTTCTGATTGTAAAAATAGTAGATGGTAGTATTGTTGTAGTAATTTGTAGTTAGTAATTGTAGTCTATTTTGCATGTGTAGATTTGGTAATTGTCATTCTTCTAATGGTATTTTTTCTCAGAATTTGATTTGTTGTCTTGATTACGCGTTTGACAATCTAGTACAATTATGTCAATTGTTTGTTAATCGTGTTTGAGGGAAACATTTCATGTGAATGGTATTGTTGGAGATAAGGAGTCATTGTGTGTAATTTTCGTACAGTGACGAATTTTTTTTATGTTTTGTAAATGATTACGCGATCAATGAAACAGGCAAAAATGATGAATAGTCAGAATAACGAAATTTTTAACATGGCGAACTCGCCAACAGAGGAGAACAGTGTGATGAATAATGAAGTGGAAAACAATGTAATAAGTCGGGAAAATAGTCCGGAACCATTTCAAAATTTTTCTCAATCAGAAAATTCACAGAATACGAGATTAACGATAGAAGATTCTGAAATAGTATCGAACACAGATAGCTTTACAGCTACGACGAAGGAAACTGGTTTTGCGGGAAATGTTAGGGGCGAAAGGAGTTTCGAATCAGTTACTATGGGGCAGTTGATGAGTGCTATATTAAAAATGGAAACACGGTTTGGATCTGAATTAAAAACACAGATGGGAACAATGGAAACACGGATGGGAACAATGGAAACTCGGTTAGGATCTGAATTTAAAACAGAGATGGGAACTTTGGAAACATGGATAGATGCACGAATAGGGACATGTTTCAAAAATATGAAAGATGAATTAAAGAAAGAAATCAGAGAAGAAGTACAACCAATTTTGAATGCTCACAATAATAGATTAATTGCAGTAGAAATCAGACAAAGGGAACAGGATAGAGAACAGGAAGAAAGAGATCGCGTGATAGTACAGAAATTTTCAGAGTTAAATTTACAACGTGCAAAAGATAAGGAAGAAATATTTGAGAGAATCGAAGAATCCGTACCAAATGACAGATTAAATAATCTAACACAACAATATGAACAGTTAACTACCGAATGTGTCAATACTGAAACCCGAGTCGCGACACTTACGGAAGACGTAAATAAACAGAAATAACAAATAGGTGACTTATCGGAAAGAGTTGAGGAGATTTCAGATAAAGTGACAAATCTTAGTTTACATGGGGACACAGATTCAGATGATACAGCACCATTGCCATTTGCAGAAACCGAAGAACACCAGAACATAAATAAGCATGTTGAAAATCAGGGAAAATTTAATGAACGCGTGAAAAGGGAATTTGAGGCATTACGAAAGCAAGTCAAACAAATTGAAGGCGAAATAGTAGGAAAGGACAGTAGAAGGAACTTAGAATCACAGATAGCAGAGGGGTATGAAGAAAGTAATTTATTTCATTTACGAGAAGCAACAAGAGAGCGCCAGGCGCGTGAATTTAACAATAATCGTCATTGGGACTGGGACAGACGCGGTAGGTCTTTTCGCCACGAGGCGAAAACTTTGACTATAAACACTTTTTGACTGTTCGGAAATTTAAAATCTTCCGTAATTCTAAGGATAACATACATCCATGTTCATGGCTAGATCAATTTATGTACGCACTTCCGCCAAAGTTGCCATTAAGTCACAAACTGGAAATTATGTGCGGCTATTAAAGTCCTCAGGGGATTCACTACTCTAAGTGAATATGTGCCGTAGCGAGCATAGGGCCCCGAGCTGTAGTGGTGCTATTTCTCTTTTAGTTTTCTGCACCGCTGCCTACTCTTTCACTATTCTTCGCATCTGTCAAAACAACTCTTCGACTATCAATCTATCTAGTGAGTAAGTAAACAATAACCTGATATGACTACTTACCTAAATGTGATTTCGGAAATTACCGTTTGGACTTACTGTACCTTCAGCAGCATTCATTCGTAGTTTAAACGAAATTTTACCTGTTTATCTTCGTGACAATATTAATTCATATGTGGACGATATTCTTATTGATAAACATTCTTGGAGTGAGCACAACAAAATTTTGGATTCATTATTACGTATTTTTGCAAGAGTTGGCATTACAGTGAACTTCGAAAAATCTGAATTTGGTCGTTCTCAGGTGAAATTTCTCGGTATTCTTCCTGATCCAAGAAAATTAGACGGTATTCGTAATTATGCTGTTCCTACCAGAAAACGTGAGGTTCGTAGTTTCCAAAATTTTTGTGAAATGATATACTTTTGGAAAATTTTTGTGGAATGACGTACTTGTGAGAAACTCACAGCTACATGTAAACATGCGGAGAATACAAGGATACCGCGCTGTGTTTTGGCGGCGGCACATACTCAAAGCAACAGTCAAGTCTGCGCGCCGCACAAGGCAGTCGTTGACCGCGAACAATTGCATCCTACGTCACGCGCCTACAGCTGATCGAGCGCTCAGTGCGAATGCACTGACAGCCGTAAACAAATACACAGTCTAATTTCTCCGATTAAATTCAGTATAAAGCTATAGTGACTTGATGAATTATGTTATTAACATTCAGTATTTTTCAGGATACGGTTCTATAAAATATTTAAGAACTTCAGGTAAATTCTGTGTGTCTCCGACGTTAAGAGGACTTGCTATCGAGAAATTTTCAGGAAGAATGTAATTTCGAAGAAGAAACTAATAAACTAAAAAAAAGGTAACTATTAATTGAGTTCATTTTTCAGGTAACATATTTCCACTTAGGTACGTACTTTAGACGTAATTTGCTGCTCGCAATTACGTGATTCATACTTTGTGCTAAATTTCATGTTCTATGAAATTACTTGTGAAGCGACGTGCTTGCGTACGTTAACTGATTTTGACAATGATTATTAATGAACTGGGTTGTAACTTGTGTATATTATGCATCGCTTGGCTGCTATGCTTTTTCACTGATGTCATATTTTTTTATTATGTGCCTGCTGTGCTTATTTATTTAAATTATAATTGTTACCTGATTAATTGTGCTGATGTGGTTAGGTATGTTTACTTATTAGGATGACATATGAACATTTATTTGCTTATGCTGATATGATGCTAATGACATGTTTACTGCTTTGCGTATGGATTGCATATTTATACATATCTGTTGTTGTCATAACTACTCTTTAATTTGGTATATAGAAATGCTGATATACTGTGTATGAACATAAAGTTTAGGTTACACTATGGTATAGGTTACAGATTGTTCGCTTGGCAGAGCCTCGTTGTAAGGATTTGTGCTGCATCCACTTTTTGACATTCTGTTCACTACTGGTATATTTACTCGCTATTGATTGTTTTGCTTACGCTAAGTGCCTTATATTTTTAAGATAAGAAAATGAACTGCTAAAATGATCTGCTAAACGACATTAGTACAAGAAACTTCATAGAAGTCACATGAGCTGGAGGTTTTATGGAAGCTGTATAACTTTATGCTAATAGGAAGGAAGCTAACGACATGACATACGAAAACTAGGTTTAGACCATTGACAGTTATTACACTGCATTTTTCGGGAGCAATTGAAATAGTAAGTGACACTTGACACAAGAAATACTCCACATGTTTGCTTCTGCCATAATTCTTGAAGTGGTGTACACACTGTGAAATATTATGCTCATTCACATTCCGTAATCGTACTTAATTACTGAGAGTTACTCGAGATAAGTCTGTTAGAGGTCATGTGTGCATTTCTTTTGTTTATAATTCATAATGAGTAGAAGATTTGGGTCAGACGGATTACACAGAGGTTGTGTGTTGACAATGTGTCTTCAGATTGTATGGGATGATGAACTGCAAGTTTGCATTAGGATTTTATCTGTACTTGTTCGAGGAGACTGACTAGAGGAAAGAGTTGTTATGGAAGTGAAATGAGATTGGTAATAAGGTTTATATGTATCGACGCATTGAAGAGGTATTATTGAGGTATTATTGAGATTGTGTGAAGATGATGATTTTTGGAGTTTTGGTGGATAAGAGGTAAAGTAAGTGAGGAGCATATATTGGCAATAAGGTTTATATTTATCGACGCATTGAAGAGGTATTATTGAGGTATTATTGAGATTGTGTGAAGTTGATGATTATTGGAGTTTTGGTGGATAAGAGGTAAAGTAAGTGAGGAGCACATATTGGCAATAAGGTTTATATGTATCGACGTATTGAAGAGGTATTATTGAGGTATTATTGAAATTGTGTGAAGTTGATGACTATTGGAGTTTTGGTGGATAAGAGGTAAAGTAAGTGAGATGCATATTATTTTTGTTGGTCTTATGGAACAAGGAGGATGAAGATAGCAGACTAGAACACTAAAGTAGAAGGAAGATAGTCTATACACACACTTTGTTAAATCACTAAGCAGTATATACTTTTTTTTTTTTTGAAGAGAGGAAGTATTTGCATATCTTGGCTCACTGACAGTTGTTCAACAACAGTACATTTGATCTGGCTTGGCAAACATTGGTCTTGACATGATGACTATGACGTTGACTTAACTATTATTGACTGTAATACGTTGCTGCCACTACTACTTGATACACATGATGAACATCAGATTTTGACAGAATTGCATTTACACAGTTAACACTATTCAGTTACACAGTAGTACTTAATGTGGATGAAAGATGAATGAGTGTGTTTTGTGTGTTTTCCTTTCCTAATCCTACCTACCTATTTCCTAAATATTATTTTATTTGTTTGTTGTGGCTTGCATTGACACCCATAAATATTATAGCTTTACTGATATTTGAGTATTTGTAATAGTTAATATGAAAATTATCTGACATCATTTGTGCGTTTGTTATGATTTGTATGTTTAGTGTAAAAGAATTTGTATGTGCATTCAAATTATTGTTCATGCCTGAACTGTCTGATTAGTGATGGTAAATATTATGAACTGTTACCTGCACTTTTTCAACGTAATGTGTGACACTTAGGAATGATTAATTTCTGCTGATGAACTGAGTGATCAGTGATAGTGAATATTATGGACTGTTACTTGTACTTTATCTACATGATTGGTGTCACTAGGACATGTTTAGTTTCTGCTGATGAACAGTGTGATTAGTGATAGTGAATATCATGGACTGCTCTCTGCACCTGCTCTCAACATTGCTGGGTGCAACTGATGGACTACTGCTACTGAAATGATGTCACTTGTTGGTGTCTGCACCTGCTCAACATTGCTGGGTGCAACTGATGGACTGCTTCTACTGAAATGATGTCACTTGTTGGTGTCTGCACCAGCTCAACATTGCTGGGTGCAACTGATGGAACTGCTTCTACTGAAATGATGTCACTTGTTGGTGTCTGCACCTGCTCAACATTCCTGGGTGCAACTGATGGACTGCTTCTATTGAAATGATGTCACTTGTTGGTGTCTGCACCTGCTCAACATTGCTGGGTGCAGCTGATGGACTGCTTCTACTGAAATGATGTCACTTGTCGGTGTCTGCACCTGCTCAACATTGCTGGGTGCAACTGATGGAACTGCTTCTACTGATATGATGTCACTTGTCAGTGTCTGCACCTGCTCAACATTGCTGGGTGCAACTGATGGACTGCTTCTACTGAAATGATGTCACTTGTTGGTGTCTGCACCTGCTCAACATTGCTGGGTGCAACTGATGGACTGCTTCTGCTGAAACGATGTCACTTGTTGGTGTTTGCACCTGTTGACCATTGGTGGGCTGGAATTATCAACTATTTGTTTTTTTTGAATAATTAAAAGTATTTTATGTGAACATTTGTAGAAACTGATTTTTTATGTATTGTGTAAACTATTATGTAAAGCCACATGTACGAAAAGAATTTGTATTGCCTACTGTATTTTATATATTAGGTTATTGAAAGATCAGTGCAAAGCCAAAATTTTAACTAATTATGTGATATTTAGGTATTAATATTATCTTTTGTTTTGTCTGTATTTTTGTGGACGAATTTGGTGGTATTTTCACCACCAATGCTGGCAAAAATACCTTAAAATTCTGGCCTGTGGAGGAGGGGCATATGAAAGGTGGCTACACTGAGCCACTGCGCCAGAGATTGCGCCAAAGAGTATTATTAAGCCGCCTCCAGAGTGCGTGGGCAGAGCTCGTAGAAGACAGTTCGTGTTGAGATGTGCTAGTGGGCAAGGCTTGTCGAGATGTTGTAGTAAGGAGTGTTTGTTCCATGTTTTATCCAGTTATTTGATGGGAGAGATAGCAGATGTTATTGTAATGATCAGAGTGCATTTCGTCAATATATATGAAGGTAAAAACCACAATGTTCTTTTATTATTTGTGTGTCTGAAATAATGCGTCATTACAGGTTCAGTCAACAAAGCATCTGGCTTGTGTTCTTGTGTTAGAGTGAATTCTGGTTTTCTTGCGTAATTATAGTTTTTCTAATTTTCTTTTATCACGTCAGTATACTTGGTATTTAAAAAATTCTTGTCTTGTTGGAGAAGAACCGTGCCAGATGTGTACGTTGAGTCACACTCCTACATACAGAACAGCTACACTTGTGCTTGTTGGTTTCGTAGGTTTCATAGTTGCTGGGGACTTAATTAATTAATTGTGTCAACGAAAAATTTCATTTCATTCTTGTTGTTGTTCTTTGCAGTCAGATAGCGTAACAATACTAGTCAGGGCCAACCGTTTACGAGACTTGCGTAATCGGACTTACAGCTACTAAAAACTGAAAAATATTTTCAATCATATTTAATTAAGCCCCCATACAAGATGTAGAATAACTACTTCATCCTGCAAATATTTGCACCTGCTTTCTGCTTTCATGTCCTGATTTCAGTGTAAAATGTTTACCTCCCACGTTACTCTGTTACCATACTGGTATTTTATTTTGTAGTGAACACATAGTGTGTAGCGGGGCTATCACTCTATTGTTCGCTTAAATACTGTTTACTGGATAACTGTCTTCATCACGCTAAAGGTGCCATCATTGGATCTGAATGTAGATTAAAATTTATATCAAAATGGTTTATAAATGCTAAGCTATATTCAGATCCGATGATGGCACCTTTAGTGTGTTGAAACCGGTTATCCAATAAACAGTATTTAAGCGGTCTTGGCTTTTGAATTATTGCTTTTATTGATGGACCAAGATGTGGCGTATCAACAGATACATTCTTTTGACAGAAATGTCTTTTCTCTGAAATTTATTCCTCATTATTTACTAAAGCTACCCGTCTACTTATCAGTATTTTGCAGTAGCGCAATATTCCAAAAGCTTTTATCCTTCTCTTGCCTGAATTGCATCAAATCTACGTTTCACTTCCGTACAAGGGCTTGCTCCAAACAAATATCTGAGAAAATAATTGTCAATGATTAATTAATTCTAGATGTTACCAAATTACTTTATCTTATAAATACTTTTCTTGTCTGCATTATTTTACCCCTACTTCGACCATTCTCAGTTTTTTGATTCCCAAGTAGTAAAACTCATCTGCTACTTTTAGTGTCTCATTTCCTAATCCCATTCCTTCAATTTTGCGGGATTTCAACCTGTTGCGTTCCATTACCCTTGTTTTACTTTTTTGGATGTCTTTTCAACATACCTTCCAATCCGTCAACAGATTTTCTAACCCCTTTGTCGTCTCTGATAGAATTACAATGTCACTGGAAAAACACATAGTTTTTATGTCTCGTCCGTGAACTTTAATTCCGTTTTCAAATTTCTCTTTCATTTCCTTTATTGCTTGCTCAACACATAGACGGACGAACATTGATGATACCCTACAGTTCCATCTCATTTCCTTCTCAGCCACCGCTGCCCTTTCATGACCTTCATGTCTTGCAACTACAGTCCTGTTTCTGTACAAGTTGTAAAGAAACTTTCGCTCCCATAGTTTACCCTGCTACCGCCAGAATCTCAAAGTATTTTGCTGTAAACACTGCCAAAATCTCTTTCTCAATCTACAAATGCTAATTGATATATAGGTAAATTTGCGTTTCGTTAACGTCTCTTGTAGAATAGGTCGCAGGGTCAGTTTGTCTGAAGTGCTTATGTTTCCCCAGAACGCAAAATGATCTATCAATTTTTCCATTCTTCTGTAAGTAATTCAAGTCAGTTTTCGCGACCATGATTTGTTAAACCAATGGTTCGATAATACTCACACCTGTCAGCATGTCTCTTTTTCGGAATAGGAATTATTGCATTTTTGAAGTCAGAGTATATCGCCCGTTTAATATATCTCACATACTGGATGGAATCCTGGCTGTCCCAAGGATCTTAATAATACGCAGGGAATCGCGTCTCCTCCAGGGACCACCTTTTCAATTAGGTCTTTCAGTGCAGCGTCAAGTTCTTCCCACGGTTTCATACTCCCCATCTCATCTCCATCTACTTCCTCTTTTCAATAATATTGCTCAAGTTCTTAGCCCTTGTGTACAGTCTATCTCTTCCAATTTTCAGCCTTCCCTTCTTTGCATGGTGTGGGCTTGGCATCTGAGCTCTTCCTATTCGTAATATGCTTCTCTTTTCTGCGAAGCCTCTTTTTACCCTATAGGAGGGATCATTCTTTCCCCTAGACAAACAACAGCACTGAATTTCTCGTCAAACTTTACTACTTAGCTATTTTTCACTGCCTGCCAAACTCATTTCTTATACGTCTGTACCACTTTTTACTTTCTTCCTTCGTCGCATTTTTAAATTTTCTCCTGTCATCAATAAAATTCAAAGTCTCCAGTGCTACAGAAGGATTTCAACTAGGCTTTGTATTTTTAAATATTTGATACTCAACTGCTTTCACTATTTCACCGCTCAAAGCTACCCATTTGTTTTCTGTATTAATCTATTTCCTCTTTTAGGGCAATTATGTCTACGACTCTCTCTTCGAAATAATTTCTGGTTCTGTCATTTTATACAGGTCCCATGCCACTAATTCCTTATTTTTTTTTTTTTACAATCTCCTAGTTTTTAACTGCAGTTCATAAGCAGTCAGCTGTCGTCATAGTTCACGTGGTCCCTTGAAACGTTTAGAAATCTCTTTCTTGCAATCATATAAACATTCTGAAATCTTCAAATGTCTCCACATAGCGGGCCTGGGTGACCGAGCGGTTCTAGGCGCTACAGTCTGGAATCGCGCGACCACTACGGTCGCAGGTTCGAATCCTGCCTCGGGCATGGATGTGTGTGATGTCCTTAGGTTAGTTAGGTTTAAGTAGTTCTAAGTTCTAGGGGACTGATGACTTCAGAAGTTAAGTCCATAGTGCTCAGATCCATTTGAACCATGTTTTGTGTCCACATATCTTCGACGTATAGCACATTTTTACATGATTCTCAAACCAGTGTTAGCAATGATTAAACTGTGCTTTGGGCAACGTATTAATAGGTTCTACTTTCATTTTCCCTCCACACCTCAGTCTGCATCCTCCTACTGTTTTTCTTTCTCTTTCTTTCTGTACTACCGAATTACAGTCAAGCATTACATCTCTTAGTTATCTGAATAATTAAATTTATCACTTCGTGATAAATTCGTTGAATGGGAATAAATTGGCTTCAGCTGCGTTAGGTATGGATGTACTACCTATTGGAGACGTGATAACTTTTGCTGGACCGGGAGTCGAACCCTAATTCCCCGCTTATTGCCAGCGGTCGGCTTAATCTTTAGGCTCTCCGTGCACACTCCCGGATGGAATCAGAATTCCACATATCACACTGTGTATATCTCTATACCATAATCTTCTACAGATTCGGGTTCGAGTTCCGCTTCGGCTAAAATTTTCATGTCACCAATAGAATAGGTGGTACAGCTACACAAAGTGATCAAAAGTATCCGGACACCACCAAAAACATACGCTTTCCATATTAGGTGCGTTGTGGTGCCACCTACTGCCAAGTACTCCATATTAGCGACCTCAGTAGGAATTAGACATCGTGAGAGAGCAGAATGGGGCGCTCCGTACAACTCACGGACTTCGAACATGGTCAGGTGACTGGGTGTCACTTGTGTCATACGTCTGTGCGCCAGATTTCCACACTCCTAAACATCCATAGGTCAACTATTTCCGACGTGATAGTGAAGTGGACACATACAACACAAAAGCGTACAGGCCGACCACATCTGTTGACCGACAGAGACCGCCGACAGTTGATTAGGGTAGTAATGTGTAACAGACAGACCTTTAGCCAGACCATCACACAGGAATTCCAAACTGCATCGGGATGAACTGCAAGTACTATGACATTCAGGGAGGAGGTGAGAAAACTGGGATTTCATGGTCGAGCGGCTGCTCATAAGCCACACATCACGCCTGTAAATGCCAAATGACGCCTCGCTTGGTGTAAGGAGCGTAAACATTGGACGATTGAATAGCGGAAAAACGTTATGTGGATTGACGAAAGCCGGTCGGTGTGGCCGAGCGGTTCTAAGCGCTTCAGTCTGGAACCGCGCGATCGCTACGGTCGCAGGTTCAAATCCTGCCTCGGTCATGGATGTGTGTGATGTCCTTAGGTTAGTTAGGTTTAAGTAGTTCTAAGTTCTAGGGGTATGGTGACCTCAGATGTTAAGTCCCATAGTGCTCAGAGCCATTTCTTGTCTGTAGTAAGCATAAATAAAAGCTTCAATATCCGTGAAACTGCTATAAGGCAAAAAGGAAAGAACCATGGCCGCGCAGTGAGGACATTGGCATGTAGACGTTCCAATATAGATAGTGCGACACAAGTTTACAATAGCTCTCCGCGTAAGATAAAAATTATTTCGTCATTATCACTATTTAGAAAAAACTCTTAAGTCATTTCTACTTGATCACTGTTCTTACTCAGCAGCAGAATCTCTAGGTTTGAATTACAAAACAAGAAAAAAGGATAAACTATCTTACTGAAAGTAGTGCAAGGTGTCCTGTCGATTAAACCAATTGAACAAACTCGTCCCTCAAAAATAGCGCCCTTATATTTACATAACATCGAATATTATAGCACACTACTGGCCATTAAAATTGCTACACCACGCAGATGACGTGCTACAGACGCGAAATTTAACCGACAGGAAGAAGATGCTGTGATATGCAAAAGATTAGTTTTTCAGAGCATTCACACAAGGTTGGCGCCGTGCTGACATGAGGAAAGTATCAAAAAATAAAGGGGCATAAAACGGAACACTATCCCAATCTGCCTCTTCCCTTTCCACCTTAAGAGAACTTTTCAGGTTAATAACTTTTATGGAGCATAATGAATGATGGTTTTAAACACGTTATGAAACTAACGTACAGCGAATGGCTTGCGCTTTAACATTACTTTCATTTAAGGGTGTACAATTAAGAATTAACGGCTTATCTTGCATTTAAATTCACCAAAGTTTATAAGAACAAAACTGCAAATGTGAAGGACAACCGATCACTTACAAGTCGCGCTCCCAACTAAGTAAAAATTACTGTCGGGCTCTCCATTTCATTCAGACGCATAGTTCCATGGCACTACAGTAGGTTTCAGCATTTTACAGTTGTGACCTGTTATCCCGTTCTGGCCTGTCTTCCCCTAGATGCCTTTCTTCCTTATCATCGTAGATTATAAAGATTACAACGCAGTCGAATATTAAAAATATGACACTTGCTCCAATGTTTTACCATCGATGCAGATTTCAGATCTCATCAGTTTCCTTCGAAAGAAACACTTTACCTTAGTTTTAGTTATTATAATGTTTAAATTGTATCCAGAGATCAGTGGACACCACTCCATGAAGTTTACCATCAGTTTCTTGAAAATTACTTTCGACAGCTTACAGTATGCTGCTCAATACTGGATTTTCAATTAAGCATCGCCTTCTTTCCAGGTTTTTATCACGGTGTGTGTGTGTGTATGTTTACGTTAAATTACGACGAAGACATATGGCATCCCTCTCCAACTACCTGGTTGAAACCTATCTCCGACAACTGCTTTCCAGTGTCTATGATGTTAATTTAAAGGCTTAGTCACTTTGACTATTATCTTCGATAGCCGCTACTACACATTATCTCCGATAACTACTTCTTGTGAACACGGTCAAATGCCATTCCAAAGTCCAAGAATATTAGGTCTTTCTCCGAGCTGAATTCTGTGTATTTTCTAAAGTACTTGCCTTCAAAAACCTTCACACTAAAAGATCACCCGTACCGTAGAGCCCTTAATTTATTTTTCTCCATACACTCTGTTGTCGTCAGTGCAAAAGAGGATGCTGCTGATTATTACGTACGTTCCTCTAGTTCAGATTTTCGCGAGAGAGTTGTGTATTCTTTCAGAGAGGTGGATCCTGATTTCGAGAAGATTGCTTGCGCTGATAACTATTAGGCTGGTTACATCTCCCACTTACGCTACACACAGCCTACAAGCCGGTACTTTTCTCAGTTTATGGAAATTAAGCTCTTTGAGAACGTATTCATACAAAACCGAAAAGAAAATATTATAATGTAGCTGGTAGGCTGACGACACGTTCTTGTCCCCACACAACGGAAACAATTAGGAACATCAATTATCTGCGTACAAAAGATGACACTATTCAACAGGGACCGACGTCACATCGTACCACCTAATAAGACGTAAAGAAGCAAGTTTTTGATAGGTTCTCAACAGACGTAACAGAAGCCAACTGAACAAAGTTTAAGCCGCGCGGGATTAGCCGAGCGGTCTTAGGCGCTGCAGTCATGGACTGTGCGGCTGGTCGCGGCGGAGGTTCGAGTCCTCCCTCGAGCATGGGTGTGTGTTTGTCCTTAGGATAATTTAGGTTAAGTAGTGTGTAAGCTTAGGGACTGATGACCTTAGCAGTTAAGTCCCATAAGATTTCACACACATTTCAACATTTTTTTGAACAAAGTTTAAGTCGTTTACCTCATTTGAACTATTACACCGATATACCGTTGACTAAACCACAACATAAAAGCAGCTGTAATATTATTCGCGCAAAAGAAATAGACACAAGACACCATATTATTAAAATACAGGAACTTTCATTTCTATTGTGAAAACTTAAAATTTGCTACAGATAATGATGAGAAACCATTTCTGCTGATTATCGTAAACTGACACAATATCAATATAATTTTTTATTTTTATTTTTAGGCCTATAAACCCTACTTGTAGTACATAATCTGATGTCACTAATGTTTTTTTTCCCTCCGTCTGGCATCCCCCCATTCGAGTATGAAACAGACCAGCAGATTAATGACCCCAAAATATGTCTGCTTTTGTGTCCTGTTTGCCTCGTTTGTCAGCATTATCTTGGTTTATAGCTATCATCATGTTTCACTTCGTCTACTTTGCTTTCTCCAGTCCTGATATGTTTCTCGACAACCGCATTTGTGTTTTCTTCCCTGTCTATCTTTCTCCTAGTTTACTCTTCCTACGTATTATGTGGACAGTAGACAGTTCATTCCAATAGGCGCATCTTGTAATCCTGCCTTACTTTTAAATACGACCACATGTTCATCCAGAAGTCTTGTCATTCATACCGTTCACTCTGTATTTTAATGACACTTTTGAATTTTATTTGCTTACTCAATACATATGACAAAGAATTTTTAAGATCATCCGCACGTCACGACGTTTTCAGTCTAAGTTCTTTTCTTTTGGGATTCCTCTGTTGTTCCTTATTGGTTCTTATACACCCTATTTCACATAGTGCGTAACTATATTTCACACAATTTCAAACGTTTGTTCTTTTGAACGCTTTTTCTAGATAAATAAATCTTTAAATTGTGAAAATTGGCAGCTATAAACTATTTTAAGTATATGAATATAAAACAACGTAGGATATTACATGATAGAATACGGAGTGCTACATGAATTGCTCAAATAGCCGTCGTTTAAGTATCCACATTTCAAGTGTAAATCTCGCTCTCCAGCCATATCAAAGACGCTACGCTCCGCACACATTCTCCATAGGGGTCTATACTTAACACATTTGTGCCATTTAACACACATGTGGCCGAAACAATGTCAAGTAGACATTGTTAAAATATGTATGAAGCCACACGAAGGGAAAAAGATTAATACACAAGCTGCTACAAAAATAACGTACACGTACGAGAAATGAAAAAAGAATCTATGTAGTGTAACAAAACGCGCCTCTATTTATTTAATTTTTCTCCTATTGACATTTTGTTTTGGAATCTACAGAAATATACTGATGGTGAGAGCGAACTGTCAAAGTTTATTTTGTTTCGAGGTTGTCTTCAGATGAGAAACGTTGTGGAGGCTATTTTTGGATGTGGCGCGTGTTTTCTCGAGCGGAATGCCGCTGTAGTAAAAACCGTCCGGCCCGCAGGGAATTCGCCGCAGGCGAAGCAGCTATGAAAAATGTGACGTGAGAACATTTTCCCTGCTATTCACCGTGTCCGAGGTCCCGGAGCCGGTGGCTAAATTTGAAGACGGCGACTGGAAAAGATTGCTGTCCTCCAGAGTACAATCCCTGACCCCGTGCTAGCCATTGTGCCCACCTTGCACGGATCTGCGTTTTTCTGCGTTCGCTGACTACCTCATCCCCGTTAACGCCACTCAACTCTTTGTAAAGAGAGGCCCTGGAGGACGATCAATACAATTCGCACGGTTTTTCTAGAATTATTTTGGTGAATGCTGAACAAGCAACCGCTTGCAGCAGGCTTGTTTGGTAGTTGTGCCCTCGTTCAGAAATTAAATCGACGCCAACTGCGAGTTAAATAAACTAAGCTACAGGGTGTTTCAAAAATGACCGGTATATTTGAAACGGCAATAAAAACTAAACGAGCAGCGATAGAAATACACCGTTTGTTGCAATATGCTTGGGACAACAGTACATTTTCAGGCGGACAAACTTTCGAAATTACAGTACTTACAATTTTCAACAACAGATGGCGCTGCAAGTGATGTGAAAGATATAGAAGACAACGCAGTCTGTGGGTGCGCCATTCTGTACGTCGTCTTTCTGCTGTAAGCGTGTGCTGTTCACAACGTGCAAGTGTGCTGTATACAACATGGTTCATTCCTTAGAACAGAGGATTTTTCTGGTGTTGGAATTCCACCGCCTAGAACACAGTGTTGTTGCAACAAGACGAAGTTTTCAACGGAGGTTTAATGTAACCAAAGGACCGAAAAGCGATACAATAAAGGATCTGTTTGAAAAATTTAAACGGACTGGGAACGTGACGGATGAACGTGCTGGAAAGGTAGGGCGACCGCATACGGCAACTACAGAGGGCAACGCGCAGCTAGTGCAGCAGGTGATTCAACAGCGGCCTCGGGTTTCCGTTCGCCGTGTTGCAGCTGCGGTCCAAATGACGCCAACGTCCACGTATCGTCTCATGCGCCAGAGTTTACACCTCTATCCATACAAAATTCAAACGCGGCAACCCCTCAGCGCCGCTACCATTGCTGCACGAGAGACATTCGCTAACGATATAGTGCACAGGATTGATGACGGCGATATGCATGTGGGCAGCATTTGGTTTACTGACGAAGCTTATTTTTACCTGGACGGCTTTGTCAATAAACAGAACTGGCGCATATGGGGAACCGAAAAGCCCCATGTTGCAGTCCCATCGTCCCTGCATCCTCAAAAAGTACTGGTCTGGGCCGCCATTTCTTCCAAAGGAATCAATGGCCCATTTTTCAGATCTGAAACGATTACTGCATCACGCTATCTGGACATTCTTCGTGAATTTGTGGCGGTACAAACTGCCTTAGACGACACTGCGAACACCTCGTGGTTTATGCAAGATGGTGCCCGGCCACATCGCACGGCCGACGTCTTTAATTTCCTGAATGAATATTTCAATGATCGTGTGATTGCTTTGGGCTATCCGAAACATACAGGAGGCGGCGTGGATTGGCCTCCGTATTCGCCAGACATGAACCCCTGTAACTTCTTTCTGTGGGGACACTTGAAAGACCAGGTGTACCGCCAGAATCCAGAAACAATTGAACAGCTGAAGCAGTACATCTCATCTGCATGTGAAGCCATTCCGCCAGACACGTTGTCAAAGGTTTCGGGTAATTTCATTCAGAGACTACGCCATATTATTGCTACGCATGGTGGATATGTGGAAAATATCGTACTATAGAGTTTCCCAGACCGCAGCGCCATCTGTTGTTGAAAATTGTAACTACTGTAATTTCGAAAGTTTGTCTGCCTGAAAATGTACTGTTGTCCCAAGCATATTGCAACAAACGGTGTATTTCTATCACTGCTCGTTTAGTTTTTATTGCCGTTTCAAATATACCGGTCACTTTTGAAACACCCTGTATAATCGTCTTAGAGAGCTTCGAAGATTAGTAAGGATAATCGATGTTAACGTTCTGACCCCAACGAGCGAACAAATCAGCCACAGTATCCGCTGTATCCGCCTGAAAATTATCCGACAAAACAGTGGGCAGGTTCTGCATAAAATGTCGTCACTTCTTTCTAAAAGCTGGTCGTAGGATGTGTTCCAAAAGTCATAAGTCATACCTCGCTCCAGGTACTTGTGACTAACGTGTGGTATAAGCGACAATTATTTCTGTTGCGTAGCGTGTCTACGAGCGTTTTGGCATTGTTAACCCTGTTGTTGTGGTCTTCAGTCCGAAATCTGGTTTGATGAACTCTCCGTGCTACTCTATCCTGTGCAAGCCTATTCATCTCCGAGTAACTAATGCAACCTACATCCCTCTGAATCTGCTTACTGTACTAATCTCTTGGTCCCCCTCTACGATTTTTACCTCACACACTTCCCTCCAGTAATAAATTCGTGATCCCTTGATGTCTTAGAATGTGTCCTACCAACAAATCCCTTCTTTTGGTCAAGTTGTATCACAAATTTCACTTATTCCTAATTATATTGGGTACCAGCTCATACGTTACGTCGTTTACCCATCCAGTCTTCAGCATTCTTCTGTAGCACCACATTTCTAAATTTTCTATTCTCTTCTTGTCTAAACTATCTATCGTCCATGTTTCAGTTCTATGTATGTCTACACTCCATACAAATAGTTTCAGAAAGGAATATAAGAAGGAATGGAAAACTGTTATATCTCGTCTCTGTTAGAGACTTGCTTGTATTTGATATTAAAAAAAATCTTACGTCCGACTTTAGCATCCGTAGAAAGCTATCCTATTGAAATTTCCATGAGAAAGGAAAGAGACTTGACCGAATATTTTGTCAGTTTTAAGCTATAAATAGTATGGAAACTTTATACACAAGAAAAGATTCAAATAAGTATCGCATGTTTTGGCAAGGAATGGGTTAAGTTCTTATGGTATAAGTACTTAAGTACTCTATAGTTAAGGTGTCAGCCCATATTTAGGCGTCTGGGCAGCACTAATGCGTGTTTAGTTGGTTTAGGCCATTGTCGAGCAGGTCAGCTTTTGTTTAAGTGTATGCGAGAGAGCCATCTTGAGGCTGTGTTTAATATACGATAACGTGTCCATTTGTAAACGGACAAGCTGTTGCTAGTGCAGCCTATAAATTATTTTCTTACGAACAGCGAGGTTACTGAACGCCGTATCAGCAGGCCTGCAGGGTTGGAAGCGGCAGTAACTACGCGAAGTCAGACCGTTGTTGGCTGTTGTGTTTACTTTTCCAAAGGCAGTGATAATATTTGGCCCTCTGTTCGCAGTCGTATTTCTTCACATTATGTATCAGGCAACTAACAGCTGAATCTGAAAAACTCAACTGGCCTTAAGAACATCTTAAGAGTGTAGTTTTCTTGCTTAGTAACAAAGACACTTACAGAGACAATAATATTCTGGGATCTAATTAATTTTAACTGCCGATGGTGAATTCGGCCGTTAGCTAAGTGGAGTTGGCCACTCACCTGAGGGACAGACTGGTAGATATCGCGGCCACTGCGGGGTTTAGAGGATGTGAAGGGGGCAGTGCTTTACTGTTTGTCTTCCAATACTAGCAACTCATGGGCGTGCGTGACTCGTACCTATCAGCTGCTACTGTATAAATTTTGACATGGAAGTACACTGATTCGTGAATTAGCGTTATAGAGTCTGTCATCTTTTAATGCCGTACTAATTGTAGCAAGGAACATAGAATTCATTAAGACTATTGTAATAAAACGCAATGAGTAGCAGAAAAATAACGTTCGAAACGTTTAGCAAATATTCGTGATCGTGCATCGGACTGCATGATGCACTTAAATAGAAGTACAGTTACTGTTATTAATCAGTTAATCATCATCTCACACAGATAACAGAACATTTCATCAGGGAATTACAGTGTCACAACTTTTGGGTCATTGAGGGTAGTATCAGTCTGAAACAGGGAATAGTCGACACGAACAGTTCCAAATGCTACCGATTTATAACGAATCAGCTCTTTGGAGGCCGGGGGCCAACTTATCGGTCCTTTATTATAGATATTCTATTGAGGGCACGTAACACACTAATTTAGGTAGATTACCAGTTAACGATAAGATCAATACTTTTTTAGAAGGAGTTGCCGCCCCACAGTACCAGTATTGGCTCTGGAGCAATCAAGTTTGACGACCAGTGATCCTACCTAACAACAGATATTCCATATTTAAAGGTCATGTTCACATTTAGACTTCTCTCGTCTATTAAATACCATCTAAGTTATGATTTATTACATACACCATGCTGCGATACGTTAAGAGTGTCGTACATTTTCTTTATTACGTATAGGCCATGACGTCTTTCTTATCAGCACTTCGCCATCTTTATTAATGTGACCAATGACCATCTTGGTAAAAGACTGACAAGGCGTGTTAAAAAAATTGATTATTGAGTAAAATTAGTCGACAACAAGATATTATCAATGAACGAAAGTTAGGTGTTATATTCCGGACAGCTTTTGACATTACTGATGAGGGAAGTCAAGACGATATTTTACAGACCTTGCCCAAAGATGGCGTGGATATTTAAAAAAAATATTCCTATTATGTTGAACCTTCCTGTGCAACATCGAAAGTAAAATACATTTTAACGTAGCCGTGATACGATTTAATGGATAAACTGATCTGTTATGCAACCATTGGACCGTTTATCGTGAAAGAAAATACATCTACATTTGTTACAAGACGGTCAGCCGTAACTTCCTGCTTTTGCAACAGAGGCGCTCTAATTCAAATTTCTGTAGCACATCTCTTCAAAACCATTAACAAGACGGCGTCACTGAAAACACCGAGAAACTGCATGACATGGCCCTCGAAGATCGGCGTGTATGGTGTATAAATTACCTGACGCCACAGCATATCCGCAGAATGAGTAAGATGTCTTTTACATAAAGGATTATTTACGAAAATTCTTTGTGTAATATGTATAATTACTCTTTGCTTACTGACAAAGAAGACTAGAAACATTATTTCTCAATTTTTTGTAGACCGTTTTAATAACAGATCAAGCGATTAAATACGCCCGTTTCTTACTTTCCATTTAGTGGTAGGAGCAGGGCATCAATCACAACAATAGATGGAAACAGGTACCCCTATCGCAAGAACAAATAAGTTGTATATGCCATGCCGATTACGGTCAGCTTTTCCTGGGATCAAAAATATGTCATTGAAACTAGGTCGGTCTGAGCTTTGGAGGAGTTGATGAATTTTATCTACGATAAAGTTAAATTCAATCAACAAAATCTAGGTATTTGTGGTATGTTCGATTAAAAAGTTTTCTTTCTTCTTGTTCTCAGTTAACAATCTGAAAACTACAGAGAAAGTCATTTTGATATAGACCGTCCTAGCGTGAACTCTTCTACCAATTTTTGGATTTATCTCAATCGTGCTGAAGTCTAATGGAAGCTATTGCACTGATGAGTACATTTTCAGTCTACTAAAATACATTGAATGAATAGATTATTTCTGTTATCACTGCATTCTGTACGAAGGACTGTCGTTACAGATGTTATGGTGATAAGTCAAAATACTTCTGGTAGCGATGAATTCCACACGGAATGGTAGATTATACTCATCGATCCGCTCTATAAATTATTTCATTCTCGTATTTCAAATAGCTCCCTTTCGTGCATTACGGCCTCTGTAGGACCACAAGCAGGATTACATTTTCCTCTTCTCCTGAAACAATGGTTCTACCCCGTGAGGGAAATATGAAATTTTCTGAGGGTAAAACCAAAAGGGTTCTTTGGTATTTGGTTAGGAAACTGAATTATTTTAAAAAACTATTACAGTTAGTACTATAACAATTATTACTGTTATCATTGAACTGCAATACTGATAACATAAGTTGCCAACAACTACACTTTTTGTCGAATACTAGCATTAATGCATGACACAATGTGATGGATGTTACAGTTTACAGCTTGTCAGACGAATATATGAACATCTTCCGCACATAGTCCAGCCAATATACACTAATTTTGTACTTTGTATCATGCGCTAATGACAGCAAAATACATAACACATGCATAAATATCTCATGAAGATGACTTCTTCGAGTTGTACTAGTTCTCGCAATAGACGGGAAGTGACTTCATGATTCACTTCACAACAATAAATGAACTAAGTGACAACAAAACACACAAGAAACTATGTAACAGTTACTATGCTGCTGTAGCGCCTACGAAGTATTATTATTATTCTTTCCTTCCTTTCTCAGACGTTATGTCTGGTTAAAAATGGAAAGTGACGCGGACCTTGATCAAGCGTGACCTCCTTTTAACTGTATGTATATGTTACATTGCATTTAGGATCTTTCGGGTGATTGAACATGTACTAATAATTACAGATTTCTGTAGTTGTATATATATGTTTGGATGTAGCTGTATTGCGTTGATGTACTGGTGGATATTGTGTGGTATGACTCCTGTAGTTGATAGTATAATTGGTATAATGTCAACTTTATCCTGATGCCACATGGCCTTGTCTTCCTCAGCCAGTGGGATGTATTTTTCAATTTTTTCTCCTGTTTTCTTCTATATATTTGTTGTATTGGGTATGGATATTTCGATTAGTTGTGTTAATTTCTTCTTTTTATTGGTGAGTATGATGTCAGGTTTGTTATGTGATGTTGTTTTGTCTGTTACAATGGTTCTGTTCCAGTATAATTTGTATTCATCACTCTCCAGTACATTTTGTGGTGCATACTTGTATGTGGGAACGTGTTGTTTTATTATGTTGTATGGCAAGTTGTTGATGTGTTATTTTTGCTACATTGTCATGTCTGCTGGGGTATTCTGTATTTGCTAGTATTGTACATCCGCTTGTGATGTGATCTACTGTTTCTATTTGTTGTTTGCAAAGTTGCCATTTATCTGTTGTGGTGTTGGGATCTTTAATAATATGCTTGCTGTAATATGTGGTGTTTATTGTTGAATCCTGTACTGCAATCATGAATCCTTCCGTCTCATTGTATATATTGTCTTTTCTTAGCCATGTGTTGGATGCGTCTTGATCGATGTGTGGCTGTGTTAGATGATACGGGTGCTTGCCATGTAGTGTTTTCTTTTTCCAATTTACTTTCTTCGTATCCGTTGATGTTATGTGATCTAAATGGTTGTAGAAGTGGTTATGAAATTGCAATGGTGTAGCCGATGTATTTATATGAGTGATTGCTTTGTGTATTTTGCTAGTTTCTGCTCGTTCCATAAAGAATTTTCTTAAATTGTCTACCTGTTCATAATGTAGGTTTTTTATGTCGATAAATCCCCTTCCTCCTTCCTTTCTGCATAATGTGAATCTTACTGTTGCTGAATGTATGTGATGTAGTCTATATTTGTGGCATTGTGATCATGTAAGTGTATTGAGTGCTTCTAGGTCTGTGTTACTCCATTTCACTACTCCAAATGAGTAGGTCAATATTGGTATAGCATAGGTATTTATAGCTTTTGTCTTGTTTCTTGCTGTCAATTCTGTTTTCAATATTTTAGTTAGTCTTTGTCTATATTTTTCTTTTAGCTCTTCTTTAATATTTGTATTATCTATTCCTATTCTTGTCTGTATCCTAGATATTTATAGGCATCTGTATTTTCCATCGCTTCTATGCAGTCGCTGTGGTTATCCAATATGTAATCTTCTTGTTTAGTGTGTTTTCCCTTGACTATGCTATTTTTCTTACATTTCTCTGTTCCAAAAGCAATATTTATATCATTGCTGAATAGTTCTGTTATCTTTAATAATTGGTTGAGTTGTTGATTTGTTGCTGCCAGTAGTTTTAGATCATTCATGTATAGCAAATGTGTTATTTTGTGTGGGTATGTCCCAGTAATATTATATTGACAATTTGTATTATTTAGCATGTTGGATAGTGGGTTCAGAGCAAGTCAGAACCAGAAAGGACTTAATGAGTCTCCTTGGTATATTCCACGCTTAATCTGTATTGGCTGTGATGTGATATTATTTGAATTTGTTTGGATATTGTGTGGTTTTCCAATTTTTCATTACTATGTTTAGGAACTGTATTAATTGGAGATCTACTTTGTATATTTCCAATATCCGTAGTAACCATGAGTGGGGTACACTATCAAAACCTTTTTGGTAATCAATGTATGCGCGGTGCAGCGACCTTTGTTTAGTTTTAGCTTGATATGTCACCTCTGTATCTATTATCAGTTTCTCTTTACATCCTCGTGCTCTTTTGCAGCAGCCCTTTTGTTCTTCATTTATAATTTGGTTCTGTGTTGTATGTGTCATTAATTTCTGTGTAATGACTGAAGTTAATAGTTTGTATATTGTTGGTAGGCATGTTATGGGGCGATATTTAGCTGGGTTTGCTGTGTCTCCTTGATCTTTAGGTTTCAGATAAGTTATTCCTTGTGTAAGTGTATCAGGGACTGTGTATGGGTCTGCAATGTAATTGTTAAATAATTTAGTTAGATGTGAATGTGTTGAGGTGAACTTCATTAGCCAGAAATTTGCTATTTTATCATTTCCAGGGGCTTTCCAATTGTGTGTAGAATTAATTGTTCAGGTGACTTCATGTTGCAAAATTATCGCTTCAGGCATTTGTGGTATCATCTTGTATGAGTCTGTTTCTGCTTGCATCCACCATGCGTGTCTGTTATGTTGTACCGGGTTTGACCATGTGTTGCTCCAGAAGTGTTCCATGTCTGTTATGTTTGGTGGATTATCTATTTTAATGTGTGTGTTACCTATTGTCTGGTAAAATTTCTTTTGGTTTGTGTTGAATGTTTGGTTTTGTTTCCTTCTATTTTCACTTTCTTTGTATTTTCTAAGTCGTTTGGCCAATGCTTGTAATTTCTGCTTCTTTTCATCTAATTGCTCTATCGCTTCTTGTGAGATTTTACCTAACCTTTTTCGTTTTTTGTCTGATATTTCATTTCTTATATATTGTGTTAGCTGTCTGATGTCTTTTCTCAGTTTTTCTATTCTGATCTGTAGCCTGTGTTGCCATGCTGGTTTTGTGGGTTTCTTCCGTGTGTTGGTTGGTTCTGATCTCTGCCTAGTGTGTATATTTAGTGTTGTGAGTGCTCCTACATAAACCAGTAGTTGTAACTCTTCCATAGTTGTATTTTCGTTTATTTTGTAGTGTATGATTGTGTTGATAGTTGTTATTGTTGTTTCGACTTGTGGGTTATTTGGTGGTGTATGCAAGAATCGTCTAATGTCTGTGTTTGTGTCTTTGTATTCTATATATGTCAACAGAAATTTTTCCTCTATATCTAACATGTGTGTCACTTCATGTTCTATTTGTGCTTGTTCTGGTGGCTGTCTTAGGATTTCGTTTTCCCATGATTGTTTAATTATTATTATTATTATTGTTGTTGTTGTTGTTGGTAGAGATGGTCAGAAACAAAGCACTGGCAACGTGAGTCTTCTTATTAGTCCCAGATCAGAAGTAAGGAGTCGAGAAACATAATGATTTGAAAACTGTACACATTCCAAGTTGGTTGATTTAAAATGCGGGTACAGGTTTTGCGTGCGGCTGGTGTTGCTAGGGAGGGAAGTTGTGCAGAGGAAGCATGTTCCGCAGCGCGTGCCTATTTACAATATGGATAGTTACCTATCAAAAATGGCTCTGAGCACTATGCGACCTAACTTCTGAGGTCATCAGTCCCCTAGAACTTAGAACTACTTAAACCTAACTAACCTAAGGACATCACACACATCCATGCCTGACACAGGATTCGAACCTGCGACCGTAGGAGTCGCGCGGTTCCAGACTGTAGCACCTAGAACCGCTCGGCCACTTCGGCCGGCGCGTGAACAGAGATAGATAAAATAAAAACAATGTATCTGCCAACGCATTGATCAGACACTGTAACACAAGCGTGAGGAACGCAGTACTGGATGCGATTGAAACAATAACATAACGAAGAATTGGCACAGAACAACTTCAGAATGAACGGAGAAAAGTACTGAGGGATGTACTAAGCCTTAAAAAAGGTGGTGAAGAGGGGTGCGAGAACCTGGTGAAAAATTGAATCGGAGCACGAGAACAATATCAGGAAAAATCAGAGGGAAAATGGCAAGGTTTGCCGGATATGTAGTCATTGTGACAGGTACATTTGTAACGCGCTTTACGAAACTGCGTGGGTGAGTTGCTAAACTATGGGGGTGTAAGTGGGATCCTTTGCACATATTGAACCCCACGTAATCATGCAGAGGAGAGCGGCAAACAGGAGGGCTTAAAAAGTCGCTGCTTTCGGATCACGCTCATATTTCGTTGAGTGGTTCAGTATGATTCTTAGGAGCTCCAAACTGTAAACGAGAGCAAAAAATTGCTGTCACACTTCACTGCAGAGGGATAAAGATCTCGTTCAATGGCGATACCGCTTCATAATGTCCTTAGGGAAGGGATGAATCGTCCGAGGAAGTCGGTAATGGCAAAGGTTGTCAAGAACATCTTCCTGAAGCGCATCGCACTGCGAACTGTTTTCCACTGTGTGGGAATCAACACCCCTGGGAAATGAGTGGTTTTATCAACGCGACGCCCTTTATACCGTCCCCCGAGGCCTTTTCTTGTCGATTCTGAGGGCCGTTGTAACTGAAATGTTTTCCTCAGGCACACATAAGAAAATTGTATGATTTCAACACTGGGTGTTGCGGTTCTGACCTCCATTGCAGAGACGTCTGCAGAAGGTGTGAAGTGTGGGTAAGAGGGGCTATGCGACCTTCTCATCATGTGACACGACCAAGGTAGCGTGGGCAGAATTGTGGTGAAAGTTGATGCCAATGTGACATCATTAATCCACTTTCCAGCTTACATGAAGTTCCGAACTGTGGCCTTTTTTTCGCATGTGTCGACACCTTTATGTTTGATGCGTCGCCAAGGCAAAGTGTGACATCGCTTTTTACCATTACAGTGGAAGATTGGAGGTGCCTCTGAGCCAAGTTTCAAACTTATGCGTCGCAGCTGGAGAAAACTAGGACGTTTCGAAAAAGTAATCCTGTCATTCTGTTACGCAGTGTAGATATAACTTAAACAAATGTCTTAAAACCACATTTACCTTTTAATATGCCACACTGGGTATTTGCGAAGCTTTTTGGCGTCAAATTTTCCCTTTTAGGAGAGTGTTTGAACTTGAGCGGTTCTGAGTTTTTTTCGTATTTCTTCGAT
Organism: Schistocerca piceifrons; assembly: GCF_021461385.2. Classification (NCBI taxonomy): domain Eukaryota; kingdom Metazoa; phylum Arthropoda; class Insecta; order Orthoptera; family Acrididae; genus Schistocerca; species Schistocerca piceifrons. The sequence continues at coordinate 681,103,155 of NC_060142.1, read as the reverse complement.
CTTTGCAAAGTCTCTTCATACACTCGCGGTATTCTTTCTTATTATTCCGACCAATTATTTCCTATTCTCTGTTGCGTGTATTTCTACGATGCAGGGGAACTGTTCACGGTTGATTACAGTATGCTACGTGCTTCCCACTTGTTTAATGTCTCCTTCTGTTTCAATGATCCATTTTATGTTGTGTTTGATAGTGTTTGCTTCTCGAACATTTGCCTTCTGAGCCTGTTGTGATTCGTTCTAGTACGAGTATGCCACCAAAATTTCATCCGTCATTGTTCCTATTCGCTTTTAGATTTATCTCGACAGCCTCTTATATCCAGATCCCTTCATGAGAAACTTGGAATACTTTCCTGAGAATTTTCCTATCCTGCTTTTCAATCTCTCTTATTTTTGTTTGACTATGAATCTCTGTAGTAACTGTAAAGTTCATACCGTTTATGTTTCTAACTTGTAACAGAGCAAGGAAATCATTATGTGCATCCTTTCAAATGTGAAGTGTAAATAAACAGTGCATTCTTTTGGAAAATATTTAGATTTTTCTTTAGTCTTCCTTACATCAATGACTCATTAAGTCGTCCACAAAAAAATTCTTAATGCGAAAAAATTTCATATTGTAGGGTTGAATATGAAGAAACTCATGCACAATAAAGAACTGTATACTTTGAGTTTCTTAAGAATAGTAATGTAACTTCAAAACGTATGCTAGGATGTTGTTTAGGCTTGTTAGTGCAGTTTCGTAATATGCCCAACTAGCATGTACTTAAAAACAAATTGTTCGTGTTTTTGAATAGAAAAATATTCCGTACGTCGCGTACCAGTCGTAATGTCCACTGTCTGGCTGAACTGAGAACTTCAACGGGCGTTGGGCACACATTTAAGTCAGTTGTCTCCCCCATTTTGTTTCCCACTACAAACGAAAGCACGTAATGAACAAGTCGTCAGGCGAGAGGGTCGGTCACTGCCGTTCAATGGAAATAACAATTGTTGAGTCAAGAGTAGTCACGATCACGGGAATTCTGAAAGCATTTAAGGAGTTTTAGTATCCAAATCAACGTTGAAAAGAAAATCTATTAATAATTCTAACCACAGAGTTGACAAATCCGATGGGAAAATTAATAACGCGTTCACTGTAGAAAAAGAAGACTAGCTGGTAGCATACCTGAAGTCAATGCCGAGGAGACTCTTTAGCCAAACGATGAAACATCTCACTGTCAGATCATTAGCCTATTAACTAGCAGAAATAAAAGTCTTATCACTCAGATTTGACAAAGAACGTTGTCTAGCTGGTCAGGACTGTATTATAGGATTTATTACCAGGCACGAGCGATGGTATTCTTTAAAGTAACAGTAACTAGTATTAAGCATTGAAGTAATTGTACATTTTTCTAAATGACCGTTAAATATTTTCTTATTGTTAACGAATTTTTGTAGCCTTTGTATTTCATGGTCTACACTATTAATCAAAGAACTTAATGTTTTAATTTTAAGATGATATTCCTAATAATTTTTACTTTAAAGATAATTATGGAGAAAGATTTGTAAGTATTTCCTTGAAAAAATGTAAAATGTACATAACATCATATTTTTAATGATTTTTAAGTAAGGTTCGTTGGGTTTGTACTACAAGGTGTCAGTTTACAGGTTTAAAATTTTTTTTGTTGTTTTCCTCTGTTTTACAAAAACTATTAAACATTAATCATCATCCCTTCACTACCACTGGGGGGAGGTTCATTCATACTGTACCACTTTAGAGAAAGGAGTTAAAGAAAGTTGTGCTTTATCACCTTTCTTGTTCAGTCTGTAAAATGAGGAAGCACTAAGAAGTCTAAGGAAATAATTCCAAAGAAAATTGGAGAGAGAAGAAACAGAAACTTTCAAGTATATATATTCAAGTATATATACTTGAATATTTCCAGTATCCCAACTGCAGAGTTTTCAGCTCTCATTTAACTTTGGGACTCTGCATCTCAGAATAAACAGAAATGGACTTGTACCACTATTGAAATAAGCCCTTCATATGTTCTATGCTTTATCCTCTAAATTATTACACATTTTTCCATTTAAATTTCTTCCCGAATCTGTCCCTGTATCCATGATCCCCATATGTTCTTTAATCTTTAGCTTCCTAAACTTCTTTACTTTATACTATTTCTTCAATTGCCACACATGCTGCTCTTTGAAGGCGTGAGTAGAATATCCTTGGGACCAGTGCTAAAATTTCTTCATCCTTGATCTGGTCTCTCCATCATGTACGTAGTCTTCCAATTGCTCTCATTCCAGTTGCTGTCCATTATAGGGCTCTTTTGGGAAGTCTTCCTTGTCCCATCATTTTAATGTGGTCAAATCATTTGAGTGTCTCCATAATTTCTTTTAGGAGATTGATCTGAAGGGTGTTTCGTATTGTTTCATTCTTTATCTTGTCCCTTCTCATCTTCTCCAGGATCCCTCGTACAAAGCACATGTCGGTCGTTTGCATTCTGCTCAGATCTTCCTTTGTCCAAGACCAACATTCTTATCCCAGGACAAAACGGACAGATAATATGACTTTGCAACTTTTGATTATGTCTGACACACAATAATAAAGTTTAGAACAATTGTCTATCCTTTTCGAGAATTCTTCCATTGGTTTCCCTGTCTTGTTTAACGTACTTCCTTTATAATTTTTCCATTACAACTTAAATTCTTCATTTTTTTAGTTTTTCTTGCTGATTACCGTTACCTCATTTTCAGTTAAGCTAAGCTTCATGCATGCTTGTTCGGTTTAGTTGTGCTTTGTACGACTTCGTAAGGGGAGGTGGTCTACAGTGTGGTAGCTGTAGTTATAGGAAAGTAGAAATAATTAGTGAACAAGCAACACAGAAAACGGAAGATTTGTTTCAGTCGTCCTCGGACATACAAGGACTCATTCCAAATGATGTAACATGAAATAGAGTGCATCTCATAGACCAGTAACAACGATGACGTCGGAACCGCAACTATTCGGGGTCTGTATGGCGTCCTGTTCTGAAGTGGCTCCAAGCACGACTAGGGTGAGCTGCAGCAGCCGGCACTAGACTATTGCGGTTGCAGAGGGCGCTCCAGGTACGATGCTGCTGGAGGTGTGACTCAGCAGACGCGCATGATTAGGTTCACCAGATCCCGCACGACTGCTATCAGCGTCAGAAGGAAACTTGTTACTCGTTGCCAACCTGATACGCTGCTAGGGTGGTATCAGTAACTCATACCGCAAATTGCTCTTCCAATTTCTGCTCATTATCATCCCAAATCATCACCACGATGCTGTGATGTCATCTGCTGTGGACTATTGTTGAGATTTTCGTATGATATTCTCCGTGAGTATACTGAAGAGCACTGGAGGGAGATAACTTCCCTGTAGAACTCCTCTGTCCCTTCTGATTTCTCGTCATCTATTAGAATGCAATTCAGTCATTCGTTACATATGTTTCTGCGTTTGAGTAGGATTCCTTTTGACACTTCCAGTTTATTCAGATCTGGCCATATCTCTATTCTTCCAGTGAAGTCAGATATCAATTTTCGTGGGCGTAGCTTTAAAAATGTTTCAGTAGTTCTTAGTAATGATTTTCATTCGAAAAAAAGCTTTCATTGACTATTTTACCCTCACAGGGACTGCATTTCCAAAAATGCAGAAACTTGCGGTTTTTTAAAATTTGACTAAGAAACCAAATACCAGTGTTCAGAGTTCTAGCTTCAAAATTGATTTAGTAGCAAGATAGTTTCAAAATTACTCTCTTCCACTGTTTCACCCCCTTAGGAGTGTAATTTCGAAGAATCCATTCTCAAACGATGCCTACAGTATAAAATCCACACCCTCTTCAGATTTCAAGTTCATATCTTTAGCGGACTGGGCTTAACTATGACGAGTTAGTGAATCAGTGTGGCTCTGTTTCGCCCCCTTAGGGGTTGAATCTCCTAAAACAGCGAAACATTTGCTTTTTTATTTCTAATCGAGAAGCCGGACACCATTTTACAGAGATTTAGCTTTAGAAATGTTTTCACTATGAAATATTTCCTTATAACATTTCACCCCATACTTAAACCTCTTAGGGGTTGAATTTCAACAACCAGTGGAACACGTACTGTTTCGCTTCTATCAAAGAACCTTCACATAAACTTTCATAGATTTATCTTCAGAAACGCCTGCGCAACGAAGTACTTGATTAAAAATTTTCAACCCCTAATTCAGCTCCAATAGTGACTGAAATCCGTAAACAAAGAACACTTTTTTTTTTTTTAATTTCCAACCGAGAAGCCGAGACCAAATTTTCACAGATTAAGCTTTGAAAATGCTTTCACAGTAAAATACATTCATGAAACATTTTATCCTCTTTTGCACCACCTTAGGGGTTCATTTCCCAAAAACAGTGAAACATGTACTTTTTTCCGAGAACTCAGATACCAGTTTTCATTGATGTTGTTTTAAAAATACTTTAGTAGTTCTTTCATAATGATTTATATCAAAAAATTTTACCTACTATTTCTCCCCCCCCCCCACCCACCGTAGGGGTTAAACATCAAACTATGCTGGGACATCCACTTCTTTATTTCTGTTCGAGAAATCAAATACCAATTTTTGTGGGTCTAGCCCAAAATTGCCTTAACAGCGACTAATTATCAAAAAACGTTTCATCCCTCATTGCCGCCGTTTTGGGTGGTATTTCGAAAAATTCATTTTTAAACGACGTCTACAGTATCAAATCGAAACCTTCTCGAAACTTCTGAGGTCATCTTAGAACTAATTAACCCTAAATAACGTAATGACTTCACACACATCCATGCCCGAGGCAGGACTCGAACCTGCGACCGTAGCGGTCGCTCGGCTCCAGACTGTAGCGCCTAGAACCGCCAGGCCACTCCGGCCGGCGAGAACACTAAAAGACGAACACCAAGCAATCAGCAGTAGTTACAATACTGCCAAGTTACCATTAGTCTAGTTTTCACAATAGAACAATGATAAACTCATGAAGTACAAAGATAAGATTTAATACAAATCAAAAACACAAAATTACAGCCCACGTTTCGAACAGGGGTAGTAAAATAGGAGAATGACATCAATAGTAACTTACACAAACGTAAAAAACCGGTACACCAAAGAACAATTAATGCAGAGTAATAAAATTTCAGGAATATATCTGTCTAGATCAGTCGGTGTAACTGGTAGAATGTTCAGTGTAGACGTGCATTAATTGTGTTGTACGGGTGATGGATGTCCGTTTGTGGGATGGAGTTCCATATCTGCTGCACTTGGTTGGCCAATACAGTGACAGTTAATCCGGGTTGTGGATGACGCTGGAGTTGTCATCCGATGATGTCCTATATGTGTTCGATTGAGGGACAGATGAGGTGACAGAGCAAAAAAAAAATGGTTCAAATGGCTCTGAGCATTATGGAACTTAAAATCTGAGGTCATCAGTCCCCTAGACTTGGAACTACTTAAACCTAACTAACCGGAGGACATCATACACATCCATGCCCGAGGCAGGTTCGAACCTGCGACCGTACCAGCAACGCGTTTCCGGACTGAAGCGCCTAGAACCGCTCGGCCACCACGGCCGGCTGGTGATACAGCAGTCCAAGGGACATGCCTGCACTGTGTAGAGCATGATCGGCTACAAAAGCGGTATGTGGGCGAGCGTTATCGTGGGGTAAAAATATCACCTGGAACGCTGTTCGTGAATGGCAGCACAATAGGTCGAAACACCACACTGACGTACAGACTGCACAATAGGTCGAAACACCACACTGACGTACATACTTGGAGTGATGGTGCGTGGGATAACCGCGAGGGTGCTCCTGGTGTCCTTCTGAATAACACCCCAACCCGGTGTGTCTAGCATGCAGACAGGCTGCCGTGTCAGGGTCCCAACTGTCTAACCAATACACTGCCACCACTAAACACAACAGACCTCCATCCTGTTCTCCAATGAGCTCTCGCTTGACACCACTGAAGTCTTTAACATTTCCACAATGGTACTATGTTTGTACAGCTCCCGTAGTTCTTCATTTTTCCTTATCCTCCACTCCATGACATTTTCATCGAAGATTGGTCCAAATATTTTTCTTAGTATTTTTCTTTCAAATATCAACAGTTTTTCTTCATCTTTTTTCCTGAATGTAATAGCTTCACATCCATATAATGCTACTGGTACAATAGTTGACTGATAAAAACGGATTTTTATTCAGTACTAAGTGATGTCATCCTTAAAATTTTGATACAGCTGTAAAAAGTTCTATTAGCTGCTGCTAGACGGGCGTCTATTTCTATTTCTGCTCTATTGTCTCTGCTAAAAAGATTCCCTAAGTACTTGAAGTGGTCAACTGCCTTGAAAGTGAGACCATTTACGGTCAGTGGTGTATTCTTTTGGAGTTTTTTACTTATGACTAGATATTCTGTCTTTTCTTCATTCACATGAAGTCCAGCTTTCTCAGCTATTTTGTAATAATTTTGCATCATCCTGATTAATTCAGCTTTTGAAGTGCTTATTAAGGCTACATCATCTGCATAAGCAAGTCTAGTAATGTTCTGTCCCTGCAGTTGGATCCCTTGTGGATTAGTTTTGGTGCATTCTCTATCAATCTTCTCTAAGATAATATTAAATAGAATAGGTGAGATGGCATCCCCTTGTCTCAGTCCAGTGTACACCTTAAAATTTTCAGTTTCTGCTGCAGGTGTCTTAACTTTGCATATGGTTTCTTCCAAACACATTTTAACTAATTTGATTAATTTTAATGGTATTTCAAATTCTTTCATGGTGTTTAAGAGTGTCTGTCGGTGTATGCTATCATAGGCCTTCTTGAAGTCTATAAATAGAATATGGATATCTACATTAAATTCCCATGCCTTCTCATTTATTTGTCTCAATGTGAATAAGTGATCCAAAGTGGATCTGTTAGTGCGGAAACCACATTGGTAGTCCCCAATCAGTTCTTCGGTTATGGGAATCAGTCTGTGTACCATACACATCGACAAAATTTTATGCGTGACATCGAGTAGGGCAATTCCTCTGTAGTTATCACAGACAAGGGGATCATTCTTCTTAAAGATGGGGCATGTAATTGCAGTTTTCCAATCGGCCGGTATGTTTTCTGTCTCCCAAATTGTTTCAATTAAGGAATGTAGTTCTATTTCCAATTGTGGTCCTCCATTTTTTAAAAGCTCAGCATATACTTGGTCTTCCCCACAGGCCTTGTTGTTCTTTAATTTCTTTATTGTTTGTCTTATTTCATTTACTGACGGTGTGGTGCCTTGTATATCAACTGTATCTGGTTCTTCAAATGTAAAGTAATATTGTGGATCATTGCAGTTGAGCAGCTGTGTAAAGTATGTCTTCCATGTTTCTTGTATGTCATTCTTGTTTGTAAGTATTTTCCCATTATGGTCCTTTATAAACTGTTCCCTTTTAGTGAATTTTCCCATGGACTTTTTTATGTTCTGGTACATCTGCCTTGCTCTGTGATGCTTGAAATCATCCTCCGCTTCTCTTACCATGTTGTTGTAGTGTTGTCTTGTAACCATGCCTTCCTCGCATTTTGCCTCTCCAGTACTCTTTCTTGGCACTTTATATTAAACCAGATTTTGTTAGTTCGTTTTCTTTTACCTATAGTTTTGGAAGCTACATCTTGAATACTGTTTCTCAGGTGTCTCCATCTACTTTCCACGTCTTGCTGGTCACTATGTGTCAGTCTAGATTCCGATAGGTTAATTTCCATTTCTTTCCTAAAGTTTTCTTTTATTTTTTCTTCTGCCAGATTTTCTACATCGTACCTTTTAATTTCAACCCTATTTGTACTTTGTTTCTTTTTTAGCTTTATTTTCATTTGAGCTATAATTAACATATGATCTGTCTCACAATCTGCTCCCCTAAAAGTTCTAACGTCTTTAATACTGTTTTGAAATCGTCTCTGGATGGCGACATGGTCAATCTGGTTCACTACTTTTCCATCTGGTGATATCCATGTCCCTAAATGAATGTGTTTGTGTTGGAATTTTGTGCTGCTTAATGTGAGACCATTTGCCATCGCAAAGTTTATGAGTCGCACACCATTCTCTGAACGTTCATCATGTAAGCTGTAATTCCCAATGGTTGGTTTGTAGATTTCTTCTTTTCCTACTTTGGCATTAAAGTCTCCTAACACTATTGTTACATTATGTCTACTTATTGAATTATATGTCTGTTCCAGTTGACTATAAAATTCTTCTTTCACGTCATCTTCCTTATCTTCTGTGGGTGCATGAACATTTATAAATGTAATATCAAACCACTGAGCCTGAATTGTAATGTGTGATATTCGGTTATTAATTGATTTGAATTCCTTTATTGTGTCAATTGCTGTTTTATGAATGTAAAAGCCCGTTCCAAATTCATGGCGCTGACCGCAGTCTCCATACATTATTGTCCCGTCTCCTATTTTCATTGATCCCGTTCCCTGCCATCTTATTTCTTGGAGCGCTACCAGTTGTACCTTGTATTTTCCTAGTTCGTTTATTAGTATTTGTGCGCTTCCTGGGCGGTATAGACTTCTGACATTCCACGAACCAAAAGAGAAATCCTTGTAACTTTGCCAATATCTGTTCCAGTAAATTCTGTCCTGTTTCCGAGGCATACCTTGAGTGTCCTGACCGGCCATTGTTTTACATGAGTGGGTTGGTAGCCCTCTGCACAACCCCGAACCTGGAGGAGCAGGAGTCTTGATTTTGGGGTACTCTACCCCTAGGGATTTGCCTTCACCATGGCTTAACGATGAATCCTGCCTCGGGCATGGATGTGTGTGATGTCCTTAGGTTAGTTAGGTTTAAGTAGTTGTAAGTTCTAGGGGACTGATGACCTCAGATGTTAAGTCCCATAGTGCTCAGAGCCATTTGAACCATTTTTTTTGGCTTAACGAGTCTTCCCTACCCGTGCTAGTTTTGGTCCACCCCGGGTATTTTATTTCCCCGGTACCCCCCATATCTGGAGAGCATTCCCCAATCCACCACCCGGGGAGGCGCCCGATGGGGGACTAGCAACCCCACACGGGCGGAGCTGTCATTGAAGTAACCAATTTGTAACAGTTTCATGTGTCACTGGGGTGCCAACTGCTGCTTACACTGCTGTTGTAGAAGCAGTAAGATGTGCCAAAGTCACACGCAAAACACGTTCTTCCCTCTCAGTAGTGGCACGTGGCCACCTGGAGTCCGGTCTTCTTGCTACCACACCTTCCCGTCAACACCGCTGCCAGCAAACACGTACAGTGGCTACATTCCTGCCATGTCTTTCTGCTATACTGCAGAAAGAACACCCAGCTTCTCGTAGCCCTGTCTCGTTGACACTCAGTGAGGTATTGATAATGGTGTCTCTGTCACCCTAAGGGCATTCTTGACTAACATCAACGCACTACTCCACTCCCAAAGGTAACTAACGCTCAAGACCGTTACAGCGTGTATTTAAAGCAAAAAGCAATTGGTCTTCAGGCCACGAGAGGAATACCGGGACCATCCGACCGCCGTGTCATCCTCAGTGGAGGATACGGATAGGAGGGGCGTGGGGTCAGCACACTGCTCTTCCGGTCGTCGTGATGGTATTCTTGACCGAAGCCGCTACTAATCGGTCGAGTAGCTCAATTGGCATCACGAGGCTGAGAGCACCCCGAGAAATGGCAACAGCGCATGGCGGCCTGGATGGTGACCCATCCAAGTGCCGACCACGCCCGATAGCGCTTAACTTCGGTGATCTCACGGCAACCGGTGTAGCCACTGCGGCAAGGCCGTTGCCCGTATTTAAAGCAAAGCCTGATTTAAATCCTTATATTGGCGCTACTAGCGCCACTTTTTGATAGTGATAATCTTTCAGATGTAAAAACACGCCCCTCAGCTTTCGTTTATGTCACACAACTCCTTTTTGGTGTTGCGATTTTCTTCCGTGAGTGCATAATTCGAATCTGGACAACGGCGTTGTTAAGTTCTTAATAGAAAGTGAAAACAAAAATAGTCGTACGAGTTTTCCAACTGGCCTGTTTCCATTTGAGGATAAGACCCACAGAACTTACAGGTCAAAGCTGGATACCGGCATCTATCAGACAGTTTGCGAGCACATAATACTTATCGAACCAGTACAGTAAAGCAGTTTCACCTGTAGAGAGGGAGTGGCCACTCGCTACCAATGTGCACCTGTGCGGCGGAGTACTTAATACACACCAATATGGCGAGGTTCAGATCCACCACCGCCGTTACGTCTTGTTCATACTGCCCAGCAGCGAAAATTTTCAACCAGTATAGGTGGGCGTGGCAACAGCCTTGTCATAGCCTTATGCGAATTAGAGGGGTCACATGACGTGTACTAAGCTTCGCCGATGTGAACCGTGCCCGAGAAGGGAAGTACGGTTGTATAGCCACCAGATGGCTGCCCTTATAGTGCTGGGATACGTGCCATTCATAATTCCAGTTGCCATAAGCAGCTTTCTTGACCTTTGAGCTGAAATCCGTATAAGGGAGTGGTGTTGGGCGGAACTGTCCTTCCGAAGTGCTCCTCTTAGTGAGGTGGTCAGCAGCTTCATTACGCAGAATGCCACGATGCCCTTTCATCCAAAGTAACCGAGCGTCAAAGCCCAATATCAGCAAGCCAATTACGACCTCCAAGATAAGCAAAGTTTACCTGTTAATCCGTCTGTTAGTCTGTTTATCAAACGCGAGACGTTGCAGCTTCTGTAATACACTTTGTGCGTCCATGAGAACCAATACGAGCCGGAAGGTCGGCGTGCCATAAGAAATAGCCTCCCTGATGGGCAGTAAGTTCACCTTGTAGATAGACGATTCAACCGGCTGAGCAAAGGTTTTATATGTGTCGCTAGAGAGGCTGAAGAAGACGTACTCCACCCCCGTCTTAGTTTTACAGCCATCTATGTAGATGTAAGGTTCAAATGGCTCTGAACTCTGTGAGACTTAACATCTGTGGTCATCAGTCCCATAGAACTTAGAACTACTTAAACCTAATTAACCTAAGGACATTACACACATCCATGCCCGAGGCAGAATTCGAACCTGCGACCGTAGCGGTCGCGCAGTTCCAGACTGAAGCGCCTAGAACCTCACGGCCACACCGGCCGGCGAACCGACAGTCCTCTTCACTTTGCATAATGTTTTGATCCAAACAATCTTAGATCATGGCAACATATACTGTGACACCCCACCAAATTCTAGCAAGCATTGGCAATATATTCGCAGCGTGTTACACCTTGTCTGTGAGGTACGCAAAATTGTGTTTCCAGCTCATCTTGTAGTCAAAGCAAACGCGAAACAATTTGTCATGCGACTGAACAGGAAGGTTGCTCGAGTCAAGCTGTATCCAGATGAGAAGTAATTGCGTCGTTTTCTTGATTAACACTGCAGATCTTACGAGTGATATAGTAAGTTCATTCCTGACTCTTATGTGACCAGCTTGTCACTTGCACCGTAAAGCCATACTACTTTTACGCAAAGGCAATGCGAACGGGCATACATACAAACGTCGTCCGCGTACTGAAGGACTTTGACGTTGTGGCTAAATAGAGTATCCAGGTCGACGACATAAAGGACGTGTAGTAAGGGAGTATCGCAGCCTGTTGAATTCCGCCCCATGCAGATAGACGATTTTCCTTTTTGCAGGGAGAATAAAACCGTCTTCTCACCACGAACAACATTAAAATGCGATTTCTGAATGAGGAAGGTGCTGTGTAATGTTTACTTATACACAGAACGTACACTTGTAAGCCAAATCCTTATGACCACTACCCACCACGACGTTGGGTCCCGCCTGGTGGCACTGTGGTCACGTGACGCGGTAGCAAAAATATGTAAACGGAGGAGACACGGACGGGAGACCACCCTAGCGAAGATATGTGTTGCAAATGGGGAAATGCATTAAGGGGCTCCTGAAAGATTCAAAATAATGAAAAGTTCAATTTTTACTTTTTTGCGTTTTCTGAATATGCAGGCTATTACCTTTTAATAGATATATAATTTATTCAATTCCGAAGACTACAACTATTTTTAAATTTTTTTTGAAATGTGTTCTACATGGGCGGGACCCACTGTGGCGCTGTTAAACTGCTGTCAAATGGTGTTATTATTAACGTCCGTGTTCATCAGGTACATTTTAGTGATGTGAGATAAAGTATGTGTTCTGGCTAACCTGTGATGGTTCAATATATATCGTTGGTGTGATTGTCGATTGTTTCATGTTTATTTACTCTGTCGTTATCTCGAAAATATTCGTAATTAATTCTGTTTCTTGAGTCTCTGTTTTGTTGAAGTATAATAATGAGTAAAAGTAAAGTTATTAGAAATCCTCTGAAGGCTTTCAAGAAAAGGAGAAATGTTGGAAAGCCAAAGGTATGTGTTATTACTGTAAACAATAAAGACGATAACCAAGTGAGTGAACCTAACCTCTCAAGTAAACCTGCCCATAGCAGTCAAAGTGGGAAAGAAAATACTTCACAGAAGAAGCTTGGTTTAATGAGTGAAAACTATGAATGTTTTATGGGCGAATCGGATGTGAATGAAATATTTGATATGTCGGTTCTCAAAGGAATTTTTTCAAACTGTGTGAGATGTATTCATTGTAGTGAAGTTGGTCTGGAACTCTCCATAATAAAGCACGTAGGACTTGCTAGTGAAATACAACTGAAATGTGATAAGTGTTCATACATGACCACCTTTTGGAACAGTGTTGCAGTAACTGCAACTGAAGAAAATGGTAGCAAAATCTACGAACACAACAACGAGCGAGGCTTGCTTTAGACAAGGAACGCCTTCGGGCTGCAGACAGGGCTGTAAAGAGTCTAGAAATACAAGCAAGAGTAAACAGGAGGAGGAACAAGAGGAAGCTGGAGGAGGAGTTTGCAGAGGATGAAGATAATCCATCCTATGGACCTGGAATGCACTAAAAAGTTAATCCAATCTTTGTCGCTCGATTCCCAAAACTTTTGTTTTCTCATACTAATTACATGTTTTCTAAAGATCTTCCAAACATATTTGTTTCAAACTTTCAGTAAATGTTACACAGTACCTTCTGCATAATTTAACACAGCCTTTTTCCAAAAAACTGTATATTTTTGAATATATAAATAAAAAATTGCAAAAAAAGTTGTGAATTTTCATTACAATTGAAAAGAAATCATCTTTAATAACTGAACTAAAATTTTGTAAAATCCCTGTGTTAAGTTGTAGCCCATATTCCAATAAATAATCTGTAAAAAGTTCAACTTCCTACCTCAAATACTTTGTGAGGAAAGTTGTAATTTATAAGCGTTATTTTAACATTGCAAGTATAGGGCGTTCCGGAGCCCCTTAAGCGACTTCGACAAAGGGCAGATAATTATTACGCAGGACCTGTGAACTAGTATCTCGAAACCGCGAAGCTGGCCGAATATTCATAGTGAAATCAACACTAGGCTTTAAATGTCTGGACGTCTACGACTCTTCACAGAACGTGGGGTTCGCAGGCTTGTCTCCTCTGTGTTTCCGAGCGCACTGTTCATCGTGCATTGTTGGAATTTCGCAGCAGACCATCCCCTAGGTGTTCATATGTTGACAACAATATCGTCAATTACGATTGCAGTGAACACTGGACTACCGGGATTCGACCGTCGATCAATGGAAATGTGTCGGCTCTTCGGGTGAATCGCATTTTTCTACACTAGGTCGGTTCTCGTCTGCACAAGTGCGGTCATCGAGATCAACGGCGGCTCGAAACGTGAAGCGTGCCACGGAAGCGGGCTGGCGGGAGCAGTATCATAATATGACAGACATTATCCTGAGCTTCCATGGGACCTGTGGCAGTAAGTGGAGACACGCTGACAGCTGCAAACCACCTGCATCCTCTCATACTTGATGTCTTCCCCGGCGACGACGTCATCTTTCACCAGTATAATGGTGCGTGTCTAGGAGGTAGACCCGGATTACAGTGGTTTGAGGAGCATTTTAGTGAACCCATGTTGATGTCTCTGGGACCAAATTCGCCTGATGTAAATCCTATGGAACCCATCTGGTCGCTATCGAGAACCTACACCGCGTACACAAATCAGCGGCCCATTATTTACGCGAATTACATGACCTGTGCGTAGACATTTAATGCCACGTATCTCAACAAACCTACCAACAAATTGTCGGATCTCTGATACGAAGAATCGGTGTTTTATTTATTTATTTGTTTATTCCTCCGAGGGACCAAATTAAGGAAAAGTCTCCATGGTCATGGAACGAGTCAGTACATGAAATTATAACACGGTATTAGAAACAGATAAAATGAAACATAAAAAACATTCAGGTGACAAGTCGTAAGTTTAAATAAAGAAAATCAACAATGTAACACTGGCATTTGCTTAATTTTTTAGCTCTTCCAGGAACTCCTCGACAGAATAGAAGGAGTGAGCCATGAGGAAACTCTTCAGTTTAGACTTAAAAGAGTTTGGCCTACTGCTAAGATTTTTGAGTTCTTGTGGTAGCTTATTGAAAATGGATGTAGCAGAATACTGCACTCCCTTCTGCACAAGAGTCAAGGAAGTGCATTCTACATGCAGATTGGATTTCTGCCTAGTTTTAACTGCGTGAAAGCTGCTAACTCTTGGGAATAGGCTAATATTGCTATCAACAAACGACATTAAAGAAAATATATACTGTGAGGGCAATGTCAGACTTCCCAGACTATTGAATAGAGGTCGACAAGAGGTTCTCGAATTTACACCACATATAGCTCGAACAGCCCGTTTTTGAGCCAAAAATACCCTTTTTGAATCAGAAGAATTACCGTAAAAAATAATACCATACGACATAAGCGTATGAAAATATAGACTACTTTTCGTGTTGAAGTGTCACTTATTTCAGATACTGTTCTAATGGAAAATGAAGCAGTATTTAGTTTCTGAACAAGATCCTGGACATGGGCTTCCCACAACAGCTTACTATCTATCCGAACGCCTAGGAACTTGAACTGTTCTGTCTCGCTTATAATATGCCCATTCTGTCTGATCAAAATATCGGTTCTTGTTGAATTGTGAGTTAGAAACTGTAAAAACTGAGTCTTACTGTGATTTAGCATCAAATTATTTTCCACAAGCCACAAACTTATTTCATGAACTACATTATTTGATACTGTTTCAATATTACAGACAAGATCCTTCACTACCAAGCTGGTGTCATCAGTAAACAGAAATATTTTTGAATCACCTGTAATACTAGAAGGCTTATCATTTATATAAGTAAGAAACAGCAGTGGCCCCAGCACTGACCCTTGGGGAACTCCCCACTTAACAGTGCCCATTGGGACTGAACATCACTACCACTCTCAATATTGCGGATAATTACGTTCTGCTTTCTGTTCTTAAAGTAAGAGGCGAACCAATTGCAAGCTACTCGCCTTACTCCACAATGGTCCAACTTCTGCAGTAATATTTTGTGGTCAACACAGTCAAAAGCCTTCGTTAAATCAAAGAAAACACCTAGCGTTCGCAACCTTTTATTTAATCCGTCCAAAACCTCACAGAGAAAAGAGAATATAGCATTTTCAGTTGTTAAAACATTTCTGAAACCAAACTGAACATTTGACAGCAAATTATGTGAATTTAAATGCTCCAGTAACCTTGTATATACAACCTTCTCGATAACTTTAGCAAACACCGATGGCATAGAAATAGGTCTAAAATTGTCAACATTATCAATGTCTCCCTTTTTATAAAGTGGCTTCACTACCGAGTACTTTAATCGGTCAGGAAACCGACCACTCCTAAAGGAAAAGATACACATATGGCTAAGTACTGGGCTAACATACACAGAACCCCATCATATCCATGAGAGTTCTTGGTCTTTAGTGATTTAATTATCAACTCAATCTCCCTCTTGTCAGTATCATGGAGGAGTATTTCAGGTAACAGCCTCGGAACACTTTTTTTCTAAGAGCGCTATATGATTCCCTGTTGGGACTAGGTTGTTTTTCGTTCTAAAGACGGTCAAACAAGCTGTCAAGCAGGTGGTCATAACGTTCTGGCTCATCAGTGTAGATGATATTTCCCTAGTTTGTGCAGTTGCACTGAAAAGTTAGCTATTTGATTATGCAAGCAGCTATTATTTTTCATGTAAATTTAGATGATTGTAGCGCGCCACCTTCCTGGAGTTGTAATTTTAATTTTCCTCCAGTCCAGGAGTGATATTATGCTCAGATACGTATTGTATCGAAATCACGCTGTGTATTTTTTTAAATTATTTTGTGACTATTAGCGTAATGTAATAAAATATGAGCCATGACTTATAAAAAAAAACACACATTAATGCAATGCCTCAGCATAAAAGAGAAATAACTAATGTAGGAATATTATTAACAGTATAATATGTTGTTTAATTTAGCCCGACTTGTATAAGCACTCAGTAAACTAGCTCAGTTCTCAGGGTAGTTACGTAATCGTCGATAATTGATTGTACTTTTCTTATCAATCCAACACTAGGCTCATGAGAAGTCGTGTGCTTATTGCACCAGAGAATATTTGCCAAGTCTCTGCGATGTACACTACTGTAGTACGTAACTTAGTGTCGTGGTTTCGTCTCGATTCCCCAATATAAGATAACACGAGCAGCATCTACAAATGAAATCCTATAACGGATCTGGAATCCTGTGACCAGACCTTTTCTGCCTGGGATATTATCTCGTTATATAAAGAAAATCTGTAAGTAAAATTGTTAAACTATTAGTAGCTGCCTCCGGTCTCGTGGTATCTGAAATAAAGTTAATTGTCCTAACCGACGGCACGATTCGTAGATGAGCTAAAAGAAAAATGTTAAATATTTTTCTAAGATGGCGCCTAACAATGAAAATTCTTTGTTGTGGCCCGTATCTACTTAAGGCAGTCTAGTTATCAGACTAACAATAGATTGACCACATACACAAAATCCTTTTGACAAAATAACCATTATATTTTTCGGGTTTTAAGTACAACTTACATTATCAGCTGGTACAGCAAGATGAGCTTTACACAAGAACGTCCTGTTTGGTCGGAATCCAAGCAAATAAGATAAGCGAATGACAAAGAAAAGATAGTTCATGCATAGAAGCGCAAGAGTCCATGGAATAACATGTCCGTTGTAGTTCTATCTCTTCGTCTTTGGCGTACTTGTCGATTATTTATAAAATTTATCGTAATATTTAGTTTACATTTTTTTTAAACCCAAGTCCACACAGGAGAAACAGTACAGCTGATATGTATCTGATTTCATGGCCTAACCGTACACCATGCGGCACAAATAGTGGGCTTTCTCACGATCTTGATTCATGAAGCTCATAATATCTGCACTATAGATAGCCTGCGGTCGGAATGTTTACATCTCAGAACTCTGTTCGTAGGAAACAGATATTCGTTTCATATGATTTAGATGTTACAACAGAAATATAAATAACGAAACATAGTTACCCTCTAAACCGATAAAAGACGACCATAAGTACACCAGGCAGGTGCTTGAAGGACTTCATAAAACTGCAGCAAATGTGATATTCGACGAGCAGTACGCACACTTCAGGAGGACGGTGTGAACGCGTCGGCATACTCGTCTCCTCGAGCCCTGCATTGGTAATGGCTACTCGATGGACTATAAAGAAACTTTTCGGCATATTCTAACTTTTGGGCATATGTGTTCGAGGAGTCAGTCAACTTACGGCTTTCTGAGAACTTGATTAGAAAGGACGGTGGTTTTCGGTTGGTTGCAACATGGAGTCGTTTCATTGGGAAACATCGTGGTGTGCGTAACCAATGTCGGTCTCAGATTTTACCAAACGAAGACGACTTATCTGATACTGATAAGTGAAATCAGTGCGCGCCTCAGATTTGTAATGTATACACACGGAGAGTAGATATCAGTAGAATGGCGGCTGAGTGCAGATTCACAGTTACATCGCAGGTTAACACAGCAGTAGTCCTGGTGAGATAGAGGACACGTCAGAGGATGAGCTCAAAGTAACGACGCAAGTTACCGAACACAGCGTGATGTGATCTTGTAGATAAGAAGAAGAGCTGAATCGTTAGTAATGAGTGATTAACTCCAAGAACTGATAGTGATCGACGTCTGTTCGTCAGGAAAATAGATACTTTTACGTGTGATGGTAGTATCAACGACGTAATCAGCTGCTGCATTAACGTAAATTCTTATGTAGCATTGTCGTATTGCTTACGTTGGTTACTGTTTGAAGATTATATCAAGATAATTGTGCGCGATCTACTTAACTCTTAACTGCAGTCATATCGAGTTCTCATGGATGTAAATTCGTGAACTGAGTAATCTATTATATCTTTCAATTCTTTTCTGTTTTAATGACGCAGTTACTGGATTCCTTTTCAGGTTTTGTAATTGTTGCTTAGAATGTTGGCGATAAAAAAATTAAATTTAAAAAATGCGTAATATGTTTCTCAATTCTAAAGATAAAGACGTGACCCTACATAAATATGACAAAATAAATATGTTGGCCACCTATGGTGCCAGCATAAAATCTGTAGCACACAAGTGTCGCCTACGTACGCAATAACTGTGGCAAAAGTCGTGTCAAAATCAGTACTAGGTACGCGCTGTCCACCTTTAGCTGAGGAAGATTCCTTTTAAAGAATGACTCGTGTCGTTTTGTTACTGCGTCAAATAAGTTACATTTCGTAACAAGTAGCGGATACAGAAAAACCTCAATGAGGAGGCGCTACATATATCTTCAGCTACCTTTAGCTATACCGAAATAAAAAGTAATCAAGTCACATGCAAATTTTAAGAAAGTTTTATTTAAAGTAATTATACATATGTACAAGACAATGCCATCTTATGATACAAAAAAGTTTATAATTGTGGTTCTCTTCCTTAAATGATGAATCCTATGCGCCTATTCTTGCTGGCAAATTGGTGAATTATATCGTCAATAGGATAATCGATGTTAGGGTGAGTGTTCGATAAAGCTAAGCCATTTAGTCGACCCGACGCTGTCGCGAGTGCTACGTAGGAAAGTACAACAACTCGATAACTCGATTCAGTCGAGTCGACTGACGAAAGAAACAAACGATTAGCGTGCTGGCTGACTGGTGGGGCCACCCCAGGTGGAGAAGGGCGAAGGGGGGGCGGGGGAAGTGGTTCGGGCGTTCCCCGCGTCCCACATATGTAGCCGCCACTGGTCGTAACTACAAGACATGTAATTCAACTGATGTTTTAAAAGTGCAGCTTACTCTATGACAGAAAAGAATCTGTCGCACAGGGTGCTAGTCCAGTATCCATGCAAATTATGTTTATGAAATACTGATAGACCTTCTGTATGGTACTAATGATAAAACATACGAAACTAAAACTTAAATTTATACGTGCTGTATGGAAGTTAATCAGGTCAGTCACCATATTAAAATTTTATTAAGTAACTTTTTCCGGCTTTTGTCACTTTTTACTAATATTTATCCACACATTCATACTCTGTAGACCAAATACTAGCATTTGATTTCAATATTTTCAACATCGAATATTTTGTTTTAGTAATATTTTGATGAAATTTGCTTTTTTATGCAATTTCAGTAAATTTTTTACACAAATTTATTAGCATAATGCGTTTCGGTAGCAATTTGCCATCATCAGGTGCTTTACCATCATCAGGTGCCTTACAGTTTTGAAGCACCTGCTGATGACCATACGCTGCCGAAACGTTCCTGCAATAAATTTTAGTAAAAAATTACTCAAATAGAAGAAACTGTTTCATAACAAAAGCAAGTTTCATCAAAATATCATCAAGAGCAAGAAATGGGATGTTCAAGATACAGAAACCAAATGATACCATTTCGTATAGGAAATAAGAATGTATAATCTCATTTTGTCTAAGTTACATGTATTAAAAGTATTCCACGTACAATATTTATAGGTTATTTAATGTTAGTTAATTTGGGGTCTTTGTGGAAAACAGGTGCCTGAAGCAAGGTGTACTGACAAGAGAATCAAAGGTAACAAACGTATCATGCAAATAGCAATTGACAGAGCAAATAGTATAAATAATAATGATTGTTATTGAAAAAATAAGGAATTTAAAGAAATTTTTGGTAGAGGTAGGATGTGAGTGTTATGCTACTTAGAAACAGCTTTTAAAAGGCAAATACTGACAGACAAAAGGCTTTCAGGCAGCAGAAACTGATCAGATATAAAATGCTCAGACGTCTATTTGGCCGGGACAGTTCCGATTTTTTTTAGTCTATACCCCTTGTCCCCATACAGTTCCGCCAGGATGCGTAAATGATCTGGTTTTTAGAAATCAAATATAATTTTGGCTTATTTGAGCCTTCAGCAAGTAACTTTATATTTCTAACAAGAATCTACACTTCATTTACATATCGTATTCCTAATCTTAGATACCATGATGTGCTTTATAATGAAATGGGTTCATACATCCTGCTTGATGACGCTTTCAAGTTCAAGATCTTCAATAATACTTGCGCTGAAGTTGGTATTACTCAGCTGGATTTTCTTAGCGGTAGCCCAGATGCTTTCGTGTGTATTTCGTTTTTATGAATAGTTAGGACTCCTCATGGGGCAGTACTAAAGGTAGAAGGATGGCATTTTACTATTTTAGTGGTTGGAGAAACAGTTCATGACATAAGAATGAATGTGGCAGAAGAACGAATAACCAGATTCTTACCAAACGTTATAAGAAGTGCTTTAGGCGTATCTGAATTTGATTTGATAAAAACATTACAAGTTCACTGAAAGAGTGTGTGAATTTTATGATAGTAGTGTACAATACATTGAACAGTGGGCCGATCTTTTAACGCATTTTTAGACTAAATATGGGTTCTTTTGCACTGTGTCCCTGTATAGGATGAGATACAAAAAAGCTACGAGTCTTTCAAAAACTTATTACCAAACTGCAGAGTTAATGGCTTGTTCATGGAGCACGTAGTATGTAGCAGTTTGTCATACCTCGGCAAAGAGAGAAATGGAGTGTAGAAGAAACTTTTTTTGCGTTATGTATTCCTGGTAAAAATGCAGCAGTCGAGCGTGTATTTTCTTTGGTACATAAAAGTAAGGGACATCAAAACTCAAATGAAAGTAAAGATTTCGAACGTATTAATGGTACTGAATTATAATTTGAAATACAGATCTTCGGAATTTCATGACTTCTTAAAAACGAAGCAAACATCTCCTGAATCTAATTCATTCACCGGAGAAGTATGGTGTTCTGAATAACTCTATTATCATCTGGTGCCATATCGTTGTAAGATTTAATAATGTATAACAGTTACAGAGTATTCTTGCATTCCGAGCAGAGAGCGATAATAGAGGAGGTCCCAGCTTCAACTTCCAGAAATACGGTCACCCTATCAGATATCGATCGAGTGCTTACCACAGACACTGAATGTTGAGAAAGATGGACTAATGAGATTTATATTACAAACACACTGATCTGATGTTTGGCGGGATATGTCAGGCAGCATGGTACCTCCAAAGTTAGGGAACAGAGTTCCTTAACGTTTTATGATTTTCAATTTTCTCCAACACAGTATGTTAGAGGAGTAGTGTACACCCTCTAGAATTGTTTGCTAATTGCTATTTCACGGAATGGTGAATGAAGGGAGGGAAGGAGGGAGGGGGGGGGGCAGTGATAGGAAGCAAGCAGAACGGTGCAGAGGAGAAGGCAAAGAGGATTGCATGTCTGCTGTTCTGTGGCTCTCTGACAGGGAAGACCAGTCAGCTTCCGAAGGCAACGTTAGATAAGTCATCAGGGCATTAGCAAAAATAAGCAGAGTCATGAAGACAGTGAATTATGATGGAGGGCATAGAACGCCTGCCGTATATAAAACACCTGAGTGTAGACATTCAATTTAATCTGAACACCGCTTACGTTCAAAGTCAGCGTGGAGTAACCATATACAGACGGCAGATGGCAATGGAGGACATATAAGGTGTATCGGCGGGGCGCGGAAAACATTGCAATCTTTGTCGTGATGCTAATAGAGGACGATGTTTCTGACGTGCAAGGGCCCATGATCGTTGGCTTTTGTGCCAGGAGTGGAAGCACTTCCTTCATGGCTAAGTCTGTACACTGTTGCGTGACGCCGTGGACAACATACACACACCGTGCATGGCAAAATGGCGCCGTCCAAAACCGGTGCCGATGTAACTGTGTTTCACCAGTGGCCCTAAATGGCAGGCTTGAAAGACAGCTGCCGAGATGTGTACGAGCAAACAACCGTTGAGCACCTGACTGCCCAGATTAACCAAAGGTCTACCGTCAGTGTCTCCTCAACGACCATTCAGCGGACGTTGCAGCGTGTGGACCCTCGCGGCAGGCGTCTGTTTCATACATCCACGTTGACTGCTGTTCGTCGGCGACTAAGCCTGGAATTTGCACTCCAGCACGACAACTGGACGTCCACTGACTGATGACAGGTGGCCTTTCCAAATGAATCAGGGTTTATGCTCCATCGGAAAGCTAGTTGTTGGTGGATACGGCGTGAAACATGTGATATCAAATACCCTGCAGCATTCACGGAGAAGGTCGAGTACGGAGGAGTGAGCATTTTAGTTCAAATGGTTCAAATGGCTCTGAGCACTACTGGACTTAACTTGCAAGGTTATCAGTCCCCTAGAACTTAGAACTACTTAAACCTAACTAACCTAAGGACATCACACACATCCATGCTCGAGACAGGATTCCAACCTGCGACCGTAGCAGTCGCACGGTTCCGAACTGAAGCGCCTAGAACCGCTCGGCCACTCCGGCCGGCGAGCATTTTGATTTGGGGGATGTTTCCGTGGCATTCCCTGGGTGATCTCGTCATCCTCGAGGGTGTTATGGTCCTTGGGGACAATATTCAGTCTTTGGCATGAGCTGACATTAATGCAATTAATGGTTCAAATGGCTCTGAGCACTACTGGACTTAACTTGCAAGGTTATCAGTCCCCTAGAACTTAGAACTACTTAAACCTAACTAGCATAAGGACATCACACACATCCATGCTCGAGACAGGATTCCAACCTGCGACCGTAGCAGTCGCACGGTTCTGAATTGAAGCGCCTAGAACCACTCGGCCACTCCGGCCGGCGAGCATTTTGGTTTGGGGGATGTTTCCGTGGCATTTCCTGGGTGATCTCGTCATCCTCGAGGGTGTTATGGTCCTTGGGGACAATATTCAGTCTTTGGCATGAGGTGACATTAATGCAATTAATGGTTCAAACGGCTCTGAGCACTATGGGACTTAACATCCGAGGTCATCAGTCCCTAGAACTCGGAACTACTTAAACCTGGCTAACTTAAGGACATCACACACATCCATTCCCGAGGCAGGATTCGAATCTGCGACCGTAGCGGTCGCGCGGTTCCAGACTCAAGCGCCTAGAACCGCTCGCCCACAACGGCCGGCTAATGTAATTAGCCTTTGTGTAATGTTGAACAGAAAATGAGTGGTACAGGGCAATGGCTGATACAATACGAAGGTGTTTGCAACTACAGTATCAAATGGCTCTGAGCACTATGCGACTTAACTTCTGAGGTCATCAGTCGCCTAGAACTTAGAACTAATTAAACCTAACTAACCTAAGGACATCACACACATCCATGCCCGAGGCAGGATTCGAACCTGCGATCGTAGCGGTCGCTCGGCTCCAGACTGTAGCGCCTAGAACCGCACGGCCACTCCGGTCGGCTACTACAGTATCCTCAGGATTTAACTGAAACAAAACATGCTCAAAAACTCGCAGAAATTCTACCAGTAGGCTCGACTGGAAGTTCAGCGTAACACTACAATCGTAACACCTAACTTGGCATTTGAAAACAGTGTGCTGGAACAGATATAGATCATATCAGGATAGTGGATATCGAATCGAGCAAAATACACCGGAGATCCATAGGTCTGAAATGCACAATTCATTTAGCGTCGAATGCACAGAAGTCCATACCCGTGAAGAAATGACAGCAAAAGTATTTCTGATTGCGACAGTTTTTTGCGTCAAGCAACTTCCAGTGCATGCGCCAGCCCTTTCTTCTCCGGTGTCAACTTTGCATGAATGACAGAAGAGGAATTTAGGACATTTACTGTAAAAATTAATACTTCATGGAATCTAGTTCCTGTTTTCTTTTTCTTCAGTATCTTAGGTAACAGCTGATGGTCTTGTTATACTAAAAGTTCATTCAAAGCCCTTTCGTTATCAAAGATTGAAGTATGTGCCTTTTATATTTCGTTATTGAATCTATTGAATCAAACAATCCCGTTAGTCGGTTGTCTTACTACAGCGCTCTTTCTTTATTTATCTTATTAGCTTAACAACATTGATATCATACGTACTTCCTGCGTAAAAGGTTCACTAATAAAGTTTATCCAGTAAGCATTAAACAACACTCTAATATAATGAAAGCAGCTGTAGGCAGGAATTGCAAAATATCTTAGCTTTGACTTTTCAGCGTAGATAATAACATTGAGATAATGTGAACAGTGAGTGCTCTCTAGCAGAACAGGTATTAACAAGGACATTTGCGTTACATGCACGTGCTTTTACGCACTCATTAATTTTCAAACAGTGCTCATTCGATGTCCCCGATCACGATCGAAGTTCATCATTTTAATTTTCTTTCTGAACCGTATAGAAACAGGTTAGTCTCAGAGCGAAGAACTGCTATTGTTTGTGGCTTTAGAATACCAGTCTGTTTCATTCAACTTACGTTGATTAAATTCGCATTAACATCTCAGTGGCTATAAGTGTTCTCTTGATTACATACAGTACGTAATAACACAAGTTTTTACTCAAGTGGTTACCACTGCATTATACGGGACTGTTGCAATGTTCACTTGGCATCTATGAATTCGTTTTCATAATGAAAAGTGTCAAAGTGCTTATCCCGAGCGAGTAATAGTGCTGTTTTAAGTGAGTGTAATTTTCGAGGTAATTGAGTTCAGGAACAATGAGTGGCACAATGGAACCGTGCAAATGAGTTCCATCTGTTTTACAGTGTCCATGCAGTATTACGCTAGCTTCCTACGCTCGACACTAATAACAGTAGCGAGCGATTACTTTAATTGTCTGTTCAATTATTTTAAAACGTAATAAAATGATTAATGTGTAATTTCACATAGCTGGTCTTTAGTACAAAACTGCGTAAGCTTTCTTATTTTTTCAAAATAAAAAATTGGGATTTTGCAAAGACATTTTGGAATTATGTCACGCTGTGCGTGTGTAGAATCTGCAAATTAACGATGAAAATAATACCTATACTATCGAAGTATCCCAGTCAGTGGAAAAATGAGGGCTGGCTTATGGAATATTTATTCATGTGGCTCTTTAACAAATGAGTCGGTCGTGGCAACAGGACCTTAGTAACCCTTTCATAGATACAATATAGTTGTTTATGAAGGAAAATGTGATTGATGCGAATGGCTGTAATATGTAAGTTCTGTTACTTGAGCTGAATAAAAACATTAAACATTCCGTCATTGGCTGGCAGTAAATCTCGTGTTTACTTATATACTGGAAGTAAGTGTCATTCGCCTGATCACAAGGCTTTAACATCTGACACACATCTCCCCAATTTGTCAAACGCCACACATATGCTCACTCTATGCCGCACAACTAAAGTTACTGAAAGAGACTGTAAGTGACTGACAAATACTGAAGGGAAAGTACTTTCGAAGCTACAACAAATTTCAGATGCCAAGTTACAGTCCTGCTTCTTCCAAGAGAAACAGAGTAAGTGATACATTCAATGTCGGTTGTAGTTCAACATTGATATACCTTGATATGCCAATATATGGGTCGTATAATTTTGTATTTATGTAAGCAAAAAATCAAAATGGCTCTGAGCACTATGCGACTTAACAGCTGAGGTCATCACTCCCCTAGAACTTAGAAATTCTGTTCTTCATAAACGCTTTTCTTGCCGTTGCCAATCTACATGTTATATCCTCTCTACTTGGACCGTCATCAGTTATTTTGCTGCCCAAATAGCAAAACTCACCTACTTCTTTAAGTGTCTTATTCCCTAATCTAGTTTCTTCAGCATCACCTGATTTAATTCGACAACATTCAATTATCCTCGTTTTTCTTTTGTTGACGTTCACATTATATCCTTCTTTCAAGATATTGTCAGCTCCTTTCAACTGATCCTCCAAGTACTTTGCTGTCTCTGACAGAATTACATTTCATCGGCAAACCTCAAATTTTTCATTTATTCTCCTGTCCTTTAATTCCTACTCCAAATTTTTCTTTTGTTCCCTTTGCTGCTTGCTCAGTATGCAGATTAAATCACATAGGGGATAGGCTACAGCCCTGTCTCACTCCCTTCTTAACCACCGCTTCCTTTCCATGCCCCCCTACTCTTATAACCGCCATCTGGCTCCTGTACAAATTTGGAAAAGCCTTTCACCCCTTTTAGAATTTGAAAGAGAGTATGCCAGTCAACATTGTTGAAAGACCTCTCTAAGTCGGCAAATATTATAAACTCATGTTTACCTTTCCTTAACCTATCTTCTATGTGAAGTCGTAGGACTACCATTTTGGGCTGTAGACGCACATTCTTTTGGAATTGCTTGAAACAAGTCCTTTAATTTATTCAGACATTTTTATTAACGTTATGTTGATTGTCATGCAAACGATTTTAATAAATATATGTTACTTATATGCATTGTCATCTCGTTTCGTCTGTAAAACCGAAGCCTGTTCCTTAGTTCCGAACTGTTAGGTTCACGATCCAATGGTCCTATTATTTACTTGTTTGGGAAGTACAGGGATACAACTGTGAATTCAGACATTGTATGGACAAAAGTGTGTGTTCCTTAACTAACGGAACGTAGTAAACTGAATTTTTAATGGAACAGTTCAGCAATCAAAGTAGTAAAATATATTACCTCCTACATCAATATTAATTTTAACTCACACATATACCAAGTCTCCCGTTTAGCTTCATTCAGAAATCAATGTTATTTCTCGCCACACTCAGTTTTTGTCTGCATTAAAACAATCAATAGAGAGCTGAAGTTGCAGAAATATTCGGAAAACGAAAGACATATACACAGGTCTCAAGTATTCTTGTATAAATTGACAAACCTGTTTCTATGTGAATAATATATGTATTCCGCAGTTCATTAGCGATTATTTCATATTAGCAGCTATTTCAGATCTTTCATAAATAAACGTAAAAACATTATGGTCCTTATTTCATAAAGCAAATTAATTTAGGTTGATACAGCAAAGTGCTGTGATGTAGGGCCTTGCTATTTACTTTTTTGTATAATTCATTTCAAATTATTGTTTCATAATTGTGAGCTCGGCTGTTTAGTGCTGAAAACTCAATATGTTATTTTAGGGTGGGATACCTTCACGTCCTGGGTGTATAGACATGGAAGATCCATAATATTTCGAACATTACTTCATTATTTCGAAGAAGTCGGTAAGGATGCTAAACTACCTGTGAAACCTTCCCGTCTCCTCTATACCTCTTTTGTTAATGATAACCTTCCCTTTTACAGTAAACTATGAAACCTTTCCTTAGGATTTCTATATCTTGCATAATAACAAGAAACGAAATCTTCCCTTTGAAATTTATTCTCTTTCTCAATCTTCGAATACAAATTTAATTGTTGCTTATTAAAAGTGATTTTCTGATTATTTCGACGAAGCATAGAATGTGTCGTCGTCGTGGCCCTCAGTCGTTATCTGCAATAACCCAAAACTGTTCCTTACCTTTTTTGCTGTTACTGGATCGCCATCTGACTGCTACATCGAACTGAGACATGAATATACTTACTCTGGTTTACTATACTCTATTAACTGCTGGTGGGCTGTCATAATATGTGGCTGTATTTATTACCAAAGCTGACGTTATTCTTTAATAGCAAATCTGACGTTATTCTTTAATTAATTCGACTGAAGTTACGTAATTCATAGTTGAACTTTTTCTTGACAACAATAATATTTTGCAAAGTTTTACATTGATGGTTTTTGGGATGGACTATAATTAGAAATACAATATTGCTGGCAAAGGTTAATTATATTCTGAATGAAATGATTTTACAAACGTTCAAATGGGACTTACTTTCTACAATAATCTTACAACTAGCAATGCGCAAACATACCTTCAGTAGTCTTGAGTTTCTCAATATATTAATTCAATAATATTAGTTCCTCTTATGATAATAGTTAGCTGATGTCTCTGTACATCCGTTTATAATCTCTTGTAAATCATAGCTAGTGGCTGGCAGGCACACCGCTCCTCTCAACCTCTCGCTTCAGACCTGCTACCGACTCGCTTCACATCTCGCTTACTACTGACTTCCTACGAACGCTAAAGTGCGATCTCTCCTGCCAACAACGCTTTCTGGTGCAGACAATCCCTGCTACCATTACAAAATGTATCAATGCGCGGTGTTTTCCGCTCTTTTCTTAAAATGTATCCATACGCGGTCTCTCCCGCCCTTTTTAAAATTAAATCAATGTGTGGTCTCTCTTGCCAACAGTACTTTGGTGCAGACATTCCCTGCCACCACAATTATGACAAATATTAATATTATTCCTACTTTATCCTATTAATAAAATGTAAACATCTTTCATAAATTGTGATTTGGCAATAGACAATAGAAATATACACGTCTTACACCTGTATTAATTTTCCCTTGCAGGTCTGGCTTAACGTACGAGCTTCACACGCACCGACACCAGATTACTAACTCAACTTGATTCTTCTTCTTCATGTGCCGTCTCCTCTAAGAAGGTTGGCTGTCATCATGGCAATTTCTGATCTTGATTTGGCTGATCTAAGGAGTTCTGACGTTGAACAGTTGTACCAATTTTTTAAATTGTCAATCCAGGATGTCCGTCTTCTACCCCTCGTTCTCTTCCCACAAATTTTCCCTTCTAGTATTATTTGCAATATTTTGTAATTTACTCCCCTAATAACATGGCCTAAATATTGTAGCTTCCTTACTTTAAAAGTTTTAATTAATTCTTTTTCCTTTCCCATTCTTCTTAGGACATCTTGATTAGTAATCCTCGACACCCAACTAATTCTAAGTATTCTTCTATATGCCCACATTTCAAAAGCTTCTAAACTGTTCATGTCCTTCTTTTTCAATGTCCATGCTTCCATTCCGTATAATAATTTTGAGAATACATAGCATCTTAGCAACCTCATTTTTGTGTTTAAACAAATGTCTCTCGAACAGAATGCATTTTTCGTCTTATTAAGGATACTTCTGGCCTGTCCTATTCTCGATTTAATTTCTTCTGAGCTTTCAATCTCCTCATTTACAATTGTTCCGAGATATTTAAATTTACGTACTTGATCGACTCTTTCCCTATTGATTGTAAGATTTTCTTGTTGGTGTGTTGTAGATATCACCATGAACTTAGTCTTGCTTACGTTAAGAGTCAAGCCAAATTCTTCACTTTTTTCTGCGACTTTGTCAAGAAGTAATTGTAGATCTTTGAGGTTTCCAGCTAGTAGTGCAGTGTCATCAGCAAACCTAACATTGTTAATGTTTAGCCCATTCACTTTAATGCCAGCTATTTCATCTGATAGAGCTGCCTGGATTATGTCTTCTGAATACATATTAAACAATAAGGGTGAGAGAACGCAACCTTGTCTCACACCCCTCTTTATTTCTATATCATTCGATAACTCATTTTCTACCTTCACGGTTGCGGTTTGATTGTAGTAGAGGTTATATATAATGCGGATGTCTTTCTTATCAAGTGTTTTCTTTTCTAACAATTCTATGAGATGATCATGACGAACTTTGTCAAATGCTTTATTATAATCCAGGAAGCACACATATAGTGGCTGGTTAACCTCCATACATCGTTGTGCTAATATGTTAAAAGCAAACAATGCTTCTCTTGTACCGAGGGAACTTCTAAAACCGAATTGTGTTTCACTTATACCTTCTTCTACTTTTTGTATATTCGTTGGTGTATAACTTTTAGAAATATCTTTAAGGTGTGACTCATTAAGCTTATTGTACGGTGATCATTACAAGTTTTGACATTAGCCTTTTTGGGTAATGTAACAAAGGTAGATGTCAACCAATCCCTAGGAATAATTCCCGAATTATAAATATCATTAAACAATTGTACAAATATATCTATATGGTCTATTCCTATGAGTTTCAGGATGTCATTTGGTATCTTATCCGGTCCAGGGGCTTTTCCTGTCTTTGATTTGTTGATAACATGTAATATTTCTTCTTTCGATATGCTTGGTCCTCGTTCTCCGATCATGTTATCATAAAATTTTTGATCTTTTCTTGTATCTTCAAATAGTTCTTTGACATATTCTGTCCACCTGTCCAGTTTACCTTTAACATCAGGAATTATTTTGTCATTTTTATCTAACAATAAACTTGTACTTTTCTTTTTATTAAGTCCAGCTAAATCTTTAACTTTTTTGTGTAAGTTGAAACTATCATGTCTTGTTTCATAACTCTCAATTTCAGAGCATTGTTCCTTGTACCATTCTTCTTTTGCTCGCCGTGTTTCTTTTCGTATTTCTGCATGTAATCTTTTATACTCACTTTCATCTCTATTTTTAAGTATTCTTCTTTGTTCCATCAATTGTAATATCTTCTCTGTCATCCACTTCTTTTTCATGTTGTCGTGTTTGGTCGCCATTGTGTTTTTACATGCATTATTTAATGTGTCTTTTATAAGTTCCCATTTGCCATCAATGTCTTCTGTTTGATTATTCTTTATCCTAACTAATTCCTTATTAATCTCTTCAGAAGTCTTTTGTTTAGTCAAGGGGTCTCTTAGAATAGTTGTATTTATATAGTCCTTCTTTTGTTTCTTTTGTATGGCTTTCAGTTTCACATGGAACTTTGCTACTATAAGGTTAT
This sequence comes from Schistocerca piceifrons, assembly GCF_021461385.2. Taxonomy (NCBI): domain Eukaryota; kingdom Metazoa; phylum Arthropoda; class Insecta; order Orthoptera; family Acrididae; genus Schistocerca; species Schistocerca piceifrons. Next base: position 681,072,317 of record NC_060142.1, on the reverse strand, counting down.
GATCAGAAAATATATCAGCTCCTGGATATGTTTTCACACCATGAATAGAATTTTTGTACCTCTTGTTTATAAGTATGAAATCAATTTGATTTCTGCAAAATTCAACTTGATAGCGGTCTGCAAAATCCTTGCCCGGTGACTGTGACAGGTGTTTGTGTGTTTCAGGGCGTGGGCCAGCATGGCCATGTCATTCCTGGGCATCATGCTGGTACTCCTGTGCTGCTCGTGCTGGAAATACGCCATGCACGCCCAAAGGATCAGGTCGGCTGCCCTGCGTTCCTCGCGTAAGTAGAACTATCCAGCAGCATCCAGGTGACAGTTTCACTGGGGGGGGGGGGGGGGGGGTGAACATTCCAGTACAGACTGCATATACATGTTTCTATCCACAAGGCCATTGGAGGAAGAGCTCACAGGGGGGTAACTCGAGGTGAACTGGTAATGTAGCGGAGTGTTTTGTGGATAGAAGTTGTTCACTTTCCCATCTAATCGCCTGGCAGTTCAGCGCAGCAGTAGCACCAAACTTCCTATTTGCGAAACCTGCTATCATCGAGAGGTTGCCGCTCGCGTATCTAGTAGTCTACTCGTATATGTCCCGACTCATCAATGCCCACCATAAATTACTACGGACAGAAACTTGAAATTTACAGAGGGCGTTGATATTGTACTACAGACGGCGTTTAAGGAGGATTTTTTTGAAGTTCAAAAAAATTGTTCACATGGCTCTGAGCACTATGGGACTTAACATCTGAGGTCATCAGTCCCCTAGAACTTAGAACTACTTAAACCTAGCTAACCTAAGGACATCACACACATCCATGCCCGAGGCAGGATTCGAACCTGCGACCGTAGCGGTCGTGCGGTTCCAGACTGAAGCGCCTAGAACCGCTCGGCCACATCGGCCGGCTTCAAACTCCATCCCTAAAGGTGGGATAGGGCGGATAAAGGGTTTTTGAAGCAGATACTATTAAGGCAGTTTTGAGACTAGACCTACGAAAATTGGCATTCGGTTCCTTGGTCAGAAATAAAGAAAGACATGTTTCAGCATATACAGGAACTTCACCCCTATGGAGGTGAAATGGTGACTCGGAGTTGTTTTTGAAACTAAATCGTTATTGAAGAATTACTACTGTATTCCTAAAGCTACAGTACATCTATGAAAACTGGAATTTGTCTTGAAAAAGATGAAATAGGGAATGAAATGTTTCATGAAACTATTTCATTACGGAAGCATTTTAAGGGTAAATCTATTAAAATTGTAATTAGGCTTCTAAGTTGGAAATAAAAAAAATACATGTTTCAACCACTAACAGCGTAAAAATGGGCATGAAAGTTTCCACCGACATATTTCACCGTGCAAGCATTTTCGAAGCTAAATCTATGAAAATTTGTATTTGACTTCTCTGTTAGAAATTAAAAAAAAAAAGACATGTTCCAATATTTTCGAAAATTCGCCTCCCAAGCGGGGTGAATTAGGGGATGAAAATTTTTAAGAAAATATATTTAAAATATGCTAAATCTATGAAAATTGGCATTTCATTTCTCTGTAGGATATAAAGAAACATGTCTTTGAGGATAAAAGTTTCTGTGGAAATATGACCACAAGAACGGAAAAGGCATGATTAACAGAAACCTTGGACTCCAGCTACCACAACCGGTTTTTTGGTGAGAAGCACATTCTGAAAATACCGTGCTTCTATGGCCTAGCTCGAAAAGCTTAGAAAGTGTTCCAGTTTGTGAACAACGTAAAAATTCGATTAAAGAAAAACGAAAAAACAGTGCAGACCAAGCAGTGTAAGGGTACGAAGCAGCCGGTGCTACGCTAGCGTCACGTAATACTACCGCGCGTAATTATTTCATAATTCTTACAAAATCGTAAATACTGGGTGCCCATAGTTGAAGTTCTACTTTAAAAATGTTGTAGAAAGAAGACCACTGCTTAAATTGGAACAGCACATATCGACGCAGAGAGGAACGTCATGGAATAAAACAAATTTAACGAAAATTGCCAATAGATGGCACTGTAAGCGTCTTGACGTAAATTGGGGACGGCTACAAATAACAGATGAATCGCAATCCAACGGCTAGAGATTGAGTTGCACATTACACCATCCGCGTCCGTATTGTTCAATGTGAATGACTGTCAACACGGTTAAAGGCGCTGCAGTCTGGAACCGCAAGACCGCTACGGTCGCAGGTTCGAATCCTGCCTCGGGCATGGATGTTTGTGATGTCCTTAGGTTAGTTAGGTTTAACTAGTTCTAAGTTCTAGGGGACGAATGACCTCAGCAGTTGAGTCCCATAGTGCTCAGAGCCATTTGAACCATTTTTGACTGTCAACAGTTGAGGCACTGTTGGTTTGGGAAGCCCATTCACCACGGCAATGTCGTACCATATCTGATGGGAAAAATCGGTTTTTAATCTTCCAGAGGCCAAAAACCACGTAAAAAAGCAAATAACACCGGATTTTAAATGTACCGGGTCCGAAAAGACATAAAAAGCAAAATGACATCGGTTTCTAACTGTCGCGAGACTGCGCAAGGCATTTTCTATATAATGTCTATCGTTTCCTTGCCACAAGATTAAATCTAGGAACAGCATGCTTCACAACAGATTGGAGTCGTTTGGGAGGCACGTTTAGAATGCATTACGTAGTGCTTGCCTTCCATTCTGTTATATTCTTAATGGTGCGCTGAACAGATAACCCCATAGCCAGAAGTTACATGCATTAAGATAGCTGATATGGACGGCCAGGCTTTAGAGACTTGAGGCTGATAATTCTAGCATTTCCAAAATGCCTCTGCAGAAGCTGCTTCACCGCCTATGCAGTGTACGGAAGAGCGCAATCTTGCATAAAAATAATCCCACCCACAAATCACGCTGTTGAAGGGCTGCAGTGACGTTGCTTCTCAAAAGACAGTGACGCAACAGATAACAGGAAACGCACGACTCATCTCCTAGAAAAATACGGCCCAACGATAAACGATGCCGTCAACCCGCACCAAACAGTCACCTTTGCAGAATGAAGTGCTACCGGTTGATGTGCGTGTGGATTTTCCGTTGCCAATATTCTGAAATTCTGCATAGCGACGTGTCCTCGGGGATACAAATGGGTTTCGCATGTCCACAGAATATTCCATGACCATTCATTGTACTCTTCCAAGCGTGCAAGATATTCTAGAACCAACGTTTATCTTGTTGGCAGGTCAGCATGCAGTAACTCCTGAACGTGAGTGATTTTGTATGGATAACAACGCAGAATGTTTCGTAGAATTTTATGCACCGTGACAACGTGCTGGCATCTTCGACAGACCTCGGATAAACATATCTCTTCCCTCGGCACACACTGAACTTCAAAAGAACCTGCCTCTCAGAATTTTGCAAAAAAATTTTTTGCAGACCCCTAGCACACACCGTAACAATTCTTTTCTTTATATCGCTCTGTGTCCGGAAGTTCTGAACGGCCACGCACAGTCACCGTTATTGTAAAAGAGGTTTACCAGCAGCGCGCGATCCATCATGGAGACGGTTATGTTGGACGTATCTGACTCAAACTGAGAAACAACCGTGTGTCGCGCGTCTCTTGGTGTGCATATTATGACGCTTACAGCGCCAGCAAGTAGTCAAATTGTCATTATTTTTTGTTATATGATGGACGCCCTGTGTAAAAGAGCATGATACATTTATTTATACACACATCAAAAAAACTTTTGCATCACCACGGCTCCGAGAGTTCCACAACCTATACAGAAAATTGGAATGAAAATCAACATAAACATAATTTCCACCCTTTTTATTGCTCATGAAAACCACACATTGCAGGTTGTACCACCATACAGCAAGACCTTCAGAGTTAGTGCTTCAGATTGCTGTACGCACCAGTACCTCTAAGACCCAGTAACACGTCCTCTTGAATTGACACATGCCTGTATTCGTCGTGGCATGCCACGCACAAGTTCATCATGGCACTGTTGGTCCAGATTGTCCCACTCCTCAATGGCGATACGGCGTAGATCGCTCAGAGTGGTTGGTGGGTCACGTCGTCCATCAACAGCCCTTTTCAGTCTATCCCAGGCGTGTTTGATAGGGTTCATGTCTGGAGAACATGCTGGCCACTTTTGCCGAGCGATGTCGTTATCCTGAAGGAAGTCATTCACAACATGTGCATGATGCGGGCGCGTATTGTCGTCCATGAAGACGAATGCCTCGCCAATATGCTGCCGATATGGTTACACTATCGGTCGAAGGATGGCATTCACGTATCGTACACCTGTTACAGCGCCTTCCATGACCACCAGTGGCGAATGTCGGCCCCACATAATGCCACCCCAAAACATAAGGGAACCTCCACCATGCTGCACTCGCTGGACAGTGTGTGTCTAAGGCATTCAGCCTGAAATGGTTGCCTCCAAACACGTCTCCGACGATCGTCTGGTTGAAGGCATATGCACCAGTGAAGAGAACGTGACGCCAATCCTGAGCGGTCCATTCGGCTTGTTATTGGGCCCATCTGTACCGCGCTGCGTGGTGTTGTGGTTGCGAAGATGGACCTCGCAATGGACGTCGAGAGTGAAGTTACGCATCCTGCAGCTTATTGCGCACAGTTTGACTCATAAACGACGCCCTGTGGCTGCACGAAAATCGTTATTCAACATGGTTGCGTTGCTGTCATGGTTCCTCAGAGCCATAATTCATAGGTAGCTGTCATCCACTGCAGTAGTAGCCCTTGGGCGGCCTGAGCGAGGCATGTCATCGACAGTTCCTGTCTCTCTGTATCTCCGAACAACATCGCTTTGGTTCACTCCGAGACGCCTGGACAATTCCCTTGCTGAGTGCCCTTCCTGGCTCAAGTAACAATGCGGACGCGATCGAACTGCGGTATTGACCGTCTATTCACGGTTGAACTACAGTCAACACGAGCCATGTACCTCATTCCTGGTGGAATGACTGGAAGTGATAGGCAGTTGGACCCCTCCGTCTAATAGGCGCTGCTCAGGCACGGTTGTTTTCATCTTTGGGTGGGGTTAATGACATTTCTGAACGGTTAAAGGGACTGTTTCTGTGATACAACCCACAGTCAACGTCTATATTTAGGAGTTCTGGGAACCAGGGCGATGCAAAACTTTTTTATGTCTACATTAACACAGGATAAAGATTACGTTCTAAATAAAAACCACTTGTGTGGCTACATTTTAAGATAATACAACTGCATGGTATCCTTTCCTTGTAGAGGCTTCGGTATGTTTACAACTAGTTAACATTGTAATGTTAGATGCAACCTGATTGCTATGGCCTTTATGCAGCATCTCAAAGACAGTAGCAGAAAGTTATGTAAAAAAATGTAACGTCCAGAGGCAAATTTCCGAAACCTTTCCCCCTCTCCCATCCCCAAGCATGATTGTAAATATGGAAATTTGAGCAGTGTTATCTAAACAAATGAAACGTTCGGCACACGAGGTGCCTGTGGTTGCCGAACAACGCTCTTAATCAGCTAAAGCCCACATCTTGACGCACAATGATAATATGACTACAGTTCAGAAATGGCTCTGAGCACTATGGGACTTAACTTCTAAGGTCATCAGTCCCCTATAACTTATAACTAATTAAACCTAACTAACCTAAGGACATCACTCACATCCATGTCCGAGGCAGGATTCGAACTTACGTCCGTAGCCGTCGCGCGCTTCCAGACTGTAGCGCCTAGAACCGCTAGGCCACCCCGTCCGGCTATGATTAGTCATTTAATATTTCGCCATGACCAACATTACTGAGTACTATTCATATAAATAGGAGATAAACAAAGAGTGCCGTTTCAGTACGCATGCGTATCACGTCTGTAAACTCATCCCACTAAGTATTAATTACTCCCTTGGTAACGTTAGTGCGTGTATGTAGTCGTCTATATGTTACTAGTTTTGCATGGGTAAAAGTAATTGTTGGAATCATATTTTATACCTGCGTTCGTACCTTTATATCTCATTCATTTGGGCAATTGAAGATTTCGTGTTCAGGGATTTTGTATTTATATTATCACGTAAGAAGGCATCACGTGTAGTAGGTTATACTACGCTGACCGTGAACATTGTCTAATAGCAAATAATATTCCTGCGAAGTAGTAATTGAAAGTGACATTTCAGTTTGGATAAACGAACACATTCTGCCGTTACATAAGTCCTGCGTTCTTGTTTTAATGGAAATAACTAACTTTTACCTTACATCAAAAATCTGAAGCGCTAACTTGTAGGTCTAATTTATGCTGCTCGGAAATAACCAAAATTCGTGTGGTATGAAATGTAAATAATTTAGGTCAACTAGTCCGCATTATAATGGGTGATAAGTGTAGACGTTGCCTTAGGGCATTAAAACGGGGAATGGTACGTGCAGATCGTGGGTTGGAAATCCGATGGGGTGATTGTGATGGGCGGGGGGTGGGGGGTTAATGAGGAACTCACTCAACGATGCTCTCCCGTGGAACTTTAGGCTCTGAAAGGTAGATAAGAGAATCGCTGAAGAGGAAACGAAGATTTATGCCCTTCAGGCTGAATTAGATCAAGGGTAATTTGAACTAAACAGGCTGAAGGGGGAGCAAGGCTGTGGGAACTTGGTAAAGGTAACAAATAATGGGTGATACGGAAATAAGCCTTTAACTTCTTCGATACTATCTGATAAGTTTAGCTTGTTACTAGTAGTAGGAGGGAAGAGCGTCATCCAGCTGTAGTAAGCTGTAGCAGACGTCAGGCAAAGAAACTAATCGTAGGTCGATAAAAAAAGAAATTAGAAGCAAATAATCTGGTTGTTATGGGGAATCCATGGCTGCAGTGTACACCAGATTGTACAAGACAAGTTAGGAACAAGGTACCAGAGCACAATTATTGCGAAGCGAAGAGTTATCCTTAGCTAGGTGACAGAGAAAACTGGGAATTTGTGTGTGGGTTTTTAAAAAGAGGAAAAGGTGATTACTGTAGGTGGAGGAAGTAATATACTCAGTAGAGACAGAAAGTACAGTGATACGGGTGACTTGGAGGACGAGGATTAGCAACTTAACACACAAGTGTCAGTTTTGTGGACGTCCTGTAGTAACATAACTAGTCCTGAGTTAATACTGCTCCGAGGTACGAGAACACAGAGTTGAGAAGGTTGCTACCGACTCAAATGTCCTACAGGGGCTGTGCCTTTTTTTACAATTGACAGATGTTGTTATTCTAGACACTGACAACACCTGAGTAATCGGGGGAGAGTGAGAAATATTGGTCGGCTGAGCTTCTGACAGAGAAAATGCGGTGGCCTGGCCTCAAAAAAAGGAAGGTTGTTTGAGTCACTGTTATCAGAGGGATAGCTTTTTCAGATCAGAGTCAGTAATTAGGCACTGTGTAGTGAAAGAAGCCAAAGGAACGGAACAGTCCCCAATATGCTCCAGAAAACACATAAAAGTAAGTTTATCTTATTTCGTCACAATAATTGTAGACTGGTTAATAAGATAAAGGAGCCCCCTGTGTATTTGAAAAAGATAGATGTCTTGCAACTCTCTGAACACATATCCACATTTTAGAGAACATATATATGTAAAAGATTGCAAAACAACTTCTTGTTGTTATCTTCTAAAGCTTTGATGAATTATATAAATAACATATAGTAATACAAAGCTGCTTTAGAAATCAAATTATGCTGCTGCTTCAGGTGTTACAATACGTCATTTCTATGATAAAATATTACACTTCAGCATCCTTTTCGTATAGAACTAATATGGGAAAAGGATGGGTTGTTACATACATTACAATAGAACACAAGATATTGAAATAATCAATTTTTTGTGTGTATGCTTGTCAATTACTACTTACGAATACTTCACTTTTACGTGTAACTGTATACAGATGCCAATGGGAAAATCTGAACTGTTTATGAAGCATATGAGTTCCTTATTATACCATATGGCAAATATCAGCAAGCTATTAATAGTAGGCGGTAATGTAAATGTAGATTTTCTAAAATATTCTGTCAGTGAAAATCATCTGGAAACCTTAGTTGGATCCTACAATTTGATCCTTATTTACATTTCACAAGGATTTCTAAACTGGAAATGCCATTTATGGATTCACTCACCAAATTTTACAAGCACTAAATATCAAAATGTCACCACATCGTATTTTGTCCGACCTACAAAAGGTATTTGTCTATTCGAATCACATGGATACTGTTCTATTTAACCAAAACTTTGTAATTAATATTTCAACCAATGTAATCAGGGGAGATTCTTCACATTTGGAAGAAATGACTTATGGCGTTCCGCAAGGTTCAGTGTTAGATGCTTTATTGTTTACCATATGTGTAAATGACTTCCTGTCTAATACACAACAAGCGAAATTAGTTCTTTCTGCGGATGTCGTTCATAGTGTAATGAATCCAAACATTATATGCACGCGACTGGCCATTAAAATTGCCACACCAAGAAGAAATGCAGATGATAAACGAGTATTCATTGGACGAATATATCATGCTACAACTGACACGTGTTTACATTTTCACACAATTTGGGTGCGTAGACCCTGAGAAATCAGTACCGAGAACAACCACCTCTGGCCGTAATAACGGCCTTGATACGCCTGGTCATTGAGTCAAACAGAGCTTGGATGGCGTGTACAGCTACAGCTGCCCATGCAGCTCCAACACGATACCACAGCTCACCAAGAGTAATGACTGACGCATTGTGACGAGCCAATTGTTCGGCCACCATTGACCAGACGTTTTCAATTGGGGAGAGATCTGGAGAATGTGCTGGCCAGGGCAGCACTCGAACATTTTCTGTATCAAGAAAGGCCCGTACAGGACCTGCAACATGCGGTCGTGCATTATCCTGCTGAAATGTAGGGTATCGCAGGGATCGAATGTAGGGTAGAGCCACGGGTCGTAACACATCTGAAATGTAACGTCCGCTGTTCAAATTGACGTCAATGTGAATAAGAGGTGACCGCGACGAGTAACCAATGGCACCCCATACCATCACGCCGGGTGATACGCCAGTATGGCGATGACGAATACACGCTTCCGTTGAACGTTCACCGCGATGTCGCCAAACATGGATGCGACCATCAAGATGCTGTAAACAGAATCTGGATTGATCCGAAAAAATGACGTTTTGCCATTCGTGCACCCAGGTTCGTCGTTGAGTACACCATCGCAGGCCCTCCTGTCTGTGATGCAGCGTCAAGGGTAACCGCAGCCATGGTCTCCGAGCTGATAGTCCACGCTGCTGCAAACGTCATCGAACTGTTCGTGCAGATAGTTGTTGACTTGCAAACGTCCCCATCTGTAGACTCAGGGATCGAGACGTGGCTGCACGATCCGTTACAGCCATGCGGATAAGATGCCTGTCATCTCGACTTCTACTGATACGAGGCCGTTGGGATCCAGCACGGCGTTCCGTATTACCTTCCTGAACGCACCGATTCCACATTCTGCTAACAGTCATTGGACCTCCGCCAACGCAAGCAGCAATGTCGCGACGCAATAAACCGCAATCGCGATAGGGTACAATCCGACCTTTATCAAAGTCGGAAACGTGATGGTACGCATTTGTTCTCCATACACGAGGCATCACAACAACGTTTCACCAGGCAATGCCGGTCAACTGCTGTTTGTGTATGAGAAATCGGTTGGAAACTTTCCTCATGTCAGCACGTTGTAGGTGAATGTTCTGAAAAGCTAATCATTTGCATATCACAACAACTTCTTCCTGTCGGTTAAATTTCTCGTCTATAGCAGGTCATCTTCGTGGTGTAGCAATTTTAATGGCCAGTAGTGTATAATGGAAACTGAGAAGCGCGCCGTCGGTCGTCGATCCACGTTTTTCAGTAGCGCCGCGCTCGGCGCCGGATGCAGATCTCTGATGGTGTGGCGACAATGCTTTTTCACGTACTTCTGCCGTCATGACGGGAGCGGACCTTCACGTAGACTGCCGCTGTGATCTGATAATGCTGAAGCCTGGGTCACAGGCTTCCTTAATCGAAACGCACTGTCTTTATTAGTGTGTCACACAGCCGGATCGCTACAGCTTCTTTGAGAAAACAATCCCAGAAGATCCAGAATGAGATTCTCACTCTGCAGGGTTGTGTGCGCTGATATGAAGCTTCCTGGCAGATTAAAACTGTGTGCCGGACCGAGACTCGAACTCGGGACCTTTGCCTTTCGCGGGCAAGTGCTCTACCAACTGAGCTACCCAAGCACGACTCACGCCCCGTCCTCACAGTTTGAAAGGCAGGAGACGAGATACTTGCAGAAGTAAAGCCGTGAGGACGGGGCGTGAGTCGTGCTTGGATAGCTTAGTTGGTAGAGCAGTTGCCCGCGAAAGGCAAAGGTCCCGATTTCGAGTCTCGGTCCGGCACACAGTTTTAATCTGCCAGGAAGTTTCAATCCCAGAAGATGTTGGACTGTTGCTACAGCTTGGTATTGTCATAATTCATGGTATGTCCATGGGAGTTGCAGTGCTCTGCCGCTGTGGACTACATCACTAAGACAAAATATTTTAACACTTGAAATTATAAAAAAATGGCTCTGAGCACTATGGGACTTAACTACTGTGGTCATCAGCCCCCTAGAACTTAAGAACTGCTTAAACCTAACTAACCTAAGGACATCACACACATCCATGCCCGAGGCAGGATTCGAACCTGCGACCGTAGCAGTCGCGCGGTTCCGGACTGCGCGCCTAGAACCGCTAGACCACCGCGGCCGGCACTTGAAATTATAAATATTCACTTTACATATAAAGCGGAAAACACCTGAACAAATTCTCTTCACTTTCTTACAAACACATATGCTATCCATCTTTGAAGAAATTCAGTAAATCACAAATTGTTACGTTAACATAAAAATCTCGAGTCTTAATCCCTGACCAAATTAATCACTGCGCTTGAATATCTCGGCAAATGCGTTAATACAATACCTTTTGAACTTTTCTGACTGAGTTACAAAATATCTCTCCATAAAAGAAAACTAATATAAGAAAATTATTGCTGGTACACAGCGCAGCCTAAACACACCGTACCCCATCACAAGATAGAAGTCGACTATTATTTCTCTCCCCTCCACTGCACTCCACTGATAACCAAAGGTTCTACTAACAGTGACTCGCAGTGCAGTCTCTTTAGCAGAGATGTTGCCCGCCATTACTCACATCCTATTGAAGCTTTGCTTTTCTGCGTGACATCCAAAATATTACCAAAATTACATTTTTTGTATAAAAAACAATTACAAGATGACCTACAACTGCCACAAGGCAGTCACGTGAAACTCCGTGGCTTATGAGCATTATGACGCTGTTGACGTGTGAATGATTCAGTTGGTTGTATGGAATTATCGCAGTTAGATGGGTCGACGTAGAGAACGGCAGAAAGAAGCTATCGTCTTTGGACGTGGTCATGATCACACCGTGAGTAGTGTTTACCGATATGTAGATGTATTAACGGGAATTGTACAACGGGTCTATAAGGTCTCGTTTACCACTTACAGTCATTCAACACGACGAGAGAACAGTGGTCGTAAAAAGATCATAACCGACAGGGGCGGGAGACTAGTATCAAGCGTCGTCAACGACTATTGGTTTCAAATACGACAGCAAATATCGCTGTCACTCAATGCAGGCCCACCGTATCAACCATTTTACGAGCGGTCATTTCTAAGAGAGCTGTTTGCAGTGGACATTTGGAAACAGATTTCTCGTAAAATGCCACTGCACACAGCGGCATATTAAGCTGCCCGCTTTCAACGTGCAAAAATCACAGAAACTGCAGAACGACTGACTGCAGGCATAAAGTGTTGTCTGACGGTTTCCGATTTTCGCCTCTTCTCAAATAACGCACCTTCCACTGCAGAGATGTCACAATCATGCGTTTATCCTACAATGCGTGGCGAGTGAAGGTCAAGTCGGACGTGCTTCTGCAATGTTTCAGTTATCGTGATAATGCTAAACACAATTAAAAAACGTTTCCATGCTATTTTCATGAAAAATGGAGTAGTACAGTTTTGCATGTTAAACGGTATCTCTTCATTTAGGGAAGATGAATCTGGAATCAGATATTCTCTAGGCAACGTGAATCAGAATTTTTGATACTTATGTTCTTCTTGACTTATATCAACTGAGCTGGCCGGAGTGGCCGTGCGGTTCTAGAACCGAGCGGCCACTACGGTCGCAGGTTCGAATCCTACCTCGGGCATGGATGTCTTTGATGTCCTTAGGTTAGTTAGGTTTAATTAGTTCTAAGTTCTAGGCGACTGATGACCTCAGAAGTTAAGTCGCATAGTGCTCGGAGCCATTTATATCAACTGAAATAACATGTGTGGGACAGAAGTTATCTATATCAGCTTCGATTGAGGTGGTTCAGTAACTGCAACAGACCGTTTCTTAAAACTGTCTCAAATCTGCTTTCATTTGAGATTTGCTAGAAATCGCCCATGACGGATATTCGTGGCGAAAACTTTCATCTCACGGCTAATCAAAGTTAATTCTGACTGTGAATACGATCTTAGCAGTGTTAGGCATTATTTTTAAAAGGGAAACTGTAAGGGGTCCGTGGGCCCTTACTATAAGTTTGCACTCGGCACAGGTCGACAGGGCAAACAATCGATAGTGTGTCGTGTTGCGAGAGCGAGTGTGAGTTGAGTTCAGTTCCCAGGTTGCGGGCCGAGCCGTGTGGAGGCCTGTTGCTATATTCCAAGGGTTTGCCGACAAAGGGAGTGGCCATCGCCGCGGTTTAACCCCTTTGTGTTAGAATAATACGCGAAAGTGAAAAAGTATGATTACGAGAGTGATTAGTGATATTTCAGTGCCGATATTTGTGGTTTCGCGTCTACCGCGCCGGCATCATTTGGATTGCAGTGTTGGATTGCAGTGATTGAATTTGCGTGTGACAATAATGAATAGCGAGGAAGCCTGTGCTGAGATTAACCGTAATTAAATATGTATGATGAAGGCAGTGGCTGTCTCCTTTTTCTTGTGTTTTAGAGACGAATATAGGTTCTTGATTAATGAAGCTGTGTTGGCATTCTTCTTCTCACCAGACATTTCATTATTACAGCATTTGAGAAGGACAAAATGGAATGTAACAACTCTGTAGCAGTCAAATCCGATTGCCAGACCCATTAGGTACACGGTCACATTAATTAATATTTACTTGGTCTGCTATTCAGATCCCGATCGAGCGGGATACATAAATCGGACTCGTTACACCCTTGGCTTACCGTGAAAGGACAAGTGCAATTTTCGGACGAATCGTAAAGAACAATAGATAATTTTACCTTGCTTAACGCGAGAAAATATTTTTCAATGTTGGATCGAGATAGAGCATAAACTTTGAAATCGCGACAAGAAACAGTGCATTTTGAACAATACGAAGTAATAGCATCTTACGATTGTGACTAAACTGTTTTTTCTTGCCATATTAGATAAAAATAATAGTGTCAATAAACTGTGTTAGAATGTGCAAATGCGTAAATCCGCACGAAAAACTGTGAAAAGTGAACGCCAAAGAAAGACACATGTGAACATTACTATAGCAAAACTAACCAAGAATGTGTCACGAAAGCTTTTAAAGAAGTGTTTAGTGGTAATATTGTGACCGGAATTGCTTTTTGAATAGTGAAAATCGGACAGCTTCGTGTGGACCCATAAACTGTTATGCGGACGACAATTTATTGTGGCGACGCAATTGTTGAGTGACGTCACGCAGACCTGTGTAGCAGCTGCGCCAAAGAGCTTCGATCTGTGAGGTGATTTCACACGTCATCCCAACTACCTGTGCAAGGAGTAGTTCAAGCACAGACTCACTACACCGACGGTCTTCAGCGTGACTTCGAGACACCGAGCGCTGACCCGGCATCTAGCGGCCGAACTACAAACTACGCCCGCCTGCAGCGCCACGGAGCGGCCGACGGCGAACTTCGACGACTCGCCATAGATCTTCAGCGCGACCTCACGCGGTTCCAGCAGCAGTACAGCGCCACGCCCACTTCAAACGCCAAAACATCCCAACTCGTGGTAACGTCAGTTGGTGAGTGAAGACGACTGGTTGACATAACATTAAATTGTACTGTGCAGTCTTCGCGGTAAATAAACGTTTGTAAACTGAGTTTCATGTTAGGAAAAGTGCCCAATTACAGTAATTTCCGAAAAGTTTGCGAAACATACTCTGAAATATAGCATACTTATTTATGCATACTGCGTTGCCTAAATGATAATTATACAGATGTGCTCATTGTTTTTGGGGATTCTACATTTATAGATTTTATGAGTGGTGTGATTTATCTTATTTAGAACATTTTACATGAGCTGTGTATATGAAAATTGATATTTGAAATTATTAGGTTTTGAGGGTCGTTATGTTCAGTACTCATGCATATTGTATCAATTTGGGATTAATTGAAGATACTGCAGTTACTGTTTGATTAGTTCCATGATAATTAGGAGTGTTTTGGGTTACTAGAGGTTATTTTATATTACTTGCCTGTGTATTAAAAATAAACCAAACATGTCTACTGAAGATAAGCAGGTTTGCGAGGCAGTAGTTGAAAGGAAAGGGATAGGAGAGGAAGACAGAGATGATTCAGGAATCAGTGGTTGTGGATTGTCATTAGATAGCCCATTAGCACATTCAACTAGTTATCCCGAGACACTGGGACAAACGACGAGAGATAAGTCAGTTTCAGAGGATGCAGATATGCGGTCGATGTTGGCAGCCTTGCTAAAAGAAACTAGAGAAAGGGGAGAAATACTCCGAAAATCACTAAAGGAAGATTAACGAGAATCATTAGAGAAGGGTTTACAAGAAACAAGAGAATCACTAAAGGGTTTACAAGAAAATAACGCATCATTAGAGAAAGGTTTACAAGAACCTAGAGAAAGGGAAGAAATATTCCGCAAATCATTAAAGGAAGATTTACAAGAAACTATAGCACAAGAGATCAAAACATCGCAGATGAAGATGGAATGTAATCTGAAGAAGGAAATGCAGGAGTTACAAGAACGACTGAAGATGGACATCGACGAGAGAGAGAGGAAGCTACAGAAGAGTGTAGACCAAGTCCAGGGAGACGTGGAGAAGATGGAAGAAAAGTTGACAAAAAAGATAGAAGATGATGTTGAAGAAACTAAAGCCGAATTGGGAGAAAGGATCGCCGAGGTGACGCAGATGCAGAAACAATGCAATGATGCAGTTAAGGGGATAGGCAAAACCTACTGGCTGTCAATCTGAGAAATGCTATAGCCGTGCAACGAGAAGAGGGTAACAAGAGGGTTGCAATGGAGGTCAGGCAATTACAACAGGGAGTGCAGCAATTGGAGAGCAAGACAGAAGAAATTGATAAACGAATTAGCAATGCCACTTTAACCGTTGGGGAAAGTAGAGTCGTTACCTTGATGAGCAGTGATAATTGGTACGTCCAAAATAATGCAGGGCAGAAATTTAGACCGAAAGGAGGGTTGCACCCAATGATATTTATGAAATGGTTAAAAGGAGTTTTCCCAGCACATCTTAAAGACTCAGACAAGATTCAATTTGCAATAGATAGAATGGATGGTGAGGCCTTCACTTGGGGAGTCAGGAAGAAGGAAGGGACTACTAGTTATGATCAGTTTGAAGAGGAATTCTTGAAGAAATACTGATCCGAAAGTCATCAGTGTGCAGCAATTGAGGACCTGCTACACCTCAAGTCACTTAGTACATGGAGAGGAACGTTGAGAGAGTTTGCCGAACATTTGTGGGAATTGAATGAGACCTTGGAACAGCCCCTGAGTGATGACGTAATGATATCAGCGATAAAAAGAAGAATGAGCTGGAGAATGCAAGAAACTGTTTCCGGGAGCCTAATTAAAGATAGGGAGGTCTTGATGGAAATACTGGAACAGTTGGAATCTGTTCGATCACAGGAACACAATCAAGCTAATGATCAAAACCGAGGGGGAAGTAATGACCAAAGGAATCATTTTGGTAATTCGTCTAATTATAGAGGAAGAGGTGGTGGCCATAGGTACAGGAACCATGGTGGTGAACGGCAATGGAGAAATGATTGGAGAAGGAGTGAAGAACCAAGAGATCATGAGAGGGGATGGGATAGGCGAAGGAATGACACAGTGCATATAGAAGAGGTGGAGAGACAGGAAAACTGAATGACACTCCAGATGAGGTCCAGTCAGGAGTGAGAGCTACAAGGACCAGAGTAAACCTACTAAGACACGACAATGGTGGAGATCTAGAGAAGATCTACTGGAGGAAAGAAGTGGGATTCCCAAAGAACCCATGCTACCCATCATAGGGATCAAGCTATGTGGACTGAATATCGAGGCATTAGTCGATACAGGAAGTGAAGCATGTGCAGTATCCAAAAGGTTATATGAACAGGTACTAAAAGCAAATATTAGCTTGCCTAGTTTCCGGGTGAGTGGAGTGAGAACTGTGAACGTGCTGGGTGCAAGGAGTAAACCTATTAAAGAACAAGTGTTGATTACCTTCGAGATAGAGGGAGAAGAATACGAAGCAACATTTTTGGTGGTGGCCGGATTGAACACATCAATTATTTTAGGGACAGATTGGTTGAATGAAGTTCATGCAGTAGTGAGTTTTGATGAAGGTACTATCAAGGTCAAAGGAAGAAAGGGAGAAGAGAAGAGGTTAAAGTTTGCTGAGGGGAGTGCAATCGAAGAAGAGGAGGAATTCAGACGGATAAATTTGTGTAATGAAGAGGAACCCACCATGGGATACGGGGAAGAGGAACTAGAAGAAGAAGTGTTGGTATACCTTGAGGGATTAGCATGAGAGGATAGACATAAAGAGGATAAGATCAGTAAAAAGTTGGAGGAGATGACACACCTAGATGAGGGGACTAAGAGGAAATTAGCAACAGTATTATACAGGCGTTGTAAGGTATTTTCTCAACGGCCAGGTATCATGAAAGGGGTGGAGTGTAAACTAAAGATAAAGAACCATAAACTGTTCAATATAAAACAGTATTCCATTCCCCAGGCGAAACGAAGAGCAGTAGATGAAGAGATACAGAGGATGATGGACCTTGGTGTTATAGAAAGGGTCAAAAGTCATTATAACAACCCCCTATTTGTTGTTGATAAGAAGGATGGAAAGGTGAGGATAGTTTTGGATGCACGAACAGTGAACAAGATAATCGAGCCGGAGCAGGACAAACCTGAGACTATAGAAGAACTGATTCAAAAATTCCGAGGAGCAAAGGCGCTTAGTAGTATCGACTTAACTGCTGGTTACTGGCAAATACCATTGGCCACAGAGTCCCGCCAGTATACAGCATTCACTTATGGAGGAAGGTGCTATCAATTTAGAGTGTTGCCATTTGGGCTTAATGTGTCAGTGTCTGAATTCATAAGAGCGATGGATAAGATACTAGGCGAGGAGTTACTTAAAAAGGTCACCGTCTACGTGGATGACCTCTTGATAGCAAGCGAATCATGGGAAGAACATTTAAATAGATTGGATGCAAGCTTAGGAGCTTTTGAAACCGCAGGGGTAACTGTAAACCTGGACAAGTCGGAATTTGGCAAACCAAAAATAAAGTTCCTGGGCCATATAATATCCGAGGAGGGTATCTATCCTGATCCTAGTAAAATGGAGGCTATTAGAAATTTTCCGACCCCCCATAGTAAGAAACAGTTGCGAGCATTCTTTGGGGTTTGTGAGTTTTATAGAAAATTTGTCAAAGGATCTGTACTTAATGCCCCGAGTATGAGAGAATTGACCAAGGCGAGGATGCCGTGGCATTGGAGTGCAGAGTGCCAAACCGAGTTTGAGAATATGAAGGAAGCACTATATAGTGCAGATATATTGTACCACTCGGATTTTTCCAAGGATTTTTATTTAGGAGCAGACAGCTCTGACTATGGACTAGGAATACATTTGTACCAAATGGAGAGGGGCGAAAATGGTGAGAGTGTAGGAACAATAGCGTTCGGTAGCAGAAGTTTAAATGCTTGGGAGAGGAAATATTCGATTACTGAGCGGGAGGCATTGGCAATTGTGTGGGGGTTTAATCGTTTCCGATATTATTTGGCCGGAAGACATGTGAAAGTAGTGACTGACCATAAGGCCCTTACATTTCTGACTACAAGCAAGTTGAGGCATAGCAGACTAACGCGATGGGCCCTGGCATTACAGGACTATGACTTCGAGATAATTTGTGAACCAGGAGCAACACATATAATACCTGATGCTTTGTCAAGATTACCAGCTGACTCGAGAGGAATGTTGGTGGATAGGCCAGAAGGAGAAGGAGTTAGAATTAACCTGATGAAGGGAGTACAGTATGAAGAATTCATAAGGAAGTTCCTAAAGAATGTGCGCAGGGAACAGAACGAGGACGAGAAATTAAAGACAATTAAAACCAAATACAGGTGTGCAGGAGAGGAAAAAATTTGCACATTTTATTATATTTATAATGGGATACTTTGTAAAAGAAACAAGGAGAGTGAGGAGAACTGGAAACTTTGTGTGCCTGAGCATGTGGTAGAAAAATTAATTTGGTACACGCACTATAGTAATGGACATTATGGACCGAAGAAGTGTCTGGAAAAGTTGAAGTTAGATTGTGCATTCAACAACATGGGAAGGCGTATACGTAAGATACTGAGTACATGTGACAGCTGTCAAAAATCTAAAACGACTACAGTACAGCACAAAGGATATATGAATCCAATTGTACCAATAGCAATTAAGGACATAGTTGCAGTGGATCTCTTTGGGCCACTTCCTGCCTCACGTGGGAATTACACACAAATCTTAGTAGTGGAAGAACTGGTTTCCAAGTACATAAAATTTTACCCGTTGAAGAAAGCCACTAGTAGAGCCATCATTAACCATTTTGAGAAAGACTATTTTCAAAAGGTGTGTATTCCTAAGCGAATTTTGAGTGATAATGGGTCACAATTTAGATCAAAGGAGTGGACAGAGATGCTAAATGAGCACCGAATAGAGCAAATTACCATTTCTAGGTATAGGCCAGCTTCTAACCCAGCAGAACGAACAATGAAGGAATTGAACCGTTTATGCCGAACATACTGTCATAGGAAGCATGGTTCATGGAAAGAATATCTGGAAGAATTTGAGCGGGTCAGGAATCACCTCCCACATGATTCTACAGGGTTTGCACCATGTGAAGTATTGCTCAATCAAGAACCCGACAGTATTTTTCGTGAGTTGCTAGTCTACCCACCAGGAAGTCCATTGACCTGGGAAAGGAAATTGGAGCTAGTGGAAGTAAGTATGAAGGAGAAAGCTAGGAAAAGACAGGAAAGACACGACAAGCTAGTGAAACCGATAACTTACCGAGTGGGAGACTTGGTACTAGTAAGAGTTCATGCAAAATCAAAGAAAATAAACTCTGAAATACATAAATTCAACCACGTTTATAAGGGACCATACAGGATTATAAAAATTGGTCATCCTAACACTGTGGAGTTGGAATATGCACGGACAAAGAGAGTGCATGGTAAGGAACATGTGGAAAACATAAAAAGGTACTACTCACACGAGAACAGGGATAACGCAGATGAGGAAGGGGAACTCGGTTAGGGCAAATGTCTGAAATGAGAGTGTTCAAGCTCCTTGATGTAGTTGGGTAGGACATGTTTAGAACATTTAGTTGTTAAACGGACATTTGAAAAAGGAAAATGTTTATTTACATTGTGTTTTCTGATGTATTATAATTAGAATTGCATATTACATATCGACCTGAGAATGGGTATAAAACCTGTAACAACTAATTTGTAGTATAATAATTCATATGTAATGTGTTCAAGTAATAATTTTTGATTGTATGTTGTGTGTTTCATTCAATATTGGACTATAGAGGACTATTGCTGTTTGATATAAAAAATTGTAATTTGGACAATGCCATGTTTATGAGGTGTAATAACCTTTGTAGAATATTATTGTGGAGGCAGCCCACTACTGGAGTCTAGGGATTATTTAGTGAATTGTAATTTCATTAATTATTTACACTATGTGTTTTGTTCAGATGTAGCAATGTCTAATTCCCTTGCCGATTCTTTTATGCCGGAGGCTCCAAAGAAGTTTTCGAGGGCGGAGATGTAAGGGGTCCGTGGGCCCTTACTATAAGTTTGCACTCGGCACAGGTCGACAGGGCAAACAATCGACAGTCTGTCGTGTTGCGAGAGCGAGTGTGAGTTGAGTTCAGTTCCCAGGTTGCGGGCCGAGCCGTGTGGAGGCCTGTTGCTATATCCAAGGGTTTGCCGACAAAGGGAGTGGCCATCGCCGCGGTTTAACCCCTTTGTGTTAGAATAATACGGGAGAGTGAAAAAGTATAATTACAAGAGTGATCAGTGATATTTCTGTGCCGATATTTGTGGTTTCACGTCTACCGCGCCGGCATCATTTGGATTGCAGTGTTGGATTGCAGTGTTGGATTGCAGTGATTGAATTTGCATGTGGCAATAATGAATAGCAAGGAAGCCTGTGCTGAGATTAGCCGTAATTAAATATGTATGACGAAGGAAGTGGCTGTCTCCTTTTTCTTGTGTTTTAGAGACGAATATAGGTTCTTGATTAATGAAGCTGTGTTGGCGTTCTTCTTGTCACCAGACATTTCATTATTACAGCATCTGAGAAGGACAAAATGGAATGTAACAACTCCGTAGCAGTCAAATCCGATTGCCAGCCCCATTAGGTACACGGTCACATTAATTAATATGTACTTGGGCTGCTATTCAGATCCCGATCGAGTGGGATACATAAGTCGGACTTGTTACAAAGCCAAAAGCGAAGCCTCGAACCACTTGAAGATAACTGATCTAATAAACGTATGCAATATATTTAATATAAAAAGCAATTTTATTGTGTAATCGAAATCGCCTGTTACATTACGCCTCAACCAAATTTTTATTTGTGAAGATTTAAGTTGAAGAGAAGAAGAGCTCTCAATCTGAAACATGTGATCAAATGTCAATGGAGAGCTTGCGATCGGGGACTGATGACCTCAGATGTTAAGTCCCATAGTACTCAGAGCCATTTGAGAGCTTGCGATCAATTTGGGAATGTTTTGAGTAGATAATTTTTAAGAATTATATCTCAAGCAGAGTAACGATAAGCATTGCGTGATAACACTCACAATAATAGAATGTTTTATTGCAAGAAATAAGTCGTGAAAAATTTCTGTGTCTCTGTATTTTACGCGAGTTTTGACTGTAATAAATACTGTTCTTAAAAACATTTGGCTGCCTTGTGCATTCTGTAAGTAACTTGACAAACAGGAACGAAATGTTGAGAACAACAATCTTAGAAAAGTGCCAATAACAATATTAGAAAAGTGCCTGTTGACATCTTCCCTCAGGTCTCCATCAGTGACGTAGCAAAAGTACTGCAAGATTGCAAGGCACCTCAGGATAGTTTTAACTCTGCTTGTTATCCACTTATTTACAGAATTACGTATGTTTCCCGAGGCGACTGCTGTTCCATTGAAGTGTGGATAAATATATGTTTATTTATAGTAGCAGGCATAATATATGTAGAGAGATGCACAATTGTTGGAAAGATTTGGAAAGATAGAATTGACTATTTATTCCAGATGCAGTTGCAGCTTAATAAGAGCGGTTACCGGTTTCGGCAGTTACTGAACATCTTCAGATCTGAAACTCCCAAACAGATACAACTGTGTGCCCGACCGAAAAACACACATGGGTCCTGAGTTCGGGTCACAGGCCTCCAAACAATTTTAATCTTCCAGGAAGTTTCATATCAGCGCACACTCCGCTGCTGAGTGAAAATCTCATTCTCGAATCTTCACATCTTTTCATTTTAGCTACAATGTAACACTTCACCTTCAACACCATATATGAAACAACTTCCAAATATATTTTGACTCATTTCCTTCTCTCGTTGCCTGACTTTCCCGCGTAATTTCTACACTCGTGAGACATTCATAGTCTCGCTGCCTACTTTACTGCTCTCAATGGTACAAGAACTTCAGGTTTCCGATGATTAATCTCTTGCACATCCTTAGCCACGGAATTGTTCATAACAACATTTTATATCTACACATTAGAATTTAGACTAGAATATTCACTATGACAGAATTTACAAACTCATTATTACTAGCTGCTGTCAGCTGATTAATTAACTATCAACGTTCATATTTAAATCTATTCCTCCAATAAACACACTACCTTAAGGATTAGTCACTGCAGACCCGCTGCTTCACATGCACATATCAAAAACAAATTTTGCTGCGTTCGTAGTAGTTAGAATTCATCACTTACAGTCCATTCCTGTGCAGTGTTATTCCCTTGCGTTACGAAGCGCAGCAGAAACTTTTGATATGGACGCTTCTCCGAAGCCTGTTGCAGAGTTTGTATTACTCACTGTTTCGTCATAACGACGATTCCTTTGGTTCGAAGTAATGTTCATCCTCCTATTGTTCGTCTTGAGGTCACTAACAGTTCTACAGCTGTTTGGATAGTAAATGTTCAAACATAAGAACACTGACATTTATGATCACGAACGCTATTTAAGTAATTTGTTCATCGTCTAGAATCCTGTATACGTTAGCAACAAAACAGAAATGTCTGTTTGGCGCTATGTGCCACATATGTCACACTGAAATTCTAGCTACGTGTCTGCTCCCAGCGGGGATGAGTGACCTCATTTTGGAATCCAGCAGCGAATTGCTGTTGTGATATTAATCGATGCATCAGTTTGGTACATTACCCCAACTCTTTTCCAACGAAGAGGTCTTTAGAGACCGTTTCTCAAAAGAGACTTCCAATCAAATAGCGTGCGTATGGAGTATTCTCTCAATTGTGTGACTGGGTTTGTGATTTCCTGTTAGAAAGACCACAGTACGTAGTAACCGAAGGGAAGTCATCGAGTAAAACGGGGAGTTTTATGGGTCCTCGACTGTTCTTAATCTACGAAAACGATTTAGCAAATAATCTAAGCAGCCTACGAGATTGTTTGCAGATGAATCTGCCATTGACCATGTAGTAAAGTCACCATAGGATCAAAATCAAGATGCAAAATGACTTAAACACGGTATCTGTGTTGTGTGACTAGTGGCAATTAGCTCTAAATAAGGAAAAGCATGAGGCCACATCAGTAGTAAAAGAAATCCGCCATATTTCGGTTTCACGACAAATCACACAAATCTAAAGGCTACAATTTCGACTAAATACCTAGGAATTACGAAGAGCCTAAACCTGAACGATCTCACTGATAATGTTGTGGAGCAGGGAAACAAAAGACTGCGTTTTATTGGCAGAACAAAGCAGCAGCGATCTAGTGAAGAGACTGACTAAATTACGCTTTTCCGTCCTCTGCAAGAGTATTCTGTGCGGTATGGCCTTCATAGCAGGTAGGATTGACGGAGGATATCGAAAAAGTTCAAAAAAAGGGAAGCTCGTTTTATGTTATCACGAAATAGGGGAGAGCGTGTCACAGATACGATAGCGAGTTGGGGTGGAAATCATTCGAACAAGTAGTTTTACGTTGCGTCGAGGTCTTTTCATAAAATTTCAGTCACAAACTTTACCCTCTTTATGCGAAAATATATTACTGTCACCAACATAGATAGGTAAAAGTGATCATGGTAATATAGTAACAGAAATTAGAACTCGTACGGGAAGATTTAGGTGTTCATTTTTCCCACGCGCTATTAGGCAGTGGAATGGTAGAAAAATAGTCTGGTAGCAGCCATGTAGATGTAAGTACACAGTACAGCAGCACATAACGAAGTATTTACTACGAAGATGAAATGCTCAACACTGCTCGTCCGTGGTGCGCTGTTGACGGTCAGTGACAAAGTTTCCTTATTCTTTCGACGGCTGTGTATTAATTGACCTACTTTCATGTACTAGTCATCGACAACCAGGCATACATGGAAGAACTAACAGTAAAATACAAAGCGAAATAATTTTAAGCAAAAATATTACTTTTAAGGATACACGGAAATTACGAGTGGTTATCTTCAACTACCCTAAATAAAAAAACTCATTAATCAGCTTTACTGTTGCTTAACTAATTGGTACGAATTTCTTTTCGATATCCGAGTTGCACATTAAGAGTACAGGAGTACTTTCAAACTTACTCTAGTGTCTCGGGTTCATTATTGAATTTTATATGCAGAATAGTACAGGATCATCAGCAAAAGGAAGATGAGATATGATCCATTAAAGTATATTCTTTCTCGATTTTCCAGGTCTAAGAAACTGTAAACTTCTGTTAGGTCTGCTACGAATGGTCTGTATCACGTGGTGCCACCTCACCGGAAATTGTGCCACTTTCCTGGTGAAATCTGATGGAAATTGTATATTTTACGCTTGTGTAGTTGATTGCAAAGTCTTTTCGATCTCACCATCGAAGGTTCCTTGTCGTTGTTCGCAGTTTCTCTTGTGACCGCAGCTAGTCGCACTCTCTATGCGAGAGACATTACGCGATTTACTGCTCTGCAGATTTACTAGGAAAGCTTTACTGGACATCCTGGATCATTTGTCTGCACTGATGGTGATGATGTTTGGTTTGTGGGGCGCTCCAACTGCGCGGCCATCGGCGCCCGTACGAAGTCTCAATTGTTACACAGTCCAATTTTTTTTACACAATCCAATCGAGCCATTATCACGAGTGATGATGATGATGCTGATTATGATGATGATGAAATAATGAGGACAACACAAACACCTTGTTCGCGGGCACAGAAAATCCCCAACCTGGCCGGGAATCGAACCCGGGACCCCGTGGTCCAGAGGCAGCAACGCTAGCTAGCCATTAGACCACGAGCAGCGGACATTTCTGTGCACTGCTACGGTACTAAGTCAGTCTAACGAAAGGTCGCTTTGGCCAATTCCTATACCACAAATGTCCAGTAGAAAACTAACCACTTTCTAAATGACTCCCAGATCGGATCACTAGATTGGAAAACGTGAACCACAAATATCCACTACGCCGTTCGCACACGGTTTCAACCAACCCCCGCCAGTAGTCTCCACCAAAACCAAACAAGATCGCTGTTCGAAGTCAACAAGTCAGAAAGAAACATACACCACACTTCGAATTTCCACGAGAAAATAATAAACTTGTTGGTTTCAATTAGACCTCGGCAAGCCTCTCACGTTCAAACAGCCAGGTAACAGCTCTAACCACATTTTTGGGGTCTGCTCTTACTGAAAAGATTTACCATTCACCTGTGCCTTCATATGCACAACACCTTAAAACATCACCTCCGTGGCAACTGGACATTCCACAGCAGTGACGTATGCCAGCATGCTCCTTCATTTCCCCAGCTCCTAGCCGCTCCACGGCGTTCCTTTAGAACCCAAGCTCTGTCAGTCAACTTCAGGAGCAGAATGGAGGCATTCCCATCCCCTATTTCGTTCTCCTGCTAGTAACATTCATTCCTATGTAGACGTCTCAAATTTTGTTCCCAAGAGGTGCTAGAAAACATCATACGAAATAGTGTAGACGTTAAGTCCGATTGTAGGTGCTGACCACAACGGTGTAGTGAATTTCAACGACTCCCGTTCCTAAAAAGTTCCTTGTTTTACACCAAACCCGATTTCTTCTCTTACGTTGAAGAAATTTTCTAATGACATCTGATACTGATATTGTAAAGGTACGAGTTTCTACACAAAAAGCTTTATCTTTACAAATGTACAGTAGAACAAGAAAAGAAGAGAGAAAAAATTTGCATACGTTGTGCTGCAGTGAAGCAAAGTTAAATTATTAAGAATGAAAAGTCAGATAGATTCAAATGTGATGTGCCCAATGACACCGTACAAAATTGATGTGTTACGATTATAATTGTTGTAACTTTCAAGGATCATAGAAAAACCGACCCATCATTTCTAGACAGGATAAAAGGCCCTCAATACCCGAATACGAGACACTGGCTCTAATCTCCATAACTGCCAAATAGAGAAGCTCACATGTGTTGCCAGGAATATATGTTATATACAATGACGGAAAAGAATACCAAGACCAAGAATGAGTTGCGGGAGATAAATGAAAATTGCTAGGCGTGTTTGTACATCTTAAAAATGACATTTATTCAAATTTCGCGCCTAATAACGCAAATCAGATTTGTTTAAATATGCACAGTAACGGTCGTGAGTGTTATTTGCCTATGAGGTTGGACACGGTGAGTTGATGTTCGTCAAGAAGACGAAAGCATCGTTACCAACAGCTCACTGAATTTGAACGAGGTCGTGTAATATGCCTAAAAGGAGCTAGAAGTGCCTTCCACAATACTGCAGAAAGATTGGCAGGAACGTAGCCGTTGTTCATGACTGCTGGCAGCGGTGGTCAAGAGAAGGTACGGTGGGCAGAAGACCGGGATCCCGGCATCCATGTGGCAGCACCTCTGAGAGGCAAAACCACCGTGTTCGGCATATGGCTGTGGCGCGACACAACCAACTTTTACAAATCGGCAACTTTAACGACAGTCTCGAACCAGACGCCCGGTAGCGTACATTCTACTAACCCAATACCACTGCCGTTTGCGACTTCAGTGGTGTTCAAGCGAGAGCTCATTTGAGGATGGGGTGGAGGTCTGTTATGTTTTCTGATTAATGCTGGTTCTTGCTAGGTGGCAGTGAAGCCCGTATGTTGGTTACAAGGAAGCCATGCGAGCGCCAGCATCCAACCTGTCTGCGTCCTAGACACACTATATCTACACCTGGAGTTAGATGGTGTGGGGTACGATTTTGTATGACAGCGGAAGCACTCTCGTTGTCATCCCATGCATCCTGACCGGAAATTTGTACGTTTATATGGTGATTCTGCCTGTTTACCGACAGGATAACGCTCGCCCACATATCGCTGTTGCAACCAAACGCTCCACGGAATGTCTATATGTGGCCTTTGCCTGCTGGATCGCCATCTCCCATCGAGAACGTATAGGACGTCATTGAGCGGCAACTCCAGCGTCATCCACAAACAG
Organism: Schistocerca piceifrons; assembly: GCF_021461385.2. Taxonomy (NCBI): domain Eukaryota; kingdom Metazoa; phylum Arthropoda; class Insecta; order Orthoptera; family Acrididae; genus Schistocerca; species Schistocerca piceifrons. Next base: position 681,045,368 of record NC_060142.1, on the reverse strand, counting down.
TATTAACTTTCCCCATATTGACTGAGCAAATGCAACAGGCGCAGAGGTACATCCCACGAACGGACATCTGGCATCTGTACGAGAAAATGCACTCTAATTTTCATGCTTTCATTCAACGCTCTGGCTGTTACACTGGCTATTAATGCAACACCATTTCACACTTGCAATGGCTTTTCTCACACATTAACCTGTGATCTTGCAACGTTAACACTTAAATACACTCCTGGAAATGGAAAAAAGAACACATTGACACCGGTGTGTCAGACCCACCATACTTGCTCCGGACACTGCGAGAGGGCTGTACAAGCAATGATCACACGCACGGCACAGCGGACACACCAGGAACCGCGGTGTTGGCCGTCGAATGGCGTTAGCTGCGCAGCATTTGTGCACCGCCGCCGTCAGTGTCAGCCAGTTTGCCGTGGCATACGGAGCTCCATCGCAGTCTTTAACACTGGTAGCATGCCGCGACAGCGTGGACGTGAACCGTATGTGCAGTTGACGGACTTTTGAGCGAGGGCGTATAGTGGGCATGCGGGAGGCCGGGTGGACGTACCGCCGAATTGCTCAACACGTGGGGCGTGAGGTCTCCACAGTACATCGATGTTGTCGCCAGTGGTCGGCGGAAGGTGCACGTGCCCGTCGACCTGGGACCGGACCGCAGCGACGCACGGATGCACGCCAAGACCGTAGGATCCTACGCAGTGCCGTAGGGGACCGCACCGCCACTTCCCAGCAAATTAGGGACACTGTTGCTCCTGGGGTATCGGCGAGGACCATTCGCAACCGTCTCCATGAAGCTGGGCTACGGTCCCGCACACCGTTAGGCCGTCTTCCGCTCACGCCCCAACATCGTGCAGCCCGCCTCCAGTGGTGTCGCGACAGGCGTGAATGGAGGGACGAATGGAGACGTGTCGTCTTCAGCGATGAGAGTCGCTTCTGCCTTGGTGCCAATGATGGTCGTATGCGTGTTTGGCGCCGTGCAGGTGAGCGCCACAATCAGGACTGCATACGACCGAGGCACACAGGGTCAACACCCGGCATCATGGTGTGGGGAGCGATCTCCTACACTGGCCGTACACCACTGGTGATCGTCGAGGGGACACTGAATAGTGCACGGTACATCCAAACCGTCATCGAACCCATCGTTCTACCATTCCTAGACCGGCAAGGGAACTTGCTGTTCCAACAGGACAATGCACGTCCGCATGTCTCCCGTGCCACCCAGCTTGGTCTAGAAGGTGTAAGTCAACTACCCTGGCCAGCAAGATCTCCGGATCTGTCCCCCATTGAGCATGTTTGGGACTGGATGAAGCGTCGTCTCACGCGGTCTGCACGTCCAGCACCAACGCTGGTCCAACTGAGACGCCAGGTGGAAATGGCATGGCAAGCCGTTCCACAGGACTACATCCAGCATCTCTACGATCGTCTCCATGGGAGAAAAGCAGCCTGCATTGCTGCGAAAGGTGGATATACACTGTACTAGTGCCGACATTGTGCATGCTCTGTTGCCTGTGTCTATGTGCCTGTGGTTCTGTCAGTGTGATCATGTGATGTGTCTGACCCCAGGAATGTGTCAATAAAGTTTCACCTTCCTGGGACAATGAATTCACGGTGTTCTTATTTCAATTTCCAGGAGTGTATGTTACCTAGATAAATGTATGCCCAAAATTTCATTACTTTACATTAAATATTTGTTGGTGCTGTAATTTTTTCCTTTAGTTATTTCCATGCACCGAGGGTAACAACTGTCGTCTCTCACTATGACACGTTTCCAAATACACTTTCTCAATGAAAAATGTATCAATGGTACGGCCACAGCCCGAGACCGGCCAGATCGCGAATTGGCCGGCCACTTCGCACTTTGGCCGAGAGGATTGGCCCAAGTCCGATTACCTAAAAGAATCGGCGTACATCCGACTTCGGCCAACTATTTCGCGAATTGGCTGGAGATTCTTGGCCAAAACTAGATGTGACTGCACATACGTCGGGAAATGTCTGGCTAAATCGCACTGCGTACTGTGATGAAGCAACAATGTACGGTAGGCAGCATGAGTCTGACTTTCGGTGTTAACTGTGCCGTGCACGTGGTAGCCAAATTTTATCGGAGCAGGTCCGTCCCCTACGCCTTGTCTTTCTTCCTGACAAATTGGGCTACTTGTGAGTACCGTTACGTTTTCTGGAATTTTTGTTTGTGGTATTTGTGCACCTTTCAGATATGAAAAGAGAACGTCGCTTAATTACGTGAGCTGCTTCTTTGTTTCCCCATTTTTTAAAACAGTTTTTGATGTTTCTGAACAGCAGTCACAAAGTAGTTTTTAAGTGAACACACTACCGTTTGACTGTATTGTTGCTTATTTGATTATGGCCCAGGTTTCGGCCTTAATGCCATTTTCATCTTGTGTATACCAAAGTAAACCTGTTCTTACTAAATATGACGTGCTCTCAACATTATTTACTGATCTTTCTGCAAGATGGTGTTTTTACATCTGGAATTTCGAGGGAGGCCAATATCTTTCTTAATTTGTGGCCAATTTTGAGTTTGAAGTCCTGCAGTATCTGTTACTGATATAAACTCAATCACTTGAAAACTTTCTTTTTATTTGTTCCCATTTTGCCCATTTGTGAAATTTCGCGAAACGCGATGAACCGCCCACCCCGTGCCCCTCACTTGAGGACTACTCTGGCTATTTTAAATAGAAAATATATTTCCTAAACGTACTTAAAGCTCGTCTTTCATGTATTCCATTTTTCTGTGAAAGCGGACGAGAAAACGGTAACTACACTCCTGGAAATGGAAAACAGAACACATTGACACCGGTGTGTCAGACCCACCAAACTTGCTCCGGACACTGCGAGAGGGCTGTACAAGCAATGATCACACGCACGGCACAGCGGACACACCAGGGACCGCGGTGTTGGTCGTCGAATGGTCGAATGGCGCTAGCTGCGCAGCATTTGTGCACCGCCGCCGTCAGTGTCAGCCAGTTTGCCGTGGCATACGGAGCTCCATCGCAGTCTTTAACACTGGTAGCATTGCGCGACAGCGTGGACGTGAACCGTATGTGCAGTTGACGGACTTTGAGCGAGGGTGTATAGTGGGCATGCGGGAGGCCGGGTGGACGTACCGCCGAATTGCTCAACACGTGGGGCGTGAGGTCTCCACAGTACATCGATGTTGTCGCCAGTGGTCGGCGGAAGGTGCACGTGCCCGTCGACCTGGGACCGGACCGCAGCGACGCACGGATGCACCCCAAGACCGTAGGATCCTACGCAGTGCCGTAGGGGACCGCACCGCCACTTCCCAGCAAATTAGGGACACTGTTGCTCCTGGGGTATCGGCGAGGACCATTCGCAACCGTCTCCATGAAGCTGGGCTACGGTCCCGCACACCGTTAGGCCGTCTTCCGCTCACGCCCCAACATCGTGCAGCCCGCCTCCAGTGGTGTCGCGACAGGCGTGAATGGAGGGACGAATGGAGACGTGTCGTCTTCAGTGATGAGAGTCGCTTCTGCCTTGGTGCCAATGATGGTCGTATGCGTGTTTGGCGCCGTGCAGGTGAGCGCCACAATCAGGACTGCATACGACCGAGGCACACAGGGCCAACACCCAGCATCATGGTGTGGGGAGTGATCTCCTACACTGGCCGTACACCACTGGTGATCGTCGAGGGGACACTGAATAGTGCACGGTACATCCAAACCGTCATCGAACCCATCGTTCTACCATTCCTAGACCGGCAAGGGAACTTGCTGTTCCAACAGGACAATGCACGTCCGCATGTATCCCGTGCCACCCAACGTGCTCTAGAAGGTGTAAGTCAACTACCCCGGCCAGCAAGATCTCCAGATCTGTCCCCCATTGAGCATGTTTGGGACTGGATGAAGCGTCGTCTCACGCGGTCTGCACGTCCAGCACGAACGGTGGTCCAACTGAGGCGCCAGGTGGAAATGGCATGGCAAGCCGTTCCACAGGACTACATCCAGCATCTCTACGATCGTCTCCATGGGAGAATAGCAGCCTGCATTGCTGCGAAAGGTGGATATACACTGTACTAGTGCCGACATTGTGCATGCTCTGTTGCCTGTGTCTATGTGCCTGTGGTTCTGTCAGTGTGATCATGTGATGTATCTGACCCCAGGAATGTGTCAATAAAGTTTCCCCTTCCTGGGACAATGAATTCACTGTATTCTTATTTCAATTTCCAGGAGTGTACATTATGTTAAGGTTCATTATGATGAATTTAATTAAATTGATTGTTTTGAAAGCTGTCAAATGGCTCTTAAAGATCGCGTTTTTTTTAAATAATTTTCAAACTAGTAAATACAAATTAGGCTGCAATACCACCTTCCGTAATTCCTCACTCACTCCATCGGCATTCGTGTGCTTCCTCTACTGCAATCTGTATAAAACACCCTACTAACAAACATTGTCCTCAGCTCGTGGTGTCGTGGTACCATTCTCGCTTCCCGAGCACAGAGTCCCGGGGTCGATTCCCGACGGCGTCAGGAATTTTCATCTGCCCCGGAGATGATTGGATGTTATTGTGTCGTCTTCATCATCATCAACATTATCATTCATCCCCATTACAGTGGAGGAAGTCAACGGCAAACCACCTCCATTAGGACCTTGCCTAGTAAGGCGGTGCGGGTCTCCCGCATCGTTCCCCTACGCTTCGTCACGGAGTATGGGACTTCATTTCCATTTCCAACAAACATTAGAACATACACGTAAATTGTAAAGCTTTATATTTGTTTCAAACACTGATTAAGAACACTTTAATAAAAATACGATTTTATAAAGAAAACGGTATTAAAGAGCTATTTAAGACTTGAAAACACCTTGCTTTAAACGCAACAACCCAGAGTAGGCCATATTATACGTGTTTATAACCGTCGGACAGACCGACAAAAAGGCTCCTGAAAATAGTAGGCCTAACTGCTTTAACAGATCGCTAAAAATTGAACTTTTACTGATACAAGCCAATGTCACTGAATCTTATTTATATGAAAGACAGCATTGTTCGTACCGTATCCCGAGACCTATAGTTACGTAACTTCTCAATTTAAAAATTTATATGATCGCTAAGAGAATCATTGTTACTGAACTTGAGCTTAGCTTCGCTTTACAAAAGATTAACCTCTATGTGGGACGATTGTGTCGATTTGCCAGCAAGTCAGTGAACATATCCATTATAAAAGTTTGGGTAAAAATTCGTGTTAAACACAGTAAAATACTTTCTGATTTGCGGATTATCACGATTCTTTCTCAGCCGACAAGCGTGAATTCGGCCGCTCTGGGATGGAACATCCTAAATGAAATCTGGCACTTGTGTGGCACGCCTTTCAGATCGGGGTGTCCATGGCATACGCATGTATAATGCATTCATATTAAAATCACAGTCTACAGGGTACTTGAAGTCAACTCCAGCCGCATGGCTCTACCACCTTGCAGAAATTGCGCCATCTCCTGTTCGAAGAGAAATAGCAACAAACGGGGAAAGAAAGAAACTGGAGGAGGACAAAACGCATCCCATGGACTGGCAGCAGCCTACCCAGTACGACTAAGGTCAAGGAAAAGTTCTCTCAGTATATCGGAGAAACTAACAACCAGTGATGAAAAAGTCAGGCTGCAACTATGGAAGGCTGAGACATCCGATCCTTCTGGTTGGAAAAGATTTTCAAGATCTTTGCCCCCTAGTCAAGAAGAGAATTGGCCAATCTGGAAGTCCTTGAATAGGCTTGAGGTTAGGAGTGGGCAGATCACGGGTTAACCTGTCAAAATGGGGATACATTGAAGAAAACAGAACCTAATCTGACTGCTGGGAAGAACAGACTGTTCAGCACATTATTCAGTGTCGACTGTGTCCAGCCACCTCCGCGGAAGACGACCTTCGCCAGGCAACTGAAAATGGACCGGAAGTGGTCAACTTTTGGTCAAAGATTATACAAACTGTGTTTATCTGTCAACAGTTGTGTAACTGTATTTTATGTATGTTCCTGAGACGAGAATAATAATAACAGTTTACTTAAAGACTGGTACGTATTATCTATACTCTGACTTAATTTTATTAAAAAAGGTGTTATTTTTTAATAATGGGGGTTTTCTGAATGAAAAAGTTAACATGAGATTTTAATTCACCTCCCCGTTTAAATGAGGGTTGTTGATGTTTTCCCCGACTAATTTCCTCAATTTTGAGATCACGTAATTAATGAACATACCCTAAATTAGTAATCGAGCGTACAAGCGCTAATTATTTGGTAGTAAGACCTAGGCTAATGGCGTGTAAGGGCATTCGATGTCAATTGTTCGTATCATTCTTCCGTAGGCTGACACAAGGCTAGCAATATTCACGATGAAGGCTGGATACATGCAAACGACGTTTAATATGAAAAAGCAGGTTCCTGGACACTTTGAAGACGCTGCTGCAAGAAAAAGCAAATGGCAGCGGAATAATCAAAAGAGAGAGATACTGTTCTTTTATACAGGACGTTAAACAAGCCGAGGAAAGCAGAGAAAAGAGAGTGTTGACTATTGTCCACAAAGAGAACATGATGGAAAAGAAAAACTAATTAAGCCAGCAACAGAAGACAACAGCGCTGTTTTGTACTACGTCCATACAGAACAACTGTTCGAAATATTGTACTTAACTTACTTGAATATGGAGCATGAATGGAAGAGGAACTGCAGTTTAAGTACAAAAATGTCACCAAAGAGGTCATTCCTTTGTATCTTCACTTATGCAGACCTTGCCATACTAAACCGTCTAATCCAAAGAAAGGTTTAGTTTCCCAACCTCTAACATTTAAAGACTTTAATTCCAAATGCAAGGTAACCAAGTTTATATTATTGCGACCCATGGAAAGGAAAAGAGCAGATGAAATTGATTAACATTTGCTTGACATCTTTACCACTATGTGAGCTCCTCGTGTGCTGCAGTCAGATAATGGTAGAGAGTTTTCGATCCAGGTTACAAATGACCTAAATAACATGTGACCAAAGATAAGGTTCCATCGAATGGGCCAACCAGGATGTATTGAAGATGATAATGACTTGTATGCAGACAAATAACTCAGCGCTCAGGGCTGAGAATCTCCGATTCATCCAATTCGTGAAAAACCGTTATTTACATCAAGGAATCCAGCAGTCGCCATATGAGGCAATGTTTGGGTGTAAAGTAAAAGTGGCGCTGAGTACTTGAAATCTGCCTAAAAAATTATAGCATAGTGATAGAGGAAGACCTTGAGAAAGTCGAACACGAGGGCTATCCACAAAGTACATTACGTTTTCGTTTTTTGTCCGTTAGGGGCGGGGCTAGCGCGGCCACCTTGGTGTCATGGCATTCCGCCGCTCAGTCGGCATCCTGCCGTGCTAGTGAGAGGTTCGTGCTGTACTCCGTTGAGTTACTGTGACAGTTTGAAATGTCAGCGTTAATTGAAAATGCCGCGAAGTGTGAAGTGCTTGCTGTAATAAGGTTTCTGACTGCAAAAAACTGTACACCGATAGAAATCTATCGGCAGCTTTGTGAAGTGTAAGGGGACAACATAATCACTGAAGGTGGAGTGCGTAAATGGGTCATAAAATTTAAAAATGGCCGAACTAACGTTCACGACGAAGAGCGAAGTGGGAGACCCAGCATAGCGACTGCCGAACTTGTCGAAAAAGTCGACGCCGCAGTCCATGAAAACCGTAATTTCACAATTACGGAACACTCTATGGGTTTTCCACAGATTTCACGAAGTTTGTTGCACAAAATCATTACCGAAAAGCTTGGTTACCACAAGTTTTGTTCAAGATGGATACCAAAAATCTTGACAGAGATTCACAAACATCAGCGAATGGCTGCAGCGTTAACGTTTCTGGACGCTTACGAGAAAGATGGCGACTCATTACTCGATCGCATCGTTACTGGTGACGAAACCTGGGTTAAGCATGTGCACTGCGAGACAAAATTGCAGTAAATGCAGTGGGGGCACACAACTTCCCCCCCAAAACCCAAGAAATGCATACAGACAATGTCGGCAAGGAAGGTGATGGCGCTGTCTTTTGGGACAGAAAAGGTGTGATTTTTGTGGATTTCCTGGAAAGAGGCACTATAATAAACTCCCAAAGGTATTTCCAAACTCTGCACAATCTCAGAAGAGCAATACAAAACAAACGGAGGGGAAAGTTGGGCTCAAAGATCTTGCTGATTCACGACAACGCCCGGGCCCACACGGCAAATGCCACTCGTGAAGTTCTCGAATCTTTTAACTGGGAGTTGTTTCCTCATCCGCCGTACAGTCCCGACCTGGCACCGAGCGACTTCCACTTATTCCCAGCAATGAAGAAGTGGTTGGCTATGCAGCGTTTTGATGACGACGCACAGCTTCAAGAAGAGGTAACCACGTGGTTGAAGGCGCAGGCGGCCGAATTTTACGACGAAGGAGTTTCCAAGCTCCTCCATCGCTACGATAAGTGCCTCAATTTAAATGGCAACTATGTAGAAAAGTAGTATTTAAGCGTGGCTTTCATCTGTATATAATTAAAAAAATTTCCAATACTTTATTTATTTTTAATTCCAAAACGTAATGTACTTTGTGGATAGCCCTCTTATAAACGTAGTGACTATTTACATCAATGATGCTGCTGCCGTGGCGCTCTAATCATTGAAAAGTCTAGATCAGGTACCTATCAATAGCAGGGTGAAAATATTCTGTGTGGTTTGTGAAGAAGAGTGTGGTGCTGCTCATTGTTGTATATCCTGCAGCAAAGATGTGCTTGCAACTTTTGGAAGAGGTAATGAAGCAGATGAAGGATATGGAGGGAACATTGTTTGCAAACTATGTTATAATAAACAGGAAATTAGGAAGAAGTGGGCAGGAGCTCACGACAGTTTGCAAGGACACGGTGTAAATATGTTTAAAAATTCAGATGCAAATCTGACACCTGCAAAAGTTTGAGGCAATGTCCGCATCCGTATTCCAGGTGCTGACAGAGGTCGCGGAGCTCCCAGAAGCGTTCTTGCAGTGGTTATGACTGTCGATGGAACTTTGTACAAGCTGGGAGCAGAATGTGATGTTCAAACAAGCAACTATACTCCAGAAACGAGTTGTCTATTCTGCAGGAGAAATAACTTGCACTGGAATCCAATGCCAAAGATGAAACATCATTTCGAAACATATCGTCTTTAGTCACTGATCAGTAGTCAAGGGTACAATCGATGCCGTTGTTATATTAAATGTGCCACAAATTTGCTGCAAATGAAAAAAAAAATATTGTGTAATTGCAAATGTCATCAAAACCTTAACTTGTAATAAGTGATTACCGGTTATATTACAAAAAGATTTATAAACTGGGTAGACTGTATAAATTTTACATGTTTTATAAGTGAGATTGATGAATTAAAAGATTGCATAGATCTTGAAATTACACATATTCATCCACTCTTTATTTATCTTCTGATTCTGGCCGATCTGTCTACGTCATTTCGCAAACTGACCGGCTAGATCCCAAACTCAAGGGAAGATCGGACACTAACCGGTCAATATCCTGACTTATACAATTTGAAGTCCGCTTTGCTTCTTTCTTCGGAGTTTGGCCGCTCGGTCCCAGCGACTTCGCGAACTGGCAGGCCGAATCCCGAAATCTGGAAAAGATCGGACACTGATCGGCCAATTAAATGCGACATTGACCACTTCGAGACTTTGCCGGTCAGTTCCCGCTTTGGACGATTTAGAGCTTTCGACATCAACGTAACGATCATTTATATGATTCACTTGCGTTAATCATAAGCTGCACTTCATTTGTACATTTGGTGAACTACACTTAACTCTCTCTCTCCCTCTCTCTCCCTTCCCCCCCCCCCCCCCCCTCTCTCTCTCTCTCTCTCTCTCTCTCTCTCTCTCTCTCTCTCTGAGTGTTTCTGTGTGTGTGTGTGTCTGGGTGTGTTATGATTTCATTTTTACGCATACACAAGTTTGGTAGGCAGTTTCCCTTACCCAGATTTAATACATAAATAAAAACATGAGATAATCTTCACTAAACTTAAACGTTCTCTGATATTATTATTGCAGAGCATTCGCCGCATCGTCAGGTGGCAGTTCCGGTATTTAGTTCAGGTGTACTGATCGTGGGAACCAGCGATGTCGATATTTCTGGAATCTTGTACGTTTTCGTGGCGTGCTTTGCTTCAGAGCAGTTGCATTTACATTTAAGCTTAACACTTTCACTGCTTATGTACTTGGGAAGTGGTCAACGACATTATTGCTAAATGTTAAATTCTACCCATGTCATGTAGATGATGAGATATGCATACTGTAAGTTATTTCCGTTTCGAGTGTTGCTAATACTGCTGTTTCTGTCTTGGAATTCACAACAAAGTTCATTAGGTATTATATCCGCGGTGACGCTTTGTCAGAAGAACTACTTATTTAAAAACCGATTTTCAAATAGACAGTTTCTTTTTCGTTGATTAAAGACCCTATGATTTCTCGATGTGAGTGAGTGAGAAAGAAAAAAGTCTGCTATTATCTGTAAGGTGAATGCTGCGTGCCTTAGACTCTTTAGACCATCTTTAATGTATGGCGAATAGTTCACAATCTTGGCAATTAGAATATACTGTTTTTTTCCTTCCTTTTTTCAAGGTATTAATTCCAAAGTATTTTTCTAGGTATTATTTGTAAAGTAGTGGTGAAGTCTGTAATTTATATATATTCAGGCACTATTCGTCTCCAACGAACCAGTGAATAATTTTCAAGAATATTTTATTTTTATGTTCAAGTTTTTGTTTTGCGCTAAGTTATATTAGTTGCACCACAAAGAACTATTTCAGATTCTTGGATGTACAGTGGCACATCATTTACGTATAACATGAACACCAGCAGGTGCAAAAATGGAACCTGAGGTACACCAGTAGTCATTATTCCTCATGCTGAAGATGTTGCTTCTAAGTGCGTGCTCCTTCGGTTTCTGAATGTAAAACTCTATAGCATTTAGTTTCCTGGGATGAAAATCCGTGGCAGCATAATGTTATTACACTATTCGCCATTAAAATTGCAGCACCAAGAAGAAACGCAGATGATAAACGGGTATTCATTGGACAAATATATTATACTAGAACTAACATGTGATTACATTTTCATGCTGTTTGGGTGTGTAGATCCTGAGAAATCAGTACCCAGAACAACCACCTCTGGCCGTATTAACGGCCTTGATAACGCCTAGGCATTGAGTCAAACAGGGCTTGGATGGCGTGTGCAGGTACAACTGCCCATGCAGGTTCAACACGATACCACAGTTCATCAAGAGTAGTGACTGGCGTATTGTGACGAGCCAGTTGCTCGGCCACCATTGACCAGACGTTTTCAATTGGTGAGAGATCCGGAGAATGTGCTGGCAGGGCAGCAGTCGAACATTTTCTGTATCCAGAAAGGCCCGTACAGGACCTGCAACATGCGGTCGTGCATTATCCTGCTGAAATGTAGAGTTTCGCAGGGATCGAATGAAGGGTAGCGCCACAGGTCGTAACACACCTGAAATGTAACGTCCACTGTACAAAGTGCCGTCAATGCGAACAAGAGGTGACCGACATGTGTAACCAATGGCACCCCATACCATCACGCCGGGTGATACGCCAGTATGGCGATGATGAATACACGCTTCCAATGTGCGTTCACCGCGATGTCGCCAAACACGGATGCGACCATCATGATGCTGTAAACAGAAGCTGGATTCATCCGAAGGAATGACGTTTTGCCATTCGTGCGCCCAGGTTCGTCATTGAGTACACTATCGCAGGCGCTCCTGTCCGTGATGCAGTGTCAAGGGTAACCGCAGCCATGGTCTCCGAGCTGATAGTCCATGCTGCTGCAAACGCCGTCAAACTGTTCGTGCAGATGGTTGTTGTCTTGCAAACGTCCCCGTCTGTTGACTCATGGATCGAGACGTGGCTGCACGATCCGTTACAGCCATGCGGATAAGATGCCTGTCATCTCGACTGCTAGTGATACGAGGCCGTTGGGATCCGACAAGGTGTTCCGTATTACCATCCTGAACCCACCGATTCCATATTCTGCTAACAGTCATTGGATCTCGACCAACGCGAGCAGCAATATCGCGAAACGACAAACCGCAATCGCGAGAGGCTACAATCCGACCTTGATCAAAGCCGGAAACGTGATTGTACGCATTTCTCCTCCTTACACGAGGCATCACAACAACGTTTCACCAGGCAACGCCGGTCAAATGCTGATTGTGCAAGAGTGATGGATTGGAAACTTTCCTCATGTCAGCAAGTTGTAAGTGTCGGCACCGTCGTCAACCTTGTGTGAATGCTCTGAAAAGCTAATCCTTTGAATATCACAGCATCTTCTTCCTGTCGGTTAAATTTCGCGTCTGTAGCACGTCATCTTCGTGGTGTAGCAATTTTAATGACCTGTAGTGTATTCTTATGTTCAAGAACCGTTTATATGTAAGAAACTGATTACTGCTTGCAGAAACTCATCTAAGCAGAGAGCCTTTATTTTAGTGGGTACCATGTGCGTCTTGCTTGCTGACCTGCTACAGTAAGCTGGTTCCTAATCACGCACTGTGCGCCTTCTTTTGTCCGGCAGGTCCACGTACGCAGCGGCTTTCGGAGGCCAGCACCGCCAGCCCGTCTCCAGCGCAGACACCGGCGGTCCGAGCCAGCTGGCAGGGGGAGCCGCCGCCAGGTTAGTAAATGCGAGGCTTCCAGTGCCCTCTATACGTTGTTGTCTGTGTCTCGAGGTGCGCCGACTTGCCAACGAACTCGTGGATCCGTCACTTTGTTTTTGCCACTCTAACGCAACGGTTCGAGCCAGGAGCAAGTTCCTGGAATCCCTCGACACCCTTACAGCGCATCAGTATGTGGCCGATATTTCACTCCGTGTTTTTTGCCCTTCATAGCAACCATTCTAGGCTGACATTTCAGCAAGATAACGTCTGCTCCCTCAGAGCGAGAGCTTCTACTGCTTGTCTCGTGCTTTACAAACCCTACCTTGGCCAGCAAATTCGCCACATCTCTTCCCCACAGTGAAAGTTTCTAGCGTTATCGACAGGGCCTTCCAACTATCTCGTGATTCTGAGGATATAAAACACCCATTGGACAGAATGTGGCACAGTAACCGTCAGGAGGACATCCACCAATTCTGTCAGTCAGTGCCTAGCCCAGTAACTGCTCGCATAAGGGCCAGACGTGGATCAACGGGTTACTGACCTACTCAATTTGTGAAGCTATTTCTGTTGAATCAGTGATCCAATTTTCCTGAAATTGTTATCATTTGTTTGTCTGTGGACGTATATCCACCGATTTCAGTCCCATTCGGATAATTTCTTCCTGTTACGAAATTTTCCTGTCTTTTTTGAGTTGATTGTTTCCGTGAAAGGAGGAAACTTCAGTGTCCTGGGGCCGCGCACACCATCACAAAGGCCGTATCCATCTGTGGAGACTCTGGGGCGAGCGAAAGTTCCCTGGCTGCATTTTTAGTCATCACATCGACCCAGCCAGGAAGGACGAATCAAGAAGAAAGGTAACATCTATTCTTCCACCCCTTAGGAACCGCAGGAACGACAAAGTCAGGCTCGTCTTCTCAGTGTCAGCGTCAGCACATCGACCCAGCATCCGATGTAAAGTGTCATTGGGTTCACAACAAGGTACCTTCGGTTGCATTTCGGATAATTTGGCCAACAGGAGCTACATTTCTAACACATTAAGGTTAGTGATGTCCACTATTTTCGAAGTTGCATAAGGTTACTTTTGAGAAAGATAACGCAGGACCATACAACACCCTCATTGGCTTTGTAGCGAGAAGGAAGTACTTCTCTGGGCGGTATGACTAACCTGGTGTCTTGCTGCTTCGGTAAGTCCCTCGTAGCACAGTGGTAGCGCTCAGTCGCCAGGTTCCATCTAGTTGGTGATCCTGCTGAAGTGGAGTGTTTAGGGATGCCAGTTGTTAATTGTCAACAACGTTTGAACTATACTTGTTTTAATACAGAAATTGCTTTGTCACACACGTCACAGAATCAGCATTTGCAATACGGCGGCTCTGGACTACGCCGTTATATTCGACTCTTTACACACAATAACACAGTTTTCTGACTATAAATAATGATAGACTCTGCCCATGACATGTGGCGTTCTTATAACTAATAACTTCACTTTATATCTTGTTTAACATCTCAAATATGCACTCGTGACCGTTCTTTTAGAGCCACCCCGGTTACTCGACCGTTCGTTTTGAGTGGCTTCGCGACTGACTCTCCCTGTCTTCCTGAAGGACAAGAGAGACCCCGCCCCCCTTCCTGCCTCAGCCAATAAGGACACTTATATATATATATATACACTCCTGGAAATGGAAAAAAGAACACATTGACACCGGTGTGTCAGACCCACCATACTTTCTCCGGACACTGCGAGAGGGCTGTACAAGCAATGATCACACGCACGGCACAGCGGACACACCAGGAACCGCGGTGTTGGCCGTCGAATGGCGCTAGCTGCGCAGCATTTGTGCACCGCCGCCGTCAGTGTCAGCCAGTTTGCCGTGGCATACGGAGCTCCATCGCAGTCTTTAACACTGGTAGCATGCCGCGACAGCGTGGACGTGAACCGTATGTGCAGTTGACGGACTTTGAGCGAGGGCGTATAGTGGGCATGCGGGAGGCCGGGTGGACGTACCGCCGAATTGCTCAACACGTGGGGCGTGAGGTCTCCACAGTACATCGATGTTGTCGCCAGTGGTCGGCGGAAGGTGCACGTGCCCGTCGACCCGGGACCGGACCGCAGCGACGCACGGATGCACGCCAAGACCGAAGGATCCTACGCAGTGCCGTAGGGGACCGCACCGCCACTTCCCAGCAAATTAGGGACACTGTTGCTCCTGGGGTATCGGCGAGGACCATTCGCAACCGTCTCCATGAAGCTGGGCTACGGTCCCGCGCACCGTTAGGCCGTCTTCCGCTCACGCCCCAACATCGTGCAGCCCGCCTCCAGTGGTGTCGCGACAGGCGTGAATGGAGGGACGAATGGAGACGTGTCGTCTTCAGCGATGAGAGTCGCTTCTGCCTTGGTGCCAATGATGGTCGTATGCGTGTTTGGCGCCGTGCAGGTGAGCGCCACAATCAGGGCTGCATACGACCGAGGCACACAGGGCCAACACCCGGCATCATGGTGTGGGGAGCGGTCTCCTACATTGGCCGTACACCACTGGTGATCGTCGAGGGGACACTGAATAGTGCACGGTACATCCAAACCGTCATCGAACCCATCGTTCTACCATTCCTAGACCGGCAAGGGAA
The DNA here is from genome assembly GCF_021461385.2 of Schistocerca piceifrons. Lineage (NCBI taxonomy): Eukaryota > Metazoa > Arthropoda > Insecta > Orthoptera > Acrididae > Schistocerca > Schistocerca piceifrons. Next base: position 681,030,071 of record NC_060142.1, on the reverse strand, counting down.
CTTGCTGTTCCAACAGGACAATGCACGTCCGCATGTAGCCCGTGCCACCCAACGTGCTCTAGAAAGTGTAAGTCAACTACCCTGGCCAGCAAGATCTCCGGATCTGTCCCCCATTGAGCATGTTTGGGACTGGATGAAGCGTCGTCTCACGCGGTCTGCACGTCCAGCACGAACGCTGGTCCAACTGAGGCGCCAGGTGGAAATGGCATGGCAAGCCGTTCCACAGGACTACATCCAGCATCTCTACGATCGTCTCCATGGGAGATTAGCAGCCTGCATTGCTGCGAAAGGTGGATATACACTGTACTAGTGCCGACATTGTGCATGCACTGTTGCCTGTGTCTATGTGCCTGTGGTTCTGTCAGTGTGATCATGTGATGTATCTGACCCCAGGAATGTGTCAATAAAGTTTCCCCTTCCTGGGACAATGAATTCACGGTGTTCTTATTTCAATTTCCAGGAGTGTATATGCCGTTCAGATCGTTGTTGCTAGGCGGATCTCACGTCACGTTTGCGGACATTGTGAAGGAAGTTTGTCTCGGAAAATGGTCTCAGATTGTAAGATCCTTCTCCCAAATAGTCGGATCTTGTCCCTACTAAGGTTGCACAACATTGCCTCCTATGATTTCATCTCTAACGCTCCTTGCTGACGCTTAATTGTTGAATGTACATGTAGCCTGGCTGCTACTGAACGTTCCCGATCGCATAAATATGCAAAATACTTGGCTTAAACACATGAAGGGAAGGCACATATGCATTACAACCAGATGTTGCCCCTACGGCCCTCACCTACTTGCAATAGAAGGTGTTCGTCTCTTGCGCTGACTAGCATATTCTTCAGATATCTCGCCCATTCAAAACATCTGACGACGGATTTCGGAGAGGACGTCATGTTGTTGTTGTTGTTGTGGTCTTCTGTCTTGAGACTGATTTGATGCAGCTCTCCATGCTACTCTATCCTGTGCAAGCTTTTTCATCTCCCAGTACCTACTGCAACCTACATCCTTCTGAATCTGCTTAGTGTATTCATCTCTTGGTCTCCCTCTACGATTTTTACCCTCCACGCTGCCCTCCAATACTAAATTGGTGATCCCTTGATGCCTCAGAACATGTCCTACCAACCGATCCCTTCTTCTGGTCAAGTTGTGCCACAAACCTCTCTTCTCCTCAATCCTATTCAATACTTCCTCATTAGTTATGTGATCTACCCATCTAATCTTCAGCATTCTTCTGTAGCACCACATTTCGAAAGCTTCTATTCTCTTCTTGTCCAAACTATTTATCGTCCATGTTTCACTTCCATACATGGCTACACTCCATACGAATACTTTCAGAAATGACTTCCTGACACTTAAATCAATACTCGATGTTAACAAATTTCTCTTCTTCAGAAACGCTTTCCTTGCCATTGCCAGTCTACATTTTATATCCTCCCTACTTCGACCATCATCAGTTATTTTGCTCCCCAAATAGCAAAACTCCTTTACTACTTTAAGTGCCTCATTTCCTAATCTAATTCCCTCAGCATCACCCGACTTAATTAGACTACATTCCATTATCCTTGTTTTGCTTTTGTTGATGTTCATCTTATATCCTCCTTTCAAGACACTGCCCATTCCATTCAACTGCTCTTCCAAGTCCTTTGCTGTCTCTGACAGAATTACAATGTCATCGGCGAACCTCAAAGTTTTTATTTCTTCTCCATGAATTTTAATACATACTCCGAATTTTCTTTTGTTTCCTTTACTGCTTGCTCAATATACACATTGAACAACATCGGGGAGAGGCTACAACCCTGTCTTACTCCCTTCCAAACCACTGCTTCCCTTTCATGTCCCTCGACTCTTATAACTGCCTTATGGTTTCTGTACAAATTGTAAATAGCCGTTCGCTCCCTGTATTTTACCCCTGCCACCTTCAGAATTTGAAAGAGAGTATTCCAGTCAACATTGTCAAAAGCTTTCTCCAAGTCTACGAATGCTAGAAACGTAGGTTTGCCTTTCCTTAATCTTTCTTCTAAGATAAGTCGTAAGGTCAGTATTGCCTCACGTGTTGCAGTGTTTCTACGGAATCCGAACTGATCTTCCCCGAGGTTGGCTTCTACTAGTTTTTCCATTCGTCTGTAAAGAATTCGTGTTAGTATTTTGCAGCTGTGACTTATTAAGCTGATAGTTCGGTAATTTTCACACCCGTCAACACCTGCTTTCTTTGGGATTGGAATTATTATATTCTTCTTGAAGTCTGAGGGTATTTCGCCTGTTTCATACATCTTGCTCACCAGATGGTAGAGTTTTGTCAGGACTGGCTCTCCCACGGCCGTCAGTAGTTCCAATGGAATATTGTCTACTCCAGGGGCCTTGTTTCGACTCAGGTCTTTCAGTGCTCTGTCAAACTCTTCACGCAGTATCATATCTCCCATTTCATATTCATCTACATCCTCTTCCATTTCCATAATATTGTCCTCAAGTACATCGCCCTTGTATAGATCCTCTATATACTCCTTCCACCTTTCCGCTTTCCCTTCTTTGCTTAGAACTGGGTTTCCATCTGAGCTCTTGATATTCATACAAGTCGTTCTCTTATCTCCAAAGGTCTCTTTAATTTTCCTGTAGGCGGTATCTATCTTACCCCTAGTGAGATAGGCCTTTACATCCTTACATTTGTCCTCTAGCCATCCCTGCTTAGCCATTTTGCACTTCCTGTCGATCTCATTTTTGAGACGTTTGTATTCCTTTTTGCCTGCTTCACTTACTGCATTTTTATATTTTCTCCTTTCATCAATTAAATTCAATATTTCTTCTGTTACCCAAGGATTTCTACTAGCCCTCGTCTTTTTACCTACTAGATCCTCTGCTGCCTTCACTACTTCATCCCTCAAAGCTACCCATTCTTCATCTACTGTATTTATTTCCCCCATTCCGGTCAATTGCTACCTTATGCTCTCCCTGAATCTCTGTACAACCTCTGGTTCTTTCAGTTTATCCAGGTCCCATCTCCTTAAATTCCCACCTTTTTGCAGTTTCTTCAGTTTTAATCTACAGGTCATAACCAATAGATTGTGGTCAGAGTCCACGTCTGCCCCTGGAAATGTCTAACAATTTAAAACCTGGTTCCTAAATCTCTGTCTTACCTTTATATAATCTATCTGATACCTTTTAGTATCTCCAGGGTTCTTCCATGTATACAACCTTCTTTCATGATTCTTAAACCAAGTGTTAGTTATGATTATGTTGTGCTCTGTGCAAAATTCTACCAGGCGGCTTCCTCTTTCATTTCTTAGCCCCAATCCATATTCACCTACTATGTTTCCTTTTCTCCCTTTTCCTACAGTCGAATTCCAGTCACCCATGACTATTAAATTTTCGTCTCCCTTCACAATCTGAATAATTTATTTTATTTCATCATACATTTCTTCAATTTCTTCGTCATCTGCAGAGCTAGTTGGCATATAAACTTGTACTACTGTAGTAGGTGTGGGCTTCGTATCTATCTTGGCCACAATAATGCGTTCACTATGCTGTTTGTAGTAGCTTACCCGCATTCCTATTTTCCTGTTCATTATTAAACCTACTCCTGCATTACCCCTATTTGATTTTGTGTTTATAACCCTGTAGTCACCTGACCAGAAGTCTTGTTCCTCCTGCCACCGAACTTCACTAATTCCCACTATATCTAACTTCAACCTATCCATTTCCCTTTTTAAATTTTCTAACCTACCTGCCCGATTAAGGGATCTGACATTCCACGCTCTGATCCGTAGAACGCCAGTTTTCTTTCTCCTGATAACGACATCCTCTTGAGTAGTCCCCGCCCGGAGATCCGAATGGGGGACTATTTTACCTCCGGAATATTTTACCCAAGAGGACGCCATCATCATGTAATCATACACTAAAGCTGCATGCCCTCGGGAAAAATTACGGCTGTAGTTTCCCCTTGCTTTCAGCCATTCGCAGTACCAGCACAGCTAGGCTGTTTTGGTTATTGTTACAAGGCCAGATCACTCAATCATCCAGACTGTTGCCCTTGCAACTACTGAAAAGGCTGCTGCCCCTCTTCAGGAACCACACGTTTGTCTGGCCTCTCAACAGATACCCATCCGTTGTGGTTGCACCTATGGTACGGCTATCTGTATCGCTGAGGCACGCAAGCCTCCCCACCAACGGCAAGGTCCATGGTTCATGGACGTCATGTCATCACTTTAAAAACATGCCCGTGTTTATCGTCCATATACAACTCGATACCCTGCGTTGTGAGATCCGTTGTACCTAGCAGAAGTGGCAATTCAGCAAGATAACGCCTACCCGCACACGGCCAGAGTTTGTACTGCTTTTTTTTGTGCTCGCCAACGTTGACCACCAAAATTCGCATCTTTTGTTCTTCGAAGTTACCTACAAATTCAATGATGTGTTCTTGCTGCTATACTGCATAAGCACAATAAGACAAATTTCATTTTTCCACCCTTCCTTGTGTTGTAAAGGGCAACAGAGCAGACAGAGGCCCAGGACGAAACAGAGTAAGAGATGGATAGTCTGTAACTAACCTTTATCCATTTATGTCACCATAAATTTTCTAAATAGGCTGCTGGACTTCCGTGATGGTGCATTTACGAACCCAGCAGAGAATCTGCCCTCTTAACACGACACCAGCAGTAAATCAGCCGCTCCTAACGACCTGTACATCCCTAACGACCAGCCACCGCCTCTAATGATACAGTACAAGGTAGGGCATGCTTCTCTGCCCAATAAACGTAAGAGAGAGAGTTATATGACGGCCTACAGATCCTCAATTCGCCCAATTGCTGTTATAAACTGCTCAAAATAACTATACAACACCCATACAATTTTAATTGTTTCATGGTTTTTTCATCGCTTTTATTGGTAAACTCTTTCTCCATATTCTCTAGATCACGGAAGGCCTCCGTGTGTAGCTACCTGAGAGACACAGTTAATAGGAAATTTGCATTCACTGTGCACTTCGGTAGATTGCACTGTGTCTCAAATTATCAGCGGGACGAAGGGGTTTCTATATAGTCTTCTGACTGTCAACGTATCTCAGATGGTGACTTTAAGCTTAGGCTGTTGTCACAGTATCATTACCGTGAGCACAGCAACTCATTCTTTTCTCGGTCAGTTTCTGTTGGAAAAAGACGGAATTTGCTGTGGAATTGTGGGTACTTACGATAAGTTCCGATGGGTGTCGGTGCTATACATAGCGCCTGTAGCTGAGGTATTTTCGAAACGGAGATCTGTCATTAAGTTCCCTTTGGTGGAAAACCAGGGTAACGCATATATTCACTGGCGCTTGAGTAATGTCTGCGGAGACGTGGCGTTTTACAAAAGCACGGTGAGTCGTTGGGCGAAGCGTCCGCCATTACCGCAATAAGGTCAGGCAAATCTGTTCGACCTCCTACTTGCCGGCCAGCCGCACATAGCTGTGACTCCTGCAGTGTTGGAACATGCGGACCGAGGTGATAGACAGATCACAATCAAACACTTCGATGTCTTTGTTCGTAGTGCTTACACACTCGTCCTCCATTTGGGCTACTCAAAGATGTGTGCTTGCTGGGTTCCTAGCCACCTAACAGAAGACCATAAAGAGCAACAAAGAAGGATTTGTGCGACATTTCGGGCTCATTACAACGTCACAGGCAATGAAACATGGGTACACCAATTCGAACCGGAAACAAATTGGTACTCCATGGAGTGGGGCCCCATCACCTCTCCTACGAAGAAAACGTTCAAAGCTGCACACTCAGCCGGTACAGTCAATTCAGTGGTCTTCTGGGACTCTGAAGGGTTATTCTGTTTCATATACTCCCTCATACAGGGAGCGAAAGGCTATTTACAATTTGTACAGAAAACAGATGGCCGTTATAAGAGTCGAGGGTCATGAAAGGGAAGCAGCAGTTGGGAAGGGAGTGAGACAGGGTTGTAGCCTCTCCCCGATGTTATTCAATCTGTACAGTGAGCAAGCAGTAAAGGAAACAAAAGAAAAATTCGGAGTATGTATTAAAATCCATGGAGAAGAAATAAAAACTTTGAGGTTCGTCGATTACATTGTAATTCTGTCACAGACAGCAAAGGACTTGGAAGAGCAGTTGAACGGAATGGACAGCGTTCAGAAAGGAGGATATAAGATGAACACCAACAAAAGCAAAACAAGGATAATCGAATGTAGTCGAATTAAATCGGGTGGTGCTGAGGGAATTAGATTAGGAAATGAGACGCTTGATGTAGTAAAGTTTCGCTATTTGGGGAGCAAAATAACTGATGATGGTCAAAGTAGAGAGGATTTTAAATGTAGACTGGCAATGGCAAGGAAAGCGTTTCTGAAGAAGAGAAATTTGTTAACATCGAGTATAGATTTGTCAGGAAGTCGTTCCTGAAAGTCTTTGTAGGGAGTGTAGCCATGTATGGAAGCGAAACATGGACGATAATTAGTTTGGAGAAGAAGAGAATAGAAACTTTCGAAATGTGGTGCTACAGAAGAATGCTGAAGATTAGATGGGTAGATCACATAACTAATGAGGAGGTATTGAATAGAATTGGGGAGAAGAGGAGTTTGTGGCACAACTTGACAAGAAGAAGGGACCGATTGGTAGGACATGTTCTGAGGCATCAAGGGATCACAAATTTAGCATTGGAGGACAGCGTGAAGGGTAATAATCGTAGAGGGAGACCAAGAGATGAATACACTAAACAGATTCAAAAGGATGTAGGTTGCAGTAAGTACTGGGAGATGAAGAAGTTTGCACAGGATAGAGTAGCATGGAGAGCTGGATCAAACCAGTGTCTGGACTGAAGACCACAACAACAAAAGTCCTACCTCATGGTGTGACGATCAGCACTGAAGTGTATCTTGCTACACTCAGGAATTCGAATAAACAACTTCAGTTAGTTCCTCACCACAAAATGCAAACGAACTTCTCTTTCACCATGACAGTACAAGGTACCCAAGAGGAGCTCACAAAGTCTCACTGGACTGCACTTCCTCACCGACCCAACAACCCGGATGTCGCACTTTCCGACTTCCATCTGCTTGATCCAATAGAGGTTGATGGTGGGGTTACTGAAGCAGAAGACGTTGGCTCCAGTAGAGTCATACAAGCCCTTCCAGTAAGATAGCGTAGGACTGTCACATTAATCGTAGATTGTTTTGAGAAATAGGAGAGTGATGAATAATATGGTGTATTGGAATTCTGAATAATACCAACATGCTTTCAGAAAAAAGTGTTGTATTACCTATTGAACTTTCTTTCTTTCTTTCGCTTACGCCACAATCCCACAGCGATTGCACGGTCGGCGTGGTTACAACGGATTTGGCAATGTTAGTTTTGGGGATGGCCAGATGCCCTTCCTGCCTCCACCCCGTACCCCCCAGGACGGAATCAGTGTACCCCAACTGTCTGTGTTTAGTGTGAAGCGTGAAATAGTGCGGACGTGTTTCAGATGTCTGCGACGCGTGTAACTGAGGCGGAACGTAGGGACCGGCCCGGTATTCACCTAGCAGGATGTGGAAAACTGCCTAAAAACCACATACAGGCTGGCCGGCATACCGGCCCTCGCTGTTAATCCGCCGGGCGGATTCGATCTGGGGCCGGCGCGCCTACTGGAGTCCAGGAAGCAGCGCGTTAGCGCACTTTTTTTTTTTTTTTTTTTTGTTGGCGTCATGCAAAAGTCACAAACTGCATCACTTTTTTTTTTTTTTTTTTTTTTTTTTTTGTGAAGTGCCGAACGCCTCCGGATTATGCTTTATTCTTGTGCATTTATTCCAGTCTGAACACTTGGTTCTTGAGTCACCAGCTCCTTTAATATTATGTACCACTACCCAAAATATAGCGATCAAAGGTACAGGAATGAGCTGTTGCACACACATACGAGCATAAACTTGTTCGTGACTCTTAGTAATTTACCCAGTACCTTGCCCAGTGATCGTTTTCTTTCCAAAAGAACCATAGCGACATTGGTTTTAAGAGATTTACGGAAGCCGCCGTAAACACGTCAGAATGTCGAGAAGGGGAAATCTGCTGCAGGCAACTTCTCTACTTATATATACTAAGATGGTATCTGTTCTTGCGGACATGTCCGAAAGAACAGATACCATCGGTGACCATACAGCTCGTTAGAATGAAATTACAATGAAATGAACACCCTTAGCTGCTTACAGGCGTTGACATACGTCAACGGGGACAGACGAAAATGTGTGCCCCGACCAGGACTCGAACCCGGGATCTCTGGCTTACATGGCAGACGCTTTATCCATCTTTTTTTTTTTTTTTTTTACATTAGATTAGCAGTCCAACGCCTTAACCACGTTTTTTTTTCTCTCCCAACTTTTTTTTTCCTCTCTTTTTTTTTTAATGGAACTAAAAAAAACAAGTGCCACCGCCACTTTTCATCCTATTATTAAAAAAAAAAAAATCTGGTCCACTTCAGGCGTTGGCTCCTGACTAAACCTACCCAGAGAGCTGCCTATATACCAGGGGAAATATGGGAAATCAAGGTTAGGGCTATCCTTACAAACAAAACAAAATCTACCTTTTCCTGAAGTTTATTTTAATTTTTTTTTTTTTGTATTATGGTTTTTTTTTTTTTTTTTTTTTTTGTGTGTTAAATTGATCAGAGGCCTTCTGCGCCCCGCTGGTAATATGTTGAGTCACGTCTTCTCGAAATTGATGTGTTCCGTTCAATTGTTCAGAAATGTTCATTGGTTCAAACAGGAAACCTTGTCCTCTCTTGGCTTAACACATTCCAGCTGCGAGGCGGCTCGTGGAAAGCACTCCCAAGGAAGTTCGAGAAAAATTGTCTGTATTTTGGGTGACCGACAACGACATAATGACGGTCATAGAGGTATGTCCAAAAATCGAGTACAGAGTCTACAGTTTGTCCAAATAAGTAGTGAATGGCATGACCGCGAATCCAATTCACAGCATTGGTCTTTGTCCGAGGAAAATAGTCACGTTCCGGGAATAATAATGAAAGGGGAGTAATCCGATCCGGAATGTCCCGCGTTAGAAAAGCCACAATACGTCGAACCAAGTGCCAAACCTCCGCCGCCGGTCCGCAAACAAACCGATGTTCATCATTGTCTGGCACTCCACACGTGGAGCATAGAGGTGATTGGGCGAGGTGGATACGATGAAGGCGAAATTGGTTGATTTGCTTACCATTGACAGTTATGTACCAGACAGATTGAACATTCGTGTCAAGGTAACAGGCGAACACCGCGCGCCATACATGACGCCAGTCAACCTGTGGGAACTTTAGTTCAATCGGGTTAGGTGGACGACCGAATTGGAGGACATTGTATGCTGCCTTTGTCTTGAGTAAAAGCTGTCTTGGTAAGGTGAGGCGTAGATAACTGAGTTCCAGAAAGAAGTACCGTATATAATGGAACTGGGCCGGAACATCCTAGATCATCACTGGGGCTGACAGTGAGACCGGCGAGTATGCCGACAGGAGGAGACCAGTGAGGCTCGTTGGGCAACGTGTCCATACCGTCATCTGGGAGCTGACAAATAGGGCGCGAGCTCTATCCGGCACGTGAAACAGACCTATCCCACCTCGTTCACGGGGAGGAGTAAGGGTCGCATAGTTAACTTTGAACAACATCCCAGAGCTGACGAAAGATGCCATCGCTGCCAACATGCGACGTGCCACAGTAAGCGGGAAAGGTAGAACTTGCGCTACATGGGGAACTCGGGATGCGATATATGTATTGACATATCGAGCTCGTTGGACAATATCTAGGGATCGAAGGCGATGGTCCATAAGACCTGCTCTGATCATTAAAAGGAGGCGTCGGCAGTTGATGGTGGCTGAACGCCGAAGATCAGATGAAAAATCTATTCCCAAACAACGAATGGTATCAACGGTGGTGAGAGGTGTAACGCACTCCACGGGAAGTCCCGTGCCAATGAACATAACTTGTGACTTACGTACGTTTAAAGAGCTACCCGACGCCTCACCATAAGTCGCTACCCACGTCAAAACAGCTCGAACTTCGTCGGCATTACGTAAACAGATGACAACATCGTCAGCATAGGCCGTGCAACAGAATCGGAAGCGATCTATGGACAACCCTACCAAACGTTGTCTTAGTCCACATAGCAAGGATTCCAAGGAATAGGCGTACAAAATTGCTGATAGAGGGCAACCTTGACGTACGGATCGACCTATTATTATCGGTGGAGTGAGTCTGCCATTGTACATAATCCTGGATGAGGCACCCCGCAGAAGGCGCATCACTACCGTGATAACGGCGACCGGGAAACCCATATGGTGGAGAACGGCCGTAAGGAACGAATGGTCAACCCTATCAAAAGCTTGACTGAAGTCCAAAGACCCAAGTGCCCCAGAGAGGCGCTGTGCCTGGGTAACGGCGATCATATCCCTGTAGCGGCATAAAGCCGTGCGAATATTGTTGTCGCCTCCCAAAGATGCTTGGTCTGGCGACACAACATATCGGGCAACGTTTTTAAGTCGTGCTGCCAAAAGGCGAGTGAAGATTTTCATATCACTGTTAAGGAGGGTGAGGGGCCGATAATCACTGATATTGTTGCCACCGTGCGGTTTATGCACAGGAATAATAATTCCTTCCATGAAAGCGTCCGGCACAGGTACTTCCGGAGACATCAGTTCCCGACAGATGGAGGTGAAGGTGGACTCTAACAAATCACGGAAGGTGCGATAAAATTCGAGGGGAAGACCGTCGGGGCCCGGGGAGCGATTGATGGTTCCTGCCCGGATCGCATCGCGGACTTCCTCATTAGTCACCTCCGACATCAATTCAATCGCCGCATCTCCTGGGATACCACCGAAGTTGAGCTGTGAGACTTCCTCGATCAACTCTGGGGAATGTGGAACTGCAGCGTAGAGCTGCCGGTAGTGGGCGTGAAGCACATTCCCTATGGCAGATTGGTTTACGTAGCGACGCCCTTCTTGATCCGTTAGGACGTGAATCAATTTTCGGCGTCGATTTTGTCGTTCTTGGATGATATGGTACATCGACGGATGTTCATGAGGCATGCGATCAGCAGTACGAGATCGTACTATCGCCCCTTCCAAATGCCGTCGCATGAGATTGGAGATTTGGGCCTTAGCTTGGTTCATCCTTGTATGGCGCTCAGGGGAGGCTGGCATCGTGGAGCATTCTCGTAGGATCCTGTAGTAAAAGTCCATAGTGCTCTTCCTCCAGGCGACAACATCTATGCCATACCGGATTAAAGTTTTTCGAAGAGCAGGTTTTGCACACTGGATCCACCAGGATATGGTAGACGGATACGTGGGTCGGCGTCTATTACATGTGATCCAAGTGTCTTCTATTAGAAGTCGACAGTCAGGTGAATTAAGAAGTGCCGTGTTCAGTTTCCATAAGTGTGTTGAATTAGGGATCGCGAGATGTAGATGCGATCCAGTCGGCTAGATGAGTGCGCAGTGTGGTACGTAAAGCCCAAAAGATCACCGTGAACATGTCTCCACGTGTCGACAAATTGTAGCCGCGTGACGACTGTTTCCAGAGCTGCGCATGGTGAGTGACGTGGCAATTGATCCTGAGGTCGCTGGGTGCAGTTGAAGTCTCCACCCATGATCCAGTCATCGTATGGTCCCATAAAAAGGGGTGTGACTTCATTCGCGAAGAAGGCATTGCGTTCACGACGGTAGCTGGAGCCCGACGGCGCATAAATATTGATGATGCGTACACTAAAGAGAGTAAGGGCCATACCTCTGCCGCTGGGGAGGTATAGGACATCTTCGGCAGGAAGACCTTCGCGTAAGATGATGGCAACACCACTACCGGTGTCCGAAGCGGGAGAAAGATGCACCGTGAAGCCATGTGGTGGTGAAAAATCGGCGACATGCACTTCCTGAAAAAGCGCAATATCTATGTCCGCATCATAAATCATATCGCGGAGCAGCGCTAGTTTGTGGGGCGCACGAATGGTCGCGAGGTTAATCGTTGCGACACGATAATGCTGGTGTTGGAGTCCCACAGGCACAGGCGGGGCTTCTTCTTCAGGAGCGAGAGGTCGTCGATCTTGCCGGTCCGCTGAAGAGGCTGCTATTGTGGAGAATTTGCGGGCGCGGGCGCAACCGATGGAGGTGCCCCATCATCAGCAGCATCCACCCCAGTCCCTTCGATCTCCACGTCGTCTGCCCAGGAGACTGATGCTGCGGTAGGGCATCGGCTGTGACGGCATCCACGTGGAGAAGAGACGTAGTTTTCGTCTCATCGGATAGGCTCTCTTCAACGTCGACCTGTGGGGGCGACGGCGTCAGTAATGATGGGTGTTCGTTGCCAGTGGTCACCTGTGGCGGGTCTGTCGCATCAGCCTTTCGGTCATCAGAGATCGGTTTGTCGTCCATCTTCGGGTCTGCATCCCCGGTATCCATCCGTAGAATGGATTCATCAGGGGGTGTACGGCTAAGTTTCTTTCTCTTTCGTGTCGACCCTTGTTTTCGAACAAGTCGTTCAGAGTCCGATGGCGGGTGGCTTTCGTCTGACTCCGGACCAGTCTGAAGGAAAGCAGAAGTAGGTACCACTCCCGGATCAACGTCCATCTCAGTAGCATTTTCATTCACAGTGCTGCGATGATTCGGCAGGTTAGGATCTGGCGTCTGGGCCACCTCAGAAGGAATCTCAGGAGCGGTTGCATCTACCTGATCAGACGACGTCAACGGAGCAGGAAGACTCTGTGTAGACGTGCTACCTTCCTGGGCAACCTTGGCGTATGTGACAGGGATCTGAGTCATCACCGCTGGGGACGCTTCCTCGCCGACAGGCGTCTGGATCAGGCGGCGTCGCATGCAGGCGGATCTGACGTGGCCTTCTTGTCCACAACCCGCACATGTTCGGGGTTGGCCGTCGTACATGACAATGGCTCGCACCCCGCCAATGGTCAGGTATGATGGAATATGCTTTTTCAGTTCAATTTTGACCTGACGCACACCATTAAGGACATGGTAGGTCGTGAAGGTTTGCCATTTTTCCTCTACGTAACCGTATGGTTGTAACGCAGAGACAACTTCGTCCTTCGGCACTTCAAAAGGTAGTTCAAACACCCTAATCGTGCGTTGACCGTACTCTGCGAGTTCAAGTGTCACAGCTCCGACGTGACCATCAGAGTATTTGAACTTAAGTCCATTGGCATGGCGGCGAATAACATCTTCACACACCTCGGTGTTTGTCATTTTAATACGAACGACACTACTTGTGATCGAAAAATGGATTCCGATAACGTGGTTAGGATCTAAACGAACTTCTTCACGTTTGAACGTTTCAACTTCATGTGCACGAGGTCGCGCATGTTCAGCTGGGAAGGAAACTTTAAGGGTCGCACGGCGGTAAGCGCTCGACATGTTGTTCACGGTGGACGGACGCAAGCCTGAAAGCTACGACGCGGAAGTAAACAACGCCTGCAGCGGAGCACTGGCCGGCGCGCGGGGCCGTCCGCACGCTGCCACGGCTGAGAGCCGACTGCGCGCTCGGCTACCCTGGCGGGTTGTTGTATTACTTATTGAACGTCCCTCCTATGTGCAAAGAAAGGTTGTCAGTCTGGAAATACGCCCGCCGAAGCTGCGTACATCACATCGACGTACTTCGAACATTCCACCGCTGTCATGACACACAAAACATTAAAGATTTGGCTGGAAGCGGTTAATCCCAATCAACAACACTTGCTAATAACCGCCATTTACAGAATTTGTCTCTAACCGTAGGCACGCTAACAGTGTTGCGCGCAATCGCTCAATGACAAGATCGGACATATTAGTGGAGTCACGCTGTCATTTCAGATGACTGTAATTGTGAGTGCAGTATCATGGTGGATGTACCCTTATATTTGAATTTTTCCGTTGCTTCTTGGTAGAACAATTCCATATTTAAGATTGAGTAACAAGTACGTTATTTTCCCTTCCTTTTGACTTGTTGGGTCATCTTTAGGAAACAACTGACTAGTGTCTGAAAGGTCTCTGGTAATCAAACATTATAAGCAAAGATACAGTCCACTTGCTTAGAGTGATGGGTGTCAAACTTGTTTCTTAACGTTGAAATTACACTTTACACAAAAGACAATGTTAAGCAGAATAAATAATTAATTTACATAACATTACAGATTAAATGGTTATAATGCTAAACTTTGTGAGCTCCTGACATCATCTGAGAAACAATCAAACCGAGCACTGTTCGTTTATCTTGTGCAGCAAACATGTTCGTTAACATTTTACACTACACTTTAGGCAATACACGATATTAAAATACAAAGTCTTAAAGTACTGCAGGTTGTATGACTATATGCCATAGTTTGTGAGTTCGTGAAATTCGTTGGCGATCGTCTAATTGACAGTGGTAAGTTATGCTGAGCAACAAACAAGTTTTTACAATGCAAATTACATTTTTGTTCAATTGACACACATAGTCAACAACAATATGAATTTGACTTTTCTGATAACAAAATACGTAAATAAGTGCGTTACACAATGCAGGATACGTACTTACGACAAAAACACAAAATAAGCAATCGTAGCGCAACCACAATCACAAAACCTAAACAAAACTCATTAAAATGAGTAGTAAGCCTATTATCTTGAAACAGTTCTTTCACGAAGGAAATAGAAGTGCTAATAAAAGGTTTCGTATATGCCCTCCCTATAAACCTTCAAAAAAACACTTATATTATTAAATTGATATAAGATACAGTGTAAACGAAGGCATTGCAACCAAACACATTCTGCATCGTGACATACAAAAACAGCTTGAGTGAGACACTCCTACATCACAATCTATGGGCTAGAACACAATGAAAAATTTCAACAAGAGGACTACTCAAAATAAAAATATTTTCACGAAGCAGATAATACATGTACTTTTCTTCTTATGGACAAAAGAATTTATGTTGAGTAAGTGAAACAGCTCTGCACATCCAGTTCCAATATTCTCACTAAGGACCCCACCATAACAATTAATGAAGAAGTTTAAAACTTTACGAACACGTGCAAAAATATAATACCTGAATATGAGGCTTATTATTTCATGAACATAACTCAGTATCTCCTAAACTGTGTGGACTTGCTAAAGTACACAAGTAAGGCCAGTTTCTACGACCTCTTCCTCGAACCTACCACAGAAATATGTTCATGCATCAAAACTGAGAGCAAATTTAAATCTACCTTTGGAATTACAAATTTAGTGGACCTCATTAATAAAGGCAAAGACCTTCCTGTTACACATGGTGGAAAACTAAATCTTCCGATGTTACCAGTTGACTGAACATGAACACAACTGGAGATTACATAAGTCAGACGCGACCTTTGCCGAACATGTACCTAAAGATGGTCACAGATACCAAGTCTACTCAGAAGTAGTACATATGGCCAACAAAGGAAGAAAGTAAGCCTCTTCGAAGCACCTGAGGTAAGCAGACATTTGACGCAAATTCCACAGATGGTCCTGAATGATCAATTACATCTGAGCACATCCCCTCTTTTTTGCTTCACACGTTGGCAAGCGGGGTGCACTCAGCCCTTGTGAGGCAAACTGAGAATCTACTTGACTAAGATGTAGCGGCTCCGGCCGCGAGAGTTGACAATGGCCGGAAGAGTGGTGTACTGACCACTTGCCCCTCCATACCCTCATCCAGTAAGGCCAATAGCCTGAGGATGACACGGCGGTCGGTCAGTAGCACTGGGCCTGCCGAGGCCTGTTCGGGCGGAGTTTATGATGCACTCAACAAGCCACATATCCACAAAGCGCCTTACCTTGTTTGGCAGACAAACTCCGACAGTACAAAAAAAATTATTCAAATGGCTCTGAGCGCTATGGGACTTAACTTCTGAGGTCATCAGTCCCCTAGAACCTGGAACTACTTAAACGTAACTAACCTAAGGATATCACACACATCCATGCCCGAGGCAGGATTCGAAACTGCGACAGCAGCGGTTGCGCGGTTCCAGACTGAAGCGCCTAGAACCGCTCGGCCACTGCGGCCGGCCTCCAACAGTACAACTCGTAATACTTTAATGTTGTGCTTTTTACCCATGTAATATGTTTAATATTGCACATTGCATAAAAATGTAATTTACAATGTCAAACATATTTTTTGTACAGCCAAGTTACTAGTACTCAGACAGTTCTCAACCAATTTCACGACGCACAAACTATGGCATCATAAGAGCATAATCTGTAATACTGTAATATTGTTAGTGTTCAGTAAGACAGTTGTCATGCAGTTTCACGACTTCACAAAATATGGCATCATAAGCATACAACCTGTAATACTATAAGATGGTGTATTTTAGTTATTGTGTATAACGCTGTCTATTGCCTAAATTTTAGTTCACAATATTAAAAAACATGTTTGTAGCGTAACATAAATGAAGAGTGCGTACGTTATCAGTTTCTCAGCCAATGTCTAGATTTCACCAACTTTAGCATTTTTAACAATTTAATCTGTAATACTTTGTAGTTTAATTATTTATTGTGCTTAACATTTTCCATTGTGTAAAGTGTAATTTCAACGTTAAGAAACATGTTTGACGCCCAACACTGTAACGTCTGTAACGGATGTGCGTTGCAAACAACGGGCAGTGATCGAGTTTCTTTTGGCGGAAAACCAGGGCATCTCAGATATTCATAGGCGCTTGCAGAATGTCTACGGTGACCTGGCAGTGGACAAAAGCACGGTGAGTCGTTGGGCAAAGCGTGTGTCATCATCGCCGCAAGGTCAAGCAAGACTGTCTGATCTCCCGCGTGCGGGCCGGCCGTGCACAGCTGTGACTCCTGCAATGGCGGAGCGTGCGAACACACTCGTTCGAGATGATCGACGGATCACCATCAAACAACTCAGTGCTCAACTTGGCATCTCTGTTGGTAGTGCTGTCACAATTGTTCACCAGTTGGGATATTCAAAGGTTTGTTCCCGCAGGGTCCCTCGTTGTCTAACCGAACACCATAAAGAGCAAAGGAGAACCATCTGTGCGGAATTGCTTGCTCGTCATGTGGCTGAGGGCGACAATTTCTTGTCAAAGATTGTTACAGGCGATGAAACATGGGTTCATCATTTCGAACCTGAAACAAAACGGCAATCAATGGAGTGGCGCCACACCCACTCCCCTACCAAGAAAAAGTTTAAAGACATACCCTCAGCCAGTAAAGTCATGGTTACAGTCTTCTGGGACGCTGAAGGGGTTATTCTGTTCGATGTCCTTCCCCATGGTCAAACGATCAACTCTGAAGTGTATCGTGCTACTCTTCAGAAATTGAAGAAACGACTTCAGCGTGTTCGTAGGCACAAAAATCTGAACGAACTTCTCCTTCTTCATGACAACGCAAGACCTCACACAAGTCTTCGCACCCGAGAGGAGCTCACAAAACTTCGGTGGACTGTTCTTCCTCATGCACACTACAGCCCCGATCTCGCACCGTCGGATTTCCATATTTTTGGCCCAATGAAGGACGCAATCCGTGGGAGGCACTACGCGGATGATAAAGAAGTTATTGATGCAGTACGACATTGGCTCCGACATCGACCAGTGGAATGGTACCGTGCAGGCATAAAGGCCCTCATTTCAAGGTGGCGTAAGGCCGTAGCATTGAATGGAGATTACGTTGAAAAATAGTGTTGTGTAGCTAAAAGATTGGGGAATAACCTGGTGTATTTCAATGCAGCATAAAACAACCCCTGTTTCAGAAAAAAAATGTGTTGCATTACTTATTGAACTGCCCTCGTGCTTATAATGTTTAGTTACCTAAGAACTAGTGTTCCTTTCAGACACTAGCCAACCGTTTCCTGAAGATGGCCCAGTAAGCCGAAAACTTCTTTAAAACAAACAAATATCAACCCTAAATACGGACGTATTCTTTTGTGGAGGCTACAAGGAGAAGTAGCACTGTCAGATGTATTTTCCACACTCCAACACCTGGCGTGTGGCGTGGGGTGCTAACCTGGTAGTTAGAATATCAGCCGTTACATTTTCGACGCTTTAAGGCCGTAGGTTATACCATATCTTCCAGTTTCTTCAACTTTTTTCAACAACATAACACAATACTACATGTTGCCCTGTTGTCCTTGCCTGCCCGGATACAGAGGATGTTCCACTGATGCCCTGGCCAGCATGTTCTCCATATACAATCACCGGACAGACAACTAGTCACCCGTACAGAAATCAGAAGAAGGATCATTTAATACAATGTAATTCCGCCACTGGAGAGGATAACCACGTGGTTTCGGTTAGGAACTGAGTCCATGGTTGTGCAGGTACGTCGTGTCCATATTAAGCCACTCGCGGAGGATTTGATCGCACACTTCCATCAAATTGAGGGAATGCTGATGTCAGCGTTTTACTCACTTTTACAGCGAGTGCTAAAGATTTTCTATGTAGTTCAATTTTGGTGATTTTGCAGGCCAGCCCAGATGTAGTAGGGTGGAGAAGTGTTCATATTCCTTCAGCACAACGAACTTTGCCTGTGTAACC
Organism: Schistocerca piceifrons; assembly: GCF_021461385.2. Classification (NCBI taxonomy): domain Eukaryota; kingdom Metazoa; phylum Arthropoda; class Insecta; order Orthoptera; family Acrididae; genus Schistocerca; species Schistocerca piceifrons. The sequence goes on along the minus strand of NC_060142.1, from coordinate 681,011,601 downwards.
AATGGCCTCTTGACAGGTGACAGACTTCAATAGTTCATTGCATGCTGTTCCTGTCACAACCTTCTCTCTTTAACGGGTAGGGATGGACCTCCATCCAGTGCCTGCTGCAATTCCTGTCGGATGTGGAAGTAATTTTGATCCACAAGACGTGAAACACGTTTCCGGCCGCTTTCAGTCAGAATCTCTTTCCGACCTCATTTCTGACGTCGCGTTTCGTGGCCAGGTATATTACTCCACTGCCTGTGGACACTTTGAACATTCCGCAGTAAAACGCCAACAAATTCAGCAACTTCATACACACTATGATTATGGGAACAGACAAACAAAATTGCCCCTTTTTGCCACTTCTTCTTCTTCGTCTTCTTGCGTTACGGCCTCTATACGACCACGGGTAGCCCCTTCATGGACTGCATTTTCCTCTTCTTCTCCCAGAACCTCTTCATTCTGTCTCTTCTTCTCTCTCGCTCTTCTTCCGAGATCGTCAGTTTCCGTTTCTCCTGTCGGCTCCACCGGTGACACTCTAATATTTTCCTGTGTTCTTCTCTATCTCCGACATACTGGTCGGTGTATATTTGTTCCTCCAATTTTCCTTTCCTTCGACCTTTATCCCAAATTCCAACCAGGTCTTCCGAAGTTCAACAACCCACTTAGTTTATGTCTTTCCCCTTGTCCTTCCTGTTGTTTCCCACACTCTCTTCGTCATTCTGTCCAAGCTCATCCTAACTAGATGTCCAGCAGCAAACCTTGCCCTTTTGAGTCTGATTTCCCCGGATATTTTTCTCATGTTGCGCTACAATTCTTCCCTAGGTCTTCGCATCCACCTCTCTCCACCTCTATTGGGACTTTTTGCTGCTCTGTTATGTCCTTACGTTTCCTCATGTTTATGTACAATGTCCGCTTAAACCATAAACGTCTCACTACTCACTGCTGCCGTATGCTCACGTAGGGGCAGTGCGAGCGTGATTCAGCAAGTGCATCTAGCGCGGCATCATCTGCAAAAGTTTAACCATTCATCAGTGTGTGCGCCCTGGGGTGACTAATTTTTTTATCCGGTGAGCTTATCTCACCCTTGAAAACATCTGGCACGCCACCATTTGCCATTCACTATGACTGATGATCTGTAGCACAGAGCTGAAGCAGTACGGATGACCTAACTGTAACAACCATACAAGCCCAGCCGGACTTACGGCCCATTGGTGATGTCAGTGGATGTAGCTCTGTGTAATCATTTCCGCAAGTCACCTACAAACGGAATCGTGTATTCTTCTTACTGCGTTTGCGCCATGAGTAATACACTACTGGCCATTAAAATTGCTACACCAAGAAGATGACATGCTACAGACGCGAAATTTAACCGACAGGAAGAAGATGCTGTGATATGCAAATGATTAGCTTTTCAGAGCATTCACATAACGTTGGCGCCGGTGGCGACGGCTACAACGTACTGATATGAGAAAAGTTTCCAACCGATTTCTCATACACAAACAGCAGTTGACCGGCGTTGCTTCGTGAAACGTTGTTGTAATGCCTCGTGTAAGGAGGAGAAATGCGTACCGTCACGTTTCCGACTTTGATAAAGGTCGGATTGTAGCCTCTCACGATTGCGGTTTACCGTATCGCGACATTGCTGCTCGCGTTGCTCGAGATCCAATGACTGATAGCAGAATATGGAATCGGTGGGTTGAGCAGGGTGATACGGAACGCCGTGCTGCGTCCCAACGGCCTCGTATCACTAGCAGTCGAGATGACAGGCATCTTATGGCTGTAACGGATCGTGCAACTACGTCTCGATCCCTGAGTCAACAGACGGGGACGTTTGCAAGACAGCAACCATCTGCACGAACAGTTAGACGACGTTTGCAGCAGCATGGACTATCAGCTCGGAGACCAATGGCTGCGGTTACCCTTGACGCTGCATCACAGACAGATGCGGCTGCGATGGTGTTCTCAGCGACGAACCTGGGTGCACGAATGGCAAAACGTCATTCTTCTGGATGAATCCACGTTCGGTTTACAGAATCATGATGGTCGCATCCGTGTTTGGCGACATCGCGGTGAACGCATTTTGGAAGCGTGTATTCGTCATCGCCATACTGGCGTATCGCCCGGCGTGATGGTATGGGGTGCCATTGGTTACACATGTCGGTCACCTCTTGTTCGCATTGACGGCACTTTGAACAGTGGACCTTACATTTCAGATGTGTTACGACCCGTGGCTCTACCCTTCATTCGATCCCTGCGAAACCCTACATTTCAGCAGGATAATGCACGACCGCGTGTTGGAGGTCCTGTACGGGCCTTTCTGGATACAGAAAATGTTCGACTGCTGTCCTGGCCAGCACATTCTCCAGATCTCTCACCAATTGAAAACGCCTGGTCAATGGTGACCTAGAAACTTGCTCGTCACTATACGCCAGTCACTACTCTTGATGAACTGTGGTATCGTGTTGAACCTGCATGGGCAGCTGTACCTGTACACGCCATCCAAGCTCTGTTTGATTCAATGCCCAGGCGTACCAAGGCCGTAATTACGGCCAGAGGTGGTTGTTCTGGATACTGATTTCTCAGGATCTATGGACCCAAATTGCTTGAACGTGTAATCACATGTTAGTTGTAGTATAATATATTTGTCCGATGAATACCCGTTTATCATCTGCATTTCTTCTTGATGTAGCAATTTTAATGGCCAGTAGTGTATGTTCATCCTGATGTTGCATTTTTATCGGCCAGCAATGCAGGTGTTTCCTCGTGTGTTTCAGTGCTGCCGGACGAGCCACCCCCTCTGTACGAGACCTGCGTGTCGGTGATCCCCCTGCCGGCGACAGGGGAGACTTCAACAGCTGCGACCCTGGCCATACCACCGACGGCTGCTACACTCACGACGCCCTCGCCTCGCTCTTCTGGCCAATAGCGGCGCCCTTCTTTCTACGCTTCGGCTGCAACTGTCCAAGCTTCGCACCGCACGCAGACAGGGACGCGGTTGTCGACCTGTGGTTACTAAAGACTGAAATGGCGGACGAACGCAGAACGTCTGGTGCAGAGTGTTCTCGGCAGGAATCTCGTTACTCACGATTCACACTGCTCGTGCTTGTAAACAGCTATTTTTATGGCAGTGTACGTTAACGAGACTCTTATGGAGTGGAGAGGGCCAGAGGCGGGGGTTGTGCTGTAAGAAGGGTGCAGCCTGTCACGTGACGCACCAGCTGACAGTTCTGTTCTGCCGATTCTGGCTTCTGGGACCTCAGCGAGCATTAGTGTTGACTTCTACGTTGTTACAAGAGTGTTGACTATTGTTTTGTCTTTGTAATGCTTGTTACTAAAGATGTGTAGGAACATCTTATGTACTGCACACGTAATTCAGAGCAATGGTATTGTGTCTATTTACAACATGACGAGCAAGTAGCGGACGCCGCTACCATGCGTAGAGCACGTCGCAGCACTATCATTTGCTAAGAGAGAGAAAATTCGAGTAGTGTGGTGTGAGACAAAGACTAGAATAATCTGCAAACTATTCCATTTTTATGTTTTTGAGCTGCGGGAATCATTTGTATAATATTCACCATCTGTCTCTGTAAAGAATGCATCACAAATTTGTTTTGTTATGTACACATCTTTTTGACAGATCTTCCGATTTTTTTATCCCCTGTGTCTTCAGCGAACAAACTGTGTCGCTGTTGTGTTTTGGAAATGTGCTTGTCTTCTACATAAGCTGCCGTTTGTTAACCACTTGAATTCCTAATGTCTCGTGTCAATTTCGTGTTTTAACCTCTCAATTTCATTAATAAAACTACTGTATAATTCCACAATTCTATTCCCTGTACTGTGCAACGTAAGCTGTCTTGAGTTTTTCTCACAGAATAAACTACTTGACTGATCAAAAGTGAAATTTTCACTTTCACAGGCTGCTCTCTTATCAACTGAGCCATCTGATCACACCTTACAGCCCAAATATGAGCTAGTGCTTCTGAGGGACCTACTGTTTTGTATTGTTTTTACTAGTCTGTTATTAGACATGCTAAACAATTAAAGTTTTTATAAGTGTCATATGTCGCACATTAAGATACAGCTCGACATACAAAACATTTTATTTCAGTTTTTACTAAAAGCTGTTGTTTATAATGAATTGTTTATAGCGTTTCATAATTAAATACGATATCCCTTAGATGTTCGAAATATAATGTTCACTTTTTTAAAATAATTTTAATATATACATATTATTAAAAAGAATTACAGCCCACATAATTCTTTCAATCACAAATATCACGTTATATCATCTTTCATTTTGGCATTACTAGTAACCTTTACCCAACAATCATGCATGAATTTTTTGTCATACGGGGCCTCAGATGTCAATGACAATGAAAATATTTCTGTTCTCACCTAAATCCTTAACATATGAAGTAAAATGGTATAACATCATTATCGTAAGTTCTAAGTGTTCACATTCCATCATTATAATAGACAACAGTGATTTATTCTTGGATTGGCAATTGTTTACCTGCTTTTTAATTACAGCTTCGATAAGGAATACAGTTAACTACTGTTATCGATCATCCAACTAAGCATTTGTCACTTCTACTATGCATTTTGTGATATACCTATTTAACACAACGATGAAAGTAAAGGAACTGAGATAAGCCATATTTTCAAAACACCCACGAAATTTGTGGTTTGGCTTCAAATTATTAAATATAGTTCGTACTATACTATGATACAGGGATTGTACTTTAATTTTCGGTTTATTAGTTCATTTCGCTTTATTTCGTACATGTGTGGAGCTCACACAGAGAATTCACTTGTAGCTAGACACAGCAAACAGGGGAGTAGTGTGATTAGAAGATGATTTCACAACAATTTATCATTTTACATTAACATAGCTGTAAGCAGTCCTCCATTAACAGACCAACAGAATTCATTAGTTTCACAGTATATGTAACCTGCAGTAGTTGAAGGGAATAAATTGCTTCTCATCCAGTAAAGTCAACATCTGTGCCCGCAGAGGAATTTCTAAGTATGGAAACGGAGATGTACCGTGTTTCGACGGGATACCTAACTCGACAGGAGCCTAAAAGTTTTATAATGAATCAACAAGTAATTCATGGCAATAATATTACAAATTCAGCTGTAGACGTACACAAATCGTTCGGAACAATCATGTAGCTGAACAAATTGACATTTTTAAGTTACAGTTGAGGGGTTTACTCGTATAGTTCACAAAAAATAACCAGTTTTCCACGTATATCAGACTGTTATAAGAGCGATAAGAAACAATTAATGCACCAGTAAATTTCGTTTTTGAGTCGCTGTACTGAAATCGGGGAAAATGTAACTGTATGAAACATTTAAAGTTAGTTTCAAATTTTTTGTTGCTTATATTATTGTTTAATTAATTTGACGCCATTTTAATTAATTTATTAATTGTAACCATAATGGCCAAATTGTTGTAATATACATACTGCAGTAAAAACTGGGGTAAATTACAAGCAACTGTAAGGCACTCAACACTATGTCTTATTTCTTGCAAACAACTGGTGTATACCACTTTCAATCCCTCGACTTATAGCAGCTGGTTTAAGTAGCAGTGTCCATGTTAACATTTCCAGGAACAATTATAGTTCTTATACATTTAGCAAGTTAAACATAAACTTATAAAGCAAAATTATACTATATAAATATAACTTTAAGTTAGTGTGAAACTGCTTACTTCGATTATTTTTTCAACATTCACCTTTTCTCTCTGTTAGAAAACTACATTTCGATAGCACTTTCCGTATATGTAAGTTGCAACAGATTCTGTGCTCTCAACACGGCGATTTTCGAACTAAAGAAGAATACAAATTGTAAAATCTTCTTTAGACTGAGTTCGAGTGAATACTATCAAGAGTTAGAGAAAAACTTTGATTTCCGAACGTATGCGTTAACTTTTAACACGGCTTTGAAATTTAAGCATGTTCTTGGTGTGCCAAAGTCACCCCAATTGTCGCCCACTGTGAATGGTAAAAGAAAAAAGAGCTTAGTTTTAAAAACAGAAAACCGAATGGGTAAGTACAGATAGAATGTATTACCAACATTGAAGTATGACTCGAAAAAGAATGCAGAGTAAGAACTCATCACATCGCACAGGACCGCAGCAATGGCAATAACTATTAGCAGCAGCAGTGTAGCTGCATTAAACTGTCTAAAAAAGAGCGAAACCTGAACTACCAGAAAACATGTGGGCTCTATTTTTACCTTCGATAAATTGAACACACAACTATTGTGCAGAGCTGACCATCTGAACAGTTGTTGATCCTGTTCCGAAAACGACCAACATTACTGGAGTAAGTTTATTTTTTGAAAGACGAAGTCGGCCAGTGGATTGTAAGATGTAAGACCTGTAGATTGAAGCTATCTGAAGATGATTAAGATTGTGAAACCTGCTGTAGGTGATTAAATGAGAAAACTGCCAAGCCCTGTGACTCTGCCGTGTTATAACATACAGTTTAGATGTGGATACATGCGGCTGTTGTCTAGCCCCTGTAGATGTACACATTCAAATGGGACATACACTAACTACGCTGTGACCCGATTGTTGAGTATGAACAGTCGGCTGTTACAAATGACAGCTGAGGCTGATGGAAGCAAGGGTTGACGTTAGCAATAACATAAGAAACTTGTCTATAACTATTGTTAAATATGTGGTAACATACAACGACTGTTGTGACGATATTTTTAAGGTATTGATCCTGATGGTGTAATGTTAACATACGCAGAGACTTGCAGGATATACCGATCGAATGGAATGCTACAAATTTTGGGTTTGCATGTTGTTGAAATTTCAGATGGAAGAAACAGCTGTTTAAATATCAAAAAACAGAGCTGCTCGTATTCAGAACAAGTAAATGGACGTATTAATATACTCTTAATATCTAATCTTATTACTGTCTTCGGGGATAATTTATGGTGTTTTATGAACTGCTTTCAGTAGAAGAAGCTACTCTGGCAAAAGCGATAAATAAGGTACGGCACTCTGAAAGACCTCGACCTTTTAGCGAAAAGGAACCAAATAAAGGGGAAACAGTAATGAAAACGATGGTGTCATCAACTAAGAAGACACGAAATTTATAAAGTATTTAAAAAACAAGACAGGTGCACGAATATTCGCAAAGGGCTTGCGCCCGCCGTTTGTCGCAACAGGGGTAGCTTATATAAAATCCTTTGGACATGCTGTCACGTGTACGTAGAGACTACAAAAAGAGGCAATAACACTCGATTTGAAGAATATAGCAGCAATTTTCGCCTCGGAAACACTGATAAATCGGCAGAAGCAGTTCATGCACTGGGACCAGGCAACCAAGAAATTCATTTCTCCGATCCTATATGGTTTTTTCGAGATCCAGCCGTTACTATACTAGCTAGAATGTACAGAGAGCCTATAGCAATTCGAAAGCAACAAACACAACTTTAACAGAAAAGAGGTAGAAATAAAATGAGACTAGCTGTGAGCCACAAAGCTAAATAAAACAAACAACAACAGTTCTTCTTTAATAGAAGCTTATAAGCAGTTTGGCTTGCTGAGATTCTTTTACGTTTGTACTGCTGAGATGTTCCATCGGAAGTTGTTCTTTACACTAGTCTGTCCTGTGCAGACGTCGTCATTTGAAACTGATTACTATATTTTAATTTGGGTCTCTCTATACGATTTTTCCATTCCACATTTTCCTCCATTATGAAATTGACAGTTTCTTGATGCCTCGGGATGTCCTATCAACCGAAACCCTTATTTTAGTCACAGAGTGCCATAAACTTCTTTTTTCCCCGAGTTCGATTCAGTAAGCCCGGAATAGTTTTCCATCTACCTACCTAGTCTTCAACATTACTGCACAGGACCACATTTTATAAGCTTTCATTTTCTTCTTGACTGAATTGTTTACTGTCCACATTTCACTTCCTTGCAAGACTACCCTCCATACAAATATCTCCAGGAAAGACTTCATGGTATTTAAATTTATATTAGGTATTAAAAAATTCTCCTTTTTCAGAATTGCTTTGAATGTTGTTGCCAATCTGCATTTTGTACCGACTCTACTTTAGCCACTGTGTTATTTGCTGTGCAAATATCCGAACATCTACTACTTTTAGTCAAAATGGCTTCAAATTCTTTTAGTGCCTCGTTTCCCACTCTAATCCGTTCTGCATCATCTGATTTTATTCGAATACTTCCATTGTCATTGTGAAACGTCCCCTTTTGAACATTTATACATGACTGTGCTTAAACTGACACACAATATTTTGTTAGCGCAACGCAATCTGACTTTCAAAATTCCCTACAAAAGAATGGCCCTGACTAACATTAAACTATACCTTTCACAAATCACTTACCTCACAAAAATCTTCTCTGCTCAAGCTACTGCAATACAGCGAGCGCCACTACTGCCAGCTAAATAAAAGATTCAAACTATGGAAGGCACTAACTACTGATAGGGATAGTTAGCAAATGAAAGATATTAATAGAAAACAAACAATGTATTTACCTTGATATCATCATATATAAATATAGCAGTTCATGACAAATTTCAGAATTCCGCCATCTCTCTCCCCACATCCACCACTGCTGGCGGCTCACCTCCAACTGCGCAACGCTACGCGCTGTTCACAGCCAGCTGCCTAACACTACAATGGCGAGTATTACAACAATGCAAAGCAGCCACAGACTGCACACAGCACAGCCAGTGATTTTCATATTGAGCGCTACGTAACGTTGCCAATAAGAAAACATAAACAGCCTACTTACATAGAGAAAACATAAACAGCCTACTTACATAGCCCCCATGCTCCCCCACAAAAAATTTTACAAATTTTTTTTGGGCAGTGGCCAATAATGATTTGATAAAATTTTTCATAATTACAATAACAAAGAAATCAAATGCACACACTTATTGATACAATGTTGGTCAAAAGCTAAAATTTTCTAACAGTCCATAAAGATAGTCCTAATCATTCATCATAATAGTAATTACAGTTTTTTTTCACAAAGTCTCATTAGTAAAAGAAATTGCACACAGAAGTAGTGGATTTCCATGCAGTCTTGAAGAAGTAGCGTTGTCCTTCCAACGGAAAGACAGTGCTGACTCTTGACATGCTGACAGATAATGGGCCACAACAGAGCAAACCCACAGCAGAGTCATTCGACGTTTTGAAGAATATTGGTAGGTAGGTCATCACAGAGCAGACCCACTGGAGTCCTAATAGAGATTGTGGTATTGGTGGGCCACCAGAGGTGCAAACCCACTGCAGTTCTTGTAGAAATAATGGCATGGTGGGTCATCAAAGATGCAGACCCACTGTAGTCCTTGTAGAGATGGCCAGCAGCCATCTGTTGCGATCTGTTGCGACTGTGCAGGTGCACAATCACCATTGAAGAGTCTTGCGAATAATATAGCAAGTCCATAACCACCACTTGTGCATTCACAAAGTTTTTGGAATTGTCCTTAGAACCAGCAATGCTGTTACCCAGTCCCTTGCTGAATTAGTAACACACGTGCAAACACTAACAGTCCCAACTTCTCACATATTGTCCATATACTATGACCAACAGAAATGTGTGCAGTGAAATGTAACTAACAAGTTAATAATATCATGAACTGGTGACAATTACAATTTTATAACATAAGAATACAATTACAAAGGTACAAAATACATCATTAAAGAACATAGCAATATAGATAACGATTGTAGTACAGGCTTTACAAAAGAATAGAAATAGACATATACGTCAGTGTTACAGGAATTATGACATGAGTACATACATAGAAGATCAGAATAACTTGCGAAATATCAACTTCACACATGAGCATTTAAACAGAATAAATAATGTCTAACATCTTTACAAAGTAAAAAACATATTATTAATGCAAATTATATTTGAGGATAACAGTATTCCTCATCATAGTTCATGTAGCTGAGTATGAGAAAAATTCTACAACAAAAGTCTGATGAGGTAAACATATAAAGACAGGAAGAACATATATACACAAGGGTACCCAAACACATAGTGGGATAACACAAAAGGAAAGGACAGGGTTTGTTTCATTGCAGTATTTTGCAAACAAAACTTTCTTTGCTTCTTGGAGATCTCCCCTCATTCATCATTATTCCCAAAAGTCCTATCTAAGCCTGCCTTCTGTATTTTGTTCACATCCTCTGTCAAAAATAGTTTTTCTCTCTGCTTTCTGTATTCTGTTCACATCCTATGTCAATAATGGTTTTTCTCCACTGTACAGTATCCTTTTTATTTTGCCAGACCATTTTCTGATAGCTTCTCAATGCATTTCTTATAAATTTATAATAGTTAGTTTCTTATATAGTCTCCTCTTAAGCTAACTTAAATCTACTGAGCTCAGATACTAAACTAAGGGACGAGGCAATGCAGCAGCACATAACAAATTAACACAAACAGCAATGCAAAAAAAATGGAAAATTGCAAAGAAAGCTACAGTAAATATAAATTACCAAGCAATGCTACATTACAACTAATATGAGCCAATGTACAGTAACAAGAAAAATAAGTCAGTAGTAAAACTAGTTTAACAGAGTAACACAATTTAAAATTCAGTTGCACTATGCCTGGCAAACAGCAGCAGCAAATATAAAAAATATAAAAAATATAAAACTTATATCTATACATGACAAAGCTCAAGCAGAAAAGATATTACAGTAAAAACAACAATGCAGATAAGGGAAGTGTATATTCACATCTTAATGTCTATGTAAATTAAAGTGGTGCACCACAACAACTTATTGTAAAAGAAATATTACCATGTACTTGAAAAGAATATTATGTATGCAGTTACTGTTACTAGTCCCTTCTTATTGTTCTTTCCTTTCCAAGTGCTCCTTTTTTGAAGAATGTGGATCACAAAATTATTATTTAATAGATCTGTTGACAGAAAGTGTTCACATTAGCAAATGCATTTAATTTTATTTTATGAAACCAATGCTGCAACACAGCTGGAAAACAGATGTCAAATGAAATAAGCAATTACGCAAACCAAAGCATAAAAATATCATTCAATAGTCATGTGACATTTCATAAGTTAGTAGAAATTCTCTCAACTCTCGTAGAAAGACGCTTGTCGTAATCAGGTGTGCAGATGTAAGAATATTTCCCGTCATTTCATTAGGCATTTCAGTAAATATCATAAATTACGAGCTCCACAGTATGCTTTCAACAAGGAAATGTCAATAGCGAGGACAATGGCCTCCCCTTTCTTTTTTTCTACCTGTGCTTCTGATGAGGCACTCACTAATGACTTGTTCTCCCGGCGTCTGACACAGCTGGGTGCCCGCGACGCATTACGTGCAGGTGGTCACTTAACTTTCTTACAGAAATATTTACGACAGCAGTTTCCGCTGCAGTGACAGTCTCACATAAAAATATTTCACAGGTCAAGAATTAGCGTTGCAAATCTGTAGAAAGAAAATCCTATAAATATAAGTGTCCAAATAAAATATTCGTCAGCATTGTGATACAGTCACGCATTTACGCACATTTCATAACTCTTAAAGTACGATTCTTGGTTTCCAACATCCTTTTTCACAAATCAAGAGTCCCTACCCACTACTCATTATTCCTTACCTTATTACACATATACATATTCGTATTCATCAACACATAATAACTACATAGCATAATCAGATTCCTCATATAACATCAGCTTATTGATCATAAACATACCTCAACAGCATAATACACATCGTCGTCGTAATAATAACATCATAACACCTCAGTCAAATCTCAAAAACGTCGTAGCTTTCTGCAATAATTTCAAAACCTAAAAAAAATTCTCTGCTCATTTCAATAGTGTCATCTACCTCAAACGTACTTTAAAATCATGCTCCCTTACCAAATACATCATTCAAAGCTCTCATAGTATCACAATGATTCCGAAAAAATATGAACAGTTTACAAAGTACAGACAAAATACAGTTTCATAAGTGTGAAGTTACCCAACTGTGTATTGCGTAAACATGTGACACTGATGTAGTAAAAAAATGTTTATCTCTCAGTTAAATGATCAGATAGCTGTGTAATTTGTGTGTTAGAGAAATATGGTACCAAAGTGTAAAGTTGTATAAGCAAATACCATATTAGCTAGGGCTCTTTGTGCTTGCCAAACACATGGTACACAAAGTAAGCATGTACCCCCATGAGGATTATTGTAATTATAGACTCAGGTGTTACAGATTACAGCAATGGAATGAAATGTATCACGGAAAACTTTCTTTGTAATCCAAAAATCTTGAAAAATAAATGGTTTAAGTATAAAATTAATCACTCAAAATACGTGTACTGTAGCGCTAAACTGTGCATCTTGTAACATAATCTCTGTGAAAGTGTCGTAGTTATCGTCCTCCGAAAGCTAAGTTCTGCAGAAGACAATGTACTTACCTCATGATAAACGAAAGTGAAATGCTTTGCGTATAGATATCTTAGTTATTATGCTTATTGTTGTGGTAAAGAAAGTACTGTACAGGAACGTATTGTTGTGCCACGAAAAAGGCTGTCTCATTGTTGCTATACCATAAAAGTTACTACTCATTAGTAGCGTCGTGATAAAATCGTGTAGCTGTCACATAAACTAACCACTGTGTCATCTGGTATCTCACAGAAAGTACTTTAAATCCAGAATATATTTTCAAGTAAACCAAAATGTTGCATTAAAATCTCATTAGCAGTACCAGTATATGTTTTAAGTATGTGAGCCTTATGGTCGTTACGTAATCGTGCCACTAACAAACAAGAATGTACACACACAATAACGATGTGTCGTCAGTTCACTATAACAATGCATTCTTAATTTCTGTTTAAATAAGTTCTCTTGGTTCTTGACTGGATATTTAACTTCAAACATTGTTGCATATTAACAGATTCTAAGTCTGACAAAGCCTACTAGCAATGTAAAGTGAAAAGTTACATGGCAAAGGCAAAGTTAAAATGCAGATTATCTTTCAATAAGCGGTTTTATATGCGAAGTGTGGTGAAATCCTTTACTCTTCATAGTACTCAGAGTTTGAACTTGAATGCAATTGTCATATGGTATACGCCGGTAAAGAATACTGGAATTTTTTTCTCAAGGTTAGCGTCTATGTTGTTTTTCTCTGAGCCAGCCGGCGCACGCGGCTGCCTGCGGTGCGAGTCATTGTCTGTTCCTTTGTTGGTGCGCGTCGTTATTGGGGTTTGGAGACCTAACTTCTACAAATTCACCGTGACGAGAGGGCCCTGCTCTGTTTGAATCCCGCCAGTTCTGATGCAATTCAGGTCTGTCGTTACGATCACATCGTCTGTCGTCATGTCGGTAGTTCCTGTAGTTTCTTTCTTGTCGGTTAAGTGGTGGAGAATTCCTCCCTGAATCGTAACTGCGCGCTGGACCGTTGCGTCTAAAGTTATTCTGTCTCCCGTAATAATAATTGTTTTGGTTCCCATATTGTCTGTTTCTCTGATTGTCTCTGTGATAGTCATTACCGCGGAGAGGTGATCTTTCCCTGTAATTATTACTACTCTGCCAACAGTTGTCATACGGGTGGTGTCTGTTTTGGTCACAATTTGTGTTGTGAGAATAGGCTTGTCGCGTCCATTTATTATCGAGGAATTGTGACGGATGTGACCTGTAATTGTTGTGTTCCTGTTTCCGCATTCCGCGATTGTCAGTGTCAATTTCCAATTCTTGTAACAGTCCCTGAAAAGCTTCAATGTCGTCTTTGCAACGTCCTGCCAAAATAATGTGTCGTAAATGTTCAGGCAATTTGATTAAGCAAATGCGGATAAGTTCTGAGGGGCTGTATGGGTTTGACAGGTACTGATTCTTGTGCAACATGTCTTCGAAATATTTCATAAGACTGAAAAATTCAGATTGTTCGAAATGTTTCATCATTATGATGCTGTGTTTTACTCGGTCTTGTGTAGCTTGAGACCAATATGCTGAGAGGAAGGCATGGCAAAATTCTCCTTCACTGTGACAATCGTGAATGACCGATCGCATTCTTACAGCTGGTTCATTCTCTAAATAGCCACACATAAATTCTAACCTGTGCTCCAATGACCAGTTGGGAGGAAAACAATGAGAGAATTGATGGAGCCCCGCTTGTGGATGAATGTCGTTGCCAGAATTCTTAAATGTTTTGAATTTACGTGTAGTAATGAACAGCTTATAGTCAAAACCATCGTGTCGGCGAGTCGCATGTCGGTCATTGTTACATCGTTCAATCTCAAGATTCGGTGCACCTTGCCAATTTCTTTCATAACTTCCGAAGTGTCCTGTGTTATTATTTTGTGGTTGTTCCGTATTTCTAAGTCCCTCTTCCCGTATTGGAGCGCGAGTGGCCTCTGAAATACGTAATTCTTGTATTACCTGAGTCAGCTGATCTTGTACTTCCCGGATTTCTCTTTGGTGTTGCGTATTAATTTGATTCTGATTTTGTTTCAATTTCCTAATTTGTTCGCACTCTTCTGTGTCATTAAAGACTACCGGTTTTGTGTCGTTCAGATTATCATCTACCTTCGTAGATAGGTTAGTGAACTGATCCGAAAGTTCGGCTACTTTCTCCAATAGTGAACACATTTCCTCAATGTGTTTTTCTGAACCAAGTTTCAGAGTGTCCATTTGTGTTGAAATCGAATCTACTGTGTCCTTTAAGTTTTCCTGAGTTTTTGCAAGTTGCGTAAGCGAATCGGTAGATGCAACTGAGTCAAATTTAGCTTGCAAGGTCTCATGATTTTCATGAACAATAATTTGCAGTTCTTTTATGGCTGCTTCGTGATTCTGTAATGCATTTTCATGCCACGAAAAAATAGGTTGAAAGTGCTCACAAATTTGAGTTTTTACGTCACTACAGACTTTTTGACATTTCGATTCAATGTTATGTAACTCAGTAGTTAAATCTTCACGCGTTTGTTCAAGAGTTTGTTCCAATGAGTCTAACTTTTGAAGCTGTTGCTGTGTTTGTCTCTGGTGTTGTTCCATTGTGTCTAACTTTTGGAGATTTTGTTTCATTGTGTCTAACTTTTTAAGATTTTGTTCCACTGTGTCTAACTTTTGAAGATTTTGTCCCATTTGTCTCTGATTTTGTTCCATTTGTTGCATTAATTGCAATAATAATGTATTAGTGTCTGGAAGCTTTTTCTCTACGCTTTTCGGCAGTGAATTTGCACCGGCAACATTCACATTTTGACAAGCAGAAAATGTGTCTTGACTCATTTGAGAAAACGGTGAGAACCCAAAACCTGAGTCTACAGCATTTGCAAAATTGTGTCCTGTCATTCCCGATTCCTGAGGCAAGCTGTTGCCGACCGATCGATCGATAATGCGTCCCTCTTCACTAATTGTTTCACTGTCCACGCCATTGTTTGCCGCCTGCTCCATTTCCCTATGCACAGTTACCAAATTACTACTTTGAATGGCTTTTAATTCATTACTCTGCGGCGCTATCACACTGCTTTCGTCTTCACTGTCATTTCTCAGTTTACTTTGGAGCCTAGTATTACGTTTTTCACACGCCATTATTGTCACAATATTTCACACGACAACACAGAAAAGCACAATTTGAAGAACAAAAATAAGAGAACACATTAACATAGCACTGAAAATAATATTTAGTTAATTACAAGCGCAGCTGCGAAAAACTTGCTGCAAATCTACATGCATGCCACAACTGTTTTACTGTACAACAGTGAAAAACTACAACTACAAAGGAAATTCTCTCTATAATTACGCGCTAGCAATAAACAAAATCTACACTAATTACACAAACTACAAGAAAAAATCAGAAGATTCCAGTGAGGTATCCTCGGCTAAGGGTCGACATATGTAACGTCCCCTTAGAACAATTATACATGACTGTGCTTAAACTGACGCACAATATTTTGTTAGCGCAACGCAATCTGACTTTCAAAATTCCCTACAAAAGAATGGCCCTGACTAACATTAAACTATACCTTCCACAAATCACTTACCTCACAATAATCTTCGATGCTCAAGCTACTGCAATACAGCGAGCGCCACTACTGCCAGCTAAATAAAAGATTCAAACTATGGAAGGCACTAACTACTGATAGGGATAGTTAGCAAATGACAGATATTAATAGAGAACAAACAATGTATTTACCTTGATATCATCATATATAAATATAGCAGTTCATGACAAATTTCAAAACTCCGCCATCTCTCTCCCCACATCCACCACTGCTGGCGGCTCACCTCCAACTGCGCAACGCTACGCGCTGTTCACAGCCAGCTGCCTAACACTACAATGGCGAGTATTACAACAATGCAAAGCAGCCACAGACTGCACACAGCACAGCCAGTGATTTTCATACTGAGCGCTACGTAACGTTGCCAATAAGAAAACATAAACAGCCTACTTACATAGAGAAAACATAAACAGCCTACTTACAATTGGTTCACTTTTGTTGACGATGTTGTTGTCGCTGTTGTTGTTGTTGTTGTGGTCTTCAGTCCATATACTGGTTTATGCAGCTCTCCATGCTACTCTATTCTGTGCTAGCTTCATCACCTTCAGTACCTACTGCAACCTACATCCTCCTGAATCTGTTTAGTGTATTCATCTCTTGGTCTCCCTCTACGAATGTTACCCTCCACGCTGCCCTCCAGTATCAAATTGGTGATCCCTTGATGCCTCAGAACATGTCCTACCACCCGATCCCTTCTTCTGCTCTAGTTGTGCCACAAACTCCTCTTCTCTCCCATTCTATTCAGTACCTCCTCATTAGTTATGTGATCTACCCATCTAATCTTCAGCATTCTTCTGTAGCAACACATTTCCAAAGCTTCTATTCTCTTCTTGTCTAAACTATTTATCGTCCATGTTTCACTTCCATACGTGGCTACACTCTATACAAATACTTTCAGAAACGACTTCCTGACACTTAAATCAATACTCGATGTTAACAAATTTCTCTTCTTCAGAAACGCTTTCCTTGCCATTGCCAGTCTATATTTTATATCCTCTCCACTTCGATCATTATCAGTTATTTTGCCCCCCAAATAGCAAAACTCCTTTACTACTTTAAGCGTCTCATTTCCTAATCTAATTCCCGCAGCATCACCGGATTTAATTCGGCTACATTCCATTATCCTCGTTTTGCTTTTGTTGATGTTCATCTTATATCCTCCTTTCAAGACACTGTCCATTCCGTTCAACTGCTCTTCCAGGTCCTTTGCCGTCTCTGACAGAATTACAATGTCATCGGCGAACCTCAAAGTTTTTATTTCTTTTCCATGAATTTTAATACATAATCCGAATTTTTCTTTCATTTCCTTTACTGCTTGCTCAATATACAGATTGAATAATATCGGGGAGAGGCTACAACCCTGTCTCACTCCCTTCCCAACCACTGATTCCCTTTCATGCCCCTGGACTCTTATAACTGCAATCTGGTTTCTGTACAAATTGTAAATAGCCTTTCGCTCCCTGTATTTTACCCCTCCCACCTTCAGAATTTGAAAGAGAGTATTCCAGTCAGCATTGTCAAAAGCTTTCTCTAAGTCTACAAATGCTAGAAACGTAGGTTTGCCTTTCCTTAATCTATTTTCTAAATAAGTCATAGGGTCAGTATTGCCTCACGTGTTGCAACATTTCTACGAAATGCAAACTGATCTTCCCCGAGGACGGCTTCTAGCAGTTTTTGACGTTAATCTAATCTATTATCAAGACACTTCGAATCCATTTAGCTCTATCTGCAAGACTCCTGCCGCCTCCGACAGAATTATAGTGTTATCGGAAAATCTCAAAGCTCTTAGTGCTTCTCCCTGAACTTTAATTCTCTCTCCGAATTTCACCTCCGTTTCTTCTACTGATCGCTCATTGCAGAGATTGTATAACACCTTAGATGGGCTAAAACCCTGTCTCATTCCCTTCGCAACAACTGTTTCCCTTTCATGTCCGATTTTTTATAACTGTAGTCTGGTTTCCGTACAGGTTGTAGATAAGCTATCGTTCCTAGAACTTTATCCCTGACACTTTCAGAGATTATAGTCCAGCTACTATTCCTAAAAATGATGGTTGAGTAGAAGTGAATTCACTTTAAAACTGAGTTCTCAAACATGTAGCCAAATAATCCATGTTTATCTCAGGTGAACCAGCTCTTTTAGGGGTCAAAAATAAAATCCCCTAAAAATTTTGCTTAACCAGCCTAAGAGTAGTAACTGGTGCCGTAGGAAACGAATCTTACTGGGTAATAAATGGTCAGCTCTGTGAGAATAGCTAAAGAGTACTGACTGTTAAAACGCGAAATAAATAAATTTCATAGTTCCATACAGCAGTAACTAAGAAAAACAGTGCGTTCTACTCAACTGAAAATAAAAAAAGATAAATTTCGCTTCAGCTGTTTTGTAAAGAATATGATTAACTACTGAGAAGAAATAAAATCACGTATTCTCTGAAGAAGAGTACAGTCGCTGCATGTAGTGATACTGACTGCCTAACTCTTTCAGATCAGTGTTAATAAATACACCAGTGTACCTAACCTGCCGCAACGAAAAAATACGTCAGAACTACCTGGATACAAATCGACGATTGTCTTTATACAATCAATTTTTAGTCTTCATTCTTTTTCGCCGCCATGTGTCGTCTTACATGGCCATTATATTATTCTGCACCTGCACCGCATCTACTCTGATCTTCCGACTCCCCGAGATGTGACGCTGCGTGGCAGCTCGTACGATCTTTGCATGCAACATATTTTCATAAAATGATAATTTAAGAGATTTTTTTCCCACTTTCCACCCTCTTTCCACCATTCTGAAAATGTTTCAAACTCATCTTCGCACCTTTAAGATTGAAATACACGTTTTAAGGAGGAATATAAAACCAGATGTCACTGTACCGCTGCAACATAGATTTGCCTGTCCTTTTTTTCAGTGAGAGACTGTAAGTCTCTGGTGGGGCCTGTCATCCACTACATCTACATCTATGCTCTGCAAACCACTGTGAGCTGGATGGCAGTGGGTACGTCGCATTGTACCAATTATTAGAGTTTCATCCCTTTTCATTCGCATATGGAGCACTGGAAGAATTGTTTAAATGACTCTGCACGTGTTGGAATTAATCTTATCTTGCCTCACGATGCCGTTGGAGGCGATACGTACGGAGTTTTAATATAGTCCTAAAGTCATCATTCAAAGCCAGTTCTTGAAACTCTGTAAGCAGGCTTCCTCAGGATAGTTTACGTCCTTCAATAATCTGCCAATTCAGTTTCTTCAGCACCTCTTTGACTCTCTCCCATGAGTCAAAAAATTCGTGCTGCCCTTCTCTGTGTACGTTCAATACCACGTGTTCGTCTTATTTCGTGTTGGTACCACACACATGAGCAATTTACTAGGATGGGTCACACGAGGGACTTGTAAGCAATCTCCTTTGTAGACTGGTTGCATTTTCTCAGCATTCTAACAATAAACCGAAGGCAACCACCTGCTTTATCCACGACTGAACATAGGTAACCACTCCATTTCATATTCCTGCAAAGTGTTAGATCCTGGTATTTGAATGAGTTGGCCGATTCCGACTGTGTCTCATTGATGTTACTGCCATAGGATGCTAAGTTGTTTCGTTTTGTGATGCGCACAATCTTATATTTCTGAACGTTTAAAGCAAGTGGCCAATCCTTGCATCACTCTTAAGTCTTATCAAGATCTGACGCAGCTTCCGCCAGACAGCACTTTATTAGAGATAACTGCACCATCTGCTAAATGTCTGACATTGCTATTGATATTGTCTCCAAGGTCATTAATATACGACATGAGCAACAAGGGTGATAACACGAGGTTACATCTACATCTGACGGTGAGTGCCCATCCAAGATAATATGCTGTGTGCTACCTACAAAAAAATTCTTAATCTAGTCACAAATTTCCCTTGGCACCACATATGATCGTACTTTTGATAAGAAGCGTAGATGTGGTACTGCGTCAGATGGTTTCCAGAAATCGAGAAACATTGCATCTACCTGACTGTATTGAGCTACAGCTTTCAGTCTGTCATGTGAGGAAAATGTGAGTTTGATTTCGCGCAAGGTCTACGTTTTCAGACAGGTAAGAATCTGAGGGGGCAGAGATCACAGAATAGGGGAGGGTGTTATACTTTAGTTATAGGAAGAATAATTCTTGATTTTTGAGACTTTATGTTTATAGATCATGAATTTTCTGTATATGACATAATTAGGGATGAGAATCTAATACGTATGTAATAATAAAGTGTAATTGTAGTTAATACAACAATAATAGTTATAATAGTTGTTATGTTGTTTTCTATTAACGATTGTATTGCAATTCATTTTAGTAGGACTCCAAGAAATGGTGGTAAACGGTCACTTTTCACGCTTTTGATTCTAACCAACCTTCTAATAGAGCACTTGCCGGCGAAAGGCAAAGGTCCCGAGTTCGAGTCTCGGTCTGGCACTCAGTTTTAATCTACCAGGAAGTTTCAACCTTCTAATAGCTTAAAATAGTTTCTTATTCCATTTTTAAATGATGTCATTCACTTTTCATGTGTTTAAGATTTTTTCTGAAACCACAAAAATTACTCCGAAAAATTAAGATTTCTCCGAATGTGAAAACATGTTCCAAGGTACCACATATTCATTTACCTAAGAACAAATATTCGACTGAAATTTTAAACTGCCGCACTCGATAAAATCTTGTCAATACTGCTTTTAATAATCTATCGGTTACATCATTACCCCATTCTACATCAGTAATCAGTAAGTGAAATCAAATCAAATCAGTCACAACTTAAATGCTGATTTCAATTTTCACAACAGATAAAACTTTTAATACTCTAAAAAGACACACGTAATTTACAAGTATCTCATATTCCACGGTAAAAGATCTTTTTCTGATTCAAGGTACAAGATAGTGCACGGTCAACGAAGTGCTGTCCAAATACTACATAAATAATTCTAGAATACATAGCATTTTACTGACCATAAAATTCTTTGGATGAAGAAATAACAATGTATACCAAATAGCTTTAATATGTTATACAACACTTTAAATGTACAGAACCAAAAATATTTATAAACGCTGTTGCAAAGTAGAACCTCACGTGTGCAACAACAAAATCTGTAGAAAATGACTGACACTGCTTATGGCGGTCTCTAGTGCGCATTCCATCGAGTGATTCTAAAATTAGTCACAAGACTTAAGTATCCATCAAAAACATCATATGTCCCTAGCTATACTATCTGATCAAAAGTATCCGGACATCTGGCTTAAAATGATTTACAAGTTCGTGGCGCCCTCCATCGGTAATGCTGGAATTCAATATGGTGTTGGCCCACCCTTAGTCTTGATGACAGCTTCCATTCTTGCTGGCATACGTTCAGTCAGGTGCTGGAAGGTTTCTTAGGGAATGCCAGCCCATTCGTCATGGAGTGTTGCACTGAGGAAAGGTATCGATGTCGGTCAGTGATGCCTGGCACGAAGTCGGCGTTTCAAAACATCCCAAAGGTGTTCTATAGAATTCAGGTCAGGACTCTGTGCCGGTCAGTCCATTACTGGGATGTCATTGTCGTGAAACCACTCCGCCACAGGCCGTGCGTTATGAAAAGATGCTCGATCGTGTTGAAAGATGCAGTCTCCATCCCCGAATTGCTCTTCAACAATGGGAAGCAAGAAGGTGCTTAAAACATCAATGTAGGCCTGTGGTATGATAGTGCCACGCAAAACAACAAGGGGTGCAAGCCCCCTTCATGAAAAACACGACCATATCGTAACAACACGCAAAACAACAAGGGGTGCAAGCCCCCTCTATGAGAAACGCGACCATATCGTAACAACACCGGCTCCGAATTTTACTGTTGGCGCTGCACACGCTGGCAGATGACGTGTACTGGGCATTCGCCATACCCACACTCTGCCATCGGATAGCCATGTTGTGTACCGTGAATCGTCACTCCACACAACGTTTTTCCACAGTTCAATTGTCCAATGTTTACGCTCCTTACGCCAATCGAGGCGTCGTTTGGCATTTACCGGCGTGATGTGTGGCTTATGAGCAGCTGCTCGAGCATGAAATCCAAGTTTTCTCACCTCCCGCCTATCTGTCATCGCACTTGCAGTAGATCCCGACGCAATTTATAATTCCTGTGTTAAGGTCTGGATAGATGACTGCCTATTATACATTACGACCCTCTTCAAGTGTCGGTGGTCTCTGTCAGTCAACGGACGAGGTCGGCCTGTACGCTTTTGTGCTGTACCTGTCCTTTCACGTTTCCATTTCACTATCGCATCGGAAATAGTGGACCTAGGGACGTTTAGTAGTGTGGAAATCTCGCGTACAGACGTATGACACAAGTGACACCCAATCACCTGACTACGTTTGAAGTCAGTGAGTTCCGCGGGCAGCACAATGCACCTCATACGAAAAACGTATGTTTTTGGAGGTATCCGGATATTTTTGATCACATAGTTTATACTATCCTCGTACAACACTCTCCGTTACTATAACCGCACTGATCATAGCAGCAGTGTATGTTACGTTTCAGCGCCGGTTTTTTAATCTCTTTTTTGCGTTACACAACGCACAAGTAATACAGTTTGTTGGAGTTCTGCTACAGGTGTGCTCATAATGATTTCTCTGCCTGCATGACAAGGGGCTGTTTAATGATCATTTGTAATTTTGAAGCTTAATCCAGAAAAATAAACCTCGAAGACTGTGTACAAAAGATGAACTACTTAGGGACGAAAATATGTGCTATTTTACCTCAAAACACGATGTGTGAAGAATGAAGCAAAGCCGCTGCCTCAGAATGCATCCCCGAACATATTTCATACTGCTGTCCGTCAGATCAGTACGATTCTAAGAAAGAAGCTCTGGTGTTTTAAAATTACTTCATCAGGTGAGGTTACGTTTCACACAGCTTACTTACATATCAAAACAGATCGCAATACAACCTACCTTTTACTGGTCTTTTATGTTACCTGCCACCTTTATGAAAAGATTAGCGCACGACATTCGAAAGAAAGCTGTTAATGCGAAGAATAACATTTTAATAAGAATTTGGTAATAAGATGTTTTCTTCTTTTGCAGGAGAGCATCTTTATGAGTACTGTTTGGCTTTGGAAATTACCTCTTGTTTTAAGAAAATGCTTAGAAAACATTTGAAGTAATGTTTAAAGCTGGAAGCCACAAAGTTCTCTCCTTATCAAATACTGAATGAATATTGTCTGGGAAATTTGCCTCAACGTATTCTTACTTTAATACTTCATGCGTTAAACCTTTGACATAATATTATACCTCATAATGGGTATGTTATAGCAGCATTTTAATTTTTAAATTCAGTCAATAATTATACGATATACTAAAAATCTAATGTTTGTACCCAGTTTAACACCGGAGCTTCCACTTATGTCGAGTGAGCCTTAAACCAGCCTTGCATGAAGCAACTGTACTACGAAAATAAATAAACACACAAACAAATTAACTTTACCCTGACTGTGGTATGTTTAGAGGGCAAGTAACTGCGTGCAGAGAGCTTGGAAATACTGGCTCTCTCTGCGCGGGATGGTTAAGTAAAGAAATCTGGATAAAATTGCAAATGTACAGATCAGCGGAATATTATAGGTCGAACAAGTAAATGCGAGGTGGTCAGTAGTCATTTCACAGCTGTGAAGGTTTCAGAAACGAGGCAACATGCAAACAGGAAAATACGGACAAGGTAATCTCTGATACAACATAACGCCAGGTACTGAAACGTTGAACCCAAATCTTCCTTCCTTCCTTCTTTCGATTCTAGAATAGTTACCTCCCTGTAAGTGCGCCATGGGATCACACCAGAAAATGTCTCTGAAGCTCAGCAGCCAAGCTCACTTTTTGATATTTCCTTCTTTACACCACATTTCTTTCGTTGTCTCAGACTGAGCGCTTTTCCTTTCTTCAGTTCACGTGCTCACTGTCAGGTTTAAATTTTCTAATTGGACCACGATCCAGCTGTCAGTCTCTTGCATGTAAATAACTCTACGTGGTATTTTCCTTAGCGTTATTCGTGCTTCTTTCATGTCCTCTTTCATGGCCACGATCCATTTTCTTGCCTCAGCTTTAGCGCTGCTGCTGAAAGCTTCCTTCAAAAATAATTTTTATTTGATTTTGAAGTCCTTACTGGCTTGGGTACTTAGTCGTGTGAAGTTAGCACCCTTTTTTTCAGAAATCTATAATTTTTTCCGAGTTCTTGGTAGATATAAAATAGTTCTAAAGTACTTTGTACAAAATTTCAATAGTTCTGCAGAATTTAGCGAAAAAAACAACAATACTCGACAAAATTTTCGTATCGAAAACATTCGTTGTCAATTTCCGCAAAATGTAAATAAGTACGACAGTTCTGAGCACAGTTAAGAATAGAGCTCCAAGAGTTCTATCGAAAATCCCAGTAACATTTTTTTGTGCAGCTAATAGTTTACGAGATAATTGCAATATAAGGAGAAAATCTTTTCACTTACTGTGAAGTTGGCACCCTTTTTTTCAGAAATGTATATTTTTTTCAGAGTTCTTGACAGATATGCCATAGTTCTAGAGTTCTTTGTACAAAATTTCAATAGTTCTGCAGAATTTAGCGAAGAAAACAACAATATTCGAAAACATTTTCGTATCTAAAACATTCATTGTCAATTTTCGCAAAAATTAAACTCGTACAACAGTTCTGAGGACAGTTCTGAACAGAACCCCAAGAGCTCTATCGAAAATCCCAATAACATTTTTCTATGGCTATAATAGTTTATGAGATAAATTGATTTAATGTGGGACACACTTTCTCTACAGAAAATATAAATATATTCGTACAACAGTTCTGATGACAGTTCTGGACACCACGTGAAGAGTTCTATCGAAAATCCTGGTAGTCTTTTTTAGTGCAGGTAATAGTTTAAGAGGAAATTGGAACATAATTAAGAACTCTATAAGAGCTCCCACTGTGAAGCTGGCACCCTTTTTTACAGAAATATATATTTTTTTCAGAGTTCTTGATAGATAAGCCATAGTTCTAGAGTTCTTTGTACAAAATTTCAATAGTTCTGCAGAATTTAGCGAAGAAAACAACAGCACTCGCAAAAATTGTGGTATCGAAACGATTTTTTGACGATTTTTGCAAAAAGTAAATTCGTACAACAGTTCTGAGGACACTCAACAGAGCCCCAATAGTTCTATCGAAAATACAAATAACATTTTTTTGTGCTGCTAATAGTTTGCGAGATAATTGCAATTTAAGGAGAAAGTCTCTTCACTTACTGTGAAGTTGGCACCCTTTTTTTCATAAATATATATTTTTTCAGAGTTCTTGATAAATATGCCATAGTTCTAGAGTTCGTTGTACAAAATTTCAATAGTTCTGCAGAATTTAGCGAAGAAAACAACAGTGTATAACATAGCTGATTCAGGAGCCCTTTCCTTCTGGTACAGTTCTTACTGTTGCCACAATAAAACACTTGTCCATAGATTCCAACCGTATTGATCATTACAAAAATATAACCAGTGACCAACGGCGCACATTTCTTGCAGTGTTGTACAAAGCATTCAGCTTATCCGCTGTGAAAATACCACACTTAACGCTATTGTAAAATTTACGATGGATGGCTTCCGTTTATCTACAGTGTCAGCATCTATCGAATTATCTTCATGCAAAAGTGATGCCAGGATCACACACTTCCCCTTTTTAGGTTCAAAGGAAACTAGAGTTCAGTCTTGTGGAAGCCACAAAGGGAACTGTGGGCAGCCCTTCTTTTACTGATAGCAACCTCTAGAGAAATCTCACGCTTGTTTTTCTTCATCGTGCCAACAAAAGAAAAATTCTCCCTTCATAGCTCTATTATCATTCCATTACTAGTATACCAGTTGTCCGCTTTCGCATTTCGACCTGACTGATATATATGTTACACAGTCACAGAACAACATCAAAATATTTATTGCTCAGTTGGTAAATCCTTCTGGTTGCAACACAGTGTATATTTCCAAATTGTACAGGTAAAATACTTAAGAATCCACAAAATCATAGATTTTAAATCCATATTTGTTTGTTTTGATAGGTACATATTGGTGAAAACTGCACCTTCCTCAGAATCCTTCCAGCTTCTTGTCTACTGTAACATTTTCTCCGAGGGGTATAAGATTTCTGGTTGTTGCGTACAAACACAGTAAATATTTCCCGAATTGCTGTTAGCTTGTCTACTTGTCTCCTTGCATCACGAATAGCGCGACTGTAAAATCTAAGGCACTACACAATAAATTTGAAACGTCTTAAGTTCATTTGCGAGGTGAAATTTTTCAGTTCCATCCATATCAATTCCACAGAGATATTCCAGGCTTTATCTGTTACTTTTGTTAACAACCATTAAAAACAAGAGACTGATGAAGGCATTCAATTCAATAACATGTATTGATTTTACCGCTCTCTCACGCTGAAATGAAGCTCTGACGCTCTCAAAATGCTGAATGGAATACAAAACTACAATAGACAAATGTCGTCATCTATGAGGCAATTACAGCCTCACAAAGGCTGCTTTGGCTGCGCCTATTGTCCAGGTAAATTTCTAATAATATTATCCTCTTCGAACAATATGCTCTGGATTTCTTCAACATGATCTGGTACATCCCACTTAAAATAATAAAATTCCTATAACATAACGCAACCAGGCGCAGTGTATTAATTTGATATCTGACGTTCAGACAGCGGACAATGACGATTAAACAGTTCAAACAGAATTTAAGTGCATTTTACATTATGGATTAGCTTTGTACTACTTACTACATTGATAAACGAATAAATTAATTGCTAAAATGAAATATGTAGGGCACAGTGGATAAAAATGAGCAATTGGCTCATATCTCATCAAGACAGCATTAGCGTCGATACTGAATCATACAACAATGAGAGGCATACAGAGAAAGGAAGCTATAAAGAGAAGGCGCCAGTGCTGCCAATTGTTGGCAAGTAATTTACAGAATCACACAACAATGAAAAGCATACGGAGAAGGGAAGCTATTAACGAGAAGGCGCCAATACTGCAAATTGTTGAAAAGTAATTTACAGATAATTTCGACATGTATCAATCTGAATAGCTGCGCCAGATGGAAGGATAATAAAAACTGTGATACGTCCCTGAGACCTCTCAAGACCAAAAAATCATAAACAAAGCACAGCAACAATGCAAAAGTCGTGGCACTACATCTGGAAACAATGAACACGTGAACTGCGTCTTTTAAACAATCGACAAATGACGTCAGCGTAGCAGTTACAATAGAGGTAGCATGAAAGCTTCTCGCGGTAGCATCAAAGCTAATGACAACAACAGCTGCACTTTTTGTGTGGAGCGCGCCGCGTCGTGTGAAGCCGCCCGCCGGCGCTGCATTTCGCTCCTTGATCTGCTCCTAATGACTATACGTAACAATACTACTCACTCTCATGCGAATTATCATTATGCTCGTTCAATCAGAGCTCTTGTGCAGTCTGTGCCTGTTGTGCAGTCGGTGCTGTTGTGTAAGTGATATTTATGAACCGTTATACCCATAAGAATGTACAATTTACCAGAATTGAAACGTCTTCTCAGCATGGATGAATTTAAAGTAATCGATGATAGAGCCATTCAACTCACTCCGTCTCATCCGGTCTTCCAAAAACTGTCCGATGCCATGGCCGACATCGGCTCGAAAATGTCTTCAAAACATATTTACACAACAATTAAAGAAGATCGCCATGGCCTGCTTACTTTTGTTAGAAACACCTTCAGGCTGGAATGTTACGTTGAAGAAAAAGACGACGACAGCAAAGATGAGTCGTGGAATGTTTTTGGTTCTTCGTGCAACAAGGACATGACAAAGCAATTTGACTTACTACTGTCAGCAGAAAAAAGGTCTTCCATAAAACCAACAAAGAGGAAACTTTGAAAGCCTTCAAGACTGGAAATGGGAAATGGACCGATTTGATGGCTGATAAAGTTTATGAACATCACAAAATTCCATGTGCCTTTTCTTTCAAATATGCGAAAGTGTGTGAATGTTCAAAGTACTTCTTGAAGATCAAAGGAAGATGTACAGAATGCGGAGACACTTTCGAAGGGATTACTCTGAAGAAGCGAAAAAAGGACAACGATATTATTCTGAACTGCAGACTTTCAAACTTTTCAGATGATAGTAATCACCTGAAAAGAAGACAACTTCGTGGCACGAGAAGACAACAGGTAGCTGCTAAACTGGTTGATTACAGGATGCCTGCAACTCTTTGGCGAAATGATGAAGCGAAAAATATGTCTTTCGGAGACATGATTCCTCCAAATTTAATAAATGCTGATGTCTTGAGAAAGGCTAAAGAACGTGAAAGGGACAAACGATTTGGTATAACAACGAGTAAGCCTTTTGAAAACCTGTAAATCGCAAAGCATACAACCCATCGGGACGAAATTCACGCAGTCGGATTGGACCCATTCTTCTGTATATATTGGCTGAAAGATCAAAATCAGTTGCACAAATATTGTCATCAAATCAATAGCAGTGTATACGATTCAATAGATGCTACAGGTGGCGTTGCATTTCGAGTTATTTCACGATTTGGGGATCTGTCAAACAGGGCTGACTGTGTGTAAATTAAGTCAAAGTACATATGCCTGTACCAGTACATGTGCATCCGCGAAGTAAATGTCACTAGTAAAGATCCAAATATCGTCAATGGATCATCAATCAGTTGCCCAACTTATCAGATGATATCCTCTAGGCATGACGCATAATTATTGTCATTTTTCTTTATGGAAATCGTCAGATCTGGAGCTCCCATACCAAAAATCATGGTAACTGATTTTGGTAAGGCTTTGTTGGTTGCCATTTCTAGAACAATTGCCAATTGCTCGGACTTAACAGATTATTTGAATAGGTGTTATAGTCATATTGTTTTGCATGAAAGAGTAATTCTACCCTTGTGTTGTTTGAGAATAGATTTAAACCATTTTATGGTCATGATTTCGAGGTGGAAATGATTCTCAAGAAGTAAATCACAAGTCAAACAACTTTATCTTCGAGTTTTGGTCGATATTTGCATGATGATACATTTTCGCGATATTGAAAGTGCTTTGCGCTCACTTTTGGTTGTTGCATTGAGTGAACGTCTTGGTATTGATGAGTGCAGTCAAGAATATTCATCAATGGAACATCAGTGCCATCTTGATATCACTATCAGAGGTGGTCCACGTCATTCATATATTGACGAAAAGAAAGATGATGACAAGAAAACTGATGATGTTGAAAACAATGATGACTGTCTTTTGGAATCAATTTTGAACTCTAAGGAATCTACTGCAAACTCGTGGGTTGATAAGGCAAAACGTATCTACAATGAAGCTGAAGTCATCACGAATCAGACTAATGATGACAATCTCTTTGATGTGAATCAGTACAACATTCCTAATGCTGCAGAGATGCTGAAAGAGTTGATGAACTATATACGACTGTGGACAGCTGTGATGTATCCTTCTTCCCGTATTCCTTTATCTATTCGTTCATCTGCAGCGATGGAAGGACAATTTTCATAATTACAGACAATCGGCTTTGACAAGCTGCCTTTACGAGTAGACAAATTCATTTTTCAACATTTGAAGTGGCTGCATGAGGAAACAAAACAGTTAGCGCTACTTATGATGGGAAAAGAAGATTCAGAGCAAACTGTGAAGCACAAACCAACTGAAGCATCATTGCCTTACCATGAAGAAGAAAACTGGAGAGGAAAAAATAAGAAGCTGAAGATAACAAACCCCAAAAGCACACTGAACAATACCTTACGAAGTGAGAGCCAACACGAAGATGGCAATGAGACAGAGTTAGACAAAATTTTAATATTTTTGAATACAGATTTTCTCCTACTTCGAGCTCACTTATTATGAATGCGGAGAACAACAGTCAAGAGTGATAGTGTGTGTTTTCAGCGCTCTTCAGATAATAATTTACTGCCAATTTGGACTCTAAAGACATATTTCATTCCACAAAAGACTATCAAGAATCATACTTCACCAGGTATGTCACTGAAATTTCATCCTGTGGTTCGAAAACAGAAGAAAACAGAGAGACCTGTAACAATAAAATGGAGGAGAGTGCAATGCTAAAAAAGCTTCAAAATGAAATCGTTGTCACATCGAGCATACAAGCTAAGAGCAAGAAAAAACTACTTAGATGATTGCCCAAACTGGAATTCGACTAAGAAATTCATAGATATTAATTTGCCACTTTTCCTAAATGGGTCCTCAAGCAAATTCAAATCTGCTACCTACAACTTGAAGGGAACGTGCGGTTTCGATTCTTTGATGACCTTATTCATGCAAGCAATATCACTCAGTGATGATTTCAAAAGTAAAATTCAAATGGTGGGCCATCCATCTTTGGATCTGGCTTTGGATGTTTTGGACAAAAAAATTATAAACTCCCAGCATTTTAAGCAGAGATTTGATATTTTATACTCCTAAAATCTCTCGAAAAATATTGTCTCTGAATGCAGGAATTATACGAGAAAATATTAAAAGATATCCCGATTTGCAACAAAAATAAATCGTGTCTGACGTGCCTAAATTCGTGCTATGTGAAACGACATTATATTTCCGTTGATACGTATGTTCTTTTCAGACTTGGTTATAATTTCATGCAAGAGGCTGTAGATGCAACAAATGGAGTTCTAAAGACTATTTAAAATGCAAGAAATGTAAAGGAGAAGCAGTCGAAGAAAAGAAATTCGGATGCTACTTGATGATGGATACTAGTATAACAATATGTCAACTAACTGAAGATCAGTTTCCTCCGAATCAAAGGAAGAAATGTGTTTTGCAAACGATCACGAAAGAAATCGTAGTCAACAATCAAGAGTACACTCTCGTTGGAGCCATTCATTCTAATATCTCCATCAAACACTACATGGCATATGTCTTCGATGGAACCTACTGGAAGCAGTACGATGACGTGTATAAAGATGTACAGAAAGTTTCAAAAGAAACGATAATTTCTCCGCACCTGTTCATGTGTGTCACGACAGGAAAATTTTCAAATGGCAGCTACAAGACCGACGAGACGAAACAATTAGTTCCTACATAGGAACTTTGCTTTATAAGGTAAGCAATTGCTAAAAGTTGGTATCTAAATATTACAAATATAGCTCTTATGTTAATTCTTAGTATCTTTGTTTCTGGTATCACAGCCTCCTGTTTTGGTTACTAGAATAAGAGCATTTTATGCCCTAAATTTCACGTATATATTTTTTGTACTTATTTTTCTTAATTGTTTCACACCTCATAAATTCTATGCTTATTTATTACTGAATTCCCTACATATGTATTTCCTTCTAGGTTTTAGTGTATCCTGAAGAAGAGCTGTTAACGGGACCTGTACATAACAGCCTGTAGTTATTCCTGGTACTCTGAAATTTAATAATGCGAGACTGTCAGTAGATTCAGGAAAGAAACTTTTATCAAAGAATTGGTATATTGTGAGCTCCAGGTGAAAAAAATTGTAAATCTGTGGAATACACTGTGCAGTGAATATTGATGTTTTCTTACATACTGAATTACACGTAAATGTTATTTTAGGTTCAATGTACTTAACGCTATTCCAAATAAAAGATAAAAAACAAATTTTATTCTTTGAATTATTACATTGTTGAAACAGCAAACCAGTAATATTTACGTTTCATGTTCTGATTATTTAAAAAATGTATTTTAAGAGTAAATTTTTTCTCCTAATGATTTAAGAACATAATATGAGATACTGCAGCTTAAAATACTTAATCCATTGTTGAACAATGTGGTTCAGTGTGTAGGCAAGCACTATATTATTATTCATCCATAGCTTTGTTTATGTAGCTTTAATAGTGGATGAGATACCGGGAACAGTATCTCGGTATGCAAACACGTTGATTACAGAAAACTGAAACTAAAGATTTGTATGTCATTCTCTTCTCAATGACGACATTGCAAGCCATCCCTGCTCCATAATCTTATTAATACCTTTTCATTTTCTTTATTTTTAATTCTTTTCTTTGTTATTCTGGCCTCCTTTTCATGCTTTCAGCAGCTTTTTCAGTTTATGTGACATGTTGCCTGTCCGCCCATACCAGCACAATGTTCATGTTGTTCCTAGTTTTGATGCCTGTTCTGCTCATTGTTTTTATCTTTACTGCACCAGGCCGGCCAGAGTGGCCCAGCCGTTCTAGGCGCCACAGTCTGGAACCGCACGACCGCTTCGGTCGCAGGTTCGAATCCTGCCTCTGGCATGGATGAGTGTGATGTCCTTAGGTTAGTTAGGTTTACGTAGTTCTAAGTTCTAGGGGACTGATTACCTCAGAAGGTAAGTCCCATAGCACTCAGAGCCACTTGAACCATTTTTACTCCACAATTAAAACAAATTGCTACTGCTGAAACGCATTCTGATTTTGTTTTATGCCATGTAAACATTTTTCCTGCACATACGACAGTCGACAGGTTCTTCAAAGATATTACATAAACGAGGTTCTACGGAAACTGCGGCGCCCAAATTGAACAAAATGACATTTAAGCATCAGCATGACGAGGTACTGTACATGAAGTGTATATTTTTAGAATCAGGAAGAACCAGAAGAATTTTGTTACGTAAAACTGTAATTGTTTTGAGCTCTCATGACATCCAGCACCCACTAACAGCTAAAAATATGCCCAGGATCCTCATGGATGAAAGTTAGGTGGCAACATCATCAGACGCTAGGATACATAAAAACATATGCTGTGTGTAACGAATAAATTTGAAATTGCTATCGTTAATATTGTTGCAAACATTTGTTCTAGTTAGAAAGGAAGTGTGGAAGTTTGATGAGTTACACTACAGTGAGAGTCAAAAGTCTTTTCAATGTATAGAAATGTAAGTATATTTAAATGAATATATTGTACAAACGAACTAAGTAGTATGTTTAAATCGTAATTCAGTACATGACTGATAGAGACGTTATTATGTTGAGGGAATAAAGTATTAACGTTACTAAGGAGTTCGAAATTTGTAAACAAGAACCTCGTTTATTTGGTCCTCACTAATCCGGATTTCCGGTTTATCGTGATTCATATTTCGTGTGCCTTGGTATTTTTCTCTTTTTTTCTTATAAAACGAAGATATGTAGTAGGTGAGGTACATAGGCTGCTTATCACTAGGCCGCTAATTTAGTCTAGTACTGCGTGATAAAGGAGCTCAGAGTGTTTGAATGACATTGTTTCTCAAGTATTGTACATTAATGTAGCGGTGTATTGGTGACCATCAAGTAAGTTGCATAGTAACCACGCCAACCGCACTCCACCAGAGCTCATTGTACCTCTGGTGCGCTTCTCGACAGGTGTGACACCACCTGGTTAGTGGCGCGTGTGAATGTATCTGCCCTCTCAGCCATCTGTTTTGCACTGACGAGCCTTCTCTCTTTGAATCATCTTAGCGTGCACATCCCACGCTTCCACCTACAGTTACTACAGTCAGTCTTAAGAAGGTGTACCGGCATTTGTACAGGGCTGAACATTTAGACTTTTTGTATTTAGTAGAATATATATCCGGATTTTCGGTTATCCGGATTACTTCCGGTCCCACGTAGTCCGGATAAAAGAGCTTCTTGTGTACCGCACTGCACATTGTAACATTGTTTATGTCTCACATAATTCCAAAATAAAAGTGAGAATTTACGATCCGTCCTCGTAGCTGTACTTCTAGAAGTACCTCATCTCCTGTGTTCCCAATTTCGCAGAAGTTGTCCTACGAAAATTGCAGAAGTAGCACTCCTGGGAGAAAGGATATTGTGTCGATGTTCCTTCGTCACAGCCTGGGGTTAGAGACCCGGCCCGGTACACAGTTTTTATCTGCCAGTAAGTTTCACATCGGCGCACACCCACTGCAGAGTGAACACACAATCTATTTCATAATCTATTGGCACCATAATAATGTTATGAGGGTTTTTAAAAGAACTCTTTCGGTGCTATCCAGAACTGTCAGGAAAAGGGTTGTGCCAATTTATTATAATGTAGACCAAGTGGATCTCTCGTAAACGATATTATCTCATTAATTGTTATCCCTACAAAAAATGTTATTACAGTTTTCGGTAGAACTCTTAGGGTCCTATTAAGAAATGCCATCAGACCTTTTTTACGAATTTATTACTTTTAGATGACAAAAGTGAGTCCCACATTAATTACCTCATATAATGTCATCGTCACGAAAAATGTTATAGTTTTTGGTAGAACTCTGTAGGTGCTATTTAGAACTGTCATCAGAACTATTCTACGAATTTTGTTTTCGTAGAGAAAGTGAGTATCAGATTAAAACAATTATCGTATAAACTATTATCGCCACAAAATTGTTTTTATCAGTTTCAATACAACTCTTAGGGTGCTATCGAGAGCTGCCAATAGAACTGTTATACAAATTTATTTTTTCCAAACTGACAAATAATTTTTTACTATACCAAAATTTTGCCCAGTTATTGTTTTCTACCCGAAATTCTGCAGAACTATTCGTGTTTTGAGCAGGGAAATCTAGAACTATGACATACAGATAAAGAACTATGAAAAAAATGTATATTTCTCGTAAAAGGGGTGCCAACTTCACGGGAAATGCTCATAAGCATTCCTTATTAAATGCAGTTACTACGTAAACAATTACCTGCACAGAATATGTTAGCAGTATTTTCGATAGAACTCTTACATTGCTATCCAGAGCTGTCATCAGAACATACGAATAGACATAATTTTTTTTAGAGTAAGTGAGCCCCACAATTAATCAATTATCTTACAAACTATTATAACCACAAAAAATGTTATTATGATTATCGATAGAAGTCTTGGGGTGTTATCCAGAACCGTTCATCAAAACTGTTGCACGAATTAATTTTTTTCTGTGGATACAGTAGGTCTACCATCAAAGCAGTTACCGTATAAACAATCATCGCCACAAAGAGATGTTATTAGGATTTTCGATAGAGCTCTTGGTGTTCTCTTCGGAACTGTTGTTGTTGTTGTTGTGGTCTTCAGTCCTGAGACTGGTTTGATGCAGCTCTCCATGCTACTCTGTACTGCGCAAGCTTCTTCAGCTCCCAGTACTTACTGCAACCTACATCCTTCTGAATCTGCTTAGTGTATTCATCTCTTGGTCTCCCTCTACGATTTTTACCCTCCACGCTGCCCTCCAATGCTAAATTTGTGATCCCTTGATGCCTCAAAACATGTCCTACCAACCGATCCCTTCTTCTAGTCAAGTTGTGCCACAAACTTCTCTTCTCCCCAATCCTATTCAATACCTCCTCATTAGTTACGTGATCTACCCACCTTACCTTCAGCATTCTTCTGTAGCACCACATTTCTAAAGCTTCTATTCTCTTCTTGTCCAAACTATTTATCGTCCATGTTTCACTTCCATACATGGCTACACTCCACACAAATATTTTCAGAAACGACTTCCTGACACTTAAATCTATACTCGATGTTAACAAATTTCTCTTCTTCAGAAACCATTTCCTTGCCATTGCCAGTCTACATTTTATATCCTCTCTACTTCGACCATCATCAGTTATTTTACTCCCTAAATAGCAAAATTCCTTTACTACTTTAAGTGTCTCATTTCCTAATCTAATTCCCTCAGCATCACCCGATTTAATTTGACTACATTCCATTATCCTTGTTTTGCTTTTGCTGATGTTCATCTTATATCCTCCTTTCAAGACACTGTCCATTCCATTCAACTAACTCTTCCAAGTCCTTTGCTGTCTCTGACAGAATTACAATGTCATCGGCAAACCTCAAAGTTTTTACTTCTTCTCCATGTATTTTAATACCTACTCCGAATTTTTCTTTTGTTTCCTTTGCTGCTTGCTCAATATACAGATTGAATAACATCAGGGACAGGCTACAACCCTGTCTCACTCGGAACTGTTGTACGAATTTATTTTTTTCGAAAATTGTCAAAGAATGTTTTCGATTCGAAAATTTTTTCGAATTTTGTTGTTTTCTTCGCAAAATTCTGCAGGACTATTCAAATTTTGTGCAAAGAACTCTAGAACTATGGCATTTCTATCAAGAACTCTGAAAAAAATGTACTTTACTGAAAAAGAGGGTACCAGATTAACAGTAAGTGACGAGGTTTCCTCCTTAAATTGCAATTATCTCATAACCTATTAGCTGCACAAAAAACTGTTATTAGGATATTCGGTAGAACTATTGGGGTTCTGTTCAGAACTGTCCTCAGAACTGTTGTACGGATTTACTTTTCGCGAAAATTAACAAAGAATGTTTGCTATACTAAAATTTTTTCGAGTATTGTTGTTTTCTTCGTTAAATTCTGCAGAACTATTGAAATTTTATACAACGAACTCTAGAACTATGGCATATTTATCAAGAACTCTGAAAAAATATATATTTATGAAAAAAAGGGTGCCAACTTCACAGTAAGTGAAGAGACTTTCTCCTTAAATTGCAATTATCTCGCAAACTATTAGCAGCACAAAAAAATGTTATTTGTATTTTCGATAGAACTATTGGGGCTCTGTTGAGTGTCCTCAGAACTGTTGTACGAATTTACTTTTTGCAAAAATCGTCAAAAAATCGTTTCGATACCACAATTTTTGCGAGTGCTGTTGTTTTCTTCGCTAAATTCTGCAGAACTATTGAAATTTTGTACAAAGAACTCTAGAACTATGGCTTATCTATCAAGAACTCTGAAAAAAATATATATTTCTGTAAAAAAGGGTGCCAGCTTCACAGTGGGAGCTCTTATAGAGTTCTTAATTATGTTCCAATTTCCTCTTAAACTATTACCTGCACTAAAAAAGACTACCAGGATTTTCGATAGAACTCTTCACGTGGTGTCCAGAACTGTCATCAGAACTGTTGTACGAATATATTTATATTTTCTGTAGAGAAAGTGTGTCCCACATTAAATCAATTTATCTCATAAACGATTATAGCCATAGAAAAATGTTATTGGGATTTTCGATAGAGCTCTTGGGGTTCTGTTCAGAACTGTCCTCAGAACTGTTGTACGAGTTTAATTTTTGCCAAAATTGACAATGAATGTTTTAGATACGAAAATGTTTTCGAATATTGTTGTTTTCTTCGCTAAATTCTGCAGAACTATTGAAATTTTGTACAAAGAACTCTAGAACTATGGCATATCTGTCAAGAACTCTGAAAAAAATATACATTTCTGAAAAAAAGGGTGCCAACTTCACAGTAAGTGAAAAGATTTTCTCCTTATATTGCAATTATCTCGTAAACTATTAGCTGCACAAAAAAATGTTACTGGGATTTTCGATAGAACTCTTGGAGCTCTATTCAGAACTGTGCTCAGAACTGTCGTACTTATTTACATTTTGCGGAAATTGACAACGAATGTTTTCGATACGAAAATTTTTTCGAGTATTGTTGTTTTTTTCGCTAAATTCTGCAGAACTATTGAAATTTTGTACAAAGAACTCTAGAACTATTTCATATCCATCAAGAACTCTGAAAAAAATATATATTTCTGAAAAAAAGGGTGCTAACTTCACACGACTTGGGTATTTGATGTAACTTAGCTGTCGTTTAGCTATGAGCGACTTTGTGCATTTCCAACTGCGAGAGAAACTAAATACAAGGATACTGACTGCAAGAAATACAACGCGTATTTGGCAGTGTTCTATAATCTTTCTAAGAAAAATGTAAACTGATTAAACGCTGAACTGTCCTATTAACATCTTTAATTAAACGGAGTTGTCCCTATGTATTGATGATCTGCCTAATAATAGTGTTCATCAAATGATCGCTGTGCACTGAAAATTTTCGAAGCAAACTGATCCGGAAATGAAAACATCTTACCTCTTCCTTGGAAACGTGTGCGCCAGCTGCAAATTTTTAACTACAGATGCCGTGAGCTTAGTGCAATGTTCCAGATAATAAGTAAATTACTTTATGCACATCACTGAGTGAGACACACATTAAATAAAAATGATTTGCATATGGGATGTGAACAATGCTCTTAGGTGAAATAGTTCTTTAATAAACCGTTGTATATTATCTGATACATTATTATTTGTATGAAATTCATGTTACAGCACTCATTAACACTGACAAAGAGCAACACTGATATCAAACTCTCACCTTCACATATGTCAGATAAATAATTCATAAAAATAACTCCGAGAGTTCCAGAACCTGCACAGAAAATTGGAATAGAGATCAACATAAACATCACTTCCGCCCTTTTTGTTGCTCACTGAAACCACACATTGCATGTTGTACCACCATACAGCGAGACCTTCAGAGGTAGTGGTCCGGATTGCTGTGCACACCGGTACCTCTAATACCCAGCAGCACGTCCTCTTGCATTGACGCATGCCTGTATTCGTCGTGGCATACTATCCTCAAGTTCATCAAAGCACTGTTGGTCCAGATTGTCCCACTCCTCAACGGTGATTCGGCGTAGATTCCTCAGAGTGGTTGGTGGGTCACGTCGTCCATCAACAGCCATTTTCAGTCTATCCCAGGCATGGGCGATAGGGTTCATGTCTGGATAACATACTGACCTCTCTAGTCGTTCGATGTCGTTATCCTGAAGGAAGTCATTCACAAAATGTACACGATGGGGGCGTGTATTGTCGTCCATGAATATTAATGCCTCACCAATATGCTGCCGATATGACTGCACTATCGTTGGAGGATTGCATTCACGTATCGTACAGCCGTTACGTCGCCGTCCATGACCACCCGCGGGTACGTCGGCCACCCCAAAACATCACGTTCCTCCACCAAGCTGCTCTCGCTGGAGAGTGTGTTTAAGGCGTTCAGCCTGACTGGGTTGCCTCCAAACACATCACCGACGATTGTCTGGTTGAAAGTATATGCGACACTCATCGGTGAAGAGAATGTGATGCCAATCCTGAGCGGTCCATTCGGCATGGACCTCGCCTAGGACGTCGGCAGTGAAGTTGCGCATCAAGCAGCCTATTGCGCACAGTTTGAGTCGTAACAAGACGTCCTGTGGTTGACCGAAAAGCATTATTCAACATGGTGGCGTTGCTGTCAAGGTTCCTCCGAGCCATAATCAGTAGGTAGCGGTCATCCACTGCAGTAGTAGCCCTTGGGTGGCCTGAGTGAAGCGTGTCATCGACAGTTCCTGTCTCTCTGTATCTCCTCCAAGTCCGAACAACATCGCCTTGGTTCACTCCGAGACGCCTGGACACTTCCGTCGTTGACTGCCCTTACTGGCCCAAAGTAACACTGCAGACGTGATCGAACCGCAGTATTGACCGTCTAGGAATGGTTGAACTACAGACAACGCGAGCCGTGTACCTCCTTCCTGGGGGAATGAGCGGAACTTATCGGCTGTCGGACCCCCTCCGTCTAATAACCGCTGTTCATGCATGGTGTTTTACATCTTTGGGAGTGTTAAGTGACATCTCTGAACAGTCAAATGGACTGTAATTGTGATGCAATATCCACATCCAACGTCTATCTTCAGGAGTTCTGGGAACTGGGGTGATACAAAGCTTTTTGATGTCTGTATTTTCTTTACATCGGGTACCCCAGCCGCGAATTCATTGGTTAGATGCATGGTTTCACTTCGGCTCTTATTAACTGATTTGCAAGAACTATTTTGCTGAATTGCATTTGACTGGACAATTTAAAACTTACAGGCCATTTTAGAATTCTCTAATCGAAAGAACAAATTAAAAATTTAAAAAGAAGTTGTGAAATACTTTTGGCTAAGAGGCATACAAATAATATTTTAAAGAAAGATGAACCTAAAGTCTGCAATAATAGGAATCAAACGACGGGATTTTCATAACACAGCTCCAAACATCAACTGGCATAAGTGGAAGCACAAACAACAATGTATCCAGTTACAAGCAACATCACATTTGTTTCTATAGACAAGTAGACACATAAAGCGTCGAGTTTAAAAATAATTGTTACTGGAATACAGTAAAGGTGCGGCGGCGCGGTTCTTACCTGTGAACATTGTATTGTCTCAGCAGATCATCAGTAGGAAAGCCGAGTGAAACCTACTGTACTTCGACGTCAACCAGGTGCAATTGAAGTCACTAATCTACGTTTTGGGCCTGCTGGGGTGGCCGAGTGGTTCTAGGGGCTACAGTCTGGAACCGCACAACCGCTACGGACGCGGGTTCGAATCCTGCCTCGGGCATGGTTGTGTTCAAATGGT
Organism: Schistocerca piceifrons; assembly: GCF_021461385.2. Lineage (NCBI taxonomy): Eukaryota > Metazoa > Arthropoda > Insecta > Orthoptera > Acrididae > Schistocerca > Schistocerca piceifrons. Next base: position 680,971,398 of record NC_060142.1, on the reverse strand, counting down.
TCAAATGGCTCTGAGCACTATGGGACTCAACTGCTGAGGTCATTAGTCCCCTAGAACTTAGAACTAGTTAAACCTAACTAACCTAAGGGCATCACAAACATCCATGCCCGAGACAGGATTCGAACCAGCGACCGTAGCGGTCTTGCGGTTCCAGACTGCAACGCCTTTAACCGCACGGCCACTTCGGCCGGCCATGGGTGTGTGTGATGTCCTTAGGTTAGTTAGGTTTAAGTAGTTCTAAGTTCTAGGGGACTGATGACCTCAGAAGTTAAGTCCCATAGTGCTCAGAGCCATTTGAACCATCTACGTTTCGGGAGAAAGTTTTCACACAAATGAAAGGTTGGAAATTTTGTCCTCAATTAAAATATTCTGGAACTTAGGTGAACAAGTATCACTGCCAAGCCCGTGCTAGTCTTAACACAGTCACTCACAATTCCTTTCACTCACGTTAGCAAGTTTATGGTGTTGCATTTCCCGAAAACGTAATAACTATAAAAATGCTGTTAAGTCTGTCAGTGACAAATGCAGTCACAGTTTTTTACACTGACCTGCTCAATACGCCACGAGGAATTTATGTCTTTTCTCGTAACAAAATTCACTTAAAAATTCCGAAATTTCTACACGCCCATCGGAATAATTATGCCGTCACTTTACGACACTTTTGATGTATGAAACACTGCTAGATCCGGCAACTTGTCGTTTCCATCGGAACTACCACTACACACGTCCGAACTGTTTCATGGCTAGGCTTCCACTTCTCTCTAGAATACTCTAAGTCAGGCTCGTCCAAGCTGTGCCCCTGGGGCGCCAGCGCCCGCGATCTCCCGCGGCCAGTGCCCCGGGCGAATTCGTATGTTGTCGCTGTGGCCGAGCCGTGCCGCCCGAACGCCAGCCGATAGATATATTTGTTTGCCCGTTTTCCGTTCGGGCAGAGGACGTCTCACAAATACTTCAACTAGAAATGACTGACCTACACTGCTATATCCGCCTGAAGGACCGCTTTCTTATGTGTAAAACTTTGGATGACTTTTACAGCTGTCTTCCATGAGAGAAATATCCTCTTTTGCACAAGCACGAGGCCAAAGTTCTCTCAATGTTTGGTTCCACGTATATTTTTGAGCGCTTTTCCTCTCTTTTAAAGCTTGCTAAAACTAAGAACCGTTTATTCCTTGGCGATAACAATTTGACCAATTCTTTGAGGTTAGCAGTCTCACGGAATATTGTACCAAGCCTAGACAAAATTGTTTCCTCGAGAAAGAAAAACTTGTAAAATGTTAATCGTCTCCTTTAACAATGTTGACTGTAAGAATTAAAGAGCTTTATAACCTTAAATAACACGTGAGGCAATACTAACCTTACGACTTATCTTAGAAGAGAGATTAAGAAAAGGCGAACCTACGTTTCTAGCATTTGTAGACTTAGAGAAAGCTTTTGACAATGTTAAGTGGAATACTCTCTTTCAAATTCTGAAGGTGGCAGGTATAAAACACAGGGAGCGAAAGGCTATTTACAATTTGCACAGAAATCAGATGGCAGTTATAAGAGTCGAGGGGCATGAAAGGGAAGCAGTGGTTGGGAAAGGAGTGAGTTAGGGTTGTAGCCTCTCCCCGATGTTATTCAAACTGTATATTGAGCAAGCAGTAAAGGAAACAAAAGAAAAGTTCGGAGTAGGTATTAAAATTCGTGGAGAAGAAGTAAAAACTTTGAGGTTCACCGATGACATTGTAATTCTGTCAGAGACAGCAAAGGACTTGGAAGAGCAGTTGAACGGAATGGACAGTGTCTTGAAAGGAGGATATAAGATGAACATCAACAAAAGCAAAACGAGGATAATGGAATGTAGTCGAATTAAATCGGGTGATGCTGAGGGAATTAGATTAGGAAATGAGACACTTAAAGTAGTAAAGGAGTTTTGCTATTTAGGGAGTAAAATAACTGATGATGGTCGAAGTAGAGAGGATATAAAATGTAGACTGGCAATGGCAAGGAAATGGTTTCTGAAGAAGAGAAATTTGTTAACATCTAGTATAGATTTAAGTGTCAGGAAGTCGTTTCTGAAAGTATTTGTATGGAATGTAGCCATGTATGGAAGTGAAACATGGACGATAACCAGTTTGGACAAGAAGAGAATAGAAGCTTTCGAAATGTGGTGCTACAGAAGAATGCTGAAGATAAGGTAGGTAGATCACGTAACTAATGAGGAGGTATTGAATAGGATTGGGGAGAAGAGAAGTTTGTGGCACAACTTGACTAGAAGAAGGGATCGGTTGGTAGGACATGTTTTGAGGCATCAAGGGATCACAAATTTAGCATTGGAGGGCAGCGTGGAGGGTAAAAATCGTAGAGGGAGACCAAGAGATCAATACACTAAGCAGATTCAGAAGGATGTAGGTTGCAGTAGGTACTGGGAGATGAAGAAGCTTGCACAGGATAGAGTAGCATGGAGAGCTGCATCAAACCAGTCTCAGGACTGAAGACCACAACAACAACAACGTACAAAACAGCAAACTAAGGATCCGATTTCTAAACACTGAAAAGGGATACAAAAAATTGTAGCACGAAGTATAACAAAAAATACTTAATTGTAACTACAAACAGTAAGAATGAGACTCTATATCCCTTACATAAAATTAATTCTAAAATAGAATATTTTGTTTACGTTAGATCTGACCGCGGGACAGTCCAGCGCAGAGCAGTGCTGTACGGTCTCACTCGCTCTCTCTCTCTCTCTCTCTCTCTCTCGCTCGCTCGCTCCTACGCCGACACTAGCGACACACGGTCGCGGACGGGGCGCTGAACTACACTGCCTTGCGCCCGCGGGGCGCGGGCGCCCCTTGCGGGCGCATTCCTTGGATGAGCCTACTCTAAGTCTTCTCTACCAGCAGAGAAAGGCGCGCGAAGAACATTGCTTTACCATTGGTCAGTTTACTCAGCAGCCAATAGCACAACAACACTCTCCCGCGTCAGTCCACGCTTTTCATCAATAACCAATCGCAAAATAGTAATCCTAACGACTGCACTTTTTGCCGACGTAATTATCTAATTTGCTGAAGTTTTGATTATGCATAAAGTTATTTACTATTGTTATTTACACGTGAATTAACTTTCCCTTTTACTATAAACTTACTTCACAAACCTATTCTACAAAAATCCCCCTTGTCGTTATCCATACTTCTTCGAAATGTTCCCACACTAAATCCCACCACATAACTCGTTAAACAATTATCTTCATATTAACCTTAAGCCACACTCACGTATCATTCATACTGCTGAAACACATTTATAACATTTTACATACACAAATAGACATAATAACAATTTAAGAAAATACTAGAACACTTTATGAAAAACATTCTATTACTTTAGTGCACTCTAGTGGGCACAATCGAAACTGAAATCACTGTCCCCCTATCCAATATTGTCCTCTATCGGCTGATACATAAACTACGTGCGCGTCCAGTTTCGCATCACTATCTGTCACTGCCCAGCTCTGAGACAGTCGTGTGAAGTTAGCACCCCTTTTTCGAGAAATATATATTTTTTCAGAGTTCTTGATAGATATGCCATAGTTCTAGAGTTCTTTGTACAAAATTTCAATAGTTCTGCAGAATTTAGCAAACAAAACAACAATACTCGAAAAAATTTTCGTACCAAAAACATTCTTTGTCAATTTTCGCAAAAATTAAATTCGTAGAACAGTTCTGAGGACAGTTCTGAACAGAGCCCCGATAGTTCTACCGAAAATCCAAATAACATTTTTTTGTCTAGCTAATAGTTTGCGAGATAATTGCAATTTAAGGAGAAAATCTTTTCACTTACTGTGAAGTTGGCACCCTTTTTTTTCATAAATGTATGTTTTTTTCAGAGTTCTTGATAGATATGGCATAGTTCTAGAGTTCTTTGTACAAAATTTCAATAATTCTGCAGAATTTAACGAAGAAAACAACAGTACTCGTAAAAATTGTGGTATAAAAACAATTGTTTGTCGATTTTCGCAAAAAGTAAATTCGTACAGCAGTTCTGAGGGCAGTTCTGAACAGAACCCCAATAGTGCTACCGAATATCCTAATAACAGTTTTTTGTGCAGCTAATAGGTTACGAGATAATTGAAATTTAAGGAGGAAACCTCTTCACTTACTGTGAAGTTGGCACCCTTTTTTCTCGGAAATATATATTTTTTCAGAGTTCTTGATAGAAATGCCATAGTTCTAGAGTTCTTTGCACAAAATTTTAATAGTCCTGCACAATTTAGCGAAGAAAACAACAATACTCGAAAAAAATTTCGTATAGCTAATATTCTTTATTAATTTTCCCAAAAAGTAAATTCATACAACAGTTCTCAGTGCAGTTCTGAACAGAACACCAAGAGCTCTATCGAAAATCCTAATAACATCTTTTTGTGGTGATGATAGTTTATACGGTAACTGCTTTGTGTTTGACCCACTGTCTCCACAGAAAAACATAAATTCGTACAACAGTTTTGATGAACATTTCTGGATAACTCCGCAAGACTTCTATCGATAGTCATAATAACAATTTTTGTGGTTATAATAGTTTGTAACATAATTGATTAATTGTGGAGCTCACTTACTCTACAAAAAAATTACGTCTATTCGTACGTTCTGGTGACAGCTCTGGATAGCATTGTAAGAGTTCTATCGAACATACTAGTAACATATTCTGTGCAGGTAATTGTTTACGTAGTAACTGCATTTAATAAGGAATGCTTATGAGCATTTCCCGTGACGTTTGCACCACTTTTACGAGAAATATACATTTTTTTCATAGTTCTTGATACGTATGCAATAGTTCTAGATTTCCCTGCTCAAAACACGAATAGTTCTGCAGAATTTCGAGAAGAAGACAATAACTCTGCAAAATTTTGGTATGGTAAAAAATTATTTGTCAGTTTGGTAAAAATAAATTTGTATAACAGTTCTGTTGGCAGTTCTGGATAGCACCCGAAGAGTTGTATTGAACATGATAAGAACATTTTTGTGGCGATAATAGTTTATACGATAATTGTTTTACTCTGATACTCCCTTTCTCTGCGAAAGCAAAATTCGTAGAATAGTTCTGATGACAGTTAGCAGTTACGTCCCATAAGATGTCACACACTTTTGAACATTTGAACATTTAATTTGGGCGCTGCAGTTTCCGTAGAAACTCGTTTATGTAATATCTTTGAAGAAACTGTCGACTGTCGTACGTGCAGGAAAAATGTTTACAAGGCATAAAACAATATCAGAATGCTTTTCAACAGTTGCAATATGTTTTAAAGGTGGAGTAAAAATGGTTCAAATGCATCTGAGCACTATGGGACTTAACTTCTGAGGTCATCAGTAGCCAAGAACTTAGAACTACTTAAACCTAACTAACCTAAGGAGACCACACTCATCCATGCACGAGGCAGGATCCGAACCCGCGACCGGAGCGGTCGCGTCGTTCCAGACTGTAGCGCCTAGAACCGCTCGCCCACTCCAGCCGGCCGGACGTAGTAAAGATTAAAAACAATGAGCAGAAGAGGCATCAAAACTAGGAACAACATGAAAATTGTGCTGGTATGGGCGGACAGGCAACATGTCACATAAACTGAAAAAGCTGCTGAAAGCATGAGAAAGGAGGTCAGAGTAACAAAGAAAAGAAGCAAAACTAAAGAAAATGAAAAGGACATGAAAGATAACAACAAGATTATGGAGCAGGAATGGTTTGCAATGTCGTCATTGAGAAGAAAATGACATACAAATCTTTAGTTTCAATTTTCTGCAATCAATGTGTTTGCATACAGAGATACTGTTACCAGTATCTCATCAACTATTAAAGCTACATAAACAAAGCTATGAATAAATAATAATATACTGCTTGCCTACACATGAACCACATTATTCAACAATGGATTAAATATTTTAAGCGGCAGTATGTCACATTATGTTCTTAAATTATTAGGACAAAGAATTGACTCTTAAAATATATTGTTTTTAAACTAATCAAAACATGAAACTGGTAAATATTGAAGCTTCCTGGCAGATTAAAACTCTGTGCCCGACCGAGACTCGAACTCGGGACCTTTGCCTTTCGCGGGCAAGTGCTCTACCATCTTTTTTTTACCTTTTTTCCATTATTAAAACAACCATATATGTACATAAGCACAAAAACAAATTATTGAAGTGCTGGAACTGATTCAACACGAATTGTATCCTACAATAGACTGAATAACACATTTCAATATAGTGCCATTTGTAAGCTTACAAAATAGAACATAAATAGTAAACTGACAATAGCCTCTTCAGTCCAGACAGAGACATAGATCCAAAACGCAAACATATATATAATTGATTGTCTTAACTGGAATGACAGTTCTGTCATTTGATTCATAACCGTCCAAACTCAAAGTCATTTGGAGCACACAAACGGATAACAAGAGATGCACAGGAACATAAATTATGAAAACGTCATAATGAAGTTAATAACACCATTGAGAAGTCGGGAGTAGTCCTAGGAACTGGTATAACCCCTTATTCGTTGTGTATTTTGTTCGCTACATAGTCTTGCAAGTGATTTGTGTCCTTACCGGCATCAAGAATTACCCTACGCCTTGTTTTTCAAAAATTATGTCTAACATGTTAGCGAACATCTTCCTGAAATTTGGGTAATGTTTCATCTTCCAGCGTGCCGTTCTCATGCAAGCCTCGAAACTAATGAGATTATCTTCACTATTGTGCATGATGATATATGTCACCATGTTTCCTAACAGCCACATAACGGTGTTGTTCTTGGTGGCGGGAAAATGTTTCGCGTCCGGCCATAGCAGGATGTCGGTGCAGTGGCTGGCTGGGCTGCTGCGAGTAATCAGGCCCAGCCTCTGCTGCACCCATTTCCAGTTTATGAGATGGCCGCCACAAGTGAAGCGATGGCGTAAGGTGTCGACCAGACCACAGAGGACGCATTTATCACCGTCACATAAGCCGATTCTATGCAACCTTTCATTAGTGGGTATAACATCGTTTACCACTTTATACCATGTGGACGCCACCTCAGCAGTGTGGATGGGTAAACTTATGTTGTCCCAAACTGCCTTCCAATGAACACTCGGGTATTTAAGTTTAATGGGATTCCGGACTATTGGAGATGTCCATCTTCTTAATAACAGGTGCGTCGTCGGTAAATCCTGCGTGAAATAATGTCCAACAATATAGCTTACTTCAAGAAAAAACTTCTTGACATGTCGTAGTTTGTAATGTATTTTACCTACATCAATGGGTGGATGCGTATCGGTGGGTTGTAAGGTTCGGAAGAGCCAACTGGTTACGCTGAGAGGTTCCTTGTCCTACAAATGGGTGATTCGTTTAATATATAACGCAGTACACTTTCGATTAATGCCAGGCATGTTTAGTCCGCCGGCCTGTCTGGACTGCTGAGGAGTCGTATGCGTTGGAGAATGTTAACGGACCACCGACCATCTGAGCTACCGAAGCACGACTCACGCCCAGACTCACAGCCTTACTTCTGCCAGTATCTCGTCTCCTACCTTCCAGACTTTACAGAAGCTCTCCTGCGAACCTTGCAGAACTAGCACTCCTGAAAGAAAGGATATAGCGGAGACATGGCTTAGCCACAGCCTGGGGGATGTTTCCAGAATGAGATTTTCACTCTGCAGCGGAGTGTGCGCTGATACGAAACTTCCTGGCAGATTAAAACTGTGTGCCCGACCGAGACTCGAACTCGGGACCTTTGCCTTTCGCGGGCAAGTGCTCTACCATCTGAGCTACCGAAGCACGACTCACTTCGTAAGGTATTATTCAGTGTGTTCTCAGAATTATCAAGGATATGATTGCTTTTGGGGTTTGTTATCTTCAGCTTCTTATTTTTTCCTCTCCAGTTTTCTTCTTCATGGTAAGGCAATGATGCTTCAGTTGGTTTGTGCTTCACAGCTAGCTTTGAATCTTGTTTTCCCATCATAAGTGGCGCTAACAGTTTTGTTTCCTCACGCAGCCACTTCAAATGTTGGAAAATGAATTTGACTACTCGTAAAGGCAGCTTGTCAAAGACCATTGTCATTAATTTTGAAAATTATCCTTCAGTCTCTGCTGACGAACGAATAGATAGAGGAATGTGGAAAGAAGGATACATCACAGCTGTCCACAGTGGTATATAGTACATCAACTCTTTCAGCGTCTCTGCAGCCTTAGGAATGTTGAACGGATTCACATAAAAGAGATTGTCATCCTTAGTCTGATTCGCGATGACTTCAGCCTCATTGTAGATACGTTTTGCCCTATCAATCCACGCGTCTGCAGTAGATTCCTTAGAGTTCAAAATTGATTCCAAAAGACAGTTATCATTGTTTTCAACATCATCAGTTTTCTTGTCATCATTTTTCTTTTCGTCATTATATGAATGACGTGGACCACCTCTGATAATGTTATTAAGGTGGCGCTGATGTTCCATTGATGAATATTCTTGACTGCACTCAACAATACCAAGATGTTCACTCAACGCAACAACCAAAAGTGAGCGCAAAGCACTTTCAATATCACAAAAATCTGTCATCATGTAAATACGGGCCAAAACTCGAAGATAAAGTTGTCTGACTTGTGATTTACCTCTTGAGAAGCATTTCCACCTCGAAATCATGACCATAAAATGTTTTAAATCATCCTCAAACAACACGAGGGTAGAATTACTCTTTCATGCAAAACAATATGACTGTAACACCTATTCAAATAATCTGTTAAGTTCGAGCAATTGGCTATTGCTCTAGAAATGGCAACCAACAAAGCCTTACCAAAATCAGTTACCATGATTTTTGGTCTGGGAGCTCCAGATCTGACGATTTCCACAAAGAAATATGACAAGAATGATGCGTCATGCCTAGAGGATATCATCTGATAAGTTGGGCAACTGATTGATGATCCATTGACGATATTTGGATCTTTACTAGTTACATTTACTTCACGGATGCACATGTACTGATACAGGTATATGTAGTTTGACTTAATTTCCACACAGTCAGCCCTGTTTGACAGATCCCCAAATCGTAAAATAACTCGAAATGCAACGCCACCTGTACCATCTACTGAATCGTATACACTGCTATTGATTTGATGACAATATTTGTGCAACTGACTTTGATCTTTCAGCCAACATATACAGAAGAATGGGTCCAATCCGACTGCGTGAATTTCGTCCCAATGAGTTGTATCTTTTGCGATTTGCAGGTTTTCAACAGGCATTCTAGTTATTATAGCAAATCGTTTGTCCCTTTCCTCTTCTTTAGCCTTTCTCAAGACATCAGCATTTGGTAAATTTGGAGGAATCATGTCTCCGAAAGACATATTTTTCGCTTCATAATTCCGCCAAAGAGCTGCAGGCATCCTGTTAAAACCAATTTAGTAGCTACCTGTTGTCTTCTCGTGCCACGAAGTTGTCTTCTTTTCAGGTGATTTCTGTCGTTTGAAAAGTTTGAAAGTCTGCCCTTTTTTGCTTCCTCAGAGCAATCCCTTCGAAAATGGCTCAGCATTCTGTACATCTTCCTTTGATCTTCAAGAAGTACTTTTAACCTGAACTTTCACACACTTTCGCGTATTTGAAAGAAAAGGCACATGGAATTTTGTGATGTTCATAAATTTTATCACCCATCTAATCGGTCCATTTCCCTATTTCCAGTTTTGAAGGCTTTCCAAGTTTCCTCTTTGTTGTTTTATGATAGACCATTTTTCTGCTGACAGTAGTAAGTCGAATTGTTTTGTCATGTCCTTGTTGCACGAAGAACCAAAAACATTCCACGACTCATCTTTGCTGTCGTCGTCTTTTTCTTCAACGAAACATTTCAGCCTGAAAGTGTTTCTAACAAAAGTAAGCAGATCATGACCATCTTCTTTAATGGTTGTGTAAATATGTTTGAAGACATTTTCGAGCCGACGTCGGCCATGGCAACGGACAGTTTTTGGAAGACCGGATGAGAAGGAGTGAATTGAATGCTTCTATCATCGATTACTTTAAATTCCTCCATGCTGAGAAGACGTTTCAATTCTGGTAGATTGTACATTTTTAAGGGTATTACCGTTCATAAATATCACTTACACAACAGCACCGACTGCACAACAGGCACCGACTGCACAAGAGCTCTGACTGAACGAGCATATTTATGATTCCCATGAGAGTGAGTAGTATTGTTACTTTTAGTCATTAGGAGCAGATCAAGGAGCGAAATGCAGCGCCGGCGGGCGGCTTCACACGACGCGACGCGCTCCACACAAAAAGTGCAGCTGTTGTTGTCATTAGCTTTGATGCTACCCCGAGAAGCTTTGATGCTACCTCTATTGTTACTGCTACACTGACGTCATTTGCCGATTGTTTAAAACACGCAGTTCACATGTTCATTGTTTCCAGATTCAGTGCCACGACTCTTGCATTGTTGCTGTGCTTTGTTTATTATTGTTTGGTTTTGAGAGGTCTCAGGGACGTATCATAGTTTTCATTATCCTTCCAGCCGCCCCATCTGTTCAGATTGACACATGACGAAATTTTCTGTAAATTACTTTTCAACAGTTTGCAGTATTGGCGCCTTGTCGTTAATAGCTTCCCTTCTCCGTATGCTTTTCATTGTTGTGTGATTCTGTAAATTACTTGTGAACAACTGGTAGCACTGGCGCCTTCTCGTTATAGCTTCCTTTCTCTGTATGCCTTTCATTGTTTTATGATTCAGTATCGATGCTAATCCACTGTGCCCTTTCGTATTTCATTTCAGCAATTGATTTATTTGTTTATCAACGTAGTAAGTAGTACAAAGCTAATCCAGAATGTTAAATGCACCTAAATTCTGTTTGAACTGTTTAACCGTCAGTGTCTGCTGTCTGAAAGTCAAATATAAAATTAATACACTGTGCCTGGTTGCGTTATTTTATAGGAATTTTATTATTTTGAGTGGGATGTATTAGATCATGTTGAAGAAATCCAAAGCATACAGTTCAAAGAGGATAATAGAGCTATGTGGACCCATAGGCGCAGCCAAAGTAGGCTTTGTGATGCTGTAATTGCCTCATAGATGATATTTGTCTATTGTTGTTTTGTATTCCAATCAGCATTCTGAGAGCATCAAAGCTTCGTTTCAGCGTGAGAGAGGGGTAAAATCAGTAGATGTTATTGAACTGAAAGCCTTCATCAGTCTCTTTTTTTTAATTGTTGTTAACAAAAGCAACACATAAAGCCTGGAAGATCTGTGTGGATCTGGTGGGGATGGCACTGAAAAATTTCACCTCGCAAATGAACATAAAACGTTTCAAATTTATTGTGGAGTGCCTTAGATTTTACAGTCGCGCTATTTGTAATGAAAGGAGACAATTAGACAAGCTAACAGCAATTCGAGAAATATTTACTGTGTTTGTACGCAGCTACCAGAAATTGGAGAAAATGTTACAGTAGACAAGAAGCTGGAAGGATTCTGTGGAAGGTACAGCTTTCGCCAGTATGTACCTATCAAAACAAACAAGTATGGATTTAAAATCTATACTTTTGTGGATTCTTAAGTATTTTAGCTGTACAATTTGGAAATAAACGCTGTGTTGAACCAGAAGGTTTTACCAACTGAGCAACAAACATTTTGATGTTGTTCTGTGACTGTGTAAACCTATATATCAGTCAGGTCGAAATGTGAAAGCGGACAACTGGTTTACTAGTACTAGAATGATAATAGAGCTATGAAGGGAGAACTTTTCTTTTGTTGGCACGATGAAGAAAAACAACCGTGACATTTCTCTAGAGTTTGCTATCAGTAAAATAAGGGCTGCCCACAGTTCCTTTTTTGGCTTCCATAAGACTGAGCTCTACTTTCCTCCGTACCTAAAAAGGGGGAGTGTGTGATCCTGGCATCACGTTTGCATGAAGATAATTCGATATATGCTGACACTGTAGATAAATGGAAGCCATCCATCGAAGATGTTACAATAGCGTTAAGTGTGGTATTTTCACAGCGGATAAGCTGAATGCTTTATACAACGCTGCAAGAAATGTGCACCGCTGGTCAATGGTTATATTTTTGTAATGATCAGTACCGTTTCAATCTATGCACAAGTGATTAATTGTGGCAACAGTAAGAACAGTATCAGAAGGAAAGGGTTCCTGAATCAGCTATGTTATACATTGTTGTTTTCTTCGCTATATGCTGCAGAACTATTCAAATTTTGTACAAAGAACTCTAGAACTATGCCATATCTATCAAGAACTCTGAAAAAAATATACATTTCTGAAAAAAAGGGTGCCAACTTCACAGTAAGTGAAAAGATTTTCTCCTTAAATTGCAATTATCTAGCAAACTATTAGCTGCACAAAAAAATGTTATTTGGATTTTCGATAGAACTAGTGGGGCTCTATTCAGAACTGTCCTAAGAACTGTTGTACAAATTTACTTTTTGCGAAAATTGACAAAAAATGGTTTCTATACCACAATTTTTACGAGTACTGTTGTTTTCTTCGCTAAATTCTGCAGAACTACTGAAATTTCATGCAAAGAACTCTAGAACTATGACTTATCTATCAATAACCCTGAAAAAAACATACATTTCTGAAAAAAGGGTGCCAACTTCACAGTAAGTGAAAAGATTTTCTCCTTAAGTTGCAATTATCTCGCAAACTATTAGCTGCACAAAAAAAATGTTACTTGGATTTTCGATAGAACTCTTGGAGTTCTGTTCAGAACTGTGCTCAGAACTCTTCTACTTATTTACATTATGCGGAAATTGACAAAGAATGTTTTCGATACGAAAACCGAGCGAGGTGGCGCAGTGGTTAGCACACTGGACTCGCATTCGGGAGGACGACGGTTCAATCCCGTCTCCGGCCATCCTGATTTAGGTTTTCCGTGATTTCCCTAAATCGCTTCAGGCAAATGCCGGGATGGTTCCTTTGAAAGGGCACGGCCGATTTCCTTCCCCATCCTTCCCTCACCCGAGCTTGCGCTCTGTCTCTAATGACCTCGTTGTCGACGGGACGTTAAACACTAACATCCTCCTCCTCCTCCTCGATACGAAATTTTTTTCGAGTATTGTTGTTTTCTTCGTTACATTCTGCAGAACTATCGAAATTTTGTGCAAAGAACTCTAGAACTATGGCTCATCTAACAAAAACTGTGAAAAAATGTATATTTCTCGAAAAAGGGGTGCTAACTTCACACGACTCTCTGAGACACATCTCCCACTTAACCGCCTCCAAGGCAGGATCGGTATAGGGCGCTACGCCTCAAAGGTCGTTGTTAACGCAATGAGAAGTTTAATAAGCACTTGATGTACGAAGTTTTGTACTGACGAACAAACTGTCAATTCTGTTGCGTAAGAAGCAAACTGACATACATGCAAGGTAATTAAGCTGCTCCTACCTATTGGTTTTATGCAACATGCAACACCTTCAAATAACCCAGACGAAATTTTCATATTCTCTCGCTCGCAACACGCAAAATGTTAAGTCCTACAGGAAAATGATCAAGACGTTTTGTGAGAAATTTAACGTAGCTATATTTTGTACTGGGATACGTTTCCACTAGAGGCCATAGTTTTCGAATTAATCAAGAAAAAACGTGCAAAAGTGACCTCCAAACGCGGTTTCTTGAATAAATCGAAAAACGTGGCTTCCAAAGAAAACGACTCGTAGTACAAAATGTTGTTGGTGTTGTGGTCTTCAGTCCTGAGACTGGTTTGATGCAGCTCTCCATGCTACTCTATCCTGTGCAAGCTTTTTCATCTCCCAGTACCTACTGCAACCTACATCCTTCTGAATCTGCTTAGTGTATTCATCTCTTGGTCTCCCCCTACGATTTTTACCCTCCACGCTGCCTCCAATACTAAATTGGTGATCCCTTGATGCCTCAGAACATGTCCTACCAACCGATCCCTTCTTCTGGTCAAGTTGTGCCACAAACTTCGCTTCTCCCCAATCCTATTCAATACTTCCTCATTAGTTATGTGATCTACCCATCTAATCTTCAGCATTCTTCTGTGGCACCACATTTTGAAAGCAAGCAGTAAAGGAAACAAAAGAAAAATTCGGAGTAGGTATTAAAATTCATGGAGAATTAATAAAAACTTTGAGGTTCGCCGATGACTTTGTAATTCTGTCAGAGACAGCAAAGGACTTGGAAGAGCAGTTGAATGGAATGGACAGTGTCTTGAAAGGAGGATATAAGATGAACATCAACAAAAGCAAAACAAGGATAATGGAATGTAGTCTAATTAAGTCGGGTGATGCTGAGGGAATTAGATTAGGAAATGAGGCACTTAAAGTAGTAAGGGAGTTTTGCTATTTGGGGAGCAAAACAACTGATGATGGTCGAAGTAGAGAGGATATAAAATGTAGGCTGGCAATGGCAAGGAAAGCGTCTCTGAAGAAGAGAAATTTGTTAACATCCAGTATTGATTTAAGTGTCAGGATGTCATTTCTGAAAGTATTCGTATGGAGTGTAGCCATGTATGGAAGTGAAACATGGACGATAAATAGTACAAAATGTAACTACGTTAAAGTCCCTACAAAAATGTCCTGTTCATTTTTTCGGTACGGTTAATAGTTTGCCAATAGCGAGTGAGAGAATACGAAAAATGTAGCGCTTCGTTTTTGAAGGCGATGTGGGTCGTATAAACATGAAACGTAGGGGAGGCTGAATCAGCACCTATACACAAAGTGTCGCCCCTGAGTTAATAGTCGTATTTTCTCTGGTGTTTCAGCAGACGTCTGCAGTTTTGTTTTTGCAACGTGTAGCTGGAATCAGCCAGGACGAATACTTCGCATCAAGCCTTTCATGCAACGACAGTGCCGACGGAAAACGCCGATTCTTCTTCCCGTCACAAACGAAATGGTTTTTGATGTGGAATTTTAGTTACCTATTCGGTTGAGTGGTGCCAAATTAGTCTATAACAATACTCAATTTAGCGTTAAGTATTAACAAAGACAGAAAAAGAAGAATAACCAGTATTAAAGAAGCGACTGAAGGCGTAGAAGTCAGCGCGAGCCGGGAAGATGGTGTTGCTACTGGTGAGCTGGTCATTCTTCGCAAATTGCTATCTTTGCTAAGACGTATCGCTGAATCCAATATCGCATTAGACTTCTTTGAGACCACTCTACCGAATCGGTTGGTAAAATCCACGTTAAAAATCATTTTCTTTGCAATAGGAAACAACCTTCTAGTGAATGATCCCTTGCCTGCAAGTCGCTGGAATATCAATAATATTATCTTGGAACTCTTCCATTTGGTCCGTGTCTGCATAGAAAAACGGTAATATCACAAACTGAGTCCGCCCTGATACTTAACACCTTGCTATTTGCTTATTTCTCTTATTATCCCAAACTACATTCCTGGAAATGGAAAAAAGAACACATTGACACCGGTGTGTCAGACCCACCATACTTGCTCCGGACACTGCGAGAGGGCTGTACAAGCAATGCTCACACGCACGGCACAGCGGACACACCAGGAACCACGGTGTTGGCCGTCGAATGGCGCTAGCTGCGCAGCATTTGTGCACCGCCGCCGTCAGTGTCAGCCAGTTTGCCGTGGCATACGGAGCTCCATCGCAGTCTTTAACACTGGTAGCATGCCGCGACAGCATGGACGCGAACCGTATGTGCAGTTGACGGACTTTGAGCGAGGGCGTATAGTGGGCATGTGGGAGGCCGGGTGGACGTACCGCCGAATTGCTCAACACGTGGGGCGTGAGGTCTCCACAATACATCGATGTTGTCGCCAGTGGTCGGCGGAAGGTGCACGTGCCCGTCGACCTGGGACCGGACCGCAGCGACGCACGGATGCACGCCAAGACCGTAGGATCCTACGCAGTGCCGTAGGGGACCGCACCGCCACTTCCCAGCAAATTAAGGACACTGTTGCTCCTGGGGTATTAGCGAGGACCATTCGCAACCGTCTCCATGAAGCTGGGCTACGGTCCCGCACACCGTTAGGCCGTCTTCCGCTCACGCCCCAACATCGTGCAGCCCGCCTCCAGTGGTGTCGCGACAGGCGTGAATGGAGGGACGAATGGAGACGTGTCGTCTTCAGCGATGAGAGTCGCTTCTGCCTTGGTGCCAATGATGGTCGTATGCGTGTTTGGCGCCGTGCAGGTGAGCGCCACAATCAGGACTGCATACGACCGAGGCACACAGGGCCAACACCCGGCATCATGGTGTGGGGAGCGATCTCCTACACTGGCCGTACACCACTGGTGATCGTCGAGGGGACACTGAATAGTGCACGGTACATCCAAACCGTCATCGAACCCATCGTTCTACCATTCCTAGACCGGCAAGGGAACTTGCTGTTCCAACAGGACAATGCACGTCCGCATGTATCCCGTGCCACCCAATGTGCTCTAGAAGGTGTAAGTCAACTACCCTGGCCAGCAAGATCTCCGGATCTGTCCCCCATTGAGCATGTTTGGGACTGGATGAAGCGTCGTCTCACGCGGTCTGCACGTCCAGCACGAACGCTGGTCCAACTGAGGCGCCAGGTGGAAATGGCATGGCAAGCCGTTCCACAGGACTGCATCCAGCATCTCTACGATCGTCTCCATGGGAGAATAGCAGCCTGCATTGCTGCGAAAGGTGGATATACACCGTACTAGTGCCGACATTGTGCATGCTCTGTTGCCTGTGTCTATGTGCCTGTGGTTCTGTCAGTGTGATCATGTGATGTATCTGACCCCAGGAATGTGTCAATAAAGATTCCCCTTCCTGGGACAATGAATTCACGGTGTTCTTATTTCAATTTCCAGGAGTGTAGTTTCGGCGACAAATATCACCATCATCAGTGGGTTTTTTTTAATCTAAAGCATGCAGAAAATGGTATGTTTGTACAAACACAGTAAAACATTATTACATTTTTACAAATCGTCTTTTGAAATATAGTTTGATATTGATATTTTCATACTACCTTATATATTGCATGCTACAGCATGTTATAAGCAATTATTGGCGCTGTTTGTGACATATTTTCTGTGCTCTTATTTTTTCTGTTGCTGTCTTTTTACTTAGCGAACATCATGTCATCTGCAACCATGTGAGCGGCTGTTAGTAAACAAATACTCGAAGGTGAACTTCGTATGTCAGCATTATATACTTGGCGTTGTGGTAGTGTTGTGGAATGTCACAAACAGCGCCAAAAATTGCTCAAAACATGCTGTAGAATACAATATACAAGGTAGTATGAAAATATCAATATAAAACTATATGTCAAAAGACGATTTGTAAAAATGTGATAATGTTTTACTGTGTTTGTACAACCATACCATTTTCTGCATGTTTTAGATTTTATAAAAACCACTGATGATGGTGATATTTGTCGCCGAAACTAGTTTGGGATAATAAAGAAATAAACGAATAACAAGGTGTTTTGCATCAAGGCGGACTCAATTTGTGATATTACCGCTGGAATATCTTGGGTAGGAGAATGAAATTCTCACTCGCCTGTGAAGAGCGTTTCATTTTTGTAACCTCTACATCTATATTCCTCAATCTATTGTGAAGTGCATATCTGACCTCACATGATACCACGTGCATAGGCTCCTCTCCTCCCCATTCGCGTTTGGATCTTGCTCAGAATTACTGCTTAAATGCCTCTGAAAGCCCTGAGTTGGTCACAGGAATTAAAATTATGAGGATTAAGTATATTCCTAGGTTCTCCACTACCATTCTTGAAACTCTGTAAGAAGGCTTTCGCTGGGTAAGCGGCATCTATCTCGGAGAGTCTGCTATTCATGTTTTATAACATTTGTGCAGCGCTTTCCCGTGAATCGAACGAATCTGTAACCTTTCTTACCGTCCTTCTTTCTTTCGAAGTCTGACGTATCAGCTGCATCAGCCTGCTCCACAGCAACATGCTGGCCAAAGGTAACCTCTAATCGTCTCCAGTTTGTCACACTTAAGATGCGTCACAGTCTGGACATTCAGCCCTGTATAGCCCGATCCCTAGTAGGGATTTCAGCTTTGAGGTTGAATAACAAGTGCACTGTTTTTGTTCTGCTAGTTTTTGAATATTTCTAACTAATTTTCGGCTTATTGGGCCATATTTAGGAAACAACTGTTTAGCGTGTGGAAAGGACACTATTTCTTAGGTAACCAAATATTATAAGTAAAGATACAATCTGCTTACACAGAAAGCTGATCACCAGACATTTTTTAATGTTGAAATTAAACTTTAAGTTAAAAAAGCAAGATCGGTACACAACATTCTGTGGAAAGGGATTGTGTCTTTGCCTGCAATGTTTAGTTATCTGCGAACTAGTGTCACTCGCAGACGTTAGTCAGTTGTTTCCTGAAAATGGCCCAATAGGCCGGAAACTAGTTACAAATAAACAAAACTCAGTAGAACAATAGCAAAAATGTTCAAATGTGTGTGAATTCCTAAGGGACCAAATTGCTGAGGTCATCGGTCCCTAGACTTACACACTACTTTAACTGATGACTTATGCTAAGAAGCACCCACGCCCGACGGAGGACTCGGTCCTCCGGCGGGAGGGGCCGTGCAATCCGTGACTTGGCGCCCTAAACCGCGCGGCCACTCCGCGTGGCAGAACAACAGCATTGTACTTGTTATAGTGGTCTTTTAAAATCAGATGCACTGCTCGTAACATAACGTTTCCAGGAAAACGCGCCTGAAATCTGTACTATTTATCTCAAACTTCAAATGACTCAAATCGACATGCACTGAATTTAAAGTCGAGGATGATCTGATGCAGTGTGAGAATTTAATTTTAAGTGAAATTTGATTACAGCAACTCCGAAATAGTAAGTTTTAACAAAGAGCGCTCATACGATAAAGTTTCAAAACAAACATTAATCTCTACGTTAAATTTAATCAGTACAAAAAAGGTACCAAAGCTAACTTCCAATGACTTAAAATCGGATAAGGTTATGTACATATTTTGCTACACGCAAAATGAAGACACAATCAAGCTTTACAGAATAGATTGCAAGAAGCTCCTCGCCGGTACCAAATCAATAGCCGTCTCTCAATCAAAGGGAACAGAAGCCTGACATTTATAAACAATGACGTGAACGGTTCTTGGTACTACTACACGCCAAATTTCAATTACACACGCACAGCGAGCACGTCTTTTAACTGATCGCAGCCCGTTGCCAAAAAAATGTGAGTTGAGCGTCCGTAGACGGAGCTTAAGTTAGCTTCAAGTTAACCACTAATCCCAACGACTCACTGAGGCACGAAGCAGATCGCCAAACACAACGTCGCGATAATGCGACCAAGATCAGGAGTTAACTAGGAATCACCAGCAAACAGCGTGATTAGCCTTAAACAGAAAACCTCACCAGAAGTAATGGGTGTGGGGCCGTTCCAAAGGGTGCTGTTCTAATCTTATCGTTTGACGTCGTCCTTACACAAGCTAAAACACCGACTCGAAAGCCCTCACGGACGTCTTGAGCAGAAAATTTCATTTGCGGGACGCCACACCCAAATTACTGCCCCACAATAAGTGACCACAGGCCATCCATGCATTGCAATGTCGTTTCACTCACGTCCTGACGCTCAGAATACATCTACATCTACATGGATACTCTGCAAATCACATTTAGGAGCCTGGCAGAGGGTTCATTGAACCACCTTCACGATTTTTTATTATTCCTGTCCCGTATAGCAAGCCGAACGAATGAACACCTGTATCTTTCCTACGAGTTCTGATTTCACTTATTTTATCGCGGTGATCGTTTCTCCCTATGTAGGTCGGTGTCAACAAAATATTTTCGCATTCGGAGAGAATGTTGGTGATTGGCATTTAGTGAGAAGATTCTGTCGCAACGAAGAAAGTCTTTGTTTTAATGATGTCCAGCCCAAATCCTGTATCTTTTCCGTGACACTCTCTCCCATATTTCGCGATAATATAAAACGTGCTGCCCTTCTTTGAACTTTTTCGATGTACTCCGTCAATCCTATCTGGTAAAGATCCCACACCGGGCAGCAGTATTCTAAAAGAGGACGGACAAGCGTAGTGCAGGCAGTCTCCTTAGTAGATCTGTTACATTTTCTAAGTGTCCTGCCAATAAAACACAGTCTTTGGTTAGCCTTCCCCGCAACATTTTCTGTGTGTTCCGTCCAATTTAAGTTGTTCGTAATTGAAATTCCTTAGTATTAGTTGGATTTACGGCATTTAGATTTGACTGATTCATCGTGTAACCGAAGTTTAACAAATTCGTGTTAGCACTCAGGTGGATTCTCTCACCCTTTTCGTTATTTAGGGTCAACTGCCAATTTTCGCAACATTCAGATATCTTTTTTAAATCGTTTTGTGATTTTTTGATCTTCTGATGATTTTATTAGTCGATAAACGAAAGGGTAATCTGCAAAACAACCTAAGACGGCTGTTCAGATTGTCTCCCAAATAATTTATATAGATAAGGAACTGCAAAGGGCCTATAACACTGCCTTGGGGAACGCCAGAAATCACTTCTGTTTTAATTGATGATTTTCCGTCAGTTACTACGAATTGTGGCCTCTCTGACAGGAAATCACAAATCCAGTCGCATAACAGAGACGATATTCCATAAGCTCGCAATTTCACTACAAGCCGCTTTTGTGGTACAGTGTCAAAAACCTTCCGGTTCAAAATGGTTCAAATGGCTCTGAGCACTATGGGACTTAACATCTATGGTCATCAGTCCCCTACAACTTAGAACTACTTAAACCTAACTAACCTAAGGACATCACACAACACCCAGCCATCACGAGGCAGAGAAAATCGCTGACCCCGCCGGGAATCGAACCCGGGAACCCGGGCGTGGGAACCGAGAACTCTACCGCACGACCACGAGATGCGGGCAAAAAACCTTCCGGAAATCCAGAAATACAGAATCAATCTGAAATCTCAGTCAATAGCAATCAACACTTAATGCGAATAAAGAGCTAGTTGTGTTTCACAAGAACAATGTTTTCCAAATCCATGTTGACTGTGTGACAATAGACCGTTTTCTTCGAGGTAATTCACAATGTTTGAACACAATATATGTTCCAGAATTCTGCTACATACCGACGAGAATGACATGGGCCTCTAATAAAGTGGATTACTACTACTACCTTTCTTGAATATTGGTGTGAACTGTGCAACTTTCCAGTCGTTGGGTACTGATCTTTCGTCGAGCGAACGGTTGTATATAATTGTTAAGTATGGAGCTAATGCCTCAGTATACTCCGAAAGGAACCTAACTGGTATACAGTCTGCACCAGAAGACTTGCTTTTATTAAGTGATTTAAGTTGCTTCAACGAGGATATTTACTTCTACGTTATTCATGTTGGTAACTTTTCTTGATTTGAATTCTGGAATAGTTACTTCGTCTTCTTTTCTGAAGGCATCTAGGAAGGTTGTGTTTAGTAACTCTGCTTCGGCAGCACTGTACAATGCACAATGCAATCGCGGCAGGCGCTTTAGTTTCTTCAGAGCACCTTACTGCCCTCGCGCGGTGGTCGAGGAACAGAGCAAGTCCTAAGCAAAGATCTTCGACGTTAAAATATGGGTTCTAGCCGACCATGGCTCAACCTCCCCTCCTTAATCTGCAACCTGGCCTACTGAGTGTTGCGAGGTTCCCCACTCATCTCCGGCATCTTTAATCTAACTAATGTGGATCCTAACAGTTTTACCCGTGGCTGTCCTCTGTGCATAAAAGGTAACTCGGCAGAGTACGTCCACAATTTCATAGGCGCCGACGAAGCACGATAACATTCCTTTTAATCTCAGGGCCAGAAAATTTCTGACAAATATATCTTCTACCCTCAGTGAGACAGGCCTTCTTCCCTAATTTCCACTCTCCCTGTGATGAGCAAGCTGAATATTCTTCAAGCACCTAGCCCAGATCCTTCTGATCGATTCGGGGTGCACTTTCTCGGGAAGCAGTCATTAATACTACGTAAGTTAACGGAGGCGAGTTAAGGCGATATGCTAACATAAGCTCAGCTGGAGTGATTTTATGCGCTTCGTGGACCGCTGAGCTGAATGCAAAGTTCAGCCAACCCAATGATTTGTCCCAATTAGATTTAGAATTACCAATATAAATAATTAACGCCAACTCCAGATTTCCATTACTCTTCAGGTGAAGGATGGTTTCGGACAGTACGGGACAGTTGTTGCGGGATACGCTGTTTCAGCTACAAACCCTGCAAAACTCGTCATACAGAAATGTCGGAGAATTATCGCTTACCAGCAACCTGGACGGATCAATGCTGGAGAAAAGCTCTACAAGACGCTCAAGAGTCGTCTCGGTGATCATTCCACAACTAGGGAACAGTCAGACAAAACGGCTAATGGCCTCCACGTCCACAAGCTATACCTGTTTCCCCTTTGGGTACTGGCAAATGATTCTAAATAATCGGTAAATAATTTGGTCACAGGACCACACTCCGCACACGTGGAGACCAGCTTCGTGATTTCCGAATATGAAGTCGGCCATGTTAGATGTTCTTTGACCTTCACAGTAGTTGTATACATCCCCAGGTGTCCTCCACATAAGAACCTGTGAAAATAACGAGTAACAGCTCGCAGCAGCTGCTTGGGGAGATAAATGTTAGTTTTTCCGTCATTATGGGTACAATAACGTTTCTTCAGTGGCATCCGCTTAGTGACTTTCCTTCCCTTTTCCGTCTCCTGATCCCCCCCCCCCCCCTCCCGAATTCGTCCTGTTCCTGTTCTTGAGGCAAATCCTGGAAGGGAGCAGAGATTTCGGTCAAGACAGTGGCAACTGCGAAGGCCTTCTCATAATTTTCCTGAACCTTAGGCTCACAATTCTCAGCTTCGAACAACCAGTTCAACACATCTGCCGCTGGGTTGTCTGATTCTCTGACGTGTTTAACTGAAGATTGGAATGTGGAGATACACACAGCCCAGTGAGCTATTCGGCAGGTTTTCCATGGCCCTGCAAGAACCCAGTTCAGAGATTGGCTGCCCCTCTAACTTAAAGCACTTATGATCAAGGTAGAAATGGAAGTTTCCGAAGCTAAACAATACTGTTAGGGCCTCGACTTAATGTACCGGGTACTTCATCTCCTCCTACGTCAAACACCTAGAGGCGCAAGCAATGGGCCGACGCCCTGTGACCTGCTATTGTAACAGTACAGCCACTATGCCAACATTAGAAGCGTCGCTCAGGAAATCAGGAATCCCTAAAACTGGAGCGTTACTTAATGCCCCTTTCAGGGCATCAGACGTCGCCTGCTGTGTCCGCATCCAATTAAGGGCATGGCGTTTCTTCTAGAGTTGATTTAGAGGTGCTGACTACTGTGCGAAATTCAGAACGAGCCTTATAAAAAATGTATCATTCTTACGAAGCACGAGGCTTCCCTTCTATCCTTGGGCTGTTTGTGATCCATAATAGCCTTAGTTCTTTCCAGGTCTATCTTAATGAGCTTCACAGTCAGACCAGCACTTCTTCTACACTCAGATACTTGTCTCAGGTGGTCGGGATGTTCGGAAAGGTTTTACTGTACACAACGAGGTCGTCCAAATAATTGTAAAATGGTGCATGTCTATAAAAATTATATATTTTCAGCACCTACTTTAGGATGAAACAGCATGGAAACTTCGTTTCACATTCACTATCACAGCAATTTCACACTTGGGTACTTTGTAAACATCAATGTTCGCTCACCTGTCAGGTACAACTGACTCTCAAATCCGGTTTACATAATGGGTGTACCTGCAAAATATGGTACGTCTAATCCAAACAATCGTTACTTTGCTTCCTGCAAAGAGGATTGTTACACATGTTTCTTCCAGATATATACACTGTTTCTTGTCATAGACGGTAGATTTACAAAGACAGTTTTATAGCTTTCATTGATCTTACACATCCGGTAGCAACATTACTCCACTAAAGTATTATTCACAAACAAAGTCTTCTTGAACAAAAAAAAGTTTTTCAGTAAAAAGTGAACTGATTTTTAATAATGAAAAGTAAATGGCACTCTAACCATCCCTGTCGTTACCCATCTCAGGTAAAAAAAGAGCAGTCATTAAAAGGTGATTCAGATCTAAATCCACTCAAGGAAGTTATGAGTAAAAGACATCTCTCTTTACTACGGAAGATCTTGGCTCCTGATCATAAATCTTTCCTAACTTTACTCTCAGATTCTAGTAAACACATTTCTTAACTTTTAGAAAATCTGTACATATTAAGGCTAACACCTACTCTTTCATAAACTTTACACAATATATACAAATACACGGTGAATGAAAATTTACTGAAAACATTTACGATAACTGCCTCAGTTTGCAGTTGTCATAACATAAACAAATTTTTACCTTCATCTCTGTACTAAATTTCTTGTCTTTGCACATTAACGATCGTAATAATACTACCTCTGTTCTGAAACTTTAGCGTAAAGAGGTAGAAGCAGATCTCATTACACTTACATTCTACTTTACCTTATTCCACAAAATTTTCACATATTTTCCTCACCCATTCCTCATTCAGTATTTAGTATATAAGTACAGTTTTTAGTACTGAAATGTGTTCTAAAATGGTATGTCAATAACTCTTGTCTCCTACAAAAACGTTGTGGTTTCGGGAACTTGTAATGAGTAATTCAGATTTTTAAATGCTAGAATAGATGATGCAGTAACGATACTAGGATCAATCATTCGAAATGTTTGATGAATTTTATTGAAATGTAGATCTTCATGGTATTGTATTGTACTTTACCTGTGGTCAAGCGATCTTTGAGCGACGGGTCTGGTGTAGCGTTGCTGGCACGCTGCGTTAGTTTGAAAACTGGTATTGATGGGTCGCAGATACGACTGTAAATGAAAGTTTCAATGTTTGCCATTGTGTCTGACGAGGTCCGGTTTTGTTGCCTGTTATCGTTTGTTGGACACGTCAAAGGATTTGGGAGTTGAGTAAGTTTGAAGATTATGGGATAAGCGCACTCTAACGTAGTTGAGTATTACCTATTTGTGTAGATTTGTGGAGGATAGTGTTACTACGAGGTAGTAACTAGTTGTATACTGTTGATTAACTAATAATCGAGCGTAGTTCTCGAGTATTTCATGATCGTAGGTTCAAGTACAGGAACAAACGGACCGAAAGTGAATTGTGATAACCAAAGTGTTTAGACCGTACTCATTGTTAGTGACGCAATCATAGGGAATCCCTTCCCCTAGCAGAACCATCTGAAGACGGAAAATTCAACTGTTACCATTATTCTAGTAGTAAGGGAAGAGTGATATTCAATTAGATCTGTGGTGGGTATGTGAGAAGCCAACACCTGAAGTGTTTGAGTTTTGAAAGTATGATTTTAAGTTGATCTTGAAAGTGATGGTGCGGAAGTTTCAGGTTTTTTTACCAGAGTATTTAGCCCATACTCATTGTTAGAGACGCAATTATAGAGATTCCCTTGCCCTACCCGAACCATCTAAAGAGCGAAAATCCAACTGCTGCCGTTATTCTAGTAGTAAGGGAAGAGCTACAGTTAAAAAATATAGACAGTTAGAAACCAAAACACCAAGATTTACCTACGAAAGAATTCCTATTTAGGACAGAAGACTATATTTAAACTTTATTAGCAGAGATATCGCTAATCAGTGGACGTAAGTAACTTTTGTTTGTCTCCATAGTCACCAATGGATCTTTGGCCTGAGACGACAACCGCTTCATAAAAATAATTAATGGCAGAACCTTTTATAAATTTTGGAATGCGTAAGTGCTGTAATTAAAAAGTAGGATTAAATTACTTAATAATTTAATGCCAAGTACAACGTTGACATGATATGAGTGTCGAGTTCAGTACTGTCAATATAACGTAGTAGAGTATAACTGTCCCGTATAATTTTCATTAATAGCAATTTTTACGGTCATGTTTGTGGTGTGTTGATAATCTCTATAACTATTTGTGAACCTAACTCTGATAGATAGGCCGGATTGTTGCAATATTTTGGTGCTGAAATCTTACCAATTCGATCAGGTACACGAGTGTTGATTGTCTTCTGAATTGCTCATACAGTGTTTTCATGAACCTGTTATCTTCTGAGAGGTTAGATTGAGATCCATTGCGCCACTCCACCAGTTATTAGCTATTTATGGCTTCTATATTTAATTGTTTTCCTCGATTTCCTCTTGTATTTGGTTGGGGTTACGCCTGAAAGTTTTATCAGGGCTACACACATGGACACCCGTGGGCGGCAATTCCGGCAAAGTGTATTCCTCCCAGCTCCACGGCAGGCTAGGCTTTCAATGTAAGGTGACAACTCGTCATAATTTGCTACATTACGACTGCCCCACACTAGTAATCACTAGCTATTCATTCGTTGTCGTGTCTCGCTTACTGACTCAGAGCACAGTGCTGGATGCTTGCATACTCTCTCTCTCTCTCTCTTGGGCAGTAGCGGCGAGAACTGTAGTTTTTTGCGACCACCTTAGTGCCCTCATGCGGTGAGCGAGGAATAGCGCATCAAGTCCTAAGCAGAGGTATTGCATGTTAGAAAATCGATTCGAGCTGTTCGAGCTGACCAAGGCTCAATTTGCTTAAAACGGCCATTTTTTGATTATATAAATAACCAGTTACATATAAACAAAGCGTTATGTAACATGACACATGTGCAGAGGGCGCTTTAGTCATGTGTATGACTTACGCCGAGGCCAGCTGTGAAATAACTAAACAGCAGCCTCTGTGCAATCTGAACTCTTGACTTGTATAGTCCAAGAAGGACTATTCCAAATGATCGCTGAAATGTCTTAACTTCTCTGTTGGTATGTGCCATCCAGTTGTAAGTGAAATTTATACAGCTGTACTTTGGTGTTAACTTGTATTCTTTCGTATTCTAATAGGTTCCTGTATTACCTCTAGCACTGAAGATAGTCATTCACTGACCAAAATCTAGATCTGTTGCAATAAAGGCAAGTTGCGGCTGCTTGCTGCACAATTATAATTACAGTTCATGTGGAACAGTACAATTATACATACAGGGTGGTCCATTGATCGTGACCGGACCAAATATCTCACGAAATAAACGCCGAACGAAAAAACTACAAACAACGAAACTTGTCTAGCTTGAAGGGGGGAAGTCAGATGGCGCTATGATTAGCCCGCTAGATGGCGCTGCCATAGGTCAAACGGATATCAACTGCGTATTTTTAAATAGGAACCCCCATTTTTTATTACATATTCGTGTAGTACGTAAAGAAATATGAATATCTTAGTTGGACCACTTTTTTCACTTTGTGATAGATGGCGCTGTAAAAGTCACAAACGTATGGCTCACAATTTTAGACGACCAGTTGGTAACAGGTAGGTTTTTTTAAATTAAAATACAGACCGTAGGTACGTTTGAACATTTTATTTCGATTTTTCCATTGTATTACATGTAACTTTCTGAATTTATCATTTCTGAGAACGCATGCTGTTACAGCGTGATTACCCGTAAATACCACATTAATGCAATAAATGCTCAAAATGATGTCCGTCAACCTCAATGCATTTGGCAATACGTGTAACGACATTCCTCTCAACAGCGAGTAGTTCGCCTTCAGTAATGTTCGCACATGCATTGACAATGCGCTGACGCATGTTGCCAGGCGTTGCGGGTGATCACGATAGCAAATATCCTTCAACTATCCCCATAGAAAGAAATCCGGGACGCCAGATCCGGTGAACGACCATTCCACCTGTCACAAAATGTGCTATTCTATAGCGCTTCATCCGCACACGAGCTATGTGCCGGACATCCATCATGTTGGAAGTATGTCGCCGTTCTGTCATGCAGTGAAACATCTTGTAGTAACATCGGTAGAACATTACGTAGGAAATCGGCATACATTGAACCATTTATATTGCCATTGATAAAATGGGGGCTATACAGTAACCCGCCAAGGTCGCTGATGTTCCACTTGTCGCAGCCATCGTGGATTTTCCGTTGCCCAGTAGTGCATATTATGCCGGTTTACGTTACCGCTGTTGGTGAACGACGCTTCGTCGCTAAATAGAACGCGTGCAAAATATCTGTCATCGTCCTGTAATTTCTCTTGTGCCCAGTGACAGAACTGTACACGACGTTCAAAGTCATCGCAATGCATTTCCTGGTGCCTAAAAATAGGG
The DNA here is from genome assembly GCF_021461385.2 of Schistocerca piceifrons. NCBI lineage: Eukaryota > Metazoa > Arthropoda > Insecta > Orthoptera > Acrididae > Schistocerca > Schistocerca piceifrons. The sequence continues at coordinate 680,943,334 of NC_060142.1, read as the reverse complement.
TACGGGTGCAATCGATGTTGATGTATCATTCTCAACACCGACGTTTTTGAGATTCCCAATTCTCGCGCAATTTGTCTGCTATTGAAGTGCGGATTAGTCGCGACAGCAGCTAAAACACCTACTTGGACATCATCATTTGTTGCAGGTCGTGGTCGACGTTTCACATGTTGCTGAACAATTCCTGTTTCCTTAAATGACGTAACTATTCGGCGAACGGTCCGGACACTTGGATGATGTCGTCCAGGATACCGAGCAGCATACATATCACACACCGGCTGGGCATTTTGATCACAATATCAATACATCAACACGATATCGACCTTTTCCGCATTTGGTAAACGATCCATTTTAACACAGGTAATGTATCATGCCCCCCCATGAACCACGGACTTTGCCGTTGGTGGGGAGGCTTGCGTGCCTCAGCGATACAGACAGCCGTACCGTAGGTACAACCACAACGGAGGGGTATCTGTTGAGAGGCCAGACAAACCTTTGGTTCCTGAAGAGGGGCAGCAGCCTTTTCAGTAGTTGCAAGGGCAACAGTCTGGATGATTGACTGATCTGGCCTTGTAACAATAACCAAAACGGCCTAGCTGTGCTGGTACTGCGAACGGCTGAAAGCAAGGGGAAACTACAGCCGTAATTTTTCCCGAGGGCATGCAGCTTTACTGTATGATTAAATGATGATGGCGTCCTCTTGGGTAAAATATTCCGGAGGTAAAATAGTTCCCCATTCGGATCTCCGGGCGGGGACTACTCAAGAGGATGTCGTTATCAGGAGAAAGAAAACTGGCGTTCTACGGATCGCAGCGTGGAATGTCAGATCCCTTATTCGGGCAGGTAGGTTAGAAAATTTGAAAAGGGAAATGGATAGGTTAAAGTTAGATATAGTGGGGATTAGTGAAGTTCGGTGGCAGGAGGAACAAGACTTCTGGTCAGGTGACTACAGGGTTATAAACACAAAATCAAATAGGGGTAATGCAAGAGTAGCTTTAATAATGAATAGGAAAATAGGAATGCGGGTAAGCTACTACAAACAGCATAGTGAACGCATTATTGTGGCCAAGATAGATACGAAGCGCACACCTACTACAATAGTACAAGTTTATATGCCAACTAGCTCTGCAGATGACGAAGAAATTGAAGAAATGTATGATGATATAAAAGAAATTATTCAGATTGTGAAGGGAGACGAAAATTTAATAGTCATGGGTGACTGGAATTCGAGTCTAGGAAAAGGGAGAGAAGGAAACATAGTAGGTGAATATGGATTGGTGCTAAGAAATGAAAGAGGAAGCCGCCTGGTAGAATTTTGCACAGAGCACAACATAATCATAACTAACACTTGGTTTAAGAATCATGAAAGAAGGTTCAATACATGGAAGAACCCTGGAGATACTAAAAGGTATCAGATAGATTATATAATGGTAAGACAGAGATTTAGGAACCAGGTTTTAAATTGTAAGACATTTCCAGGGGCAGATGTGCACTCTGACCACAATCTATTGGTTATGACCTGTAGATTAAAACTGAAGAAACTGCAAAAAGGTGGGAACTTAAGGAGATGGGACCTGGATAAACTGAAAGAACCAGAGGTTCTACAGACTTTCAGGGAGAGCGTAAGGGAACAATTGACAGGAATGGGGGAAAGAAATACAGTAGAAGAAGAATGGGTAGCTTTGAGGGATGACGTAGCAAAGGCAGCAGAGGATCAAGTAGGTAAAAAGACGAGGGCTAGTAGAAATCCTTGGGTAACAGAAGAAATATTGAATTTAATTGATGATAGGAGAAAATATAAAAATGCAGTAAATGAAGCAGGCAAAAAGGAATACAAACGTCCCAAAAATGAGATCGACAGGAAGTGCAAAATGGCTAAGCTGGGATGGCTAGAGGACAAACGTAAGGATGTAGAGGCCTATCTCACTAGGGGTAAGATAGATACTGCCTACAGGAAAATTAAAGAGACCTTTGGAGATAAGAGAACGACTTGTACGAATATCAAGAGCTCAGATAGAAACCCAGTTCTAAGCAAAGAAGGGAAAGCAGAAAGGTGGATGGAGTATATAGTGGGTCTATACAAGGGCGATGTACTTGAGGGCAGTATTATGGAAATGGAAGAGGATGTAGATGAAGATGAAATGGGAGATGTGACACTGCGTGAAGAGTTTGACAGAGCACTGAAAGACCTGAGTCGAAACAAGGCCCCCGGAGTAGACAACATTCCATTGGAACTACTGACGGCCTTGGGAGAGCCAGTCCTGACAAAACTCTACCATCTGGTGAGCAAGATGTATGAGACACGTGAAATACCCTCAGACTTCAAGAAGAATATAATAATTCGAATCCCAAAGAAAGCAGGTGTTGACAGATGTGAAAATTACCGAACTATCAGTTTAATAAGTCACAGCTGCAAAACACTAACACGAATTCTTTACAGACGAATGGAAAAACTAGTAGAAGCCAACCTCGGGGAAGATCAGTTTGGAATCCGTAGAAACACTGGAACACGTAAGGCAATACTGACCTTACGACTTATCTTAGAAGAAAGATTAAGGAAAGGCAAACCTACGTTTCTAGCATTTGTAGACTTAGAGAAAGCTTTTGACAATGTTGACTGGAATACTCTCTTTCAAATTCTAAAGGTGGCAGGGGTAAAACACAGGGAGCGAAAGGCTATCTACAATTTGTACAGAAACCAGTTGGCAGTTGTAAGAGTCGAGGGACATGAAAGGGAAGCAGTGGTTGGGAAGGGAGTAAGACAGAGTTGTAGCCTCTCCCCGATGTTGTTCAATCTGTATATTGAGCAAGCAGTAAAGGAAACAAAAGAAAAATTCGGAGTAGGTATTAAAATTCATGGAGAGGAAATAAAAACTTTGAGGTTCGCCGATGACGTTGTAATTCTGTCAGAGACAGCAAAGGACTTGGAAGAGCAGTTGAATGGAATGGACAGTGTCTTGAAAGGAGGAGATAAGATGAACATCAACAAAAGCAAAACAAGGATAATGGAATGTAGTCTAATTAAGTCGGGTGATGCTGAGGGAATTAGATTAGGAAATGAGGCACTTAAAGTATAAAGGAGTTTTGCTATTTGGGGAGCAAAATAACTGATGATGGTCGAAGTAGAGAGGACATAAAATGTAGACTGGCAATAGCAAGGAAAGCGTTTCTGAAGAAGAGAAATTTGTTAACATCCAGTATTGATTTAAGTGTCAGGAAGTCATTTCTGAAAGTATTCGTATGGAGTGTAGCCATGTATGGAAGTGAAACATGGACGATAAATAGTTTGGAGAAGAAGAGAATAGAAGCTTTCGAAATGTGGTGATACAGAAGAATGCTGAAGATTAGATGGGTAGATCACATAACTAATGAGGAAGTATTGAATAGGATTGGGGAGAAGAGAAGTTTGTGGCACAACTTGACGAGAAGAAGGGATCGGTTGGTAGGACATGTTCTGAGGCATCAAGGGATCACCAATTTAGTATTGGAGGGCAGCGTGGAGGGTAAAAATCGTAGAGGGAGACCAAGAGATGAATACACTAAGCAGATTCAGAAGGATGTAGGTTGCAGTAGGTACTGCACAGGATAGAGTAGCATGGAGAACTGCATCAAACCAGTCTCAGGACTGAAGACCACAACAACAACAACAACAATGTATCACGAAGCAAATACCGTCCACACTGGCGGAGTGTTACGTGATACCATGTACTTATATGGTTGTGACTATTACAGCACCATCTATCACAAAGCGAAAAAAGTTGTCCAACTGAAACATTCATATTTCTTTACGTACTACACGAATATGTAATAAAAAATGGGTGTTCCTATTTTAAAAATAGCGCAGTTGATATCCATTTGACCTATGGCAGTGTCGTCTAGCGGGCCAACCATAGCGCCATCTGGTTTCCCCCTTCAAGCTAGACGAGTTTCGTTCTTTGTAGTTTTTTTCATTTGATGCATATTTCGTGAGATGTTTGGCCCATACACCGAACCTAGCAATTAGGGAAGAGATGGATGACTTCAGTGTAAAAACTCTTCATTTGCTGACAGATCCAGGTTCTTACGGGGTACTGCACTTCTAAGGGACCGCAAGTATGGACGTCACATGGGGAGATATCGAGGCCTTAAGTTCAATATTCGAGGACTTGCCACTGAGTGTATGAAGCAGTTTGAGGCTCTTCTTAACCGTATGTGGCCATCTTTGTCGGGTTGGAGAAACACTTTCGGTTTAGAGCTTGGCCCTGCGTTGGTTCTTGCTGGCCTGTTTGAGCCTCATTACTGCTCCGCATTTACTGTTGTACCCAGTGGTAGCCAGTAGATGAGTTGAGGTCGTCCTTCATCGAAAAAGAGATTGAGGGTCACTTTCCGGCCTCTCTTGACGAAGGGAGTCTGGTTTCCGCCACTCTATACTCATTCATGTTCACTTCCGTACACGCTTAGAGTACAAACAAAAAAACTATGTTAGACGTTAACATATTCCTCTCTTTCAGAGGTGCTTTTTCTTGCCCCTTTTCCGTCAGCATTTTATATCCCCTCTACTACGGCCATCATTACTTATTTTGCTGCCCAAATAGCGAAAATAATCTCCCGCTTTTAGTAATTCATTTTCTAATAGAGTTCCCTGAGGACCGCAGATTTAATTCGACAGATTTCCTTTACCTTATTTTACTTTGTTAATGTTCAATTTATAATCTCTGCTCAAGACACTATGCACTCCATTGAACAGATATTCCAAGTTCGTTGCTACCTGTGACAGAATTACAATGTCATCCGCAATATCTCAAAGTTTTTGTTTCTTCTCCCAGAATTTTAATACTCTTTCGAAATTCCTCTTTGGTTTCCTTCACAGCTTGCTTAGTGTACAGGTTGAATAACATCGTGGGCAGTCTACCGCGCCCTCAGTTGCTACTTACTTTTCATCTCCTTCGACTGCAGACTGGTTTCTGTTGAAGTTGTAGATAATGTTTCTTTCCTCGTTTTTATCTATGCTACCTTCAGAATTTCAATCACGATTGTCAAAATCCTTTTTTGAAACTGCTAATGGTAGAAGATAGGTTTCAGTTTCTTTAGACTACCTTCTAAGATAAATATAGGATCAGTATTGCCTCGCGTGTACCTACATTTCTCCGAAACCCAAACTGATTTTCCTGGAGCACAGTTTCTATCAGTTCTTCCATTCTACCATAAACAATTCGTGTCAGTATTTTGCAACCAGTACTTATTAAATCGATGTATCGGTCAGCACCTGCTTTTCTTCATACTGGTATTATTACATACGTTCCGAAGTATGGAGGTATTCCACCTGTCTCATATGTCTTCTACGCCGTATGAAATAGTTATTTCGTACCTGGTTCTTTCAAGGATCTTAGTAATTCTCTGGGAATGTCATTTGCTTCAGGATCCTTGTTTCGACTTACCGTAGATCTTTCAGTACTTTGTCAGATTCTTATCTCAGTATCATACATCCCACCTTACTTTACTTTTCTTTCCTTCCTATAATGTCACTTTTAAGTTCATTTCCCTTATATATATATTCCTTCCGACTTCCCGCTTTCCCTTCTTTGCTTAGTACTAACTTGACATCGAAGTTCTTGATTTTCATACAGCAGCTTCTCTTTTTCCAGAGATCTCTTTAATTTTCTTATAAGATCTCCCGCTGGTTTTCTCCAGTTCACTGAAAACGTCAATTTTTTACTTGTCTTAGCTGGCCTTCCTACACTGGTAACTGTAGCTACAACTCCTTGGAGATACTTATTTGACAGATTGCAACTTAATTTGCGGACTCCCATTCGGACGCAGACCTTAGTCCTTCGGGAGGCATTGCTTATACGTACCAGGCTATCAGCCTCTAAGCATAGCCCGTTCTGAACTTTAATAATAATGATAACTCTCTCTCTTACTTCCCATACTTCGCTTAAACTCTATTGAGTACCTTACGGGACTAGTACTCTTGAAAGAGAAAATATCTCGGGGAAATGGTGTAGCCACTAGGGCTGAGATTTCAGAATGAATCTTTTGCTCTGTAGAAGAGTGCGCGAGTTTTTAAAACATCCTCGTCGGTTATTTTACTGTGTCCCATTTTCTTCTTCATACAGTTCATAAAACTCCTCCAATTATCATGCGTATCATTTGGTGTCAAATTTATGCAGACTCGAAAATATCTTTTTGCTCCATTAAAACTAAATAAATTGCAAATTTGCGAATATAGCATGCATTCCAGAACCTCATGAAAATTACTGAATTCCATGAAACGTACGAATAATTAAATATACATGACTTCCTCCTGTAACCATTTTTTGCACCGTTAGTGTTGGAATTTATTTTAACTTCTATTTTATTTTCACAGCTGCTGACGATCCAATTTGGTCGCACAGAAGCTCCCATTGGCACGCCTAATTTTTCCCGCACAAAAATATCAATTTAACAGTTATTTTGTACTTTCGAACGCGCTGTTGCTACTTTGAATTTCACATTATAACGAGCGTTACTTGCTGCTATGTTAAACATGTATTAACATATTAAAATGAGGTTTCATGCCTCCATAATTTCGATTGTTTTTCCTACTTTTATAACTATCACATTTTTAAATCCTTGCTTGTGGTTTCCCATCTCTTCTCTCTTGAGACGTTATAAAGTTTAAGTACCAGTTTCCACCGAAGTCAATAACTGAAATATTTATTTGCAATCGCTTGAAGTGTTTCGCTTCAAATGCATCTTATATTACCAAGTAACAAATTCTCAAGCATTATAAGGTATCCTATCAATCAGTTCTCTTAATAGTTGCGAGGCGTTACAGAACAAACTGCAACAACTAATCAGTTTTTCTTGATAAGTTTGTTTACTCGTACAGTACCTGGCTGCCTTCAGCTGGTTCATCGTCAGCTGATTTTTCACTAAGCCACTCATTACAAGAAGCGCATGTTGCCATAAAAGTAATATTACCGATTCTCACACAGATACTGAGTGTGTCTTCTGTTCGCAGATTTCATTGAAACGAATTTTTCAGTGGCAGTTTGGCTCTTATTTTCTAGATATAGAGCTGTAATCTCTTACAGATGATGGCATCTGATGTTGTGTGCTCAATAACTTCCACCAAGAAACTCAGAACCATGTATTTTTCTTGTCCTCTCCTTCTACGCCTAACATTTCTCCATTTAGCTCTTAGTTCGTCAGTTTAGTGTTTACCGACATTCTCTGTCACAGTACATCTCATTCTCCTACGTTCTCCTCCGTGGTTTCACCTCCGCACAAGTATCAAGTCCACATACTACTCAAAGCAACCACTTCTAAAAATGTGTTATGTTTGTGTTAGTCTAATTTTTACCACTTTCTTTTGTATGTTTCCCTTCTCGAAGAAAGTTTTCTTGGCTTTGACAAATGCACCCTTCACATTTTTCTTGGTTGTATCACCTTGTATTTGGGTTTTCCAGGCACACTAGTTAATTGAGGTAGCTCGACGTCGTATAGAACACCTCTCTGGAAAAAAATACACAGAATAAACGAAGCAACAGCGTGTTGTATAGTTTCTCCAGAGGTTCTAAGTGTATCCGTAATTCCCTGCTGCGGACGTGACTGTTTGCAATACTCGGAAAGTTTATTAACCTCTCGCATCAAAGAAACAGTGTTTTGCGTTTATTGGTTCAAATGGCTCTGAGCACTATGGGACTTAACTACTGAGGTCATCAGTCCCCTAGAACTTAGAACTACTTAAACCTAACTAACCTATGGACATCACACACATCCATGCCCGAGGCAGGATTCGAACCTGCGACCGTAGCGGTCGCACGGTTCCAGACTGTAGCGCCTAGAACCGCTTGGCCACCCCGGCTGGCTTTGCGTTTATTATACAATGGATTTCTGTCCAATGAATCTATCGTCAGCTTTATAGGATCCTGTGACTACGTAGGCTTTCCCGGCGTAATAAATCTTGAAAGTCTCTTCGGGTTTCCTGCCGGGTCCTAAAATCAACTTGACTCGATATTTCGGCGATCCAGCTGGTCGCCATCTTCAGGAGAATGCTGCTTCTGCTGCTGAGTCCCGCTGAGAACTGACGCTAGGCTTCTAATCAACGTCCTATATAGGCCACCGTTCAGTACACGGCGCATGCGCCTCCCATCACGGTTGCTGCCCTCCAAGACAGGGAGGTGGAGCCGCCCTTAGTAGAACACTGCTGGCAACGATATATCGCACTCAGGGCCGCACCGAAGAACGTTCAATTTTGATGCGAGATAATACAGGATTCCACGTCTTGCTAAGAGGAAACCCATTGTCTCTGTTGATTAAATTATCCGCCGCCCTAATTTAAACGCGTCTTTATAGACACTGTTCCAAAAACCAGAAATGTTGGCAAATAAGACAGTTTCATCAAATTTCATACCTTCTCCCTCATTTAAGTAGTATTCTGCTACTGCCGATTTTTCTAGCTGATGTAGCCTCGTATGTCAGCGATGTTCCACATACCTGTCATGAACTGCGCGAATCTAACGGCCAATGTAAGCCTTCCCACACTGACACGGACTTTTGTATACACCGGGTTTCCTAAGCCCCAAATCATCTTTCACAGAGCCGAGTAGAGCCCTAATCTTAGAAGGTGCACGGAACACACTCTTAATGTTAAAATTCCTTAAAATTCATCCAGTCTCAAACGATATGTCTCCACCGTAAGAAAGAAAGGCCATCGATCTGTGCTACTCTTCATGCTCCTCCAGAGATGGTCCAAACTCCATAGCCCGAAGAATCTGCTTCTCGGAGTATCTATTTTCCTTAAAAACAGCCATCAAATGCGCCAGTTCTTCGGTTAAGCTGTCTGCGTCGGAAATAGCAAATGCTCTACGTACCAAACTCCTAAGGACGCCACTGCGTTGGTGTGGTGGATGACAACTCTTACAATGCTATATGTGTGCGTCGGCTTTCGGTGCACACTGTGTCCCAAAGCACCATCTGTTTATTTATAAACCATAACGTCTAAAAATGATGGCTCCCATCACTTTCAAGCTCCATGGTAAATACGATGCGGAGTTGAAGACAGTTGAAGTGGTCCAAAAATCTATTAAGAGCATCACGTCCATGGGCCCAGACGAAAAAAATTCCTCTGGAAATGTCCATTAGTTTGATTAGTGAAAAACTGGATGAAGAGCTGGTGAAGGTTTGTCGTCATGTGCTGACATCCACGTATTTTTTTATTTAACAGTAAAATCAGGATTGATGGTCACGAAGTCAATGAATTTAAGGAATTCTGCTACCTAGGCAGTAAAATTACCAATGACGGACGGAGCAAGGAGGACATCAAAAGCAGACTCGCTATGGCAAAAAAGGCATTTCTGGCCAAGAGAAGTCTACTAATATCAAATACCGGCCTTAATTTGAGGAAGAAATTTCTGAGGATGTACGTCTGGAGTACAGCATTGTATGGTAGTGAAACATGGACTGTGGGAAAACCGGAACAGAAGAGAATCGAAGCATTTGAGATGTGGTGCTATAGACGAATGTTGAAAATTAGGTGGACTGATAAGGTAAGGAATGAGGAGGCTCTACGCAGAATCGGAGAGGAAAGGAATATGTGGAAAACACTGATAAGGAGAAGGGACAGGATGATAGGACATCTGCTAAGACATGAGGGAATGACTTCCATGGTACTAGAGGGAGATGTAGAGGGCAAAAACTGTAGAGGAAGACAGAGATTGGAATACATCAAGCAAATAATTGAGGACGTAGGTTGCAAGTGCTACTCTGAGATGAAGAGGTTAGCACAGGAAAGGAATTCGTGGCGGGCCGCAACAAACCAGTCAGTAGACTGATGAAAAAAAAAAAAATTTAATACACTCCTGGAAATGGAAAAAAGAACACATTGACACCGGTGTGTCAGACCCACCACACTTGCTCCGGACACTGCGAGAGGGCTGTACAAGCAATGATCACACGCACGGCACAGCGGACACACCAGGAACCGCGGTGTTGGCCGTCGAATGGCGCTAGCTGCGCAGCATTTGTGCACCGCCGCCGTCAGTGTCAGCCAGTTTGCCGTGGCTTCCGGAGCTCCATCGCAGTCTTTAACACTGGTAGCATGCCGCGACAGCGTGGACGTGAACCGTATGTGCAGTTGACGGACTTTGAGCGAGGGCGTATAGTGGGCATGCGGGAGGCCGGGTGGACGTACCGCCGAATTGCTCAACACGTGGGGCATGAGGTCTCCACAGTACATCGATGTTGTCGCCAGTGGTCGGCGGAAGGTGCACGAGCCCGTCGACCTGGGACCGGACCACAGCGACGCACGGATGCACGCCAAGAGTGTAGGACCCTCGCAGTGCCGTAGGGGACCGCACCGCCACTTCCCAGCAAATTAGAGACACTGTTGCTCCTGGGGTATCGGCGAGGACTATTCGCAACCGTCTCCATGAAGCTGGGCTACGGTCCCGCACACCGTTAGGCCGTCTTCCGCTCACGCCCCGACATCGTGCAGCCCGCCTCCAGTGGTGTCGCGACAGGCGTGAATGGAGGGACGAATGGAGACGTGTCGTCTTCAGCGATGAGAGTCGCTTCTGCCTTGGTGCCAATGATGGTCGTATGCGTGTTTGGCGCCGTGCAGGTGAGCGCCACAATCAGGACTGCATACGACCGAGGCACACAGGGCCAACACCCGGCATCATGGTGTGAGGAGCGATCTCCTACACTGGCCGTACACCACTGGTGATCGTCGAGGGGACACTGAATAGTGCACGGTACATCCAAACCGTCATCGAACCCATCGTTCTACCATTCCTAGACCGGCAAGGGAACTTGCTGTTCCAACAGGACAATGCACGTCCGCATGTATCCCGTGCCACCCAACGTGCTCTAGAAGGTGTAAGTCGACTACCCTGGCCAGCAAGATCTCCGGATCTGTCCCCCATTGAGCATGTTTGGGACTGGATGAAGCGTCGTCTCACGCGGTCTGCACGTCCAGCACGAACGCTGGTCCAACTGAGGCGCCAGGTGGAAATGGCATGGCAAGCCGTTCCACAGGACTACATCCAGCATCTCTACGATCGTCTCCATGGGAGAGTAGCAGCCTGCATTGCTGCGAAAGGTGGATATACACTGTACTAGTGCCGACATTGTGCATGCTCTGTTGCCTGTGTCTATGTGCCTGTGGTTCTGTCAGTGTGATCATGTGATGTATCTGACCCCAGGAATGTGTCAATAAAGTTTACCCCTCCTGGGACAATGAATTCACGGTGTTCTTATTTCAATTTCCAGGAGTGTAGAATGACGGAGTCGCTATGGGTAGCCCTTTATCACACATAGTCGCCAATTTATTTATGGAGGACTTCGAGGATACGGCACTGAGTACTTTAGCTTTGCAATCAACGTGTTTCTAGAGATACGTGGATGATGCCTTTTAAGGAATTTTAACATTAAGAGTGTGTTCCGTCCTCTTTCTAACATTAGGGCACTACTCGGCTCTGTGAAAGATGATTTGGGGCTTTGAAAACCCGGTGTATACAAAATGTGGGAAGACTTACATTAGCCGTTCGATTCGCACAGTGCATGACAGGTGTGTGGAACATCGCCGTCATACGAGGCTACAACGGCCGGAAAAATCGCCAGTAGCAGAACACTACTTAAATGAGGGAGAAGGTATGAAATTTGATGAAACTGTCGTAATTGCCAACATTTCCGGTTTTTGGAACAGTGTCTATAAAAAGGCGATTGAAATTAGGGTGACGGATAATTTAATCAACAGAGACAGTGGGTTTCCTCTTAGCAAAACGTGGAATCCTGTATTATCTCACATCAAAATTGAACGTTGGCGTGCGGCCCTGAGTGCGATATATCGTTGCCAGCAGTGTTCCACTGAGTGCAGCGCCACCTCCCTGTCTTGGAGGGCATCAACCGTGATTGGCGGCGCATGCGCCGTGTACTGAACGGTGGCCTATATAAGACGTCGATTTGCAGCCTGGCGTCAGTTCTCAGCGGGACTCATCAACAGAAGCAGCATTCTCCTGAAGGTGGCGACTAGTTGGATCGCCGAAATATCGAGTCAAGTTGATTTTAGGATTCGGCAGCAAATCCAAAGAGACTTTTAATTAGATCCTTTCAGCTCTCTTGCACTGCAGTGAGGGTAGGTCTCATTAATACGCACTTCTTTTATGAAAAAGCTAGATGGCCAATTTTAAAATCACGAGCAAAAGAAAGAGAAAAAACGATTAACCACAGAAGCTAGGAACAGCACTTCTTGACGTTTTTAATCTGAACAAGTGCATTTCATGTTTGACTTAGTTCAGGGTTTACATACGTATTTATGTACCGTGCCATGAAAACTGTCGACAGACGTGGTATAGAGTTAGGTAGCCATAGATTTAGCCTGTCTTTTGGTATTAAAGCTAGCTCTAGGAAGTCTTTCAGATTAAAACAGAAAACTGAACAAGAAAGAATTTCAATTTACACTAGCGTCGGAAACTTAAATGTAACCGGGAAAAGAGGAAAATGAAAAGAGGAAGACAACCACATCATTGTAAAAGAGGTCTCAACTTGTAACTGAGCTACTTATACGGTGTAGTAGTACTCGTATACTTTCATATAGCAGGCAACGAAATGCAGCACATTATATTCAAAATATCTCACTCTCGTTTACACTAACATTGTTGGCAGAATGAAACCAGCACTTGATAAGGTTCATTCATTCATGACTAGGAAAGTCTTAAGACAATAAAATAATATTATCCATGTGAATAGAATAATTTTAAAAAGCACTTGCATGTATTACACATAAAAGAAAAAGAAGTAATTTTTATAAACAGAATAGATATTCTAAGTTTAATATAGTAAAAGACAGGAAGCTTCTTTAAATATTTGCAAGCAGTAGTTTGCAAGTGGATATCGAAAGATTCTATCCAGGAGAGTGCAGCCTCGGAGACCTCCTCATGTACGCTGTACAGATTTGCCGCGTATTTCCATAGAGGACATTCTGTGACTATGTGATGTATTGTTTGTCGTAGGCGTCCGCAGTTACACTTCGTATTCTGAGCGATTCCCCACTCGTGCTTCAAGTCCATGTATCTTCCGTGCTTGGTGAGTATGGAATTGAGAATGGTCCACAACCTCCATTTTTTCTTTTTTTTTTCTTTTGAGTCATCAGGCCTCTAAATGGTTTGATGCGACCCGCCACGAATTCTTCTTCTGTGCCACCCTCTTCATCTAAAAGTAGTCCTCAGTTATTTGCTGGATGAATTCCTATTTCTGTCTTCCTCAATATTTTTTTACCCTCTACATCTCACTGCAAAAAATACACAGAATAAACGAAGCAACAGCGTGTTGTATAGATGCTCCAGAAGATCTAAGTGTATCCATAATTCACTGCTGCGGGCGAGAGTATTTGCAATACCCGGGTAGCTTATCCCTGAGGCGCATAGTGTCCACTACAGTTGACAGCTGTTAATGGTCGCTTCTTTGACATTTTAAATCAGTCCTAAGGCTGCTAATGCACACAGTTCACTGCAGTGGGTGGGCACTCCCTATTGGTGTTGTGTCCTGCATGCATTTGCAGCCTCATGGCTGATTGGAAACGCCAGAGAATCGACCATTATAAGTTGGCCACTGCAGTGAAATTCATGCATCACAGGGTTATTAACCACCGGCATCAACGAGAAAAATTGTGTTTTGTGCTTATTCTACAACGAATTTCTGTCCATTTAGTCTGCGTCAGCTTTAATTAGATCCTGTTAGCTGTCTTGTACTTTGGTGAGGTGAGGTCTCAGAAATATCTATTTCTTTTATGAGAAAGCTAGATGATCTTTCTTAAAATCACGAGTAAAAGAAAGAGAAAAAAAACGATTTACCACAAAAGATAGGAAGAATATTCCTAGACGTTTTTAATCTGGACAACTGCATTTCATGTTTGGCTTAGTTCAAGTTTTACATTTTCGTGTACCATCAAAAAAAAATTAAAAATTTGAAATAAGAATCTCAAATAGAACTAAAACAAACATCAGGCAATAACATAATTAAAACCACACCTATAAAAATAATAAAAACAACTGAATTTCACATATCACTTATTTGTAATGGTAACTACGTACACATGTAGTATAGCTGATCGCCCGTCGTTCAAGCTATCAGAAAAGTATCATACATAGAAAGAAATAAAAATCAGTGTACACCTAGGAGAAAATAATGATTCTAAAAAAGACAGCATATAACAGCAACGATGTAAAGTGTAAGGTAAAGGTACCTAACGACGTATTATAGTTTTCTGATCACTGTTACAGACTATTGTATTAAGACAATCGCTTACTTATGTATTTACAGAGCACATGATGATGGCAATGCGCCGAAATAGACTCATCGTGAATGATATAAAATAAAAATAATTTACAGAGCAGTACAGCTGGCTATTATTCGTGATAATCATGTCATTAAATGCACTGCGGGCCCCAAAGAATAAAAGTTATTCGCTGATGTCTTAACAGACGTCCCGCCATCCTGCCGTTTCTTCTTGTCAGTGTTTTCCATATATTCCTTTCTATTTCTGCGCAGAACCTCCTCTTTCCTTACTTTATCAGGCCACCTGAATTTCAGTGTCCGTCTGTAGCATCACATCTCAAATGCTTCCATCCTCTTCTGTTTCGGTTTTCCCACAGTCCATGTTTCACTACCACATAATGCTATGTTCTAAACGCACATTCTCAGAAATTTCTTCCTCAAATTTAGGTCTATGTTTGATGCTAGTGAACTTTTCTTGGAAAGAAATGCCCTTTTTGCCAGTGCTAGCCTGTTTTTGACGTTCTCCTTGCTCCGTCCGTCATTGGTTATTTTGCTACCAGGTAGCAGAGTTCCTTAACTTTATCTGCTTTGCGACCATCAATCCTGATGTTAAGTTTCTAGCTGTTCTCATTTCTGTTACTTCTCATTACTTTCGTCTTTCTTCGACTTTCTCTCAATCCATATTTTGTACTCATTAGATACTAGATTCCATTCTGAGGATCAGTAATTCTTTTTCACTGTCACTGAGGATAGCAATATCTTAGCAAATCTTGCTATTGAGATACTTTCAAATTGAATTTTAATTGCACTCTTGAACCTCTCTCTTTGATTTTCCTTCATTGCTTCTTCGATGTATAGATTGAACAATAGAGGCGAACGACTATGTCTTTGTCTTACATCTTTTTAATCCGTGCTCTTGGTTCTTGGTCGTCCACTCTTATTTTTCTTCTTAGCTCTTGTTCATATTGTATATCACCCGTCTCTCCCTATAGCTTACCCCTATTTTTCTCAGAGTTTCGAACGTCTTGCACCATCTGATATTGTCGAACGCTTTTTCCTAATCGACAAATCCTACGAATGTGTCTTGATTTTTCTTTAGTCTTCCTTCCTTTGTAAGCCGCAACGTCAGAATTGCCTCTGAGGAGCCTTTATCCTTCCTAAATCCAAAATGATCGCCATCTACCATGTCGTCAGTGTTGTTTTCCATCCTTCTGTATATTATTTTTTCAGCAAGTTTAGTTTAGTTTAATGATGTCATGTTCCGTAGATCATTTTCACGTTTATTTCATTCATATGATGCGGAACAAGTCAGATTGCAATATATATATATATATATATATATATATATATATATATATATATATATATATATATATATACGAATAGTGCTAATATTAAAATTAGTGATATTTTTGAAATTTTCAGTTCTACACATGCAACTACATTGTTTTACCAGTTCTGAAGTAGAAACTCGTCCATGCAATAGAAGGAGTTGTTAAGCTGATTGTGCGGTAATTCTCGGACTTCTCAGCTCTTGTAGTCTTCATAACTGTTTAGATGATATTTTTCCGAATGTCAGACGGTATATCGCCAAACTCAGACAATCTACTCACCAACGGAGTAGTCGTTTTGTTGACACTTTCCCAACGATTTTAGAAATTCTGATGGAATGTTATCAATCCCTTCTGACTTATTTGATCTTAAGTATTCCAAAGCTCTTCTAAATTCTGGTTCTAGTTCTGGACCCCCTATCTCTTCTATACCGACTCTAGTTTCTTCTTCTATCACATCATACAAATCTTTTCCCTCGCAGAGGCCTTGTATGTAATATTTCTAGCTATCCGCTCTCTTCTCTGCATTTAACTTGGGTATTCACGTTGCACTCATAATACTGTCTCTCTTGTATTTTATTTCACCGAAGGATGTTTTGACTTTCTACTTGCTGAGTCAGTCTTTCCGATAGTCATTTCTTTTTCGATTCCTTCATATTTTTGATGCCACCATTTCGTCCTAGCTTTCCTGTACTTCCTATTTATTTCGTTCCTCAGCTACTTGTATTTCCGTCTTAACGAATTTCCCTGAACATTTTGCACATCTTTCTTTCGTCGATCTTTCTTTTGCTGTCCATGGTTTCTTCGAGGCCACCTATGTTTTTCTTTCCAGCCTCTGTGATTGACCTTTTTACAGACTTCGACTCCTCTTCAACCGAACTGAGTACTTAGCTGTTCTTTCCGCAGTATCCATAGCTTCTGAGAACTTCAAGCGTATCTCTTCATTCCTTAGTACTTCCGTATCGCACTTCTTTGCCCATTAATTCGTCTGTTTAGTCTCTTAAGCTTCAGCCTACTCTTCACCAGTACTGAATTGTCATGTGATTCCATATGTGCTTCTGGGTACGTTATACAGTCCAGTATCTGATTTCGGAATCTCTGTCTTACAGTGATGTAGTTCAACTGAAACCTTCCTCTGTCTCCGGCTTTTCCAAGTATAGGTCTTCCTCTTGAAAGTCTTGAACAGGGTATTCCCTTTTGCCAGTTAAAATTTATTACAGAACTCAGTCTTTCTGCCCTTTCAGTCCTAGTATGAAGCCCATATTCTTCCGTAACCCTTTCTTCTATTCCTTTCACTACAACCGCACTCCAGTCCCCCATGACTATTAGATTTTCATCTCCCTTTACGTACTGAATCATCAGTTCAGTATCCTCACGTATTTTCTGTGTCCCTTTAACAATCTTCTAGGTAGGTGCAATCCTCAATGATACCTTCAAGTCAGGTTTGGCTATGAATCACTCATCCCACCATCCAGTTTCTGGTTGGGATCCTTCAGAAGTGAGCCTTTTACAAAGTCTCTGGGAGAGTTTCCTAGACTTAAATCGTTGAATTTGAGAGGCATTACAGTCCTGGTGTGGAGCAGGTCGAAATTTCTCCCTCTCCTTTTTCAACGCAGCTTGACGTCGTATCTTCGGAGGTTCGAAATTGTACAGAAAATGTAGCCATTCTGCGGGTGTGCATTTTATCCTGCCAGAGGCTCTTCCCGGGGCCTTACTCAGCTATGTACCAATCATGTGTCTATCAGCACTATTCAGTTATACAGGGCAACAGTGCACAAGTGAGAGGACAGTTATTTTCAGAACTGAGCCTTAGTTTCCCAACTTGTTCCAGAGAATTTGTGTAATATGTTGTTTCTTTTTAGGCTGTTTCAGTTAGGTGTTTTACTTACGTTAGGGAACGATTCAGGGTCGCAACAAGATAATTTGGAAATGAGTTATATGACAGAAAATGTTTTCTGAACGCACTATGCGGTTTATACCCAGCATGCTCATTACTCAGATGGAAGGTGGAAGATTCGCTTCAGATTTCACTTACTTTGAGTCGCTATACATCAAAACATTCATCGAGATTGGGAAAATCCTGAATAAGGGTAGTTTCTGAAGTTGTAAAATCATTAGACTGCATCACCAAGGCTATGTCATCAATATACTCTTGCTTTCATTTTTGATAATTCAGCAGCATATAAATAGAAAATTAGTGGGGTCAATACGGATCGTTGTGGCAGTCCGTCATTCAAACTGTACACCTTGCTTCCTTGAATATTTAGTAAGCTTGGACTTACCTGTTGGATAACATGTTATTGAGTATTTGTGCGATTTCTTTACACAGAATTGTTCTTGAGAACTGTAGAAGCATATCTTTCCCACTCACTGTATTATATGTTACGTCAATAAACGAGACCATTGTGTTCTTATAATCTTCGAAGCCCTTCTCTATGTATGTTGTCAACCACTAGCACTTGATCACTGCAGCTGCGGTCTGGTCTAAAGCCAATCAGCTCTAAGGGATTATGTTTCAAGAGAGTTGGTACTATCCTATTGCACAGTACTCTTAACAATTTGTAGCATGTACTTAGAAGCGCAATAGGTCGGAATTGTTACCTGCTTTTGGCCGTTTCAGGATGGCTATTATCTTCGTTGTCTTAAAAAGCTTTGTCCGTCTCCACGTTACGAGGATTTTGTTAAACTGTGAAACTAGCCACTGCACTTTATCTTGCCAAGCATGTTCAAGGAGCTCAGGGTATATGCCATCAAAACCAGCGGTTTTACCAGTTTTCAAGTTGCATAAGGCTGAAGGAAGTAAAGATATTCTGTGCGAATTTGTAAGACTGTGCTTCACACGTTTTAGACTTTAGCTCATATTTCATTCCTTTGACTTTCTGTTTGTTGTAGTTTCTTGGTGTTTTTGTTAGGTTCCCAAACGCAGCTGCTATTTTGCTAGGATTTATTTTGTCTGATAAGGTGTTATTAATTTCTATGCCACTAAGTAGCTTCCTTAGTAAGTTCCATGTTTTCTTGTTTGACATTTGGAAAGGCATGTTTTCACTTAGATCCCTCCATTTCTTTTGCCTAGCTGGGTCTAGAGCCGAGATCAGCACATCTGCTACCTCAGTGTCTTGAGTCTTTTCGGATTGTTCATAGAATTCCTGGCATTTAGGACTCCATCCGGGAATGTAATTCTCCCTATAAACCCTTGGAATATGTTTAGTGGCAGTGGAATGCATTAGTCTGACAAAGTGGTCATAATGCCTAACTGTAGGTGGAATAAAGTGGATAATAAAGTCACCGTCTTCAAAGAACATTTCCCAGTTGTCATTCTGAAAGTTTCATCGTGGCTTTGGAATAGACTTCACTATTGGAATTTGAGTCCATTATTCACCAAAACAGGTCGGTGTTGGCTTGTAGGACAATCACTGAGCACCTTCGTGCTGCTCTGTTGTCAGTGGTCTTGAGGCCATCTACATGGGTGGAATGTCCGTTTGTCTTTCACACCAAACAACAGAAAAAGACGTTAGATTTCAGCCTATTCCGATACCTTCGCACCACCTCTGTAGCCCCATTGTGTGTTATGTCTGTCCAAGTTTCCAATTACTACTCCCGGGCGTTGAATATTTTGAGTAGCTTCTTTTGCCCATGGTTGTGCTAGGGCCTTGTAGATGTTCGCAGTCGCTGTGTTAGATACTTTCAGCCCCATGGTATAAATCATATTTTCTGTTTTTATTTGGGCTTCTGTTACCTCATGAATATCATTCTTGATGAATGTTGCAGATCCATGGCTTGAGTGATACGTAACACCAAATAACGTATCTGTAGTAAAACGACATCCACCTTATTTTCACTTTTTGCTCTGCGTATTACCTCTATGTTTAGTTGTAAGAGCTGAAGGGTATTTCCAAAGTCCTTTGTCAAATTGTTCTGGGAAGAACTATTTTGGTTCATTTCAGTGTATCCACTAACAGCTGGGACATCCTGAGGTAATTATGAATCGCTAGAGGTCCAACAGTCTGCATCCCCTGTAGATTATTTAGTTGCAACTAAGTTACGTTGTCGTGATATGCTACTGGAAGGATAGTCTTCTATTTTATGCTCTCAGTAAGGTATAAATATTTAAAGCATACCTTGCTAAGGTATAAACCTCGAAAACCTCAATGAATAAATTAAATAATTGCCGTATTGTATGTAATACTTGCAGGAGAAATTCACTTTCCAATTCTTTACTAAATATCCACACACACTATTACTGCAGTTGTTGTTACAGAATTCTCTGATATTTAGTTTCCTTAATGTCTTGACATTTATTGTAAAAACATCGAAAATGTGTAGTCTGCTTACGGAGGAAGTCCCTCAGAGAACCGTTATTCAACTTATTCTCGCTAAAGTCTGGCAGCCTTACCAAATTCGTTTGACTGAAAGATAAAGACGGCTAAAGACAGTGTTGCTAAATTCGTTATCGCTTTCTCTAATCAAAGTGAGAGTGTCACAGAAATTGTCGCCTTTATATTGAAACAATGTAACTTCTTGGTTAATGCACGTTAGTTAAAATAAAACACAGTTCTCTCAATAGGAAACTTAGTACTTTGGATCAATATAGGTTAATGTACCAGCAAAAGTTTATTAATGCGATAAACTGTTTTAAGCATGTAGTATTTAAAAATTTTTAATATCTGGATTTTGTGTAAAATAACAACTACTAAGGGAAACGAAGTACATCAAAGCAATCAGCAAAGTAAAAGTTTCTGTCTATAATTATAATTTGAAAAAATTTGCCTGTGACTAAATTTGATATTTGGTACGTAATTATTAGTCATAAGTAAATTGAAAATATAAAAACTAAATCATATTTGTTTGCTCCAGTTTTGCTCTTCAGAGTGTGTGTTAACGAGTATTTCGCTCTCATTTAAGTACATGATCGAAAGAGTCAGCCTTAAGGAATTGTGAAACGAACCCTGTCGTCCAGGACTGTGAACCACAAAGAGCGCAGATTCGCCACGAGATGTGGAAACTCGCAGGCGTCTGTTGTCTATTGAGGCTTAAGTGCTGTAGTGTGCGAGTGAGACAGACGGGAACCTACGTCATAGGGAAACCCAGTAGAAGACGCTTGTGGCCCAGGAGATGCAGCAGTGCCACATATGGCGGGCCTAAGATCGGCCATAAAGGGAAACATTTATGAAAACTATTTAATTCTGTAGTAATTCAGAGAACGAAGCCACAGTAATTTTAAACTACCATCCTCCATACATTTTCATGGTAACCCCAAAAAACCTTGAATATTGGTCAATCTATAACAGTTTAGGAACTACTGTTAAAGTGAAATTCACGAGTTTTGTAGCAAAGACCTGAATGCTAAAATCTGAACGCTTTAGTCGATCTTAACGATCGACATTTCATATAGAAGAGCATCATTAAAATGACAAATGTTGTAAATATCAACTCTGTAACTTCATTTGTTTAAAGATATAGTAAATTTAAATTATCAGTATTTTGAGTTAAGCATCGGATCATCATTTCCCTCACACAACAAAACATAGACGGTGACAGCATGATACCTAATTGAATCATTAGGTAATAGAATATTTATAGTCAAGTTTGGTGCATAATACTTGCTTCTATTCTTTATTTATCAGAAAGCACATTGGTGCAAGGCTACTCGCCGTGGCATTCAAAGTTAAGAAGGAAGTGTATTGGTTTTATGTAAAAGAATTTAACGTTTATTATGTAATCGATATTCCTGTTACTTTATTCAGAACGTGAAGGTGGTCAAGCTTTGGTTATTTAAATATGTTAAAACGTAAAATAATGTAGAATAAGCTGTAGTCAATCAGATGGACGGCTTCAGAGAAGGGAACTGTACTAGTCAGTTGAGCGAGGGTATTCGGCGCGCGTGAAACGCGGCTGGGATGGGCAGAGGGACAGTTCGGCTGGAGACACCAAAGGGTACAGTTCGGATTGCGACGCGAAAGCGGACAGTCGGTCTTTAGGCAGGTAGGAAGTGAAACGACAGAAAATTTCGCGTCCTGAGGTATAGCTGGACTTAGTCTCTGTGCGGTGAGCAGCCGCGCGCCTGGTGTGAACTCTTAACTTTTCGTGTAAATGTCGAGTTGGAGTACTGGACTTGGGTTTCGCGATGAGATTGTGAATGATCGATCAGTGTCAAATGGATATGCGCTCGAGTGTAATAAGATTATTTCATACAATTTCACAAACTTGCCATCTGCCAGACAATTTAACCAAACGGTCACAACTGTCTAATTTAGGGCGTGTTATGCGACATGTGCGGTCAACCCCTAGACGAGTTTGAGCCAAGACAATTCGACGAAGACGAACCGCATGTGAGCCTGAGCATCTTTGTAATGTTAACTCGCAAGAGCAAGTCGGGATCCTCCATTTTGGTGTGTTTCAAAGGATTTTCTGATACTGTACGAGATGAATTTACCGCGACTATTGTCACAAATTCTGAATGCTTTAGCGTGAACAGCAACACGCAGTTTAATACTCCTGCTCAGTAAATGATATTTTGTTCTAAATCTACACAGATACTCCGCAAGTCACCGAACGGTGCGTGGAGGAGGGTACCCAGTACAACTAATAGTAATTTCCTTTCCTGTTCCACTCGAAAGTAGAGCGAGAGAAAAACGACTATCTAGATGTCTCCGTATGAATCTTAATTTCTCGTAACTTAACTTCGTGGTCCTTACTCGCAAAGCATGCTGGTGGCAGCTTCAAATGCCGGTTCTCTAAATTTTGTCTATAGTGTTCCTCGAAGAGATCGTCGTTTTCTATCTACTGAATCCTATTTGAGTCAGCTTCAAATGCCGGTTTTCTAAATTTTCTCTATAGTGTTGCTCGAAGAGATCGTCGTCTTCTATCTACTGAATCCTCTTTGAGTTCCCGAGGAATCTCCGTAACACTTGCGTATTGTTCGAACCTACACTTAACAAATCTAGCAGCCCATCTCTAAATTGCTTCAATGCCTTCCTTCAGTCCGACTTGGTGTGGATCCCAAACACTCAAGCACTACACAAGACCGGGTCGCACTAGCCTATATGCGGTCTCCTTTACAGATAAACCACACTTTTCTTAAATTCTCCTAGTAAACTGCAGTCGACCATTCACCTTCCCTGCTACGATCCTTAGATACTCGTTGCATTTCACATCGCTTTGGGGTTGTTGCAAAGGCTGATGTTATGTAGCTATCCATAGTGGTCTATCTTGTGGAAGCTGGTTCATATGTGTACAGTTATTGAACTCTACATCTATCTACAGTGCTTAATGCTTACAGTAGTCAAAACTTGTTCCCCTCCACAATATTATATTCGCCCTCTGACCCCCCCCCCCCCCCCCTCCAGTTCCCCTCGTTCCCTGATTTGCCAAATAACTGTTCTTTGATAGCTCTGTATGGATCTTTCCATGTCATGAACATCTTTTCTCGCTCAATTCGAAGCAGTTTACCTTCAGTAATTACTCACAATGAACCTCTGGACTGTGAGGTACCAAAAGGCCAATGCTGTTTACAGCATTCAAAGACCCAAATATTGTCTACCATGCAACCCCAATATTGGATGCTAATGGCAACAGGGGGTGGAACTGGAGGTATTCAGTGGTGATCACAGCATGAGGCTAGGAAGTCTAGATGAACTGTTTAGTTGATGAGTATCTCTCAACAGTGATACAGTGCTAGTGGTGTTGGCACAAAGCAGAACAATATGAGGTGCATTCAAATTCTAAGGCTTCCGATTTTTTTCTCCGGACTGGAAAGAGATAGAAACATGCGCATTGTTTTAAAATGAGGCCGCGTTCATTGTCAATACGTCCCAGAGATGGCAGCACCGTACGGGAGATGGAATTTTACCGCCAGCGGCGAGAATGAGAACTGTTTTAAATACTTAAAATGGCGACGTTTTCCTTACTTGAACAGCGTGCAATCATTCGTTTTCTGAATTTGCGTGGTGTGAAACCAATTGAAATTCATCAACAGTTGAAGTAGACATGTGGTGATGGAGTTATGGATGTGTCAAAAGTGCGTTCGTGGGTGCGACAGTTTAATGAAGGCAGAACATCATGTGACAACAAACCGAAACAACCTCGGGCTCGCACAAGCCGGTCTGACGACATGATCGAGAATGAGGAGAGAATTGTTTTGGGGGATCGCCGAATGACTGTTGAACAGATCGCCTCCAGACTTGGCATTTCTGTGGGTTCTGTGCACACAATCCTGCATGACGACCTAAAAATGTGAAAAGTGTCATCCAGGTGGGTGCCACGAATGCTGACGGACGACCACACGGCTGCCCGTGTGGCATGTTGCCAAGCAATGTTGATGCGCAATGACAACATGAATGGGACTTTCTTTCCGTCGGTTGTGACAATGGATGAGACGTGGATGCCATTTTTCAATCCAGAAACAAAGCGCCAGTCAGCTCAATGGAAGCACACAGATTCACCGCCACCAAAAAAATTTCAGGTAACCGCCAGTGCTGAAAAAATGATGGTGTCCATGTTCTGGGACAGAGAGGGCGTAATCCTTACCCATTGCGTTCCAAAGGGCACTACGGGAACAGGTGCATCCTACGAAAATGTTTTGGGGAACAAATTCCTTCCTGCACTGCAACAAAAACGTCCGGGAAGGGCTGCGTGTGTGCTGTTTCACCAAGACAACGCACCCGCACATCCAGCTAATGTTACGCAACAGTTTCTTCGTGATAACAACTTTGAAGTGTTTCCTCATGCTCCCTACTCACCTGACCTGGCTCCTAGTGACTTTTGGCTTTTTCCAACAACGAAAGACACTCTCCGTGGCCGCACATTCACCAGCCGTGCTGCTATTGCCTCAGCGATTTTCCAGTGGTCAAAACAGACTCCTAAAGAAGCCTTCGCCGCTGCCATGGAATCATGGCGTCAGCGTTGTGAAAAATGTGTACGTCTGCAGGGCGATTACGTCGAGAAGTAACGCCAGTTTCATCGATTTCGGGTGAGTAGTTCATTAGAAAAAAAATCGGAGGCCTTAGAACTTGAATGCACCTCGTACAACGATAAACAAAGCAAACATAACATTATATCTACAACAGCAGTCGCCGAAGTTGACGTTTTGTCAGAAAATGAGAGAGAGAAGTGGCAGATGAAACACTGGAATTTCTGCAAGATCATTCAATGGAATGTACGGTGTCGTATACGCTCGACTGTGCGGACGATGTAGATAAAGAGTGTAATCGTGGCGATATGTGCTTAAGAAGTGAAAGTTATACTGAAACAGGTGACATTCCAGTTAGTTCATCATCTTTGTCCTACAGGGATCCACGAATCCCGTCTTCAGTGAAACGTAGTAAAGCACAATCCTTGTCCAAGGAGTGGGTACTAAACATAATTACGTACGTGGAAGATTATTTGCAGCATAGTAAAAAATTATGAGCAGATTTCGATTAAGCCTGCAGGAATATGAGCGGCTAGTGCGTAATAAAAACTACGTCTATTCAAGGGAGGACACGGCGCACTTGTTACAAAAACTGGTGTTTGCACGTTTCAAAGATATTCGACACAATTTACACGATGTACATTGTAATGACCTACTATGTTATACACATTAAACTGCCTGATATATAAATCATGGTGAATACTAGGGAAGCAGTGGATGGTAGCTTAACTTCAAGTGGTGCAACAGACTCGGAAAAGGTAAGGAAATGAAAGCGTCAGCTAGATGATGCACAGCAAACTGCAGTATCGGTACGAAAATTTGTAGGTGAGATAAATAAACTTATCCCGTCGTTCAGTAAGGAATTTGTTTTCAATTCCGACCGATTGGGATGCATATGGAAGGAACTCTGAAATTACAGGTATCAAGTGAATTGTATCGAGATAAATTAACCGCCAATGCCTTAACGCATTCGTATATATTTAAGCTGACTGTTAATGTGAATGGTAAATTTGCTGGTAAGTTACTTATTGTGCTGCGAGAAGTTGAAGGTGCTCCGTTCCCTAAGATTTTTTCTAGTGTGCATGATCTTGAAAGGGTTAGTAAGTAATATTTACATAGCAGCAAGCCATAGTGGGAAAATGAGCGTAAGAGAATTACAACTATGGTATTAACCCTGCTTTTGACCAATAGCTGGTCAAAATAACTTGCATTTGCTTGTTTCCTGATGTGCGTATAAAAATCATACTCCTTTAGAACAAACTATCCCTCTTGAAAAGTTTGTGACATTGCAGTTGATACCAACTGGAGCCTCTGGACAAATTCAACCTTTGGATGTTTGTTTTTGTCGTGCATATAAAAAACGTTAAGGCACTATCTGCAGCTAGTCCACAAAGCACAGCCAGTTTCACGATAAGCTCCACGACCGACTGTTCCACATTCGATTGTATGGCATCACGTACCATCAGTTTTGATCACCCTGTTACACCAATTATAGTTCTATATAATTTGTTTAAGAGTTCATACCTACCTGAACGTCCTGCACGGTTTCGAACTTCGCCTTCAGGTTTGATGGTACTAACTTTCTGACCACTGTGGCGCACCATATTTCATTTGTTGTTTATGGTGCAAGTTAATGGTTTGTTTTGAAGAATTCTTTAATTTCGTCGATATCTATTTTGTCAAGTACACTACTGGCCATTAAAAATGCTACACCACTAAGACGAAGTGCTACAGACGCGAAATTTAACCGACAGGAAGAAGATGCTGCGATATGCAAATGATTAGCTTTTCAGAGCATTCACACAAGGTTGGCACCGGTGGCCACACCTACAACGTGGTGACATGAGGAAAGTTTCCAACCCATTTCTCATACACAAACAGCAGTTGAACGGCGTTGCCTGGTGAAACGTTGTTGTGATGCCTCGTGTAAGGAGGAGAAATGCGTACCATCACGTTTCCGACTTTGATAAAGGTCGGATTGTAGCCTATAGCGATTGCGGTTTATCGTATCGCGACATTGCTCCTCGCGTTGGTCGAGAACCAATGACTGTTAGCAGAATATGGAGTCGGTGGGTTCAGGAGGGTAATACCGAACGCCGTGCTGGATCCCAATGGCCTCCTACCACTAGCAGTCGAGATGACAGGTATCTTATCCGCTTGGCTGTAACGGATCGTGCAGCCACGTCTCGATCCCTGAGTCAACAGATGGGGATATTTGCAAGACAACAACCATCTGCACGAACAGTTCGACAACGTTTGCAGCAGCATGGACTATCAGCTCGAAGACCATGGCTGTGGTTACCCTTGACGCTGCATCACAGACAGGAGCGCCTGCGATGCTGTACTCAACAACGAACCTGGGTGCACGAATGGCAAAACGTCTTTTTTTCGGATGAACCAGGTTCTGTTTACGGAATCATGATGGTGAACACACATTGGAAGTGTGTATTCGTCTTCGCCATACTGGCATATCACCCGGCGTGATGGTATGGGTTGACATTGGTACACGTCTCGGTCACCTCTTGTTCGCATTGGCGGCACTTTGAACAGTGGACGCTACATTTCAGATATGTTACGATCCGTGGCTTTACCCTTTATTCGATCCCTGCGAAACCCTACATTTCAGCAGGATAATGCAAGAGCACATGTTGCAGGTCCTGTGTGGGCCTTTCTGGATACAGTAAATTTTCGACTGCTGCCATGGCCAGCACATTCTCCAGATCTCTCACCAATTGAAAACGTCTGGTCAATGGTGGCCGAGCGACTGGCTAGTCACAATACGCCAGTGACTACTCTTGATGAACTGTGGTATCGTGTTGAAGCTGCATGGGCAGCTGTACTTGTACACGCCATCCAAGCTCTGTTTGACTCAATGCCCAGGCGTATCAAGGCCGTTATTACGGCCAGAGGTGGCTGTTCTGGGTACTGATTTATCAGGATCTATGCACCCAAATTGCGTGAAAATGTAATCACATGTCAGTTCTAGTATAATATATTTGTCCAATGAACACCCGTTTACCATCTGCATTTCTTCTTGGTGTAACAATTTTAATGTCCAGTAGTGTATGATACATGCATCTCACAGAAGGTTGATGTCAGCGTTTCCCGGAGAATCGTTTTCTGTCGCCCTGCTGATGCACATGGTAAGCCAGTATCAAGTAATATTTCTTCTGTCATAATTATTAGCACAACACTTTCAATTGAGCCTTACAGATGGTAGAATTTGCGACCTCGCACTCGCACACAAGGGCTTACTTGTCAGTCTACGCATCCACACCTTACGATCAGTACTCTTCTGTTGCATCATATTTCAAATGAGTTTATTTTCTTCTTGTATGTGCAGTTTGTCTTACTTAAATGGTGTATACCCCAAACAAACGCTTTCGCAGAATACTTACAAACATTTACATCCATATTCGATGTTAACATGTTTCTCTCCCTCAGAAAAGCTTTCCATTGCTATTAAAAACCTACATTTAAATTACTTCAAAATTCTGCCGTCGTTATTGATATGCCGCTCTTACGAAGCCCTTTTACTGGTTTTAGGTTATCAATTCCTGTCATTATCATCCAATTCATTTCAAGACATTATCCTTAAATGACATGCAGAGGTAAAAACAAGGTGTAAGGGTTCTGGAATGGGTCCGCGCTCTTGAGTACGCAACACGAACTGCTAAGGCAACCAAGAACGGTCCACCGAGTGCAGCACAAATGACGGAGCCAGATGCGGCAGAGGGCGGAACCTTTATGTTCCCCATAAATTCCCCATATAGGTCGCCAGAATCCGCACAGGAGCACCTTAACAAAAGCCGGCCCTGTGCCGAGGCACCACCAGTAAATCACCGAGATCGTAATGATCAGTACGTCGGAACTCCCAATAAAATCTCCCAGCCTCTAATGACAAACACGTACAGCCGCCACGTGGGGTGGAGTTTTGTCTGACAGTGCCATAAACCTGAGTTATGAGCCAGTATGATTGTCTACAGCTTGTTATCTTACCCTTCCACATATCACCATCAAAGTTCTCATTTTAATTTTATCGACATTTCGCAGTTTCAACGTGATTGTATTCAGTACACTGGAGGTATGAATTAGAAAACGCATTCAGTCACACCTTTTCGTGTTTTACGCATTTCGGACCCTGTGGGTCCATCATCCGATGTTATTTGTCTTAATACATTCTTTATATCTTCTCTTGAATGAGGTGAAATGCACATTCCTGTCACGAAAAGGTATTACGTTAGATTATGAATGTCGTAAGTCAAACGCGGAAAATATGTGCGAAACAGTGGAAAAGATGAACAGTATAAACCTACCACATAATCCAAGAAAATCACTTTTTACGTTTTAGCATCAACAAACAGTCTTTCCTCCCTTGCTTTCGTACATGTCACTTCATTCAAGAGCCACCTTTGCACACGCATGCTTGTAAACACTTCACAGACGTTTTGTGTGTTGTCAAAGTTTTGAAGAATATCGGTAGGTAAGTCATCACAGAGCAGACCCACTGTAGTCCTGGTAGAGACTATGGTATTGGTGGGCTACCAGAGATGCAGACCCATTATAGTCCTTGTAGAGACGGCCAACAGCCATCTGTTGCGACTGTGCAGGTGCACAACCACCATCGAAGAGTCTTTCGGAGAATATAGCAAGTCCATAAACCACCACTTGTGCACTCACAAAGTTTTTGGAATTGTCCTTAGAACCAGCAATGCTGTTATCCAGTCCCTTGCTGAATTATTAACACATATGCAAACACTAACAGTCCCTACTTCTCACATATTGTCCATATACTATGACCAACAGAAACATGTGCAGTGAAATGTAACTTACAAGTTACTTAATTTGATGAACTGGTGTCAATTACAATTTTATAACATAAGAATACAATTACAAAGGTACAAAATACATAATTAAAGAACATAACAATACAGGTAACATTTGTAGTAATAGGGGCTTTACAAAAGAGTAGAAATAAACATATACATCAGTGTTACAGGAATTATGACATAAGTAAATACATAAAAGATCAGAATAACTTTTGAAACATTAACTTCACACATGAGCATTAAAACAAAACAGAATAAATAATGTCTAAACATCTTTACAAAGAAAATAACATATTATCATAAAAATTCTACAACGTAACTCTCATCAGATAAACACATAAAGACAGGAAGAACACAAATACCCAAGGGTACACAAACACATAGTGGGATAACACAAGGAAAGGACAGGGTTTGTTTTACTGCAGTATTTTGCAAACAAAACTTTCTTTACTTCTCGGAGATCTCCCTTCGTTCTTCATTATTTCCAAAAAGTCCTATCTATACCTGCTTTCTGTACTTTTTTCGTATGACTTCTCAATGCATTTCTTCCAATTCATCGCAACTCATTCTCTTATGTAGTCTACCCCCTCTTAAGCTAACTTAAATCTACACTTCTCGGAGATCTCCCTTCGTTCTTCATTATTTCCAAAAAGTCCTATCTATACCTGCTTTCTGCACTTTTTTCGTATGATTTCTCAATGCATTTCTTCCAATTCATCGCAACTCATTCTCTTATGTAGTCTACCCCCTGTTAAGCTAACTTAAATCTACTGAGCTCAGATGCTAAACTAAGGGACGAGGCAATGCAGCAGCACAGAACAATTAATACAAACAGCAATAAAAAAAATGGAAACTGTCAAAGCAAGCTACAGTAAATCTAAATTACCAAACAAATGCAACATTACAACTAATATGAGCCAATGTGCAGCAACAAGGAAAATAAATCAGTAGTAAAACTGGCTTAACAGAGTAATACAAAGTGAAATTTAGTAGCACTATGCCTGGCAAACAGCAGCAGCAAATGCAATAACTTATATCTAAACATGAGAAAGCTCAAGCAGAAAAATATTACAGTAAAGACAACAGTGCAGATAAGGGAAATGTCTATTCACATCTTAATGTCTATGTCATTAAAGTGGTGCACCACAAAAACTTATTCTATGAAATAAAATACCAAATACTTGAAAAGAAAATTATGTATGCAGTTCCTGTGACGGGAAATGTCTTTTTGTGCTCCCTCATTTTTTTTTTTTTTTGAAGTATCACAAAATTATTATTTACTGGATCTTAATAGTGTTGAAAAATCATAACAGACATAGCAGTTCATGACATCCAGTCTTACAAATTTCAAACCTCCGCCATTTCTCTCCCCACATCCACCACTGCTGGCGGCTCACCTCCAACTGCGCAACGCTACGCGC
The DNA here is from genome assembly GCF_021461385.2 of Schistocerca piceifrons. Classification (NCBI taxonomy): domain Eukaryota; kingdom Metazoa; phylum Arthropoda; class Insecta; order Orthoptera; family Acrididae; genus Schistocerca; species Schistocerca piceifrons. The sequence goes on along the minus strand of NC_060142.1, from coordinate 680,912,607 downwards.
TGTTAACAGCCAACTGCCCAACACTACAATGGCAGACAACAATGCAAACCAGCCACAGACTGCACACAGCACAGCCAGTGATTTTCATACAGAGCGCTACGTAGCGTTGCCAGTAAGAAAACATAAACAGCCTACTTACAACTCACCTCCCTATTTCTCTTTACGCACACTCTACTTTGGGGGCACTCGCTTCTGTCAGAGCAAACGTCTCCATTCCTTAAGCTGCAACCAGTATTGTTTACTTTGGTTTCCAGCTTCAGTAGATCATCATTGACGAACAGGATGCGCTGAAGGTATCTCAGGAAATTCTCCTTTTCTTTGGATATCCCTCGCGGCATTTTGCTGGAAAAACAGCTAATCGTTGCGGCAACTCATCGTATACCCACGTAAGAGAAATCATATTAGTTTGTAGGTTTTTGAGATGATGCTGACTTCACCAACTGAACTATCAGAATTGGCCCACTTGTCAAACTAAACATGGGGACGACTGTTGTTTGTCGGTTTACTAATGTATTCGGCAACTTTATATTATATCTCAGGGCATATATGGTGTATGATTTGGTGTCAAAACATCAGATATTTTTTCTTAATAGTCAGTTACTGTGTGTATACTTGTAGGTGTGGTTAGAGATCGTAGTAACCTGCATTATTTATTGTAATACATTAAGAATACTCTTTGCGCCGTAAAACATTTTAGAATAAAACAGGGACAAGTGCAAAATACATTTCCTTCACTGTTCCACACTGAAGTGCCAAAGAAAATGGTATGAGCATGCATGTTCAAATAAAGAGGTATGTAAACAGGCAGAATACGGCGCTGTGGCCGGCAACGCCTAAGACAATAGGTTTCTAGTGCATTTGTTAGATCGGTTAATGCTGCTACAATGGCAGGTTAACAAGATTTGAGTTTGAACGTGGTGTTACAGTCGGCGCACGAGCGATGGGACACAGCATCTCCGAGGCAGCGATTAAGTGAGGATTTTCCTGTACGACCATTTCACGAGTGTACCGTGAATATCAGGAATCCAGTAAAATATCAAATATCCGACTTCGCTGGGGCCGGAAAATCATCCTGCAAGGACGGGACCAACGACGACTCAAGGGAATCGTTCAACGTGACGAAAGTGCAACACTTCCGCAAACTGCTGCAGATTTCAATGATGAGCCATCAACAAGTATCAGCGACCGAACCATTCAACGAAACATCAGCGATATGGGCTTTCGGAGACGAAGGCCAACTCATGTATCCTTGATGACTGCACGAAACGAATCTTTACGCCTTGCCTGGGCCCTCAAAACCGACATTGGACTGTTGATGACTGGAAACAGGTTGCCTGGTCGGACGAGTATCATTTCAAATTGTATCGAGCGGATGGACGTGTGCAGGTATGGAGAAGGCCTCATGAATCCATGGACCCTGCATAAGGCAGGGAACTGTTCAAGCTGGTGGAAGCTCTGTAATGGTATGGGGCGCTTGTAGTTTGAGTGATATGGGACCCCTGATATGTTTAGATATGACTCTGACTGGTGACACGTACGTAAGCATCCTGTCTGATCACCTGCATCCATCCATGTTCATTGTGCATTCCGACGGACTGGGACAATTCCAGGCTCCAGGAACACTCTTCTGAGTTTAAACACTTCCATTGGCCACCAAACTTTCCAAACATGAACATTATTGAGCATATCAGGGACGCTTGCAAAGTGCTGTTCAGAAGAGATCTCCACGCCCTCGTACGCTTACGGATTTATGGACAGCCCTGCAGGATTTATGGTGTGAGTTCCCTCCCGCACTACTTCAGACATTAGTCGAGTCCATGCCACGTCGTGTTGCGGCACTTCTGTGTGCTAGCCAGGGCTCTACATGATATTAGGCAGACATACCAGTTTCCTGGCTTTTCAATGTATATTTTTAAACACTTTTTGGTACAATACACATGATATAAATATTAAAATATATGTTCATTATAAAGCGATGATATGCGTGTAATTACAGCGATGTTAGGGTAACAAGGTGAAAGCAATAGGTAAATAGCAAATCGAAAAGGAAACACATGGGAATGGTTGCAACGTATACCAGAGATTATTCACAATCGTTTTTTATAATTCTCTCACAGTCAGTGTCCGCAGAATCATAATCATTTCCGTCTTTGGAATCTCCTGAAGAATGCCTTTCCTGGAAAACACTCGTCATGCCGCACCATCCTGTTGTGCATTTTTTTAGTCTTCCACGCCCAGTTCTTTGATCACATCCTCTTCTTTCTCCACTCCCTCTTCTTACATTCATGGTAGCTTCTGCCTGGGAATGGAATAAATGAGAATGAGACACTTCTATCCATTTTTTGTGTTTGAATGAGTTGTTTTGATCACGTCCGTTCTTGTTTTGACACCATGGCTGGTATACTACATCAGATATTTTTTCCTGACAGTCAGTTACTCTGTCATTTGTAGGTATAGTTGGAGAGATCATAGTGCCTCTGCATTATTTAGTACGATATATTATAAATATTTTAGAGTATTTTTTTTTAATTCTCGTATTGTTATTGAAATCATGGTAAAGGGAGGGAAGTGGTTCCTCATCTCCTGAAGATTTTTACATTTTGCAAATTTTATTTCAAACTCACCTTGATGTAAAGGCTACAGAAGAGGTATTGATCGGGGAGCAATATCGGCCCCCTACAATCCACTTCTACGAAAACGAGGTCATGATTCAGTGAATACTTGAACTTCGCTGTTAGAGGATTTTCTTTACTGATTCTGATCCAGCTGGTATTCTTCTCTTGCGTTTTGTTTCCTTCTGCGTATTTAGCAACTTTATCCTTTGCTATGGCATCCAAGGCTTTAGTTGAAAGGAAGTCACTGTTGTCATTTACACTATGGGAAACTTTCTGCTGACCTGCTTGATTGTTACCATCCTGTCTTGGGGAGCAAATACATGTCTGGATTGTCTCTTTGCCTTTTTAGAGAGACCAAAATCTTTATCACATTCCACAAATCTATGGTCACGTTCAAGGACATTATTATCTACAGTGTCAATGTGCTGATTTTGCCTCAAGGTTTACTACGAGCGTTCTAAACATGACCTACTGAAACAAGCATTAACTATTACTATAATTACTGTTAAGATCAGACAAAATAGGCTGTTGCTCAACTTTCAAAAAAGAAATTTCATATATGAACTTTCATTAAGATAGCAACAATTCTCCTTCTGTCAGCCATTTCACTTATATTGGTTGTATTCTAAATGCAGTCCAACTGTTGCCTTTGAGCTTAAACTGCGTAATCACAGAGCGCGGCACTATGCAGGAAATCTACTATACTTCTATTACTACAGTGATATCCAAGCTTTAGCTTTCGAAATGTGCATTTACATCGTTTACTTGTGCTCATACCGCAATTCACATAACTAATAAATCCACTGCTCCGTTACCGGCTACAGTATTGTTGGAATATTACACTGAGATGGTGACGAGCTGTAGGAGATTGTACTTAGCGCTGGATTTAATGTCCCCTTATTCTGTCATACAACTCGTTTTCGTGTTGTTATTGAAATCATGGTAAAGGGAGGGAAGTGATTCCTCATCTCCTGAAGATTTTTCATTTTGCAAATTTTATTCCAAACTCGGCTTGATGTAAAGGTACAGAAGAGGTATTGATGGGGGAGAAATATCATCCCCCCAAAATCCGCTTCAACGGAAACAAGATCATGATTCACTGAATACTTGAACTGCGCTGTTACAGGGTTTTCTATACTGATTCTGATCCACCTGGTATTCTTCTCTTGTGTTTGGTTTCCTTCTGTTTATTTATCAACTTTATCTTTTGCTGTGGTATCCATGGCTTTAGTCGAAAGGAAGTCACTATTTTCATTTACACTACGTAAAACTTTCTGCTGACCTGCTTGATTGTTACCATCCTGTCTTGGGGAGCAAATACGTGTCTGGAGTCTCTCTTTGCCTTTTTAGAGAGACCAAAATCTTTATCACAGTCCACATACCTATGGCCACGTTCAAGGACATTATGATCTACAGTGTCCATGTGCTGATTTTGCCTCAAGGTTTACTATTAGCGCTCTAAACATGACCTATTGACACAAGCATTAGCTACTACTATAAATACTCTTAAAAGCAGAAAAAATAGGCTGTTGCTGAACTTTTCAAAGCAAATTCATATATGTGCTTTTATTAAGACAGCAACAATTCTTCTTCTGTCAGCCATTTCACTTATATTAGTTATATTCTAAATGCAGTCCAACTGTTGCCTTTGAGCTGAAACTGTGTAATCTCAGAGCGCGGCACTAAGCAGGAAATCTACTGTACTTCTTTTACTTCAGTGATATCCAAGCTTTAGCTTTCTAAATGTGCGTTTACATAATTTACTTGTGTTCATATCGCAATTCACATAACTAATAAATCCACTACTCCGTCACCGGTTACGGTACTATTGGAATATTATACTGAGACGGCGACGAGCTGTAGGAGATTGTACTTAGCGCTGGATTTATTGTCCCCTTATTCTGTCACACAACTCGTTCTTTCTTTGTGGTATAAAAATAGTACAGCCCAGAAATTTGGAGCATATGACGTCAGTTCATACGTTATGGGTACAAGAAAAAAGGAAGCGTGCAACAGCGGTCGAATACTGTACTCTGCTACGAGTAAGAGTGCACTCCTGCGTTGAAGTCCACTGTTCTCCGGAAAGTAAAAGGGCTCGGGTGGTGGGAGTGTGGACAGCAGAGTTCGGGCCGCCTGGAACAAAGGCGTCACGCACTTGCCGCGCCGCCAGCCCTAGCCTGGTGTTCCTTTTGATCTCTCGCCGCCGTCAAGGGAGGCTTCTAGCAAACTGCTGCCCGCCTCTGACCCGAGCGGAAAGTGAATCGCGGCGCACGTACACGCTCCTGAAACCTCCCGAACTTGCAACCAAGTCGCAGCGCTGCCTTTGGGAACTACTGCGTTACAGAGAGACGCCGGTGCCTTGGAAACGGGCGGATACAGCAAACCTACTGCCACCTCCAGTACCCGCAACTCTCTTAACTCTGTAGCAAAGTGTTACGTGCATAACCACAAAACTGCATTAACATTAGTTAGTTATTCATTCTTTTAAAATTCCTAGAGGTTTTTCTGATGTTCGTCCACCCACAGGGGCAGTGCCACATGATAGACAAAGTCAAAAAATTCTGCTGCGTCGGAAACAAAGTAGCGCGTAGCGAATGACGCAACGAGGACACGAACACACGCGAAGGTAGCATTCCTCGCCAGAATATGGCTGCTATAGTCTGTGACGCTACAACGCAGTCCCTGCTATGAATTTTTTCGCTTACTCAACACATGAAACTGTTTGTATGCGATGTATTGTCTAGTGTAAATATGTATTGTAAGTACTATGTTTAAATTATGTAATATTTAACCCTGGCAAGTCAGGGCACATTTAGTTAACGTTGAAGTCAGAGAGATTGTTTTGTCGCGCCTCTGGGCACGGCAGCGCGCCAGCGGCTAGTAGTAGAAGTGACGCCGTGCTCGGACCAACAAGGAGACGGCACGGTCGAGGGGTTGGGGATTTTCCCGCAATTTTTGTGTGGTGAAAGAGGACCCCGAACACCTCACGTGGTTAAAATATTAGGACGCACTACCCGGAATATCCCGAGAAAAATCGATCCAAAGTTTCTTAGGTGCCTTATGAGTGTAAAATGTTATTCCGCTGCTCAGCGGCCGTCTCGCGTACATGGTTAGCGCTCGGACACTTACGCCAAAGGTATCGGGTTCGATTCCTTTTCTGGGACATTTTTTTTCTTCTGTTGCTTGCAAAATTGTAGCGCACTGTTACAGGAGAATCGTGAAATTAATTCCCAGGGAGATTGTAGAAAAATTCATTCTATAATTCACCATCAATTATCGTCACCAATATTCCAAGACATGATTCAATATGCCTGGTTTGCCTCAAAATTGTCAGAATCTCGAAACATTTTCGTAAATGTTAATGGGGCATGTTTTTGTACAGATTTATTGCAAACGCCCTGTAATTGTAAGAAAGTCCGCTTTTATATGTTGCGCAAGATGTCGCAAAAATTATTGCTTTGTTTGTTATTACGATAATTATCACTGCAGTTATTGTTTCTAATTATTATATGTATAAAAATTGAATGTTTTCCATTCGACTTTGTTATTCTGATTAATAAGGCAATGTTTCTCCTTGTATACTTTACAATGAAAACTGGAAAACCCACCGTCATGAATTGTGTTGTTGGACAAAAAGAAAATTATTTTTATTCAATAATTAAACTAATTTGTTAAAGATAATGTAGGTTTGGGAGACTTTCCGAATAATTGGTGGAATAACCAAAGAAAATGAAACAGAAGAAAGAAAAGTGCCAGAAAAGGAATCGAACACGAGACCTCTTGTGTAACAATCCGAGCCCTAAACACCTAAATCCAGACGGCGGCTAGGTAGTGTACTAACATTTTATACTCATACGGCACCTAAGAAACTTTGGATCGATTTTTCCCGGGATTTTCCGGGTAGTGCGTCCTAATATTTTAACCACGTGATGTGTTAAGGGTCCTCTTTCACCACACAAAATTACGGACAAATCCCCAACCCCACAGTCGTGCCATCTTCTTGTAAGACGTACAGTCGAGTGCTGCTAGTCCTAGCTGTGTTACATCTAACGGCTAGTGTGTGGATCTAAGTACGACGGGAAAGTAATGGTCGGCATATCTGGAAGCATGGCCGGGCAAGTTATTATGGATTAATGGGCATAGTGCTGAAGAAACGAGCACTTAAATGTGAAGCGCACTGTGGGCCCAAGTCGCAACAGTAAAAGCCCGCTGCCACATTGTGTCGCTGCCGAGGAGTTCCGTCGATCCACCGACAACGAGGGAAGTAAGATCTACGTAATTTTCGTAGGATAAAATTCTACATGGCTTGCCAGTGACTGTGTTTTTCTCTGAAGTTGAACAATTAATAACAAGAACTTAATAATCGAAGTGTTGCAGTTACATTCCACCCAACAATAAGCCGGCCGCGGTGGCCACGCCGTTCTAGGGGATGAAGTCCGGAACCGCGGGACTGCTACGGTCGCAGGTTCGAATCCTGCCTCGGGCATGGATGTGTGTGATGTCCTTAGGTTAGTTAGGTTTAAGTAGTTCTAAGTTCTAGGGGACTGATGACCTAAGATGTTAAGTCCCATAGCGCTCAGATCCATTTGAACCATTTTTTGAACCACCCGACAATAACACCAAGTAGGTTCCTTCCGATCCTTGCCTTATTGAACCGCCATTATCAAGAGAAAATATGTTATTTATCAAATTATTTGCATAGATGGTGAAGAGTAAATTTCAGACTGTTTTGAACGATTGGTTATCTTAGTTAATTGTTGCACTTAATAAGCTTACGCCAACCGTAGTAACTTAATAATAGACTGATGTAATAAATTTGATTATTAAGATTTATTTCAATGCATATTCAGTTGAAGTTAGTTCAAGGATATTTCATGAAACTATAAAGCTTATTCCACCTGACAATCGCCAACTTAATGGATTATTATCATTCAAAACATAGTTAATCAATTACTGGCAATATATTTCATTATCAATAGATGAAACTGTGCAAAGTACGTAATTTTAAAGACAGAATAACAGTCCATTATTCAAAATCTCGATAGATAATTATCTGTGATGTCAGCATTGCACTTAGCTGACAAATTATGAACAAAATAATTACCAAAATACTTACTGAAAGTTAACCATTAATGTTTAAGTTTAGTTAGATTGTTATGACATTATTTTATATGACTACTGAGCCTGACACAGCACTTAGGTAGAAGTTCCCATTCCACCAGCTGCGCTACAAACAGGTAAACTTTATTTTTGACACAATTATCCACGTATTTAACAGTACTGTCGCTTATCAGTTGAGCTGGCGACCGATTTTTTAATTGCTTTTACAAATTAATCATTTCTTTCCGTAAAATTTATTTCCAAATTATTTCCCAAGTTATAACGTCTCCTGTTTCCCGCGGAATAATCATTATTTACTTCGGATTCGGATGCCTTATCCCGACATGGACCAAAATTCATGATTCACGATCATTGTTAACTTGTAATATCGCAAATCCCTGGAAGCAGTGGGGGTGTTATAAGTCCGTATGATTGATGAAGAACACTGACAGACAAAATGTGACTAGCGCACCTGCTTCGCGTGTCCACCACAACCGATCACGTAAAGCGATTTTATACACCGCTACATCTCTGTGGCTCCGCTACAGTGTTAACCGCAGCTCCAAAGGCGACTATTGTTTTCTGTCACGTAGCTTCGATACCACCAGCAGTCTTCTGCGTACCGTTGTTGGAGGCTGGAAACACTGAAAATTAAGTAGGCTGGTATGGTTTCCTGGAGAGTCGGTGAGAAAAGAAATGTGTGTGCAACATTACCTTGAAGAATGTACGGGTTGATAGGGGTGCCTTAAGATATCACGGGCCAATTTCCGTGGCGATAATTGCACCGCAAACCTTTGGGTTAAAACCTATTCCTTTCCTGAGTTCATAGTTGCAAACAAACTTGTGCATTTCATGACCATTTAAAAGCCGCGCGGTTTGAGGCGTCATGTCACGGACTGCGCGGCCCCTCCCGCCGGAGGTTCGAGGGTTCGAGTTCTCCCTCTGGCAAGGGTGTGTGTGATCTTCTTATCATAAGTTAGTTTAAGTAGCGTGTATGTCCAGGGACCCATGACTTAAGCAGTTTGGTCTTCCAATTTGAAAAATATTATTAGTGTCCAAATATGCCATTTACAGGTGTTGTGTAGTAGTTGTTTGGATTTCATTTTGAGTTGTATCTCCAAATTTTACTTCGTCATAGTACTTATTACGTAATTTTTGACTTTAGTAACAACTTTTTATTTAAGTTTGAATGTAGAAAAATACATAACAATACGACATTTCTTACGCAATTTAGAATATACTTTCCATTTATGAAGTTTGTAAATAATTCGTATTAGGTTACCGCTGAAATACTGGGCCGAAGACTGTCCCCATATTGGTTTCTGATGTATTGTAGGTGGTCTTGGTGGTCTCGAGCTTGCTTCTGCAGAATTTATCGAGTGGCACTAGTATCACCGATGACAGCTCTCAACAGATGGAATAGAAATTATCTAAACAACTCGCTACGATCATGTTTCATCCTCGCATTAGCTACGGCTTTCACAGTAGAACGCTCAGAACAGTCCTGAACGCTGAAACTTCCTGGAAGATTAAATCTGTGTGCCAGACTGAGACTCGAACTCGGGACCTATGCCTTTCGCAGGAGAGCAGGAGAGCTTCTGGTAAGTTTGGAAGGTAGCAGACGAGGTGCTGGCGGAAGTAAAGCTGTGAGGACGGGGCGTGGGTCGTGCCTGGGTAACTCAGATGCCTGGGAGTTTCATATCAGCCCACACTCCGCTGCAGAGTGAAAATCTCATTCTAGTACTGAACGCTAATTGGCTGTCGGAGAATGCGCAGAATAAGCATAAACTTGATAGTCATAATCCGTGACTCCAACTATAGCTGCAAGCACACAGGTGCAAACGCGCCTTGAGACACGCCCGTAGTCAGTTGTTCACTTTTATTAGAATTTTTAAGTTAAAAACAACTTCCAAGTGCCTCTTTGCCACTTGAACGTGCCGTTACCCACAGGAATACATTATTAGCAGCAGAAGAACACTACAGTAATCATCTCCCAGCAGTCTGGAAGGTAACTGAAAATCTAGCGGCGACACATATAGACCCGGGTGCAATGTCGGCACTTAAGAAAGGACTTTTTCGCACCTTCACCGCGGGACATTCCTGTCTGTGAAATAATAAGCGGTGTTGAACAGGCAGTCCACAAGCTCCCACATGAAACAGCGGACGAAATACGGCGAGAAACCAGCCGTATACTGACAAAGGCGAAGTCACCAGCATCCATCATGACCAGGGCTGAGTGCAACGGCCTTCGAGCACTACGTAATGATGAAGGCATTGTGGTACTTCCCGCTGACAAGGGCAATGCTGCCGTAATTATGGAGTTCGAGGACTATGATACGAAGATCTGTGCGCTACTGAACGAAGATACTTATCGGAAGCTCCCACGCGACCCGACATCAAGAATAGTAAGAAAAACATCAGAATGTCTTAAGCGATCTTCAGCGGAAGACAGTGTGGTTAAGAATCTTCTCCCAAAGGCGCCTAGACCACCTACTGCTTATGGTTTACCGAAGATACACAAGGACTGGACGCCATTTCGCCTTATTGTGTCCATAATAGGTTCTCCAACATATAATCTGGCGAAGTACTTGGCCAAGCTCCTCGCTCCACATGTGGGACACTGCGAACATCATATAAAAAACGCAGCAGAATTTATCAGCGGAATCAACCGTCTACGCCTTAGTGAGGACGATATTATGGTTATCTTTGATGTAGTGGCGCTGTTTTCGAATGTGCCTATCAAAGATTCTCTGGATCTAATTTCCCAGTACTTTGTAACTGACGTGGTCGAGCTATTTAGGCACACTCTTACGTCATACTATTTCGTGTACAACGGCCAGTATTACGATCAGATAGACGGCGTAGCAATGGGTAGCCCGTTGGCTCCAGCTGTTGCAAACCTCTTCATGGAGGATTTTGAGGATATTGCCATAGATACTGCGCCATTGAAGCCTAAGTGTTTCTTTCGATACGTTGACGACACGTTCGTCATTTGGCCACACGGATGAGAGAAATTAGACGAGTTTTTGGAACACCTCAATGGCATCTACAGTAATATCCAGTTCACCATGGAGGTGGAAAAAGATAATGCATTGAACTTCGTCGACGTCCTTGTCCACCGTAAACGAAATGGTAGCCTTGGCCGCAGCGTCTACAGAAAACCCACCTACACAGACCTGTACCTGCACGCTACCAGCCATCATCATCCAGCACAGAAGCGCACAGTATTGCAAACATTGGTGCATCGTGCAAGAGTAATATCAGACGACGACAACCTGCCCCACGAACTGGCCACCTACGGAAGGTTTTCTGGAATAACGGCTACAGCACCCATCAAGTGAAGGAAGTGATTTCTGGGAAATAGAATAAGACCAGCGACGAAGAGCAGGAAAAGAAACTTGCTTTGCTGCCATTCTGTGGCTCTGTGTCGGGCAAGATAAGCCGCCTGTTGAAAAGACACAAGATCAAATCGATCATCAGGCCTCCAACGAAAATCCGTCAATTACTGAGACCAGTTAAAGACGCTGTAGGTCTCAGAACACCTGGAGTTTACGAAATACCTTGTGAGTGTGGCCAGACGTACATCGGACAAACAGTGCGCACTGTGGAACAACGCAGGAAAGAACATGAGAGGTGTTATCGCCTACGCTATCCAGAGAAATCTGCGTTAGCTGAGCATGCGTTAGAAAACGGTCACCACATCAAATTTGACGATACCTCTGTCGTGACTCGCACTAACGGCTTATGGGACAGTTTAATACGGGAAGCTATTAAAATAAAAATTACCACAAACACCATGAATAGAGACGGTGGCTTACAGCTCAGCGCTGCGTGGGATCCAGCGATCGCGTGGTTGAAGAGGGCACATCGAACGCCGACTCAAAACATGCCCGTATATGGCAATGTCACGGACACCAGTGACGTCACAGCGGGCAGCTAGCGTATATAAGGGCGCACCAACAGCCCACTGGCAGTCATAACACTTGACAATGGGCAAGGAGTGCTTGGCCGGAAGCTCGTGTAGTTTTAAGCAATTGACGCGGTTGGAAACCCGAGAACATTTTATTCAATGTTATCGCCGCGAGACTCTGCATTCATACAATAAATTGATACTGACTGCAAGCGCTATAATTTTTCTCTGAAAAGCGTAGAAAAGGTTTCAATTATTTACTGGAAGCTAACTGTAGCCTGAGTGTTTGAATCCGCTTGTTTGTCCGCATTTATTAAGTTACATATTACACGTATTTCAACATATGGCTGTATATTTTTTTTACTGTAGCTATACCTTACTAAAAACGTTTGGGATCAGTTTGAATGTTAAAGTAATGTTTGCTGTGTTGTGTAACTGTGCATATTTTAATTTACCTTGCTTTAATTTAATAATAATATGCTTATAATTACGTCAACACTGTTTATTTAACATTGCATTTAGTTTTTCTACATAATACATTTTAGGGTCTATTTTAGGTTTAATATAGCCTAAATGAGGTAATGAAAGAACCTACTTTAGGGGCCTGCAATGCACTTTTTACGATCTACACTCCGTGTTCTAGTCATAATTGTAGGAGAAGACTGACATTGGAAAATATACAACAAATTAAAGAGGCCATTGGATGAATGTCCTACCTTGAGGAAGAAGATGGTAATGTACCGGGCCACGTCAAACAAATCAGAAGACTCATAGCCAAAAAATCACTTTCCATTTGTATTTATTATTACGCTATAGTAACGATAGACTCATTACGATTTGGTTTACTCTTTGTTGAAGGGCCTGAATGGAAGTATTGCTAAAGCTCATTCCATGATTGTGTGCTATGGATTAGAAAAGTTATTGCAAACATAATCAATCTTTTAAATATTCAGTTCTGAAACAAAGTTATTGATTATTTTAAACGTAATTTTCTCAAAATTGAATAAATTTCTTTTGCTATCGATTTTATTCCAAGTCAAACATCACGAATTTTATACAACATTTGTGTAAATATGTTTGTTAGCTTATAGAAGAGGATAACTTTCGTTCTTCTTTTGCAGTAACATTAATCTTATAATTTAATCAGTCATGTGTTGCCTGATTGAAAAGTTTGTTTAAAAGAAACCGTAGTCACTCTTTTCGGTTTAGTAATTTTGGTCAGAGTTAATATGTATTTTATACTATCTGCCACTGTAAAAACCCCACGGTTTTCATTAATCAAATAACGTTATACATTGCAACTCGAATATAGGGTGGTTGTACAAAATCGCTCATATCCAAAATGTTCGTGCCAAAAATACAAAATCGCTCATATCCAAAATGTTCGTGCCAAAAATATCCTCTGTAATTTGACAAAATTAGTGAAAATTTTTCACTCACTTTATGTTCACCTACGAAGAAGGTGTTGCCAATCGGGAACAAATCGAAGAGACTTCTTCATCGTTCTACTACTTGAAAAACGTGTGACTTTTAGAAAGAGATTCGGTTTATGGTGCTATTGGATTTTCGGGTTAACGTTTCACCAAACACAGCTTTATTTATACTTGGGTACAGCATCTGCATAATAAATGAAGACATTGTGAGCACGAGCCATAGGAATCCCTGTTCGCACACACAGGTGAGTCAGAAGTAAAGCAACCTTATACTCAATAAAATAATGTGCCGAAAAATTGTGTTTCTTACCAGCAGGAATTGTTGTTCTCGCAACGGATTACCATATGGGACTCGCAGAGCACGTGATATCCTAGCCTTGTTGATGTCAGTGTTGAGTTAGCTGTGTGCGAACAAAGATACGTTTTTCCAGGCTGAACGTGTGCTCAGTTCTGAAAGTTACTTCTAATCGTAGTCTTTCTTACAAGACTTTGGGGTAGCTTTTCCTGAAACAAGGACTCCTGAGAAATCAACGTTTTCACTCATAGCCCCTCGTTTCAGAAGAACTGATAGTGTGAATGAATGCGAACGTTCCGGCCAACCTTCGATGTTAAGCGATGCCCCTTGCTACGTTCACGAAGAAAGTCGATACCGAAACTATGTCAGCAAACTGGAATGTCTTACAGCAGTGATCGCAGAGCAACAGAGAAGTTCAGACCGTATTACATTCGCGTTGCGCATGAGCTTCGAGAATCTGAGAGAGGAAGCAGACTACATTACGGTTAATGGTTTTTGCGTATTATTGGCAACGGTGTTCGGGCGTTGGATTACGTTTTCTGTTCTGATGAAGCATGGAGTGGTTTAAGTGGCTATGTACACAGCCAGAACAACAAACATATATTTGTATTCGTAAAACTGTGTCATGGAATGTGCGGCTGATCCCGGCGGAGGTTCGAGTCCTCCCTCGGGCATGGGTGTGTGTGTTTGTCCTTAGGATAATTTAGGTTAAGTAGTGTGTAAGCTTAGGTACTGATGACCTTAGCAGTTAAGTCCCGTAAGATTACACACACATTTGAACATAAAACTGTCAAAAGTGATGATTTTCACGGGTTTGCAGCCGGGTTCCATCGTCCCGACGACAACACGCTATTTCGGCGGACCGCCGTCTTCAGGTGACATTGAGTGCACAATCACGCCGGAACTGAAGAGACCTCAGATTCGGCGGCTGCTTTATACTGCGGGTATTGGCCGTTGCGGAGGACCATCTCTCTTATTAAGAAGATCTCATTACCTGAGGATATCATTAAAGAACTTCATCCAGGGGCGGTAGTAACACCCAGGTTGTACGGTCTACCCAAGGTACATAAACCTGGGGCACCCCTTCTTCCGATCGTTAGTAATCTGAGCGCCCCTACTTATAATTTGGCCAAATATCTTGCTTCTGTTCTGAGCCCACACATTGGGAAGTGTGAACACCACATATCCAACTCGTCCGATTTTATTCAACGCCTGACGTCTCTACGGCCTGGAACATCTGACCTAGTGAGCTTTGATGTTGTTTCACTTTTTACTCAGGTACCTTTGGAGGAGTCTTCATTGCTAATTGGTCAGCTCTTGAATGAAAAAACCAATGAACTGTGTCGCCATGTATTGACATCAACGTATTTTTTATTTAATGAAAAAATTTTTGAACAAACTGACGGTGTGGCTATGGGGAGTCCTCTTTCCCCTGTTGTCGCCAATCTCATTGTGGAAGATTTTGAGCATATGGCACTTAGGACATCTTCTCTCAAACCAACACGTTTTTTGAGATCCGTGGATGATATTTTCATCGTTTGGCCACATGGAATGGAATCTCTTCATCGATTTTTAGATCATTTTAACTGCCTTCATCCACGAATCAAATTTACGACGGAAATTGAAAAAGATGGCAAACTACCTTTTTTGGATGTCTTAGTACATAAGAACGCTTGGGAGTTTTACGCACACTGGTCAAGAGGGCTTATGCTGTTTCGGATTCCGATAACTTGAAACAGGAGTTGGATCACCTTAAGGTTGTTTTCAGGCAGAATGGGTATTCTGATCACCAAATTACTCGTGCTTTTCAATTTGGACCAACGGTGGACACTTCCAAGTCAGTTGCTTTTTTACCCTTCGTGGGAAGTATTTCTTCGAAAATTTCAAGAATCCTCAGGAAATATGATATTAAAAGCGTCCTTATGCCTTTGGCCAAAACTAGATCCCTTCTTGGATCCGTTAAAGATGATTTGGGACTGAGGAAGCCTGGGGTATACAAGATTTCCTGTCAATGCGGAAAGGCCTACATTGGACAGACTATTCGTACAGTTCAAGATCGATGTGTGGAACATCAACGGCATACACGTCTGCTCCAGCCGGAAAAATCAGCCGTTGCTGAGCACTGTCTTAATGAAGGGCACAATATGTCGTATAATGAGACGCAAATTATTGCCTCGGCTTCCCGTTACTGGGATTGTGTATTGAAAGAATCAATTGAAATACGTCTGTCTGATGATATTATTAATAGAGATAAAGGTTTTCCTTTAAGTAAGACGTGCAATCCTATTTTATCACAGATAAAACAACAACGGTCTGGTTTCCGACAGGCTGCATTTTAATTTTGCGATTCCTCGCTTTTGTTAGCACACTGGACTCGCATTCGGGAGGACGACGGTTCAATCCCGTCTCCGGCCATCCTGATTTAGGTTTTCCGTGATTTCCCTAAATCGTTTCAGGCAAATGCCGGGATGGTTCCTTTGAAAGGGCACGGCCGATTTCCTTCCCAATCCTTCCCTAACCAGAGCTTGCGCTCCGTCTCTAATGACCTCGTTGTCGACGGGACTTTAAACACTAACCACCACCACCACCACTACCACCTCGCTTTTGACAGTTTTTACCGCTGGCGCCGCTGCAATTCATCGCCTCCCAGAGGGCAGCTCTTTCGTTGCTCGCGCACGCGCAGCGGCCAGTAGCCGCGAAATAAAGGAGCCGCCGAATCTGAGGTCTCTTTCACTCGCGCACGCACAGTGAACATTCGCGCGCCGGAGGTCATCGCCATCAGTGTCTCGTGTGTGTGCCTTCGTTTGTGTTTAGTGTTTGTTCGCCGTCACGCCGCCACTGTTCACGTGTACCGTCGCCATCATCCATGTTATGTGCGCCGTGTCAACTAGTGTTAGTGATGTTTCTCGTCCAGCGTGAACGGCTCCATGTTTTTTTGTTTTTTAGTGTCTACATTTTTTTGCCCGCCGTTTTGATTGTATTCTCTGTGCCCCCTGTATGTATTACTTATTGTAAAACTCAAGGCTGAAGAGCGGCGTACTCTGCTGCTGACAGCCCGCCTTGTGTAAGGTGATCAAAATCCCAATAAAGAAAAAGAAGAAAAAAATGAGGTCTCTTCAGTTCCGGCGTGATTGTGCACTCAATCTCACCTGATGATGGCGGCCAGATGGTCCGCCGAAATATCGTGTTGTCGTCAGGACGATGGAACCCGGCTGCAAACCCGTGAAAATCATCATAAAACTGTCAAGTTTTCCGTGGGATCCTATTACATTCACAAAGAGTAGGAGTTTCGTCTGCAATGTCGTGCAAAGCACTTGCAGGCCCAATTTTTTTTCTTGGAAAGGATATCAGCAGAACGTTACTAGCAGATCATCATGCAGTCCGTAGTACTGTTAGAGACTGATGAATGACACTGGCGGCTGGAGGTAGATGGTGTAAAAGCGCACACGGGGAATGGCCATAATGTTGCATGAGTTCTTTGCGGGACGCATTTTTCGCGCGACTTTTGGCGACCTAAATGCTCAGATTTAACTCCCTCCACATTTTTATTTGGTGACATCTCAAGAATAAAGTCTGTAAGGACAAGCCGCACGCAATCGACCAACTGAATCACAACGATCCAAAACGTAGCAGCTAACATAAAGAAACATGTTCAGGCGTGTGTTGCAGCACATGGAGAACATTTCCAGCATATGAGAAAAGATAAATTAGAGTGTACACATAATAAGTACATTAATAAAGATTTTTAGGCTTGCGTAATGTCTTGTTTACCCTGCGCGACAGAGGTTCCAAAATGCACTCCGTCGTGTACGTTGTCCTCTGGCTCCATAACGCCCTCAGGTGCCGGTCGGCTATCGTATCTGGGTGCAAGGTAAGCGTTTCGTCTAGCCGATGTCTTATAAGTTTTAATTTTAGATGGAAGCGCTACTCTGAACAGAAATACACTCATGCTCATTAATTAAGGATAATGTTGATAATGGTGAAACAAGACTCTGATGGCTGTTCTGCGGGTTTAAATCACCTCGCGGTATGACCATGCTGTGCATTTGACCTGTGGTCGTCGCACGGTGGCGCTGGCAGCAGTCCACATACGCAGAGGTGTGTTGGTGCATGTCAGAATACGGTGCAGCGAATAAGTGTGCAGACGTTTTCAGACGTGCTAATGGTGACTGTGTGTCGAAAATGGCTCAGAGAACACATATTGATGACGTTATGAGGGGCAGAATACTAGAGCTACTAGAGGCTGGTCACACAGCAGGTCGTAGCAAGGGCCCTCCGTGTGCCACAGAGTGTGATCTCAAGTTTTCTGTCAGCGATTCCAGCAGACAGGAAACGTGTCCAGGCACTACAGTACGGAACGTCCATAGTGTACAACACCATCAGTGCCCGAAGACGGCCACAGAGAATTGCAGGTAGCCTTGCTCGGGACCTTACCGCAGCCACTGCAACAGTTGTCTCCACACACAAAGTCTACAGAATACTGACCAGACATGGTTTACTCGCCCGGAGACCTGCAAGGTGCATTCCACTGACCCCTGGTCACAGGAGAGCCCGTAAAGCCTGGTGTCAAGAACACAGTACATGGTGGCCGGCCGGTGTGGCCGTGTGGTTCTAGGCACTTCATTCTGGAACCGCGTGACCACTACGGTCGCAGGTTCGAATCCTGCCCCGGGCATTGATTTGTGTGATGCCCTTAGGTTAGTTAGCTTTAATTAGTTCTAAGTTCTAGGCGACTGATGACCTCAGACGTTAAGTCGCATAGTGCTCAGAGCCATTTGAACCATTTGAACCACAGTATATGGTCAATGTAACAGTGGTCCCAGGTTATGTTCACGGACGAGTACAGGTATAGTTTGAACAGTGATTCTCGCCAGGTTTTCATCTGGTGTGAACCAGGAACCAGATACCAACCCCTTAATGTCCTTGAAAGGGATTTCTATGGAGGTCATGGTTTGATGGTGTTGGGTGGGATTATGCTTGGTGCACGTACACTCCTGCATGTCTTTGACAGAGGAACTGTAACAGGTCAGGTGTACCGGGACATAATTTTGCACCAGTATGTCCACCTTTTCAGGGGTGCAGTGGATTCCACCTTCCTCCTGATGTATTATAACGCACGGCCCCACCGAGCTGCCACCGTGGAGGAGTACCTTGAAACGGAAGATATCAGGCGAATGGAGTGGCCTGCTTGTTCTCCATACCTAAACCCCATCGAGCACGTCTGGGATGCTCTCGGTCGACGTATCGCTACACGTCTTAAAACTCCTACGGCACTTCTAGAGCTCCGACAGGCACTGGTGCAAGAATGGGAGGCTATACCCCAGCAGCTGCTCGACCACCTGATCCAGAGTACGACAACCCGTTGTGCGGCCTGTGTACGTGTGCATGGTGATCATATCCCATATTGATGTCGGGGTACATGCGCAGGAAACAGTAGCGTTTTTTGAGACATGTGTTTCGGGACGGTTTTCTCAACTTATCACCAATACCGTAGACTTAAACAGATCTGTGTCCTGTGTGCTCCCTATGTGCCTATCCTATTAGCGTCAGTTTTTTGTAGTGCCACGTTGTGTGGCACCACATTCTACTATTATCATTAATTTATGAGCATGAGTGTATTATCACGAAATGTTGGTTTTGTCGTAATTAACAATGATAATCGATATTGGTGAAAATCTGCGACAAAGAAACGAAAGTACTGCAGTAAATTCGGATACGCGAACGAGGCATTTGCCAGGTAACTGCGAATGGTGGTTACAAGCTGTCATTGTCTTCTGTATGAAATAATGCCCAAGTAAGTAGAAACGTTCTTCAAAAGTAAACTTTCTCATAACAGTTTTGTCAGATTGCCATTGATTGACTCTAAGTATCTCCTAAATACATCCACAGGACGAAAGTTGGGCATGGGCGTTTATCTGTTCGATAGTATGCAAGAAACTGCGCTGTGAAATGCGAGTACACGAATTTTGCCTCACCTATAAAGTCCGCGGCTTCTGGACCTTGACAACTATGATGTCCAAATTATATCGTCACATAAAACGGGCATATTTGTGAATGATTTCTGTATTTCCCACAGAATTAATGTGTATTTTGCGTTATCTGCAGAAGTTTTTGCCGTTTGTACTTACGGCAGGGGATCTGAAACTGTTTTCGTCATTCATCCATTCCGAAACACAAATTCTCCCTCCCCCCCTTTCGTTTCTTCCTCAGCACTTCCCATACTTGTTTACTGCTGTCTGATTATTGCTACTATCAATTACAACAGTAGCAATAATAGAAGTTATTTGAGCACATGGGAGTTATAAACATTTTTTAAATTATCATACGTTTGCATTATTCAGTGGTGTTGAAAGTTAACAATTGCAATTAAATATAAATAACCGCGAGTGCGTGTGCAGTTATTGGAACTGAATAAGTTTGTTTATTTCACTATGTACATATTTCCTTAAAAATTAGTTCACAGATTAGTCAGTTGGCTAAAGTCAATTGACCACAGTTTCGATTGCACTAGGGCAATCTTCAACAGACTAAAAAGTTACATGGAATACATGTAATCAAACAATTGGCTTAAAACGTCCGAGCAAAAGTGCTCAGTTCTTAAAATTTTGTGCAACTGAAGTGGCTGTATATACGTCCTGTAATACAAAATTAAATGTTTGAATATTGTTTCGAAAATCGGTCAGATTATGCAAGAGAGTGAAAAGGATAAATTTTGCGAATCTCTACAGGGCTTAGTAGTTAGTTACTTCGAAAATCGACTTTTGTATAACTCTAAGAGCCGCATAATATTAACGGTAACAAGTTGTACTTTTGCAATTAGGTGCAGTTTATTATTAAAACAAAGAAAAAAACATGCTAGAGGTATTCAGGAAGCCATCTGCTTTACCTTCTGAATTATTCCACTTTTTTTAGAAACATTAGAAGTATGTAACATTAAAGTTTCAGAGTTCAGCTTCTGAAATTAGGTTCAGTTTATCATAAAAACATATGATAAAGTTTTCCATGGACATACCTCATGTAGTTTCTGAATTATTAAGAGAAAACCAATTTTCGTATCTAAACTTCGTAAAACGAGTTAGATTAGTTAATATTTGTTATTAAGCCACAAAGCCAATATGATAGCAGTATATTCATTATATGCAGTAATGAAGCTATACCAGGTTTCAAGATAACGTTGAAAAATTTAAGAAGGTACTGAATTAAAGGAGAGGCAGTTCAGAGGCCACCATCTACCATCGGTTCCATTTGGAAGTTTATGGAGTTTTAAGTTTAAGAATTACCACGATAAGGGTTTTAATGGAACAGAAATAAAGTACAAAGATACTTACAGATAAATTGGACATGTTGTTAGTCTTCAACTAGCAACGATATAAATAATTTTGTAGTCATAAAGTTTGTTGGCTGGGCGCTGCCGCCAACGTTGGAAGCAGATTTTAAGCAAATGTTCCCTTCGAGGTCCGCACCGAGCATGTATGAATAACGACGTGTCTGCATCTGACGTGGGAGATTATTCGATCGTTGTCAGTCATTCAAGAATGTGTACCTGTTCACGTCCGCTTATGCCTGGGATGGCGTTAATAAAGGCTGACATTACTGCATTTCAGTCGAATGATATATCTGACATAACATCTGAAACTGTGTAAAAGTGAACTTACATGGATTATGAGTTTATCTGAAAACCCCGTGTTTCGTTCTCCGTGTTCTGCTTTGTGCGCCGCCCGCTATACTATAGAAAACTGCGTGGCAAGTGAGCGAAATTATTCCCCACTATCAAGGCAAGCAGTTAATCTTTGTTTCGTACACGGGAACAAAGAGTAGAAATCATCTCTGAACTGTTTCGAGCACTAAGAACTGTAGGAAAAGCTTCAATATTTTTTTTCTTACTACTTCTTGTGCATGTGAACACTGATCATAATATATCGTTTCGTTAAACGACGGTAGACTATTATTTATTGCAGTAGTTCCTGACTCATTTGAATTATTCTTAGAGAGTTAGAACATTTTATTTCACTTTAGACGAGCTGAGAACTGAACCTATCGAATGAAGACAACGTATAGTACATTCTTCATCGCTGTCTGGCTGATAGCAAAAATAGATTTCAAGCCCGTTTAAAAGGCTGTGGTATTTAAAAACCGCACAAGACTACCGAACATTTCATATTAAATAATTAGAAAACAAACGAGTCACTAAACGCCGTAATTTTCATACAGCGTCTCACAGTATCTCTTTTTACGCAGTCAGGCCCTTATCCATGAGGTGGTGGAATTAGTATCATTTTCTCTGAAATCCGGTTAAATATTTCCAGTGAACAAACTCTAGATTCCAAGTTCTACCTAACTCACTATTAATGAATTGCCCCTAGCAGCCAGGTAGGAATCGAGTGGGCAGGCGCAATTGCTGTAGTTATCAATCTATTCCTGTAGCCAGTCTTTAAAGGAAGTGACGGTCACATTGTCAAGCCATTCATTGCCAGTAGTGGTTGTTAAACATCTGGTAAGAAGCTAACCGTGCGGGTGACCGGTGACGGGGTGTGAGCTGTGAAATGTGACTCAAGACTTTTCTCTGCTTTCTGTTGACAGTCTCTACTGGTCAGTTCTTGTGAAGTGCAAGTAAGCAAATTAACGATGGAAGAACTTCCTGGGAAATCGGATGATGGCTTGCCATGTTCTCGTCGTTATTCGAAACAGCAAGCTCCGGGAAAGTGATGACGTTTTTCATTTACTGCAAGGGCCCGCTGTTCATGGAATTTCTGGAACACACCACCACAATTAACACACAGCGGTCAGTGTACACTTCGCAAAAACCGAAAGGCGCCCCATCCAGTCCAGACGCCGACGAGTGTTGGCGGACGGTATCATCTTGTTGCAGGAGAGTGCACCGCCCACATGTTGACATGTCGCCAAGGTTGTTTCGACTAGGCTGCGTCAAGTTCCGCCGGGAAGCCTTTAATGTCCTACATACAGTCCCGATCTCTCCCCGCGTGATTTTCGTATTTTTGGAACCTGAAGAAATACATTCGTGGCCCTCGGCTTGTTTCGAAGAGGTGCACGCGTGAGTACAATCAGGTTCCGTAGGGAACAGCAAACATTTTTACATGAACACATTTAGCGTCTTGTCTCACGGTTCATAAATGAATTCACAGTTATGGTTACTAATTTTGAAATAATAAATGGTATACTTACTTTTTCCATCTGTATCGTTTTCATTGGAGTGCATCGTGACGCCCCCTGGCAAGACATTTGTAAAATCTGTGAAATACACTACTGGCCATTAAAATTGCTACACCACGAAGATGACCTGCTACAGACGCGAATTTTAACCGACAGGAAGACGATGCTATGATATGCAAATGATTAGCTTTTCAGACCATTCACACAAGGTTGCCGCCGGTGGCGACACATACAACGTGCTGACATGAGGAAAGTTTCCAACCGATTTCTCGAACACAAACAGCAGTTCACCGGCGTTGTCTGGTGAAATGTTGTTGTGATGCCTCGTGTAAGGAGGAGAAATACGTACCATCACGTTTCCGACTTTGATAAGGGTCGGATGGTAGCCTATCGCGATTGCGGTTTATCGTATCGCGACATTGCTGCTCGCGTTGGTCGAGATCCAAAGACTGTTAGCAGAATATGGAATCGTTGGGTTCAGGAAGATAACACGGAACGCCGTGCTGGATCCCAACGGCCTCCTATCACTAGCACTCGAGATGACAGACATGGCTGTAACGGATCGTGCAGCCACGTCTGCATCCCTGAGTCAACAGATGGGAACTTTTGCAAGACAACAACCATCTACGCGAACAGTTCGACAACGTTTGCACCAGCACGGACTATCAGATTGGAGACCATGGCTGCGGTTACCCCTGACGCTGCATCACAGACAGGAGCGCCTGCGATGGTGTACTTAACGACGAACCTGGGTGCACGAATGGCAGACCGTCATTTTCTCGGATGAATCCAGTTTCTGTTTACAGAATCAGATGGTCGCATCCGTGTTTGGTGACATTGCGGTGAACGCACATTGGAAGCGTGTATTCGTGATCGTGATACTGGCGTATCATGCGGCGTGATGGTATGCGCTTCCATTGGTTACACGTCTCGGTCACCTCTTGTTCGCATTGACGGCACTTTGAACAGTGAATATTACATTTCAGATGTGTTACGACCTGTGGCTCTACCCTTAATTCGATCCCTGCGAAACGCTACATTTCAGCAGGATAATGCACGACCGCATGTTGCAAGTCTTGTACGAGCCTTTCCGGATACAGAAAATGTTCGACTGCTCCCCTGGCCAGCACATTCTCCAGATCTCTCACCAATTGAA
Source organism: Schistocerca piceifrons (assembly GCF_021461385.2). Lineage (NCBI taxonomy): Eukaryota > Metazoa > Arthropoda > Insecta > Orthoptera > Acrididae > Schistocerca > Schistocerca piceifrons. Next base: position 680,888,927 of record NC_060142.1, on the reverse strand, counting down.
AACGTCTGGTCAATGGTGGCCGAACAAGTGGCTCGTCACAATACGCCAGTCACTACTCTTGATGAACTGTGGTATCGTGTTGAAGCTGCATAGGCAGCTGTACCTGTACATGCCATCCAAGCTCTGTTTGACTCAATGCCCAGGCGTATCAAGGCCGTTATTACTGCCAGAGGTGGTTGTTCTGGGTACTGAATTCTCAGGATCTATGCACCCAAATGGCGTGAAAATGTACTCACATATCAGTTCTAGTATAATATAATTGTCCAATGAATACCCGTTTATCATCTCCATTTCTTCTTGGTGTAGCAATTTTAATGGGCAGTAGTGTATATGTGAAAAAAAATTATCTGTGTTATTATATTTCATTTCTGTATGAACAGTTATCGATAATACAGATTCTGTCAAAATGGAAATAATTATTGTCCATTTTTATGTTTGTGTAATATTATGTATGACCATTTTGCAAACATCGTGTGTGTTAAAAATATTACAGATATATAGATTAGTATATTAAATTGCTTATAAATAGTTGGTAGGACATGTTCTGAGGCATCAAGGGATCACCAATTTAGTATTGGAGGGCAGCGTGGAGGGTAAAAATCGTAGAGGGAGGCCAAGAGATGAATACACTAAGCAGATTCAGAAGGATGTAGGTTGCAGTAGGTACTGGGAGATGAAGAACCTTGCACAGGATAGAGTAGCATGAAGAGCTGCATCAAACCAGTCTCAGGACAGAAGACCACAACAACAACATGTAAATAGTGGAGGTGTAGACATTACTCTCTCTGTCTTCTTGTAGCCGTGAAAGTTGTAAGAGCCTGTGACGCTCTCTCCAACGCTTAGTTAGCTTTCCTTTGCTCTTTTATCGAGAAAGACGCCATTGACTGATGTCTAAAAGAGGGTGTGTACTTTGAATTTTGTGTTGATTTTGAATAGAGAAATGGTTAAAAACGCTTGTAATAATTTGTAGCTAGATTGCTCAGTATTTGATTCCACATTTTTAGTCGGTTTCAGCGAATTTAGAATTTTTCGTGACGTAGTGCTGCGCCACGATCGCGGGAGCCGCTGCCGCGACAAATTCAAACCATAATTTAATGAAAACAGTTTTCCCGCAACTAAGCGGGCAGGTAATGGTGCATTAAAATTATTTATTTCAGCTTCCCAGATACCCCAGAGGAGAATTGTAGATTTTATTATGTTATTTTCAGATGAACATGGGCAATTGGTAGTACAATATCAGTGACGTAAATAATTTACGTAAATCAGAGTGTTAAAATTTTACGTATGTGATATCAAGGACTGCTGTGTTCAAATCTGGTCTGTATGATAACATTAAAATCAATTCATTTTTAGTTTCATGCTCTCGTGTTAGCCGTGGGTCTCAATAGTGTTCAGATATTAAAAAATTAAGTGCAGCTTTTATGTTTGGCAAACACTGCATACTGTAACTTATGTGCGTATAATAAGAGTAATTTTCAGTGCATTTCAGAGACGAAAGTAGAGAAACACATGTTTAATTTCGTAATGAGTTACAGTAATGATACAGTGTTCCATTTCTAACAAGTAAGATCAGAATGACGAGAACACAGTCTTGCAAATCAAAGATCATACATTGACAGCAGGAAATCTTTCAGTGTTGTGCGTATCTCCCACATAATAGATCAGAGGGCACAAAGTTAAGATTTTCAACTACAGAAACCAGTAGCGAAAACCACATTTTTCTTTTGTGTTTGCAACAATAATCAACATAGAGTGACGTGTGACGTGCAACATAATCAAAGTGCAAGGGGATACGGAACAGCACTTATACGTATTCGCAGTGAGGAGTCCGCACACTGGCAGCATGAAACACAATGACCTGTCGAGGACGGTTGGTTAGATCACAGCACTTGACACATCTGTTAACTTACAAGATACCGCTGGACCTATACTACACGTACCTGTTTGGAATTAATGTCCCCGTAAGTGCCTGCGTTATGCTGCTAGTGACATTCTTTAATTTTTACCCGTCTTGTTCTCTGACATTTCTGTCTTTTTTATATTCTTATTTTTGTTGTGGACCTACAGGACTTTTAATAGGAGTATACTTATATGGATATGGTGTCTGTTGTTTCGGACATGTCCGAAAGAACAGACACCATATCCAAATAAGTATACAGTTCTGGCAATACCGGCCATGACCTTCTTCTTCTGTGCGTATGCACACATATTACCCGAACTCTTACGGGACTTGGTAAGAATGTCTTCCACGAGTAATGAGTCTGCTGGGTAGGGACACTACAAATGTAGTGAGTGGACATATAAGGTGAGAATATGGGTCTCGCGGGAGGCGTGCGCGAGATAGTCCCTGCACTCGCATTGTTCACTGTGCCCTCGGTGGTTCAGATGGATAGAGCGTCTACCATGTAAGCAGGCGATCCCGTGTTCGAGTCCCGGTCGGGGCACACATTTTCACCAGTTCCCGTTATTATATATCAGCGCCCGTCAGCAGCTGAATGTAATGATATGTAATTCTAATTTTAATAAGAGATCTGCTGATGGTAAATGCACCGCAGCTGGTAACCTATTAATAAATTAAAAATGCAGCTTTTGTTCTATTTACATTGTAAAAGCAATCGCTTGTTTACAGTTGCTTTGTATCACAATTTACATTGTTTTCCTGCTACAATAAACAGCAGTTCCTTTCCATCGAATTTACTGAACACCTATAGTAACGAAATTAAGTTTAGGCGGCGCAGGTTCATTTCAAGTAAAGCCTATTTTATGTCGGTCATCACGATGCTGCTCAGACGTTCTCTCTCTTGACAGAAAGCGAGGCTCGCCGTGGCAGTAAGAGCTTACTGAGGCCGGAGCCACAGTGGCCAGCTATTATGAAGCCTTCCGCACTACGCTACTTAGGGCGACTGCGATAATTAAGACAGGAAGCGCACCAGCTGTTGTTAATGAAGCGCCGCGGTAAGACGCGTACCTTCCGCAGCGGCCTGCAGACACGTTCCACGCTGTTTACCGAAGCTACTGAAGGTGAACCACGCCGGCTACCCTACAGCCCTTTGTAACGAGAACCACCGAGATATTGCAAATACGGCTACTTTCCGAACAGTTGTTACAAAAAGGGACAACGTTTTCCTCTGTGCCTAATGATTTCTTTTCCAATCGGAACAGTAAACTAAACAAATTTAACAGTACGTTGTTTCCTTTTTCAGGTATACGACAGATTTTAGAAAGGGCGAATAAGGTGAATTCCAGTCCTTAACGGTCACATTCATGAAAAACTTTTTGTTGTCACAAATTTTAGCTGGGCATTTATCATACATCAGGTAGCTAACAAGATAAAACGACACAGCGGTAAATATATTATTCATCAGCTTGAATGTGCTACAGTAGTAAAACCCTCTTTTCATAGAGTTGGAAGGAAAATCAGCATTGGCCGTATTTTGTTGTTTTATTGTCAGCAAAATCGATTTTCGGTCACTTAGTGACCATCCTCAGTGCTGTAATATACAATTAATATTGGTAGGCACTGGTATCATCCCATAAATGTGATCGCTCTAAGCTTGTGGTTATACCCTGATACCAGTGCCTACCAATATTAATTGTATATTACAGCACTGAGGATGGTCACTAAGTGACCGAAAACCGATTTTGGTGACGGTAAAACAACAAAATACGGCCAACGCCGATTTTCCTTCTAAATCTATCCACTATTTGGTCGTGGTGCACACAACACGCCATAGAGTCGCCAATCAATAACCTCTTTTTATAACATAATGTACATACGACCGTTCAGTGTTAGTGCCATTTCCACTTTTTATTGTAACAAAAATTGTTCACAAACATTCAATATTATTTATTGCAAAGCTGTAATATTTCATGATGTACGGACCTTTGTAACTCCTACGATGGTGCTTCTTCTTTCTGTTTTATTGCACATCCAGTTTTCCACAATATCTATGTTTCTTCTCTCCTTCTCATTTGTTTCCATGTGGACCAGTTATATATTTCTTGTATAATTAAGCAATGGGATACCGAGAAAAAGGTAGTATCCATCTTCTTAATCCATGGCAAGGTTAGCGGGGGAAAACGATGTAACAATTATTAAAGCCTGAACTTTCCTCTTGTTCGATCTTGTACTAGGAAAGTAATCAGGCCCTGTGACACTGAAGTAGGCTACAAGAAACACCTAGTGGCAGACTACGAGAAAATAAAATCTTTTTGGCCTTTACAGATAACCTACAAGTTCCCCCAACAACAGAGGATAAGCGATTCATTAAGAAAACGTAATGAAATTGTAGCTAACAAAGGACTGCAAATCTCACACATAAAAACTTAGTTTGTGGCAGGAATTCCTTCACATCTAGATAAAACATCTATAGGAATTCGGCAAAATGTCTAAGGTACCTAGGCGAAGTAACCTGACATTCAAGATTAACTCTTGAAGCAAACTAAAAGAAACCAAAAAGCCTACAGAATTATCGGGAACATATTTAAGAAAAAACTCGACATCTCGTTACGCAAAACACATACATAACAACGAGTAACGGAACCGCAAGCATTACATGTGTCGGAAACGTTAATAATTATAAAAATATGACTAGTTGTGGAGTGGAAATCAACAACGGAGCTAGACCCGAAAAGCGAAGCTAGGTGCCGTTGCCAACAACCTGAAAAGCGGACTAAGCGCTTTGACTATTTCTAGCAGTGCATACAAGGTCCGAAAAATAGAACATGAGTGGGTATGTGCGGACTCACTGTTGAGGCCAAAGCGGGGTTAAGTACCGCAAAGCTTTTTAATTATTTGCAGCGCATGACAGAGATTTTGCCCAGATTGGAAAACATAAGAGGCTGGAAGAGTTTCACAGTGTCATATACCTAAGAAATTTGTCAAACTTATGGAGAATGTGACATCTAGAGATCCATTTGTGATTACTATGCTCCAGCCTGAGGACCTTTTATTTGCAGATTTTGTTAGACTCAAGCGAAAAAATTGCAGCTGCTGACTTCAAGATGAGAACAATGTTTAACAAACTTGAAGACTAAAGAACCTACAAGATTTTTAACAAAGGAATTACCAGTGACAAAATAAAGAACTTTATCTTACTGTCACAACAACGTAAAAACTTGTCAGCTGAGAAGAAGAGGATCTGCAAGAGATGCAGCCGTATTTGAAAATATCTAACAGAATATTTTTCGAACGGTTAATCAATTAAAATTGCTTTGTGCTCTATAAAATTAAAAGAAGTATTAAAAATATTTTAATCACTATACAGGGTGAGGCAGCTAAGTTATAACACCCCTTGTATCTCCCCAACCGTAATAGATACAAAGATGCCGTTTGGACAGTGAATTGCAGGAACAGGGGCTACTTGAATACATCACATTTCATATTTGTGCTATTTTTAATTACAGGGATATGAGGCCATCTTTGGTTTTTTTAAATGGAACCCTACGTAAAATTTTAGTGTAATATGATGGGCTTATAAAGACGGTTTCAAGTATGTGTATATCATAATATTTAGGCGAACAGATTCTGAGACAAAGATATGTTCTCGTAACGTGTTCGTCCTTCGAAGCGGCGTTCTCCAATGCGACCTTTCCTGTTGTGTAGAGTACATGGTAAACGTCACGAGTCCGTCCTTACACAAACACGCCCATTTACCCGACAATAGTAATACATACTGCGATATTTTGCGAAAAATTAACTGATGATGTCGTGCAAATATTATTCAATTATTTGATAACAGTGATACCAAAACAGTATACAACATACAATATTAAAAAACTACAAGAGATTAGTACATTTAAGTAACATAAATACAGATGTAATTATTAATGTTATTGGTCACAATTATTTCTTTCGTATTTGCTTTTTATTTGAAGATATTTACTATTGATCACAATACGAAGAAAATACACACAAAGACGCAAAGTACATACCACCATGCCGCACCTACGCGGACACACTCCACGGTTGCTGATACTGTACCTGTCGAAGCCAATGATGGTTCTCTATTGACCAGTAATTCATATTATGCAAACTCACATTACCGTGGATGGTGAAAGTCGCTTCATCAGTAAAAAGCAGCCGTTGAAAAAACGTTGGATCACCTTGTAGGCACTGGAGAGCAAACCGGCAAAATTCCTGGCGCCGTTCGAAATCCACACAGAAGAGTGCTTGATGTAATGAGAGGTGGAACGTGTGAAATATGCCGGTGAAATATGCGTACAACACTTCTCTGACATATACAACATTCCGAGGCGATACGTCGCGACGAAACAGTACGGTCGTTATGCACCAACGGTAGAACGCCCTCTTCATGTACCTCGCCAGTTGCAGTTTTCTGCCTTGTCCTCTATATGGCGTTCCATGATCGCGATTCAAGTAGTTGCTTGCAAATACGTGCAAGAAGCTGGTGCCTAGGACGCTCACGATCAGGATACAGCACTCTATATCACTTTATTGCTCTAACAGCATTTCTTCTGCTTTCAGCATACACTATATGCATGTCTAACTTTGCTTCGTTGGTGTACATGTCTGCTCCAAGACGGAAATGCGATGTCTCATTACCCCAGTAGCACATCTATACCCTTCTCTCCAGCTACATCGTCTGTCACCTTGCGGCGTTATCGAGAAGCAACAAAACAACGCCTTCCTTGTTAAGTTCCTCAGTGGTCAACAGGAAAGGTCGCATTGGACAACGTCGCTTCGAAGGATGAACACGATACGACAACATATCTGTGTCTGAAAATCTATTCGCCTAAATATTATGATATATACATATTTGAAACCGTCTTTTTAAGCCCATCATGTTAAGCTAAAATTAACATAGGGTTCCATTTAATAAAACCTAAGATGACCTCTTATCCCTCTAATAAAAAATAGCACAAACATGAAATGTGGTGTATTCAAGTAGCCCCTGTCCCTGCAATTCACTGTCCAAACAGCATCTTTGTATCTGTTACGGTTGGGGAAATACAAGGGGTGTTAAGGCTTAGCTGCCTCACCCTGTATAGTGTATCTGTAAAATGTTTATTATTAACAAAACTGATAAACGCTTGAGATTTTTTTCAGTGGCACTTCGTTCTTGCCGATACCTGTATGGCATTTAGCATGTTCTCCATTTTTCAGTATAAAATATTCATTTTCATTGATAAAAGGAACCGAACTTAAAAAAGAAGTTACGGTAGTTGTGTGACTCTTACTGTAGACAATAAATAAAAAATATTGTTGAGATTTTTTCATTAAAATATTTCTGTCAAAACAAAAAAATAATGAGTAACTCGGAATTAGTCCTCGGCACTTAGCCTATTACTGATTTTCACTCTAGAATTCATGACGTAAAAAACCTTGAAAGATGTATTCTAAGGAAGAAACTTGGCCCAGACTGCTTGGATGAGAAGCAAACTCGCGAGGTTATCAATACAAGTTGTTTCGTAAATATATGTTATGAATTTTTGTTTTTATGACGTGATCCACATCCTTGAGGACCTCGTTATGACGGGTCTACTGAACTAAAAGGAACGAGTATCAAATACAACTTAATTGCATCCGTATTGTGATAGCCTGTATATAATATAAGCCTCCTTACGTGATTTTTACATGGTAACAGCCAACTGGGTGCTATCAAATCCAACTTGACCTCAAATCCAACTGTAAACATACAGTTGTATAAATGCCTCAAAATGGTAAAAATTTTGTATGTCCTTGTCACCTGTACAATGTTTTAACTATTTCATTACCAAGCACAATCGCATTTATTGCTGCCGGAGACAGCAACTAAAATATACCGCGAGATTGCAAACCACAGTGTGCGATTTTCTGCGTCCTCACCAAGGTGTGTGGTGGTATCCCGAAGAGGTACGTCATCAGCTGGTCGTATGGCAGATAAGGCGTTGGTAACAGTGAGTAGGAGAAACTGTGTCAACTTCGGACGTTAGTATTCGAAATGTGCAGTATATTCGAAGAAAATCGCCGTTAATCGCGAAAGGTAACAAAGTAATCGTGACAACAACAAAACAGTTTTGTGGCACATACTATATAAGCAAAAGGGCAATACAAAATAATGTGAGACTTACGCAGCGTATTATTTTGATGGTGTTCTGAATAACACTTTGAACTGTTCGGAAATACAGGCAGGAATATTGTCATAATATATTCCCTGACTTTCCAATTCCCACTCATGTTATCATATCTATACCCTGGACTACGCTACCGATCCATATGCCATCACATATTTATTACAAGCAACCGATAACAAATTGGTGAACTGTGTGGAAACTTGAAGAAATTCTGAGTAACCAGCTGAAAAGATCGAATGATTTCCATCCTCCTATCGCTGAACCCAAAATAGACCTACAAAAAAATCCACCGATCCACTGCTCAATCTAGGTCAGTAGGGGGGCTATGTTCGTATGGAGCCTCTTTCCATTGCTGCCAGATGTATCCAAGATGGCGGCGATGACTTCGTCCAAGATGGCGGTGTATAGACTTGGCAACAGCTCATGATGTCATCCAAGATGGCGGACGTGACGACATTCAAGATGGCTGGTTTCGGCGGGAAGATAGGTCAATTGAGCTACCTCCACTAATCTAACCCCTCTCCTCTCCCCCAGAACAATGGCAGGAAATTTAAATTCCAACAGGATAATGCATCACACCACGGTTATCTCTACTAACCTAAGAAAATGGGGGGAAAATAGGTCACTTGGGCTACCTCCACTAACATAAGTCATCTGACCACCACCTCGTCCTAGATATTGGCGAGAAGTTGAATTTTGAAGGGTAGATAGGTCAATTGGGTTGTTTCCACTAACCTAGGAAAATGGTGGAAAGAAACAGCATTTTGACTAACTTAAGTCACCCGACCACCACCTCTTGCTAGGGTTTGGTGCAAGAAGGACTCAGCCTGCACTGGGCTGCTGGAGAGGGGAAGGAGTGTACTTTATTTATTTTTGAACAATTTATTTAGGGATGGAGTACAGAACACACGCTCTGACATGCCACACAGCATACAGACCTGCAAACTACTCCTAAATAACTCATGTATAATGCTCTGCACACACACTTGCTAATTGTAAACTGTCAAAATAATGCAATTCACATCCTGCAGACCTGCAAACCACTTGTAAATAATGCAATGCCTTTATGTCCAGAGAGCCAAACAATCCATAAATAGTCAAAATAATAATCCATCTAAAAGCCTCTCCAAACATGCTTGCTACTTGACAACTGTCGAAATCATGCACCAGTCTTCATTTAAACAATCTGAGGCACTACAGCCATCCAGTACGTTCACCAAAAGGCGCAGAGCCCAGCTGGCCTAGTACACAGTGCCACCACCACAGGGCACTGTCTTCCGTTCCCTGACATAATCCAAGATGGCGGACATGACGTCAGCTGATTATGCAAATACCATTATCCAATATGGTGGCAAACAATTGTTTGCTGCGAGGTCTAGTACACAGTAACACCACCAGAGATAGCTGCCATCTGTTCTGTGATGTAATCCAAGATGGTGGAGGGAAATGGCAGGAAACAGTGTAGTTGCCATGGGGTCTGGAGCCAACTAACCCATTACACAGTACCGCCACCAGAGGGTGTTGTCATCCCTTCTGTGATGTAACCCAAGATGGCGGTCAGGGGTGGGGGAAATGGCGGAAAAACGACTCTGCCTGTGCTGGATATGTGTCTTTATTTTGCAGGCAGTGTCTCCACCACGAGATCTAGAGTCCCACTGACCCAGTACACAGCACCCCGACCAGAGGTGTCATCCCCCCTGTGATGTAATCCAAGATTGTGGTCTGGAGTGGGGAAATGGCACAAAAATGATTCAGCCTGCGCTGGGCTGCTGGAGAGAGTAAGGAAAGAACGTACTTTATTTATTTTGGAAGAATTTGTTTAGGGATGGAGTATATTTATCACACTGATGCAGAACACACGCTCTGACATGCTTGGGCTCACGCCACACAGCCAACAGATCTATAAACTGCTCCTAAATAACGCTCTGCAGGCATGCAAAAAACTTCTAAATTACCGAAATAATTTCACTACAGACATGCAATCTCTTCCTAAATAAGGCAGTACACAGATGTGCAGACACGAAATCAACTCATAAACTGTCCAAACAGTGCATAGCACAGCCTACAGACCTGCTGACAAAATAATGCAACAAACACACAATCAACATGCACAAGCACCGTCTGCCACCCCCTGTCCAGTGGACCGCACAGGAGGCTACCTGCAGCCCCACAAAGTAATGTAGCCATCAGCTGTCAAACCACGCACAGGAGGCCTCAGGCATGAGGCGGCGACATCCCTTTCATACTTAGTACCTGAGAAATTCCTCTCGAAATACGTGTTCACCTAGGCACCATTGCTGACGCAACTGGACAGGGGCACAGACACTCCAGGGGTGCCCACACCTACATAGCTGTGAACCACAGCTGGACGCAAGCCAGCCCCACCCATTGATCTCATGCCACTTCAGGTGAAAGTTGCTTCTATTTTCGATTATACAGTCAGTGTTATACTGATGTCACAGAACTCCAAGGCGCACTCACGCTGCTTCATTATGTGGGGCACCTCTGGGTGTCACGTGTGTTTACCATTGATGAGAGAGTAGCACTGTGTGCATTGCTCCTAGCTGGACATGCGAGCTACGTCTAACCGTGCTTAACTGCCCAGTGTGACTGACGCAACGCCGTGAAGAACGCGCACCTAGCTACAAATCATCACAAGCGCATCTAACAATGTTCCCAATCTTATACTGATGTCACATGCCTATGCAAAATCAGATCCAAGTCGACGTCTCGGAAATTGTATAGCGTCTCAGAAATAGTTAACAGTCGCTTTCTTTGATGTCTCAGCTTGTAGGCACAGAAATTCTTGCCCTAACAGAACCTGTTTACGGAAATAGCACAGAACAACATCCAATGCAGTCTTCCTAGCCGTCCTAGTATGGTATCCCCTCCACCACATGTTACCCTTCCTGCTTTCAACACGTACACAAACGTTCCCTCTGCTATGTAGAGACTCCTATATCCCAGCACAAAAGAATGTCTTTTGAATGAATTGAGCATTATGATTGGCTCGTATCAAATTCACCTGCCGAATTACTGATTCCATCTGTGTGGAAGCACATCCGGCTTTTCGTTTTCTTTCTGCAGATGAGACTTTCAGCAGTAAAAACTATTTTACACTGATCACCATATTGCATCGACAATTAAACCCTGCAAAGTGTCCTACATATCGTCAAATATGGAAAAAATCGTACTCAATTACACTGCTATCCCAGTGAAGACAAGAGCTTGAATATTAGAACATGAAACCGATCTCCAACCCATCGATATATCACCGCATACCATGTCAATGTAGTAAACATACAATTCCTATCCTGTGATATACAGAGTCAACCCTTTTACATCATTCATACATATACTGCAAAGACAGACAGCACAGTATGTATACTCGTGGCACAGGATCTCCCCCTGCATGGTCGGGAGGGCATCTACCCCTGACGGGTGACCAGAGTACCCTCAGTGGATTGAAGTCACTCTCAGAACTGTTCTAAAAATTCGGGCTCATTCCCCTTGAAATAAACACATTACTGTCTCTGGTCTGAACCTGATTACTTGCTTGCTTTTTCCTGCACCCATCTCCAGACTCTGGGATTTCAAGAACACAGGTATTATCGCATGGTTTGCACACAGCAGTAGCCTACCTATTGCTCGTGCAACATAATTCCGAAGATACAGACAGGAAATTATTTCTCTAGAAACCAGAAACTTTAGCTCTTATCTCAGCTGTCAAGATCTTTACGTGGGAACTCAGAACAAATAGAGGAAGATGATATTTCCACTTGCAAATACCGATGTCGGTAATGTAACAGATTCCCAATCATCCCTATAATTTAGAAAGTCAACTAAGGTGTTCCTCATGTCTAGAGAATAAGCAAACGTCTCTTTCACCTGCTAGATGCATACACCACAATCGATGTTCCCTCAACTAAATAAAAGCACGAAATGTGCAGAAGCAGTCAACCAAATAATTTACATGGGAGGGAATAACGGTCCATCACAAACACACCTCCACATTCAATCTTCTCAAATTTCCAGACGATCACGGAAGCTATCCAACGCATACTAAGTATTAGTTCACTATTCTGCCGTCTGGAAGACGGCAAAGTTAATTCATCTACATTCCTGCATTCCAACAGGCCACTGCATTCGGACAGCTGCTTCCATTAACAGGAAACGTGAATCATTCACGTCACCTGCGCTGCATACCGAGCACACATAGGCAGAATCATCATCCTAAGGAGTTGTTCACATATACAAAAATGGTTCAAATGGCTCTGAGCACTATGGGACTTAACATCTATGGTCATCAGTCCCCTAGAACTTAGAACTACTTAAACCTAACTAACCTAAGGACAGCACACAACACCCAACCATCACGAGGCAGAGAAAATCCCTGACCCCGCCAGGAATCGAACCCGGGAACCCGGGCGTGGGAAGCGAGAACGCTACCGCACGACCACGAGGTGCGGGCTCACATATATATTTTATCCCTGTACTTACAACTAAATGTTGAGGTCTCAATTGAACGACATTCGACAATGAGCAAAGTATCGGAAATAGACCCTCTTGACGGCTGTGGCTCTGGAAATATCAGTACTCATTCTCCTGACTTGACATTCTCTTCCCTCTGATATCACAGTACTCCATGTCAAATTCATACCTTCCTTACGACTGGACATAATCATTTCCTTTGCAGATATCGGAACACAAACACATACTTTATAGGCCTGATGCTCAAGATGAACCTATCATGCATCCCCTACTACTACTATTTATAATACTTGGCCATTAACTGATTGCAGACGATACAAAATAATACTGAGAGAAAATCAATGTATAGTAACAGAATTCAAAGTGTCGTGATGTAATATCAGACAGTTAAGAATAACGAGAATCGATCGACTATTATGCGCGATGGAGCTCCAGATGGATGGAGTTCGATGTATTTTTTACGTAAATCAAGCAAGCTATCAACTCTAAAAGTATTGTTCTAGAGTCTAGGATCAGTAACTGGAGGGTATTGGTAAGAGAGAACATAAACACACGCACTCCAAAGGCTACAACGTTCCGCACTTAAAACGGTCTACAATGCTAGATTGCTTGCCTTTCCGAACTATCAGTCGTATGGAATGTAGCGCTGTTAATATTCCAATGTATGAAATATATTTCAAGCTGATCAATACATTCTTCTTCTCGGTTTGTGTACGATAAACTATGTTATCGAACCGTAAAACGAGAAACCTACTTTCTCTAAATATGTGCTCTGTGTGATATGAGTACGATATACACTCCTGGAAATGGATTGAGTGCAGTCAGTTGACGCTTACACTTCCCATCACTGCCATGAGTTGCGTCAGCAACGGGGAGTCGCAGACCACCTGGTACCAATAATACACCATCTGCAGCGATTCGAACAGATTAGTGTACTCTTTTAAGGTGGTGAGTAATAAATGGTCCTGAGGATGCATATACACTCCTGGAAATTGAAAAAAGAACACATTGACACCGGTGTGTCAGACCCACCATACATGCTCCGGACACTGCGAGAGGGCTGTACAAGCAATGATCACACGCACGGCACAGCGGACACACCAGGAACCGCGGTGTTGGCCGTCGAATGGCGCTAGCTGCGCAGCATTTGTGCACCGCCGCCGTCAGTGTCAGCCAGTTTGCCGTGGCATACGGAGCTCCATCGCAGTCTTTAACACTGGTAGCATGCCGCGACAGCGTGGACGTGAACCATATGTGCAGTTGACGGACTTTGAGCGAGGGCGTAGAGTGGGCATGCGGGAGGCCGGGTGGACGTACCGCCGAATTGCTCAACACGTGGGGCGTGAGGTCTCCACAGTACATCGATGTTGTCGCCAGTGGTCGGCGGAAGGTGCACGTGCCCGTCGACCTGGGACCGGACCGCAGCGACGCACGGATGCACGCCAAGACCGTAGGATCCTACGCAGTGCCGTAGGGGACCGCACCGCCACTTCCCAGCAAATTAGGGACACTGTTGCTCCTGGGGTATCGGCGAGGACCATTCGCAACCGTCTCCATGAAGCTGGGCTACGGTCCCGCACACCGTTAGGCCGTCTTACGCTCACGCCCCAACATCGTGCAGCCCGCCTCCAGTGGTGTCGCGACAGGCGTGAATGGAGGGACGAATGGAGACGTGTCGTCTTCAGCGATGAGAGTCGCTTCTGCCTTGGTGCCAATGATGGTCGTATGCGTGTTTGGCGCCGTGCAGGTGAGCGCCACAATCAGGACTGCATACGACCGAGGCACACAGGGCCAACACCCGGCATCATGGTGTGGGGAGCGATCTCCTACACTGGCCGTACACCACTGGTGATCGTCGAGGGAACACTGAATAGTGCACGGTACATCCAAACCGTCATCGAACCCATCGTTCTACCATTCCTAGACCGGCAAGGGAACTTGCTGTTCCAACAGGACAATGCACGTCCGCATGTATCCCGTGCCACCCAACGTGCTCTAGAAGGTGTAAGTCAACTACCCTGGCCAGCAAGATCTCCGGATCTGTCCCCCATTGAGCATGTTTGCGACTGGATGAAACGTCGTCTCACGCGGTCTGCACGTCCAGCGCGAACGCTGGTCCAACTGAGGCGCCAGGTGGATGTGGCATGGCAAGCCATTCCACAGGACTACATCCAGCATCTCTACGATCGTCCCCATCGGAGAATAGCAGCCTGCATTGCTGCGAAAGGTGGATATACACTGTACTAGTGCCGACATTGTGCATGCTCTGTTGCCTGTGTCTATGTGCCTGTGGTTCTGTCAGTGTGATCATGTGATGTATCTGACCCCAGGAATGTGTCAATAAAGTTTCCCCTTCCTGGGACAATGAATTCACGGTGTTCGTATTTCAATTTCCAGGAGTGTAGCTTTCCGTGGATGTATAGCGCCCACTGTTCACATCCGATCACGGTTCGGAAATTATACTACAACTGCATCAGCCCTACATAAAATGATCGATAGTAACAGCGAATAGCTCTTACAAGGAAACAGATAAACGCATAGCAGCAGCGTCCGACATGTGAAAATTACAAGTCATTCCGTCCCTATCTCTGTAAACGGCACATCTGTCTAGCAACATCGTCAAACAAGTGAAAATTACAACTGTAAACAGCGCATCTGTCTAGCAGCAGAGCCTGACATGAGAAAATTACAAGTCATTCCTTCACTAACTCTGTAAACAGCACATCTGTCAGGCATATGTATACACAGGGATTGCAACGCCTCACAAGCACCTAACACTAACTTAGTTATGAAGATGAAGTCTTTATTTTACATTCAAGATCCGACAGGAGAATGGAGTACATCGCAGAAATCATAGTTCGTTTAGAGGAATGTGCCACGTTTCACCACACATGAGATGGAAGTCCTCTGATTACCGACAGGTTTACCGTTAGCGATCGCAGTTAGACAGTGCTTTAAACCACATACAGAACAAGTGGCTGTATATGAGAACGCATCATCAGTCTACCATCAAATCGCACTTAGTTACACGTCCATTTCAATCCATCACTCCGTCCAGTCTCTGTTATTCTTTAACACAAAATGATGCAAACGGCTCTGAGCACTATGGGACTTAACATTTGAGGTCATCAGTCCCCTAGAACTTAGAACTACTTAAAACTAACTAACCTAAGGACATCACACACATCCACGCCCGAGGGGGGATTCGAACCTGCGGCCGTAGCGGTCGCGCGGTTCCAGACTGGGCGCCTAGAACCGGTCGGTCACAACGGCCGGCCCTTTAACTCAGATGCATATAAGTTTAGAGGAGGATGGTTGTCTGTCTTCCTGAAAAGCGTCAAATACAGTAGTCAACTCGGTTTTCTCACTTGTACATCAATAGACACACAGTATAATATAAATACTCTAACACCAAATAGTAGGTAAGCACTGATAAAAATCTGTCCAAAAGCTAAACATTCTCCAGTAATGATAGTATGACCACTGTCAAATGCCTGATACTTGTTGCAGCATGGTACCGGTGCAGGAAGAGAGTCAACGAAGTTCTGAAAGGTACCGACAGGGATGTGGACCCATGATGACTCCAGTGCCGTGGACAGCTGCGCTAGGTTTCTCGGCTGAGGATCCATCGTGCGAGCAGCCCGATCGAGTATTTCTTGTGTTGGCCAAGGGAGTACAGTAATCTCGCCATGGTGCTCTTCGAAACACGCATGTACATTACGAGCTGTGTGACGTGTTGTACTACTGACAGTATCGTACCGATGAAAAATAAGCTTCATGTAAGGATGGACATGGTCCTCAAGGATACATAAAAACTTGTGTTGATTCTTTGTGCCTTCCAGAATGACGAGGTAACCCACGGAATGCCATGAAAAGATTCCCCAGATCATAACGCTTCCTCCTCCGGCCTGGACCCTTCCGACAATTAATGCAGTTTGTTTACCGTTTGTCCAATGGATTATAAACCGCTATTCGTCTGAAAGGGCCACCTTTCGCCGCTCAGTGGGCGCAAAGTTGCGCTACTGGCGTGCCAATTCCAGTGTTGGTCGACAATTAACGGTAATCTGCTTGAGTGCATGAACGTGGCGCCTGCTGCGAAGGGCGATCACAAGCAGTGTCCGCTGAAAAGAGGTTGAGGACACACTGCTGGGAGCTCATTGGTTCATCTGGACGGTCGTCTGCTCAACAGTTGCATGTCTATCCGCCTGTACACATCTCCACAGTCGTCGTATACTCGTGCTTGCTATGACGCATAAATGACCACTGTTGCCTGGGAGCTGGGTTTGGACAGCCGCATTTTGCATGCACGCTGTGCTCTATCCACGGCGACACCCGAACAGTTTACAAACTTAGCCGTTTCGGAAATGCTTCCAACCTTGGCCGGAAAGTAAGTGATCACACACTTTTGGACTTCAAATGAATCGCTCCGTTTCCTCATTGCGATAACGACTGCACTGCATTCTGCGTGCCCCCGATACGATTTATATATCCTCCGCTACTGGTGCTGCCACCTGCTGTCTGTGAGTGGTAAGTACACGTTGAAGTCGAACACAGGCAGTGGTCACAATAATGCGCTTGACAGTGTATAATATGTGTACATACAGCTAAAATCAGTACTATGAGGGTGTTCCCTCTTAACTGTAACTACTGAATGTAGACTTGAAAGAATAATTTGTCAAGTGTTTCATATACCAAAGAGCTCATGACGTAATTTAAGTACGAGGGCTATCCACAAAGTACATTACGTTTTGGAATCAAAAATAAATAAAGTATTGGAATTTTTTTGTTATATACAGATGAAAGCTACACTTAAATACTACTTTTCTACATAGTTGCCATTTAAATTATGGCACTTATCGTACCGATGGACGAGCTTGGAAATTTCTTCGTCGTAAAATTCCGTCGCCTTCGCCTTCAACCACGTGGTTACCTCTTCTTGGAGCTGTGCGTCGTCATCAAAACGCTGCATAGCCAACCACTTCTTCACTGCTGGGAATAAGTGGAAGACGCTCGGTGCCAGGTCGGGGCTGTACGGCGGATGAGGAAACAACTCCCACTTCAAAGATTCACGAGTGACATTTGCCGTGTGGGCCCGGGCATTGTCGTGAATCGGCAAGATCTTTGAGCCCAACTTCCCCCTTCGCTTGTTTTGTATTGCTCTTCTGAGGTTGTGCAGAGTTTGACAATACCTTTGAGAGTTTATTGTAGTGCCTCGTTCCAGGAAATCCACAAAAATGACACCTTTTCTGTCCCAAAAGACAGTCGCCAT
Organism: Schistocerca piceifrons; assembly: GCF_021461385.2. NCBI lineage: Eukaryota > Metazoa > Arthropoda > Insecta > Orthoptera > Acrididae > Schistocerca > Schistocerca piceifrons. The sequence goes on along the minus strand of NC_060142.1, from coordinate 680,871,091 downwards.
CACCTTCCTTGCCGACATTGTCTGCATGCATTTCTTGGATTTTTAAGGGGAATTTGTGTGCCCCCACTGCATTGACTGCAATTTTGTCTCGCAGTTCACATGCTTAACCCATGTTTCGTCACCAGTAACGATGCGATCGAGTAATGAGTCGCACAGCTTCAAGAAGAGGTAACCACGTGGTTGAAGGCGCAGGCGGCCGAATTTCACGACGAAGGAATTTCCAAGCTCGTCCTTCGCTACGATAAGTGCCTTAATTTAAATGGCAACTATGTAGAAAAGTAGTATTTAAGTGTGACTTTCATCTGTATATAATTTTCTTTCCAGTACTTTATTTGTTTTTAATTCTAAAACGTAATGTACTTTGTGGATAGCCCTCGTAAAATGCCTCGACATACTACTGAAAATATCTGTCATACAAAAAACAAAAAATATTGTTTCCAAACGTCATTAACATTACAGAACAGCGTCCACTGACCCATCTTTCTCCATCTGTCATTCCATTCATTTATTATCCATAATATACAAGGGCAACGCAATCTCACTGCTCTGCAATGACAACACGACTTCAAATAATTAACCCGAAAGAATAGCCCGGAATTGGAAGAAATACTGACAAAAACCCACACTTTTTCATAAGTCACTTACCTGACAGAAAATCTTGATAACACGAACTACAGCAAGCAGCAACTACAGCAAGCTAAATAAAACGATTCTAACTACTATAGGCTCTAACTACTGGGAGGCATATGGTTAGCAAAAGAAAGATTTTGTTGATGAGCAAACAATGTATTAAGCAGAAACTTCCTGGCAGATTAAAACTGTGTGCCCGACCGAGACTCGAACTCGTGACCTTTGCCTTTCGCGGGCAAGTGCTCTACCATCTGAGCTACCGAAGCACGACTCACGCCCGGTACTCACAGCTTTACTTCTGCCAGTATCTCATCTCCTACCTTCCAAACTTTACAGAAGCTCTCCTGCGAACCTTGCAGAACTAGCACTCCTGAAAGAAAGGATATAGCGGAGACATGGCTTAGCCACAGCCTGGGGGATGTTTCCAGAATGAGATTTTCACTCTGCAGAGGAGTGTGCGCTGATATGAAACTTCCTGGCAGATTAAAACTGTGTGCCCGACCGAGACTCGAACTCGGGACCTTTGCCTTTCGTGGGCAAGTGCTCTACCATCTGAGCTACCGAAGCACGACTCAGGCCCGGTACTCACAGCTTTACTTCTGCCAGTATCTCATCTCCTACCTTCCAAACTTTACAGAAGCTCTCCTGCGAACCTTGCGGAACTAGCACTCCTGAAAGAAAGGATATTGCGGAGACATGGCTTAGCCACAGCCTGGGGGATGTTTCCAGAATGAGATTTTCGCTCTGCAGCGGAGTGTGCGCTGATATGAAACTTCCTGGCAGATTAAAACTGTGTGCCCGACCGAGACTCGAACTCGGGACCTTTGCCTTTCGCGGGCAAGTGCTCTACCATCTGAGCTACCGAAGCACGACTCACGCCCGCTAAAGTTTGGAAGGTAGGAGATGAGATACTGGCAGAAGTAAAGCTGTGAGTACCGGGCCTGAGTCGTGCTTCGGTAGCTCAGATGGTAGAGCACTTGCCCGCGAAAGGCAAAGGTCTCGAGTTCGAGTCTCGGTCGGGCACACAGTTTTAATCTGCCAGGAAGTTTCATATCAGCGCACACTCCGCTGCAGAGTGAAAATCTCATTCTGGAATGTATTTAGTAGATTTTACCTTATTCATCTGATATCCAGTTCCAAAAATTATATAGTCGTCAATAATTCCACCACCCTGACATCACAACTACATCCATCTTCATTTTACAATGCATATCCTACCAACACTGAGTCTCCACGAAGGACACGTGTCCTAGACGTCCACTCGCTAACGGCTAAGTGCTAGTCCGTCCAACCACAGAGTCTCTTACCGAGGGTGCAAAGCGCTGTCAGCGATATTAATGACAGTCTTTATTGATGCCAACATGTAAACATATAAACAGACTACTTACAGTAAAATATAAGTACTAGATGGCTGCACAGCATTATGGAACTACTTTATGTGCAATAATAAGGAAATAGGTTGAGCGAAATAATTCGGAGAACTCTTACAAATATCTTGTATATTGACCTCAAAACAGTGTAGACAAATCATAAAGACCATATCATTTCTCAAGTAATGTAACATGAACTGAAAATCTAGAAAAAGATAACGAAATTACATTTTATCAAGACATGACTTCCAGCAAGACAATAAACCAATTATAGAGCAGAAGAGGATGATAAATTTGAATTTATTATGCATCTGATTAAAAAGTTGTTACTTGATCCCATTAATCATTTTCCATTTCACTAATAATTAGCAACCAACGAGTTTTTGCGTCACCATGCATTATTTCACGTTATAATTATCTGCATGTTCTGTACATGGAATGATTGCAAAATATTGTGTGAATATTTCTAGAAGACAACTGAAATAAGCCACACATCGCCAATTAGTCACCACGGCAATTAACAGGAAAAATCTCAGGCAGAATCTTCGTCATTGTAGGACAGCAAGGCACCGAAAGTAAACAAGCAGAGAGCAGAAGCAGCGGCGAGTTCCAGTTCGAATTACAAGGGCGTATTAGAAAGTAATACCTCCGAATTTTTTTGTGAAATCTCATAAGGTTTTTAAATAAAACTAACGTTATTAAAATTCTACATGTTTATTGTTCGTGCCTACCTATTTACAGTATTCTGCCACCAGAGGACTACGAACTACAGCGTGTAATATTGTGGTGTCTAATGTACTGTCTCGGTGCGTGAGAAACCCTCAGAAAACTGAAACCACGAATTCGATGTATCCTCTCCAAATGGTTCAAAGGGCTCTGAGCACTATGGGAGTTAACATCTGAGGTCATCAGTCCCCTAGGACTTAGAACTACTTAAACCTAACTAACCTAAGCATATCACACACATATATGCTCGAGGCAAGATTCGAACCTGCGACCGTAGCGGTCGTGCAGTTCCAGACTGAAGCGCCTAGAAACGCTCGGCCACAGCGACCGGCTGCATCCTCTCCTTCAGCATGACAATGCCGGACTACAGACGAGGTCTACGACATCTGCTGCAATTAAGACGCATTCGGTTATTGGCATCGATCATTATCAACGCATTTCCGACTTGGCCCCACCCGATTTTATCTGTTCCCGAAACTTAAAGAAAATTTTCGAGAAATCTATTTCGGTAGTAATGAAGCTATGCAAGCACAAGTGAGGCTATGACAACGAAAACAAACTCAAACATTCTACAATAGCGGTAAAAACAAATTGGCCTCTCGTTAGAGAAATGAGTTCGTCACCAAAGTTACTTTTTCGAGAAATAAATATGTGGACCTTAAGAGAAAATATGTATGATATTAATAACGTTTATTTTATTTAAAAAGATTTAAGAGATTTCAGATTAAAAAATTTTAAGGCACGTATTAGACTGCAGTCTCTGTAACAAAGTATGATTGAATAAATGGTCTCCAGCATGGAAAACCTGCGTTTCTGGACATAAGCTCGTTGGACCTTTTTCTTCCGTATCCTGAGTTCTACAAAACAGGAAAATGCTTTTTACTACTTGTACCCTTAAAAATTTCAGTTTTTGGAACAGTATTTAGGTACCTGGAAAACACACAACATTTGATACATATGTCTTAAAAACTGTAATTTATATGAGTACAAGTAGCAAAAAGGATTTTCGCTGTTTTATGGAAGATGTATAAGAAAACCTCTGATGATGCTGAAACTTCAGCGAAACAGGTCTGGAGAATAGATAGAAAAAGAAAAATTGTTTTTTCTCATGGCGAGCCCTCTCCAACAACAAATCTATTTGTTACTAAACATGGGTAGAAGAGCTTAAACCGCCAGATGATTAGAACCAGACATTTATATAAGATTAACAATTGGTGATTTAGTGGGACTGTCAAGCTGCTAAAGGGTGCCTGAGTGTTTATCAAACCACGAATGTATGCTTGCAGTCCTGTGCACACGGCTGTTGCCGTCTTATAAAACGGGAGTGTCCACAGCATACTTCAAAAAAATCAAATTGCTCCAAGCACTATGTGACTTAACATGTGAAGTCATTAGTCCCCTAGACTTAGAACTACTTAAACCTAACTAACCTAAGAACATCACACACATCCATGCCCGAGGCAGTATGCGACCAAGCGACTGTAGCAGCAGAGCGGTTCCTGACTGAAGCGGCTAGAACCGGTCAACCACAGGAGCTGGCACAGCATACTCATCATAGAGATGGAAAAGGAAAGGCATCACTTGGTCACTGAGAATAATGACACTATCATTTTGATCGGTGTTCACTGTAACATGAAACACTAAGTCGAAGACACTGTACGGTAAACAGTCCAGAAAACACCACTGACACACATCCTGTCTGAACTCGGCACTCCACACATTGCTTGTTAAACGTCTCATTGGTCATAGTGAAAGCAACGTATTGTTTGAAAACAAGCAAAATCGCCACTGGTTGGACCACGCTACACGCCACCAGTGCGCTACGGTCCACATTCCGTAATACACTCCTGGAAATGGAAAAAAGAACACATTGACACCGGTGTGTCATACCCACCATACTTGCTCCGGACACTGCGAGAGGGCTGTACAAGGAATGATCACACGCACGGCGCAGCTGACACACCAGGAACCGCGGTGTTGGCCGTCGAATGGCGCTAGCTGCGCAGCATTTGTGCACCGCCGCCGTCAGTGTCAGCCAGTTTGCCGTGGCATACGGAGCTCCATCGCAGTCTTTAACACTGGTAGCATGCCGCGACAGCGTGGACGTGAACCGTATGTGCAGTTGACGGACTTTGAGCGAGGGCGTATGGTGGGCATGCGGGAGGCCGGGTGGACGTACCGCCGAATTGCTCAACACGTGGGGCGTGAGGTCTCCACAGTACATCGATGTTGTCGCCAGTGGTCGGCGGAAGGTGCACGTGCCCGTCGACCTGGGACCGGACCGCAGTGACTCACGGATGCACGCCAAGACCGTAGGATCCTTCGCAGTGCCATAGGGGACCGCACCGCCACTTCCCAGCAAATTAGGGACCCTGTTGCTCCTGGGGTATCGGCGAGGACCATTCGCAACCGTCTCCATGAAGCTGGGCTACGGTCCCGCACACCGTTAGGCCGTCTTCCACTCACGCCCCAACATCGTGCAGCCCGCCTCCAGTGGTGTCGCGACAGGCGTGAATGGAGGGACGAATGGAGACGTGTCGTCTTCAGCGATGAGAGTCGCTTCTGCCTTGGTGCCAATGATGGTCGTATGCGTGTTTGGCGCCGTGCAGGTGAGCGCCACAATCAGGACTGCATACGACCGAGGCACACAGGGCCAACACCCGGCATCATGGTGTGGGGAGCGATCTCCTACACTGGCCGTACACCACTGGTGATCGTCGAGGGGACACTGAATAGTGCACGGTACATCCAAACCGTCATCGAACCCATCGTTCTACCATTCCTAGACCGGCAAGGGAACTTGCTGTTCCAACAGGACAATGCACGTCCGCATGTATCCCGTGCCACCCAACGTGCTCTAGAAGGTGTAAGTCAACTACCCTGGCCAGCAAGATCTCCGGATCTGTCCCCCATTGAGCATGTTTGGGACTGGATGAAGCGTCGTCTCACTAGGTCTGCACGTCCAGCACGAACGCTGGTCCAACTGAGGCGCCAGGTGGATATGGCATGGCAAGCCGTTCCACAGGACTACATCCAGCATCTCTACGATCGTCTCCATGGGAGAATAGCAGCCTGCATTGCTGCGAAAGGTGGATATACACTGTACTAGTGCCGACATTGTGCGTGCTCTGTTGCCTGTGTCTACGTGCCTGTGGTTCTGTCAGTGTGATCATGTGATGTATCTGACCCCAGGAATGTGTCAATAAAGTTTCCCCTTCCTGAGACAATGAATTCACGGTGTTCGTATTTCAATTTCCAGGAGTGTAGTTGGCCAGCTGAAGACCTACAGTCTTATGAGCTGCAGTGAACAATCGCCTTTTGTGAACTAGCCGACTCCAAAACCGCTTGTATGCGATTCCCTCCGCTCGGAAACTCGTTGTACTAGGACTGCATTCACTAAAAGTAGAAATTTATTGTCAGTTTTAAAACGGACTGTTATTGCCACAGCATGACATTCATCTCCAGTACCAGTCAGCTAGGACGTTTTTACGGCTCCTGTTCTTACGCAGTGACATTCTGTCACGTTTTCACACCGTCCCGTATATCTGCATGGATTGAGTGCAGTCAGTTGACGCTTACACTTCCCATCACTGCCATGAGCTGCGTCAGCAACGGGGAGTCACAGACCACCTGGTACCAATAATACACCATCTGCAGCGATTCGAACAGATTAGTGTGCTCTTTTAAGGTGGTGAGTAATAAATGGTCCTGAGAATGCATATACTTAGAATAAAAGTAACCTATTCTGTTGTGCTTTCAATTTTCACCACAATATTTTTGATTTCTAAGATCGAGAGTTTATCTCTGCAACTTTTTGCAAGTTCATACCGTAATCAGCTCTTTGTATCACCCTTGGACCACGTTTGTATCTTTGATGTGCTGCTCGCACCCTCAGCCAATAGGAAACGTTCGCTGTTCCTTTACGCCGTATAGTTACTGCCATAGTTACAGTATGGAGGTTTCCTCCTAGAGGATAGTGCTATTCTTCATACATCAAGTACTAGCGCCCTCTCCTGCCATAGTAACTGCTAACGTTGCGTCCGATTCACTTCACTTTCTGACTCACGTTGTAGCGGATATGATACAGCGATGTACATAATGGTTCCGTATTCGAATCAAGAACTTGTCGACACGGAGCTTACTTGCATAAAGGAAAATGTCAATGGGCAGCAGGCACTAGGTTGTATCGGGAGACCTATCCTCGCCGACAACAACAACAGCATTCAATGTTTAGCCGGCCGGTGTGACCGTGCGGTTCTAGGCGCTACAGTCTGGAACCGCGTGACCGCTACGGTCGCAGGTTCGAATCCTGCCTCGGGCATGGATGTGTGTGATGTCCTTAGGTTAGTTGGGTTTAAGTAGTTCTAAGTTCTAGGGGACTGATGACCTTAGAAGTTAAGTCCCATAGTGCTCAGAGCCATTTGAGCCATTCAATGTTTGCAACGGTGTGTGTGTTGTCCTTAGCGTAAGTTAGTGTAATTTAGATTAAGTAGCGCGTAAGCTTAGGGACCGATGACCTCAGCAGTTTGGCACAAGCTTCCAAATTCTTTTTGCTACAGTGTTTTGCCTTTTGTCTGAGACAGGGTCGTTTCAGGAAGCAGGAAAGCATGAAGGACTTACCCGCAATGTAATGACACCAGATCTGGAAGCAAATGTGATTAACACTGTGGAAGGTGACCTTCGTGTCAGTACCAGGCAGTTGGCCCGCTAGTACAGAGTAAGCCAGACGACCTTGAGGAACGATCTACATCAGAATTGTTACTTCCCTTATCACTTACACCGTGTGCACGGCTTACTAGCCACAGACTTTCCACATTAGGAGCAGTTTTATCACTGGTTTCCTCCCCATGCAACCACGATCCCGGGATTTATATCATCCATCCTTTAGCCGGAGTGGCATCTTCACCTTTCATAACAGTCAGCTTTTGGATAATAGGCAGAACCTCCATGGTATCGTGACAGTAAATCATCAGCATCGGTGCAGCCGGAATGTGTGGGCGGGGATGATTGGTGATCTTATTTTGGGATGAGTGTTCCTTCCACGTCGCCTAACAGTCCGGAACTATCGGCGTTTCTTCCGGGTGACTTTGCCTTCCCTGCTGGAAGAAGTGCCATTGATTATTTTAAGTGTTATGAAGTGTTATGTGGCTGCTATGTGATGATGCTCCAGCACACTTCGTCGTTTACGTCCGGACGCATCTGAATCGTGTCCTCCCTGGTCGATGAGTCGGACGAGGGGGTCCAGTTGTATGGCCTGGCCGTTCACCGGATCTCAACCAGTGCGATTTCTGCTTATGGAGCCATCTCAAAAGTAACGCGTATGCAGAGCCCAATTCAGATATGGAGACAGTGGAGCAGCGTATTGAAGCTGTCTGTGACAGTGTTCGGATGCAACCTTGCCGATGTGAACGTGTGAGACAGAACATGCTGTGGCACGTGTACACGCATGCGTTGAGGTACATGGAAACCATTTTCAGCACATTTTGTAACTATGACTGCATGATACAGCGCGTATTAGACCGCAGCCTCTGTAACAATTTATGATTGAATAAATGGTCTCTAGCTTGGAAACCATGCATTTCCCGACATAAGTTCATTACACCTTCCATGTCCTGTATCCTCTCATTGATCAATCTCCAGAGTTTGTACACGGTGAAAAAAATCACCGTGCATAAAAAAGCCACTGATGATGTTGAAACTTCAGCGAAACATGTCCGGGGAATAAAGGCGGACTCTCTCCAAAAACAAATCTGTGGTACTATTTGCAACAGGGGAAAAACTTATCAATTAACATCCCAGCAATTTGCCGCCTTTAGGGAATCTAATCATCAATGAGTGGCATTGTTTCGATATGGCTTACCTTGAGAAAGTTGTATACTGTCCTCTCCATCGAACTGAGGCCAGTGTAAAGCCTAGTGACGGTAGTACACACTATTTCCGTTATGTACATTCCTCCTCGTCATATTTGTTTTCAGTACAGTTTATAAAGTAATTCTGGATTTGAAAACCAATTAACATTCGCAGATGATTTGGAGAGAGACACTCCCTCTCGAAATAAAATGCCACTTTCATTTATAAATTGGTCATACAAAAGTTAAAAACAGGACTGTTTTCGTAGACCGGTGCACCGTTGTCCCCTCCTCAAGAGCGGGCTGTGTTCTTTATGGCACCAGTAGGTGTTCATTCCACCTCTCTGTGCAGCCTACAAAGATCTATCCTGGCCATTAAATCTTTGATTCCACTATCTATGCCTGACTGATGCTTTCAGTTTCTAAACCACTTTAAAAAGCAACGTCAGCAGCAAACATTAAAGCTTGTGGTCGGCTTTGTAAGTGTATCGTTCCGTTACAAAATTTCAATTCGGGTCAAGATATATAGTAAGTACCAAAATTCATATTTCTTCTTATCACCACGACAGAGAAACTAGAGGACAAGAGCCTTATGTATTCGCAGTTCGAAACAGGGACAACTATCAGATGTAAATAAAGGAGTGACGACAGGCAAACTTTGTACCGGACCGGGACTCGACCCTGTAGTTTCCGCTTATAGCGAGCGGTCCGAGACTGACTCACAGCCAGATCTAAACTTCCACATGTCGTAAACCACGTGTCTACAACCTGTACCCGTACATCTGGTATGTATATTCCAGTACAGGGCAGACATTTGACTTGGAAGTCGCTTGCCCGGTTTCGGCGGATAAATGCACTACTGGCCACTAAAATTACTGCAACACGAAGATGACGTGCTACAGACGCGACATTTAACCGACAGGAAGAAGATGCTGTGATATGCAAATGATTAGCTTTTCAGAGCATTCACACAAGGCTGGCGCCGGTGGTGACACCTACAACGTGCTGACATGAGGAAAGTTTCCAACCGACTTCTCATATAAAAACAGCAGTTGACCGGCGTTGCCTGGTGAAACGTTGTTGTGATGCCTCGTGTAAGGAGGAAAAATGAGTACCATCTCGTTTCCGACTTTGATAGAGATCGGATTATAGCCTATCGCGATAGCGGTTTATCGTATCGCGTTGGTCGAGAACCAATGACTGTTAGCAGAATATGGAATCGGTGGGTTCAGGAGGGTAATACGGAACGTAGTGCTGGATCCCAACGGCCTCGTATCACTAGCAGTCGAGATGACAGGCATCTTATCCGCTTGGCTGTAACGGATCGTGCAGCCACGTCTCGATCCCTGAGTCAACAGGTGGGGACGTTTGCAAGACACAACCATCTGCACGAACAGTTCGACAACGTTTGCAGCAGCATAGACTATCAGCTTGGAGACCATGGCTGTGGTTACCCTTGACACTGCATCACAGACAGGAGCGCCTGCAATTGTGTACTCAACAACGAACCTGGGTGCACGAATGGCAAAACGTCTTTTTTTCGGATGAATCCAGGTTCTGTTTAGAGAATCATGATGGTCGCATCCGTGTTTGGCGACATCGCAGTGAACACACATTGGAAGTGTGTATTCGTCTTTGCCATACTGGCGTATCACCTGGCGTGATGGTATGGGGTGCCGTTGGCTCTACCCTTTATTCGATCCCTGCGAAAACCTACATTTCAGCAGGATAATGTACGACCGCATGCTGCAGGTCCTGTGCGGGCCTTTCTGAATACAGAAAATGTTCGACTGCTGACCTGGCCAGCACATTCTCCACATCTCTCACCAATTGAAAATGTCTGGTCAATGGTGGCCGAGCAACTGGCTCGTCACAATACGCCAGTCACTACTCTTGATGAACTGTGGTATCGTGTTGAAGCTGCAGGGGCAGCTGTACCTGTACACGCCATCCAAGCTCTGTTTGACTCAGTGCCCAGGCGTATCAAGGCCGTTATTACGGCCAGAGGTGGTTGTTCTGGATACTCATTTCTCAGGACCTATGCACCCAAATTGCGTGAAAATGTAATCACATGATAGTTCTAGTGCAATATATTTGTCCAATGAATACCCGTTTATCATGTGCATTTCTTCTTGGAGTAGTTATTTTAATGGCCAGTCGTGTACGATAATGCAGTGCCTCTGTTATTCCGAATTACGACGCAGTTCTGCCTGTGACACTCACGTATGTCCGAAGGGGAATGGATGCTTTAAACTGTGACACATTCACGAAAATAATGTCATCGGGGCTGTGTAAGTTTTGGGAAGGGATCCATGAAACTGTGACACATTCATGACCCCAGCGTAACTCATATTTGGTGAATTTCTGGGAAAACTTGCGAGCTCTTCTGAACCTCAGTCCGTCATAACACGTGACGTAAAATTCAAAAAGATTGTTTCCAGCGTGGCTGGCGAGTCACGTAGAATCTGCTTCCGAAACAAACACACGTCAAATACAGTAAATTCATTAGCGATTTTCATAGATGCATTCAGAAAATCATAGTGGACATACTGCAGGTGTCAGTGGGTTAACAACTTCTGATACGATGAAAAGAGAGCTCTAAAATACTGTGTTTCCTCTTTATCACTGATAACGTAGTCGAATGTGCAAACCTAGTTCCTGACATTTGTAGTGAGTTAATACCTTAGGTTCCACGAGAAATCGAACATTCTCGAGAAAGAAACACACTATTCTGTCTACGATGCAAGTATCGTAAGAGTATGTCAGACACGGATCAACAGTCCGAAATGGGTGGGTTCACTCTTTGATACTGTCTCTCCCTCCTCTCCACAAAATACATCTTGCCGTCATACCCCATTTCAATGCGCCACAGACACCTACAGCTTTAACAACATTAGTAAATAAAATACGTAAAATGTTTAATTACAATAAAATAAATAATAAAACTTAAGACGATAACCTGTTTACATTAGTACCTAGTAGATAGCCTTAGTACAACGTCCAAGACATTGTAATTCAGGGTAATGCAACACTTGAAAATTTACGAAGTACATGTGTTATAAGATTAATTTAACTTTATTATAAGAAACAATTTCTCACTCCTCTGACATTGTCATTATTTACACACTATAAAATCGAATTGGGCATTCACCACTATCAGTATACCACATAGCACTATGGCTGTGAACATCAGTCTGCCGACTATGATTAATGTGGACAGCCTGTCAAGTAAGAAACTGCGAAGTATCCTGTGTTAAATGAAGTTTGTGATTTCTAGAGTCACTCGCCATTTTCGAGGCTCTTATTTTTCAAGCTAAATCTGTAGAGTCTTGTACCACAAGGAAGCAAGGGAGGGGATGTTGGTGTGGGTGGCCAGTATCCTCTATCTACATCACAAATGCACACATGAATTAATAGGGTTCTTTATTTACATGAACTGGAAAAATTTACTTAACTTGAATAAAGTCTTGTTTTTTGGTAAAAGCCCATCAGCAATAAATAGTCCTCTTGCAGGCTGATGTAATGTCAATATCGGTAATCTTGCTATTGCAAACTTTAGTTTCTCACTGCTAGTAAAGTACAGTTTTAGTTGAGGTAAATTACTCCCACTACAGCCACTAATCAGGTCTCTAAGTACTGGTGTAGCCTGTGACGAACAAACCCACTCTGCAAGTAAAGACGCCAATCTTGATGACTCAGTGAGATCCTCCGGTCAGTGGCAGGGGCGTAAATAAATGCTGTCGAGAGGGTATAGGGGGCGTGTTGCCCGTGGGTGTGTCTCTGACCTCTCTCGTGATAGATGCGCTTGATTCGGCGCCTACTAATCGATCTTTGCGCTTCATCATTGTCGACAAGTGTGCTGCCGATAGCTTATGCCAGCACAAATTCAGTCTCCAGAATTTGGGTGTGTAATTTGAAAACTGATGTACATAAAAATATAAAACATATTTACCAAAATGTGTTTTTCATTCCCTTCTGAAACTCATAAATTTTGAGAACAGAGTCACTGGAGAGCAGCGACCTGATGCTATATTTAAGTTAAAATGAACAGTCGAGATCTTGATAATATTTCTTTATTAACCGGATCGGCTTATGCACAAGCCCTCTTCAGATTTTTTGACCCCCTATGATTGGTGCTGGTGGCTCCACGGATTTCTCGTTATACCACGATCGAGGAGCTGCAAGCACCAGCCATAGGGTGCCAAAAATTCTGAAGATGGCTTGTGCATAAGCCGAAACCGGCTAATAATGAAATATTATTGCCATCTCCGCTGTTCATTTTAACTTCTGCTTGGTTTCCTTTACTGATTGTACGTCGTATTGGCTGAATAACAACTCCCTTCTCACTCTCTTCTCTACCACGTTCATCGACTTTTTTAATTGCAGTCTACTTTCTGTGGAACTTATAAATAACCTTTAGCTACCTGTATTTTATCCTTGGTACATGTCAAAGAATATATTCCAGTCAACAGTGCCTGAAGTTTTCTCTGTATCTACAAATGCTATGAACTTAGATCTGCCTTCCTTTAACCCATCACCCAACACAGTCCCTACATTTCTCTGGAACTGCCTTCCACCAGGTTGGCCTCTGCCAGTTTTCCCATTCTTCCGTATATAATTCGTGTCAGTATTTTGCATGCATGACGTATTAAGGTGATAGTTCTGTAATATTCAAACTTGCCAGCGACTGCTATTTCTGGTTTTAGTGCAATATTATTACATTCTTCTGACGTCTAGGAGTATTTCACCTGCCTCATATATCTTGAACAGAAGTGGCAATAGTTTTTCCATGGCTGGCTTTCCCCTGGACCTCAGTAATTCTCATGGAATGTCGTAAGCTCCAGAGGCCTTGTTTTCACTTAGGTCTCTTAATAGTCTGTCGAATACTTTTCGTATATCATAATTTATGTCCAATTTCATCTTAAATTGATTCCTCTTCCTGCTTTATAAAATCATCTTCAAGCTCATTTCCCTTGTCTAGTGCTACAAATTATTCTTTCCACTTTTTAGCTTTCCCTTCTTTATTTAGGCTGGTTTATCACCTGAACTCTTGATTTTCCTACCGGCGAAATCTCTCTTATCCATGCAATTTTAACTTTGCATTTCTACTCTACCCATTCCTGCTTAGTCATTTTGCACTGCCAAGCTCATTTTTTAATGTCTGTATTCCTTTCCGACAGCTTCATTTCTGGATTTTTATATTTTCCTTTTGTCAACTGATACGGGTTTCAGCTGCTAGACGACCTTAATGATAGTAAAAACTACAACATGTTCAGTTTTTTGAATACATTCTGGGCGTGAAAATGGAAAATAGAGATTTTGCTTCATATTTACTGTTCGGTGATGAGACTAGATCAAATTGAAGTACAAAACTGAACTCACAAAACGTGGGAAATACAACACTTACAAGCTGCAATTGAGAACGAACGAGAACCTCCAACGTTTCGTGTGTTCTGTGCCGATTGCAGGAATCGTTTACGTGACTCATTTACCAGTGTATTTTGGAGATCTGACTTTTCAACAATTGCAAGAACATGCCGAAAGTTTTATTTTTTATTAAGGAGGAGCACCACTGCTCTGGTACCCGCTTGTAATGGCAATTTTTAACAATGAACTGTCTAAACGACGGATGGACCGTGATAGGCGTACGGATCTCGCGTTGCACCGTTGGCCCCTAAGGGCACCGGATCTCACGCTACGTTACACATTTATAAAAGCAAACTAAAATCCGGATCTTAACATTAATAAGTACCTCAAGATTTTATTTGCATGCAAGTATGATATGAGGGCCGTTCAGAAAGTAACCTCCGGTTGATTTTAAAAAATGCACCAAGTTAAATAAAAATATTTTAATATATACATCTTACAACTACATCTTTACACTATTTTTCTACATAGTCTCCATAGCGATTGAGGCACTTATCGTATCTCTTCACAAGCTTTGAAATTCCTTCTGCATAAAAATCACCCGCTTGTGCCTGGAGCCAGCCTGTGACCGCATCTTTGAGCTCTTCGTCGTCATCAAACCGCTGTGACCCGAGCCATTTCTTCAAATGCATGAAGAGGTGATAATCACTTGGCACCAGGTCTGGGCTGTAAGGTGGATGGTTGATAACGTCCCACTTGAAGGACTCAAGAAGGGCCGTTGTTCTGCGAGCAGAGTGAGGACGGGCGTTATCGTGCAAAAAAACCATACCGGAAGTCAGCATACCACGGCGTTTGTTCTGTATAGCCCGTCGTAACTTTTTTATTGTTTCACAGTACACGTCTTGATTAATGGTCGTACCACGTTCCATGAATTCAACCAACAACACCCCTTTGGCATCCCAAAACACCGTTGCCATCAGTTTTCTGGCAGAAAAATCTTGCGAGGCTTTTCTTGGTTTGGTAGGCGAATTTGAATGTGCCCACATCTTTGATTGTTCTTTTGTCTCAGGGTTCACGTAGTTAATCTAGGTTTCGTCACCGGTCACGATTCTGTTTAACAATGGTTCTCCTTCGTCCTCATAACGTGACAGAAAGTCTAATTCAGAGGCCATTCTTTGAGTTTTGTGTGGTTGGTAAGAATTTTGGGCACCCATCGTGCACAGAACTTACGGTAACCCAATCTTGCTGTCACTATCTCGTACAAGAGAGTCTTAGAAATCTGTGGAAAACCAGTAGACAACTCCGACATTGAGAAACGTCGATTTTCACGAACTTTTGCATCAACTGTCTGAACGAGTTCGTCAGTCACCAATGATGGTCTACCACTCCTCTCTTCATCATGAACGTTTTCTCGTCCACTTTTAAATAAACGTACCCATTCACGGACAACTCCTTCACTCATAACTCTTGGTCCGCTCACGGCACAAAGCTCACGATGAATAGCTGCTGCGGAATATCCTTTGGCTGTAAAAAACCTTATGACAGCACGCACTTCACATTTGGCGGGGTTTTCTATTGCAGCACACATTTCAAACTGCCACAAAAACTAAACTAGCGCAGGCACGACGTTCACTCAAGCACGGCTTGATGTCGACTGACCTGTTGAGTGCGTGAACGCACAGATGGTGTCGCTACTCCCCCAACAACCCGCACTGTGACCAATCGGAGGTTACTTTCTGAACCGCCCTCGTATATGCTACGTTACACGCTTATGAAAGCAAACTAAAACTCGGATCTAATATTAAAAAGTACCTCGAGCTTGCATTTGCGTGCAAGTATGACATATAGCCTGGTAATGTCGCAACTAACGACCGTTTCAGGTAGCAAGTGGACAACAACAACGTTAATGATCAGGGACACGCCCTCAGACCTTGGAAAGACAGGTACGTGTAAAAATCCCAGCCACTCCTGCTGTCGAAACACCAAAAACATCGTAAGCAATCACAGGCCGAAGTACGCAGGGTATAAACCAAGAAGCGTCCGCCCCCGGTAGCTGAGTGGTCAGCGCGACAGACTTTCAGTCCAAAGGGTCCAGGTTCGATTCCCGGCTGGGTCGGAGATTTTCTCCGCTCACGGACTGGGTGTTGTGTTGTCCTAATCATCATCATTTCATCCCCATCGACGCGCAAGTCGCCGAAGTGGCGTCAAATCGAAAGACTTGCACCAGGCGAACGGTCTACCCCACGGGAGACCCTCGTCACACGACATTTCATTTCAACCAAGAAGCAACATGTTACATACTTGCGAATTTGGATAGTGCTTTCAAATTAATAACTTCCTACTCTTAAGGAAAAGTTTGAGCTAATCACAGTTTTTATTTTTATTAATGTAAAAGATACAGTCTTGTGAAATTGGATGAATCATTCTGAAACACTCTGTAATTTATCTACTCAGACACTGTTTTCAGTTCTACTAGACGAACAGAGATGCTCATAGACACTGAGCAAAACGCCTATAAAAGTTTACATTCCAATCCTGTATCCTTATACTAAAAGATATGGTAACGTTTTTAAGTACTGATCTGCCGTTTGGTGACATTTTATTGTTTAAATAGTACCTAAATTTACCTTCTGATATATTTTTTATTGCCAGAGCCTTTAACTAAACATTCTCGTAGCACACAAGTTGTAACAGAAGACAAAACCACTAAATGCGGAATTTCAGCTCTGGTAAGCTGGATTCCAATATAGCGTCTGCTCTGTTAAGCCTGTAATGTATGGGTTCACGTTTCGTAGTGCAATAGCGAAATGCGGCAGAACGTAATACGCTGGTGTCGCATGTAAATTCCACATTATGACGTCACAGACCTCGTTCGGATTCACATCAACATGGATTTCGCCTTCCTTGTAGATATGGCTTTAGCTTCTGTTGAGTACGCTTGACACTTGAACACATCTGTAAAGTTCATATCTCATAGAACTGGTGTTGGCATCTGTCAATGAGCGCGACGTAGCGAGTAACATTATCATTGTTCCAGGTCACAAAACAAAATAACAGAAGATGGGTCTGGTTTGACTTACAGTCACCAGACCGTTTGAAGGACGTTATTGTCTTAAGACGGCATGTTTTGTGAGAATAGTGTTTATTTATGCCGCTACTGGCGAGTTCGAAGTTTACCTACAAGAGGATAGGGCCACATGTTACAGATTTTACTGAGCATTGTAACCATTGGAAACAGAAAATAAACGAATCCTGTACGATCGCATAACACTATAAATAGTAGTAGTAAGATGTTAAACATAAGGGAGTTACCACCATACATAAACAATTATGGTGTCTTACCACAGATGTATTTGTTTTAGCAAGGTATCTCAAACAATTTGTACAAACTTTCGGAACACATTCTTCCAAATAATAAACATAAAGTTACATACACATGGAGGCAGACAAAAATACATGAAGATATTGACTTACAGTATTTTTACACAAAGTATATAAGTACACACGAATGCACACACACACACGCACACACACACACACACACACACACACACACACACACACACACACACACACACAACGTATGTCACAATGTTAATTCTACCTCTTAAATATCTGACAAACTACGTATAGGGTGTAATTTTTTCGTAATTTTACATCTGAATAGTATACCAAAAATTAGTAAGAGGTAAAACTTACACAATATCCAAATTATATTAGGTATGTGCATAATTTTCTAGCATTTTTGTTTTGCATTTTGGTATTCTGGTTGCTATGGGATCATTTATCTACTGTCACTGTTGTTATTTGTGTTTACATATTTTCTGATTTGGAGACAATCAATGGTGCTGTGGGCCCCATAAATCGGAATATTAAGTGGAAAAATCGAAACTTTCCCGACATATTCTTCAGTTTGAGCTAAATAGAAAGGTGACAGCAGCTGAGGCAGTCGGAAATTTTTGCGCCGTGATCTTGGGGATAGTGCCACCGGACAGAGCGCGGGAAGAAAATGGTTTTCTCATTTTAAGAATGATAGTTTTGACATAAGTGACTCTCCACGTTCAGGGAAACCTTCGGGGTTTGTGGAAGATATTTCAAACGCATTAATCCACAATGATGCAGTCAGTGTAACTGAGAAGTGGCAAATGGGATGAAGTATGGTCATTCCACCATCGTGCGACATTTACATGCATTGTAGAAGGTTCAGAAATCGGATGTATATGGGTACTGCATGTTCTAAGCCGAAATCAGTGGGTACATCTCTGCTTGCTCTTCGTCATTTGGCTCGTGGACAACACGGATTGTTCCTACCCTGTACCGTTACTGGTGGCAGGAAATGGTGACCTTACGTTAACATAAGTTTGCACCCGTGGTCTAGGGGTAGCGTCTTTGATTCATAATCAAAACGTCTTCGGTCCCGGGCTCGATCCCCGCCACTACCTAAATTTTGATAAATAATCAGCATTGGTGGCCGAAGACTTCCGGCATAAGAAGTCAGCCTCATTCTGCCAACGCCCTTGTCAAAGAGGGCGGAGGAGCGGATAGAGGTTCAGGGCACTCTCTAGTCCTAGGGATGGGAAATTGCCCCTAAAGGCGGAATAATCAGCAATGATCAACGACATGAGAATGCAGAAGGCAATGCAAACCACTGCATTAAAGACACGTAACGTGTATCCCCAGGACATGTGGCCTGTAATTAAAGAAGTGTCATGATTATCTCTCCATTGGCAAAAGATTCCGGAATAGTCCCCCATTCGGATCTCCGAGAGGGGACTGCCAAGGGGGAGTTTACCATGAGAAAAAGATTGAATAATCAACGAAAGGTTAACGTTCTACGAGTCGGGGCGTGGAATGTCAGAAGCTTGAACGTGGTAGGGAAACTAGAAAATCTGAAAAGGGAAATGCAAAGGCTCAATCTAGATATAGTAGGGGTCAGTGAAGTGAAGTGGAGCAGAAAATGGTATAACAGGTGTAGGATTCGTTATGAATAGGAAGGTAGGGCAGAGGGTGTGTTACTGTGAACAGTTCAGTGACCGGGTTGTTCTAATCAGAATCGACAGCAGACCAACACCGACAACGATAGTTCAGGTATACATGCCGATGTCGCAAGCTGAAGATGAACAGATAGAGAAAGTGTATAAGGGTATTGAAAGGGTAATGCAGTATGTAAAGGGGGACGAAAATCTAATAGTCATGGGCGACTGGAATGCAGTTGTGGGGGAAGGAGTAGAAGAAAAGGTTACAGGAGAATATGGGCTTCGGACGAGGAATGAAAGAGGAGAAAGACTAATTGAGTTCTGTAACAAGTTTCAGCTAGTAATAGCGAATACCCTGTTCAAGAATTACAAGAGGAGGAGGTGTACTTGGAAAAGGCCGGGAGATACGGGAAGATTTCAGTTAGATTACATCATGGTCAGACAGAGATTCCGAAATCAGATACTGGATTGTAAGGCGTACCCAGGAGCAGATATAGACTCAGGTCACAATATAGAGTGATGAAGAGTAGGCTGAAGTTCAAGACATTAGTCAGGAAGAATCAATACGCAAAGAAGTGGGATACGGAAGTACTAAGGAATGACGAGATACGTTTGAAGTTCTCTAACGCTATAGATACAGCAATAAGGAATAGCGTAGTAGGCAGTACAGTTGAAGAGGAATGGACATCTCTAAAAAGGGCAATTACAGAAATTGGGAAGGAAAACATAGGTACAAAGAAGGTTGCTGCGAAGAAACCATGGGTAGCAGTTGATTGATGAAAGGAGGAAGTACAAACATGTTGTGGGAAAATCAGGAATACAGAAATACAAGTCGCTGAGGAATGAAATAAATAGGAAGTGCAGGGAAGCTAAGACGAAATGGCTGCAGTAAAAATGTGAAGACATCGAAAAAGATATGATTTTCGGAAGGACAGACTCAGCATACAGGAAAGTCAAAACAACCTTTGGTGACATTAAAAGCAACGGTGGTAACATTAAGAGTGCAACGGGAATTCCACTGTTAAATGCAGAGGAGAGAGCAGATAGGTGGAAAGAATACATTGAAAGCCTCTATGAGGGTGAAGATTTGTCTGATGTGATAGAAGAAGAAACAGGAGTCGATTTAGAAAAGATAGGGGATCCAGTATTAGAATCCGAATTTAAGAGAGCTTTGGAGGACTTACTGTCAAATAAGGCAGAAGGGACAGATAACATTCCATCAGAATTTCTAAAATCATGGGGGGAAGAGGGAACAAAACGACTATTCACGTTGGTGTGTAGAATATATGAGTCTGGCGACATACCATCTGACTTTCGGAAAAGCATCATTCACACAATTCCGAAGACGGCAAGAGCTGACAAGTGCGAGAATTATCGCACAATCAGCTTAACAGCTCATGCATAGAAGCTGCTTACAAGAATAATATATAGAAGAATGGAAAAGAAAATTGAGAATGCGCTAGGTGACGATCAGCTTGGTTTTCGGAAAAGTAAAGGGACGAGAGAGGCAATTCTGACGTTACGGATAATAATGGAAGCAAGGCTAAAGAAATATCAAGACACTTTCATAGGACTTGTCGACCTGGAAAAAGCGTTCGACAATAAAAATGGTGCAAGCTGTTCGAGATTCTGAAAAAGTTAGTAAGCTATAGGGATAGACGGGTCATATACAATATGTACAACAACCAAGAGAGAATAATAAGAGTGGACGATCAAGAACGAAGTACTCGTATTAAGAAGGGTGTAAGACAAGGCTACTCTTCAATCTGTACATCGAGGAAGCAATGATGGAAATAAAAGAAAAGCTCAGAAGTGGAATTAAAATACAAGGTGAAAGGATATCAATGATACGATTCGCTGATGACATTGCTATCCTGAGTGAAAGTGAAGAAGAATTAAATGATCTGCTGAACGGAATGAACAGTCTAATGAGTACACAGTATGGTTTGAGAGTAAATCGAAGACGAAGACGAAGGTAATGCGAAGTAGTAGAAATGAGAACAGCGAGAAACTTAACATCAGGATTGATGGTCACGAAGTCAATGAAGTTAAGGAATTCTGCTACCTAGGCAGTAAAATAACCAATGACGGACGGAGCAAGGAGGACATCAAAAGCAGACTCGCTATGGCAAAAAAGGCATTTCTGGCCAAGAGAAGCCTACTAATATCAAGTACCGGCCTTAATTTGAGGAAGAAATTTCTGAGGATGTACGTCTGGAGTACAGCATTGCATGGTAGTGAAACATGGACTGTGGGAAAACCGGAACAGAAGAGAACCGAAGCTTTTGAGATGTGGTGCTATAGACGAATGTTGAAAATTAGGTAGACTGATAAGGTAAGGAATGAGGAGGTTCTGCGCAGAATCGGAGAGGAAAGGAATATGTGGAGAACACTGATAAGGAGAAGGGACAGGATGATAGGACATCTGCTAAGACATGAGGGAATGACTTCCATGGTACTAGAGGGAGCAGTAGAGGGCGAAAACTGTAGAGGAAGACAGAGATTGAAATACGTCAAGCAAATAATTGAGGATGTAGGTTGCAAGTGCTACTCTGAAATGAAGAGGTTAGCATAGGAAAGGAATTCGTGGCGGGCCGCATCAAACCAGTCAGTAGACTGATGACAAAAAAAAAAAAAAAAAAAAAAAGTGAATGATGGAAGGAATTGCTGAGGCCAAACAAAGCAGCGGGTCCCCGCACAAAGAGTTGCACATCTGGTGGAACAGGGATGGTGTGATGTGCTATGATCGCCTCCCCAAGGTGTAAGAATCGCTGCTGATATTTACTGTCAGCTGCTGAGACATCTTTAGATTAGATAAAATTAGATTCAGTTTTCGTTCTAGAGAACCAAAAACGAGACGATTCTCGTCGGTGTGGAACATGTCAGAAAGTGTAACATGAAAAACTAAGAACATTTGAATATATTATTCACTTACCTAATCATTTGTGAGGAGATTGTCAAGATTTGTGAATACATTACAGTGAACTGGTACAACCAATATATACACAATTCATACATTGCCAGAATGAAACACAGTAACGCACATTCAATAAGTTTATCAAGCTCAAAATATATAATATTGACTGTAGTGACCAAGTGCTGTCAAAACTAAATTCTAACACACTTTGTTACTTTAGCTGGTCTAACAGTCCCTGTTAAGGTATTCACATACAGAGCAGAAGAAGCTGCCCACCAAAAAGTCTTTGGAAATCTAATAAAACTGTGCTTTATCTGAAACGCAGTTTTTAATGGTTGTTTGCAATGTACTGAAAATGTAAGTTCTCGAATGTATGAACACTTTTGGACTACGGTATGTGATTTTAGGTCTTTATATAGATTTTTCTTGTTCCTAAAATTGAAATTATGTATTGAGTTATTGGTTGGAAACAAAGAGATATTATCTGCAACAAATTTCATTAAGGAATAAATAAACTTAGAACCAGTAGTTTGAATACCCAGTTCCTTGAACAGGTTTCTACTTGATGTTCTTGAATTTATACCACAAATCAGCCTTATTATAAACTTTTGCACTCTAAAAACTTTTGCTTGGTTTAACGAGATACCACAGAATATGGTCCTATATGACATAATAAAATAAAAGTAAGTAAAGTATGTAAGTTTTTTTTATATTTTTATCTTCTACACCAGACGTCGTTTTCATTGTAAATAGAGACTGATGTATGCACTTCAGCAATTCTGTGTTACACACTTTTCAGCTGAATTATTATTGAGCTGTAATCCTAGAAATCTGCATGTCGCCATATATTATACATATGCTAGGAAGAAATCTCTTACAGATTCTGAACTGCACATAATGGATCTTTTCAAAATTTAATGATAGTGAATTTGCTTTCAACCACTTATTAATGTCAATGAAAATTTGAGTGACTATTTGTTGCAATGTTTGTATCATCTGCAAACAATACAAACTTAGTCTCTGACAATGTAACAGACGAGAGGTCATTAATGTACACGAGAAAAAGCAACAGGCCTTAGATGGAACCTTGAGGAACGTCACATGTAGTTAATCCCCAATCAGATGAACACGAATTGCGTACTCCACAGGTATTTTGCAACGACACGCTTTGTTTCCGGTTAATTAGGTAAGACTCTAACCATTTTGCAGCACTTTCTAGCGATACCATAATTCACTTAAGAGAATACTATTACTCACACCGTCAAAGGCTTTTGACAGTAGTCTCTAATCGGTTATCTACTGAATTAAGTACATTCTCACTGTATGTGTTAATAACCTTCCCTAAATCAGTACCTTTAAGGAATCCAAACTGTGACTTGAACATATATCAGAACCCTTAAGGAATCCAAACAGTGACTTGAAAAATCTATTATTTGTAGTCAGATGGATGAGAAGACGCTTGAACACAAATTTTTCAAATATTTTTGAAATATCAGACAAAAGTAAAATTGGTCGATAGTTTGGCAGTATGTCTACGTCCCCCGTCTTGTAAAGAGGCTTAACTTCAGCATATTTTAACCAGCCTGGAAATGTTATGCTGATAAGAGTTCCATTACACAAATAACTTAAGACTGAACTCCATTCTAATGAAGACTCTTTGATTAATTTCGTTGAGATGTTATGCAGATGCAATCCACGAACAATGATCAGAAGACTGAATGAAGTGATGGTACCCCATTCTGCTCGTCTGACAAAAAACACTATGCAAAAGTCGGGTTCGGAAGTTATTCCACATCCATCTTGTTCACCCGATCTAGCGGCCCAAGAATTTTCGCCTGTTCCGCTCTGTATCGAACAACCTTCACGATACTTCATTTCTGCATAAAAATGCGCTCTGAACATGGCTCGTCGAGTTCTTCACCACAAGAACACGTGATTTCTACAGTTGTAGAATCGAAAAGTTATCCCAGCGTGGGACAACTTGTAAATAATGAAGGAGAATATATTACTGATGACGAAGGTCTCTGCTATGTGTATCTGCTGTGTGTATTCAACGTAGAAAAAATGTTACGAACTTATGGACCAACCAAATATGTCAAAAATATGTAAGATTCCACACCAATACGTTGTGAACCGGACAATGGGGGGTTATGGAAAATGGGAAGGACCGGACCCACGACTCAACTAGTTATTATTTCATGCAAATAAAAACTTATTGATAAGTTAAAATTTAACTTAACAACAAAGAAATAAATACTGCAATTTAAATCTTAAGGCGACATTTTAAAAGAAATATAACATGCTTTTAATAATATTGATAAGGAATAAACAGTCCTGTAAAAGTTCAGGTCAAACTTGCAATTTAAATCTTAAGGCAACAATTTGGAGAAATATAACATGCTTTTAATAATAATAAGAAAAGGTCAGCTACGTAAAAGTTCAGGTGAAAATTGCAATGTAAATCTTAAGGCCACAGTTTGGAGAAATATTACTACAAGGTTACTCTTTTCAGACTGCTGCAGTCAGACGAAGCCACACTTAATGCTCACCTTGTGTAAGGCGTCGGCACTGCATGGATGCAAGAGATAGTTATTTTTAAACAAATAGTCGGGTGGCGCATCCGCCTGATCGGTCCAGGGTGAAGCAGACGAACCAGGCTGCAAGAAACGCGAGAACGCGAGGCGGCATTCCATATATATATATATATTGGCCACGACATCTTGGTAGATAATTGTTGCAGTGTCTGTGTGTTTATGGGTTGCATTTTTTCATATGACTTGTCAAGCCAATGGCAGCACGACATCTCTTGCCGCAATTGTCACAAGTGTATCTGGCTGCTGACGCAGGAGCAGTGGTAGCATTGAGAAGCTTTTTCTGCCTTAATCTGTCTAACAAGCCTTCATCATGATTCGACATTCCAGATGGTTTATCATCACGCCACTCTGGTCTCATGCTAGCCCGTGTCTCCCATCTGTTTGTGTCGATTCCATAGCTCTCCATATCTAGTTTACAGTAGTCCTTGAAACTCAATACAGGACGTCCTACAGGTCTTTTGGCTATAGAGATCTCTCCAAGCATCACCTCACGTGGTAATCTATCAGGATCCATACGGTGGACGTGTCCCAGCCAACGGAGTCGTCTCCACATCTACATCTACATCTACATTGATACTCCGCAAGCCACCCAACGGTGTGTGGCGGAGGGCACTTTACGTGCCACTGTCATTACCTCCCTTTCCTGTTCCAGTCGCGTATGGTTCGCGGGAAGAACGACTGTCTGAAAGCCTCCGTGCGCGCTCGAATCTCTCTAATTTTACATTCGTGATCTCCTCGGGAGGTATAAGTAGGGGGAAGCAATATATTAGATACCTCATCCAGAAACGCACCCTCTCGAAACCTGGCGAGCAAGCTACACCGCGATGCAGAGCGCCTCTCTTGCAGAGTCTGCCACTTGAGTTTATTAAACATCTCCGTAACGCTATCACGGTTACCAAATAACCCTGTGACGAAACGCGCCGCTCTTCTTTGGATCCTCTCTATCTCCTCCGTTAACCCGATCTGGTACGGATCCCACACTGATGAGCAATACTCAAGTATAGGTCGAACGAGTGTTTTGTAAGCCACCTCCTTTGTTGATGGACTACATTTTCTAAGCACTCTCCCAATGAATCTCAACCTGGTACCCGCCTCACCAACAATTAATTTTATATGATCATTCCACTTCAAATCGTTCCGCACGCATACTCCCAGATATTTTACAGAAGTAACTGCTACCAGTGTTTGTTCCGCTATCATATAATCATACAATAAAGGATCCTTCTTTCTATGTATTCGCAATACATTACATTTGTCTATGTTAAGGGTCAGTTGCCACTCCCTGCACCAAGTGCCTATCCGCTGCGGATCTTCCTGCATTTCGCTACAATTTTCTAATGCTGCAACTTCTCTGTATACTACAGCATCATCCGCGAAAAGCCGCATGGAACTTCAGACACTATCTACTAGGTCATTTATATATATTGTGAAAAGCAATGGTCCCATAACACTCCCCTGTGGCACGCCAGAGGTTACTTTAACGTCTGTAGACGTCTCTCCATTGATAACAACATGCTGTGTTCTGTTTGCTAAAAACTCTTCAATCCAGCCACACAGCTGGTCTGATATTCCGTAGGCTCTTACTTTGTTTATCAGGCGACAGTGCGGAACTGTATCGAACGCCTTCCGGAAGTCAAGAAAAATAGCATCTACCTGGGAGCCTGTATCTAATATTTTCTGGGTCTCATGAACAAATAAGGCGAGTTGGGTCTCACACGATCGCTGTTTCCGGAATCCATGTTGATTCCTGCATAGTAGATTCTGGGTTTCCAGAAATGACATGATACGCGAGCAAAAAACATGTTCTAAAATTCTACAAGAGATCGACGTCAGAGATATAGGTCTATAGTTTTGCGCATCTGCTCGACGACCCTTCTTGAAGACTGGGACTATCTGTGCTCTTTTCATTTGGAACCCTCCGTTCCTCTAGAGACTTGCGGTACACGGCTGTTAGAAGGGGGGGCAAGTTCTTTCGCGTACTCTGTGTAGAATCGAATTGGTATCCCGTCAGGTCCAGTGGACTTTCCTCTATTGAGTGATTCCAGTTGCTTTTCTATTCCTTGGACACTTATTTCGATGTCAGCCATTTTTTCGTTTGTGCGAGGATTTAGAGAAGGAACTGCAGTGCGGTCTTCCTCTGTGAAACAGCTTTGGAAAAAGGTGTTTAGTATTTCAGCTTTACGCGTGTCATCCTCTGTTTCAATGCCATCATCATCCCGTAGTGTCTGGATATGCTGTTTCGAGCCACTTACTGATTTAACGTAAGACCAGAACTTCCTAGGATTTTCTGTCAAGTCGGTACATAGAATTTTACTTTCGAATTCAATGAACGCTTCACGCATAGCCCTCCTTACGCTAACTTTGACATCGTTTAGCTTCTGTTTGTCTGAGAGGTTTTGGCTGCGTTTAAACTTGGAGTGGAGCTCTCTTTGCTTTCGCAGTAGTTTCCTAACTTTGTTGTTGTACCACGGTGGGTTTTTCCCGTCCCTCACAGTTTTACTCGGCACGTACCTGTCTAAAACGCATTTTACGATTGCCTTGAACTTTTTCCATAAACACTCAACATTGTCAGTGTCGGAACAGAAATTTTCGTTTTGATCTGTTAGGTAGTCTGAAATCTGCCTTCTATTACTCTTGCTACACAGATAAACCTTCCTCCCTTTTTTATATTCCTATTAACTTCCATATTCAGGGATGCTGCAACGGCCTTATGATCACTGATTCCCTGTTCTGTACATACAGAGTCGAAAAGTTCGGGTCTGTTTGTTATCAGTAGGTCCAAGATGTTATCTCCACGAGTCGGTCCTCTGTTTAATTGCTCGAGGTAATTTTCGGATAGTGCACTCAGAATAATGTCACTCGATGCTCTGTCCCCACCACCCGTCCTAAACATCTGAGTGTCCCAGTCTATATCCGGTAAATTGAAATCTCCACCTAAGACTATAACATGCTGAGAAAATTTGTGTGAAATGTATTCCAAATTTTCTCTCAGTTGTTCTGCCACTAATGCTGCTGAGTCGGGAGGTCGGTAAAAGGAGCCAATTATTAACCTTGTTCGGTTGTTTAGTGTAACCTCCAGCTTCAAGATAGCTGAAATACTGTTGCAGTTTTATATATCACTGCTTCGTTTGTCACTCGGTCGTTCCACGTTACTCCGAGAATGGATCTCAGGCACCGCATGTGGAAAGCATTAAGGCGACTTTCTTGTTTGGCATAGGAAGTACATGTTTCCGACGCATACAAAAGGATGCTGAGGACGCAAGTTTGATATACAAGAATTTTGGTGGTCAAAGAGAGTTTGTTGTTTTTCCAAACACGTGTAGAGAGTTTGCCAATAGTTGTCGCAGCTCTTCCAATGAGAGCATCAATATCCTTGTCAACAGACATGTTTGATTCTATAGTAGATCCAAGATAGCAGAAGTTATCTACGACTTGCAGACTAGTGCCATCTGGTGTGATATTCGGCTTTGTGTTAGCACCCTGAACCATAATTACTGCCGTTTACACTAATCGAGAATAGGTGGCATGCATGACTAAATCTTGATACTAGCTCTTGCAGTTCTTCTGCGGAATTCGCAACAATTGCAGCGTCATCAGCATACAGGAGTTCACGAGCGACTATCTCGTAGCGCTTTGTCTTACTCTTCAGAAGATTGACATTGAAAAGCCTTCCATCTTTCCTAGTATGCAGATGTACTCCAGCATTGCAGTTCTCGAAAGCCACTTGGAGTAGACCCGAGAGGAAAATTCCAAAAAGTGTAGGTGCCAACAAACAGGCTTATCTTTCGACACAGTTCATACTGAATGGTTTAGATGCAGTCCATACAACCCGATGAATTGCGGTGTCACTAACCACAGATCGGACGCTCACAAAGTTGCCACTTCCCCCGGCCCAAGGCAATCACTAGCTGGCTGACTCCATCAACCGACTGACACACCCCACACACCACTTGTCCAACAGCCAATTTCCTATGTCGGACGGATGTGGTGCTCGCAGACAAACTTGGCTTAAACAGCCCGACTCAGCCCATGCATAGGAACCCGATGTCACAAAACAACTCGGCTCTAACAGTGCAACTCCGCTGTCTCAGGCCAACTGCCTTCCTACCCAGAGACACACCGCACCGCAAGCACTTCCTCCTAGGCCGACTTCGACCAAAGATGCTTAGTGACCAAATAGTAAATCGATAGCCAACTCGAGCCAGTGGCGCCAGACGAGACCCAAGCGAAGTAAAATATGGCGCCAAGGTTCACAATGTTTGTGTCAAGTGTCACATTATTATTTTGAAGCCTAAAATGTCTGTCAGAATACAGTATTTCCACATCCAAACTGACTCTCAAAAAATATGTCAGTAACACACCCAATTTTATAAAGTGTCATAATGTTATTACCACATCTCACCTAGCACCTCCTACATGACTGGGTACTCTCCATTAAGTAACACAACGCATTTTTATGTGTCAATTATCTGTGATAATTTATCCAAATATGTAAACATACTGGCGTTTCAATCTCAGGCCTACTTGAGGTTCTGTAGCTGGTGATACAAAGATCGAACTTTCATCACCAGACTTTCTAGTCGTTTTTCAACAATAATTCACTTAATCAAGCACCATATCAGGGGGGAAGAGATAATGCATCAAGAAAATACGTTCGATGTTACTGAGTAACAAATATTGCTTTTCAATTTATCACATTGGATTTGAGGTCTACCTGTAGCATTTTGTTTAGCCACGAACTTTCATTTTCTTACACTAGCACAACAGATAACACTAACGATGGTGCATTTTGGCGCAATAATTAGTGCACTGCTTAATTTAAGCTGCATATGTTTGTAATTCATAAGTATAAGTTCATAATGCAGAAAATACGAAACATGAACACAACGCAACATGCTCAGAGATACTGATGGACAAGATTTCACACAGAAAGGAAAGTATGATATCTTTAAAATACCAGCTATTCATGAAAACAAACGTTTTATCACACAGCAATTTCAAGTTCAAAACACACATGACACTACTACAGTAAACTGATTATTCTGCAACATTTAAAAAAGATACACATGGCTCACATATTGGCACTACTGATGTAACTTACAGGTTAAGCGGCACTGGTCAACAAGTATATTTCGACTATGACACCACATTTTAAGGAAACCAAAAACTATGTTATATAAATCAAAATAAGAAAACATTTTTACTGTAACATCACAAAAAATGCATATTACTACTGCTGATCTGACTTACGGGTTAAAGTACACTCTATGGTGAGAAAAGTTTGATCTTTCCCCCAAATTATACTATGTTTTCCCCGTTTCTAAACTGTCTCTGTTATTTGTGGAAAACTCAATTCGGCTAAAACTGATATCGAAGTCAGCCATACATTACAGTGCCCCTCATGTTACAGTAAAAACTTTATCTTACAGTACAAAATGTATGTGATCTTCTGTTCTTGCACAGTGGAGACTACAGTATTTAATCAAAAGTATCCGGACACCTGGCTGAAAATGCCTTACGAGTTCGTGGCGCCTCCATCGGTAATGCTGGAATTCAATATGGTGTTCGTCCACCCAGCTTCGACTCTCGCAGGCATACGTTCTATCAAGTGCTGGAAGGTTTCTTGGAGAATGGCAGCCCATTCTTCACGGAGCGCTGCGCTGAGGAGAGGTGTCGATGTCGGTCGGTGAGGTCTGGCACGAAGTCGGCGTTCCAAAACATCCCAAAAGTGTTCTACAGGATTTAGCTCAGGACCCTGTGCGGGCCAGTCCATTACAGGGATGTTACTGTCGTGTAAGCACTCCACCACAGGCCGTGCATTATGAACAGGTGCTCGATCGTGTTGAAAGATGCAGTCGCCATCCCCGAGTTGCTGTTAAACAATGGGAAAAAAGAAGGTGCTTAAAACGTCAATGTAGGTCTGTGCTGTGATGTTGCTACGCAAAACAACAAGCGGTGCAACCGCCTCTGAATTTTGATGTTAACACTGCACACAATGGCAGATGACGTTCACAGGGCATTCGACATACCCACGCCCTGACATCGGACCGCCACAATGTGTACCGTTATTCGTTACTCCACACATAGTTTTTGCACTGTCCAATGTTTACGCTCCTTACACCAAGCAAGACGTCGTTTGGCATTAACCGGCGTGGTGTGTGGCTTATGAGCAGCCGCTTGGCCATGAAATCCAAGTTTTCTCACCTTCCCCCTAACTGTCATAGTATTTGCAGTGGATCCTGATGCAGTTTGGAATTTCTGTGTGATGGTGTGGGTAGATGTCTGCCTATTACACGTTACGACTCTCTTCAAGTGTCGGCGGTCACTGTCAGTCAACAGACGAGGTCGGCCTGTACGCTTTTGTGCTGTACGTGTCCCTTCACGTTTCCACTTCACCATCACATGGGAAACAGTGGACCCAGGGATGTTTAGCAGTATAGAAATCTCGCGTACAGTCGTATGACACAAGTGACACCCAATCACCTGACCACGTTCGAGGTCCGTGAATGCCGTGGAGCGCCCAGTTCTGCTCTCTGGCGATTTCTTATGACTACTGAGGTCGCTGATATGGAGCACCTGGCAGCTCGTGGCAGCATAATGCGTCTATTATGAAAAACGTATGTTTCTGAGGGTGTGCGGATGCTTTTGATCACATAGAATATATGACACATTTACATACATCACCATTTTAGAGAAAAATTGTAAAAAAATTGTCCCATGCTGTTTCAGCATCACCAACAGTACACTAGAAAACTCACAGAGGTATACATTAGTTATTTGTATTCTGACCAGTAATGAGACAGCTTTTTATCATAGGTTGTGTTGAAAATCGTCATCGGCAGTGGCGTTACATGCTTTCATTTTAGTATGGAATGACTGCTGCACACTTGCTAGTATTGCAGCAAAAATGTTCGAGCAGGTTGCAGTAATACGTTATTGGGTGTATCTAGTAGGCCTATGTCCTTGTAGACAGCATATTTTAGCTTTCCGGTCGCAGATTCGAATCCTGCTTCGGGCTTGGCTGTGTGTGATCTCCTTAGATTAGTTAGGTTTAAGTAGTTCTAAGTTCTAGGGGACTGATGACCACAGATGTTGAGTCCCATAGTGCTCAGAGCCACTTTTTTTTTTTTTTTTTTTTCCTCTGAAGAAGTGTGCAAGCGTCAAATCTGGGGAACTGGCCAGCCAAGCCAAGGTACAGGTATTCTGCGTCCAATCCAACGATTTGGAAACGATTCATGAAGACATACTGTAGTACTTCGTGCACTATCGACTGATCACCCATCATGTTGGTACCACAGGTTCCTCCTAGCCAGCAGAGAAATGTCTTCTAGCATCTGTGGAAGATGTTGATTTAAGATGCTGCAGTACTTGTGTGCATTCTGTGTTCTGTCTATGAAAAACGGGCCTATGAGCTGATGGTTCACTATCCTACACCACTACATATGGACGCTGACATTCCACCTGACTAAGCCTATGGAGATGGTCACAGACCAGCAGATGGTGTTTCGGAGTTTTACTTACCCATGGCTGGTAAATGTAGCTTCATCACTAAACAAGGTACACGATACATTTGGAGTATCCTATTTTGATGCCTATGTAGAGAAGTTTACACAGTTCTCATAATCGTTTCCATGCAACTCTTGATGGAGAGAAATGTAATTGGGACGGAACCTACGTCGATGGAGGCTGCCTAGGACACCTGGCTGACTGATGCCACTTCCTCAAGCGATTGCGCGGGAATCAATGTGCAGATCAACAGTAACAGCACCAAGAACATCAATTTCTCCCTCTTCTGTCGTCGCTTGTTTCCTCCTATTACGTCGTCTAGATGTTACACTACCACTTTCACATAACTGGATGAACATGTTGAAATGTAATTGCAGAGATGGTTGACTTCTATTAGGATACCTTGACGCATACATCGTACGAGAACGAACTACGTTCTACCTAAACTCTCCATACACTAGGAACATGTTGGCTTTTTCTGCATTGGTAAATCCCATCATCCACTCACGACCTACTGCTTTGACATTGACACACTTACTAGTAAGTCGCAGTGCACTCAAGGAACACACAAGTACACTGTAAGCAAACATAACATCGTACCTTGCAACTACGCAGGTTGAATGGAACAAACAAGTGTCGACCTGGAAACTTTTCAAAATACGAGATCTCCTAAAACACTCGCCCTAGAATCCTGGAACGAACGCCACTGACATTCTAATTCAGCCAGAGATTAGTTCGTCATGTCGATAGGCAATATTCGATTTTAAAGACGTATGTTTGCAAGAAATACACTTTCTAACTAATATTAAAATTTGTTTATTGGCTAAAAATACGAGCTCCTGATTACCAATGTGTTCTGTGAAAACGGCACATCAATAGCACTTTGCATTCAGGCAATATCTGCGGTGCATGTTTTAGGTGATTTGCCCTGCATATATATATATATATATATATATATATATATATATATACACTGGGCAACAACAACAAAAAATGAAGCACCCAGAAGACACTGTCAGATATCAGTGTAAATTCGTGTACTATTGGTGAGTATGTAGACGATTAGAGCTGCAGTTCTCTGTGACAGGTAGAACGGCCACCAGTGTTGTTTATGTTCAGTGTAGCTACCAGATCTAGACATGGAGATACCGTGGATTCGTTTGAGGTAACTATATAAGCACCTGATGGTTTCAAAGGACCTCGTTATTGGTCTCCACGTTTCCATCTCATCAAATCGTGTGGTACCCAGATTGGTGAGGTATTTGGTTGTGACAGTGGCCCAATGTTGGACTGCATGTGAACGTGAAGGTTGGCATACTCGTCGACAAGTTTCCACATCCAATGACTGAAAAGGACTACCATCATATTACGCTCCAAGCGCACCTTAACGTCTTCACATATGTACATGCCAGCCGATGATAAGTAATAGACTCCATGCAACATGCTGTATCATCCTACACAACTGGTCATTGTTTTCAGTGAAGACTCGCGGTTATCCACTATGCCAGATGACCGTCATTGGCGAGTATGGCAGCAGATTGTGAAGAGGTCTCATTCCTGCAATATTTTAAAGTGTCACATAACGGTTTTTCCGGGCTTCATAGTTTGGGGATCTGTCAGATGTGAATGCAGGTCACAGATGGGAGTGTTTAAACGAGAATGTAAGTGAATGCAGGTGAGTAGGGAAAGCATCTTGTAATGCACGAAGACAGCGTTAGTAGTGTATTGCTTGACACAGGTACATCAATTAAATATCCAGGCATAACGTTGAGGAGTTATACAAAATGGAATGAACATCTAAGGACAGGAGCAGGGAAGGTCACTCATCGACTCCGATTCATTGAAAGAATTTCAGGAAAAGAAGGCCATGTATATACCACTAGTGTGACCCAGTCATCAGTACAGCTCGAGTGTTTGGAAACCCCACCAGGTCAGATTAAACCAGGTGGGCTGCTAGGTTTGTTACCGGTAGTTTCGATCAACATGCGATTATTATGGAGATGCTCCATGAACTCAAATGAGAATCGCTGGAGGTAGGACGAATTTCTTGTTGGTGGAGCACTATTGAGAGAACCGCCGCCAACGTAATGTTTGCGAATGGGCAACGTCGAGAAGACAAGGGAAACTGTGACTCATACAAAGGCATAAAGACAGTCGTATTTCCCTCGCTCTATTTACGATTGGAACAGGAAAGGAAATGATTAATAGTGGTAAAAGGTACGCTCCATCGTGCACTATACAGTGGCTTGCTGAATATGTATGTAGATGTAGGACTCTACAGGGGCAATGAAACATGACGGACATTCAGCGACGCCATGTGTTACCGTTCATGTGACGATATCGTGGTGCGATTTATGAACAGTGAAACGTCCCATTAGAAAAATGATACATGACTGTGCTTAAACTGACACACAGTATTTTTAGCGCAACGCAATCTGATTTTCAAAAAATCCCTACAAAAGAATGGCCCTGACTAACATTAACCTATACCTTTCACAAATCACTTACCTCACCAAAAATCTTCGTTACTCGAGCTACAGCAATACAGCAAGCGCCACTACTGCCAGCTAAATAAGAGATTCAAACTACCGAAGGCACTAACTACTGATATGCATAGTTAGCAAATGAAAGATTTAGATAGAGAACAAACAATGTATTTACCTTAATAGTCATAATATATATGTCAGTTCATGAGTTTCCAGTCTTACAAATTTCAAAACTCCGCCATCTCTCCCCACATCCACCACTGTTGGCGGCTCACCTCCAACTGCGTAACGCTACGCGCTGTTAACATCCAGCTGCCGCTGCCCAACACTACAATGGCAGACAACAATGCAAACTAG
Source organism: Schistocerca piceifrons (assembly GCF_021461385.2). Taxonomy (NCBI): domain Eukaryota; kingdom Metazoa; phylum Arthropoda; class Insecta; order Orthoptera; family Acrididae; genus Schistocerca; species Schistocerca piceifrons. The sequence continues at coordinate 680,836,313 of NC_060142.1, read as the reverse complement.
CCACAGACTGCACACAGCACAGCCAGTGATTTTCATACAGAGCGCTACGTAACGTTTCCAATAAGAAATCATAAACGGCCTACTTACATAGCCCCCATGCTCCCCACAAAAAATTTTCCAAATTGTTTTGGGCAGTGGCCAATAATGATTTGATAAAATTTTTCATAATTACAATAACAAAGATCAAATGCACACTCTTATTGATACAATGTTGGTCAAAAGCTAAAATTTTCTCACAGTCCATAAAGACAGTCCTGATCAGTCATCACAGTAAAATAGCAGTGTTTTTCTCAAAGTCTGAGCAGTAAAAGAAAATGCACACGGAAGTAGTGGATTTCCATGCAGTCTAGAAGAAGTAGTGTTGTCCTTCCAATGGAAAGACAGTGCTGACTCTTGACATGCAGACAAGTAATGGGTCACAACAGAGCAAACCCACAGCAGAGTCATTCGAAGTTTTGAAGAATATGGGTAAGCAGGTCATCACAGAGTAGACCCACTGTAGTCCTGGTAGAGAGTATGGTATTGGTGGGCCACCAGAGGTGCAGACCCACTGTAGTCCTGGTAGAGATTGTGGTATTGGTGGGCCACCAGAGGTGCAGACCCACTGCAGTCCTTGTAGAAATAATGGTACTGGTGAGTCAGCAAAGGTGTAGACCCACTGTAGTCCTTGTAGAGATTACGGTATTGGTGGGCCATCAAAGACGCAGACCCACTGTAGTCCATGTAGAGATGGCCAGCAGCCATCTGTTGCGACTGTGCAGGTGCACAATCACCATCGAAGAGTCTTGCAGAGAATATAGCAAGTCCATAAACCACCACTTGTGCACTCACAAAAAATTTTTTTTGAAATGTCCTTAGAACCAGCAATGCTGTTATCCAGTCCCTTGCTGAATTATTAACACATGTGCAAACACTAACAGTCCCAACTTCTCACATATTGTCCAGATACTATGACCAACAGAAATGTGTGCAGTGAAATGTAACTTACAAGTTACTTAATTTTATGAACTGGTGTCAATTACAATTTTATAACATAAGAATACAATAATAAAGGTACAAAATACATAATTAAAGAACATAACAATACAGATAACATTTGTAGTAATAGAGGCTTCACAAAACAATAGAAATAAACATATACATCAGTGTTACAGGAATTATGACATAAGTAAATACATAAAAGATCAGAATAACTTTTGAAACATCATCTTCACACATGAGCATTAAAACAGAACAGAATAAATAATGTCTAAACATCTTTACAAAGAAAATAACATATTATCAGAAAAATTCTACAACATAACTCTTATTAGCTAAACACATTAAGACAGGAAAAACACAAATTCACATAGTGTACACAAACACATAGCATAATAATACAAAAGGAAAGGACAGCGTTTGTTTTACTGCAGTATTTTGCAAACAAAACTTTCTTTACTTCTTGGAGATCTCCCTTCATTCATCATTATTCCCAAAAAGTCCTATCTATACCTGCTTCCTGTATTCTATTCATATTTCTTTCAAAATAATTATTTCTCAGTGCACAATACTCATTTTTGCCAAATCCGTTTCATATAACTTCTCAATGCATTTCTTCCAATTCGTCATAGTTAGTTTCTTATATAGTCTACCCCCTCTTAAGCTAACTTAAATCTACTGAGCTCAGATATATACACCAAGGGACGAAGTAATGCAGCAGCACACAAAACAATTAATACAAATAGCAATGAAAAAAAATGGAAATTGTCAAAGCAAGCTGCAGTAAATCTAAATTACCACGCAGTGCAACATTACAACTAATATGAGCCAATGTGCAGCAACAAGAAAAATAAATCAGTAGTAAAACTAGATTAACAGAGTAATACAAAGTGAAATTTAATAACTCTATGCCTGGCAAACAGCAACAGCAAATGCAATAACTTATATCTAAACATGACATAGCTCAAGCAAAAAAAATAGTACACTAAAGAAAACAATGCAGATAAGGGAAATGTATAATCACATCTTAATGTCTATGTAATTAAAGGGGTGCACCACAACTTATTCTACAAAATAAATTACCAAGTACTTGAGAAGAAAATTATGTATGCAGTTCCTGTGAAGGTAAACGTCTTTTTGAGCTCCCTCATTTTTTTGAAAAAAATTATTATTTACTCGATCTGTAGACAGAAAATATTTATATTAGTACATCTATAAAATTTTATTTTAACCAATGCTGCAGTGCAGCTTGAAACTAGATATTAAACAAAATAGGTGAAGCAAGGCGTGAAACGTCATTCACTAGCCATATGGCATTTCATAATGCAGTAAACAATCTGTCAACTAGCAAGGCAATAGACATAAAATGTTTCTCATCATTTCATTTCAGTAAATATCATAAATTAAGAACTCTACAGTGTAATCATGTTTTCAAGTTTGAGGGTGTCATATTTACGATGCTTTCTACAAAGGAATGTCAATAGCGAGGATAATGGCCACCCTTTTTTTTCTTCTCCACCTGCGCCTCAGAAATGCACACACTAATGGTTTTTTTTCCAGGCGTCTGTCGCGCAGTTGGGTACTTACAGAGACCTACCTTTCTTCCCAAAATATTTACGACAGCATTTTCCGCTACAGTGACAGTCTCATATAAAAATATTTCACAGGGCAAGAATTTGCATTACAAATCTGTAGAAACAAAATCCTATTGATATAACAGTGTCCAAGAAATTTTCGTCGGCATTGTAATACATTCACGCATTTGCATACATTTCATAACTCTTAAAGTACGATTCTTGGTTTCCAACAACCTTCTTCACAAACCAGAGTCCCTAACCACTACTCATTATTCCTTACCTTATTCGTCGACACTTCTGCAATATTTCATCATAACAGATACGTAGCATAATCAAATAACTCATATAGCATCAGCTTATTGATCATAAATATACCTCAACAGCATAATATACATCGTCGTTGTAAAAATAACATCATAACACCTCAGTCAAATCTCAAAAACGTCGTAGCTTTCTGCATTAATGTCAAAACCTAAAAAAAATTCTCTGCTCATTTCAATAGTGTCATCTACCTCAAACGTACTTTAAAAATCCTGATCCCATACCAAATATATCATTCAAAGCTCTCATAATATCACAATGGGTCCAAAAAAATATGAACAGTTCACAAAGTGCAGACAAAATACAATTTCATAAGTGTGAAGTTTCCCAATTGTGTAATTGCGCAAACATCTGCCACTGGCGTAGTAAAAAAAAAATGTTTATATCTTAGTTAAATGATCAGATAGCCGTGTATTTTATGTGTTAGAGAAATGTGGTACCGATGTGTAAAGTTGTATAAGCAAATACCATATTAGCTAGGGCTCCTTGTGCTTGCCAAACACATGGTACACAAAGTAAGCGTTTACCCCCTGAGGATTAATGTAATTATACCCTCAGGTGTTATAGATTACAGCAATGGAATGAAATGTATCACGGAAAACTTTCTTTGTAATTCAAAAATTTTTAAAAATAAATGTTTTAAGTACAAAATTAATCATTCAAATACGTGTCCTGTAGCGCTAAATTGTGCGCCTTGTTGTAAGATAATTCTGTGGAAGTGTCGTAGTTATCGTCCTCCGAAAGCTAAGTTCTGCTGAAGTCAATGTACTTACCTCATCATAAACAAAAGTGAAATGCTTTGCGTATAGATATCTTAGTTACTACGCTTATTGCCGTTATGAAGAAAGTACTGTGCTGTAATGTACTGTTGTGCTATGGAAAAGGCTGTCTCCTTGTAGCTATACCACAAAAGTTACTACTAAAACATGTTTTACTTTCCAGAATAATGCAGAAAAACGTGCAGATATAAAACAGAAACACCACAAAAGCAACATTGTAAATTGTCACTCATTAGCAGCGTCGTGATAAAATCGTGTAGCTGTCACATAAACTAACCACTGTGTCATCTGGTATCTCACAGAAAGTACTTTAAATCCAGAATGTATTTTCAAGTAAACCAAAATGTTGCATTAAAATCTCATTAGCAGTACTGCTAAATGTTCTAAGTATGTGAGCCTTATAGTCGTTACGTAATCGTGCAACTAACAAGCAAGAATGTACACACACAATAACACTGTGTCGTTTGTTCACAATAACAATGCATTTGTAATTTTTGTTTAAATAAGTTCTCTTGGTTCTTGACTGGATATCTAACTTCAAACATTGTTGCATGTCAACAGATTCTAAGTCTGACAAAGCATACTGGTAATGTAAATTGAAAAATTTTATAGCGAAGACTATGTTAAAAAGCAGATTATCTCTAAATAAACGGTTTTGCATGTGAAATGTGGTACAATCTTTTACTCTTCCTAGAACGCAGAGTTTCAGTTTCAACGCAATTATCATGTGGTTACGTCGGTAAGGAACACTGGAATTTTTCTCAAGGTTAGCTTATGTTATTTTTCTCAAGCCCAGCCGGCGCACGTGGCTGCCTGCCGGTGCGAGTCATTGTCTGTTTCTTTGTTAGCGCGCGTCGTTATTGGGATTTGGAGACCAAATTTCTACAAATTCACCTTGCCGAGAAGTCCCTGCCCTGTTTAAATCCCACCAGTTCTGATGCAATTCAGGTCTGTCGTTACGAAAATATCCTCTGTCGTCATGTCGACAGTTCCTGTAGTTTCTTTCTTGTCGGTTAAGTGGTGGAGAATTTCTCCCTGAATCGTAATTGCGCGCTGGGCTGTTGTGTCTAAAGTTATTCTGTCTCCCGTAATAATAATTGTTTTGGTTCCCATATTGTCTGTTTCTCTGATTGTCTCTGTGATAGTCATTACGGCGGAGAGGTGATCTTTCCCTGTAATTATTGCTACTCTGCCAACGATTGTCATACGGGTGGTGTCTGTTTTGGTCACGATTTGTGTTGTGAGAATAGCCTTGTCGCGTCAAGTTATTATTTCTTTCATCGCGGAAATGTGACGGATGTGGCCTGTAATTGTTGTGCTCCTGTTTTCGCGTTCCGCGATTGTCAGTGTCAATTTCCAGTTCTTGTAAGAGCCCCTGAAAAGCTTCAATGTCGTCTTTGCAACGTCCTGCCAAAATAATATGTCGTAAATGTTCAGGTAATTTGATTAAGCAAATGCTGATGAGTTCTGAGGGGCTGTATGGGTTTGACAGATACTGATTCTTGTGCAACATGTCTTCAAAATATTTCACAAGACTGGAGAATTCAGATTGTTCGAAATGTTTCTTCATTATGATGCTATGTTTTACTCGGTCTTGTGTAGCTTGAGACCAATACGCTGAGAGGAAGGCATGATAAAATTCTCCTTCACTGTGACAATCGTGAATGACCGATTGCATTCTTACAGCTGGTTCATTCTCCAAGTAGCCACACATAAATTCTAACCTGTGCTCCAATGACCAGTTGGGAGGAAAACAATGAGAGAATTGATGAAGCCATGCTTGTGGATGAATGTCGTTGTCAGAATTCTTAAATGTTTTGAATTTACGTGTAGTAATGAACAGCTTATAGTCAAAATCATCGTGTCGGCGAGTCGCACATCGCTCATTGTTACTTCGTTTCGGCGGTTCCATCTCAAAATCCAATGCGCCTTGCCAATTTCTTTCATAATTTCCGAAGTGTCCTGTGTTATTATTTTGTGGTTGTTCCGTATTTCTATGTCCTCTTCCCATACTGGAGCGCGAGTGTCCTCTGAAATATGTAATTCTTGTATTACTTGTGCCAACTGATCTTGTACTTCCCTGATTTCTCTTTTGTGTTGCGTATTAATTTGATTCTGATTTTGTTTGAATTTCTTAATTTGTTCATACTCTTCTGTGTCAGTGATGGCTACAGGTCTTGTGTCATTCAGATCATCATCTACCTTTGGGGATAAGTTAGTGAACTGATCTGAAAGTTTGGCTACTTTATCCGTTAGTAAAATTATTTCCTCTGTGTGTTTTTCTGAACCAAGTTTCAGAGTGTCCATTTGTGTTGAAATCGTATCTACTGTGTCCTTTAAGTTTTCCTGAGGTTTTGCAAGTTGCGTAACCGAATCGGTAGATGCAACTGAGTCAATTTTAGCTTGCAAGGTGTCATGATTTTCATGAACAATGGTTTGGAGTTCTTTTATGGCTGCTTTGTGATTCTGTAATGCATTTTCATGTCGCGAAAAAATAGGTTGAAAATCCTAACAAATTTGTGTTTTTACGTCATTACAGACTTTTTGACATTTCAGTTCAATGTTATGTAACTCAGTAGTTAAATCTTCACGTGTTTGTTCAAGTGTGGTGTCTAACTTTTGAAGCTTTTGCTGTGTTTGTCTCTGATTTGTTCCATTGTGACTAGCTGTTGCTGTGTTTGTCTCTGATTTTGTTCCATTGTGTCTAGCTTTTCAAGCTTTTGTCCCTTTTGTTGCATTAATTGCAATAACAATGCACTGGTGTCTGAAGCATGTTCCTCAGTGCTTTTCGGCAGTGCATTTTCACCGGCAACATTCACATTTTGACAAGCGGAAAATGTGTCTTGACTCATTTGAGAAAACGGTGAAAGCCCAAAATTTGCAAAATTGTGTCCTGTCGTTCCCGATTCCTGAGGCGGGCTGTTGCCGACCGATCGATCGATAATGCTTCCCTGTTCACTAATTGTTTCACTGTCTACACCATTGTTTGCCACTCGCTCCAATTCCCTATGCACAATTACCAAATTACTACTTTGAACATTAGTTAATTCATTACACGGTGGCGCTAACACACTGCTTTCGTCTTCGCTGTCATTTCTCAGTTTACTTTGGAGCCTAGTGTTACGTTTTTCGCACGCCATTGTTGTTACAATATTTCACACGATAACACAGAAAAGCACAATTTGAAGAGCAAAATAAGAAAACACTGAAAATAATATCTAGTTAATTGCAAGCGCAGCTTCGAAATACTTGGTGCAAATCTACGTGCATGCCACAACAACAATGAAAGACTGCAACTACAAAGGAGATTCTCTCTACTATTACGCGCTAGCAATAAACAATAGCTACACTAATTACACAAACTACAAGAAAAAACCAGAAGATTCCAGTGAGGTATCCTCGGCTAAGGGTCGACATATGAAACGTCCCCTTAGAAAAATGATACATGACTGAGCTTAAACTGACACACAGTATTTTTAGCGCAACGCAATCTGACTTTCAAAAAATCCCTGCAGAAGAATGGCCCTGACTAACATTAACCTATACCTTTCACAAATCACTTACCTCACCAAAAATCTTCGTTACTCGAGCTACAGCAATACAGCAAGCGCCACTACTGCCAGCTAAATAAAAGATTCAAACTACCGAAGGCACTAACTACTGATATGCATAGTTAGCAAATGAAAGATTTAGATAGAGAACAAACAATGTATTTACTTTAATAGTCATAATATATATGTCAGTTCATGAGTTTCCAGTCTTACAAATTTCAAAACTCCGCCATCTCTCCCCACATCCACCACTGTTGGCGGCTCACCTCCAACTGCGCAACACTACGCGCTGTTAACATCCAGCTGCCGCTGCCCAACACTACAATGGCAGACAACAATGCAAACTAGCCACAGACTGCACACAGCACAGCCAGTGATTTTCATACAGAGCGCTACGTAACGTTTCCAATAAGAAAACATAAACGGCCTACTTACAACAGGACAATGATCGTCCACACCTGGCCCCTATCTCAGTGAATTGTCTACACGATGCTAAAGTACTCCGTGGTGAGCAAGGTCCCCCGGCCTGCCCCAGTAGAACATGTATGGCAGGAGTGTGGACTTCAACTCTGTCCCAATAGCAGTATCCAGGATATCAAGGACTAACTACAGTTATATGCCAGCTCTCCTCAGCGAAGAATACAAGGGCTTTCTGACATCCTTCCGAACAAAGTTAGCGCATTCGTCCAGGTGATAGGGGATGCAATGTTGCACTGATCAGTCCACTCACAGCCAAATTCTTTGTAAATTTCATTCAGTATTGTAATAATTGAAATAACACCACACATGCTATCAGCCATAAAGATTCATTTCATTTCATCCTCTTCTGTGCATTCACTTTTCATATACCAGTGGCTACTTAGTCTGGCTACTGTGTGGAGTACCTTGCCACTTGTGTGCTGATCCTGTACCCCACCATACAGAAACAGCACTGACACCATTGGTAGGGTATAGTATGGTAGTCGTTCCGTCCCAGAGCTTTACACTGAGTCATGGGATAGCGATATGCACAAATACAGATATCGGTACTGTCGCCTAAACACGGTATATAAAAGGGCAGTGCTTGGAGGAGGTTTCATTTCTACTCACTTCAGGCAAAACAGTTTCTAACGTGATTGTGACTGGGTGATGGGAACTAACAGACTTTGACCGCAGAATGGTAGGTCGAGCTTCACACATGGGACATTCATTTCCGGAAATCGTTAGGGAATTCAAAATTCGCTGATCCTCAGTGTCAAGAGTGTGCCGAGAATACCACATTTCAGGCATTACCTCTTACCACGAACAATGCACTGGCCGACGGCCTTCACTTAACGACCAAGAAAAATGGCGTGGGCGTAGAGTTGTCAGTACTAGCAGACAAGCAAATCTGCGTGAAATAACTGAAGATATCAACGTGGAACGGACGAAGAACGTATCCATTAGGACAGTGCGGTGAAATTTGGTCGTGGTGGGCCAAGGCAGCAGACAACATCGCCTGCAACACTGCTATTGGGCTGGTCGCCATATCGGTTGGACCCTAGACGACTGAGTCCAGATTTCAGATGGTAAGAGCTGGTAGTAGGACTCGAGTGTGGCGCAGACCCAAAAAAATCCATGGACTCAAGTTGTGTTTCAAAATGGTTCAATTGGCTCTGAGCACTATGGAACTTAATATCTGAGGTCATCAGTCCCCTAGAACGTAGAACTACTTAACCCTAACTAACCGCCGGCCGATGTGGCCGAGCGGTTCTAGACGCTACAGTCTGGAACCGCGCGACCGCTACGGTCGCAGGTTCGAATCCTGCCTCGGGCTTGGATATTTGTGATGTCCTTAGGTTAGTTAGGTTTAAGTAGTTCTAAGTTCTAGGGGACTGATGACCTCAGATGTCAAGTCCCATAGTGCTCAGAGCCATTTGAATCATTTTTGAACCTAACTAACCTAAGGACATCACACACATCCATGCCCGAGGCAGGATTCGAACTTGTGACCGTAGCGGTCGCGCCGTTCCGGACTGAAGCGCCTAGAACCGCTCGTCCACCGCGGCCGGCTCAAGTCGTCAATAAGTCACTGTGCAAGCTGGTTCTGAATTTATAATGGTGTGGGCTCTATTTACATGGGATGGACTGGAAACGGTTATGTTCGGCCACTTAGAGACAATTTGCAGCTATTGATGGACATTTTATGGATGACACTGCGTAACATCACCGGACCACAGTTGTTCGCTATTGGCTTGATGAAGATTTTGAACAGTTTGAGCGAATGATTTGGTGACCCAGGTCACCCGACGTGAATCGATACGAACATTTATGGGACATAATCGAGAGATCAGCTCGTGCACAAAATGAAGTGCCGGCAACACTTTAGAAATTATGGACTTCTGTAGAGGCAACATGGCTCAATGTTTCTACAGGGGTCTTCCAACGACTTATTGAGTATATGTCACGTCGAGATGCTGCAACACCCCAGGCAAAATGAGGTCCGTCAAGATATTAGGAGATATACCATGACTTTTTTCACCTCATCGTATACAGAAGTGTAGCACATCGTTCATCCACACACCGTGCAAATTGCTCTCTGTCAGTACATTCATATTTGAGCAGACAAGATCTTGCTCATTCATTGCAAAACGTTTTTTACACTGCCAGAAACACTTGAATGTGTGTTGCTGACTTCTTTCATTTATGTTTGGCTTTTTCTCCAAAGCTATTACTAAAACTCTTTCTCTTAAGATCCCTCATTTAGTTTAACTATCAACATTTCTTATTTAGAACAAAGTCACTAGCGGCGGTATCAGTAACGATGTCTTCGACTGACACATCCGGTGCGATGAGACGTCACAGGTCCAAGTAAACAATGAGAACACTCACGATTTGGTTATGTTCCGCAGTGCAGCAGCCAACTTCGAGCATAGAGAATTGTGTTATCTCGGTACTTTTCTACAGCCATGAAGTATTTGTGCCTGGTCGCAGTGTAAATGACAGATAGGGACTGGTTAATTATCATTTTCCTCTAAGACATACAGCGTCAGGTCATTTTTAGGGTTTTGTATCTCGTTCGGTAAAAAAGGAACGCTTACAGAATCACTTCGCTGTCCGTCTGTCTCTCTGTCCCTTTTTATCAGGAATGGGTAGGAAGTAGGTTACCGTAGACTTGTTCACCCACTACTTGATTATTGCTCACCAGTGTGGATTCCGTACCAGATAGGGTTGATAGAAGAGATGGAGAAGATCCAACGGAGAGCAGGGCGCTTCGTTACAGGATTATTTAGTAATCACGAAAGCGTTACGGAGATGACAGATAAACTTCAGTGGAAGACTCTGCAAGAGAGACGCTCAGTAGCTTGTAAGGGCTTCTGTTGAAGTTTCGAGAACATACGTTCACGGAGGAGTCAAGCAGTATATTGCTCCCTCCTACGTATATGTCGCGAAGAGACCATGAGCATAAAATCAGAGAGATTAGAGCCCACACAGAGGCATACCGACAATCTTCCTTTCCACGAACAATACGAGACTGGAATAGAAGAGAGAACCGATAGAGGTACTAAAAGTACCCTCCGCCACACACGGTCAGGTGGCTTGCGGAGTATGGATGTAGATGCAGATATCACGTTGAAATTTATGTCACCTACTAGGAGCTATGGTTCCTTGTCGATGCAACAAAATACATTCTTTTTATCATATGTTATCCAGCTGTCTATCTTTTCATCTTTAAAGACGCCTGTTTCTAAAGAACGATTAAATCGAAATATATGTGGAATAGTAGTGTCTGTGGTCCACTAGTGGTGTAACAATATTACACTTATAATTGAATGTAATCAAAAGATACGCTCATTTATCTCACATATTTTAACACTGGCAAACTCACTCATTAAAGCCTACAGGATACTTTCCTTTGACTCAGAATCATGAAATTTGGCGAGAAGCAAGATTCGTCAGCACAACTGAAGGAAAAAATCAGAAAATTTAATTTGTAATTAAATCACACAAAAATACTTCTTTTATCATTTGTTCCTAGCTTCAAATTTAAAACAATCTCGAAAGTTTCGGGATTCTTGAAACTGCTATCGCGCCAGCAACAACGTCAATAACATCGGTGTGCCCTACTTAACACTATATCCGGGTTTTTCTTGAATTTTTATGGTGATCAAAAATGCTCTATGCCCAACTTAGGCGCCTGTACGTAAGACATAATTTTTTGTTTGTATTTGATGTTCGGAAATAATTTCTTATTTAAGTTTCTGGCTGATACTTGGCGTTCAGTGAAAGCAAGTTACTGCATGGCTCACGTGGTATCAGAGTGTCGTTTCAGCATGCAGCGCTCGCAGATAATGGAGATTTGTACAGAGCTGTAAGTGATATTCTCTTGCCTAAATTCCTGCAGTGAATTTCCTGCTGTATCCGCCAGTATCATGCTGATAGGGTTTACCCAAGCAATTTGAGTATATGCATGAGTGCCTTTCATTGTTTGGAAATCCTCTCTTTGCCTCGTGACCAGTGTCTGGCTGAGAAGACTGCGAGTCATTGGAACTGCGATTACTGATTACTGATCCGTATTTATTGGTGGTTCTTTAATTTATCGTAGCTTAACTGAAGCTATACGCGGGATTAATGGTCTGCTACTCTCTCTCTCTCTCTACGTAAATCTTCTGACCTTCTTATTTGCATTGTGACATGCTTATGGAGATGGAATTAGGCAGGCATTGCTGTGTGATAAACATCCATCTCATTTAGTTCAAGAGGAAAGATTTTTTTTTTTTTTTTTTTGCCGCACCAGAGTATATTCAAATGTCATTCTGAACAGATAACTTGTCCCTGATATTAGTTGGCGTGTGTCTTCCTCTCTCTGTTGCAAATATCTACCACTTTCATGCCTGTTCATTATTCTGAGGTAGGACTTATACTTTTGTACCAGTGGTCAGAGGGACTCATCCGAGATAAAATGATAGTCTCGCACTTCCTTCTTCAAAGAGACAGCTACTACCTACCATTTCCCGTCTCTCAAGCTGACGGAATGGACTGCGGGTACACTAATAAAGTTATCTTTCTGAAATTTGGCTGAAATACCTAGGGGATGTCCATAAAGAACAATAGGTTAATTTTTTATTTTAATTTATTTATCGGTTATTGCAAAAGACGTGACCAAATCACACGACAAAATTACATCTTTGTTTCAAACGTCCGCCTTTTTATTACATTTTCAGTTTTCCAAAAAAACTGTGCTATTACTCCGTGCACATTTTCCTATAGTTTTTCTTTCAGATAAGATTTGCAGACTGCAGGACTTGCATTGTGGACACACCTCATTTTGGACAGAGCAACTTTACCTTCCCGGATGGTGGACATAGTGATGACTGAATTTATTTAAAAAATCAGAAAATCTTGTCTAAGAATCAATAACAATGTGAAACAAGATTTACGTTGATTGCTTCATTACTTTTTCCAAAAAATCGTTAAAGTCGATTTTCTTGTAGGCTGACTAAGGAGAATGAACAGTTAAACTACCTCCGAGTTGTCTCTTTAATTAGGTATTACTCTCGTATATGAGTGTATCCATCCAAAGCAGTTTAAATTTGAATGGTCACGCCAACATAGTTATGGGAGAGTATAAGCCAGAATAAGATTCCTAAGGATAAGAATCCTAAGAGAGTATAATTAAGCTCACTCCTGAGTCCCGGACAGTTGCTAAGCTGCATCAATGGAAGGTTTAATAAAAGTTGACAGACGTGCTCCTCGATTCATTTATAATTTTTTCATCGGGAGGGATTAACAGAAACGCACAACATTCTAACCATTCTCCTGTTCGGCAATATATGACAAAAATACATGACGTCAAATAAAAACTTACCCTTAGAATTTTAAGAATACAAATTCCAAGGCGAGCTAGAAGACATCTTACTTCTTCCACATGCATTCAGCAGAGTGACCTGGACAGCACAGGAAAACATAGCAGTATATTTCCCGAGAATTATCCGAGATGGAATCGGATCGAGTTTGAAATGATATTGGTTCTTCACGTACCCTCTGAGACATACTGCACTGTGGTTTGCAATGTGCACTGTATATACAGAAACAGAAGTAAGCATTGCTGACAACAGCAACAAACAAAACTGCCGATGGTGCCAGAGAATTACAAAATAGTGGATTGAAATGTAAAGTGCCAGTCACTTTTTCACGGTAAATTTCGCGCTACAGCGGAACACTTCTACTTTGAAGAGATGGGAATTATGTCCGTACAGAGCAACCGAGACCAAAATGCACCGAGCTTCATCCAAAATTGGGTCTTTCAAAGTATTTGACTGGATATCCAAATACGTTTCCATCTTCATCCTGCATCATTTGATGACTAGAGTATCGTAAGATAATGTGTTACTCAATGAAAGCTATTGTACTACGAATCAAAACCACTGCATCATGTACTTGACATCTGTTGGGCCTAAAAACACTAGTCAAAACATCCCGTAAGTGACGAGGGTCGTATTTAAAATGGGGGCTCTTTCCGTGAACGTATTTGACCACTACCGTTATGTACGCCGGTTAAGAAGGGGAGCGATTTAGGAGAGTGGTGCGGCGGTTACTAGCGCTGGTGGGGCCAAATGGCTGCTTTTAGGCAAATTGCCAGTTTGAGCGAGCAATCGTTGCTCGTAAACGGTGGTGCGAAAAAACTCTAATTTGGCGGCGGGTCAAGCCTGGTAGTGTAAATTTTTGGAAAAAGATCCTGCGTCATTCGCGCTCTAGAAGCACACCTACGACTTTATCTGACCAGTATTTTCAGTAAGTTTTCGCAGTTAAGAAGTTTTCGAGAATCTTACTAATGAGTGGAATACCAAGTGCTCTTCAATATTAAATGATTTTTTTTCTCCTGTAGTGCTACATACTTTTCCTCACTTGCGGCCAGCTACTGATCAAGAGCCATTATCGTTCCTTCTTACTACCTGTTTCCTTTCCCTCAAATATTTTGTTCATATTTTCACTATGTTTCGTTTTACTTCCTTCACATCACATCATAACTTTTTTCTGTTCGCTTCTGGGTTGGAAGCCCAGTCTTAATTTTTTCTTCTTAAATGCTTGCTTCCACTGCTTATTCTTTTATGTTGTTTATTTCAAAGTCTTGTCTGCCTTCTTGGATCCCTTGTAAATCGTCTCTCTAACACATATAGTTCGTCTGCGACTCACTTGCAAACGCAAATTTTGTCTCGTTTTACTTCCTTCACATCACATCACGACTTTTTTATGTTCGCTTCTGAGTTGGAACCCTAGTCTTAATTTTTTGCTTCTTAAATGCTTCCTTCCATTGCTTTTTCTTTTATGTTGTTTATTTCAAAGCCTTGTCTGCCTTCCTGGATCCCTTGTAAATCGTATCTCTAACACATCTAGTTCGTCTGCGACTCACTTGCATACGCGAATTATGATTTCGCTATCGTCTTCTAATGTGTCATTTTTGCGTTTGCAACAGACACTTTTTACTGTAAATTTTCTTAGTTACTCCACGTGCTCTTTTATCATTTCCTCCATGGTAATTTTTTCTACTCTACGTCCTTGAATAATATCTCCAAGAAGAACTTAATTTTTTCTATCGAGTAAAAGGTTTTCCTACCTTTTTCCCGCAGATGAAGGATTTAGTTTCCTCTGCAAATATTGTTAAAACTAATCTACAGGTCATCTATTCCTAGAGATGGACTTGATACTCTGCGTCTACTACATTTCCAGACAGCAGAACAAAATCATCTGCAAATACAGGTAGGTTCCTCTCGTATATTCTCTATCCGCATTCAGCTTTGTTGATGATAGTTGGTATTCTTTAATTTTTAACGTCAGATTCTTACTAATTTTTTTGTCACGCAATTAAAGAGGGCTTAAGATAAGCGCTAATCTTTTCTTACATCTGTATTTATTTTATATTGCTCAGGGATTTCGTCCTTCAGCTTTACTGTGTCTGTAGACGTTTTATAGATTAGATTTGGCAGTGTAGATTTACGATGTCTCGGATTACTTTATCTGAGCGTTGTTTGTCAGTTAAGTTGTATTTTCATGATCAAAAACAAATTGACATATTTAGTGATTATCCGACTTTGACATTCTTGTTGCCATGGGCAACAACACTGATTCGAATGTATAGTTTCAACGAATCGTTCACAGCAGTGCTTTTCAAACTTTTTGGTTCCGCGGTTTCCTTGACATGAACTTAAATATGCGCGGCTCCTATGGCACTTACGACTCAAAGTATGGGATTAATTAAGTTAAGCTGAGGAAAATTAATTAATAGAGTTATTTCATTATTAACTGTTGTCATTATATATTTTAATCAATTTGATCACATCTTATTCTTCCAACGAAATCAATGGAAAGGATCAGCTCGGTTCTTCATCATCAGTTCTTCAAATCTCGCATAAGATTGCAAATTGCGGCTTGCGTCTCTTTCTCCGCATTCATTCGCGATTTGTATTTTTTGTTGATGACTGCCAACTCTGATATACGTACCTCACATAAGAACGACACTACAAAAGGTATCAAAACGAGTAGGACATTTTAACCTACTTATGCATACTCCAATTTCACCAAGCTTCAAATCTGAAGCATGACGAGGAAACCAATTTCGTTTTCAATATGGAATCTGAAGAAATGTCAATAAATTGCTTTTGTTCTTCAGTGGTAAATGCTTAAGGGAGTTTCATACTGAAAGGATCTTTGATCCAATAGTGTTGATATACTATTTCAGAAAGTAATCACTGAGATCCGCTAAATGGTCCACAAACACAGACTTCAACTCTTCCCCAATATGAAAGTCACTGATAGCGTGTATAGAGTGAGCAGAATGTATATTTTTATCATCCAATTATTTGTTCCATAATAATAGTTATTTCTGAAAGCTGAAGTTTTGTCTAAGAGTTGGAGAACGTTAGTATCGTTAACTTGAAGGGATACACTTAGTGAACTGAGTTTTTGATACATGTCACGAAGATAGGTACGTGCATGTCTGAAAGAGCAGACAATGTTGACGAGCCACAGTTGTACGAAGATGCACCAGCTTCGAAACAAAGTCACAGTCCATGAATTTCTCAGAACTCAAATGTTTCTCTTGAGGTAGGTAGGAGTAAAGTTCATTCGTGAGTTCGTACAGGCGTTTCGACACATTCGCACCCAGTGAGATTTATTGCAGTAAATTAGGGACGTACGATCACTCCTCATATAAACTTAGATTTCTCGAAAACATCTTGACTTAAGCGGCCGACTTTAAAAGTAAGTTCGCCACTTCGATTACTAATAACAGAAAATCATGAAGGACATAGCTCACAGTTTTTGATGCCAGTGATTGACGGTGAACAAGGAAATGTGTCCCAACAGCACGAGATCCTCTTTTCCGATCAGAGTTTGCAATCTGGCCTGACCTCCACTTGTGCACTTCCCCACACAATTTTCCCAACTAATGTTTTTTCTTCCATAACAGAGTGTACTATATCAAATACATAAGTTGTTTTTTTCCACAAGCTATTTACCTGGAGAAAGAGGATTCCCATGAAATTTGTTGTCATGTATAAACCTCACGTAACAAATTAGATCCTCAGGGCTGCGGTTTCCTGTAGACTCACCCAACTGAATAGCGAAATCGCCATTATATTTGACCTTTTCAACCAACAAACACGTTTTTTCATTAGCCATATCGAGTGTTCGGCAACAAATAGTGTTGGCTGACAGTGGAACACTTGCTAGATGCTTGGCAGCTGACTCAGCTGTCATAATAATAGACACAACAGATACCACGTCTAGAGAACCAGAAAATATAAGGTCTTCTGCTGTGGTGAAAGATTTCTTGGTATTTGTTGGCTGGATGGAAATTTATTACTTTTGTAGGACTCATGGCTTGTTTAGTAGAAGTTTCTTTTTTGTTCTGTCATCTCTCTCCACTCGTGAGAAAAGTAAACTCGTATTTCCTTGACAAATTACGTTATTTGACTCCAAATATCTTTTAGTGTTATTAGAATGCAATTTTTCAGTCGCTAGGAATTTGAAACGGATGATCCATGTAGCTGTTCTTCGTTTCCGACAGTAGTACACATAAAAACCGAGATTCAGTAAATGTGGTCATACCTCCTATGTTTCCGTCTATTTACCTCTTTAGTACCAAATGACCCATTTGAAATATCGCCTTTTATACTTACATTTAAAGGTTTGTTGATGCTGAATATTGGCACACTTGATGTTCCTTATATGAGAAAGCAAACAAACCCAATTATTATTTGTGTGAAACGATTGCGACATCCCTAGTGTAAGGTGGCAACGCTCCTGGAAGCCGCGATGCTCAGTTTGAAAACTCCTGGTCGTTAAACGTTCATAACATAATTACAGTATACTACACATAAATCTTCGCTTCAGATGGCAACAAAAACAAAGACGCAGTATAGTAACATTAAAGAATTCATTCAAAGCTTCGAACTGGAGAGCTCTTTAACCATACTTCAGATATTTGTAACGCAGAATATGGACAACTTCTTTTCTATCAGGAGCGAGAACGAATTGGGATTGGTTTCCACAACTAATATTCTGCCGGCGTGCGATGCGCATGGAGTATATGCATCCTTAGATCTGGCAACCCTGCAGCTCACGGAGATGAACACGTTTCTCGCTGTCAAACACCATAATGCAAAGGAGGTTGACAGTTCTACATTTACATCTACAAGATACTCAGCAAGTGACTGTACTGTGCGTGGTGGAGGCTACACTGCCCCACTACTAGTCATTTCCTTTCCTGTTCCACTCGCAAATAGAGCGAGGGAACACCGACTGTCCGTATGTATCCCCATGAGCCCCAATTCCTCGCATCTTATCTGCGTGGCTCTTACGCTCAAAGTATATCGCGGCAGTAGTATCATTCAGTAGCCAGATTCAAATGCCGGTTCTCTAAATTTTCTCAAGAGTGTTCCTCGTAAAGAACATGGCCTTCCGGCCAGGGATTCCCATTTGAGTCCCAGATGCATCTCTGTTACACTTGACGTGTTGTTCGAACCTGTCGGTGACAAATCTAGCAGCTCGCCTCTGAATTGCTTCGATGTCTTCCTTTAATTCGACGTGGTACGGATTGCGTGGCGAGCGGTTCTAGGCGCTTCAGTTGGACCCGCGTGACAGCTACGGTCGCAGGTTCGAATCCTGCCTCGGGCATCGATGTGTGTGATGTCCTTAGGTTAGTTAGGTTTAAGTAGTTACGTCTTACAGTGCTCAGAGCCATTTGAACCATTTGGTATGGATTCCAAACACTCTAGCAGTACTCAAAACAGTTCTCACCAGCATCCTGCTTGCGGTCTGCTTTACAGATGAACCACATTTTCCTAAAATTCTCCCAATAAACTTAAGTCGACCATTCGCCTTCCCTACAGCAACCCTCACATGTTTGTTCCATTTCATATCGCTCTGCAACGTTACGACATGATATTTAAATGACGTGACTGTGTCAAGCATGACCTTACTAATGCTGTATTAGAATACTACGGGTTTGTTATTCCTACTCATCTGCATTAACTTGAATTTTCACCCACTTAGAGCTAGCTGCCATTCATCACACCAACCAGAAGTCATCTTGTATCGTCCTACAGTCACTCAGTGTCAACACCTTACCATACGTCACAGTCTCATCAGCAAGTAACCACAAATTGCTATCCACCGCTTCCGCCAAATCATATATGTATATAGAGAACAGCGGTCGTATCACACTTCCATGGGCACCGCTGACGATACGCTAGTCTCTGGTGTACACTCGACACGCTGCGTTCTATTACTTAAGAAGCCTTCGAGCCACGCTCATGTCTGTGAACTCCTCTACCTTCGTTAGAAGACTGCAATGGGCACCGTGTCAATTGTTTTTCGGAAATCTAGGCGTGCGAAATCCGCCTGTTTCCCTTCTTCCAAAGTTCGCAGAGCTTATGTCCTGCCGATTCGTGGACATAAGCTTTTTATGTTTCCATAAGGTGACGTTCAACAGCCGTACAATATTTTACAAAATACTTTTTAACTATCAGTTGTTTATTTGTCCCTTTAGTCACCTATCGGTTAAAGTTATTAACTATCATCCAGAATGTAGGGTACGACAGGTTAGTCAAAAGCATCCCACATTCCTTTGAAGCTGAACAATATCGAAATTATCCAGTGAAGTTGTAGAAAAACCTGACATAATTTGTCTTAGAGCACTGACAGTCAGATCTCATGTCAAATACGCAGGCATCACAGGAAAACAAGACAATCGTAGTACATGTCCACTCCTAACAGATCACTTGTAACACTGCGAACCAGTGTTTAAAAGATGAATCATACTCCAAGCATAGAATAATGCCAGACTCGTAGCAACAGGAGGCTGTGCAGAAGCCACCCAAGGTGGTCTTGTTCCTGCAGGGATGTCTCTCTCTTTCACGTGATATGACTGTCAGTATACTAACAAGAGGAGACCACGACGTTGGGACCACGGATTTCAAACTTTGTACACCTTTTGTAGGAAATTAAAACAATGTAATGTGGAAGTAGTAAGGTGCACTACTCCGGCGAACCGAGAAAATCGCTAGAGAAATTTTACTCTTCTACTATGTACCTGATGTATCTGTGCCTTTAAGTGCGGAAGTCAGAGGTCGTGGTAAGCGTTCGAGCTCCGTAAGATGAACGTGGATAAGGCGACGGTTCCACTCCCGTTCAAAGCTTTTATGAGTATGTGTAAATTCCATGATATTCAAAAAATTTGCACCTACATTATTCGTTCCTGCTACAAGAGCAACGTCTCACCACTGAGCAAGTTAACTGCCAAATGGGGCCTGCCTCTGTGCCTACAGCCCGAGACGTGGAGGTGCAAAGTAGTTCCGGGTACCTTGACAGATTGCATGTATAAGGGGTTGTAAGGTGTCAGGCAAATGCAACACCTTCCAGGAAAATCCGGCAGTATGTCACATAGCTCCGAATAAATACTGACATTAAATTAACCAAAGTAATACGATCAATGAGTGAGCAAATGGAATACCACAGACTAACGCAAGAACGCCTAAATGCATGTCATACCTTCCCACCGTGAAACAGACGCAGTTCCGAGGGGAGAAACGAGAACAGAAGCCGAGAGCAGAGCCGTGTAGGCTAGAAGGCCACCCACGTCGCTGGACGATCGCCGG
Source organism: Schistocerca piceifrons (assembly GCF_021461385.2). Taxonomy (NCBI): domain Eukaryota; kingdom Metazoa; phylum Arthropoda; class Insecta; order Orthoptera; family Acrididae; genus Schistocerca; species Schistocerca piceifrons. The sequence continues at coordinate 680,815,989 of NC_060142.1, read as the reverse complement.
GAGGTCCACCCCCCCAGCCCATGTTAAAAGATAGAGCCCTCCAGAACAACAGTATACGTCTTACGATAACACTAAAAGGGCCACACCAGCTGCAAGTTTTAGCGTGAGACTATACGCATCTCTGTTACGTAGCAAACAATAAAAACATTGTCCCACCACGAAAAGTATAACGTTTCTCATTGTATAGGCAGAATTTTTGTAGGCGGATCTTAAGGTTAACATTGAGACCCTGATTCAGTTGAAAACACAGCCACATACGTTTTCTTAAACCAACTTCGGTAAATTGTAGTAAGGAGAAGTTCGAGAGAGTTGCTACCGAGATGGCAAAGTGTGTGGAGTTGCGCCGCCCGCCGCCCATGATGCAGACTAACCACCAACAAGGTAATGAAAGCGCGCGATGCCGCATAAGAGCGCACAAGGCTTCACTCAGAACTGCAGAAGTCTCACCTGTTACATCCCCTTTTTACGTAATACTAGTGTCGATGGTCAATTAAACTTCCTGGTATTCACATTTGCTACTTGAAGTTAAAATCTGAAACGCTATGATTTTTCTGTTACATAATTATTGAGAAGCCACATCAGCCACTGTAATTCACGACAAGTTAAATAAGTAATTAAAGATAATTGAGGGTCACTGTAGGCCATTTTGATAGTTTTCTCTTTTATGAAACTCAAACCTAGATTATAGACGTGATATGGCATAGGTCATCCTTCGATCCATTATAGAACTTGGAAGCCCATTCAGGGAATATTCGTTCACTTTTTTGTTGAACGCAGTTGGTTTTTACCATCCTGTATTAAAACATTTACTTTTATCAATAGTGCAATTTATAAACAATGTTTTGTGAGTGGAATAGAAATTCAAACTTAACTGCTTTTTCGACGTTATTTTACCAGCTAACTAAAAATAGGAAAGCCTTGAATCCCTTCCACTAAATTTAGTTAGTATTAAGATACTTTTACAGGGAGTGCAGTGGAGCTGACGCTGAAATCATTAAATATTTGGTTATATCATCGCTAGTCTCACTGAACTTTTCTGAACTCTACATGCCATGTGTGCTCAGGCGTCTCCTTACCAGCAACAGGTCCCAGGTCCAAACTAGTCAATTCCCTAAAAAACACGCTCAGAGCGTCGTTGCGCGAAAGTGGTAGGGAGACACGCCTTAGAACAAACAGACATCACGCAGAATGTTAGAGAGTTCGCAATTCACGACAGGCATACATATTCAGGGATACTCCATGCGTTTCTTCTAGTCAATGGTGATCAATATGTTTGTTCTAATAATTAAATTTAATTAAAAATACACTCCTGGAAATGGAAAAAAGAACACATTGACACCGGTGTGTCAGACCCACCATACTTGCTCCGGACACTGCGAGAGGGCTGTACAAGCAATGATCACACGCACGGCACAGCGGACACACCAGGAACCGCGGTGTTGGCCGTCGAATGGCGCTAGCTGCGCAGCATTTGTGCACCGCCGCCGTCAGTGTCAGCCAGTTTGCCGTGGCATACGGAGCTCCATCGCAGTCTTTAACACTGGTAGCATGCCGTGACAGCGTGGACGTGAACCGTATATGCAGTTGACGGACTTTGAGCGAGGGCGTATAGTGGGCATGCGAGAGGCCGAGTGGACGTACCGCCGAATTGCTCAACACGTGGGGCGTGAGGTCTCCACAGTACATCGATGTTGTCGCCAGTGGTCGGCGGAAGGTGCACGTGCCCGTCGACCTGGGACCGGACCGCAGCGACGCACGGATGCACGCCAAGACCGTAGGATCCTACGCAGTGCCGTAGGGGACCGCACCGCCACTTCCCAGCAAATTAGGGACACTGTTGCTCCTGGGGTATCGGCGAGGACCATTCGCAACCGTCTCCATGAAGCTGGGCTACGGTCCCAACATCGTGCAGCCCGCCTCCAGTGGTGTCGCGACAGGCGTGAATGGAGGGACGAATGGAGACGTGTCGTCTTCAGCGATGAGAGTCGCTTCTGCCTTGGTGCCAATGATGGTCGTATGCGTGTTTGGCGCCGTGCAGGTGAGCGCCACAATCAGGACTGCATACGACCGAGGCACACAGGGCCAACACCCGACATCATGGTGTGGGGAGCGATCTCCTACACTGGCCGTACACCACTGGTGATCGTCGAGGGGACACTGAATAGTGCACGGTACATCCAAACCGTCATCGAACCCATCGTTCTACCATTCCTAGACCGGCAAGGGAACTTGCTGTTCCAACAGGATAATGGACGTCCGCATGTATCCCGTGACACCCAACGTGCTCTAGAAGGTGTAAGTCAACTACCCTGGCCAGTAAGACTCCGGATCTGTCCCCCATTGAGCATGTTTGGGACTGGATGAAGCGTCGTCTGCACGTCCAGCACGAACGCTGGTCCAACTGAGGCGCCAGGTGGAAATGGCATGGCAAGCCGTTCCACAGGACTACATCCAGCACCTCTACGATCGTCTCCATGGGAGAATAGCAGCCTGCATTGCTGCGAAAGGTGGATATACACTGTACTAGTGCCGACATTGTGCATGCTCTGTTGCCTGTGTCTATGTGCCTGTGGTTCTGCCAGTGTGATCATGTGATGTATCTGACCCCAGGAATGTGTCAATAAAGTTTCCCCTTCCTGGGACAATGAATTCACGGTGTTCTTATTTCAATTTCCAGGAGTGTAGTAAGTATTCAAATAACACGAAATTCACAAATACTTCATGCATATACAGGTACCCTTCTTAATTATATTACTTTTTAAAGTAACCTTCCCGCCGCCCAAAGGGAGTGGTAGGGGCAAAGTGGTGGGCAGGAGTCGCCACCCGAGGTCTGGCCACCATGTCCCATTCCCACCCTCCAGGAACCATGCAAAGCGTAGGGAACGCTAGGCAGAGGTACGATGAACGTCGTTTGTTTATTTATTTTTTCTTTCTTTTTTATTTTTATTTATTTATTTTCGTCATTAATACCACCAAGAATAACTGGAAACCTGCGTCCCGCAAGCAGTAGGGTGCAGCTAGACGTCAGACTAATTGGGAGAAGAACATGCCGATTGCCAGTGAATACATCGGTACTAAGTGAGGAAGAGATAGGTACCAACCTTTCATGACAGGAACACCCCAGCTCTGGGGAGGGTTAACGAAGACACTGCAGAGGAAAGTGGAAAAAAAGTGTCAGTATTTTGGATCGCGGCCGACTGCACAACGACGTTCATTAAGGAACTGCCAAAAGTCAAGGCTACTTTTCTCACCCTCAGCAAACAAGTATTGTGCTGCATGTCAACAAATCCACCTCACAGAGTTCGTCTTCACTTGCGGGAAGTATCCTGCGTCCGGAAAGAGGTGCGGTTGACCTCTTAACCACCATGAACTTTTACCTTCAGCACCTACGCATACATATATCCGTTACGTAAGAGGCGCATAAAACTTCTCTTTCGATTTTCACGGAATTGCCCGAATAGTGCACCTTTCTATCTGCACATTATGTTGTTTTAATTGACCACTAAAGGTTACAAAGCTTGAAGTAAATCTGTGATCACAACGTCGTGACCTTCCCTTCTAAGAAAAATTATGTCAGATGTTTGTACAATTTCACTGGATAATTTCGATACTGTTCACCTCCAGAGGAGTGTGGGATGCTTTTAACTAATCTGTTGTACCCTCATCATGGATGATGTTTAACAACAGAGACCTGTAAATCTAACGGGACAAAATAAACAGCCGATGGTAAAAATGCATTTAATAAAATAATCTTCTCACTGACGATGTTATTCATTATAAAACATGGCCCGGAGACAATATTTGTGTAACGTCACAAGGGAAGAACTATCGGGCAAGTGGAAGAAGAACGAAGTCGACTTGTATAGCGCAGGACGTCGTTGTTGCTCACAGCACTGTTTGTCGTGCATGAGGAGCGATCCGGACCACAGGCAGTGCTGTTCGAAGGAGAGCAGGGAAGCGACCGCTATCGCCTACGACAGCAGGTGGTAGGTCGAATGTGCAGTCTGCGAGAAGGGACCCACGTTCGACAGCGGGTGTAGTTTCATCCACAAACAGGACCGCACGGCACGCAGTCTTACGCTCCACAGCGACCTCATGGAGGTGAGCTCATTGCCTGACAACCAGTAAGATGTGTTCCATTATTGTGAAATATCAGGTGTGCCAAGATCGCTTGTAAAACTTTTTATTGATTACAGTTTTCGACAGATCTCTGTCATCATCGAATCTTACAACACATTAACGGAAGTTCATGATCTTTATAAACTTGTAAGTCAATGACAACAAAACAAAACAAACAAAATGATACGTTGATATTCAATACCCAATGAGATGAAGGTAGGTTATATTAATACCATATTTAAGAAAGGGGATCGCAAAATTTGTTCAAACTATCGGGGAATTTGTGGTACAAGCACATAAATGAGAATTTTTGCGAAAGTAATTAAAAACAAACCGGAAAAAAATTTTAGAACCCAAGAAGAACGATGTGGTTTCACGGCTGGGAGATCATGTGTAGACCATATTTTCACATTACGACAGATTTTGGAGAAACATAAGGAAAAATAAAAAAAATATAGGATTAATCTTCATAGATCTAGAGAAAGCGTATGATACTGTTCCAAGAAAATAACTTTGGGGAGCACTACATATGCCAAACATAAACCCTTCCTCGATTAAAATAATACAACAGATGTATAAAGCCGCGCGGGATTAGCCGAGCGGTCTAGGCGCTGCAGTCATAGACTCTGCAGCTGACCCCGGTGGAGGTTCGAGTCCTCCCTCGGGCATGGGTGTGTGTGTTTGTCCTCAGGATAATTTAGGTTAAGTAGTGTGTAAGCTTAGGGACTGATGACCTTAGCAGTTAAGTCCCATAAGATTTCACACACATTAACATTAAGATGTATAAAGATAACATTTGCCAAGTGAAAGTTGGTAATAAACATTCACAGAAATTTAGAACAAGCAAAGGCCTTTTACAGGGCTGTCCCATGTCACCATCACTATTTAAAACCTATATAGATATTAACCTTGGAGCATGGTCTCCTAAATGTCATACTATGGGATTAGAAATAAGAGATGGCGTTTACTTACATCATTTATTGTTTGCTGATGATCAAGTAGTCGTAGCACAAGATGGGGACCATGCTAACTATATGTGCAATCAACTAGCAGTAGCATACAAAACTTCGGGTTTGAAGATTAACTACCAAAAAACAGAATAAGTGACTAATGATTCAGATGAGCTATACATTGAAGGAAAGAAAATCACATTTTATTTTCAAACAGCTGAGCAGAACTGAACGTACTCAGACATTTCTCTCTTTAGTTATTCTGATCAACACCAAACTGACACACAATATTTTTAGCGCAACGCAATCTGACTTTCAATAATCCCCACAAAAGAGTGGCCCTGACTAACAATAACCTATATCTTTCATGAATCACTTACTTCACAAAAATCTTCGTTACTCGAAATACTGCAATACAGCGAGCGCCAATACTGCCAGCTAAATAAAAGATTCTAACTACTGAAGGCACTAACTACTGATAGGCATAGTTAGCAAATGAAAGATTTTGATAGAGAACAAACTATGTATTTAACTTAATAATGTTCAAAAGTCATATATATCAATTCATGACCTCCAGCATCACAAATGTACTCTTTCTGATGGACACACGTCCATATCGTCCGCTCTCAAAACTCTGCCATCTCTCTTCCCACATCCACCACTGCTGGCGGCTCACTTCCAACTGTGCAACGCTACGCGCTGTTCACATCCAACTGCCCAACAATACAATAGCGAATATTCCAACAATGCCAACCAGCCACAGACTGCACACAGCACAGTCAGTGATTTTCATACAGAGCGCTACGTGGCGTTACAAACCTAAAAACCCAAACAGCCTACTTACAAACGTTTAAAACGTTGCGTTCCGTTGACACCCGCACATCGGCGTCACCGTTTGCGATGGTGACGAGAGCACAGCGACTGAACTAACGAGGAGTAGGGCCGCGTGCTCTTCTCGTTCCAGAGCAGATTTAGTCTAACTGGTGATTCTGGACGTCCTTCCATTTAGTGAGAGGTGGTAACACGTAATCCGCCCAGGAATATTGTGGAATCTGGTCTTTGTGGTGGCCCAGTCTTTATTGTGTGGGGAGACGTAACGTTGCATGGGGGCACTGACATCCAGATCGTTAATTCCAGTACACTCATCGGTCAACGTTACTGTGACACTGCTCCCCTTCTCCGTGGGGTCTTTTCAGCGGTACATTCGGCGCCGAATTCACTTCTATGAAAGCAATGATCGACCGCGACCGCGACTTCGAACAGCACAGGTGGAGGAGTTCATGGAACGAGAGAATATTCGGCGAATGGTCTGGCCTTCTTGATCCCCGGCGTAAATCCCACCGAACACGTGCGGGATGCGTTGCGGAGACATTTTGCAGCACGTCCATGTGCACCATCGGCCACTCAGCAGTTGTAAACCGAGCTGGTGCAGAAGTGGAACGCCCTACCACAAGGACTCCTTACCAAACTTGTGGCCGGCAAGGGAGCGCACTGCAGAGCATGCAGTACCATCAGTGGTGATCAGACACCATATTTTAAGAATCGAGTTTTTGTGTGTCCATGGTCGGCTGTGGTGGCCGAGCGTTTCTAGGCGCTACAGTCTGGAACCGCGCGACCGCTACGGTCGCAGGTTCGAACCCTGTCTCGGACATGGATCTGTGTGCTGTCCTTAGGTTAGTTAGGTTTAAGTAGTTCTGAGTTCTAGGGGACTCATGACCTCAGAAGTTAAGTACCATGGTGCTCAGAGCCATATGAACCTTTCTTTTTTTTTTTTGTCCATCCTTTTGACTGGAGGTCTTGGGGACCACTGCCGTTCACTATTGTAAGACAATGAAAAGCCTACAACCGCCTTTATGATCTTATTTATTGTGTAGCTACCGCTGCTGAAGAGATTATCGCAGTCACAGGTCCTTCGGCGTCAATTAAGGCCTGAAGATGGCGCACTGAAGGGCCGAAACTGGTACCAACACAATAAATAAGATCATAAGTACGGCTGTAGGCGTCTCATTTCCTTACAATATTTAGAATCAAGTCGCTCCTTTTATAATGTCCAGGGGCCCATCAAAATCGCCATTGACTTCAGTGTCAATGTTGTCTTTGAATAAAAATATCACTCCTGCTCGTCTCATTGACAATGAGGCCGGGGAACAGCCACTTACCATCCGCTGGCAGCTCCTCCTGGTGCGCCAGGTGTGTAAGTTTCTTGCAGCTCCAACCACACCCGCCCACGTCACTGTTGCTCATCCGCCTCTGGACTGCCTTTTTTCCCACCGTCTGTAATACACTCCTGGAAATTGAAATAAGAACACCGTGAATTCATTGTCCCAGGAAGAGGAAACTTTATTGACACATTCCTGGGGTCAGATAAATCACATGATCACACTGACAGAACCACAGGCACATAGACACAGGCAACAGAGCATGCACAATGTCGGCACTAGTACAGTGTATATCCACCTTTCGCAGCAATGCAGGCTGCTATTCTCCCATGGAGACGATCGTAGAGGTGCTGGATGTAGTCCTGTGGAACGGCTTGCCATGCCATTTCCACCTGGCGCCTCAGTTGGACCAGCGTTCGTGCTGGACGTGCAGACCGCGTGAGACGACGCTTCATCCAGTCCCAAACATGCTCAATGGGGGACAGATCCGGAGATCTTGCTGGCCAGGGTAGTTGACTTATACCTTCTAGAGCACGTTGGGTGGCACGGGATACATGCGGACGTGCATTGTCCTGTTGGAATAGCAAGTTCCCTTGCCGGTCTAGGAATGGTAGAACGATGGGTTCGATGACGGTTTGGATGTACCGTGCACTATTCAGTGTCCCCTCGACGATCACCAGTGGTGTACGGCCAGTGTAGGAGATCGCTCCCCACACCATGATGCCGGGTGTTGGCCCTGTGTGCCTCGGTCGTATGCAATCCTGATCGTGGCGCTCACCTGCACGGCGCCAAACACGCATACAACCATCATTGGCACCAACGCAGAAGCGACTCTCATCGCTGAAGACGACACGTCTCCATTCGTCCCTCCATTCACGCCTGTCGCGACACCACTGGAGGCGGGCTGCACGATGTTGGGGCGTGAGCGGAAGACGGCCTAACGGTGTGCGGGACCGTAGCCCAGCTTCATGGAGACGGTTGCGAATGGTCCTCGCCGATACCCCAGGAGCAACAGTGTCCCTAATTTGCTGGGAAGTGGCGGTGCGGTCCCCTACGGCACTGCGTAGGATCCTACGGTCTTGGCGTGCATCCGTGCGTCGCTGCGGTCCGGTCCCAGGTCGACGGGCACGTACACCTTCCGCCGGCCACTGGCGACAACATCGATGTACTGTGGAGACCTCACGCCCCACGTGTTGAGCAATTCGGCGGTACGTCCACCCGGCCTCCCGCATGCCCACTATACGCCCTCGCTCAAAGTCCGTCAACTGCACATACGGTTCACGTCCACGCTGTCGCGGCATGCTACCAGTGTTAAAGACTGCGATGGAGCTCCTTATGCCACGGCAAAGTGGCTGACACTGACGGCGGCGGTGCGCAAATGCTGCGCAGCTAGCGCCATTCGACGGCCAACACCGCGGTTCCTGGTGTGTCCGCTGTGCCGTGCGTGTGATCATTGCTTGTACAGCCCTCTCGCAGTGTCCGGTGCAAGTATGGTGGGTCTGACACACCGGTGTCAATGTGTTCTTTTTTCCATTTCCAGGAGTGTATTATTGCATTTCAGATACTTCGCATTTGAGATGCTTGTCATAAAAGAAAAGGACGGCCAACGAGCTGTAGTTCGTAAAAATGCTAAGCATCACAGCGCGAGAGTAAAGAGACGAAATATTTTTTTTTTTAATGTGCGCCTATTCCAAGACGCGAGTCCAGCGTTTAAATACTCTAAATAAACACTATGACCCGCTGGCCGCAGATATTTAAAATCATTGCCGCAGCGCTTGATAGCAAGAAGCTGCGAAACAGAAGAAAGAACAATCTATCTTTAGTTAAGAAACATTCTAGAGACTTCATTATCCCTTGTACTTTTGGTCGCCGACATGTTAAGACGTACTACATAGCATTGCTACAAGTTGTATTTTTATTTTGTGTAAAAACTATGTGAAACGACGATCAAACATTTCGGTAACTCGGGTGAGGATACAATGTACTTACGCACACGCAAGGACATTTAATTTTAAGAAGGAACGGACTGACAAAGCAGCGATTATTGGACTGCGCCATGTACAAAAGAAATATCAGATTTAAGTCATGCGTTTGTTGTGTATTTGTGAATGTCTAGACGTTTAATGCCAATTTGTTCAAAGTATATTAATATTTTACGATGCAGTAATTTTCTTATTCTTTCCTTTCACTACCCAAAAATGATGTTCAAATTGTATATGAGCTTTGTTTCAGGTTCTCTCTTTATCGCGGTGTCTCGATTGTATTTGGGAGACCACTAATGTGTTCAACTTCCGAGCTGTTAATCTTTCTCTTGCGAAATTCCACTAATTTGCTTTCATTTCCATTTTTATATTCAAATAGGTCCCTTAGGTATTTGCATCGAAGATTCTGATTGCGTGAAGGCAATCCGGGTCAAAAGGTCAATTAAGAAAACCCACTTCGCGTAATCAATCCGTACGTCTCCTGAACACAATCGAGAACCGACGCATCAGTGATCAATTGATAATCTCTCTCTGTTGTAAGTCGTACTAAAAAACGGCCACACAGGATAACCGTAAGTACGCAATCCACCGTTAGGTTGCATTTTGTCAATAAATATTACCAGCGAACAGTTACAGCATCACTATTATTATTTACCAGTATTTCTTATACAGCATAAGCAAGTTCCTAACGCCAGACATCCCCGAGCCACGATGCCTTTTGGGATCCGTGTGCAACGTGTGCTGGAGTCCGTCGGTGTGGAACCCATACCGCCCCAAATCCGCCCTGCCACCCTGGTTACTGGAGAGGCCCAGAGTGGTTTTAGATATGGTGCGGTACAAGAGAGATTGCACTCCTGCTTCCGTTTTTAATACATTTTCTGCTATTTTATCTGAGCACCAAGACTATGTAGCTGTTTTTACGGATCGCTCGAAACAAGGGGATTCCGTTGGTTGCTCTGCTGTTTTTCCCGATCGTGACCTCAAGGTCCGACTGCCTCGAGCGTTTACCGTCTTTGATGCAGAATTGTCTGCGATCTTGCGGGCAGTGGAGTAGATGAGACGCTCTTCCCGTCCTAAATTTCCTGTCTGTTCCGATTCCCTGAGTGCCCTTCACTCATTGCAACGTTTGTATCCAGCAGATAAGATAGTTCACACCATCCAGGATGCCCGCTACAACGACTAGGGAAAGAGGTGGCTTTCTGCTGGGTTCCAGGGCAAGTCAGCATTGCTGGGATCGGAAGGGCACATCTTGCAGCGAGGGTGGCGTGTCTCGATACGCACTCACCTCGCCGTTGAGCTCACGAGTCATGCGTCGGTGGCAGGATGAGTGGCTAGAAATGACTAACAATAAGCTCTGTTCATTCTAGCCGAGAGCGCGTGTGTGGTGGTACTTTCTTCCAGCCACGTAGACGGGACGAGGTTCTCCTCAGTCGGCTTCGGATAGCCCACAGTTCTATGACGCATGGCTTCCTGCTCCGGCGACAGTACCCTCCAATGTGCGGTACTTGTGGAGTCCAGGTCACTGGGCGCCACGTTTTATTGGACTATTTTTCATTTTATGACCAGCGGGCCGCGGCTAACTTGCCGGCCGATCGGCCATCTCTTTTAAGAAATACTCAAATGAATGTGATTAAAGTCTTAAAGTCCTGTGACTTGTCCAATGTTTTTACCAAGATTTTAGGGAGAGGGTCTTAATTTGTTCACAGGGTGACTGGCGTCCCCATATTTTACGTAAGTGGCCAGCCAGTACCACTTTCCTGTGACGTTCTTGACGCTCCTTTCTCGTTTTCCTTACATTTTATTGTCTTATACGGCATTTTTCATCTTTTCTCGCTTTCTTTGGGTGTATGATTCCATTTTATTAAATTTGTCCACATTCGTATCTTTTAATGTATGTCAGGGCGCTGATGACCATGAAATGTAGCGCCCGTAAGACCCAACACACACACACATACACACACACACACACACACACACACGCACACACACACACGCTCGCACAGGAATCATGTCCCTCCTTTTCTAATGTCCAGGGGACCATCAAAATCACCGTTGACTTCAGTGTCAGTATCGTCTTTGAACAAAAACGTCACTCCTGCTCGTCTCACTGCGTATTTCTTTCACTTACCTCCTGTACCATACTGTAACAGTTCTTTCTGTATGTGGTCCAAGTTTGGTTGAGCTAAGTTACTTAACAGTGACACAACAGGCGAAAGTTGCTTTCGTCCTAAAGTTCTGCTAACCACTGTATAATATTATCTCTCATTTCGTGACTATCACATTTTAATTCTTTTTTCGTTTATTTCTATCGTCTTTGAGGTCAGTCCACCGTGTTCGAACAATGTATGACCATCAAAACGTTTCCCTGTAGTCCAAATATGTCTGCTTGACGGGTTATGCTTTTTAAGTCATTTTATTTTTATTTGATTTTAATTTTTTCAACCTAACTACTTTTACTAAGTTACATCTGGTATTTGTTTCACGCACTTGCATATGTGCATTAGTGGAGAATGCTAGATGAATGGGTATTTTAATCGTACAAACGACAGACAGTGTGACACACTGTATCATTCAGAAAATTTGTTTTTATGCGGGCACTAATGTAAAGTAAAAAATCTCCTCCATTTGCAAGGGCGGGAAAAGTGGTGTCGTTCTGGTGAAAACTGACCACCTGACAGTCAGCACCTGGCAGTGAGAACAGATGCTTGTGGTCTGAATAATACGTCCAGCATTGCCACCTGCCTATAATTTGCGGTAACGCTGTTGAGAAGACGTGTCATGCATCAGAGGGAGCCTATCTGCTGGAAGTGCCTGATAACAAGCTGAGGACTGCCAGATCAGTAAAACTAGCCTTCCCTTTCTCTTTCCTGTCAGTTGGACGAGGTGAACTACCTCTCACCAGATATGGAATACCGTGCTCCCTGTTGACATAAGGATTCCTACTCTGTCTAGAGACCTTCCGTGAGACGGAACTTGGAGCACACCACTCTCGTTATGACACGGTTTAGTTCATTGCTTTTCATCTGCTAAAAAGATGCCTAAGATAACGATTTGCCCTCTGTTTATATACGATGGTGGGATGAATAGATTCAAAATTTTGTGCAAAGTTTGGGCTTCTCTCTCAGCTGTTAAGGCATAGGTACGACGTGCATCGCAGGGACCTACCCTTTTCCATTCTCCGTGTCAGTAGTTAGCTAAACCAATCAGGTTTTGTGCTGCATGAAGTTCAGAGCTCAAATATCAGTTGCCCCAAAGCAATTCGATGCAGCTCTCTAAGGTTGTCTAGGAAATCGACTTTCGACTTGTCCAACTTTCTATAACTAACTAAAATAACACAGTTTTTTTTTTTTTCTATGGGCCGCGAGGTTCTGTGGTCGAGTGCTTGTCTACGTGCAGCCAGCCTTCGATCGATTCCTGGCCCTCTCAAATCTTCAGACAGAGGTGCATATCGTATAAGAGCAAAATATAAACTGAAGGAAAACAATAGCGTTCGAGGTTTGAGTCTCGTTTCAATTCTTATGTTTTCGTTTCTTTTTCATTCAGTCTGAATCTCTACGTCATTTGAATATAAAATTCGTCAAATATTTGTTGATTAACACATATCTAACAATTTTTATGAAAACTGCATCTGATTTGATGGGAAACACGATACGAATACAGAGTTTTTACGGTGTGCTGTGAAAATTGTTGTTGTCCGTGTTTTTTACGACGGTTATCATCACTTTAGCTCGTGTGTGACCATATCTTTGTTATGGAACACTGGACACAATTCAAATAAAATGTATTTTATTTAACAGTTTTGACCGAAATATTTAATTTCTGAAGTTTTATTAATTTAAAGAATCTTTATTAACAATATTTAATAAAAGCTATCGGTGGCTAAGAATTTATACATGAACGTGCCACTAGAATTTTGTCCTCGATAGACTTTTGCCTGCGGTACGTCATTTTAAGTAATAAAATTAGTATTTTCATAAGAAATTACAATTATATATGTGTTAATTAGCATAAATTTGATGAATTTTGTATTTAAATGATATAGGTACTCCAGCCGAACTAAAAGAAAACAAAAAATCTAATGACGAAAAAGAGACTCGAATTAGCGATTACCAGTCTCGAACGCTACCGTTTTTTCCATTTTTTGTATATTTTACATTTCAAGGAAAGGCACATTAAACGAGCGCCTTTATTTAAGAATGTACGTCGTCCAGGAAACGAACCGGTGGTGCTCGTGTGGCAGGCAAACACACTACCACAGAACCATGCGGTGCATCGAAAATTTGTTCTAATTTTAGTGAATTAAACATGCTCGAAAAACTTCAAACAACATCGAACTCCTTCGGTGGACTGATTTTCGAACTCTGAAGATCAAGTGCCATAATAACAAAGAATTACTAAACTCGAGTTTCCATGTGGACACTTGTAAGTACTTAATCTGAAGATCAGGTTTAAGTATTCTTTACTGTCCAGCATCAAAAACAATTTTATGTCATGATCATATTTTATCATGTTTCACAGGACTACTCCTTCCTTTTTTTGTAGCAGTTAGCCAGCCGCATTTATCTTAATTATAATGTTAAGCGTTCTTATCCTATTTTCTGACTCATCAATAGATTTGAATTTTTTCATTATTTTGTTTTTATCCTTTAATTTGTCACTGTAGGTACATATTAGGTAAGAACTTATGTTTAGTTGTTTCTGTACGCTTCTTAATGAATGGGTAATACAGTTTGTAAATTACGAAGGAACTTCTTTATTTTGTAGCTTAATATTACAAAAATGTAGTTCAATGACCCACTTCTCGTTATGAGATGTAGGTCCATAAGCGTACAGTAAATAGTAAATAATGTGATAGTTGTTATAGTATAGTTGTTTAATGATGGAAAGGGCCAGCAGCAACTTTGAAGTAGCATGAATTACATTTTTGCAATAGTATTACTTTGAAAGCGGCATTAATTAGATCACACAAAAGTGATAACATGACGTATGTGGTTATATAATATGGTTTAGCTAGAGTAATATATGTTCTAATTAAGAAAAGGTAAATAAATTTATTATGTATAAATAACCATCGCAATAAAACGCAATGCAGGATTCCCGAAGGAGAATTTTGTCAAATATCAACCTCCCGTGAATACTAGCCAACATGTTTTTGACGTAAATATAATGAAAGCAATTAAGGCAGTGAATAGCCGTAGGATAAAATTCGTAAACTTCCATGCTTTTCTAGAGACCAGAAATTTCATTTTCTTGTACTGTACGGATAAAGAGCTTTTAAAATAACATTAACTACGATATTACACAAAATATGGGGCAACGGCGTAGTCAGTAAGGTATGAGAACCTGTTTAAACGATTTTCTCTTCGCGAAGGAGAAACAAGGAACTTAATACTGGAAAATGGAGTTCACGTAATGTTCATTTACCTTAAATTTGCTGCGCCTGTTCTAACACTACCACCACTTGCAAAGTAGGTTAGAAATCAGATTAATAATGTTGCTCACGCAGCATATGTTCGCTTTATCGGGCAACAACTAAGTTATTGACTGTGGATGGTATCGTCAGAATAGAAATAATGAAGTCACTGTAAAAAATTCATTAATTTTTGTACTTATGTTGAATGGATTCCCACGTACATGTCGTCGAAGTTGTTATGGCTCATCTTCTTGATTCTAGGGCGATTCCACTGCTAGAAGGTCCAGATCTGTATTTTAGCAATATTTGAAGACCTAGCAAATGCGTTTTTCAAGGAAATTCTTAATGATCAAACAATCGCAGATCAGAACAATGGTATGGTAGAAACAATTTTTGACTTGGTGTTCACGATCCACATTTTTATTAAACTTCTTGTAAATTCACATATACTTGTTCTTAATTGTCACATCATCAAGAAAACAGTTTTGTATCAATCTTCATATATTTAATTTCCGCTTTAACCAAACACAAGACTTTACTGTTCTTTTACAAAGAGAAATAACAACTTAACTTCTGCAAAGTGAAACAAAGACTGCTCTGTGCACATTCGCGCCAAAACGGTTACAAGTAAGCCAAAGATTATGACAGTCTCACAGAAATGAATACACACAAGAACCAAATCACTGTAATATATCGATACATGGGAGTGCCTATATATTAATAAAACCAAATGTGAATATTGTCACAAAAATACGTCTGTTACTTCGCAGAAAAGTAGTACGATATTACTGGTATCGAGAACTGGGGTTGGATTGCCGTAATGGTAACGTAAATAAAGAACCATTACACTGTGTAATAGGTGTAATATTTTGTTAAAGACAAGATATTTCTTTGTAAGTCGCATTTGATTATTAGAAACCAACAACGCTGTTTCATTTCTTGATAAATACGTTAAGTATTTTAGCTATTAGAATTTTTTTCCTTAACTAAGAAGCACATTTGAATCTTTCCCTCTGCAGGGGATAGTCCACTGATTTGTTACTATGGGGCAGATTACAATAGTGCACTGGGTAGAGACACGAGCACGGATCTGATTGTTTCGCGGGTAAAATTACTTATTGAGCAGTTCTGGCACAAATCAGAACACACCTTCACAAGAACTGGCGGTAGTGAAGATGTGAGGACTGGTCGCGAGTCAACTGGATTGCTCATTGGGTAAAGCATTGCCCGCAAAAGGTGCGGTTCCGTGTTCATATCTCTGTTGCACAGTTTTAATTTTCCAAAGCAGAAATTATTTAATTGACGTGTGAGTTAACATCTATATCCCCAAGTGTACTTCTGAAACGACAGTATACATTATGATGTAGAGAGCGCACGATTATCTATTCTGTTCCAGTTCTGTTCACGTATTGTACGCAGTAAGAAAGGTTGGTAGTGTTTCGCTGTAAAAATTTGATTTTTTTTTCTGTTTGCTGTAGAACACAAAAATCATAAGTGAATAATCGATATATTAAAAGTGTGTCACCACTATTGCGCTATAGCAACTGGTACAAAACCGTGTGCATGCATCCCACACAATCTGTGTTATCCAACTCAAAGTACAACGAAATACAACAAAATAATAACAGCAGCCGAAGTCACTGGGCGTCGACATATGGACACTCTCTCCTACCATATATATTCCCCTAGAGCCACTCCATCAGCAGAGCCATGTACAAATTTAGAGATTTAGTATTTATGCGTTAATTTATATTAGTTAAGACACCTCATGATTTAATAACATATAGGTCTGTGTGTATTCACACCTGAAGATGGGAAGAACATGCTCGAAACGCGTAGTGTAATGTTGAATTAAACACTAAATAATATAAATCTGACTTGTACGAGTTTAACACAAATAGTTATTCAACATACAGTGTGGTCTTCGTGTAACCACTATGATCACAATTAATTAATTATATATGCCCACGTACTAGGCACAGAAGCTGTTGCATCATAGATCAATACCACCACCACCAGCGTCTCACATTTGGCAACAGGAACGCACGTTTCCGACAGACAACGATAGCGGTCGCGTGAGGACCCTGCAGATCCAACGACACGCACCAGCTGAGCCATGCCTTCAGCGACTGCGACTTCGAGCTCCCTCTGCCGTCGCGATATAGGATAACCGGCGTCAGCTACACGGCCCTGTCTCAGTCGCAGTCTTCGACAGGCTTTCTTCGTCTTAGTCAGACTGCACTTATGCATTGGTAGTGGGGGCCTCACAGTGCATGGTGGTCTTTAGTTTGCTACTTTTGATAACTGAACTTTAATGGTTTTTCTCCTTTTGTGTCCCGGCGGGGTCAGGGATTTTCTCTGCCTCGTGATGACTGGGTGTTGTGTGATGTCCTTAGGTTAGTTAGGTTTAAGTAGTTCTAAGTACTAGGGGACTGATGACCATATATGTTAAGTCCCATAGTCCTCACAGCCATCTTCTTTTGTGATGTTTCTTCGAAGTGTTTGGAGAAAGCTACAAGTTAAGTAAAACTTCTATTTACTGTATTTCTGCTCCCGTCCTGTTTCCCTACGATGACAAACTGTTGGCTGGCCGATTTGGCCGAGCGGCTCTAGGTTCTTCATTCAGGAACCGCGCTGCTGCTACGGTCGCAGGTTCGAGTCCTACCTCGGGCATGGATGTGTGTGGTGTTCTTAGGTTAAGAAACTTCCTGGCAGATTAAAATTGTGTGCCCGACCGAGACTCGAACTCGGGACCTTTGCCTTTCGCGGGCAAGTGCTCTACCACTCTGTAGCTCATTTCCCTTTACCGCTGTGTAAAAAGTAGATGTAGATGTAGATCTGAGCTACCGAAGCACGACTCACGCCCAGTACTCACAGCTGTACTTCTGCCAGTACCTCGTCTCCTACCTTCCAAACTTTGCAGAAGCTCTCCTGCGAGCACTTGCCCGCGAAAGGCAAAGGTTCCGAGTTCGAGTCTCGGTCGGGCACACAGTTTTAATCTGCCAGGAAGTTTCATATCAGCGCACACTCCGCTGCAGAGTGAAAATCTCATTCTGGGTTCTTAGGTTAGTTAGGTTTAAGTAGTTCTAAGTCTAGGGGACTGATGACTTCAGATGTTATGTCCCATAGTGCTCAGAGCCATTTGAGCCATTTTTTGACATCTGTTGCACCACTCTGTAGCTCATCTCCCCTTACCGCTGTGTAAAAAGTAGTACGCAACAAACTTTGTGACGAGATGTTTTCGTTTTCGCGTGTGGCAGACTTCAAGTCTAGTTAACGTCTTACTTTAGTGTCATCTGATCGGATGCTTTTTTCTGTTGTGGGCTTTTATTCTGTGTCCGGTATGTTTGCTATGCTTGTGCTTTTTATTTTCTGGGTTCTGAGGTTGCTGCTTTTGCACCCCTTTTCTTGCGTATTATTTTGAATTGCTTATCGCGTCTTTGTGTACTGCTCAGTTCAAAGTGACTACCACGCCACCATCGCCTCCTGCGCCGCCTGCAGGTCTTGTATCTCAGTTTATTCAGTTTCAGAGTCAACAAATGGCGAAGCTGCCTGAAGTGATGAATCGGTTCACGACGGCGCAGATGGCTTCGAAAACGACGCTGAAACCAACGGCGGTGCCACTGCCCACACGGCTTGAGTGTGTGCTTCCATTTCGTGAACGTGATGTGATGAAGGAAGACCAATGAATACTTCGCACAGTTCAGTGCGCACATCCCAGCGTATCAGATACAAGGTACTGACAAACATTCTTATTTATTGGCCACGGCAGTACTGACAGTCTGCGGATTGTGTACCATACTCTTTCCCACTTCGCATCCAGAACATGTAAAATATGGGAAATTATTACAGGCGTTTACAAAATACGGGGTGTTCAAAAAGTCTCTCTGCAGTGCCGTATGATTGTTCGCCGCGAGTGCTGTATGCCGCAGTGAATATACCGAAATGAAACTCAGTGAAGTAGGAGTTATTAATTTATTGAACATTTATTTTTACTTACAAATTTTCACATTAAATGCTGAAAGTGTCCCCCCTGTTGTTGAATACACACTTCAATTCGTCTAATCATATTTCCAGACACAAGCTATAACATTTCTTCTGTAATAGAAGCAGTGAAAGTGGATACTGCAGTTTTCAATTCATCGATGGATTTTGGATGGTTTTTATAGACACTTGCTTTCACTGCACCTCTGAAGAAAAAGTCGTGTGGTGTTAGGTCAGCAGATCGTGGAGGCCAAAGTTCCTGTGAAATCATGCGATCACCAAAAGCATCAGCAAGCAGTGACATTGAAGCGCGAGCTGTATGCACGGTTGCACAATCTTGTTGAAAATTGCCGTTCAGTATTTCACTTAACAGAAGTTCTCCTATGAATGGGTACAGAATATCACTGCAGTATCGTTGGGCGTTTATTGTTTCGTTTAAAAATATGGGTCCGATATTCCGTCGTGTAGAAATTGCAGTCCAAACTGCTTTTTCCGCAGAATGAAGTGTTTCCTCATGAATACACAATGGATTCGCAGAACTCCACATATGAGAATTTTGCGAGTTAATGTACGCGGATAAATAAAACCACGCCTCATCAGTGAAAAACGTTTGATTAAGAATATCCCTTCTATTTTGTTGAACGAAATTTTTGAACCATTGACACTAATGCAGTCTCTGGCCATGATCAGTATTTTTCAGTTCTTGCACGACTGTCTCTTTGTATGGGAAGAGTTCTAATTCTTTCGTTACAGCTGCGTGGGCCCTTCCGGCACTAACATCGATTTCCTGGGCGAGTTTTCTCACTGACTTGTTCGGACTCATGGACATTTTATCGGAAATATCGAGTAGTTTATCCTCAGGCAAAACGCTAGTACGATCACTTCTCGGAGCATCTGTCACTGAACCCGTACTTCGAAATTTGTTAATCAAATCTCGCACAGTATCGCGTGAAGTGGCCGAGCGGTTCTAGGCGTTACAGTCTGGAACCGCGCAACCGCTACGGTCGCAGGTTCGAATCCTGCCTCAAGCATGGATGTTGTGATGTCCTTAGGTTAGTTAGGTTTAAGTAGTTCTAAATTCTAGGGGACTGATGACCTCAGAAGTTAAGTCCCATAGTGCTCAGAGCCATTTGAACCATTTGAACAGTATCGCGATGTGGGAGTGTTGTCTCCGGGAAAACTGAATTAAATGTTTGCCGAACTGAAACTGTGAATTTACCGCCAGCTTTGAACACTTGTTCGACTAAAAACACACGTTCTTCAATGGTTAGCATTTAAACAGTTACAAAAACGAACAAAGGAGCTAAATTTAAACGTTCACGTCAACACGTAACGACACACGCCAACGATACTACTGGCGCTGCCTGAGATAAACGAAACCTAGGTATGCTGGGAGAGCCCACTCGAAGGGAAGTAACCCAGGCAGGCGAACAATCATACGGCACGCGCGGCTAACAATCATACGGCATTGCGGAGAGACGTTTTGAACAGCCTGTATTATGAGGATAGGATAAAAGTGGCGGTTGGCTATTACAAAATTCTTTAGGTTGGGTAACCACTAAGGACAGACGTAACGCGAGTGGGTGACAGGTTTGCATTGTAGATTCAGAAGTGAGTGTGGCAAATACTACAGTGGTGCTGCTGTTCGTAATGCCATCACGCTCAATGTAGCTCATTCTCGAATTCGGGGACAGATTATTGCATACCCAGATCATTTCTTGCAACAGCTTCTGCAGAATCTTGACTATCACTATTTCTGCGAAAGCGCGGCAGACAGTTTTGAGGTGGTACCTGTTTGTTCTGGATATAGGGAAGGCAAACAGACCTCACAGCCGGCTCGCACACAGCGGCCCAGGCTGCTACAAGGTGTGACGTCATGCCCTTGCTGCAATGTGACGCCGAGCGGTTCTAGGAGCTACAGTCTGGAGCTGCGCGACCGCTACGGTCACAGGTTCGAATCCTGCCTCGGGCATGGATGTGTGTGATGTCCTTAGGTTAGTTAGGTTCAAGTAGCTCTAAGTTCTAGTGGACTGATGGCCTCAGAAGTTAAGTCCCATAGTGCTCAGAGCCATTTGAACCATTTTTGCAATGTGGCACATGATCGCCGTTCTTGCCCTTCGCATGGAGCGACTTGTTATTTGCTGCAAACGCGGACATGGAGAGTCTGTATGCCTACAGAAACGCAAGGCACACCCTTCTGCAACTCTATGCAAATCCAAGTCACGCACAGTGTACAGTGTGTTTTCGAAGGCCCCAGCGCCGTTAGTGCAAAAGAACTGTGTAATGGCCGTTCAGGAAAAGCTGCCAACTCATCTCCAGTGATACATATGGAAGACAAACTCTTTCTCTCTTACCAGTGCTGAATCATGAGTCCGCTGGCAACTTGACACCGGAGCTGCAGTGACTTTGCTCAACCATAGCACTTACGAATTGCTTAACAAACTTAAGTTGTGCACATCGCACAATACGCTGACGGCGTATAATGGACAAGACATTCTGTCTTCGGCACTTGTAGAATTCCTGCAACCTTCCGAAATCTAAGACAATGACGTTTACTGTGCTTTCCTCCCGAGACACTGCTTATATTTGTGGTCTAGACACTTTCAATTTATTTCGATTAAGCATTCAAGGCAATTTACTTTCTGTTACTTCCTTTGATCTTTGGGACAGTGTTGCTATGTTGTGTACGGAGTTTCATGATTTGTTTTCTGAGGTTTTAGGCAAAGCCATTAAGTTTGTTGCCCACGTCACACCGCGGAACAAGCAGCGGCATGTTTTTTTTCTCTTTTTCTTTTGCGAATTCGTCCTGTTCCTCATGCTCTTCGAGAACAGTGGACTCCGGAACTTACTTCTGTCGTAACACCCATTACAGTCAGTCAGTGGCCGTCCCCTCTTGTTTTTCTAAAGAAACCACCCTGCAGACTTCGGTTGTGCGCTGGTTCTAACAGAACTGTGAGTCCTCAAACGGTCATTGAAATTATCCCGTGACGCGCCCGAAAGAACTGGACCAGTTGGTTTCCAGGGATTACTTTTCTAAAACTGACCTGTGTGACGCTTGCTTGAAAATGCCTCTGGATGAGGACTCGCAACAGGTCTCTGTCATTAACGCTCATCTGGGTCTCCAGATTGTTGAGACCGCCATTTGGACGTGCTTCCGTACCCGCCATATTTCTGTTTTTTCTGCTTTCTTTTGTTTATATGACATTGTCGTCTCAGGCTGCACTCCAGAAAACACATTAAAAATCTTTGTACTCCGTTTCAAGTGTTGTCCGCTCCTGATATCAGGTGCAACCGGGACGAATTTCTGACATTTCGGACAGAACTTGAGTACTTAGCCCATGTCATTAATTGTGTACTCTGTCATGGGCAAGGGGTAAGTTCCCTTTTACTCTTGTTCGGCATACGAGTGCATGTTGTTGTTGTTGTTGTTGTGGTCTTCAGTCCTGAGACTGGTTTGATGCAACTCTCCATGCTACTCTATCCGGTGCAAGCTTCTTCATCTTCCAGTACCTACTGCAACCTACATCCCTCTCAATCTGCTTAGTGTATTCATCTCTTGGTCTCCCTCTACGATTTTTACCCTCCACGCTGCCCTCCAATACTAAACTGGTGATCCCTTGATGCCTCAGAACATGTCCTACCAACCGATCCCGTCTTCTGGTCAAGTTGTGCCACAAACTTCTCTTCTCCCCAATCCTTTTCAATACTTCCTCATTAGTTATATGATCTACCCATCTAATCTTCAGCATTCTTCTGTAGCACCACATTTCGAAAGCTTCTATTCTCTTCTTGTCCAAACTATTTATCGTCCATGTTTCACTTCCATACGTGGCTACACTCCATACAAATACTTTCAGAAACGACTACTTGACACTTAAATCTATACTCGATGTTAACAAAGTTCTCTTCTTCAGAAACGCTTTCCTTGCCATTGCCAGTCTACATTTTATATCCTCTCTACTTCGACCATCATCAGTTATTTTGCTCCCCAAATAGCAAAACTCCTTTACTACTTTAAGTGTCTCATTTCCTAATCTAATTCCCTCAGCATCACCCGACTTAATTCGACTACATTCCATTATCCTCGTTTTGCTGTTGTTGATGTTCATCTTATATCCTCCTTTCAAGACACTGTCCATTCCATTCAACTGCTCTTCCAAGTCCTTTGCTGTCTCTGACAGAATTACAATGTCATCGGCGAACCTCAAAGATTTTATTTCTTCTCCATGGATTTTAATACCTACTCCGAATTTTTCTTTTGTTTCCTTTACTGCTTGCTCAATATACAGATTGAACAACATCGGGGAGAGGCTACAACCCTGTCTTACTCCCTTCCCAACCACTGCTTCCCTTTCATGTCCCTCGACTCTTATAACTGCCATCTGGTTTCTGTACAAATTGTAAATAGCCTTTCGCTCCCTGTACGAGGTGCGGCTAGAAAAAAACCGGACTGATGCTGGAAAAAACATTTATTTACAATTATTTACAATTTCATGTTATCTCCTTCAATGTACTCTCCTCCTCGGTCTCTACACCGCTCCATACGAATTTTCCACTGTTCATAGCAATGCTGAAGATCATTTTCGGGAAGTCCATACATTACTTCCGTCGCTTTTTCTTTTACTGCTTAAACAGTCTCAAATCTAGTTCCTTTCAAAGCTGACTTGACTTTAGGGAAAAGAAAAAAGTCACAGGGGGCCAAATCAGGTGAGTAGGGTGGATGATCTAAGATGTTGTGTTTTGCCAAAAACGTCTTCACTGACAACGCACTGTGAGCTGGGGCATTGTCTTGGTGAAGGATCCATGACTTTTTTCTCTACAAATCGTTCCGTTTTCTCCGTACTCGCTCACGTAGGGTAGTCAGGACGCTAATGTAGAAATGCTGATTCACTGTTTGTCCCTCTGGTACCCAATCAATGTGCACAATCCCTTTGATGTCAAAAAAAACAATCATCATTGCCTTTAATTTCGATTCTGACATTCGTGCTTTTTTTTGTCGTGGAGAACCAGGAGTTTTCCAATGCATCGATTGGCGTTTATTTTCGGGATCGTAAGTAAAAAACCACGATTCATCGCAAGTAATAACATTTTGTGAGAAGGTGGGATCACTTTCAATGTTTTCCAGGATGTCAGAACAAATCATTCTTCAGCGTTCCTTCCGTTCAGTTGTGAGACACTTTGGAACCATTTTTGAACACACTTTGTTCATGTTGAAACTTTCATGAAGAATCTGCCTAACACTTTCCTTGCCAACTCCTGTTAACTCAGACACTGCTCTCATTGTTAAACGGCGATCTTGTCGAACAAGTTTACCGATTTTTTCAATGTTTGCATCAGTTTTTGCTGACAATGGTCTGCCAGTGCGAGTGTCATCACTGGTGTCTTCGCGGCCATCTTTAAATCGTTTAAACCACTCAAACACTTCGCGATAAACAATCATCGCCGTACACTTGTTGTAACATTACAAACGTTTCACTTGCAGATTTTCCTAGTTTGAAACAAAATTTGATGTTAACACGCTGTTCTTTCTGTATACTCAACATTTTCCGACGCACAGACAAAACGTCAACTACTTAAAACAGACGCCACGGGCAGACTGAGTGCAGGAGGCAGATGAAACTCGAGCAGTAGGCGGAGCGAGAGTCACATGACAGGCCACGCGACTTTCAGCCTTATTTCATTCGTTTTATTGTTTCATCAGTACTAGTCCGGTTTTTTTCTAGCCACACCTCGTATTTTACCCCTGACACCTTTAGAATGTGAAAGAGAGTATTCCAGTCAACAGTGTCAAAAGCTTTCTCTAAGTCTACAAATGCTAGAAACGTAGGTTTGCCTTTCCTTAATCTTTCTTCTAAGATAAGTCGCAAGGTCAGTATTGCCTCACGTGTTCCAGTGTTTCTACGGAATGCAAACTGATCTTCCCCGAGGTTGGCTTCTACTAGTTTTTCCATTCGTCTGTAAAGAATTCGTGTTAGTATTTTGCAGCTGTGACTTATTAAACTGATAGTTCGGTAATTTTCACATCTGTCAACAACTGCTTTCTTTGGGATTGGGATTACTATATTCTTCTTGAAGTCTGAGGGTATTTCGCCTGTTTCATACATCTTGCTCACCAGATGGTAGAGTTTTGTCAGGACTGGCTCTCCCAAGGCCGTCAGTAGTTCCAATGGAATATTGTCTACTCTGGGGGCCTTGTTTCGACTCAGGTCTTTCAGTGCTCTGTCAAACTCTTCACGCAGTATCGTATCTCCCATTTCATCTACGAGTGCATATGGGTCTGAAACCATGGTTTCTGCGTTTAAAAATGTGTGTTATATACTGTGTATTTTTCATGTAACATTATTCTAGATATATGGTTCGTTGGAGGTCCAAACGACATTAACGCACGAAGTAGCAGCGAGGCAGCCACTAATCTTCACAGAAACCAGAGATGTAACTCCGCTGCGAAGTAATGAAGGCAGATGATAATAAAGAAATCATTGTGAAAAGTTGAGTGGTTTTGCGCGTTTGTTCTCAGTGATGATTCCGAACTGATTTCTATGTCAGAAGGAAAGGCAGTCTATGTGTGAGCTTCGCAGGAGTTCGCCAAAAAGCGGAAGATCATAGTCCGTCTTGATTGAGTTCTGATTTGTGGTCACGTGGGATCAGACTTTCTGATAAGCAGACTTAGAGGTTCGGTAAGTTTAAAATCGTGTGTAAGTTTGAAATTGTTAAATGCAGTGTTTTTTTCTTCCAAGGCCGATTTATGACCGAGTTTGATCGAGTAAGTTCTGCTGGTAGTATTCCCTACTACAAATTGTTTGGTACTAGCAAGGGAGATCTTTATTGATTAATAATGTTTTGTGGGAGGAAGTAATCGTTTGCATGTATCGTGGAAGGAACTGTAGTAGACAAGTCTGAATTTTCGTGCTAGTCATTGGTGTACCTGACTGTACCAGAAATTATCGGAATTTTGTCCGTGTTCTCCTGGTAATTGTATGAAAGCAATACCAAGGGTAATTGGGTTGTGGCTCTAATTTCGAGGAGAACTTGATGTTTTGTGGTGCCTCGAGCGAGGTAATAAATCGAGTGCGTGCTGTTAGATGTATAGGCACTAGTAGATTACCACAGGGATTATTTGTCTTGTTGATATTGACTTTGCCCCAATAATTTGAGTTGATCCTGCTCTTGACAGTTGTTCAAAGCAAAAACCAGTAAACAAGAATCATCGAAAGAACAGCGCGTAACAAAACGGAGACTAGATTGACTGTTAAAGGCGAGTGGCAAAAATTCATTTAAGGAAATGTAATGAGTCGAGAATCGCCAACGTCTGAAGTGGCAGAGCTGTGCTGAATGCTATTATTTTCAGGAATCAACACGTGGTGGCACTTAGGACATTTGTTTCTTGTTTTTGGGTTTCTTCTTGATAGTAATTACTAGGTAAACTTAATTTTACTAAGAGAAAAAGACATTTACAAATCACACTTTCGCTTAGGAAAGCTAAAGTTACGATTATTTATGAGCTAATTTCGTTAACGGTGGAGAAAAGCTATAAGAAAAGTAACTGACTAGAACTGATTAATGTGAAGTATAGAGTATTCATGTCTTTGGTCGGTGAAAAGTCAGTTGGTCGTATATTTGCTATATCATAATTAAAGCAGGAAAGAAAAGGTAATTACGTACTTAACAACAAACTAAAAAAGAAAAACAATTAAAGGAACAGAACTGAAAGTCATTCTTGATTGGAATATGAGTTTTGTTCAGAAAGCAAACATTTGTTTTATGATTTTTTTTTCCGCACACTGAAAGTGATCGCATATAATCCGAAGTTGCATTATCGCTGCGATACGTTACGACCAGGTAAGAAATTCACAGATATTCCGAATTAGGGAGAGAAATTTTTATAATAAAAGAAGATATTTCCACAAGATCTTAATACAACCTATTGTAAAGAAAGAGAAATCAGTTTTTCTCATACTAATAAGAGAAAAACAATCCGCACCAATATAAATCGCCAATACTCTTTAACAGTTGAGTATTATCTCAGACTAAACACTTATATAATTTGTATGTCCAGATTGAATTTATCGCTACAAACAAAAGAGAGCAATTTTCACATATTTAGTTAGGACGAGTCTTCTTAAAGCTTTTGCTCGTAAGTAAATGTTCTCCCATATAAGTGTTGCCCCTTAATATTAGTCTGTTAATTGTTTATTATGATCGAATGATAATTATAATTGAGTTATTAATATAAGTCTTATAAGACTACGTCGTGTATTTGTAAAGTACAGCGTGTTTATATATACATTTTTTTAAGCCTAGGTTTTCCTTCCTATCAAGCAAGAACAAATATCTATTCATTAAAAGAGAGTAGGGCTGTGTGGTATTGTTTTACTTATTTGATAAATTTTATTCAGGAACTATTACGACTCTCAAAACCATGGGGTCTAACAAGAAAAGTCTGCCGTAACGGTTAACAATATCTTACATTATAAACACTGCACGAATTTATGGTGTGCTGGACGGTCGTTGTAACTGAGTACTAGCACAACAGGAAGCTAGTTAAAAACAGAGTGACGTCTTGATCAGTAGCTGACTCTGTCGCAACATCTTAAACATAAATAGCACTCTACGTTAAACACCGCCGCAATACAATAGCCAGGCTGTTCACCCATTACAATCACATTTGCTTGCTATCAATGACCTTCCAGCCCCAAGCAATATGGGGAATTGCAGTCTGTGTTAGCGAAGCTCATGTACTACTTTCGGTTTATTTCTAACGCGGTACGCTTATATCACTTTCGCGGGTAAAATGTTCCTCTTATTTGCTTAATTTGGTGGCAAGAGTGCAAGTTGCTTTCCAGACGTTGAAAGATGCTTTACTTAGTGGTCGATGCCTTGACCTTTTGATGCAGCCAAACCGGTGGTCTCGGCTCCGGATACTTCATCTTCCTGTGGTAGTGCGGCTACGTCGCGTAAATTTGGTTCTGATGACAGGCCAACTGCATTTGCTTCAAAGTCGTTGACCAAAACTCAGCGTAATTATTGCTAAACTGAAAAGGAGGCTCTCGCGAATGTATCTGGTGTTACCAAGTTTCGCCAGTATCTCTTTGGCAGAAAATGTTTCTTGTGACTGGTCATAAACCTCTTCAGTCTTTGTTTATCCCTCCTCAGGCAGTCAGAAGCTGCAACGGTGGAGTCTTCTTTTGTCAAATTACCAGTATGAGATTGTATATCGGCCCACATCTAAGCATGCGAACGCCCATGCTCTTTCTCCCCTCCTTGTTGACCCACAGTCAGTCTTCGACGTGTGCTCTGCTTCTTGTTGCCACACTGATACACAAAACAGACATACTTTGTATGGCTTTCAGCTTATTACCGGAAAATTTCCCATGCCACAGCAGCAGACCCAGGCTCTCCATCCTGACGTGCTTCGTTTGCCACACCGTGGTCACAGGAGCGTCGTTCGTACCAAGCAGCTGACATGAATTCATTAAACTTGGCAGAGTCTGGATTCATAGACTGAACAGTTGACTGCTCGGTGCAAAGCCTGTGCTGAACATCAGTCATCCCCTCCTCAGCAGTTCTTGAAATGGTCCAAACATCAAGCACCTTGGTAATGTTTGGAATTTGATTTCGCGGTACATTACTGGTGTATGAGTTGTCACTCCATCGTCGACGCTTTCAGCGAATTTCCCTTCGTGGTACCTATGCACTCTACTGCGGCTCGCTCCACAATCCAGGCCTTGTCGTCGATCTTTCGAGTCGAGGAATTGTATGAAACGATTGTGACTGACAATGGACCTCTGTTTGTTGCTGCCGAGTATGAAATGTTTTGCACCGCCTCCAGCGTCAACTACATCGCAAATGCACCATTGCACGCCAATACAGCGGTGAAGATGTTGTCCCCTACCGCTCCCAGCCACGCGACATATCATCGGCGGCGGAGGTGTTACATGGACGGTGCCAGCTTACCTTGCTTCAGTTGCTGCACCTACCTCGGCGGGCAGCGTCCAGTCTACCCTGTCAGGCAAATTATCACGGTGACAATTCGATTTTTTACAGATTGTAAGGCGGACACAGGCATTAGGAGCGTGGCACCATTGTATTATTTCCTGGGTGTACTAAATTTTACACCAGGGACCAAAAGGATTGCTGAGAAGCCACCGTAATCAATTTCATCCATGTGATTTGCGTGGTCCTACCACAGGATTTGTGCTCTCAGATTCTGTGCCTCCCTGGGCGCAGCAGTCCTCGTTACCTCCAGCTTCTGGGGACCCCACACCAGCGGCGCCAGTCCTGGAGCCAACGGAAGTTGACGCCCATTCACGGTAGTCGCCATCTCGGCAGTCACAATCACCTGAGGACGAGCCTCTCTCCTACATCTACATCTACATCCATACTCCGCAAGCCACCTGACGGTGTGTGGCGGAGGGTACCCTTCCCGGCGGCTTCCCACATGCCACCTCGGATCCCTCTGGAGTCGTCGAGATGCCTCCATCTTCATTTGCTGCTGCACTTTTGGATGTGGGTGTACGCCTTCTGCCTGTTTTTTTTAGCTGGCGTTCCCGGCTTTAGCCAGGGATCTCGGCACCAGCCTTTGCTTCGGCTCCCATCGAATCATCGCACGTGCATCCAGCCCTCAACCCTTCCCACCGTCGTCGTTCGCTTATCCACATTACACGGCGGTGGTGAGGAGGTTTTAGGGTGTAGGGCGGCAGGTAAATAATCATACAGGTCTTTGATTCTCGTTTCGTCGTCATGCAAAGGATTCTATAATTGTCTGTGCGTGCATTACACATACCTTCATCGTATACAAGAGCCTAAAAATAATTTTGTGGTCATTGAGAAAACGATGGAGAACATACTGACCGTAATTCCAGTCTGCAACTCCATATTACTCATTGTGCTCACTGAAAGTAAATGTTCTTATTTGCTATTTACTCAGCGTGATCAAGAAATATGACTATAAGTTTTGAGTTTTAACTGATTGATATATTCGGTAAAAGTTCACATGCACAAAATACAATAATTTACTAACAATAATAATAATAATAACAATAATAATAATAACAACAGCGACTGCATAGAAGCGATGGAAAAAACAGATGCCTATAAATATCTAGGATACAGGCGAAAAACTGGAATAGATAATACAAATATTAAAGAAGAACTAAAAGGAAAATGTAGACAAAGACTAACAAAAATACTGAAAACAGAATTGACAGCAAGAAACGAGACAAAAGCTATAAATACTTATGCTATACCAATATTGACCTACTCATTTGGAGTAGTGAAGTGTCTCTTACCACCGCAACTGTGGCTGTGTTTATGTATGGGCACAGCGAACCGTCAAATGGAACATGTGCTGTCAACGTCATAGGCACAACAGTCTCTAAATGACTCATTCTTCGGACAAACATTTATTAATATCTCTATTGTTTAAGAATTTGTTAATTTTTATGTGAATGGAGTTACGTTTGTTTTAGTTACTGAAATAGTTTTAGCTCGACAGCATTTAAAATTTACCGGCTAGAATTTTTAGAAAGGACCAGACAGTAGAACATAATCTCTGAGCTATCTCTTTAACATCCCTTGTAATGGTTGTTGTTTGCAACAACGTCTTGGAACTTAGCATAACTTTTTTATTTCATCAAAGTCATCGAGTGCTGTAATGAGAACTTTTTATAACAAATACAAATGGTACTTAAAATATTATGAATAAGGACGTTTTCGTTTCAAATGTGGTTTTTAGTAAATAACTTGAAAACTAATACAGGTAACTTACTGGTATCACAGATATAAAGCTTTCAGATAAAACTGAGGATAATAAAGAATTTTCAGATTTCTCAGTCTAACATTTAATACCTTCAATTTTTCATAAAAACGCTGATTTTGACAGAAATACTGTTCTGATCAAGTTCAGACTTGTAACTTTTGATTGTGACATACATTTGCACCACCTGAACAGTATTTAGCTTTGCAGCTTCATTACTTAGCGCCACTTATTTTTTTCTTTAAATAATATATTCAGTGAAACATACCTATTTCATCATTCTGAGACTTCACTATGTTAATATCTCTGTTGTTTAACAATTTACTATGTTGTTAATTTTTATGTGAATGGAGTTACGTTTGTTTTAGTTACGGAAATAGTTTTAGCTCGACAGCATTTAAAATTTACCGGCTAGAATTTTTAGAGAGGACCAGACAGTAGAACATGATCTCTGAGCTATCTCTTTAACATCCCTTGTAATGGTTGTTGTTTGCAGCAACGTCTTGGAACTTAGTATAACTTTTTTATTTCATCAAAGTCATCGAGTGCTGTAATGAGAACTTTTTACAACAAATACAAATGGTACTTAAAATATTATGAATAAGGACGTTTTCGTTTCAAATGTGGTTTTTAGTAAATAACTTGAAAACTAATACAGGTAGCTTACTGGTATCACAGATATAAGGCTTTCAGATAAAACTGAGGATAATAAAGAATTTTCAAATTTCTCAGTCTAACATTTAATACCTTCAATTTTTCGTAAAAACGCTGATTTTGACAGAAATACTGTTCTGATCAAGTAACTTTTGATTGTGACATACATTTGCACCACCTGAACAGTATTTAGCTTTGCAGCTTCATTACTTAGCGCCACTTATTTTTTTCTTTAAATAATATATTCAGTGAAACATACCTATTTGATCATTCTGAGACTTCATTATGTTAACTTTAATATACTGACGCATACACTGACGAAGTTTGGAAAAGTTATCTTAATCTTTAATTTCTCTCTTAGATTGTGGTACAATCCTTTGTATGCTATGCACAGGCGCGTTATGATGATATGGTGTTTGTAGTACTGAACAGGGGTAAGCCCTCGCACACTCGCTCGCCTCCGTACCTCCCATAATGATAAAGTGCTCGCCTTCCGCCTCAGGGGGTGGAATGGGATGTCATAGATGGATACCACCCCCACTGGTATCTGATAGTTGGCAACAGAAACGCTCGTTTCTGACAGGCGCCGATGGTGGTCGTGCGGATCCAGTGATGCGCACCTGCTGACGAACGTCTTCAGTGGCCCCGACTAAGAGCGTCCTCGGCTGCTCCGATATAAGACGGCTGGTGGTAGCTGCGCAGCCCAGCCTCAATCAGTCTTCGACCTATGGCTCATGCATTAGTAGTGGGAGCCTCACACTGCACGACACTCTTAGTTTTCTTCTTGTAATAGCTGGACTATTTGCTCTTTTGTAAAGCTTCTTCACAACATTTAGTGAAAGCTACAACTCAAGCAAAACTTCTGATTACCGTATTTCAATGTTCGCTAATAATTTCTGCACCTGTCCACCTTTCCAACGACGGCTGCCCCAACGTAAGTATCATTCAGAAACTGTTAAGTATTGCGGCATATAACTTCAGATAAGAAGTTTTACTTTTTATGTGTGGTTCTATTAGACAGCAGTTGAGTTACCGAAGAAATTTTGTCACTGACGATATATATACTGCATGGGGGCTTAATTAAAAAGAAGAGGACTGATATTAATGAATAAATGCATTAACCGGCGCTGTGGCTCAGTGTATACATATATCTTACAAGGGAACCTCCCCATCGCACCCCCATCAGATTTAGTTATAAGTTGGCACAGTGGATAGGCCTTGCAAAACTGAACACAGATAAATCGAGAAAACAGGGAGAAGTTGTGTGGAACTATGAAAAAATAAGCAAAACATACAAACTGAGTAGTCCATGTGCAACATAGGCAACATTAAGGATAAAATGGGATCAGGAGCGCCGTGGTCCCGTGGTTAGCATGAGCAGCTGCGGAACGAGAGCTCCTTGGTTCAAGTCGTCCCGCGAGTGAAAAGTTTAATTTATTATTTTCAGACAATTATCAAAGTCCAGGCACTCACACATAATCAACTTCGCTCTCCAAAATTCCAGGACATGTTCAGATTGCTTGGACATATGCAGGAATTGACAGTCTACACACGGAAATATTTGAAAACGTTAAAAACATATGTTTTGACAGAGCACAGGGAAAACTGTGCGACAGTGAAACTGTTGCATTCATTTGTTGCAGTTTATGTGAGAAAATTTTTTGGGAGTGATTATCGCATCCACAAGAAAACCTAAATCGGGCAAGGTAGAAGAATCTTTTTACCCATTCGCCAAGTGTACAAGTTAGGTGGGTCGACAACATATTCCTGTAATGTGACGCACACGCCGTCACCAGTGTCGTATAGAATATATCAGACGCGCCTTCCTGTGGAGGAATCGGTTGACCTATGACCTTGTGATCAAATGTTTTCGACTGCCATTGAAGAGGCACGTCCTTTAGTCTACTAATAGCACGGTTTTGCGGTGCGGTCGCAAAACATAGACACTAAACTTATTACAATGAACAGACACGTCAATGAACGAACGGACAGATCATAAGTTTGCAAAAATAAAGAAAGTAAATATTTCACTCGAGGGAAGACTTGAACCAAAGACCTCTCACTCCGCAACTACTCACGCTAACCACGGGACCACGGCGCTCCTGCGTTCATATTGTCCTTGATGTTGCCTATGTTGCGCATGGACTACTCAGTTTGTATGTTTTGCTTATTTTTTTCATAGTTCTATACAACTTCTTCCTGTTTTCTCGATTGATCTGTGTTCAGTTTTTCAAGGCCTATCCACTGTGCCAACTTATAACTAAATCTGACGGGGGTGCGATGGGGAGGTTCCCTTGTTAGCAGTTCTTTCTGTGTATAGTTCAAGTTCCATCGAGCTATGCTGCTACTTGTGAGTGACATTTGTGCGAAAGTAACATTCGTCCTTAATTTTTGCACACAGGTAATTATATAGTAGCAGCATAGCTTGATGGAACCTGGAATATACACAGAAAGATCTGCTAAGGTATAATGCAAAACGTAACTGAAAGAAATGTGCAGTGAAACGAACAGAAATGACTCATTTACTGTCCGCAGCTCGTGGTCGTGCGGTAGCGTTCTCGCTTCCCACGCCCGGGTTCCCGGGTTCGATTCCCGGCGGGTTCAGGGATTTTCTCTCCCTCATGATGACTGGGTGTTGTGTGATGTCCTTAGGTTAGTTAGGTTTAAGTAGTTCTAAGTTCTAGGGGACTGATGACCATAGATGTTAAGTCCCATAGTGCTCAGAGCCATTTGACTCATTTATTACAAGACAATAATTACATGGAAGTCATCGCAATTTAAGACGCTCCTCTGGTCTTCTTGAGAGTGGGTTGCATGCTCTGCAATGGGATTCCATGCTGGCCTGAAGGTTGGTAATGAGTTCCCAGATGTGTTTTGTGTTCCCACCCCCCACCACTTGAGGATATGTCCAGCACTGACGAACATGACAGCTTTTGTGGTCCATGTGCAATAGTGTGGGGAGGTATAATGTCCCATGGACGTACTGTCCTCCAGATCACCAAACACGGTACCCCCACCGCTCAGCATTATTGTGACAATGTATTCCTTCCTCATGTGGGTCTTTCAGGGGTGCATTCGGCGATGACTTTACTTTAACGGATGACAATTCGCAGCCGCATCGAATTGTGTACGAGCTCTTGGGACGAGAGGATATTCGGCGAATGGTCCCGTCTGGCGTTCCTCCGACTCAAATAACACCGAGCATTTGTGGGATGCTTGGATGGAGGAATTGAACGCCCTATCACAGTACCTCCTTACCAACCTCATGCCCAGCGTGGGAGACGTCGCAGTGGAGGAACTGCCATCCATTGTGATCTCACGCACACACTACGAAAAATCATACGCCGCCTTTTGTAATGTCCAGGATACTATCATAAATCACTTTGACTTTAGTGTCATTATTGTCTCTGAATAACACTATGAGTTCTGTTCGTCACACTGAGTATTTCTTCCAATTACCTTCTGTACTATACTGTAAGCATGGTTCAAGTTTCATGTAGCTGTTTTACTTGGGACTGGAACATCATACGGAAGTTACTTTCGTCCTGAACTTTTCCAGAGAATTGTATGTCGTTCTGAAACTTACACGAGCTCATCGTGCTTATCTTTCACCAGCACACTTCCTCATCCTACCCGAATACCACTTAAATGACGGCGCCCTGTCTGGTCAAGAAATACTTCCAGCTTTAACAGAGTACTTATTTCCCTCTCCATATCGAAACTTCTCTTTTCCCACTTTGTGACCCAATCAGCTTAGTATGACATCCTTATGTGAGTTAACGAGCATTTTGCTCTCATTTAAATATGTGGCCGAAAGAGTCAGCCTTCAGGAATTGTGAAACGAACCCTGTCGTCCAGGACCGTGTGCCACAAAGAGCGCAGATTCGCCACGAGATGGGGAAATTCACAGGCTTCTATAGTCTATTAAGGGCCTAAGCGCTGCAGTGTGCGAAAGATACAGACGAGAACCTACGTCATAGGGAAACTCAGTAGAAGACTTTTGTGGCCAAGGAGACGTAGCTGTGTTAAATATGGCGGACCTAAGATCGGTTATAAAGGGAAACATTTATGAAAACTGTTTAATTCTGTAGTAATTCATGGAATGAAGCCACAATAATTTTAATCTACCATCCTTCATAGATCTTCATGGAGATCCTAATAAAAGTTGAATATTGATCATAATTATAATAGTTTAGGATTTACTGCTAAAGTGAAATTCACAAGTTTTGTAAAAACTACATGAATGCTAAAATCTGAGCGCTTTGGTCGATCTTAACGATCGACATTTCATGTAGAAGCGCATCAGTAAAATGACAAATATTGTAAATATCGAGTCTTTAACTTCATTTGTTTAAAAGATACAGTAATTTTAACTTATCAGTATTTTCAGTTAAGTATCAGATCATCATTTCCCCCCCCCCCCCCTCCCCTCCACAAAATACACTGAAAGATGACAGCATGACAACATATTGAATCATTAGGTAATAGAATATTTGTTGTAAGGTTTAGTGAATTATAGTTACTTTGTTCTTTATTTATTTATTAGAAAGTACATTAGTGCAGGGCTATTGGCCGTGACATTCGAAGTTATGAAGGAAATTGTATTGGCTTTATGTAAATGAATTTAACGATTATTATGTAGTAGATATTATTGTCACTTTATTTAGAACGTGAAAGTGGTCAAGCTTTGATTATTTAAACATGTTAAAATGTAAAATAATATAGAATAAGTTGTAGCCAATCAGATGGACGGCTTCAGGGAAGGGAACTGGCCTAGTCAGTTGAGCGACAATGTTCGGCAAGCGGGGGACGCGACCGGAGACAGGCAGGGAGACAGTTCTGGTCTAGACACAAAAAGGACAGTTCGGATTGAGACGCGAAAGCGGACAGTCGGTCTTTAGGTAGCTAGGAAGTGGAACGACTTAGAAAATTTCACGTCGTGTGGTACCGCGGGACTCAGTCTCTGAGCGGTATGTGGCCACGAGCCTGGCGTGAACTCTAACTTTTCGTGTAAATAACGGGGTGGAGTATTGGACTTGTGTTTCGCAATGAGATTGTGAATGATCGAACTTTGTTAAATGGATAAGCACTCGAGTGTAACAGTAACTCTAAATACGACCATTTTCACTATTAGTTTGCTTTCTGAATAAACATTATTTTAACCAAATCGCAACTGTGTGGCCTGTATCATTTATGGGTCGTAAATTTAGCTCCCGACATTATTATTATTATTGTTGTTAAATGTTATATAAACTTTGAATGGCTCATACAATTGCCGTCAGGCAGACAATTAAACCAAAGGGCAACAAGTGTCTAATTTAGGGCGTGTAATGCGACATGTGCCGTTCAACCCCTAGACGAATTTGAGCCAAGACATTTCGACGAAGAGGAACCGCATGTGAGCCCAAATATCACTGGGATGTTAGCTCGCGCTTAACACACATCTTTCCCATTCCACGGCTTTTCAAAGCGATCAGAACATTTCCCCACAAAAGCTGTCAACACGTACTGCTTAGTTTTTCCTCTAAATTAACAAACGACATTACTCATCCGTGCCTACTCCCTAATAGTGCCACATCACTTACCACCATCAGCACCAACACGAACAGCAGGAGACATAAATTTTATTTCTGTAATCCTTAAAGAAATCGGCTTTTACCTCTTAACTAAAACTGAAAGCAATTTAAATTACAAAATATAGAAGTTTTAAATGACTTTTGAATATGTTTTAAATATCTTTCGGTAAGTGTCACCGCTGAAAGGTCACTCACTGCCGATCTACGGCAAGGGCAATGAACTATCAACAAAGGAAGAAAAGTCCGCTATCCGTACCAAATCGTATCAAGAAGAAGGCATCGAAAATGAAGGAAGTGGCGAGGGATTTGTCATGAGTTTTGTTGTTCAGTCCGAGAGCGCCAGAAAACTGTGCAGTAAACCATGTGGGGACGTAAGTATTCTTGGCCACGTATTCGATGATGGATGTTACATATCCAGAGAACATAAAAAACGCTTAATGGGTTGTGCGGAACTGCAATCTCATAGTTTTTTCAAGCGCTAACCGCTGCCCTTAATTGCATACCTTCGGCACCGTGCGGCGTCGAAGTTCGAGAACGGTAGTCTAAAGCTTCTTCGAACTGAGTACGGTATCGTAATTAGTTACACAGCCCATTAGCCAACCGTGTAAAGCGAGCGCACAGCCTGCGCCCGTGGTGCCGTAAGTTTATATTGTGTGCATCGGAAAACTGGAAGTTTTTCAAAGGAGAAGCCATTTGCGGAAATGTGCCGGAGTACTGTACATTATACACAGCCCGTGAGTCCAATTTACGCTGATGAGTAATGAGTTAAGTAATTAATTAGGATACCAAACGCAATCCGAAAAAGCTTTGACATCACCATTCTAAAGTTCGATGTCGCACTCCGCCGGGACAAAATGTTTCCCGGTTGGAACTCCGTCTTGAAAAATAACGAGTCTGCCGTAGCACACAACTTACTATGCGTAGGCAGCTCTTTTATCGTAGGCACAATGTAATAAATTTTGGCTCCTTAAAGACGAACACGTCTTCACAATTTCACCAACTATAATACCCTTGACAAGATTTTACTGAATATAAGTACAGTGAATGTAGCTATCCTTGTGTTGTTGCTACCATTTGAATGATGGGACATGGGATATAGCACAATTGAAATGCCAACAACAACAAGGCTAAAATGTCCGTGTCCAATGTATTTTTATTTAGTGTTCTTATAAGACATTAAAAAAGAGTTATTTCACTGAACTTGTCTTATACACATGTGTTTTGTTCATGCCAAAAAGTATTGTTGTTCCATTTTAAAAAATCAAAGTTGATTCTTATACCTAAATAGCTAATGATTTAAGCATTACCCTTTGGTCTTTGTTTCTAAATCAGTGATATCAACCTGGTGGGAGTTTCGAATTCATAGTAGGGGCTCTAAGAACAATTTTAGTATCACTATAGTTGAGGTAATCGTCTTGAGAGGTTCAGAAACTGTTTAGATAAGAGTATTCTCATTTATTGTTTCATCTCATTTGCATATTTTTAATTAGATTACATATTTCGACCTCTCTATCTCATCTTCAGATCGAAATCTAAGTAAAACCAAATACGTATCATATAATATTTTACAATAAGCAGAAAAGCCAAGAACTGTACATTACGTAGAATTTACCTAAGTAGTTGCATCCGAAACCCATCTGGTCTACTCGGAAACATATATCAGAGTATTATGTTTTGCAACTGTAGTCAGTAGTCAGTGTTTTAAATAAGTGTAGACGGGGGGGGGGGTAGAGGGGAGGGGGAAGGAGAAAGGGAGTGAGGCTAATGGGGGAAGGTAAAAGGAAGTAGAGATAGGGTGGAGGGGATTTCATGAGTTTAGCACTACAGATCATGCTAAAATTATAGAATGTATATTTATATAAAAATTCTCGATGAGAGACTAATAGTGTAGAACAATGGGAATTTAAAATGTAAACACCATAAAATATTGAAATTATAAAATGGAGCGAAGGGGTAGTGAGAGTGGGCTAAGAAGATACATCTACATCTACATCTACATTTATACTCCGCAAGCCACCCAACGGTGTGTGGCGGGGGGCACTTTACGTGCCACTGTCATTACCTCCCTTTCCTGTTCCAGTCGCGTATGGTTCGCGGGAAGAACGACTGTCTGAAAGCCTACGTGGGCGCTCTAATCTCTCTAATTTTACATTCGTGATCTCCTCGGGAGGTATAAGTAGGGGGAAGCAATATATTCGATACCTCATCCAGAAACGCACCCTCTCGAAACCTGGCGCGCAAGCTACACCGCGATACAGAGCGCCTCTCTTGCAGAGTCTGCCACTTGAGTTTATTAAACATCTCCGTAACGCTATCACGCTTACCAAATAACCCTGTGACGAAACGCGCCGCTCTTCTTTGGATCTTCTCTATCTCCTCCGTCAAACCGATCTGGTACGGATCCCGCACTGATGAGCAATACTCAAGTATAGGTCGAACGAGTGTTTTGTAAGCCACCTCCTTTGTTGATGGACTACATTTTCTAAGGACTCTCCCAATGAATCTCAACCTGGTACCCGCCTTACCAACAATTAATTTTATATGATCATTCCACTTCAAATCGTTCCGCACGCATACTCCCAGATATTTTACAGAAGTAACTGCTACCAGTGTTTGTTCCGCTATCATATAATCATACAATAAAGGATCCTTCTTTCTATGCATTCGCAATACATTACATTTGTCTATGTTAAGGAACAGTTGCCACTCCCTGCACCAAGTGCCTATCCGCTGCAGATCTTCCTGCATTTCGCTACAATTTTCTATTGCTGCAACTTCTCTGTATACTACAGCATCATCCGCGAAAAGCCGCATGGAACTTCCGACACTATCTACTAGGTCATTTATATATATTGTGAAAAGCAATGGTCCCATAACACTCCCCTGTGGCACGCCAGAGGTTACTTCAACGTCTGTAGACGTCTCTCCATTGATAACAACATACTGTGTTCTGTTTGCTAAAAACTCTTCAATCCAGCCACAGAGCTGGTCTGATATTCCGTAGGCTCCTACTTTGTTTATCAGGCGACAGTGCGGAACTGTATCGAACGCCTTCCGGAAGTCAAGAAAAATAGCATCTACCTGGGAGCCTGTATCTAATATTTTCTGGGTCTCATGAACAAATAAAGTGAGTTGGGTCTCACACGAGCGCTGTTTCCGGAATCCATGTTGATTCCTACATAGTAGATTCTCGGTTTCCAAAAACGACATGATACTCGAGCAAAAAACATGTTCTAAAATTCTACAACAGATCGACGTCAGAGATATAGGTCTATAGTTTTGCGCATCTGCTCGACGACCCTTCTTGAAGACTGGGACTACCTGTGCTCTTTTCCAATCATTTGGAACCCTCCGTTCCTCTAGAGACTTGCGGTACACGGCTGTTAGAAGGGGGCAAGTTCTTTCGCGTAGTCTGTGTAGAATCGAATTGGTATCCCGTCAGGTCCAGTGGACTTTCCTCTATTGAGTGATTCCAGTTGCTTTTCTATTCCTTGGACACCTATTTCGATGTCAGCCATTTTTTCGTTTGTGCGAGGATTTAGAGAAGGAACTGCAGTGCGGTCTTCCTCTGTGAAACAGCTTTGGAAAAAGGTGTTTAGTATTTCAACTTTACGCGTGTCATCCTCTGTTTCAATGCCATCATCATCCCGGAGTGTCTGGATATGCTGTTTCGAGCCACTTACTGATTTAACGTAAGACCAGAACTTCCTAGGATTTTCTGTCAAGTCGGTACATAGAATTTTACTTTCGAATTCACTGAACGCTTCACGCATAGCCCTCCTTACGCTAACTGTGACATCGTTTAGCTTCTGTTTGTCTGAGAGGTTTTGGCTGCGTTTAAACTTGGATTGAAGCTCTCTTTGCTTTCGCAGTAGTTTCCTAACTTTGTTGTTGTACCACGGTGGGTTTTTAATCGGCACGTACCTGTCTAAAACGCATTTTACGATTGCCTTGAACTTTTTCCATAAACACTCAACATTGTCAGTGTCGGAACAGAAATTTTCGTTTTGATCTGTTAGGTAGTCTGAAATCTGCCTTCTATTACTCTTGCTAAACAGATAAACCTTCCTCCTACGGGAGGAGGTGGGGGAGGGATGGTGGTGGGAATGCTATGGGTCTGACAAACATTTGTTTCCGTACATAATTTCACTTTTATTATTTATTATCTTATATTTTTTTATGTCTTCATACTTTCAGTGTTGCTTTTTTTTTTTTTTTTTTTTTTTTTACATTCGTAATACTTAATCACACTTCATGCAGTTCTAGGTCCTCAACGTAATCCCACTTCCGTAATTTTACGATCTTTATGTCTCTCACTATTTATACATCCATTGTTCTAGGCCTATACTTTTAATATTTTAACGAAAAAAACTTTATATAATTTTATTTTTATGCTTTCAGAGTAAGGTGTTATGACTTCAGACTTTCAAAGGTTCTCACTTTCAATATATTCAGATACTAATTCAGATCCCGCTACTTTAGTTCCACATTTATAATCTACTGTTTTATTCCCTTTTACAGTTTTACACATCCACTCTGGTATTTTAGCATAAGGTTTTTCCCGTTATTGGCTTTCTGCAATTTTAGTACTGAAAGATGGACATCTACAGGTCAACTGGACTTTTATTTGCGGGTAGTTTCAGAAGAATGGAAATTTCATGTTCCAAGAGCAAAGAGGCCCGTGTAACATCTATGGAATAGTTGTCTTACAGCAGTGAACTTCTGTATCTTTGGCTCATTTGTAGAGCGGAGAGCAGTCGAGTGTTGCACACCTTATTGCAGAACTTTTAGTATAGGAGGAGGATTTTGCTGAAGAAAATTGTTAGGAATTATTAATCTGATGGAAGGACTTACGGACGCACTATTTATGGAAGAGAGAGAATGGATTAGCATTATAGAGATGTTTTTAAGGTAATAATTTTTGCTGGAACGTACTGATAACGTTAGCGATTCTTGAAACAGAGCAGTCCACCCCCCACCTCAGTTTAGGTCTTTACTGTTCAATTCATTTCAATTTGCATAACCGTAAACGCTTTGCCCTGTAAAACCTTTGTAAAGTTTCTGGTTTTCTGGGTGTTTTGTGTTCTTGTGAAATAAGAGTTTAAAATTCATAATTGTCATTATAGTGGATGGTTTAGTACTTTCACTTCAGGTACGAAGCTTTTTTTAGTATGAGAAAATCTTTCTCCCATGTAGTTTAGTTTTCCTTTAAAATATTTTTGCTGGAGCGATTTCTTCATGCAGTTCTGTTGCTCCTGAATGTGCTGTGAGATTGTTTTCGTATTTGGTTGACTCTTTCATTTCTCGTCTCTCGTTTTCATTGAGAAAATTCTAATCATTTTCTTTGTAATTCAGTACTTTAATTGGCCAGTGAACAATGTGTGTATCATAACACTGAACGTAATTTCAGTGTTTTGATAATTTTTTTGGGCAGTGCACAGTTTGATTTTGACAGTGGTTTTCGAGTAACAATCGTGATTTAATTTCTTGTACAATGAACACCGGTTACTTTTGTCTTTATGGAAATTTGTGCACTAGACGCGTTGCTTGCAATCGTAATTTCAGTTTAGCCTTTTGTAACAGAGTAGAGTATATTCAGATTTGAGTAAAAAGCAGACGAAGATTTTAATGCTCATGAACGAACCAACAATCGATTCAGAGCAAATAACTTTGAGTACAAGACCATCCCTTG
Organism: Schistocerca piceifrons; assembly: GCF_021461385.2. Taxonomy (NCBI): domain Eukaryota; kingdom Metazoa; phylum Arthropoda; class Insecta; order Orthoptera; family Acrididae; genus Schistocerca; species Schistocerca piceifrons. The sequence continues at coordinate 680,773,705 of NC_060142.1, read as the reverse complement.
TTAAACCCATAGCAACGAAGCCACTCCCTGCCTTTCTTAAGCCCGTATCCAGGCCACTATCCCTCCCTCCTGCCACCCCCCTACTTTTTTCACTCCCTTGCCATTCTCGCCCACACTGTATCTATGTTTACTCCACTGTTCTCCACTATTACTGTCTCAACGAGGATATTTATACAATTACATATTACAGGCATGACCTCTCTCGTTAAACTCACGACATCTCCACCATCCCCTCGTTGCTTCCTTTCCCCTCCCCCAGTCAGCCTCACTCCATTTCCCATTCCCTCCTCCCCTTTACCTCCAACATATACTTATTTTTTAAATACTGACCGCAGTTGCATCACACACTGTCCTAATATGTGCTTCTCAGTAAACAAGACAGGTTGCTGACGCAACTACTTAGGCAAGTTCTGCATTTACGTACAGTTCTTGTTTATTCTACTTATAGTAAAATGTGAGATGGTAAATATTTAGTTTTACTTTGTTTTAGCTCTGAAGACTACCCAGAGTTATCGAAACATGTAACCCAATTAAAAATAATAAATGACAATTGTCTTAAACATATTTTTAATAGGATCTCATACAGTTTTGACGTAGATTACTCCCTTTAATAGGGCTTTATAAATTTTATAAGGCAAACTTAGTGCCCTACTTTATAAATGATAGATGCTGTGGAACTGTAGGGAACTTAGAAAATTTTACTACCCCTGGCCAAGGAGAAAACAGATCGCAGATATCTATAATGACTCAAAAGTTATATAAGATGAAATAGTTGGGCTTGCACTGAATAATCTTGCTCCTTGAGGTAGTGTGTGGCACACTTCATTTGTCTGACAGAAAAATGTGTTACCCTGACACGACAGTTAACTTGATATAAGAGCAGGACATGATTCATCTCACCAAACCTTCCGTTTTCATTCAGTTATGATCTGGATTTATATCTACATCTGCATACATATTCGGCAAATGATAGTAGGTACTTCAAACTGTACCTCATAACAAGGTTACCTCTCGTTCCACTCTCTTATAGAGTGTGGGAAGAATGTTTAAATGCCTCTGTGCGTACTGTATGTAATCTAATCCTGTCTTGGCGGCCCCTACTGGTTCTTCAAACTTTCTACATAGTTTTTCGTGAGATAAATCTTCAACAGACTCCCAGGTCTGCTATTTCACAATTTCCGCAACGATCTTCCGTGAGTCAAACGAAACCTATCACTATCCGTACTAACCTTTCTTATAAAGGGTGGGCAACATAAAATGGCCTGGAAAATATTTACGGCACTTACACATGGAACTGACCCACATAATGAATGGGAGCACTGCTTATCACAGAAAAAGCTGGAAACTGTGATTTCAGTGCACCAGTTCATTGCCGTCACATGTCTACCACGTTCATCTCTCGCATGATCTATCTCACGTACTTCACAATGTCATTACGTTTGAGTGAATGAGAAGTGAGCAGTGGCGCCATTGAGCCAGTAGATTGTTGTCATAGGGATCGCTGGCCAGAGAGGGAGATTCGAAATTTGCGGATTGGCGGTTGCGTCGTGACAAGAGGTGGTCACGAGGTCCGAGCGGCCGAAGCCTCGAGCTGCGCAAGGAGGGCCTGCGCAGACCGAAGATACCGGAGTACTTCACCGGGGTCAGCGTCAACCACAAGCAGCAGGCCGACATCCCGTCGGCTGGTTGGCAACATTCGTGTCGGACGACTGCTCGTGGCCTGGCTGCCCTCTTCTACCTAGTTGACATCAGCACCACTCAGTATCCAGTGCGATGCATCGTGGATCCACGTCACTGCTTGGTGATAAAGGGGAGTAACATTCTGTAAACCTCGTGGTGATTTGTTTCATTGTCTACCTGCCCTACTTATTATTTTCTGGTTTGTACCCGACCATCAGTATTTTACTCGGTCGTCTCTTTGGTAGTAGATATAGGCAGTCGTATTGTACTAAGACACTAGTTGTCTTTCGAAAATCTGTCCCCTTTCCTATCTGGTCTGTACCCGATCATTAACGTTGTAATTAATCAGCTCTTTCTTAGCAACCATATACAACCGCTCACTTAACGAAATGTCTGTTCCTAAAGACTGGAAGGTAGCACAGGTCACACCAATATTCAAGAAAGGAAATAGGAGTAACCCATTGAATTACAGACCCATACCACTGACCTCAATTTGCAATAGGATTTTGGAGTGTATACTGTACTCGAACTTTATGAATCTCCTTGAAGAAAATGAATTATTGATACATAACCAACAGAAAATATCGCTTGTGCAACACAGCTAGCTCTTTGTTCTCATCAAGTAATGAGTGCTGTCGACAAGGGATCTCAGATCGATTCCGTATTCCTAGATTTCCAGAAGGCTTTTGATACCGTTCCTCACAAGAAACTATTAATAAAATTGCGCGCCTGTGGAGTATTGTCTCAGTTTTGTGACTGGATTCGTGATTTCCGCTGAGAAAGGTGACAGTTCGTAGTGATAGACGGTAAACCTCGAGTAGAACAGGAGTTATATCTGGCGTTCCGCAAGGTAGTGTCATAGGCCCTCTTCTTTCCTGATTTACATACATGATCTAGGTGATAATCTGAGCAGCCCCCTTAGATTGTTTGCAGATGACGCTGTAATTTACCGTCTAGTAAAATCATCAGACGGTCAATTCCAATTACAAAATGATCTAGAGAGAATTTCTGTGTGGTGTGAAAAGTGGCAATTGGCACTAAACAAAGAAAAGTGCGAGGTCATCCACATGGGTACTAAAAGAAATCCGATAAATATTGGGTATACGATAAGTCTCACAAATCTAAGTGCTGTCTGTTCGACTAAATACCTAGGAATTGTAATTACAAGCAACTTAAATTGTAAAGACCACATAGACAATATTGTGGGAAAGGCGAAACGAAGACTGAGCTTTGTTGGCAGAACACTTAGAAGATGCGACAAACCCACTAAAGAGACAGCCTACATTACACTTGTCCGTCCTCTGCTGGAATACTGCTGCGCGGTACGGGATCCTTACCAGGTGGGATTGAAGGAAGACATCGAAAAAGTGCAAGGAAGGACCGCTCGTTTCGTGTTATCGCGCAATAGGGGTGAGAGTGTCACTCATATGATACGCGAGTTGGGGTAGCAGTCACTGAAACAAAGGCGGTTTTCTTTGCGGAGGGATCTATTTACGAAATTTCAATCACCAACTTTCTCTTCTGAATGCGAAAATATTTTTTTGACACCCACAACGTAGGGAGAAATGTTCGTCATAATAAAATAAGGGGAATCAGATCTCGAACGGAAAGATTTAGGTGTTCCTTTATCCCACGCGCCATTCGAGAGTGCAATGGTAGATAAGTAGTATGAAAATGTTCGATGAACCCTCTGCCAGGCACATAAGTGTGATCTGCGGAGTAACCACGTAGATTTAGATGTAAATAAAGCCGGAACAATTGTACTAAGGCACAAGTTGCCGTTAAACAAAAGAAGGTCCCTGTGGCTAGATTTATCTGTTAACTGGTTCAACTCTTTGATTGTAATTTCATTTCTCAGTCATTAGTTATAATCTGAACAACCTGTTGTACTAAGCTGTTCGTTTCTGTATTTGAAAGACCGGGTCATTATTGATGTACTTTAGCTGTATCTTGTGGTTCCGCCGAGTGAGTTCTCTTGTAATAAGCGTTCACAAGTAATGTTTTAAGACGTTCCTTCAGCGCGCTCTTAATGACTGATAACCAGTTTATCTTTGAAAATATTAACAGCCAACTGTCACCAGGGCTTTAGTCAAAATAAAATTGTAAGAAGGGACGAATTGGGATCGAGTCGCACCTCGATTGTCAGTTGAAATTAAGAGATTGGTTGCTTTGAAGTAAGCCATATCATTGTCATATTGTTTGCTAATCTCTTTAATCTCTAAGCACAGGTGCGCATCTTAACCTCGAACCTTTTGGCTTTCAAATTAAAAGTTAAGTCATCTGTTTTGGGTAACTGAATCACTCTTGTCATTAATGGTGCTTATATAGTTTTCATGTGTTGCAGGAGGGCAGCTGATAAGACAGACTGTGTCCAGCGCGGTAGTAAACACCGCTGTTTCAGCCGATAACGGGCGGGCTGCAGGTCCGGCCGTCTTGTAATCATTGTCACACTGTTTGCTGTTTTGCAATACAGTACTTCTGATTTCTTTAGCAAAGATCAACAGCTTATTCAAGCTAAGGTTTAAGGTCAAAAGAATTTTGCCAGTTTGTTCATTTTGTTAAAGAAAATTTAATGGTTAAATGCTTCGATTATCTGTAAAACACAGTTTATATATTGTTAAATAAACAGGTTCTGTGAAAAGAAAGTTATATTGGTGGGTCCTCCCTTCCACGTTTTCCTTAATTCCAGTAAGTACCACGTATCAAGAGGATATACTTGTTTAATTCCCAGATGAGTGCTGCACAAAATGGTGCTCACGATTAAAAAAAAAGCGTGTTTCCACTGTCAAGAATTATGCGAAACACAATTCGTGAGAATCTTGTACAGTACTTTTTGTACATAAGTTTAAGACTGGACGTGTTTTTGGTAAAACCTCCAGAATAGTATTCAATGCAATAATTAGTGGCAAAATGGCACGAAGCAGGCTTTGTACCGGACATAAACCATGTTGTTATTGTGGTCTTCAATCAAAAGACTGGTTTCTAGCAGCTGTCCACGCTACTCTATCCTGTGCAAGCCTCATCATCTCCGAATAATGTCTGAAACCTACATTCTACTTAATATGCTTGTTACTTTCACTTCTCATTCTTCCTGTACAATTTCTACGCTCCACTCTTTCCTCCAATGCTAAACAGGTGATCGCTTGATGTCTCAGAATGTGTCTTATCAACCGGTCCCTCCTTTTAATCAATTTGTACCCAAATTCTTGTCTCCCCAGTTCCATTCAGTACCTCATTACTTACGTGATCTACCCATCTAATCTTCAGTATTCTTCTGTAGCACTACACTAAAAAAGCTTCCATTCTTTTCTCGTCTAAACTGTTTATCGTCCATGTTTCACTACCATACATGACCACATTCCAGACAAATACCTTAAAAAAAACTTCCTAACACTTTAGTCTATATTCGATGTTAACAAATTTCTATTCTTGAGAAACGCTTTCGTTACCATTGTCAATCTATATTTTATATCTTCTTCACAGCTTGGTCAATGTACAAACTGAATATCATCGGCGATAGGCTACAACCCTGTCTCACTCCTTTCGCAACTACTGGTTGCCTTTCATGTCCCTATATCCTTATAACTGCCGCCTGCTTTCTATACAAGCTATAAATAGCCTTTCGCTCCATATATTTTACTCCTGATACCTTTCGCATTTCATAGAGAGTGTTCCAGTCAACACAGTCAAAAGCTTTCCCTAAGTCTACAAATGCTATACACATAGGATTGCCTTTCCTTTATCTGTCTCCTAAGATAAGTCGTAGGGGCAGCATTGCTTCGTGTTTTCCTATATTTCTCCGAAATCCAAAGTGATCTTCCCTGAGGTCGGCTTATATCTGTTTTTCCATTCTTCTATAAAGTACTCCTGTTAGTATTTTGCAACCATGAGTTATTGAACTAATAGTTCGGTAATTTTCACATCTGCCAGCCACTGCTTTCTTTTAAACTGGAATTATTACATTCTCCTTGATGTTTGATGGTATTTCGCCCATATCATACCTTTTGCGCACTAAATGGAAGAATTTTGTATTGGTTGGCTCTCCGAAGCCTGCTACATTTCCTGACGAAATGTCGTCCAGCCCAGCGGGCCTTGTTTCCACTTGGGTCATTCAATAGGATGTCAAACTCTCCTCGAAGTATCGTATCTCCCGTCTCATCTTCATCTAAGACCTCTTCCATTTCTATAATACTGTCTTCAAGTTCATCTTCCTTGTGTAGATCATCTATATACTCCATCCACCTTCCAGTCTTCCTTTCTTGGTTCAGTATCCATTTTCCATCTCAGTTCTTGAAATTTATGTAGCTGTTTGACTTTTTTCTAAAAGTCTCTCTAATTTTCCTGTAGGCGATATGATTTTTTCCTCCCTAAATACGCTTCTAAGTCCTAACATTTGTCCGCTAGCCATTCGGGCTTAGCCATTTTGTCCTTCCTGTCAGTCTCATTTGCAATCCCTCTTATCTGCTTCATTTGCTAAATTTTTGTATATTGTCCTTTCATAAATTAAATGCAATATCTCCTGGATTATCCAAAGATTCCTACTAGGTCATATTTTTTTTACCTATTTTATCCTCTGCCGCCTTGACTATTTCATCTCTTAAAGCTACCTGTTGGTCTTCTACAGTATTTCTTTACCCTGTCCTAGTCAACCATTGCCTAACGCTCCATTTGTAACTCTCAACAACTTCTGGTTCTTTCAGCTTATCCAGGTCCCATCTCCTTAATTTCCTAGCTATTTGCAAATGTTTCACTTTTAGTCGGCAGTTTGTAACCAATAAATTGTGGTCAGTGCACATCTGCTCCTGGAAAAGTCTTACAATTTAAAAGCTGTTTCTGAAATCTCTTACGATTATAAATCTGAAACCTTCCGTTGTCTCCAGGTCTCTTCTACGTACACAACATCCTTTCATGATTTTAAACCAAATGTGAGCGGTTATTATATTATGCTCCGTGCAAAATCTTGCCAGAAGGCCCAGTCCGTATTCACCTACAAGTTTTCTTACTATCAAATTTCAGTTCCCATCACAAACAAACATCCGTCTCCGTTAATTTTATTTTTTTTTTCTCATCGTACGTTTCTTCAGTCTCTTCATCTGCGGAGCTAGTTGCCACATAACTTCTGCTACTGTGGTGGATGTGGGCTTCGTAAAGAGATCGAGCAATAGAATAAATCAATTGCTCGAGTGAAGGAAAACTGTGACAGAGTCCGACGGAATCTCAACGCCCTTTATCTGTGAAAGTAGGAATGAAGAGTTCTTCGTGTCGAAATATTATCGAAAAGGACCTGCATCTGTATCCTTACAAATTTAAAGTTATGCATGATGTGAAACGTCCAGACAAACTTTCGCGTGTTGAGTTCCGCCGGAGGTTTTTGAGTGACATAGAATCACAACATTTCGGTCTTCAGTTTTTCGTTTCTTCAGGTACGGCACGGTTCAGCCTTTCAGGGTATGTGAACTGATAGAACATGCATTAGAAAATTCTCTTCAGTATTTTAAATAACCGTTGCATAATTTGAGGGATCGTCGTTTGTTGCGCAATGTCTGATGTTCGTATTGCAACACTATTCTTTCGCGGGATTCTTAATGCTAACTGGTACGTCCAGAACCATTTGACAAGGTTTATCTCTGCTATCACGTGAAATCCAGACCACGCCCACTTTCCACGGTATTTAGGCCGCTTTTCGACATCCGACTCGTCAGTCGGGAAGACTCAGCACAACGAGGAGCACCTCCGAAGATGTCCAACGTAACCTTGGACGAAACGTCAGGGATAGAAGAGTTCCATGGACCACGGCCATACAACCCGGAAGAATTCCTAGTAGCAGAAACCGTTTAATCGAAATGTGGATCAACTCACACAGGATGGGCAACAGTACGAATATTTTCAGGAAGATGGAACAGCCTACCACCTTGACAATCCTGTCACCAGTGGCAATTCTGAGCAAACTGAACGATTAGGTGCACTGACAAAAGTGAAATATTTACAGCAGAAAGTAGTAAACGCTACTGCTTCTGTCCTTGAGGCAGATCTCCTATCACTGTTTCATAAAGCGAGAACAGCACCGTCCCAACGTCAACAGTGACCACGTCATAGTTTCACAAACTATTACACAGGTATTTTTACCAGTTGCACGAATCCAGTTGTGACTTACTGATACTGAAGTCATAGGATACAACGCTTGCGCGTTTTGTGAAGTGCACACTTTTACATTTCCGAACATCCGAAACAGGCTCATCATGTAGTTCTCTCACCAACTGAAACTGAAGCTCAGTAAGTGCTGTAACTGCTGCATAAGACCAACAGACATATAATCTGTTCCGCACTCAAAAAAATAAATATTTTAACCACAGGTAAATAGTAGAGGTTTCCAAGATGTCTGAAATCCTCAGAAAATTACACTGTGGAATTAAGTTACAGGACCACTTTTTTTGAAGCCTCATAAATGTCTGCCACTGCGGCGCAGAAGTTTGAAAATTCGCTCAAGGATACCTACAACCTTCCTACCTACAACCTTAAAGTTTACCAGGCAGAAGCTCAATACAATTTTCACGGCTTTGAAATTCGTTTTGTATGTAACATTAGTTTTATGATTATTTAAAGTTTATTTGAACTATTCTTTTGCAGTTTTCAAAACGTCCAAATGTGTAACAGACGGAAAATGGAACGAAAGGAATATGAAACGAGCACTTGATGATGTCGAAATGGTGATCTCGGTTTGAATGTTGCAGCAGAGAAGTGTTGTGTTCCCGAAGCAACTCTCCAGCGTCATCTGGATGGAAAAAATTGGTTTACTATGGAGGATAAAGAAGTAAAGGGCAACGTTAGCGAATTCTCTTCTGAAGTGGAGCAAGAGATATGTGAACATGTGTAAGTAGGCTGTATAGGTTTTTATATTGGTAACACCTCGTAGAGCTCTGAAAATCACTGTCTGTGCTGTGTGCAGTCTGTGGCTGAGTGGCATTGTTGGAATTTGCTATTGTAGTGTTGGGCAGCTGGAGGTTAACAGCGCGTAGCGTTGCGCAGTTGGAGGTGAGCAGCCAGCAGTGGTGGATGTGGGGAGAGAAATGGCAGAGTTTTCAAATTTGTAAGACTGGATGTCATGAAATGCTATATATATTATGACTATTAAGGTAAATACATTGTTTGTTCTCTATTAAAATCTTTCATTTGCTAACTATGCCTATCAGTAGTTAGTGCCCCCGTAGTTTGAATCTTTTATTTAGCTGGCAGTAGTGGCGCTCGCTGTATTGCAGTAGTTCGAGTAATGAAGATTTTTGTGAGGTAAGTGATTCATGAAAGGTATAGGTCATTGTTAGTCAGGGCCATTCTTTTGTAGGGATTATTGAAAGTCAGATTGCGTTACGCAAAAAAATATTGCGTGTCAGTTTAAGCACAGTCATGTATAATTTTTCTAAGGGGACGTTTCACATGTGACGCAATTAGAAGAGTGCATTTTTGTTCTCATACCTAAGGACTTATGAATGATAGTATTAGAAGTTACCATAAGAGAAAATATGCCGCAGAGGTTCAACCGCGAGAAAAAGATAGCTGGCAAGAAGTGGTACTACTATTTTATGACACTCATGACCGCGCAGTTGAGCGCCCCACAAACAAAACAAACTGTTTTATGAAGAGATACAAAAAAGTCTTGCTGATACGGCCAGAGGCCACATCCATGGTTGGTGCCACTCGTTCAACAAAGAGTGAGTTGTAGATTTTTTTGACAATCTCACGAAGATAATCGATCAGAACATATTGTAAGTTTCTGCAGTTTTTAATGTATATGATCCTGGTCATTCCACAGTACAAACACAGACAAGGAATATAACAAGGAGATACAACAAGTTGGATCCATCACGAGTGCAGAGCGTTAAGTTACAACAATGTTTGCTGCGTAAGTGCTGCTGGACAATATGTATCGATGCTGACCTTCAAGCGTGTTACTGGTGAAGATGAGTTGAAGCAAAAGCATGAACCCATGGGTTCGGTGAAGCTTGAAACAGCAAGGTGTCGACACGCGCGAAAGAGGGCCAGAGCTCGGAAGATCACGTGAGGTGCAAGTTGGATTATCAGTGTCACATTGGCATCAAATTCACAACAGCTCTGTCGAACACTACCGTGGACCTGTCACACGATGAGAAGGCCATCCCACCTCCTACTCAAAATCTCACACCTGGCTGCAGGCGAAACTTAAGGGGTATCGAAAGAGATGCCTGTAACTGTACATTTATAGAGTGCTCAGCAAAGATGCACTGGTGCCACCGCGGGTGTTACCAGATTACGTGGCCGTAGGAAGGAAGGAAGGGGGGGGGGGGGTTGCAGTTTTCTTCTCGCATATGTCATTGTTGCATCCCCCACCCCGTCTCCTGCCCCGCCCCCTCCTCACCCCGGCAAAACCCGGCCCAGTGATCCCGCCACAGGAGGACGCCAAACCAGCCGAATGAAAAAGCGTAAATACCCTTTGCTGCTTCAGATCACGTTCAAATTCCATGGAGTGGTTCCACCTAGCAGGTATTAGGGTCGTGCTACAATCCAAAGGGGTGTGATCGCGTTCACTCGCGTTGCGGTTCCATCATGTCTTAAGAGAAGGATTGAATCGTCCGTGGATTGACAGCAGTGTCAAAGGTTGTCAAGAACGTCGTCCTTTTGCGCATCACACTGCGACCTGTCGTTTTCTATTAGGAAACGTGTATAAATCGACACCGCTAGTAATGGGGTGATTTCATAGACGCCCTTCATGCCACCCCGCCGCTCCCCCCTCCACCCCCAGTGGCCTTTTCTTCTCAACTCTCGGCTACTCATCAGAAAACCGCGTAATTCCAACGCTGGACATAGGGTTTTTGGCTTTCATCCCAGAGGCGTGAAGAAGAGGGGTGAAATGTGGTTGAGAGGGGTGTGACGGTCTTCCCATAGTGTACACGTCCACAGTGGCGTAGGGAAGAATTCGGGTGAATTATATTCCCATGTTGTTGTGGTCTTCAGTCCTGAGACTGGTTTGATGGAGCTCTCCATGCTACTCTATCCTGTGCAAGCTTCTTCATCTCCCAGTACCTACTGCAGCCTACATCCTTCTCAATCTGCTTAGCGTATTCATCTCTTGGTCTCCCTCTACGATTTTTACCCTCCACGCTGCCCTCCAATGCTAAATTTGTGATCCCTTGATGCCTCAGAACATGTCCTACCAACTGATCTCTTCTTCTAGTCTAGTTGTGCCACAAACTTCTCTTCTCCCCAATCCTATTCAATACCTCCTCGTTAGTTACGTGATCTACCCACCTTATCTTCAGCATTCTTCTGTAGCACCACATTTCGAAAGCTTCTATTCTCTTCTTGTCCAGACTATTTATCATCCATGTTTCACTTCCATACATGGCTACACTCCATACAAATACTTTCAGAAACGACTTCCTGACACTTAAATCTATACTCGATGTTAACAAATTTCTCTTCTTGAGAAACGCTTTCCTTGCCATTGCCAGTCTACATTTTATATCCTCTCTACTTCGACCATCATCAGTTATTTTACTCCCTAAATAGCAAAACTCCTTTACTACTTTAAGTGTCTCATTTCCTAATCTAATTCCCTCAGCATCACCCGACTTAATTTGACTACATTCCATTATCCTCGTTTTGCTTTTGTTGATGTTCATCTTATATCCTCCTTTCAAGACACTGTCCATTCCGTTCAACTGCTCTTCCAAGTCCTTTGCTGTCTCTGACAGTCATATATTCCCATATGACATCTATAAACCAGCTTATAACTCACATGAACATCTATGCTTTGACCTTCCCCTCACAAGTGCCAACACCTAGCTATTCGAAGTGTAGCCGAGCCCGGGCATGACGTCGCAGGGCGCCACGCTTTTGCACCGTTACAAGGCATCCTTGAGCCAAATTTAAAACTTCCGCGTCGCACTGGGAGACAGTTAAAGAGTTTCGAAGAAGCGAGTCTTTAATTGTGTGGGGCAGAGTAGTATACCCAACAGTTAATGTAATATACAGGTTGATTAAATCTAAAGTTAAACTTGCAATCCACTGTAGAAGTAAAACCACTGGTCATAATGACGTCAAATTGCAACGGAATGTTATCGGATAAGGGGTAAAACGTATGGCAGAAGAGGAATAGTTACAAAATCCAGAAATAGATGGCTCTGTAAGCGTCATAATTTAAAAGTGGTCGACTAAAAATGACAAAGGAATCACACAACAATGCCTAAGATGTACGTTTGACGTTAAAACAGACTGTACTACACGGTGTGCATGGGTGTGCAGCTGTGATGCTGTTAGTCACGTAAGCCCATTCACCACGGCAAGGTCATATCACATCGCATGGGAAAAATCGGTTTTTAATTCTCCTGTGGCCAAAAACCGCATAAAAAGCATCAGTCACACCGGTTTTTAATTGTCCTGAGACCAAAAAGCACATAAAAAGCATCAATCATAATCAAAACTGCTCAAAGTGTTTCCAGGGTCTCATTCAGAATGTCTTGCCTTCAATGAAACTAAGTTTGCAATCGGACCACTGAACACATTTTTCGGATGGTCTCAAGCCGGTCACACGGATTAAGATCAGTTACTCGAGACGGCCGGGCTCTAGGGAAATCGCGGCTGACAATTCTAGCGTTTCCGAAATGGCGCTTCGACAGCTGCTTAACTGGATCTCCAAAGAGCGGAGGTGCGCCATCGTGCATAAAAATCATTCCATCCAGACATCCACGCTGTTGGAGACCTGAAATGACGTGGTTGCGCAAAAGACACTCATAGCGCTTACCAGTGACGGTACAGGTAACAGGACCAGAAGCCCGCGGGACTGCTACGGTCGCAGGTTCGAATCCTGCCTCGGGCATGGATGTGTGTGATGTCCTTACGTTAGTTAGGTTTAAGTAGTCCTAAGTTCTAGGGGACTGATGACCACAGATGTTAAGTCCCATAGTGCTCAGAGCCATTTGAACGAGAAGCACATGCCTCTTCGAGAAAATATGACCCTATGATAAGTGATGCTGTAAACCCGCATCACACGGTGACCTTTTCAAGATGAAGTGGTATTGGTTGATTAACTTGTGGATTTTCCGTTGCCCATATTCGACAATTCTGTGTATTGATTATTCTTTCAGATGGCAGTGGGCTCCGTCTGTCCACAAAGTCTTCCACGGCCACTCATTACTTACCTCCATGTGAGCAAGAAATTCTAAAGTTAAGGTCTCTCTTGCTGGCAGGTCAACAGGATGCAACTCTTGCACATGGGTAATTCTGAATGGATAGCAAAGAAGGATGTCTTGTAGGATTTTACGCGCCGTGCTCACGGGTATGTTCAATGATCGGGCAATTCTCCGCCCACTACACGTTTGCACACCACCGCTCGTCTCCTCCTGCATTGCTGTGGCCACTGCTTCCACTGACGTCGAGTCAGTTCGTTTCCTCCCTCTACCATGTTGCACAGCAAAAGAACCCATCTTTTAGAATTTCTGAATCATTTTCTCCAGACCCACGGCAGTCATCAGACCAACTCCTTTTTTCAAACCCTTCCGGAACCTGTGTAGAGCGACGTGTGCAAACAGCTTTACAAGCACAGCACGATCCTGCATTGAGGCAGTCATAGCGAACGTCGCAGACGAGGAAGGAGAAAAAACTGTGTACCCGGATTGTTTATACCAACTTCAATGGGTCGTGCGCACGACAGGTGTTTTCCTTTACGAATTCTGACACGTACAGCGCCATCTGTTGCTGTATGTTCACACAATTTTTTTTTCTTCTGCCATACGTTTTCCCCCTTCTCCGATAATATTCCTTTGCAATTTGAAGTCATTCTGACCTGTGGTGTTATTTCTACAGCGTTTTGAAAGTTCAACTTAAATTTTGGTCACCCTGTATTTCGTTCCGAAGACGGACAAACAAGCCATTGAACAAGTGTTCATAATGTATTTCGCTCATGAGGGTGGAGTGTCTTTGTTATCACCAACCAGTTCCACTTTGGAGTTTTGCGATACAATTACTAACACAAAATCAAACATTGTGGTACACTGTTGACAATCGGAGTCTTTTTCCTTGCTGTCTTTTAATTCTGGTATTGCTAATTCATCTGCCTCCACTATTCGAATCTTTCTGCTGAAAGTATTTGCATTTTGGTGCAGTTTTCTGGATTTATGATGTACTTCCTTTTCATACTCCGCTAGTTCCAAAGCACATTGTGTCAGGCAGATACTGGGATCTTTTAAATTCAACATCTGTGACGAGGCAGCATGGTCAGTTATCATGATAAATTTTCTGCGGCTGAGGTAGAATTGAAAGTAGTTAACATCGAACATAAAATCAACAACTCTTTTTCTGTAATACTCTAATTGATTTCAGCTTCGTTGTGCAGTTGAGAAACATTAACAAATATGTTTTTGGCGTTGTGCTTTTTGCTGAAAACAGTGTCAACAGTTAAGTCAAAAGCATCACACGAGAGTATAAGGCTTTTCAGTCAGGATATATCAGCAGAGTTGAACTAACTTGTCTGACTTTTTGTATGGCAGTTTCACATTCTGTGGTTCATTCAAAAATTATTCCTCTCTATAGTAAATCAGTTATCGCATTCCGGTCAGACTACTGTCACTGCTGCAGTCTCTTAGAAGTCATAAACATTGTTAACTGCATTGTGTGGCTCTTGCTTTCTGTTTCAGAAATACTGTCGTTGATTTCAAAAACCTCGTCATCAATTTTGGAACCAGATTCTTCAAGCAGCAGGATTTCTTCATCAGTCAGACTATCCCGTATTTTTTGCAATTACGACAACTGCAGAAGAAAACTTCAATAACAAATGTGCAGGAATTGTTCACAGCTGTAACATATTTTTTATGTCACGCAACACTTTGTGGAAGTAGAAACATCCATGTAGCAGCTCTCCGAAGTACTAAAAGAACAAACGACCGACTTAAGGCCGTCACTGCTTGGAAATAATACATTTTGAATTAACAATCTGAAAAGGCGCACTTGGAGATTCTTTGAGTGCTGACTGTTAGGGAAATCACAACACACCCACAATTTCGACAGGCAGCGTCCAGAATGTGTTAAGGGCTTTGTCATAGTGGCATGATTCTTTACAAAACGACGTTATTAATTACTTAACCTCAAACAGATTTGTAATTTCTTTATGTTGGCTGGAACAGGTAACTTATCCATGGGTTCTGTCAGTCGCAAATCTGTTTTTACCCCATCGCTACTGATAATGTACCCCCAAGTACTTCATTTGAGATCCTGTAAGTGAGCATTTTTCCAACTTCGAACTTAGATACGTATTTTAACCTCGCCAACACGTTTTCCAGTTCTGCGAGTTCTTCAATATTGCGGGAGAAAATGATGATATCATCCAGATAAACCAGATATGTAGTGGATTTCAGACCTCTTAACACAAATCAGTAAACCTCTGAAATGTGGCAGGGGCATTTCTTAAGCAAAAGTCGTCTGCAGAAATTCGTACAAGCCAGAAGGTAGTACAAAAGCTGTTTTAGGCCGGTCCTGGGGGGCTACTGGGATCTGATGGTAGCCCTCGCACACATCAAAAGTAGTATAAAACTTAGAATCTCCTAACCTCTACAACGTTTCATCAGTACATGGAGAGGGATAGGTATCAGTTTGCTAACCTTGTTTACTTCACACATGCCCATATATGGACAGTAGGTATTCTTGGCATTACTAGATTTTTTTGTGACAGTGACAATCAGACTCGACCAGGGACTGGCTGGTGGTTGAATAATTTGGGTATCAAGCTGATGATAGGGAATTCGGTATGGTTTCTGGACAATTGTTCTCCCATTTCCAGTTGAAATCTCATGGTATACAGGGTCAGTAGCTGGAAGGCATTGTTTCTTTTCGAATAGCCATGAGTTCACGTTCAAAACCTGGTATAGTTAACTTTGCTCATAGTTGATTAAGTGGAACCACTTATTCTGCAATTTTTGCTTCTGCTGATACTGTGTACGCTTCTTGAACGTAATGATTTCATTCTTTCCTTGCGTTTCTTTTCGAGAACAGATTCTTTATTCTCGATTACTTCTTGCATACTGGCTTGTTCCCTTCGTATTGTTACATCCCAGATTCCAAAATTATCCAAACACACATGAATTTTCATTTCTCTCCATGGTTTCTTCTCTGCGCAAGCTTCGTTCCACATGTATTGGTATTATGTTGCGGGCATCATTCTGAATTACGGGAGCAGTCAAAAGGATGGTCTCGCTAGACTCCTGCTTTTCGAGTCAACTAGAGAACTTTTCAGGTGGCTCTAGTTACCAGTACGGCGGTGGGTGCTTTCAGCAAAAGATACACAGTGTGTCGTAATTTAGGTTAATGGGCTATTTCCCTGGATTTCCTCGCGTTTGTGAGATGCTGTTGGTCCCAAATTTGAGAACTGCCGCTCCGAATTTGGTACTGTGGGACCAGAACTCAGTCACGTGCTGATAATTGTACAGGAACTCGTTTCTCATAAAATGGTTGAAATGGTTCGAAGCACTATGGGACTTAACATATGAGGTCATCAGTCCCCTAGGCTTAGAACTACTTAAACCTTACTAACCTAAGGAAATCACACACATCCATGCCCGAGGCAGGATTCGAACCTGCGACCGTAGCAGGAGCGCAGTTCTGGATTGAAGCACCAAGTACCACTCGACCACAGCGGCTGGATAACTCGTTTCTCGTTTGACGTCAAAATCAGGCCTTCTCTGCTTTATCAAAATGGCTCTGAGCACTATGGGACTCAACTGCTGAGGTCATTAGTCCCCTAGAACTTAGAACCAGTTAAACCTAACTAACCTAAGGACATCACAAACATCCATGCCCGAGGCAGGATTCGAACCTGCGACCGTAGCGGTCTTGCGGTTCCAGACTGCAGCGCCTTTAACCGCACGGCCACTTCTGCTTTATCACTTACATCCAAAATTCGTAGGTCATGTCATTGATTTTCAGCTTTACTGACACACATCTGCGTGGTTTATAACTTCAATACCCAAACCACTAACACGACGTCAGGATGGTTTCATTGGTTTCTTGTCACCGGGAGAAAGAGACACTAAACTTATCTTTGCGCCTATATCCACAAAAATTGGGACCGTTGTAATTCGCTTATTTCCACTGGAAATCACGTTTTCCATCTCCCACAAACCTCATTAATTTGCGATGTTAACTGACTTTATTGGAGACGTGAATGTTGACTGGACCTGCCCCTGCCGTTTCTCTGATTACAGCGCGTATTTTCACAGCCACGGAGAGCCATGGCTATAAAATAATCTGTTTCAGTTTTGTGGGCAGTGCATTCCTAAGTGCCCAAATCCTCAACAATTAGGACCATAAAGCACTAAACAAGTGTCATCAGTACGACCGGCTTACAACTGCATCGGCCACAAACTGATTCTCTAGTAAACAAACGGTACGACTCACTGTACGCTGCGGAGCCGCAACAAAGCGTACGGCTTCTTGAAGTAATAGTGTTAGACAGACTGCTTTACCAATTTGTGGATGGATACCGCATAGATGAAGACACCAGTTGCATGTGCCTCAGCCTTTTCAAGGAATACTCACTGCGGGTTGTAATCCAAGCAATAATATACACTCAGTTTTGAATGAAATAGTTCTAATGCAAATTGCTCAAAATCTTTGCCCGACCTTTGTGTGAGGGTGGACAGTGTGTCACGCTAGTAACTACACCAAGTTGTTAGAATACCACTCTACTAAACCTTTTTCCAGGGATTCATACCAGTCAGCACATTTTAAGGTGTCAACTGATTCTACATAGACATGTGCATTTCCAGTTAACTTCAATCGTGTCACATTCAACAGAAAAGTGTCAGGATCAGCGCAAAAGCGACTCAAGTCACGAACATTTTGCAGAAAGGTTACCGCATTTCATGTTGGTTTCCACGAGAAGTAGATAATAATATTGACTGCGAGAAAACTACTGGCAGTACTAGATGGGGTAGTTTCAACTCTCATCGCCTCACGAAGTGTAACTTCAACTTTGCAGTCTACCTTGGGGTGAGCTGCTTGGGCTGCTAAGCTTCGTATTCAGCATTTCTCTCTCCTAAATCTATATTTTTTACCATGGCATCATTAAGGTCTCGGTATTTTCTGAGGCATTTTCACCTCCAGATCTGCTTTTTGGAGGTATGATTATAACAAATGGGGAACGTAGGAAACAATAATGAATCAAAATAGCGTAACAAATAAAGCAAACCGTACTGGGTGAGGAATTTATACTACTCCAGGCTCCTAGGCGGTACGTACATCCCCAGAAGGTCGGTGACAGGATTCAGAAGCAGAGGTTCCGATACGTAAATGATGTAGTGTGAAGACGGCAGTAATGATGGTGGTCATAGTGGTGGTGGTGATGCATCAAGATGGTCTGGATAACATGCAGATGGCAGTGGTGTGGGAATGGCGGTGACGAGGAGAGGACAATTCGGGCATCGAATAGATTCTGGGACTCACACGGAAGTGCGAGGAACAGGCAACAAAGGCACGGAACGCGGCCCAGCATGAGGTATCAGGTGGGCAGGTAGCAACCTGCAACGAGTACGACAGGACTTGAGCGGTTGTGGAGTGTTGGCAGGCTAAAATTCAGCGGAACAGAGGACAGCAGTGGAAGCAGCATGAACTAGATGGCCCACGCACAGCATGACAGCACTTCCACCCACACATGTGTGTGCCAGTGGTACTATGACAGAGATGTGTGACAGCACAGGCCCAACTTGAGCCAGAGGCGGTCACAGGTCACACCAAACGTTGTGCCTGGCACACTTTAACCGTACACAATCGGGATACTGGCAGCAACCAGCAATGAATGGACCACTACTCTGGACTTAATGATGAGAGGTACCCCACTTACCCAGCACCATAATTGTGCAAGAAGGCGCAAGAGGTGATGCAACGGCCATCCAAATTATAGGGTCAAATGAACAACAAAAAGTTATTCGAAAAACAGAACAAACCCACGAAGAGATTTATTTCCGAAAGAGGGTGTACATTGGTGCCTAGAGAAAGGGAGAAGACCGACCGGAGTGGCCGTGCGGTTCTAGGCGCTACACTCTGGAGCAGCGAGACCGCTACGGTCGCAGGTTCGCATCCTGCCTCGGGCATGGATGTGTGTGATGTCCGTAGGTTAGTTAGGTTTAAGTAGTTCTAAGTTGTAGGGGACTGATGACCTCAGAAGTTGAGTCCCATAGTGCTCAGAGCCATTTGAACCATTTGAAGAAAGGGAGAGGTGACCACAGAAACCCAAAGTTTAGCTCGAGAAATCTAACATATGGCATGCAGGAGTGGCAAAGGAACGTGTTTGCAGGACAAGCGCCGGTGGACATGAGAGGGCAGCATCTTCCCGCAGTCCCTGGACAGCCCACACGTAAGGTACCATGTGACATCTCTTGGACAACTCCATTGACCGAGACAGTTAAATAACATGAACATGTCCCTTGCTAGCCGGCCGCTGTGGCCAAGCAGTTCTAGGCGCTTCAGCCCGGAACCACACTGCCGCTACGGTCGCAGGTTCTAATCCTGCCTCGGACATGGGTGTGTGTGATGTCCTTAGGTTAGTTAGGTTTATGTAGTTCTAAGTCTAGGGGACTGGTGACCTCAGATGTTAAGTCCGATAGTGCTCAGAGCCATTTGAATTTTTGTCCCTTGCTCAGTACCCCTCACTGTGAGAACTCTAACATTTCAGCATCCCATGCTGAAGTGTGAGACCGTAGGCAGCTACCCAGCACCTAAGATAGCTATCAAGTCTCAACAAAGAGCATTTTTTTTTAATTCTCTTAAGTATTGACAGGTCTATCCTTTGGAGGTGGGGGAGGGAGGAGTGGGTATGAGGCACGTGCACAGCATCTACACAGTCTTTCTTCTCTGTATTTCAACCTGTTTACCGAAGAAGAAATGATGGAAACAAAAGGACGGTTGATCAACGGAATTAAATTTCAGAGTGATAAGGTATCAATGATAAGATTACTGGGGGCATTGTTTTCCTCCATCAGAATGAGGAAGAATTACATGATCTGTTAAAGAAAGACGAATGTATTAAGGAGCAGCAGAAATGAGTAATCCATTAAATTTCGGGCATGCAGCCGCGCAAATAAAATTTCTTCTACTGATATTTCGGCCGCGTATCGTCCGGCCATCTTCAGAGCGAGTCACAAGACTTGACGGCTGCATGCCCGAAATTTAATGGATTATTCATTACGCCGTGAGAAGTTGAAAATGCAGCAGAAATGAGATTTGCAACATACTTAGTGCCAAAGCTGGGCATAATTTTACTAGGTTACATGAAGATATTCTGCATCCCAGGAGGATTAAAGGAGGTGATGAGAATCAGACTATCAGAGGCACAGAGAGATTTCCTCTCCAATAGAAATCTACTGGTGCGGAACGCTGTCATTAGTATGAAAACAAAGTTTACAAGGATGTAATTACGTAATACAACACTGTATAGGAACGTATGATGCACTGCGGGAAAGTTGGAAGAGAGGAGAATTGGAGCCTTTCAGATATGTTGCTACTGAAGCATGCTAAAATTTAAGCAGACTGATAAGATAAGTAATGAGCAAGTTTTCCAACAAACAGGAGAGGAAATGAGTATGTGGAGAGCAGTAACTAAGAGAAAAGACAGAAAGGAAGAAAATGTTTCTAGATGGTGCCGAGCAGTGCAAAATTTATAGAGGAAGACACAGATTAGAATTTATATAGTAACTAATCGAGAAGTATGGGTGTCGTAACTAGTTTGAGACTGTGAGATTAGCGAAGAAGAGGAATCACGTCAAATCAGTCAGAAGAAGGACGAAAAACAAATAGTAGTCGAGTGCATGAGAGTGAATGACGATGGTATCTAGTGGCAACAGTGCTAAACCAGGCGACTAGAAGCTGAACTGCTATGGATGTGTTGGGGGTCAATGAAAATGAAAGTCATTACAGTAATTAGGACCCGGCGGAGGTTCGAGTCCTCCCTCGGGCATGGGTGTGTGTGTGTTTGTCCTTAGGATAATTTAGGTTAAGTAGTGTGTAAGCTTAGGGACTGATGACCTTAGCAGTTAAGTCCCATAAGATTTCACACACATTTTTTGAGTAGTTAGGAATCTGGAAGTTACTTGCGCTCCACCTGTTATGTTAGTGAAGGCGAACACTGAGAACTGCATTTAGAGTAGATCCTGGAATACTATTGTTACTTTCTCAGCACATTTAGTCGTTAATGGGTTCAGTCGCTGATAGCGAAAATGTGGTGTGATTTCCACTGTCACAGTACAAAACAAAAAAAATATGTTCATGTTGACGTTGTCTCTTTGTTCCAATGGAGTTACGTACCACGATGCAAAGTGCATAGGTACACAAATAGACAAACACCATTCCTACATAAACTTAAAAGGAATAGAATGAAAGAATACACTCAAATACAACATATCGGAAAAACTGTGAACATCAAACCTCTAGAAACATATGTCGCTTTAAAACAGAGTTGTTCATATTTTCCTTTTAAAGAAGACGTTTTTATAAACCTTCCAAATTGCAACTCATTTGTTGTTTTACTATTTCTACAAGAGGATTTCACTCTATGGCTGCTGCTCCAGCCACGTACAAAATTTTCAGTTATGCCTGAATTGTTTTTTTTAGAACCAAATAACAATTTTCTTTGGAAACAACAATGTAATCGAGTAAATACTAAACAACCAATAGGCGCGTCCCTAGTTATGGTCGCTAGCGCACACTTGTGCGGCGGCGCTGTACTCGGAAGTACGCCGGTTCGAATGCTGGTGGCCAGCAAGAGAGGAGAGGTGATGGCGTAAAGTTCCTGAGCAGCAGGGCACCAGTGTCCTGGATTAAATTTCAAACCCCTGTACCGTGTCTCACGAAGTGACGGCATGTGACAAGTATCGATGGTAACCCGTCCGTCGGATGGGGACGTCAATTTCGGTGGCCGCCTTGGCGCTATTCAACAGCAGAAGACCACGCGACAGCACCGCCTTTCACGCTGCCCCTTTGATTCATCCGTAACATTATGAACCTAACACTACACTGTGTAAGCATCATTCATTATAGTATGCCACGCGATACGTGTGCTTCACAATTCACACTTCACGAACAGGTAGGACGATGGTAATGGCAAACCACCGCCACTAGCGCCTTGCCTAGAACCGCAGCGGAGGATTCCTGCATCTGCTCCCCTACGCTCATCTCCTGAATGTGGGGCTACCCTGATTTTTGTTTCGAGAAGATAAACGACAGCTATTTAATACAACCGAGGAGGCAGCAGCTGTTTTCTTAAAGTAATGCTTTTACGTCTGATTTACTAAGTTACAATGAATCTTATGGAATAAAGTTAATTGTTAATACAGAATACATGTTAGTTTCTGCTAGTTACATGTCGTCTTTTAATCCATAATTTGACTCGTTCCATAATCTGCAGGATGTATGAAGAAGAACCTGCAGGATGTATGAAGAAGAACCTGCAGATTATGGAACGAGTCAAGTTAACTGTTAACGAATCAATGGGTGGATTTAGTTAAAATACTGTCCCCCGCCGGTAGCTAAGTGGTCAGCGGGATGGAATATCAATCCGAAGGGCCCAGGTTCGATTCTCGGCTGGGTCGGAGGTTTGCTCTGCTCAGAGACTGGGTGTTGTGTGGTCCTAATCATCATCATTTTATCCTCATCGACGGGCAAGTAGGAGAAGTGGCGTCAAATCGAAAGACCTGCACCCGGCGAACGGTCTCCCCGACGGGAGGCCCTAGTCACACGATACTGATTTTATTTAGTTAAAGTATTGAATGTGGTGTTAGAAGGTGACACCTCTGCCCTGTATATTTGAATGTTGAGTGTTTTAAAGCATTATAATCAATAAATATCATTTCCAACGCTGCTTAGACCGGCATCTGCGGGCGACCTATTATTTCGTTACTAACGGTACATAATAACAACACTTAAAAACCTCTTACATGTGGCATCTTGGGTTGTCGGGTGTTCTGCCGGATATCAGCGTCGAACTTGCACGATATTTCGGTCACGTAGCTCGTAACCTTCATCAGGTGCGACCTGAGAGTGCTCTTCGAGTGGACCTGGTCCAGTATTTATGCCTATGGCCTTCCCCCTCCACCAACGGCTGCAAGCGCTTCCTCTGTGGTCCGCGCCCATTCCCTGCGACCTGCTGGAGCCTTGCTGCTCCGTTTTCCGTCCGCTGCGGTTCTAGGTATTCCCTCTGCGGTCCGCGTCCACCAAACCCGCTCCTGGGGGTTTCATCTACGGTCTGGGGTACCAAGCGTTCCCCCTGCGGTCCGCGCCCGCTCACCACGACCTGTTGGAGCGTTGCCGCTCGAACCTGCACAATGGACTGAGGAAGATATCCTCGACTGGGGGCGAAGTACTAGCGCAACAAGGCGCTTCACCTTCTGGCATGACGGTTTGGCTAGGGAAATTTCATGGCGTTATTGTTCTGCTTGATTCTTTGTGCAATTTTTTTTTTTTTAATAAAAGAAAGAGGAAAGGATAGTAAGAGAGACAGTGAGAGAAAAGGAAAACGAACGGCCCAATTGACTGGCCGGGAATTACGATTAGTTACAGAAGAAAGGACAGAAGGAGGAATAGTGAGAGTGAGTGAAAGCGAACGGCCATTATCCTGGCCTCTTCTGCTTCGTAGCGGCGACGCGATGGCGGCGGCAGGCAGTCTTGAAATGGCGAATTGGGGGGGGGGGGGGGGGAAGAGAAAGAAGTCAGAGGGTGACAGTTGAAGAAGTGGAAAAAGGAAGGGCCTATCATGATTAGGCCATCAGTGGGGGTAGCGTGGGGGGAAGGGGGAGGCGTGTCGGGGGAACGAATGACATGGCATGTGGGGGGGAATAATCTATGGCGGGAGGGAGGTAGTCGGCATGAGATGAGGTGCCTGGTGCAGGCGAGGTCATGGGGGGCGAAATAAAAGGTCGGGCCATCGAGTGGCGGCTAGTCGGTGAACACGGGTGCCCAGGGAAAGGATTAAGGGATTAGGAGAGTGACGAGTGTTGTGGTAAAAGGAGTGGGCGGCGGAGAGGATGCGGGTACAAAGGAGCGGCACTTCAGCCAGGAGGTGGAGCTCGCGGGTCGGGAAGTCGAAGGGGAGGCGGAGGGCACGCCGGAGAGCCCGGTTCTGGACGGTTTGGAGTCGGCGGAGGTGGGTGGGGGCAGCATTGCCCCACACCACCACCGCGTATTCAAGGATGGGGCGAACAAGGGAGGTGTACAGTCTAACAGCAAGGTGTGTGGGGAGGGAAGAGGTTGGGTTGATGAGAGGGTAGAGCAGGCATAGCCGCCCCATTGCCTTACGATGCACCTCGTCGATGTGGGGGCGCCAGGTTAGGCGTTGGTCCAGGGTAACACCCAAGTACTTTGCAGTACGAGTCCAGGGGACTGGGGTACCAAGGACCGCCACCTGAAGGAGCCGAATGGGAATACGGCGTCGGCAGATGATAAGGGCTTGGGTTTTGGAGGGATTAAATGCCAGACGCCAGGTCCAGCGTTGCCGCTCCGTTTTTCGTCCGCTGCGGCTCTGGATGTTCCCTCTGCGGTCCGCGCCCACCAGTCCCACTTCTGGGTGTTCCATCTTCGGTCTGGTGCGCCTGGCAGTCCGACAGGGGCTCGTTTTCCATCTCCATGTCTCTGGTTCTTCTGTTTGTGTAGTGTTGCAGCTGGCCCTGTTGCTCCTTTAACAATTCCAGAATGGATACACGGACAGACAAATTGAGAGGGCACTCCAACCAGCCACTATACCACAGATTCCTGAAGAAGACCAAGATGAAACAAAGAAGGTGGCATATCTGCCCTATGCTGGCTCTATTTCTGCAAGGAACAGTAGGATCCTCCGTAAACACAATATCAAGTGTGTTTTCTGTCCATCCAACAAGATTGGGGGACTGCTGGGGAGTGTCAAAGACGACCTGGGGTTACAAAAACCTGGGATTTACAATATACCCTGTCAATGTGGCATGTCCTACGTTGGCCAGACGACAAGAACTGTGGAGATCACGTGCAAAGAACATCAGAGGCACACTAGATTAAGACAGGTGACTAAGTCAGCCATTGCTGAACACTGTCTAGAACTAGATCATGCCATGAAGTATGAGGATACCAAGATTCTAGCACAAACACCCAGATTTTGGGACAGTGTTATAAGAGAACCGATAGAAATTAAAATGGCTGACGATCTTATGAACCGTGACACAGGGTACCAGCTAAGCAGAGCCTGGGATCCGGCTCTGGAATTGTTAAAGGAGCAATGGGGCCAGCTGCAACACTACACAAAT
This sequence comes from Schistocerca piceifrons, assembly GCF_021461385.2. Lineage (NCBI taxonomy): Eukaryota > Metazoa > Arthropoda > Insecta > Orthoptera > Acrididae > Schistocerca > Schistocerca piceifrons. The sequence goes on along the minus strand of NC_060142.1, from coordinate 680,748,743 downwards.
AGAAGAACCAGAGACATGGAGATGGAAAACGAGCCCCTGTCGGACTGCCAGGCGCACCAGACCGAAGATGGAACACCCAGATGTGGGACTGGTGGGCGCGGACCGCAGAGGGAACATCCAGAGCCGCAGCGGACGAAAAACGGAGCGGCAACGCTCCAGCAGGTCGCAGGGAATGGGCGTGGACCACAGAGGAAGCGCCTGCAGCCGTTGGTGGAGGGGGAAGGCCATAGGCATAAATACTGGACCAGATCCTGGCCGAAACCTGGCTGAAAGAGGGAAGGGACTGCAATATCCCTAAATTCAACTGCTTCCGTAAAGATAGGGCTGACGGTAGGGGAGGCGTAGCTCTGTACGTCCTAAACTCGATACCCGCCACCGAAATCCCCCTCCCCCCAGCACTACAAAACCTAGAGGCGATAATGGTGAAAATCAGGGTAACCAACAGACGTACAATCACAGTAGCGTGCCTATATAACCCCCCCGACAGTCCCCTCCCACTCCAATTCCTACAACACCTACAAACCCTGGACAAATTCATTCTCTTATCCGACCTCAACGCCAGACACCCCCAACTCGGAGACTGGACAGATAACCAAAACGGACGCACACTCTTTGACATCCTAGCAACGCAATCAATAGACCGCCTTCCCATCTATGAATTCACCTTCATAGGGCACAACGGACAGTCTGCCCCCGACCACATCCTGTTTAGCCCCACACTGACAGACACCATCACCTCCCCAAAGATCGGCAATCCCATAACGAGCGACCACCTACCACTCACCTTCTCCACAGAGGCACTCAACCCTCCAGGCCCTCCTCCCACTAGACGTACCATCCGCAACTACGCAAATGCTAATTGGGAACGATATGGCGAAGTCATCACAGACCAACTAAACTTATGAAACGTCCCCTTTAAACAACTATGCACGACTGTCAAACTGACACACAATATTTTTAGCGCAACGCAATCTGACTTTCAGAAATCCCTTCAAAAGAATGGCCCTGACTAACATTAACCTATACCTTTCACAAATCACTTACCTCACCAAAAATCTTCGTTACTCGAACTACTGTAAAACAGCGAGCGCCGCTACTGCCAGCTAAATAAAAGATTCAAACTACAGAAGGCACTAACTACTGATAGGCATAGTTAGGAATTGAAAGATTTTAATAGAGAACAAACAATGTATTTACCTTAATAGTCATAATATATATAGCAGTTCATGACAAATTACAAAACTCCGCCATCTCTCTCCCCACATCCACCACTGCTGGCGGCTCACCTCCAACTGCGCAACGCTACGCGCTGTTCACATCCAGCTACCGCTGCCCAACACTACAATGGCAGACAACAATGCAAACTAGACACAGACTGCATACAGCACAGCCAGTCATTTTCATACAGAGGTGGCGTTACCAATAAACAAACCTAAACTGCCTACTTACATATCCCCCATGCTCCCCACAAAAAATTTTACAAATTGTTTTGGGCAGTGGCCAATAATGATTTGATAAAATTTTTCGTAATTACAATAACAAAGATATCAAATGCACACACTTATTGATACAATGTTGGTCAAAAGTTAAAATTTTCTCACAGTCTATAAAGACAGTCCTCATCATTCGTCACAGTAAAATTGCCGTTTCTTTTCTCAAAGTCTGAGCAGTAAAAGAAAATGCACACAGAAGTTGTGGATTTCCATGCAGTCTTGAAGAAGTAGTGTTGTCCTTCCAACGGAAAGACAGTGCTGACTCTTGGCATGCTGACAGCTAATGGGCCACAACAGAGCAAACCCACATGAGAGTCAGTCGAAATTTTGAAGAGTATTGATAGGTAGGTCATCACAGAGCAGACCCACTGTAGTCCTGGTAGAGAGTATGGTATTGGTGGGCAACCAGAGGAGCAGACCCACTGCAGTCCTTGTAGAAATAATGGTATTGGTGGGCCATCGAAGGTGCAGACCCACTGTAGTCCATGTAGAGACGGCCAGCAGCCATCTGTTGCGATCTGTTGCGACTGTGCAGGTGCACAATCACCATCGAAGAGTCTTGCGGATAATATAGCAAGTCCATAACCACCACTTGTGCACTCACAAAGTTTTTGGAATTGTCTTTAGAACCAGCAATGCTGTTATCCAGTCCCTTGCTGAATTATTAACACACGTGCAAACACTAACAGTCCCTACTTCTCACATATTGTCCATATACTATGACCAACAGAAACGTGTGCAGTGAAATGGAACTTACAAGTTAATAATTTTATAACATAAGAATACAATTACATAGGTACAAAATACATCATTAAAGAACATAACAATACAGATAACATTTGTAGTAATATGGGCTTTAGAAAAGAATCGAAATAACATATACATCAGTGTTACAGGAATTATGACATAAGTAAATACATAAAGGATCAGAATAATTTTTGAAACATCAACTTCACACATGAGCATTAAAACAGAACAGAATAAATAATGTCTAAACATCTTTACAAAGAAAATAACATATTATTAGAAAAATTCCACAACATAACTCATATCAGCTAAACACATAAAGACAGGAAAAACACAAATACACAAGGGTACGCAAACATATAGCGGAATAATACAAAAGGAAAGGACAGGGTTTGTTGTAGTGCAGTATTTTGCAAACAAAACTTCCTTTACTTCTTGGAGATCTCCCTTCATTCATCATTATTCCCGAAAAGTCCTATCTATACCTGCTTTCTGTATTCTATTCATATTTCTTTCAAAATAATTATTTCTCAGTGTACAATACTCATTTTGGCCCAAATCTTTTTCATATAACTTCTCAATGCATTTTTCCCTATTGTCCATAGTCAGTTTCTTATATAGTCTACCCCCTCTTAAGCTAACTTAAATCTACTGAGCTCAGATGCTAAACTAAGGGATGAGGCAATGCAGCAGCACAAAACAATTAACACAAACAGCAATGATAAAAAATACAAAAGTCAAAGCAATTGCAATATTACAACTAATGTAAGGCACTGTGCAGCAAACAAGAAAACTAAATCCGTAGTAAAACTGGCTTAACAGAGTAATGCAACGTGAAATTTAGTAGCACTACGCCTGGCAAACAGCAGCAGCATCTAAACATGACAAAGCTCAAGCAGAAAAAATATTACACTAAAAATGGCCATGTCTAATACCTATGTCACATATTAACACTAGAGTGATGCATCACGAGAACTTACACTAGCAGATAAGTTACCAAATCGTAAAGAAATTATTTATGCAATTCCTTTGAAGGGAAATGTCTATTTATGTGCCCTCGTTTTCTTGGAAGTAGATCATAAATTTCTTATTGACTGGATCTGTAGGCATAAAATAACTATATTAGTACATATATTAAATTTTATTTTAACCAATGCTGCAGTGCAGCTAGAGACTAGATATTAAAGAAAATGAGCAAATATGTACAAAGGAAGGCATGAAACATCATTCATTAGCCATATGGCATTTCGTAAGGTAGTAAAGAAATTCTCTCAATTCTCGAGAAAGACGCTTATCATAATCAGGTGTGCAGATGTAAGTATCTTTCCAAGTAATGAGCGTGTCATATTTGCGGTGCTTTCTACAAAGGAATGTCAATAGCGAGGATAATGGCCTCCCTTTTTTTTCCCTCCTGTGCCTCTGGAAGGCACACGCTAATGGCTTTTTTCAAGGCGACTGTCGCCCAGCTGGGTGCCCATGACGCATTAGGTGCAGGTGGTCACTTAACTTACTTACCGAAATATTTACGACACCAGTTTCCGCTACAGTGACCATCTCATATAAAAATTTCACAGGTCGAAAATTTACGTTACAAATGTGTAGAAACAAAATCCTGTAAATATAACAGTGTCCAAAAAATTTTCGTCAGCATTGTGGTACATTCAAGTATTTACACACATTTCATAACTCTTAAAGTATGATTCTTGGTTTCCAACATCCTTTTTCACAAGTCAGAGTCCCTAACCACTGCTCATTATTCTTTACCTTATTACACATATACATATTCGTCGACACCTCTTCAATATTTCATCATGAGAAACACGTAGTATAATCAAATTCCTCATATATGGTATCATCATAAACATACCTCAACAGCATAATACACATCGTCGTCGTAAAAATAACATCATAACACCTCAGTCAAATCTCAAAATCGTCGTAGCTTCCTCCAATAGTTCCAAAACCTAAAAAAATTCTCTGCTCATGTCAAAAGTGTCATCTGCCTCAAACGCACTTTAAAAATCATAATCCCATACCAAATACATCATTCAAAGCTCTTATGGTATCACAATGGTTCCGGAAAAATATGAGCATTTCACAAAGTACAGACAAAATACAATTTCATAAGTGTGAAGTTACCCAACTGTGAAATTGCGTAAACATGTGTCACTGATGTAGTAAAAAAAAATGTTTATCTCTCAGTTAAATGATCAGATAGCTGTGTAATTTGTGTGTTAGAGAAATATGGTACCGATGTGTAAAGTTGTATAAGCAAATACCATATTAGCTAGGGCTCCTTGTGCTTGCCAAACACATGGTACACAAAGTAGGCGTGTACCCCCCTGAGGATTAATGTAATTATACCCTCAGGTGTTACAGATTACACCAATGGAATGAAATGTATCACGGAAAACTTTCTTTCTAATTCAAAAATCTTTAAAAATAAATGTTTTAAGTATAAAATTAATCACTCAAATACGTGTACTGTAGCGCTAAACTGTGCGTCTTGTAACATAATCTCTGTGGAAGTGTTGTAGTTATCGTCCTCCGAAAGCTAAGTTCTGCATAAGTCAATGTACTTACCTCATGATAAACAAAAGTGAAATGCTTTGCGTATAGATATCGTTGTTATTATGCTTATTGGCGTGATGAAGAAAGTACTGTACAGTAACGTATTGTTGTGCCACGAAAAAGGCTGTCTCGTTGTTGCTATACCACAAAAGTTACTACTAAAACATGTTTTTCTTTCCAGAAGAATTCAGAAAACTGTGCAGATATAAAACAGATACACCGCAAAAGCAACATTGTAAATTGTCACTCATTAGTAGCGTCGTGATAAAAATCGTGTAGCTGTCACATAAACTAACCTCTGTGTCATCTGGTATCTCTCAGAAAGCACTTTAAATTCAGAATGTATTTTCAAATAAACCAAAATGTTGCATTAAAATCTCATTAGCAGTACCGGTAAATGTTCTAAGTATGTAAGCCTCATAGTCGTTACATAATCATGCAACTAACAAGCAAGAATGCACACACACAATAACACTGGGTCGTCTCTTCACAATAACAATGCATTCCTAATTTCTGTTTAAAAATGTTCCCTAGGTTCTTGATTGGATATTTAACTTCAAACATTGTTGCATGGTGACAGATTCTAAGTCTGACAATGCATACTGGAAATGTGAAGTTAAGAGTTTTATGGCAAAGACAAAGTTAAAAAGCAGATTATCTTTCAATAAACGGTTTTACATGTGAAATGTGGTGTAAACCTTTACTCTTCCTAGTACGCAGAGTTTCAACTTCAACCCAATTATCATGTGGTATGCGTCGGTAAAGAATGCTAAAATTTTTCTCAAGGCTAGCGTCTTATGTTATTTTTCTCGGAGCCAGCGGGCGCAAGCGGCTGCCTGCTGTGCGAGTCATTGTCTGTCTCTTTGTTGGCGCGCGCCGTTATTGGGATTAGGAGACCTAACTTCTACAAATTCACTCTGACGAGAAGGCCCTACCCTGTTTGAATCCCGCCAGTTCTGATGCAATTCAGGTCTGTCGTTACGAATATATCGTCTGCCGTCATGTTGGTAGATGCCATAGTTTCTTTCGTGTCGGTCACGTGGTGGAGAATTTCTCCCTGAATCGTAACTGCGCGCTGGACCGTTGCACCTTAAGTTATTCTGTCTCCCCTGATAATATTTATTTTGGTTCCCATATTGTCTGTTTCTCTGATTGTCTCTGTGATAGTCATTACCGCGGAGAGGTGATCTTTCCTTGTAATTATTACTACTCTGCCAACGGTTGTCATACAGGTGGTGTCTGTTTTGGTCACGATTTGTGTTGTGAGAATAGCCTTGTCGCGTCCAGTTATTATCGCGGAATTGTGACGGATGTGACCTGTAATTGTTGTGTTCCTGTTTTCGCATTCCGCGATTGTCAGTGTCAATTTCCAATTCTTGTAACAGTCCCTGAAAAGCTTCAATGCGGTCTTTGCAACGTCCTGCCAAAATAATGTGTCGTAAATGTTCAGGCAATTTGATTAAGCAAATGTGGATAAGTTCTGAGGGGCTGTATGGGTTTGACAGGTACTGATTCTTGTGCAACATGTCTTCAAAATATTTCATAAGACTGGAAAATTCAGATTGTTCGAAACGTTTCATCATTATGATGCTATGTTTTACTCGGTCTTGTGTGGCTTGAGACCAATATGCTGAGAGGAAGGCATGGTAAAACTCTCCTTCACTGTGGCAATCGTGAATGACTGATCGCATTCTTACAGCTGGTTCATTCTCTAAGTAGCCACACATAAATTCTAATCTATGTTCTAACGACCAGTTGGGAGGAAAACAATGAGAGAATTGATGGAGCCACGCTTGTGGATGAATGTCGTTGCCAGAATTCTTAAACGTTTTGAATTTACGTGTAGTAATGAACAGCTTATAGTCAAAATCATCGTGTCGGCGAGTCGCATGTCGGTCATTGTTACGTCGTGTCGGCGGTTCAATCTCAAAATTCGGTGCACATTGCCAATTTCTTTCATAATTTCCGAAGTGTCCTGTGTTATTATTTTGTGGTTGTTCCGTATTTCTAAGTCCCTCTTCCCGTATTGGAGCGCGAGTGGCCTCTGAAATACGTAATTCTTGTATTACCTGAGTCAGCTGATCTTGTACTTCCCGGATTTTGTTTGAATTTCCTAATTTGTTCGCACTCTTCTGTGTCATTAAAGACTACCGGTTTTGTGTCGTTCAGATTATCATCTACCTTCGTAGATAAGTTAGTGAACTGATCTGAAAGTTCGGCTACTTTCTCTGATAGTGAACACATTTCCTCAATATGTTTTTCTGAACCAAGTTTCAGAGTGTCCATTTGTGTTGAAATCGAATCTACTGTGTCCTTTAAGTTTTCCTGAGTTTTTGCAAGTTGCATAACCGAATCGGTAGATGCAACTGAGTCAATTTTAGCCGACAAGGTCTCATGATTTTCATGAACAATGGTTTGCAGTTCTTTTATGGCTGCTTCGTGATTCTGTAATGCATTTTCATGCCACGAAAAAATACGTTGAAAATGCTCACAAATTTGTGTTTTTACGTCATTACAGACTTTTTGACATTTCGATTCGATGTTATGTAACTCAGTAGTTAAGTCTTCACATGTTTGTTCAAGAGTTTGTGCCAATGAGTCTAACTTTTGAAGCTGTTGCTGTGTTTGTCTCTGATTTTGTTCCATCGTGCCTAACTTTTGAAGATTTTGTCCCATTTGTTTCTGATTTTGTTCAAGTGTTGTGTCTAACATTTGTAGCTTTTGTCCCATTTGTTGCATTAACTGTAATAACAATGCATTAGTGTCTGGAATCTGTTCCTCTACGCTTTTCAGCAGTGCATTTGCACCGGCAACATTCACATTTTGACAAGCAGAAAATGTGTCTTGACTTATTTGAGAAAACGGTGAGGACCCAAAACCTGAATCTGCAGTATTTGCAAGATTGTGTCCTGTCATTCCCGATTCCTGAGGCGAGCTGTTGCCGACCGATCGATCGATAATGCTTCCCTGTTCACTATTTGTTTCACTGTCTACGCCATTGTTTGCCGCCCGCTCCATTTCCCTATGCACTATTACCAAATTACTACTTTGATCATTAGTTAATTCATTACTCTGCGGCGCTAACACACTGCTTTCGTCTTCACTGTCATTTCTCAGTTTACTTTGGAGCCTAGTATTACGTTTTTCACACGCCATGATTGTCACAATATTTCACACGATAACACAGAAAAACACAATTTGAAGAGCAACAGTAAGAGAACACATTAACATAGCACTGAACATAATATCTCGTTAATTGAAGCGCAGCTGCGAAATACTTGCTGCAAATCTACATGCATGCCACAACTGTTTTACTGTACAACAATGAAAGACTGCAACTACAAAGAAAATTCTCTCTATAATTACGCGCTGGCAATAAACAAAAACTACACTAATTACACAAACTACAAGAAAAAATCAGAAGATTCCAGGGAGGTATCCTCGGCTAAGGGTCGACATATGAAACGTCCCCTTTTGAACAATTATGCACGACTGTCCTTAAACTGATACACAATATTTTTAGCGCAACGCAATCTGACTTTCAGAAATCCCTTCAAAAGAATGGCCCTGACTAACATTAACCTATACCTTTCACAAATCACTTACCTCACCAAAAATCTTCGTTACTCGAACTACTGTAAAACAGCGAGCGCCGCTACTGCCAGCTAAATAAAAGATTCAAACTACAGAAGGCACTAACTACTGATAGGCATAGTTAGGAAATGAAAGATTTTAATAGAGAACAAACAATGTATTTACCTTAATAGTCATAATATATATAGCAGTTCATGACAAATTACAAAACTCCGCCATCTCTCTCCCCACATCCACCACTGCTGGCGGCTCACCTCCAACTGCGCAACGCTACGCGCTGTTCACATCCAGCTGCCGCTGCCCAACACTACAATGGCAGACAACAATGCAAACTAGACACAGACTGCACACAGCACAGCCAGTCATTTTCATACAGAGGTGGCGTTACCAATAAAAAAACCTAAACAGCCTACTTACAAACTTCCCAGTTAGCACCACTGACGACAACGACTTACTGTTAGTGACCAGACGCCTGGAAAACGCAATCAAACAAGCCGCCGACGAAGCAATCCCGACGAAAATCATAAATAACTGGAGACCAACTATCCCCCGTGAGGCCCTACAGCTAATACAACAAGAGAAGCGACTACGCAGAGAGATAAGACGTACGGACAACCCAGATCTAAGACGACTTTGGAACAGACTAAACAACAGAGTCAGAAACATAATATCCACACATAGACAAACACAGTGGGACGACACCTGCCAACAAGTAGACTACAGGAGTGGAGGCAAATTCTGGAAAAAATTCAGAACACTAACGGGACAACGACGAACTACTGAACTCAGCTTAATAACAAACAACGAACAGACAACAGACAAACGTGAACAGGCCACCATCTTCAAGCAGGAACTGCAAGAGGTCTACTCCTTTCCCAACGACAATCTCTTTGACGAAGTACACAGACGTACAGTTGAACTACAACTGAATCGACTACTCACCACAGCTACAGTGGACACGGAGAACGACCACAACCTGACCAAGGAAATAACCAACACTGAAATAGCCGAAGCCATCCACACAGGACGTAACTCCGCTCCTGGACAAAACGAAATCCGACGACTGCACCTACATAAAGCCCCCCCCCCCCCACATCCTCATCCCCATTCTCTCCATTGTCTTCAATTACTGCCTCACCTACGAAACGCTACCGACCAACTGGAAGACGAGTAAGACGATAATGATCCTCAAGCCTGACAAACCGAAGACTGATCCCCGTTCATACAGACCAATCTCTCTGCTGGACGTTATAGGGACAATCCAGGCAGCCTTCAGACCCAATCACTCGACGAATGACCCTCTCTTTAAACTCACAAACAGCACCACTAAGGGATTCAACGACGGACGATGCACGCTCGCAGTACTCCTAGACATCGAGCGTGCATTCGACAAGTTGTGGCATCAAGGGCTCCTCCTCAAACTAAGCCGACTAGGAATTCATTAAGATCATACAAGCCTACCTTAGTAACAGAATATGCAGGATCCATGTAGGGGATCAACAAGCCGATCCGTTCACGCCACAGGCAGGCGTCCCGCAAGGAGGCATCCTGTCACCGACCCTGTACGCGCTGTACACAGCAGACATCCCCACCACGACGACACCAGACGAGACAGTCGCACTATATGCAGACGACACTGCATATTGGTGCACTGCACCAAACACCAGGACCATACAACGGAAAACGACAGACTACCTACAAAAACTTCAGACCTGGATGACGCAGTGGCGAATCCGACCCAACCCGACCAAAACACAGACCATATTCTTCCAACACAGACACCGAACCAAGAACAGAAACCAAAACACTGGCGACTTACAACTGACCCTATGGAACACGCCACTGACGCTCACTAACTCCGCGAAATACTTAGGCGTGTTCCTAGACAAGCCTCTAAACTGGCAGACAACTACCTCCTCAACAGAACAAGAAAACGACAAGGACTCATACGACAGGTGCAGGGTCGCCTCCATGGCTGCCGCCTGGAGACGGCCCTGCACACATACAAGACCTTTAGTCAGGCCGGTCATGGAGTATGCAGCCGCACCCCTGGCTGGTCTGGCGAAGAGCCAGGCGGACAGACTCTACAGAACTGAAAGAAGACTACTTCGCAGCATTACCAATCTGCCCCCCCAGACGCCGAGCAACGACGTGTATGACATCACAAACATAGAACCGTTACAAACTCGACTAACGAAACTGCGCGCCAACTACGGCAGACACATACTGACGAAAGGACCAGACATGGAAGACTTACTGACCTCTGAAATCCGGGAAAGGAGGCGCCCTAAGTTCAAATACATACAACCAGCGCGTACAGTGGCACAAAATACGACCTCCCATTTCCCTGACTTTGCTCCCACCATGACCCCACTCGTAAGCGGCACCCACTGTCCCCCCCACCTCGACGCCAGGATGTAGGCAACGGCCCTACACACACACACACACACACACACACACACACACACACATACACACACCACAACGCAACGACCACATACACAAACAAGCAATAGCAATAAAACGAAAATCTGAATAGATACACTTCCCTCTTAAACATATGTCTTCTTCTTAATTATATGACTCTCATAGTTATATGACCTTCTTAAATTTATATGTTTCTCTTAAATTTATATGTCTCTTTCTAACTTATATATTTTACTTCAATTTATATGTTTTTGTTAAACTTATATTTTTTTCTCATGCTCTATTTTATTTATTTATCTATTTTAAACACCTAACTATATGTCTCCTAAAATAGCCTCATAAATGTCTCCTGAATATCTAAATAGTATAAAATAGTATAAACCCTGTATTACTCAAAATAATAATGTAAACTCCATATCATACCAGAATAATAATGCTTGGCACAATTGCAAGCAGATGTAACTCCAAAAAGCAAAAATTGTATTCAACACCATCGGCCGAAAAAGAGCAAATAGCAAGCTCTAAAAAGGCCCGCCGTCCCCATAAGGGAGGGAATGAAATGTGTCAAAAAAAAAAAAAAAAAAAAAAAACTCGAAGAGCAGTCTCAGGTCGCACCTGATGAAGGTTACGAGCTACGTGACCGAAATATCGTGCAAGTTCGACGCTGATATCCGGCAGAACACCCGACAACCCAAGACGTCATTAGATCGCCGGGAAAGCCTGAAGAGTTACACTCTTACATGTGGTATTCGTGGTAAGACCTTATGGGACCAAACTGCTTAGGTCATCGGTCCCTAAGCTTACACACAACTTAATCTAACTTAAGATAACTTACGCTGTGGACAACACACACACCCATTCCCGAGGGAGGACTCGAACCTCCGACGGAGGCAGCCGAGCGGACCGTGACAAGACGCATACGACCGCGCTGCAACCCCGCGCCGCCCTCTTACATGTGTGGATAGCTACAGCGTAACGGCTTTGTGAAGGAGACAATGCATAGATACTATCAGATTGCATCGAGGTAGAGATAACGGGAAACAACTGACGAATTTATTTAGAAGTATAAAATAGTTCAGACTCTGCAACAAGATCTCAATACAACAAAATCTCTGTTCAGAGATGTACAGTGGTGTTCCTTCTTGGTTTCTATCTCCTAAGTACTTGAATATATTTGGGAACACAGATGCAACTGCGGCGTTATTTTTAACCGCCACAATAAGAACGTGAAGCTGTGGAGAAAGTATGTGCCACAATCGACTACAAGCTGTCAGAAATTGAGTACTGGCACTCACATATGCACTTGGGAAGAAATGACGCATTGCCTTGGAGATTTTTGTGACTGATTGATTACGTTCTTCTATTTGTTATATTTTTCACTACAAGGAAGAAGGAAGGAATATCAGTTTTAACGCCCCGTCGACATTGAGGTCATTAGGGTCGAGACACAAGCTGTCAGCCGGCCGTGGTGGTCTAGCGGTTCTAGGCGCTCAGTCCGGAGCCGCGCGACTGCTACGGTCGCAGGTTCGAATCCTGCCTCGGGCATGGATGTGTGTGATGTCCTTAGGTTAGTTAGGTTTAAGTAGTTCTAAGTTCTCGGGGACTGATGACCATAGATGTCAAGTCCCATAGTGCTCAGAGCCATTTGAACCACAAGCTGTCAATGTTTCGAGGAAGGGGAACGCAATTGGCCGTGATCTTTCAAAGAAACCAACTCTGGTGTGATTTACGGAAGTCACTAAAACCGAAAACCTGAAGGCTGGACGAGGATTTGAGTCGTTATCCTGCGGGCAGCGAGTGGTGTGTTATAACCGCTGTGTAAGCTTAGGGACTGATGACCTTATCAGTTAAGTCCTATAAGATTTCATACACTTTTGAACATTTCGAACCGCTGCAATACCTCACTCTGTTTTTCACAACACAATCACATAGCACCGAGCGAGGTGGCGCAGTGGTTAGACACTGGACTCGCATTCGGGAGGACGACGGTTCAATCCCGCGTCCGACCATCCGGATTTAGGTTTTCCGTGATTTCCCTAAATCTTTCCAGGCAAATGCCGGAATGGTTCCTCTAAAAGGCCACGGCCGACTTCCTTCCCCATCCTTCCCTAATCCGATGAGACCGATGACCTCGCTGTCTGGTCTCCTTCCCCAAACAACCCAACCCAACAATCACATGGCCATTTCATGATGCTGTAAGTTTCGATCAGCCAGTTACAGCTGATAAAAAGAGGAAATACACATCATTATATTTATCAAATCTGCCTAAAATCTATCTACCCAACGTTAAAGGAATGAAACCATATCTAAAGATAGGTAGTTACTTGGCAGATTTTACAGATGTAATGATTCTTTGCTTCCTCTTTTTATCCATTGACAATCTGAGAATGGTAACTGCTTCATCGAAACCATTTTCAACATTGAAAATTGGTCATGTCACAGTATAGTGAAAAATGTGGAAATAAAAACGAAAGAACACTAACACAAATGGCTCAATGCATGTAGGGTGCAAATCATTCGATTTCTAAATCATAAAACACTTCATGAAACTATCTAGAATGCAAAAAAACATGGATATCACTAAACCCCAAATTGGGAGAGTTTCTAACAGATCATGTTTCCATTTCCAGATATAATTATCAAGAAATCAACAAGAGTCAAGAGAAGGTTGGAAGTTGCTTCAGATCACTACAGGACTAACATCACGAGATTTATTCCAAAACATAAAAGCACGAAACAAAGAGTACTGGTAAAATAATTAACAACAGAACCTTGAAAGAAAAGAAATGAGGCTTTCAAAAAATGCAGAAGGAAGAGACATTGAAGTCAGCAGATTTAAAGAAACGATTAACAACACTGCATTTGAAATAGCTGCAGGCAACAAGCAAAGAATGCACAGATGGTGAGATAACAAATGTGAAGAAGCATTTAGATAAAAAAAATAAATCTTGGAACAGCTGATATGGTAGAAAAACAAGCAATAATTCAGTCTGATAAGAAGCAAGAAGATAAAATTATTAAGGCACACAAGAGGGGCGTCGAAAAGGAGCAACTTTGAAACTACAGACGAACGCTTCAGAAAATTTAATACAGCAGATTATTACGAAAGATTCGTGAGCTGTATGTCTGAGTATACTGCACAGTCACCATGCTTCAGGAAAGAAAATGAAAAGCTCTCATTTGACAATAAATAACAATGTAAGCTGTTGGCATTACATTTTGAAAAGATGTTGATCTGTGGAAACTGACCAAAAAATTGTAATTCCGTAATAATGTTCCAAAAGAAAATTAAGAACCACCAAGTATCAGTATAATTAAAAGCAACATCAAACAGTTAAAACACAACAAATCCTCAGATAAAGATTCCCTTGCAGCATAAATTCTAATAGCTAGTGGATATCTAAGTGTCACAATTAAAAAAGAAAAACTAGATAGTTTCTGCAACACAAACGCTTCCAGAAAATTGGAAGGTTACTTTACTTCACCCACTTCATAAAAAGGGGACAAACACATATGAACAGTTATAGCAGAATTACGTTACTACATTAACACATTAGAGCCTGAATTATTTTTTAATTCTTACATTTATTATTTAAACCTTGTTAGTTACACTGAGAAAGAAGCAATTAATCTGAAAATACTTTTCTAGTTTTAAATATTATATAACTGTTGACAGCAAAACATAATTAATATGGAATGAATACACTGTTTTGTACTGAATAAAATAAATTAGACATGATTATAAATCAAAAACAAAAGCAACAAATTACTTTGTATGATATGCACTAAAACTTTCAGCACAGAGTCCCACATTAAATGCCTTGCAGTGAGTGCATGTACATGTCATAAAATTTCTTCCAGCACTTTGTCTACTTTTTAGCTGCTGTAATTTCACAATCACATGGTTATTCTATCAAACTGGAGCTCAGCTGCTTCAGAACTTGAGTGCAGAACACTTCCAGGTCCTTTGGATGGCGTAGCATACCTCCACAAGTGCACTTGTTCAGTTTCTCTTCAAACATTTACTTCAGGGATTATATTTCCATTTTTGAGGAAACTAAAAGAGGCTGTGCCATTTTCTCTTATGGATATTTGTCCTGAACTGATTCAAATTTTGATTGTTGCGCCAGTTCAGACATGTGCTAGTTGTAGTCTGTCTGGATGGAGTGTCAAGGAACTTCATCGTGTTTCCCTGACTGCTGAGAGCCTCTTTAAACATTAGTTACTATTTTCACACCAATTATATTTCATACTGCAGAAGCCACGGAGTTGCCACGCCAATTACACAAAAGAAGAAGTTTTTCTTTCCTGTGGTAGCATAAACAGTCTTTCTTTCAACTTTTCGTATTTCCATCTTCTTTGGAAGGGAACAGATTAGGGGGATATAAACTTCTCTCAGAGACCCTGTGTCCCAAAACCTATTTCTCAAAGGAAAATTAACAAATTAAAACTTGTGAATAACTTTTCAAAATATAGAACAAAATTATTAAAGCGCTTTCATTACTGCTTGGTGTTTCTTTTACGTAATAATGAAACTTTAGCATTTCTTCCTGTGATACAAATAATGTAGTAGAAGGATTTCAATAAATGACATTTGATTGTTGGTTTATTAAGGCACTATTTAGAGTTTTTGAACCTGATGAGAGATTCTGGCTGTAGGAAAAACGTTTACATTCAGTAGCCAATTGTTCTCTAGTGATGGACCGCTTCTCAGAACTGAAGACTAAAAGAAAAGATGTTCAAAAATTCTTGTGTAAGCATAGCAAGACTATAGAAGTATTCTGTTGTACGATAAAATCAGACAAAGTACAGCCCTGCGACGAGTACCATTACTGTAACGCTGGGCGCTAATGGGTTAAATAGATAATTAGGTACATAAAAATAATAAACAAACAGATAGTGCTAATATTTGTTGTTTTTTTTTAAATGTGTATGATTCGTAATCAGAGACTCCTACCTCAAAGCCCTGAAGGAATTAGCATTAATTAGGAAAACTCAGTCTAGTCCCTTTCAAATTGTATCAGGAGTCAGAAAAGCAGACTGTCCATCACCATTAATATTCTGCTGTGTCATGGAAAAAGTTATAAGTTAAACTGTTTGGCCTTTTGACAGTGTCATAATAACAGATGGAAACATTGAGAATGCAAGGAAAAATACTATAATTTACGGAAGATACAGCTGAAAAGGAACGCCTGCAAATATCTTTTGAAACAACGGAATACGTGACCAATGAAACTAACTCACAATGAATATAGAAGCTGAGTATGACAACATCAATATAACAGCCTGTCTTAAACATGTGGGTGAAAATATAAACATAAAAATTGGAAATGATGTTGTTGAAATTAGAACTGAAAAAATGAAAAGAGCATACATGAAAGTGAGAAATCTGTAAAATAAAAATGTTTTTCTTAAGACATTAAACTACTGTATTATAATACAGTCGTAAAGTCCTCTATGGGTTGGATATGCTACTTTTATTTGGATTTAGGAAGGAAAGAAAGAAGAATACTACAAAAAATATTAGACCCAATCAAGAACAAAGGTGAAAATAAATTTTTGAGACTATATATTCTACCCTAAATTATTAGATGAGCTCAGAAAAGGTACGTTTTGCTCTATGGGCACCTAGAGATAGTGAAGGAGTACCGGTCAACAAAGAAGATAAACACATTGTTCCTGAACACGAAAACAGGCAAAGAAGATAGGTAGAGAGGCAAGTCAAAAATATTTCGAGGAAAAGCAAAATGCACATGATGCCTTACTCAACAGCGACCAATTCAAATTACAAGCCAAGAAAATCCAAGGGTTTTAAGTGAGATAAAACAAATGTAAAAACAACAGTAATTAAATGCTCATTCTGAGGAAGTGAAAGAGTTTGTGAGTAGGATGAAAGAAATGTAGCCTGGAGTTGGCCTGAAACGAACTAAAGAAACTAAGAAAAGAACACACATACATGTACATAAAAAAAGAACACACATACATACGCAGAAATATATACACAGCACGATCAACCGAATGTTGACCACCATGACTGAAAATTCTTACATGAGCATCTCCACAATTTTAGGTCATATATTCATCTTCAAATGGTCTGAGCTCTTTCTTTCTTCCCTCCATAGCTTTTCAAGAACTAAAATTTGAAGATTTTTTTTCTTGTTAAGTTGCCAACGAATGAACTAAATTAAAACTTTTCCTACTGTGGTTTCTTTTCGTATGTAGACGACGAACCAACAAAGCTCTTGATTGGAGTTGTATTAAGTTTTATTAATGAAGTTTCTTACACAACACCGTTTCGTGGTCTCTGCCTCATCTTTAGATGACACTGTAAATTAAAGTGAAACTAATTATTTGAACAATAAGACCAATAAAACGCTACCATTAGTAAATAATAGGGCCACAAATATTAACAACATTAAACATACCACAAACTATACGAAACGTTTATATCCAGGTTAAGTTAACAGGTAATGCATGTCGTATTTCGTTCATCAGAGGGGCACTGATAAATGACAGTGCTGGAAACACCTTTCAAATGTGTCTGATGTTGGCCCATCATACCATAGACTCTTACTGACAATTTCAAGATGACTGAAATTACTGTTGCCACCACAAAAGTATATCACAGTAATGCAGTGACAACTACACACTTAACATATGCAGCACAGTTTGTGTGCCTGCTTAGTTTTGACTGGTTCTTGTTATATTGTTGCTTGTGACAGGTCATAATGAAGTCAAGACCGCTGAAGTAGTTCAAAATTTTTATTCTTTTGATTTATTCTGTAGGGTCATTTTCCGTTGGTTCAGTGCTTTATTAGAAAATGCGACATCATCCCAAAGTGCCAGTTCTGTATGCATGCAAGAGCAGTCTACAGCACGTTGACTGAACTGAAATGAGATTCGATGTGTTGGAAACGTAATTTAAAATTTTGATATAATATTACCAGAATGAAAACAGAAAGGAATGTTATACTCATGCTCATCAAATCATTACGTCGAAAGTAAAGATTATGGTACCGTCTAGGCGATATGTAGGAACAGCAATAGTCGTTTTCATATCTATTTCTTAATTAGTTCATATTAACTGAAATATTATTGTGTGTGAGGAAATAGGTTTCTGAGTCTAGATATTGACCTCCTGCTACGATTCATTTAGTTCAATAACCTCAGTAGCCTGATTCTCAACCAGACTGACGCTCACTTCGAATAAAATAAGATTTCGATTAGCAATAAGTGTTATCAACGTTGAACACCATTTCTAAAAAAGGAAGCATGAGGTGAAAAATTCAAGCCGCGCGGGGTAGCCGCGCGGTCTGTGGCGCCTTGTCACGGTCCGCGCGGCTCCTCCTGTCGGAGGTTCGAGTCCTCCCTCGGGCATGGGTGTGTGTGTCGTCCTTAGTCTAAGTTAGTTTAAGTTAGATTAAGTAGTACGTAAGCTTAGGGACCGATGACCTGAGCAGTTTGGTCCCATAAGATCTTACCACAAATTTCGGATTTCGAAAAATTCAGTCATGTGATAATAAATGATTGAGTGGATGCAAAGTATACAAAGAGACAGGATTTTGCAAGCTGTTATGTAATGTTGTCCAAAATACTTTTATTACCTGACAAAATATGTTAAAATGAAAAGAGTTTTCAGTCAGAATCAATCATTAGCTGTCATTAGAACTCTTGTTTGCGGATCTTGGAATGCCGAGAGCTAGTGATTCGTGAGAATTGTACAGTAATACATTCACGTGTGCCTTGGTATCAACCTATAACACGACAAAACGCTAAAGCAGACGAAGTTATTAAATCTCGTAACAGAACGATTCTATTTCTAAAAAAACACAATTTATCATGCGTATGGAAACGTCCTCCATACATTGTTTCACTGATTGAGATTCTTTTGTGTTCTCACACACAGCAGAGCCCATTGTTGGAACAATGGATATCCTCTTACCTCTAATCTTAATCTATAATTCTTGAGCCCACCATCCATTAATAATGAACTCTCGACGATTTTTGCTTTCCTTAATTCTCTTGCTAGTATGAATTCTTTATTTTCTCCGAACGAGTGCATTACAGTGAGATATTCTCGCAATTTCGAAAAGAAGAGGCTGAGAGAGTGGACTGAAGGAATGAACGTCGACTTGCCTGGGGATCTGAAACAAATGCTGAGAAGACAATCCATCAGTAATAAATTATTGACACCAAGACTTGTTATGTATTAACCTGTCAACGTGAAGTATATTTAATGAGTTATGTTTTAGCCTGGTTCGTAAACGGGCGAAGTATGTTGTAGAATCTGGCTATACATATGTAGTCCGCACATAATATGACCTGATGTGGGAACGAGATAAACCCACTTCTGAAGCATAATATCACGAATCCAGGTGGATATGTGTCACAAACTTCCTTGTTATTTCGAACTCTAATTTCTTGGTGTCGAGAAAGCCTACGTGATATAATTTATAATAGCATGTCTTTATCATGCACGAGTTAAGATTTCATCGTATCGATCAACAACAATTTCCATTTTAAGATGTTTCGTCAGTGGAGTATATTTTTACTGTGAACTAGTAATTACGTTTTACACTTAACAATTATATACAGTGCAAGTGCGACTAAGGACGACCTCTTTCTAAACAAATTTTCAAGTAAGGAATACTGTTCATCTTAGATTGCAGGTCCTTATTTAGAAGAATCCCACAGCACAGGTTTAATTTAGTTCTAGGGAGTTAAAAATCACCATTGTCGCTCATTTTTCAATACAGATGCAGACAAGAGATGTTAACAATTTTTCATAAGGCATCGGAAGCTTCCCTCTATCTCATGATAATTTGTTGCATTAATTTGTCACAGTATCAGGGTCTAAAAACTACTATCAGTTAGAAACGAGTCATGACATTCTTACCAAGCAAAGAAGCGAACTCCGTGAATAAGAGAGGAGTTCCACGTGGAAAACGTGAACGGACCTATAGATGTCCCAGCCAAAAATATCACAGTGTGATTATTTGGACATTCGTTTGCGTCGTTTTCATGACGGGTCAGATGCACGTAATTAAATGCTGTATAACTTAGGAAAACCTTCTATATTTACTTATTATAATCGTTTTGCTCAATGTAAATTCCATACATTGGAAATATTGGAGAAATGGATTCCACATATCTCTGTGTTCGTCTGCGAGATCCGGAGTGGGGTAGATAACTGCGTCCAGGCTAATGACGTGTTCCTTGTTATACGGGAGACATTCGAGGCCACTCAGCGCTGTTAGTTAGTGAACACTCTGGAAAATTTGTGAGGCTGATCCCGAATAATGCTGCTGTACGTATGAAATTGCCATGCCAGTAAATGGCAGTGAATTGTGGGAAGAGCTGCAGCAGATTGGCGTGTATTCCAAGGACTGACAGTTGACCCACAATGTAAGTTAATGTAACACATTGTACCAAAACAGACGGAAAGAGCCTTTACCGTTCGATCACGCTCCATCGCCGATAAATCACTGTAAACCGCTATGCTCAAAAAAGATTTGGAAGTGACTGTCCGGGCGAACAACCATATAAAACTATAGTAGTAGCGAAATAAGATGACATAAACTAAGCTTCGTTGGAAGAATCCTAGGGAAATAAAGTGCATGCATAAAAGAAGTTGCTTACAAAACGCTCGAGCGAGAGACTCACCCACTCCGGATCTCGCGGACGAACCCAATGAGGATGATGTAATTGATGAGATAGAGAATGAGAAGAAGAACGACATGGAGCGTCAGAGGATCGTTTAGCAACCACGGTAGCGTTAAGATGATGCTGACGGTTCTACTTTCTTTCCTCAGACTTTTGAAGAGATTATGCCAGCCAGTTATAGGAATCTATTGTTTACCGTGTCCGGCTCCCTGGGTGGTCAGCACGGCTGAGGGACATATGGAGGAACCGGGTTCGATTCGCGGTACTGCCAGGGATTTTTCCTCGGTTTAAGGAGTGATACGAGGTTCACCCAGCCTTGTGGTGGTTGACTGAGTAACTTCTTAACACCGTAGTAGCAGCCCCATGTAACGAAAGTTGCCAAGGACTGGGGGAACGAATAGCTAACTTCACGCCTCACCAAACCGCAGGCAATGACGCTATTTGCGAAGGATGAAACGGCGGTCGGTCGGTACCGGTGGGGCCGCCAGGGCCTTTGGAAGGAATTTATGTTTACAGATTAATGTGAACTCCGAACCTTGGCGCAGGAGAGGAAATCCATACTAATACAGGGCTATTACAAATGATTGAAGCGATTTCATAAATTCACTGTCGCTCCATTCATTGACATATGGTCACGACACACTACAGATACGTAGAAAAACTCATAAAGTTTTGTTCAGCTCAAGCCGCACTTCAGGTTTTTGCCGTCAGAGCGCTCGAGAGCGCAGTGAGGCAAAATGGCGACAGGAGCCGAGAAAGCGTATGTCGTGCTTGAAATGCACTCACATCAGTCATAACAGTGCAACGACACTTCAGGACGAAGTTCAACAAAGATCCACCAACTGCTAACTCCATTCGGCGATGGTATGCGCAGTTTAAAGCTTCTGGATGCCTCTGTAAGGGGAAATCAACGGGTCGGCCTGCAGTGAGCGAAGAAACGGTTGAACGCGTGCGGGCAAGTTTCACGCGTAGCCCACGGAAAATTGTCTCATGCCACAACTGGAGACCGACAGCGCCGACTTCAACAGGATGGTGCTCCACCGCACTTCCATCATGATGTTCGGCATTTCTTAAACAGGAGATTGGAAAACCGATGGATCGGTCGTGGTGGAGATCATGATCAACAATTCATGTCATGGCCTCCACGCTCTCCCGACTTAACCCCGTGCGATTTCTTTCTGTGGGGTTATGTGAAAGATTCAGTGTTTAAACCTCCTCTACCAAGAAACGTGCCAGAACTGCGAGCTCGCATCAACGATGCTTTCGAACTCATTGATGGGGACATGCTGCGCCGAGTGTGGGAGGAACTTGATTATCGGCTTGATGTCTGCCGAATCACTAAAGGGGCACATTTGTGAATGCCTAAAAAAACTTTTTGAGTTTTTGTATGTGTGTGCAAAGCATTTTCAAAATATCTCAAATAATAAAGTTATTGTAGAGCTGTGAAATCGCTTCAATCATTTGTAATAACCCTGTATTATAAATGCGAGTATAACTCTGTGTGTTACGCTTTCACGACTGATCTGCGGAACCGATTTTGATAAAATCTGGTATGGAGATTCCTTGAACATAGGCTAGTTTAGAAAGATGCATCCTTTTGAGTAATATAAACATTTTTAGATACAGTATACGTGAGTGCCATGCAGACGATGCTGCCGCAACGGTCGGTGACTGTTAGTGTCCATCGATTATACCGTGAAAGTTCGAATCCAGTGTGACGGATTTCACCTGGCAAAGCTGGAAGGTTTTGGTAGAAATGCAACAATAAAAGCGGATGGTAAGCCCGAGAACCGTATTTAAAACTGTCGCTATAAGCCTCACAAACGTAAATCTGATATAGCTCTTAGTTCTAAGAGAGTTCAAGCGGCGAAAGGTACTCGAATCCAGCAAACCTCAGACAATTTTATGTCCACCCGAACATGGATACAGAGTGTCAGACGGCCTGAAGAGCTACAGAAAATAACATTAGAACAGTCACAACTCAGTCTCACTTTAGACACTGTGCGTCACACGTCTCTTGTAGTTTCCAGAACGCTTGAAGGCTAACAACGTCGATGTCATAAAACAGATAAACAATAAAATACGATAAATGGAGGGTCGTACCTTTGGCTGTAGAATGTGGAAAGCTTTTGTTGAGGCTGCATTTGATTATGATTTATTAAGCGTGGTAGTCATAAAATAGTCACCACAGGGGGAAGGAGAAAAAATTTCGGCACCTTAACACACTAAAATAGAACGGAGGAACGATTGGAAAATTTTGGAAATTTGTGGTAAGGTCTTATGGAACCAAACTGCTGAGGTCATCGGTCCCTAAGCTTACACACTACTGAATCTAACTTAAACTAACTTACGCTAGGAACAACACACACACCCACGCCCGAGGGAGGAGTCGAACCTCCGACGGGTAAAACCGAGCGGACAGTGATAAGACAACTCAGACCGCTCGGCTACACCGCGCGGCGAACGATTGAAATGCGAGCAAAAGCGGTGGGGAGCAGTTAGTACATGATACGTGACCGATAAAATTCTAGGACAGGCGTGTTATGGAACTCTCCAGGCTAGTGTCTTTCTTTGTTTTTTTTTTTTTCACTAACATGTACTACAACCTACATCCATGTGAATCCGCTTACTGTATTTATTTCTCTCTCTGCTTCTACAATCCCCCCCCCCCCCCCCCCCCCTCACCCTAACACACTTCGCTCCAGTTACAAAATAGCGTTTCCGTGTTGCTTCAGATTGAGCCACACTTCTTTTAGTTAAGTTCCGCAAATTTCTTTTGTCCCCAGTTCGTTTCGGTACGTTATCATTAGTCAGGCAATGTATTCAACATTTCAGTAGCTTCTGTTATCTTCACAGTAACGGCGTACATCTGAAAAGGGCTGTGGTATTCAAACCAGTCTTCGGACTGATGACAGTTTTACGTTTTTCCCTTTGTTAAATACAGACGTAAGTTAAAAGAAAGAAGAACTTTATGAGTTAAGAGTGAAATTAAAATCGTACCTCTTCGGGGCTCACAAGGGGAGGCCGCCAATTGTGAAATTCATATTCGATTCATACTGCGCATAATAAAAGCTCATGGCCAGAGGTGTAATGTGGCAAAGCACCAAGATGCACTTCTCAGCCGTTGTCGAGAAAATCGACAGTTAAAAGAAACCGTTCCCGTAAAATACTCTCTACAATTAATGATTTTCTACAGCGTCGTGGTGCAGCGGTAAGCGCTCGGGTTCGTAATCCGAAGGTCGCCGGATCGAATCTCGCGCCATGCAACCTTTTTCTTTTAGTGTTTGTTTTTTGTAATTCAAATGTGTATATACACACACACACACACACACACATATATATATATATATAATTCCCGGCAATCAGTTTCAACAATTATGCATATAATAAGTTGTTGAAAGTTGTTTGTCGTGGAAACACTGGCGACTTCGAACATCATTATGTTTTCCGCAAACAAAGTTGTATTTCACAAATGTTGCTAATTGTCTTCACAATGTTAACCACGTGTAGTTAACGGAAGACGTAGAAACGATATTCCGAAACGAATGCGTATAGCGTAAGTCAAACGTTCGAATTGGAATAGAGACCCCACGAACACAAATTTGCTGTGGCAGGTATGAAATATAAACTCCGTTACTCGCTCGTTACACTTGAAGGACAGATGTTGAGTGGGACGGAACGAGCTGCCGCATAACAGGATAGTAACCTGCTAACTTCGAAAGAAGGTAGATGCGGTCTCTAGTGCAACTTATAACATCGTTAAAAATCAGTGCGGACGTGGGAGCTCTGGTGCAGCCTGTTAAACAAACGGAAAAATGGAGGCGGTACAATTGGAGAGCGATCCGCCTTCACCAACACGCATAAGCAATTCATTAACAGTTTATATATATATATATATATATATATATATATATATATATATATATATATATATATATAACTTACAAAAAAAACTAATAATAAAAAATATTGCATGGCGCGAGATTCGATCCGGCGACCTGCGGATTACGAACCCGAGCGCTTACCGTTGCGCCACGACGCTGTAGAAAATTGTTAATCGTAGAGAGTTTTTCACCGCAACGGTTTCTTTTAACTGTCGATTTTCTCGACAACGGCTGAGAAGTACATCTTGGTGCTTTGCCACATTACACCTCTGGCCATGAGATCTTATTATGCGCAGTATGAATAGAATCTGAATTTCGCAATTGGCGGCCTCCCCTTGTCAGTACGAGTGATAATTCTAAAATCTTGAGGTGTCTTTACAGCAGTTGTTCGTGTCATATATATGGGCTCGATATATGACGTGCGGAAGAGTAATTTGTAGTAGTATTCTTGTAATTTCATTGTACACCTTCAGTTTGCCGTAATTGTTACAGGTTGTCCTTAAGAGAGTAAACAAACACGATACACTGACGTACATATGCACTCGCAATAGAAGCTGTTTACTCTAAGATACGCCGCAGAGGCGTTTGTCAGTCCTTATGACGGTGCTGTCCTTGTGTCACAGCACTCCTAAACGTTTCAGACGATCCGAATTTGCCTCTCTGCTTACAAAAGCGCTGCGCACAGCGAGCAGCTGCTGAACAAGGCCTAGTAGACTGTCGTGTGTCTAGGGCCTCCCGTCGGGTAGACCGTTCACCGGGTGAAAGTATTTCGTTTTGACGCCACTTCGGCGACTTTCCCATCGATAGGAATGAAATGGTAATGATTAGGACAACACAACACCCAGTCCCTGAGTGTATAAAACCTCCGACCCAGCGGAGAATCGAACCCGGGCCCTTAGGATTGACATTCTGTCACGCTGACCACTTTTTCTTGTGATCTCATTTTGTTCTATATTTTTCGTTGAATTTGATCGGGGCAGACGTCTGATGACACTCGTTTAAGTTCTTCGTTGATCCGTTTAGTCAGTTTTACCACTCAGCTGCCGGGGCGGACACAAGGCCTAGTGAGTAGCTGGGACACACGGCCGCTGCTCACCATATTTACATAGGACGAGACAGAGGGGAGCTGTCTACGACGCTGCCGGCTGGGAGACCCCGAGGAGTAGGTGCAGCCGCCTAATCGTAAACGCTGTTCTTGCTACTCGCACGGAATTCCCTTGCACTCGTAGTGTGCGACAGCTGTGCCATAAGCGTATCTGTAAGAATTTAAGTCACAGTAGTGGGTGGGTGTAAAGTGTGGTCTCATGTTTATATTGTATGATTATGAGACAAGGGTGCTCCCATCCGACGAACAGATCACAATTAGCTGTGTCGCATGCCCTCAATATATGGGACACCGCGGATAGATCGATAAAAAAAGTCTTCATCCAGAAAACAATCGTGAAAGAAAATATGCTCTGTCACTGCATGTACAAAATCTATACTCTTGATGACAAAGGTTTCATATTCTTGTAAGTTAAATATTTTCTCTTCAAATTCTTCTCCTTTTTCTGTACTTCGAGGCTTCGGCAAAATGCCTGACCCGTCTTCAAATAATGAACTCCACCTTTTTCTCGATCATTCTACATCTCTCCTTCCTGATGGCTTTCCCGGCGGGGTCAGGGATTTTCTCTGCCTCGTGATGGCTGGGTGTTGTGTGCTGTCCTTAGGTTAGTTAGTTCTAAGTTCTAGGGGACTTATGACCACAGCAGTTGAGTCCCATAGTGCTCAGAGCCATTTTTGAACCTGATGGGTTGTACCTATTTACATTGACTGGAAGTCGTCTTCATTCAACCCCTGTATTCTTCGCAATTTAAATGAGAAGACTGAACTGGATGAAGATCCCCACACTCGACAATTCTGTTTGTCCACCTCACCCGTCAGAGACAAATGAGCTGCGGCTGTCCATAGGATGGTCCAGGGCCAGCCCTCATCAACTTCAGTTCCTGCGAGAAAGTGGAGAGCCAAGTCAGCACGTCGTTGTGGGTCCTGTGCTGCAAGCCGCTGCACGATACGAATCTTGTACGGATACCGTTCGAGAATGGTTCGAAGTACGTTCCGTACAGTGGACCACGGGATGTTCAACTGTCGTGACACAGCATGCGCACTGCCTGACGATCGGGTAATTGCGCGCAACGTTGTCTGCCATACCTACAGCGATTTCATCAATAACTTGTGGTTCAACCGGACGTCGTCCTCTTTCCAGAGCGACGCCCAGTTCTCCACTTGATTCAGACTTCTCGATCATGCCCCGCACAGCAGGTGGAGAACGAGGAGCGTTCCGTAATCCTTTCAGCCAGCGATATTCTCGAAGTGCAGCTGCAGCGTTACGGTTGTTTTGATAACAGAGCTAATATATATATGGTCATGAAGTCAGTCACTAGATGATTAATATGATTATCACTATTTTTATTTATTTTTTATTTATAATCGTGAGTTTGATATCATCCTGTTAATTATTATGGGTGGCAAGATAATTTTAAAGTCTTTGACCTGATTGGACACATGATTTGAATTATTATTCTGAATTTTTATAGAACCAAGCTTTTGATAATTATAGTTTAAGCGCACAATTGAGACTATGTTGTACGTTAAATGCGCATGAAGAGTAGTTATGCAGATGCGACTGTACTCTCCGTTGGTCTCGTGACTCTGTGCATCGTACCCTCGAAGTTCAAGGAGGCTTGTAAGAAAACTTATTCCACCGGAGAGAAACAGCAGATCCTGTCGGTAAAGCTATGACAGGTTCGTAAAATATTGCTAAAATGATTTTCTTGTTAACGTACGTTCCATGCATATCATCTATGAAATTAAGAATTCAATGACCTAACCGTGTAAGCATGTACAGTGGTCACTTGAGCAACAAAAACACACAAATTCTCCGAAGATATCTCATATCCACATAAGCGAGTCGATGGAAACAGGAAATAAAGTCCATGTTTACCTTCTAAATCACTTGAAATATACTCAGCGAATCATATAGTTGTTTTCTCGAAAGACTTCTTCCATTAAAAACTCTTTATATTTAAGTAAAATGCTTTAAGCGAAAACTGTCCTAGTGGCGGCCAAAAATGGTTCTCTCTGCCCATGTTCCTAAGACGTCCGTACTAGTCAATGCCTACATCAGCAAGAGTCCTTGGTTCACCGCTGCAATCAATCTCATCGGCTTTTCCACAGAGTAACACAGAAGTCAACTGTCAAAAATGTTACACATTTTCGCAGTCGTTAAAATACCCTTTGGTATTAAAACATTTTGCCCCTTTCAGTATACACGAAGTTCCGTCAGACTACTACGTAAACCTCGCATTGGCGTGGGGAGAAGGTATGCAATCAGTACGCAACGAAATTCTGCAGCATATGTTTTTGGGTGCAACAAACTCTTTCGAAACGACTGGGTAATCGAATGGGGCCATATGCTGCACAAATGAACAGAATTATGGTTGGCATTGCTGTCACTATATTACCTTGCGACCGTTTTCATAGTGGAACGGTATTCGTTGTTCTTTGAATGGCGGTATTTTCTTTCTAAGGTGGCAAAATTTGTAAGATCGACACAGCACGCTACGTAATCATTGAAAGTGTAATAGTTATTCCAAACGCCTGCGCAGAGTAAAGGGCATTTTAAATACATGTATGGTTGTTCCGTGAACTGCAGCATGTGTATGCGTACGTACCTACACGGCGTGTATCGATCTCGAGGGACTTGTGCCGATTTTTCAGTCCTCCTCCGGAATGGATACGGGCAGAGACGGGATAAGATTGTCAACGACGAATCGGCAGACATGCAAGTGACTATGGTATGGGCAGTATAAAACATGTTGAGGGAAAATTCAAGACTACAGAAGAAATGACTGAGTGAGAAGGAATGAAGATTGGGGTTTAACACCCCGTCGACAAAGAAGTCATTAGAGACAGAGATTCAATAAAGCATGAGAGAATGCATTGACAGCTGGAAGAAAATCAGTGGACCCATATATTCGAGGAAACGTCCTGACAGTCGAAGGTAAGCATTCAAAAAAGAAAAGAAGATACAGTTCTCATCTTACACAACGAAAAAAAGGAGTTCCTGTTGAACATGACAAAGCAATGAGAAATTTATTTATTTACTTGTTATTTTCTTTTAGTCTGTTATCTAGTTGCAAAAACGAACCAAACGTTGTACATGAATTGATATGAATATAGCACATAATATTTGAACGTACCTTCAAATATTATAGTGTTTAACGGGGTGAGGGTTTGAGAGTGAATATTCGACGACCAGGGCTGAATACAAGTGTTCCAGAAGTGTAGTGTACCTACTGGCTGCCGGTCACGTGGCAACATCAGGGTCACCTGACTCCACGTCACGTCTGCGTCACGCCTGCGGCGAAACAGTGTACGGCGGTGAGCGCCGGCACGGGAGCATCGTGCGCATGCGCAGTTCCCACAGATAAATAAGTCTCACGTCACGTACTGGTGATATACATACTCTGCGAAAAAGCTCTCACGTGAGAACGGCCATTATCTTCGCAATCGAACGGAGAGATCTAAATTACCAGAGGGAAATTGTAGCCTTTGGGTGTTGGTGGATGTAACTGCAGTGGATTAGCAAAGAAGCAACGACTAACTTAGTTGCCCAACGGAGCGCTCGCTTGTGTATCTACTGCCTAAGGCGTCGGACTTCGTTCATTATAGAAGGTATCTCATCGCTTAGTAGGGGATTGATTTAAGAAGGCGGCAGCAGGGAAGCTACTGACAATAAAAGAAGGGATCTGGAGAAATATGTATTCAAAAATGAACAGATAAAGGAGAGGTAGCCCTGTCACAAGTTTACATAAATTATCACTCACAGAATGTAGCCGCTATAGGACAAGTTGGAAGTACACAAGCTGACACCACAGAACAATCTGCAGAACAAAAAGACCTGCCCCAGAGAGAGCACAGAAATGAAATAACAGTGCTGTTATTACAAAAGAAACTAACCATGGCTAATACTTAAGATGACAGTAACAGGGGTCGACCAAAACAGCTTACCATGCACATGTCGTAGCAGCCATGGCGGTAGTACAGGAGGAACCATTGTAATTGTGATGTGGTCAGTAACTCTTAAGCATCATGAGTCGTTCGCGGATGACTAAGCTAGGCTGCTTGCAGGGTTATGGGAAATTCTAGCCACCAAATGGTGGTAACTGCCCTCCACTGAACCTCGCGATGTTGACATCTCTAGAAACTGCAGCGCAATGGGCTGGAGAGGCGCTCACCAGGTTATTTGAAGGCTCGGCCGATGAGCTACGGTGCACCTCCGCAGTAAACGCAACGTCCTTGTAACCAACCTAAAAGGGTTGAGAGGTGGAACCCTCCCTGCTGTCGTGGCCGCCTGGAATGGCTGAGATCCGGCCCTCAAGTTGGGTGACGTGAACAGACGCGAATTCTCAGAACGCGGGAGAACTGTGCGTTTCTTCGCCACCGCCTAGCTTCCACGACGATTCGAAACAACTGCCAGAAGCCCAAGCTGGATTTCGCCATCGTGAGCATTTTCTATATTAATTAAATGGGGAATATTAAATTTCTCCAGGCCTCTCCAACCGACGGTCCTCTATGTACGCAGTACCTCTGTAGTGTCTGTGGACTTGGGAAAATTAATTTAGTGCTGCAAATTCAGTAATTAAGTTTGATGCACTGTTAATTACTTAATCGACTTGTCTGGGTCAGGTAACAATTTAGTCAATTTACTGGGAATTTTAGCTGGATTTAGAATCCGTGACCAGAATTAAGGGACTAATTTTATTACTCTCTCTTCCTTTGTGGTGACGACTAGTTTGGACGGATACTGTGGCCTTTCCACATGCGTTTTGTGCTTGACAAAGTTACTGCGTTACAAAATGTTGAAAGAAATGCAAAGGATACCCCCATTCCAATTCCGCTCCTGGGTAGTCATGTTTAGACTACAGTCGAATCTGAAATGCTGGTTTGAGTGCCGAATTTCAGTATCTACAATCTATATTCGGCATCACATGAACGCTCTATCGCATTTGAGTTGCAATTGTGTTGTCAAACTGCTGTTTGCTTTTAAATGTCTTGGTCAGTGCGGACGAGTGATTTTCAGTAGAGTGAAAGAAAAGGATAAGTTCTAGAACAACCAGCGAGTTAATTACTTAACTGATGAGAAGCACATTTATTTTTTATGAAACAAGAGATAAATAAATGCTGATATATTTACCAGATAGTATAATCGAAGAGGTAACTACTAACTTACATCCTGCGTAGCAGGCTAGTTTCTAAATTGATACACCCACTCTACCGTACACAGTCCATGGCTAGAGACAAGATATTCACTTATTTTATGCACAGGTTCAAGAATATGTCTTTGCTGGTTAGATAGTTTTCTGTCGTACTCTCTCTTTGTATTACCTGTATACCGATAATCTCACTTCATTGCGCTGATGAAATCAGAATATTTTATTTATAGATGCTATTCGTGCCGAAAAACTGACGTTCGGAAAAACCGTTCTTTTATCAGGCTAGCGGAATAAGTTATGGTGTTACGCACAAATAGAACAGAATCTGTTTCCCAAATTTTATCAACGTCTTCCGAAGGCTGTGTTGGATGTAAACATGGCAAGTGATAATTCGTGGGTTAGATTTTTAGCATTTCTCACAAGAGATTCTTAAAGTCATGGTCAAGGTAGTCAGGTGGATGAAGTACTTCATTTCTGAAAAGTATCTGACCCAGTTTCACGCAACGCTTATTAATGATAGTACCATTATATGGGGTATCAAACGAAAATAATGAGTGAGTTGAGGATGTATTAGTGGAGAGGAAGCGGCGTTTATTGTGGATGAGGAGTCACAGACAGATATAGATGAAACTTCAAGTGCGCCGCAGGGAAGTGAGTTGAAACCCGCGATGCTCATTTTGTATTTTAATGAGCTCAAACTTTCCACGGATGTTGCATTTATGCACAGGGAAGTACTATCTAAAAATGCTCCAGGAATATTCTTCGAGTTGCTGATGTTACTCAGAAATGTTGTAAAGACTGGCAACTCGCTTCATATGTTTACAAATATAAAACTCGGCTCTGTGTGAACGAAAATGACATATTATCCTACACCAATGAGTCACAAATGAAATCAGTTAACTCATTGAATTAACTTGGAAAACAAAACAACAGTCGTCTTAGCCTCCTGTGGACCACACTTAGACCAAGTTTATCGTACGGTATCTCTCCCTGTCGCTCTAGAAATATCGATCAATACACTTGTAGAGTAGTAAATGTTCCTTTAGTAGATCGACGTTAGCCGCAGTTATTTCAGTAATTTATTACCCAACTATTTTGTGACCTCTGGCCCCCAGTGCTTCGCGTTCTATGATTACTTGTGGTGCGGTGCGAATCACATAGTCTGTTCTTACGAGTCTCTCTCTCTCTCTCTCTCGATTTCCGTCGTGTGCAGGTGTCTCTTGAAGTTCTCATGACCACTCGTTAAACCTATCAAGGGTTTAATCTGTTCAAGCCCAGAATTACAGAAATTCTCGTTAAACGCGGTTTGGCGTCATTAATTTGCCATGACAACTCAATACCTCAAATTTAAAGTAATGAATTGTTAAATAGGCTCAGTCATAGGTACAGCAGATTGTAGACATTGATTCATGGCTAGGGTACTGGGAATATGCAATGAGTCTACAATCGAGTCTCCTTAGAGCACTCTTGCGACCCCTGCTAGAAAACTACTAAGTTGTGTGGGGCCCATACCAGATACGATATAAAACGAAGGGCAGCACACACGGTCGTAGCGCTGACTCATGGGAGAGCAACGCGGAGGTGGTGAAGAAGCTGAATTATCAGATGTACGAAGATGAGCACTAACTACCATGCGAAAGCCTACTTAAAAAGTCTCAAAAACCAGTATCACATGAGGATCCACAATTCGATATTATTACACGCGTAAACAGCTGCAGGTTGCCTAACTAACAGCTTCCAGAGGTAAGAAAAATTCGATTTTCCATGTTTCCTAATTGGCCGAATTTAAAAATTTAAAGTTCTGCCATAATCTACTCATTAAGAGATATAACATTATGGTAAAGATTTAACACAGTAAAACAAGTGTTATAGTTAGAAACTGTGTATATGTCTTTGAGGTAACATAAGATAGGGCGCACAATTTAGGCAGGCTACGTATATCCATCCAGTATTCGGGAATCAGAGCGCTTATCAACTCCCAACAAACTTAACACGTAATTACAAACAATTAAGAAACATGTTAATGCAGATGCCGCCTTCAAAATGATGAAACAAAATTATGAAAGGAAAGCTACATTTTCACTGCTCACACAGTAAAACTTCAGCTTTAGGCATCACGTTTTAATTGATTACGTTTTTTGCTGCTAGCTCTATTCCCAACACTTTTTGCAGACAGTATCCCTACATACCGCTGAATTTACCTGCAAAATTATTTCACTGTCTGTCACATCGTTCAGACGAAATTGAGTTATAAATATTGAGATGCGCGGAAGACTAGTTTAAAGTTAAAAATCAGCGCAAATTACCCAGAGTTTCATAATGAGAGAGCTTAGTGGGTACCAACTAATTTTAAACATAATTTCAACGATTTTCTTCTCGCTTATATGCTTAACGTCATATATTTGACATATTACCTCAGATGTAAAACTGTCAGACGTCTGCTGCTGTCCTATACGTGAGGGTTCGATTATTTAAAAAATCGGGCAGCTGGGTTTACACCGTGTGTCGCCCCCATAAGAACCATGAAGACAAGACTAGACTGATTATAGAGTGCAATGAGGCGTTTGTGGGAGAAGAAGGAACCCTACACGATGGTCCAATGTGGAGCAACCGCTGACATGCACTTCACAGTGATTTGCAATATTGATCAACTTCGAGTATTACAGAATAATTGGGGAATACGAAATACCGTGATTTCTCATCCCTGGAGTAGTGCTCCCAATTGGCAGTCGCACGAACTATTTCAAAATATTCTCGTGATGCTCTGCAGCGAGTCCAATTCGTCTCCATACAACACAAAATCATTATTTTAGTAGTCTGACAAATATTTTCAAAACACAAAAAGGATTGGAAACGTATGAAACGTCCCCTTAGAAAAATTATTGAATTACTGTACTGATAAATCTCTTACATTATTTGATTTTCAATCAGCTGAGCGAAACTGAACGTACTCGGACATTTCGCTCTTTACCTATTCTGATCAACACTAAACTGACACACAATATTTTTTAAGCGCAACACAATCAACTTTCAATAATCCATACAAAAGAATGGCCGTGACTAACATTAACCTATACCTTTCACAAATCACTTACCTCACAAATATCTTCATTACTCGAACTACTGCAATACAGCGAGCGCCAATACTGCCAGCTAAATAAAAGATTCAAACTACGGAAGGCACTAACTACTGATAGGCATAGTTAGCCAATGAAAGATTTTGATAGAGAACAAACAATGTATTTACCTTAATAGTAATCAAAAGTCATAATATATATAGCAGTTCATGACACCCATTCTTACAAATGTACTGTTTCTGATGGACACACGTCCAGATCATCCGCTCTCAAAAATCCGCCATCTCACTTCCCCACATCCTCCACTGCTGCCAGCTCACCTCCAACTGCGCAACGCTACGCGCTGTTCACATCCAGCTGCCCAACACTACAATGGCAGACAACAATGCAAACTAGCCACAGACGGGACACAGCACAGCCAGTGATTTTCATACAGCCAGCTGTGGTGGTCTCGCGGTTCTAGGCGCGCAGTCCGGAACCGTGCGACTGCTACGGTCGCAGGTTCGAATCCTGCCTCGGGCATTGCTGTGTGTGATGTCCTTATGTTAGTTAGGTTTAAGTAGTTCTAAGTCTAGGAGACTGATGACCTCTGATGTTATGTCCCATAGTGCTATGAGCCATTTCAACCATTTTAATCACAATGCAGCCCAGTTGGTATTCCCCCTAAACTCTAACAGCATTGTAAAGGCTCTCCAGTTGTATTAGAACAGCGCCTCAGAGTCGAAAGAAAGAGAGATCCGGCCTGAAACCTAGGCATGAGTGCCTTAATTGAATAAAACTGTAAGGTTCCAGAAATATTTCCAGCTCTCAAACGTCTGTTACGTATGTATGCAGACTGAAGTGACGAATGAAAATTTGTACCAAGGCCGGGATTCGAACGCGGGTCTCCGGCTCACTAGGCAGATGCGCCACTGTGCCAAGATGTCGTGGTGATTAGCGCAATTTCCTATTCAGCAAGAGATCTGGGTTCGAATCTGTCCTTGATACAGATTTTCATTCTTCGTTTCAGTCTACTTTCATAAATACACTACTGGCCATTAAATGCACACCACGAAGGTGACGTGCTACAGACACGAAATTTAACCGACAGGAAGAAGATGCTCTGATATGCAAATGATTAGCTTTTCAGAACATCCACACAAGGTTGCCGCCGGTGGCGACACCTACAACGTGCTGACATGAGGAAAGTTTCCAACCGATTTCTCATACACAAACAGCAGTTAATCGGCGTTGCCTGGTGAAACGTTGTTTTGACGCCTCGTGTAAGAAGAAGAAATGTGTTCCATCACGTTTCCGACTTTGACAAAGGTCGTATTGTAGCCTATCTCGATTGCGGTTTATCATATCGCGACATTGCTGCTCGCGTTGGTCGAGATCCAATGACTGTTAGTAGAATATGGAATCGGAGGGTTCAGGAGGGTAATACGGAACGCCGTGCTGCATCCCAACGACCTCGTATCACCAGCAGTCGAGATCACAGGCATCTTATCCGCATCCCTGTAACGGACCGTGCAGCCACGTCTCGATCCCTGAGTCAACAGGTGGGGACGTTTGCAAGACAACAACCATCTGCACGAACAGTTCGACGACGTTTGCAGCAGCATGGACTATCAGCTTGGAGACCTTGGCTGCGATTACCCTTGCCGCTGCATCACAAACTGGAGCGCCTGCGATGGTGTACTCAACGACGAACCTCGGTGCACGAATGGCAAAACGTCGTTTTTTCGGATGTGGTCACAAGTCCCCTAGAACTTAGAACTACTTAAACCTAACTAACCTAAGGACATCACACACATCCATGCCCGAGGCAGGATTCGAACCTGCGACCGTAGCAGTCGCACGGTTCCGGACTGCGCGCCTAGAACCGCGAGACCACCGCGGCCGGCTTTTCGGATGACTCCAGGTTCTGTTTACAGCATCATGATGGTCGCATCCGTGTTTGGCGACATCGTGGTGAACGCACATTGGAAGCGTGTATTCGTCACCGCAATACTGGCGTATCACCCGGTGCGATGGTATGGGGTGCCATTGGTTACACGTCTCGGTCGCCTCTTGTTCGCACTGACGGCACTTTGAACAGTGGACGTTACATTTCAGATGTGTTACGACCCGTGGCTCTACCCTTCATTCGATCCCTGCGAAACCCTACATTTCAGCAGGATAATCCACGACCGCGTGTTGCGGGTCCTGTACGGGCCATTCTGGATACAGAAAATGTTCGACTTCTCCCCTGGCCAACACATTCTCCAGATATCCCACCAACTGAAAACGTCTGGTCAATGGTGGCCGAGCAACTGGCTCGTCACAATACGCCAGTCGCTACGCTTCATTTACATCTACATCTACATCTACACACATACTCCGCAATCCACCATATGGTGCGTGGCGGAGGGTACCTCGTACCACAACTAGCATCTTCTCTCCCTGTTCCAAAGAGAACGAGGGAAAAATGACTGCCTATATGCCTCTGTACGAGCCCTAATCTCTCTTATCTTATCTTTGTGGTCTTTCCGCGAAATGTAAGTTGGCGGCAGTAAATTTTTGCTGCAGTCTGCCTCAAATGCTGGTTTTCCAAATTTACTCAGTAGCGATTCACGAAGATAACGCCTCCTTTCCTCTAGAGACTCCCACCCGAGTTCCTGAAGCATTTCCGTAATACTCACGTGATGATCAAACCTACCAGTAACAAATCTAGCAGTTCGCCTCTGAATTGCTTCTATGTCCTCCCTCAATCCGACATGATAGGGATACCAAACACTCGAGCAGTACTCAAGAATAGGTCGTATTAGCGTTTTATAAGCGGTCTCCTTTACAGATGAACCACATCTTCCCAAAATACTACTAATGAACCGAAGACGACTATCCGCCTTCCCCACAACTGCCATTACATGCTTGTCCCATTTCATATCGCTCTACAATGTTACGCCCAAATATTTAATCGACGTGACTGTGTCAAGCGTTACACTAGTAATGGAGTATTCAAACATTACGGGATTGTTTTTCCTATTCATCTGCATTAATTTACATTCATCTATATTTAGAGTTAGCTGCCATTCCTTACACCAGTCACAAATCCTGTCCAAGTCATCTTGTATCCTCCTACAGTCACTCAACGACGACACCTTCCAGTACACCACAGCATCATCAGCAAACAGCTGCACATTGCTTTCCACCCTATCCAAAAGATCATTTATGTAGATAGAAAACAACAGCGGACCTACCACACTTCCCTGGGGCACTCCAGATGATACCCTCACCTCCGATGAACACTCACCATCGAGGACAACGTACTGGGTTCTATTGCATAAGAAGTCTTCGAGCCACTCACATACTTGGTAAGCAATCCCATATGCTCATACATTAGTTCCGAGTCTGCAGTGCAGTACAGTCTTGATGAACTGTGGTATCGTGTTGAAGCTGCAGGGGAAGCTGTACCTGTACACGTCATCCGAGCTCTGTTTGACTCAATGGCTCTGAGCACTTGTAACGCCGGAAATGCGTATCCTCCTTTTTCCATCTATTGTACTATAAATTTTTTTCTTTATTTTGTTACCTGGCGATATGACATTTCTGTGTATATATTTACAAAACAACCAATTATACATCGACATAAATGCATATATATTTATGTAGATGTATAATTGGTTTGTTTTGTAAATATTATTTGTATTTTTACGCTGGGTCTGGTCTAGGGGAAACTATGCTATCGAACGATTACATCGACAGGTCGTGTGGAGAAGCAAAGTGTTTAGGATCTTTGGTAGTGTTAAGTCTGCCGCGTGGAGCGCGGGCAGAGCAGAGTCTGGCTGGAGTAGGGCGGAGGAGCAGTGTTGTGTGACGCTTCCGCGAGTTGCCGCGCTTTCGGGGTTTGGCAGCATGTAATTGCACTCGGCTTCCTATGATAGTTTCTTTCTGACACGATGTCGCGGACGGGAAGCATTAGCTGGCGCACATCAAGAGCCCGTTTCGCCTGGTGACCGTGTCGAGAAGGAGGCGCGGCAACATCCAGCTTCTGCAACAGCGACGGCCGACAATGAGTGACTGTCGCCACCTCCTCGACCGACGACTTCAAACCTTCAATCAACCAACAAGGAAGACTGGAAGCAAGTAAAGTTTTAGAACTGTATGGCAGACCTCAGCTTTGAAAATTGTTGCATCACAAGATTACAGGAACTTAGTATGAACCTTTGTTGTTCATTGTCCCAATTGCATTACCAAGCAGGATCCCTTCCTTTTCCGAAATGAACCCGAGTGTCGTTGAAATTCAGACGCCAGCATTAAAGTAATATCATTCCATTTCACTGCTTTAATTTCAAAGTTCAGTTAAGGTATTCGTAGCTGGCTACAATATTTAGATTACACAAGCACAAATTAAGAGTGCGAGTTTTGTTATGATATTTTAGCTTACCTGTGACTGCAGCTCGGCTTGGTACGTACTAAATGTTACTATTGTTAATTGTCCAGAATCATTTAATTCAAGTTCAAAGTTAAATCTCTTATTTCTAAATTGCGTAGATTCAAGTAGCTTTTGAAATGATTGTTGAGGTAGCCCAAGACTAAACTTATTTTACTGAATTTCGTAGTGCTTCAGAGACAAATCTCACTATTAATTTCAGTCACTATATTAACTTTCAATTTTCCGGTTTTATTAATTCTTTTGCTAAATGAAGTCAGAGTGTAGCGAAAATTATTACTTCTGACAAACTTTCAGTTTTCACACAACACGTGTCAAACTTCAGATGCCACGCTTTTAGTGCTAATTATATGTGCAATAACGTTTCTTTTTCAATTATTATAGTAGTTGTCCATAGGACTGGCGACCGTAATTTTCCCCAAATCTCAAGTATCTAATTACCGCTAGTTAATTGATAACGTAACGACCGCACATTTACTTTCTTTATTAACTTTACCCCTTTTCAAAATTAATTTCCACCAGTTTCATTTGCATTTTTCCTTTCATTTAGATGTAACCCTTTCCTCCCTCTTTACCGACAGATTAACTTCGGTGACGATTGCTTTCCCCAAATTTCCATTAGGTACACGCGTTTTAATTTTTCACTGTCATTAAGGTCGATAAGTGAGGGGGAGTTTACACACTATGGGACTTAACGTCTGAGGTCATCAGTCCCCTAGAACTTAGAACTACTTAAACCTAACTAACCTAAGGACATCACACACACCCATGCCCGAGGCAGGATTCGAACCTGCGACCGTAGCGGTCGCGCGGTTCCAGACTGTAGCGCCCAGAACCGCTCGGCCACTCCGGCCGGCTTGACTCAATGCCTAGGCGTATGAAGGCCGTTATTGCGGCCAGAGGTGGTTGTTCTGGGTACTGATTTCTCGGAATCTATGCACCCAAATTGCGTGAAAATGTAATCACATGTCAGTTCTAGTATATTTGTGCAATGAATACCCGTTTATCATCTGCAAGTCTTCTTGGTGTAGCAAATTTTAATGGCCAGTAGTGTATAATGCCCTAACTAGATAGGCAGGTAGATGAGTTGCAACTGCCTACGAGACGCAGCGCATGCCGCTGTAAGCTGACCCACTCCGGAAGGGGTGCGCACCGCCCAGCCGTAGGAAGTGTGCAGCTGGGCGCGTAACGCTCGCAAGGTCGCCGTCGTAAGTGGCCTAAGCAGGAGTTGCGGAACAGGTGTAGCGCCAGGGCGCCGACGTCACGTCACGTCACGTCACGTCACGTCACGTCACGTGCGCAGATACGGCCGCTGATAGGCTATCGCGCGGCGGGGCGGGGCGGCGGCGGGCTCAGTCGCCATGGGAGGCCGCCGGGCGACGCCGCGCCACCACGCGCTCGCGGGCGCGTCGACGTCTGCGTCACCGGCGCCGTCCTCTGTACTACAGCTGCCGCTGCCGCCGCCGTTGCTGCTGCTGCTGTTACTGCTCCCCGAGCCGTGCCGGGCCGGTGAGTACCTGCCAAGTGTCTCTTCCTTCTCATGTACCTCTTCAGGACTTCGGTTGTGTCACACGTCAGCGACAGCAAGGTGCAGGAGAGGGTACTGTCAGGCAGTGTGAGAACATCAACACCAGTTTAATTTAGCACCGAGCCGCGGTGATCATTGTGTATGGTAGAAGACGCAAAGTTTCTCTTCCATCGTACTACGTCTTCAAGACTTCGTTTTTGCCTGTTTTCATGCAGCATGTAATAAATCGTGGTATGAACAATTTTGACGCAAATGCTAGGGACAAGTATAGAGTGGCGCATGAAATGTGTTACCAATTGTTTCTTTCACAATTTACGACGCACATTAGATATTCCGCTGGGATCTCTACAGCAGTACCAGCAGAGCTTGGAAAAACAAATGAGTTACGAAATGACGTG
Organism: Schistocerca piceifrons; assembly: GCF_021461385.2. Lineage (NCBI taxonomy): Eukaryota > Metazoa > Arthropoda > Insecta > Orthoptera > Acrididae > Schistocerca > Schistocerca piceifrons. The sequence goes on along the minus strand of NC_060142.1, from coordinate 680,708,690 downwards.
TAATTCACGATACTGCCGCTAGGAGACTAGTAAGCAGCAATGGCTGACGATGGAAGACTGACGACACAGCAACGATCGGCAATTGTGTTACTTTTCATGAAGCGAAAAGCCTTGTTGTGACTCAGAGGCGTTTTCGACAACAGTTTAACACACGATGGGTCCCTTGCAAGAAGACCATCCACAGGTTGTACGATAAATTGGTACAGGAAGGGACAGTATTGGAAGCGAAGCGACCTCGGCCTAAACCTGTTTGTTCGCCGGAGAATATTCAATCGGTACGAATTGCTGTACAGAGAAGTCCCGGGAAATCGTGTAGAAAGGCAGCAGTGCAACTGCAAATATCCAGACGCTCCTTTCAACGCATTCTTAAAAGTGACCTTCATATGTATCCATACAAGATGACCTGTGCACAGAAGCTCACTGAAGAAAACAAGCAGCAGAGACTACTGTTTGCTCAGTGGGCGGAGGATTTGGAAGAAGCTCTCAACAACGCTTGCTTTTCAGACGAGGCGCATTTTCATTTAGACGGTGTGGTTAACAAACAAAATGTACGCATTTGAGCCACTGAAAACCTACAAGTGCTTCAGGAACGACAACATTATGCTCCGAGGATTACAGCGTGGGCAACAATTTCCAGTCACGGATTTATTGGACCATTTTTCTTTGAAGAAACTGTGAACAGCGAGCGTTATTTGAGCATGCTTCGCAATAGCTTCATTCCACAGCTCCTTGCTACTGCCTTGCCCTTCATGCAAGATGGAGCAACGCCACATACTGCAAACACTGTGTTGGAGTTTTTACACGAGCATTTCAACATGCGGATCATTTCACTCGGTTTCCAGGTCGCTTCAATGACGGACAAAATTGCCCCCCCCCCCCAATAGCCGAGACCTCAATCCATATGGTATTTTTCTTTGGGGGTACCTAAAGGAAAAAATTTTCCCGAAACGTCTACGTGATTTAATGGAGTTCAGAAGACTTACTCTTCAAGCTTGCAGTGAAATTACGGAAGACATGTGCCGTAGGGTAATCACTAACTTCAGTGTTCGTTTGATGGAAGTTAGGAAACGAAATGGTGGACATGTTGAGTATGTGCTGAGTTAGAACAAATCTCCATGGACGGCTCTTCATTGTAGTATATGTTCCTTTCAGATTGTATTGACAATAAAGTTTATATTCAAAAACAAAATGGTAACACATTTCGTGCTCCATCCTGTAATTGAAAGAAAGACTCTCACTACAACTGGGAAAGTGACGTCAGTACAAACAGATGGCGGTGTTGAAACTACAGTTTACGGTATAGTGTCAAATAGTTATCGTAATAATAATATAATAACTACATGCCGCGCTTAGACGAGTGAGATTGCTCTCACCATGCTAAAGAAACAGTGCGAGAAAACTATATTCGAGAAACTGATCATAAACGGTCTGCTTTCTGTCAGCATCTTGCGAGCAGTTTCAGTTACACAACCATTCTCAAAACAAATTATCTACGATGTGGTGGTGTAGTGTTGGCAGCATCTGCCAGGTGTCTGTTACTTACCTTACATAAGTCACTTGTACTTACAAGAATGCATTCCTTCGGCGCCGTTGCCACCTCTCCATGAAAATTTAGTTACACAATTGAAACATGTCACGAAGTTTTAAGGGCAGTATTGTTATTATGGTTAACATTTTACTTAGTCGTAGCAGTTCGTAACACGATACGTCTATAATTTTATGTCGGGGAATTTATTGGCCCATGAGCCTGAACAGTAAGATCAGACCTGTACGGCACCAAATAGTACGTGTAGGCCACGTGGAGAGCACGTGATGAGACACAAAACGCAGAGGTGCTAATATTGCAAATGACAAAATTTTCGCGATCGAATGCAGAGGAAAAGATTTAAGAGATTGCTGCAAATGGCAGATCGTGGTGATCGAGAGATTGGGAGCGAGTAACAATGGAAATGATGGACCCCTTTCCCTAATTATGTTCCGGCATCATTACTATACGTTATCAAAAATAGGTGCGGCCAGACTTTCAGCGTACATTCTCCTCTCATACAACAAGAAAATATCTTTCGTGGACACAGGAGTCTACATCATAACGTTAGCACAGTTTCCACAACTCTTAATAATACATTAACTATGGGAAGCAGACAGGATCAGAACGTACCAGCATACCACATTAAACACTTTCTTACACGAAAGTTCAGAATGCCCTCTTGACTGTAATTCTTAGTCTTAGGTTCACCACCAGTGTGCTTGCTTGACGGATTCATAGAAAAAGGCGTACCAAACTCGTCGGCTCCTAAGCCAACTAGACTGTCATTAGCGATACTATTTGCAAACTTTGCTAACGAATTCCAGTAAACTTTGTGGAGATTTTTCGTATCCGTATAGCGGACGGCTAAGATAGCATACGCAGTACTCCAGGGATACATCAGCGAGCAGTGTAAGCGGCAGTCAAGTGAAAACGAGACATATGGAAACAGTAAGTAAATTGTCTATTATTTCAAAAGTAATCGTCATAACTGCTAATACATTTATCCCACTGTGAGACAAAACGGTCAAAGCCTTCAAGAAAAAATATTTGTGGTTGACTACAAACCCATGATTGTATCCAGGCTTGCAACCCTTCGGCCGAAGCAAATCGAGCCCTGAAAAGTCACTAGTTGTCGAAGCAAATCGACGGCCACCATTCTCTTTCTTTAGGGCTCCGTCTACATGCTGCCAAAGTTGTTTTGTCTACGCTGCAGAAGATTCGCTGGGAAGCTCCTTCACGTCCTCATTACAATCCCGATATATCCTCATACACGGGAGGACGACGGTTCAAACCAGCGTCCGGGCATCCTGATTTAGGTTTTCTGAGATTTCCCCTAATCGCTTCAGGCAAATGCCGGGATGGTTCATTCGAAATGGCAAGGCCGACTTCCTTACCCATCATTCCTTAATCCGATTGGACCGATGACGTCGCTGTCTGGTACCCTCCCAACATTAGACAACCAGTCCCCCTTGCGATTTCCATATTTTTGGAGCCCTGAAGAAAGACACTGGTGGTCATCGACTTGCTTTGGACCCAGTGGTGCACGCCTGGGTACAGCCACGTATCCGTAAGAAACAGCAAATATTTTCCCATGAAGGCCTTGACCATCTGGTCTTACACTGGGATCAATGGACTAACAACTATGGCGATTATGTTTGAAAAATAAACAATTTACGTGCTTTTCCTCCATCTATTTCGGTTTTATTTGACTGCTCCTAATAGAATTAATGTGACTGCGGTTCGAGATATGTATCAATTGCATGTACAGCACTTTTGACATATGACGCAAGGAAGAGGTATATATTGTATGCTGGTACCTTCAGTTCCTACTTATTTCGATTAATTGGTGTAGTATGAAGAGTGGTACAATACAGGCTGTAGTACACAAATACGTCGTTTCGACACATATGCTCATATAACATATGCTACCTAACAAATGGATATTTTTATGGAGTGTGTCCACCCTTTACCTCTGGGATGGCTTGAAATCTGCTGGAGACATTTTCGGCCTCTGGAGGAATGGCAGCCCACTCTTTCCAAAGGGCTGAAATCGAAGGAGTTGGACCCTGGGTCTGGAGCGAAGTTGACGTTCTGTTCCATGCCAGAGGTGTTCCATTGGACTCAGGTCCGGACTCCGGACGGGCCAGTCCATGTCAGGAATGTTAGTGTCCACAAACCATTGCCTTACAGATGGTGCTTTATGACAGGGTACATTGTCATGTTGATACAATCATAACGAAACCGTTCCAATAATGCACACGGTGTACAGTGAATTCAGAATTTTCTTAAGTGCAATGATGGGATCACACCCTAACCATGAAGATCAGCCCTGTACTGTACAACCAAAGCTCCGTTCCTCCACGCTTGACTGTTGCCACTGCAAATTATGGCAGGTAACTTTCTCTAGCCGTTCGCCAAACACAAATCCATCCATCGGATTGCCACAAGGGGCAGCGTGATTCATCACCCCGAAGGACTCGTTTCCAGTCGTCCAATGTCCAATGGCGCCGCTCTTTACTCCACCTTAAGCATTGCTTAGCGTCGATTGCACAGTTAGGTCGGCCGCTGTGGCCGAGCGGATCTAGGCGCTACGGTCGTAGGTTAGAATCCTGCCTCGGGCATGGATGTATGTGATGTCCTTAGGTTAGTTAGGTTTAAGTAGTTCTAAGTTCTAGGGGACTGATAACCTCAGATTTAAGTCCCAAAGTGCTCAGAGCCATTTGAACCATTTGACTACACAGGAGCAGCTTCTCGATCATTGTACCCATACAGATATTGAGCTAGCTGGATTGCTGTCAGATCTTCAAAACTCACGAGTGATTCCTTCCGATGATCTAATATGATTTTTTTACAACCACCCACCACAGTGCTTGACGGTACTTGTCCGTCAGTACATTGGGTCTGCGTGGTCTTGGTTTACCTGTGATTGTTCCTTTACCTTCCCACTTCACTGTCACATCATCAACAGTCGACGTGAGCAGCCTTAGAAGTGACATTTAGTTGTCAGTTCTACATCACGTAGCTGATAATGTATTTTCTTTCTCTGTCTGTGGGAGATCTTTCTCGGGACTTGGCCTTACCTTTTTGTTACGCCTTGTGGATGAAGAAATGTGAACATGGTATTCGGAAATTTTTCCTTCTTTCTAATGTGAAACAGACCAAAATCAAGTTGGCCTCTGTGACCGAGCGGTTCTAGGCGCTTCAGTCCGGAACCGCGCTGCTGCTACGGTCGCAGGTTCGAATCCTGCTTCGGGCATGGGTATGTGTGATGTGCTTAGGTTTAGTTAGGTTTAATTAGTTTTATGTCTATGAGACTGATGACCTCAGATTCAAGTCCCATAGTGCTTAGAGCCATTTGAACCATTTGAACAAAAATCATGATGTATGTGGCAGTGAAACAGGGAAGCTTATTGATAATGCGTGTATCTGTTGTCCTACACTTTCATCCTTAATATCTTAGGTAATACTCAGATCAAAGGAACCAGCTACATTCGTTAACTAACGCATTCAAAACGACATTTTTTTATCTGTCGTGAAAGATGAAAATTTTTGCCTGGCATTGTTCATGAGAAGTAGTTGCTTTAGCCAAGTAGACATCGTAGCATGCGTCCTTGTGATGTATATAAGATATTAGATTCGCAGCGGCATGGACTGTTCTGTACAGCTTTCGTACATAACAGTAAGGAGAGATGGGCTACAGAGTGGGGCAGCAACTGTCGTCATAGGAAAGCTGGGCAGGAGAAGAATTAATTAGCGAACAAGTTAACACAGCAGACAGAAGTTTTACTTAACCTGCGTTTCTCCAAGCGAGCGAAGACTACAAATAATACAGCAAGAAATAGGGTCCAGAACTCAAAATGTCAATTAGGATTAACCTTGCTGCATTAAGCACGAAGGATGTTGTCGCAGTGAAGAGACCCCAAGTGCAAGTTCGCTGTGTGGCTGCTGCTGGCCATCCTATATTGCTGTGGCTTAGGGCGCTCGTAGTCCAGAGCTGCTGGAGACTTGGCTCAGTGGGCATGCACCACTGGGTCCATCAGTTACCGTGCGACTGCTGTGGGCACCAGATGGAAACTCGCAGTCCCATTACTAACTTTGAGGCGCCAGAGGGGAGGTATCGATACGTGATACCATATGGATGACATTCCACATTCCGTTCCAGTCATCCACATATTTCTTTGGTTTTCCCCTAAATCGAACAAGGTAAATGCTGCAATGGTTCCGCTGAAGAGGATACTGTAGATTTCCATTCCCATTTATCCCCAATCCGAACGTCTCCTCCCTTATTGTTTGAGTACATAATCAGTGAACATCCACTGGAATAAGTCACATTCATTAAATATTAGGACATACGTGTATGGAGCAATTTCCAGTGAACCGACTCCATAAAAAAAATCGTATGAAAGGCAGATGCCACTCTGCTGACGCTGAGATTAATTTGAAGACTCCTCGGGAAGTGTAGTCCACCCACAGAAGAGTTAAATCATAAAACCCTTGTGTGCCCGAGACTTGAGTGTTGTTCAGCGGCCTGGGAATTTTATCAGGTAGGATTGATAAAGGGAACAGAGAAGATTCAACGAAGATCAGTGCGCAGGTTAGTTTCATAAATAACAAAGTATCATGAATAGTTGAGAGGTGGCAGAAGCCCCCTCTCCTATTTCTATCTTACTCTGAGTAATTCGATTTTCCTAATTGCACGCAGTGAAAAGTTGCTATTCCCTTACATGCGGACTTCCCACGCAGTGTCTCTCGTTACCCGGGTGGTCCGGTGACAGGCGGGCTCTGCGGATCTTGAAAAGGTTAAGCCGACGGGTTTGAGGGAGTCGAGTGAATGCTTTCTAGACGCCGACATTGTCATAATAGCGGAGGAGACTCGCCCGCAGGGGCCTGAAGGAGCGGCTGGGCTAGAGATTCCGTTACTTCGCAGAAACGTAGTGGAAACACTTTCTGGGGGGCTACCAGCGAGGCGTGGGATTGACTTGTGTCCCCATGCAGTCTTGGCAGGCAAATTCCCGCGTTTTCTGCAAAATTGTAACTGTGATTCGCTTGCTCAGGGCATAGCTCGGTGACGTAGCAAAATCGGCGCAGAAATTGGCGCCAAGAATCTCCATTGGTGGAATGGTAGTGCTTCGGCAATAGAGTGGAATTTTCCGCCGGTTTTCGAGTTGCTGATTGGAACGTTTAACCACGACCATTGTCGTGGGGGTGGGAATGTTCTGTGTTTGGTTTGTGCGGGTGCTCTTGTGGTAGTCGGTTCTCGCCTTTCAGTCGGAGTAGGTTACAAGACTGAGCTCTCGCTGCTCTGGACAGCCTGTCTTCCGTTGGCTGTCTAATATACTTTTATTTGATTGTAACTGTTTAATGAAGTTGCTGAAGTTTCGACTTCAACGTAACTTTCCGAGTACAGTTGGCAATTGAGCGTTCTACGTACAAGCGGCCTATGTTGTCTGTCTTGGGCAGTTTTGGCTAAAGTTGACTGTATCAGAGTTACTGTGTGACTTCGCTTGTTAAAATCAATCACTGTACCGTCAGTGACTGTGTGGCGAGCCTTCTTTGTCTCCCTCAGAGGCGCATTTGTATTGATAGGAAGTCTTTAGTCTGGAACAACCAGACCAAGACAATTTGTTTCGGGCTATACTCGCGACATTACCATCACCACGACGGGACGTCGAAGCAACCAGCCATCGCTTCCGGTACGCCAGATCGTGTCCTTGCAGTTAAGAAGACAGCTTGGTAATGTATGTCCGCAGCACCGGCAGATTAGGGAATTTGCACTGTGATAATCAGAGCTCAGCAGAACGCGCCTGTTCGTCTTTTTCTAACTTTGTTCTGTCTTGGGTGTTCATTGTCTGAGTTCTCACTATTGTAGCAGCAATTAATGTTGGGTTGTTTGTGTGTTTCTCTTAAGATTTGAGTTGCAGAGGATTGACTCCACATACCACTTCGTCATAAATGTCACAATCTAGTTTAGGGACAACTTCACCTTCACAGCATTTATTTGAGTATCCAATTTGAGCCAATTTGATGTATTGTAAATGTTTCGTGTGTTTTGTTTATTATTTTGAGTTTAGTAATAATAAATCATACTGTTATTTTGAACAGAACTTTCGTTCTGTTAATCGGTAGAGCAACCCTTTCATTTCTCACTATGTTAATGAAACTTTCCTTTATTTAACTTATTTATCAAATTAAATTATTGCAGGTGCCAAACTCTTTTCTACTCCACTTGCAGGGTCGATTACAGTCAGTTCGCGTTTCTTTTTAGTCCATGTGCAACAGCAAAAGTCGGAGTTAAAATAGGGGGGGGGGGGGGGGGGCTTAGAGCATCATTTATATATGAAGATTCTCGAAGAATTTAGTGTTAAATACACTGCTAGCCCCGGCACCTCGCAGAGTGCATCTTATATATTTATAATTGTCTGCTGACTTCCATGCATACTAGAACAATTACATGCAAAAGTTGGATAACTAACTCAATCCTCCACGTAATATTTTAGTTAAATTTCGACTGCACAGAACATAGTTTTGACAAAACCATAATTTGGCTAGTAATTTTCTGATATATATTATGTCAGATACAACAAATACGACCCCTACTGTGAGCAACTGCGAATGAATCCAATATACACATCCCGTTGTCAATTACTGTGTACACAGCAAATAGTGATAACATTTATTGGAAGACTGAAAGACCCACGGTTTCGGTGACGTTGAAGTCTGTGTAGTGGACTGTTTCATTAAACTGATGCATCACACCAGATGTGTGCTGATTTGTATAAGTCGTTTTGCACTATACATCAAAGATATTACGGTATTCCAGACGATACACGATGCGAAATTACCTCGGTACAGGACATATTTTAATTGCCAATGCGTTAGTTAATAGACACACTATGAAGTAATAATTACATTATGAACGCACCCCATAGGAAAACTAATGCAGTACGTTTCTATATCTACGAAACTGAATGTATTTCACTAGGAAATTACTGCTATAATTTTATACGTCAGTGTAAAAGTGCTGATTTTATTCTTGAATGCCGTCCATACCGTGTCGTTTCCGTAAACCCAGTTCAATCAAATAATTATATGAAGTGAGCCCTAAACAAAAATTTGCACATTCTCGCCGAATATCACTAGAGCCAAAACCTCCATGGACTCCTAGCGGGGAAAATGTGCCCCTTTGAAATTTTTGTCACTTTTAAAAAGTTTTGTTTTCTCTAAACACTCTACGATTTTGTACAGGTAGTTTTTTTACAATTTTATGTTGGATTTACGTCCTTTTGTTTGCCTTAGATTTAATCTCAATCCATATTCGCTGTTCAGTGGACTGTTCACTTAATTCAATTGTTATTGTAATTATTCACCACTGTAATAGAATGTAATGTCATCATCGAATTGTATCACTGATATACAACCAGAGCGAATTTTAAACTTCCTTTTATTTCTTTCGTTGGTTCTTCGATATACACTTTGAAACGTCATGACAAAGCCTACATCTATGTCTTATTCGCTTTTAACCCAAGAATTTCTCTTTTGCCTATCCATTCTTATAGTATGTTCACGGTTCTCGTAAATACGGCATATTACCCGTCCTCTCCTATAGTCCACAGCTTTTACAGTAACGATTTCAATCTTTCTGCGTAACTTTGCATTATCAAAGGCTTTTTGTAAGTCGACAGTTTCTATGAAAATATCCTAATATTTCTAAAGTCTTGTCTGCATCATTAATCATAAAGCGAGGACTGTAAAACGGAAGCCTTCACTACTCGTAGCCCCATACTGAAAGAGATCTCAACTTCCTTTACTTTCTTTAGTTTTATTACACTAGCCAACAGTTTCGATTTACGAAATGTCAAGCTGATTATGCAATAGTTCCCGCATTTATCTGCCCTCCAGTTTACAGTTCTTCATTGTTACTATAGTATGGGGTAAGGTAAGGAATATTTTTTATCAGTTTAATTTGTAACATGCAGAAACATTGATGGACAAGCGTTCAGATAAATGGTTTACAAGTTGCTAGACATCCTCAACTGTAAAATAATGTGGGGGTGACTTCAGCATGTCTGTTACATCCGAAGGGCATCAGGAGTGCTAACATTACTAAAATGTTACCAGCCTAAGTATACTGAGACCACTCATCTAGCTACCATCCATCCGATTCAGGAGAGACCTCAGTAACAACCGTTTTTGTTTGTTTTTCCTCTGAACTGGTTCAGTTTTAGTGAAGCATTATTTACATCACCAATTAAGAGCTGAAAAGAATTTTGTGTGACGTTAACGTTGGGTGAAGACTAGATTAAAAATAAATAAATAAATAGTGCAGCTTTCAAGGGCGTCCCTTGCATAACGCTAGTTCTTTTGGTTTGGAATAACCATTTATATTTATTTACTTGGTCTGTGGTGGCAGAAAAAGATTCACAATTAAAAAGATATAGTTTTACCCTAAATTTAAAACAATAAAACTAATTTCCAGATGCATATAAAGCACATACATTTCTTATCAACAGCTTCATTCTGGTATAAAACTCTTGTAGTTACGTATGTTCATAACGTAATAAATGTTTTAATGTTGTTGTTTTATTTAATTCACTAGTAATTGAAGAATACCGTTTTGCTCGCATTCAGTTGTCGGTACAGAAGTAATTTCACTTTTTAGGGCATCTGCAATAGCGCAGTCACTCAGGTTATATGTTCTGTTCGAAATGAAACATTACGATCTGTGGAAATTAACACGCATTAAATGTCAGGAATAAATATAATGAAGCAGCCAGCTACAGGTCGTTTTGTGTCGCTACGATCTGCGACTGTGTCCTCCCGTCTTCTATGAAATTCATTTGAAACTTACATAGAATCGAAAACTTAACGTGTAAGTAAGATTCACTCACTGACGACCAGACGAATAAATATACTAACCGTGCCTGACATAAACTAAATCTAAAACTGCCATAATTCCTAGGTGAGTACAGAATGGTTTATAAGTCCTTACATGAAACTCCCTGGCAGATTAACACTGTGTGCTGGACCGAGACTCGAACTCGGGACCTTTGCCTTTCGCGGGCAAGTGCTCTACCAACTGAGCTACCCAAGCACGACTCACGCCCCGTCCTCACAGCTTTACTTCTGCCAGTATCTCGACTCGCCAGGAAGTTTCATATCAGCGCACACTCCACTGCAGAGTGAAAATCTCATTCTGGAAGTCCTTACATGTTCATTTTTATGTTTCCATACCTCATTCGGTAAAAACTGAACCCTTAACAGGATCACGTTGTTGCCCATCTGTCTGTTTGGCTGTCAGACGGAAAAAAACCCCTTTTAGACAGTAATGGGTTAATGTATCAATGTGAAATTTATGTCACATATTAATGTCTACGGTCTTTTGACGGTGGAAGAAATTGAAGCTTCTAAGTCAACGCGATCAACAGATATGGCCATTTACGATATTTTGATACTTGCAAACACATTCATCATAATCTGTAGAGTACTCCCCGTTGACCTAGAATCATGAAATTTGGGAAGAAATAAGCTTTGGTAATGCAACTAACGGAAAAATAATCAAAAAATTATTTAGTTGTAATTATAACACTACAAAAATTTTTTGGGTCATTTATCTATCTGTCCGTCTGTCTGTTAAGCCCCCTTTTTTTCCAGAAACGGGTACAAGTATCATATTGAAATTTATAATACATATTAAGGTCTATAGTTCCTTGGCGGTGAAACAAATATATGCTCTTAAGTAAGTGTAATCAAAAGATACATACATTTATGCCGCAAATTTTCATACTCGCAAACCCACTCAACAAAACCTATAGAGTACTTTCCGATGACAAAATTGGCAAGAAGCGAGGTATCACAGTAAAAGTAAAGGAAAATAATGTGAAGATTGTTAATTTATAATTATATCACACGATAAAATATTCTATGATTTGTGATCTGGCTGCCTGTCTCTCCTTTTCCTCAGGAACGGTTTGAAGTATCAAGTCGAAATTTGTTCCATATGCTGGGGTCTACGGTCCCTTGGCGATGTCGAGAAGTTAACCGCTTAAGTCAATGCAATCAAACGAAACGGCCACTTATCTCATAACTTTTGATGCTCGCAAAACCACTCATAAAGACCAAAACGGTCGTTCCCGATGCCCTGAAATCATGAAATTTGGTAAGAAGCAAGGTTTCAAAAAATCTGATAAGTGTGAACTTGTAATTATATCATATGACAAAATATTTTTTGTCATTTGTTATCCGACTGTCTGTCCCTCCTCGTGTTAAGACCACTTTTTCCCAGGAATGGGTAGACGAATATCTTGCCACCATCGATATGGATCAGAACACGATCGAATCCGCGTGGTGGATTAACGGCCGTGGCTGGAGCACCAGCCGCATACACTGCGCCTTTTAGGCTCTTTTCCACGCATGTTTAGGCAAATGTTGGGTTGGTCCCCTGGTTTCCTCAGAAAATACGGGACACAAACTATTAAAATACGATCTCATTCCGAACACTGACGCATGCGGCGATAGGATCGGCAACAGCAAATTGAATAAATCATTGATGAAAGGATAAAATACAAAAATGCAGTAAATCAAGCAGGCAAAAAGAAATACAAACGTCTCAAAAATGAGATCGACAGGAAGTGCAAAATGGCTAAGCAGGGATGGCTAGAGGACAAATATAAGGATGTAGAGGCTTATCTCACTAGGGGTAAGATAGACTCTGCTTACAGGAAAATTAAAGAGACCTTTGGAGTAAGGAGAACCACTTGCATGAATATCAAGAGCTTTGATGGAAACCCATTTCTAACCAAAGAAGGGAACGCACAAAGGTGGAAGGAGTATATAGAGGGTCTATACAAGGGCGACGTACTTGAGGACAATATTATGGAAATAGAAGAGGATGTAGGTGAAGATGAAATGGGAGATATGATACTGCGTAAAGAGTTTGACAGAGCACTGGAAGACCTGAGTCGAAACAAGGCCCCTAGAATAGACAACATTCCATTAGAACTACTGACAGCCTTGGGAGAGCCAGTCCTGACAAAACTCTACCATCTGGTGAGCAAGATGTATGAGACACGCGAAATACCCTCAGACTTCAAGAAGAATATAATAATTCCAATCCCAAAGAAATCAGGTGTTGACATATGTGAAAATTACCGAACTATCAGTTTAATAAGTCACAGCTGCAAAATACTAACGACAATTCTTTACAGACGAATGGAAAAACTGATAGAAGCCGACCTCGGGGAAGATCAGTTTGGATTCCGTAGAAATGTTGGAACACGACTTATCTTGGAAGAAAGATTAAGGAAAGGCAAACCTACGTTTCTAGTATTTGTAGACTTAGAGAAAGCTTTTGACAATGTTGACTGGAACACGCTCTTTCAAATTCTGAAGGTGGCAGGCGTAAAATAAATGGAGCGAAAGGCTATTAACAATTTCTATAGAAAGCAGATGGTAGTTATAAGAATCGAGGGGTCTGAAAGGGAAGCAGTGGTTGGGAAGGGAGTGAGACAGCGTTGTAGCCTCTCCCCGATGTTATTCAATCTGTATATTGAGCAAGCAGTAAAGGAAACAAAAGAAAATTCGGAGTAGGTATTAAAATCTATGGAGAAGAAATAAAAACCTTGAGGTTCGTCGATAACATTGTAATTCTGTCAGACACAGCAAAAGACCTGGAAGAGCAGCTGAACGGAAAGGACAGTGTCTTGAAAGTAGGATATAAGATGAACATCAACAAAAGCAAAACGTGGACATTGGAATGTAGTCGAATTAAATCGGGTGATGCTGTGGGTATTAGATTAGGAAATGAGACGCTTAAAGTAGTAAATGTGTTTTGCTATTTGGGGAGCAAAATAACTGATGATGGTCGAAGTAGAGAGGATATAAAATGTAGACTGGCAATGGCAAGGAAAGCGTTTCTGAAGAAGAAAAATTTGTTAACATCGAGTATAGCTTTCAGTGTCAGGAAGTCGTTTCTGAAAGTATTTGTATGGAGTATAGCCATGCATGGAAGTGAAACATGGACGATAAATAGTTTGGACAAGAAGAGAATAGTAGCTTTCGGAATGTGGTGCTACAGAAGAATGCTGAAGAATAGATGGGTAGATCACTAACTAATGAGGAGGTATTGAATAGAATTGGGGAGAAGAGGAGCTTGTGGCACAACTTGACTAGAAGAAGGGATTGGTTGGTAGGACATGTTCGGAGACATCGAGGGATCACCAATTTAGTAGTGGAGGGCAGCGTGGAGGGTAATACTCGTAGAGGGAGACCAAGAGATGAATACACTAAGCCGATTAAGATGGATGTAGGCTGTAGTAGGTACTGGGAGATGAAGTAGCTTGCACAGGATAGAGAAGCATGGAGACCTGCATGAAACCAGTGTCAGGACTGAAGACCACAACAACAACAACATTGGCTACAGTGGATCACGTACTTCACGGGATAGCCACCAGGGAGAGTAGAAAAACAAGTTTCCTCTAAATGTCGATAGGTGGCTCGCTAACACTCCTACCGATTACGACTGCAGACCTTGGAAACTGCATTCTGGTGCGATGGCGTACTGTTTTCTAAGCGTGCTGTGGGAATTTCCCTCGGGGCAGTTTGGCGCGAGTCTCTACTTGCACAGTGTCCAGACGTAGCGCAGTGTGGGCGCTGGAGGGGGGAGGGGGGGGGGGGTTGCGTGCTGAGCTTTCCGGGAGGGCGGAACCCCCAGTCGTAATTATACGCCGTGAGGGCAGCGGAAAAACGCAGAACACTCTACACCAGGAAGCTCTCGTGTGCGTTTTAGGGGTTCCTAGTACGCACGTTGACCGGTACTTCCGTCTGTAAAAGTCTACGCACAATGTACGTAACTCAGCTGCAAGTACAAAATAAGAGTTTCCGATACACAGAGTAGAACTTAACTATTTAGTTCCTTTATAGCATGTTCTATAGATATTTGGCACGATATGTCTCTAAATTATTTCTAACGAGTCAATTAACAAGTTACATACTCATGATTTATTTCCCAGTATAGCTACACGTCCGTCGTTTACAGATTGCTGAGTAGCAGGAGGTACGAATTTAATATCGACGAACAAATTATCTCATTATTTCAGCATCATCCTATTATCTCATTAACTTATCTGATTTTTACATTTCCTTTCCTACCTACCAGCCTGTAATACTTTTTTTTTACATTGAAACAGTGTCTACAGGTTGTGTTTGATTTTTGTTCAGGAAAATGGCCACGGCGTCAAGCAAATGCTAGAGATTCAGCTGTAGACTTTTTTCTACGACAGCAAAAATATATTGGATTTCATTAATACAAGTAAAGAAAGCGGTAGTTGTGCCAAAGTAATCACCTATTTAACCAGACGTGTAGTTAGAGTTTAGAATATAGCGTAGCAACGCCTCGAAATAACAATGTTAAAGCGTGAACATGAAAATTGAGGTACCGGTACCGATTTTTGATATTAATTATACAATGAACCCAATGAAACTTACAAAATTCGAAAGTTTCTTGGTGATAAAAGTGCACAAAGAAAAAATTTCTTATACGTAGCCATTAAGAGGGGTAAAGAAAGTAGTTGCTTTCATATTCATAACTACGACGATACCTTTTCTGTCGCGCATTAAAATCTTCAACACATGAACATCGAAAAACTGAAGTGCTATAACTTCTGTCCTGCTACCGATCACGTGCTATCGTAGAAATGACACCGAAAAGTAACAACGTTTGTTGAAATCACATTCTAGGGACGTTCGTGTTCTCAAGGTTCATTTGCAGTTAGTTATACACGCATATCGGGCAGCTGCAACGTGGTAACTGCTAAGTTGATGATGTCAGCAATGGAAATCAAAGTATTGTAGTAACGATATCCGTAAATAACATTACATTTTTGGTTGTTATTTCGCTCACTTTTCTGTGAGAGTACCGTCGTGACCATTTGTCGCAGTTACCAGGAAATTTGAAGTAAATACCTAATTCTGAATTTCTTCATTTTGAATAACTATGATTACTGCGTTCCTTTGTTATATGGAAACTATATTTCTTTTAGGCTATGCCTAGAAGGAGATTGGTAAAGGATCAGACTGAAAGTCAAAGAGCTGCAGAGAGACAATTTTTCCATGGATGAATTAATAGAAATAATGTTGGCATTGATAATGATAATTCTACTGTTCTTTTGAAAGATACATTTAAAGGCTCACTGAACGTAATTGCTTTGATGAATGCAGAGTACAGGGTTTTGTAATGCAAAACAATTCACACCTGAAGTTACTTTGTGTGATACAACAGCATTCACATTGTGTTGCCATAATGGAAAAGTTAATTTGGCGTTGTTGATACAAAGTTAATTTTTCAATGCAGTACACCAAAGACACACTTGCACCGATCGAACAATTAAAGAAGACCCATGGAGTTATTTTAATAATATTCGTAGCTACAATGCAACAGTTTCCATTGCCAGTTCTGAGAAAAACATTTCAGACCGTTTTACATGGAGTACCTGTATATCACTTTAAGCTACAAAACATTTCTTATCATAGGTTACTTCCAATAAATTCTATGTATGGTCGTTCACCATGTTACGGGCAGTTACGTTTTTATGACACTGATAATGCTTGCCCTTCGCCCTTTCTTACTCTTTTCCTCATAGCGTTTAGGTAAGAAAGAAAATTCCCCATGTGTCCAGGTAAAAATTAAGAATCTGCATATGAATAAATTCCATTTAACTAAATAAAGAAGTTTGACTTTTACTTTATAAACTCAATTGGTCGAATTTCGACCACAGGTGATTCTAGTATATATTAATCGTTCTTGTTGCATGACGTCCATAAAACGAAAGACGACAATCTAATCTACAGCAGACAAACGAAGAAAATGGCAGCAGTGATACAGTTGTTCTAAGGTAGCTTCGTATACGATAAATACCGTCATGAAACACCATACTCTCTCGCGAAAGTAAACGGAAAGACTGTTGTTGGTGACGTGAGAGATGAATACACCACAACCCAAGCTAAAAACTGCTTCACTGGGGAAAGAGAGGAAACACTTGGCTTGCTATTCTTCGACATCCTGCTTTACAAACAACACATTGATTAATATACAACATGGACAGGAAAACTACAACTTCTAAGAGATAGTTGCATGAGGATTGCCAACACCACACTGGAAAAAGCCAATCTCATTGTACTGGTAGGAAGGCCACATCTAATCAGTGACAAAGTCGTTGCAGAATATCAATTAAAGAAAAAATGGAGATTGGAAGGTGAAAAGATTATGAATCCTGTAGGCACTGAATAAAACAATGCTGACTTTAATGCAATTTCTTTACCAACCGATTCCAGTCCAGGACCATGTTCATGGTAGTCAAATAGGCAATTATTGGGATTCGAAACCCAAGCAGAACAATCCTGAACGCGTTAACTATGTGAAATGCTGTTGTTGCCGGTTTAATATTTTCATTTGTTGTGATTAGCGCCTGGATTACTCATGTTTCTTGTGTTGAAAATTGTTCTGTTTGACTTAAATTATGCACCTTGGATTTCGAAGAATATGTGATATGTAATATTCGTTTTGTTATTGCTTATTTGACTGCGGTGGACATGGTGCTGGACTTAAAACGGTCCGTAAATAAACTGCATTAAACTCAGCATCTGTATTACGCTTTTCCTACACTATATACATGTTGATATCTGTCTTGACAAGAGGTTTAAAACTCATTTTGTCATGAGTACAAAAAAGAAAACAATGCTTCTCTCTCTGTACAGAACTGTTTGCATCCAAAAAACTGAGAAAGTTTTCTGATACCGTAAAATTATACTGATTGCCGCACCACGGCAAGAAAATAATGAGACAAATCTCGAAATAAATTCTTTATTATGAACTTTCCAACCGCCGTACCAGGAAGTTGAATGTCTGTAACACAGCCAACTAACATTAAATAAATAACAAAAACGCGGAAATGTGTCTTCCTCTTCGGAAGCAGACGGAACAAAGTCACTTCAGCGGCAGACTTATCTGCCAGACTTCTTCATTGCCCCCCTCCACCAACAGGAGCTGATTTTGCCAGCCGAGTGACTGTTCGAGATACGTTCAATTTAGCTGCTGACTTAAGTTGCTGGTGCGAAAACAGCTGATGCCTCTGCAGCCACTTCAGCTTCTATCTGCAGATTAACGTGTTCAGATTAGCTGCGAGAGTGACATGGACCCTAGGGACGGTCAAATAATTTTTACTGTGTTTCAGTAATTTCCAATCTTTATTCTGAAAACTTGCTTATAGATTTTACGATCAATATTCTTTCAATTCCGGCCACAGATATAAATGTATACCCTTCTATAGTGCCATCTGCCACATAATATTAACATTTCAACAAACATCGTATGATCTTATGCGAGTGCAGGCTTTCTCGACGAATGTCATATATGGAGTCTTCACGGGTTGTCAGCCCAGTAGCACCGTCTTCTCGTAGCAACGTTTCGATGGAAAGCGTCTCCATCATCTTCAGGCGAAGATGATGGAGACGGATTCCATCGAAACGTTGCTACGAGACGAGGATGCTACTCGG
The DNA here is from genome assembly GCF_021461385.2 of Schistocerca piceifrons. Lineage (NCBI taxonomy): Eukaryota > Metazoa > Arthropoda > Insecta > Orthoptera > Acrididae > Schistocerca > Schistocerca piceifrons. Next base: position 680,690,614 of record NC_060142.1, on the reverse strand, counting down.
CTGACAACCCGTGAAGACTTCATATATCGTATGATTTGACTTGATGAATACTATTGTTTTATACTGAGACACAGTAATCAGATTCAGATCCCAGATTCTATTCCCAGAATTGCCAAGGTAATAGTTTCTCATGGTCAATGTGTGTCAAACGATTTAACGAGCAATTTAATGCAATAAATGGAATTAACTGTGGTTCTTCTTTAATTTCATAGTTAACGAATTACTTTCTATCATGTGGTAGGCCTTACGATTTTTTAATGTCATATTAACGGGACCAAGTTATATAACTTAAAAGTTTAAAACACAGCATGCACTAGTTGTTGTTGTTGTGGTCTTCAGTCCTGAGACTGGTTTGATGCAGCTCTCCATGCTACTCTATCCTGTGCAAGCTTTTTCATCTCCCAGTACCTACTGCAACCTACATCCTTCTGAATCTGCTTAGTGTATTCATCTCTTGGTCTCCCTCTACGATTTTTACCCTCCACGCTGCCCTCCAATACTAAATTGGTGATCCCTTGATGCCTCAGAACATGTCCTACCAACCGATCCCTTCTTCTGGTCAAGTTGTGCCACAAACTTCTCTTCTCCCCAATCCTATTCAATACTTCCTCATTAGTTATGTGATCTACCCATCTAATCTTCAGCATACTTCTGTAGCACCACATTTCGAAAGCTTCTATTCTCTTCTTGTCCAAATTATTTATCGTCCATGTTTCACTTCCATACATGGCTACACTCCATACGAATACTTTCAGAAATGACTTCCTGACACTTAAATCAATACTGGATGTTAACAAATTTCTCTTCTTCAGAAACGCTTTCCTTGCTATTGCCAGCCTACATTTTATATCCTCTCTACTTCGACCATCATCAGTTATTTTGCTCCCCAAATAGCAAAACTCCTTTACTACTTTAAGTGCCTCATTTCCTAATCTAATTCCCTCAGCATCACTCGACTTAATTAGAATACATTCCATTATCATTGTTTTGCTTTTGTTGATGTTCATCTTATATCCTCCTTTCAACACACTGTCCATTCCATTCAACTGCTCTTCCAAGTCCTTTGCTGTCTCTGACAGAATTACAATGTCATCGGCGAACCTCAAAGTTTTTATTTCTTCTCCATGAATTTTAATACCTACTCCGAATTTTTCTTTTGTTTCCTTTACTGCTTGCTCAATATACAGATTGAACAACATAGGGGAGAGGCTACAAACCTGTCTTACCCCCTTCCCAACCACTGCTTCCCTTTCATGTCCCTCGACTCTTATAACTGCCATCTGGTTTCTGTACAAATTGTAAATAGCCTTCCGCTCCCTGTATTTTACCCCTACCACCTTTAGAATTTGAAAGAGAGTATTCCAGTCAACATTGTCAAAAGCATTCTCTAAGTCTACAAATGCTAGAAACGTAGGTTTGCCTTTCCTTAATCTTTCTTCTAAGATAAGACGTAAGGTCAGTATTGCCTCACGTGTTCCAGTGTTTCTACGGAATCCAAACTGATCTTCCCCGAGGTTGGCTTCTACTAGTTTTTCCATTCGTCTGTAAAGAATTTGTGTTAGTATTTTGCAGCTGTGACTTATTAAACTGATAGTTCGGTAACTTTCACATCTGTCAACACCTGCTTTCTTTGGGATTGGAATTATTATATTCTTCTTGAAGTCTGAGGGTATTTCGCCTGTTTCATACATCTTGCTCACCAGATGGTAGAGTTTTGTCAGGACTGGCTCTCCCACGGCCGTCAGTAGTTCCAGTGGAATATTGTCTACTCCAGGGGCCTTGTTTCGACTCAGGTCTTTCAGTGCTCTGTCAAACTCTTCACGCAGTATCATATCTCCCATTTCATCTTCATCTACATCCTCTTCCATTTCCATAATATTGTCCTCAAGTACATCGCCCTTGTATAGACCCCCTATATACTCCTTCCACCTTTCTGCTTTCCCTTCTTTGCTTAGAACTGGGTTTCCATCTGAGCTCTTGATATTCATACAAGTCGTTCTCTTATCTCCGAAGGTCTCTTTAATTTTCCTGTAGGCGGTATCTATCTTACCCCTAGTGAGATAGGCCTCTACATCCTTACATTTGTCCTCTAGCCATCCCTGCTTAGCCATTTTGCACTTCCTGTCGATCTCATTTTTGAGACGTTTGTATTCCTTTTTGCCTGCTTCATTTGCTGCATTTTTATATTTTCTCCTTTCATCAATTAAATTCAATATTTCTTCTGTTACCCAAGGATTTCTACTAGCCCTCGTCTTTTTACCTACTTGATCCTCTGCTGCCTTCACTACTTCATCCCTCAAAGCTACCCATTCTTCTTCTACTGTATTTATTTCCCCCATTCCTGTCAATTGCTCCCTTATGCTCTCCCTGAATCTCTGTACAACCTCTGGTTCTTTTAGTTTATCCAGGTCCCATCTCCTTAAATTCCCACCTTTTTGCTGTTTCTTCAGTTTTAATCTACAGGTCATAACCAATAGATTGTGGTCAGAGTCCACATCTGCCCCTGGAAATGTCTTACAATTTAAAACCTGGTTCCTAAATCTCTGTCTTATCATTATATTATCTATCTGATACCTTTTAGTATCTTCAGGGTTCTTCCATTTATACAACCTTCTTTCATGATTCTTAAACCAATTGTTAGTTATGATTATGTTGTGCTCTGTGCAAAATTCTACCAGGCGGCTTCCTCTTTCATTTCTTAGCCCCAATCCATGCACTAGTAATCGGCACAAATACGATGCGCTATCCAATGATACACGTTTAAAAGGCTTTCTCTGTGGGGTGGCACCTGGATCAAATATAGGGGCATACAACATAGTACAGAGAGCACACCTTTTTTAACGGCACTTCGAATTCTTTCCAATTTCACTCTTTCAATGGCAATGGCGCAATGTGAATGGATTAAGATCTGAAGCGGAAGAAAGTAACATGCAAAAAAATGGGGAACTTGACACCACAACAATTCAGTTTGTGTTTGTAACACACGTAAAGTGCGTGACCGATGGCATTAGAAAGGTGCTTCGACGTAACGTTTTAAGGCTTTTGTTTTAAAGCACCAAAACCAAAAGTTACTTCAAGGTCGCCAACCAGAACGGCTACAGACAATCGGGTGAACGAAATGAGGTGCAAGAGTAAAAAAATGACTGTCGGGGAGACAAGATGTGCAGTTAAAGAACTCTTAAAACAGCACTAACGACTTGTCTGCCTCAAGCAACCCAATAAGTCAGCTGCAGCTGAACGGAGTGCAAAGTCTGGTCAGCATGCAGACTTTCCCATTTTGACCAAAGTATCGTACTCTTGTATACGAAAGGTCATGGAAGCAATCGGGACTCGGAAAAATTTCACTATGGACGACAGCTTTTGGGAGCCAGTGCAATCACTATCTTACATCACAAGAAACCCCTTGAACACGAAGTCGCAAGTTCAGTCTTTAGTAAGGCTCAATTGAAAGTCTTGTGTTAACAATTATGCCAGGAAAGATGTTAATTGATAATGACTCTTGTTTTGCACCAGGAGGGCAACCGGGATATGCTGAGATCAAGCTTCTATGGGATGTATGTATTATACTTCACATTCAAGAAATGTTCGAAACAAACCATTAGCTTTCACCATGAATACCGAATGAAAAACAGCGTTGCACAGTGATCTGAAAGGTTTGCATCATGAAGATCTAAGGCGAACTCCTTGGGGGTTCAGCTATTCTTAAAGAATGTATACAGAATCATATTGGTGTAACGGGGTGATGAGAACTGATGGAATGTGATGGAATGCAGGCGATTGCGAAGCAGTCTGTCGTGGAGCTTAAAGTTAAACTGGCTATCCTTTAAGGAGAGGCTGCAGATAAGCGGTAATATGTTTTATAGGCAGGGAAAACAAGCATCCATACTCTGAATTCGTCCAGTGGTTCCAGGCGGTTTGAAATTGAAATATCACGACCCTTTTTAGAAGGGACAGTTTGCTATAAAGGAGTATGATTTTTATACGCAGAACAGGAATCAAGCAAATGCCACTTATTGTGACGAGCTATTGGCCAAAAGCAGTGCTCATACCAAAGTTGTCGCTCTCTTACGCCCATTTTACCACTCTTGCTTACTGTGACATAAATATGTCCTACTGCGCTTGGCACATCACGCACGCGAGAAAGAAGAATCGTAGGGAACAGAGGACCTCCAACTTCTGGCGGCATAATAAATAACTTTCCTGCCAATTTATCATCCAGACCAACAGTCAATATAATTGTATACGAATGCGCTAGGGCATTGATGTTAGTTGAACGTGGTACAATTCTCTTGTCACCTCCTATTTGCAAGGTTCCTTTCACATGCAATCCCTCTTCAAATTCCGATTGGTCAGAGTTTCAAACAAATTCCCTACTAAATGATGGAATAAGTTTGTGTATCTCATGTAAAATTTTCGGACCGATATCGCAGTTCCCTGTGCATCGTCCACTTGACGCTTATTTCAAATTTCGTTATCTTACGTCTTCCAATTCCGTATCACTGTTTTAACTTACGCAACCATCCACTGCTTTCCTTGAAATCACTGTAATCTTGAGCATCGTTGAAACATGTAAACATCAGTTATTGTAACAAGTGCGCCTTGTCCTCCCTTCGATATTCGTAGTTTTCCTTATGCACTACACTATCAAATTGCTGCGGACTTATTCGAAATCTGTTCAAATATTTTTAACTATGCTGCGAATAATGGTCCAGGTACATAATTATATTTAGTTCCCGCTCCTTGGACAACGATTTTTCTTTACTACGTTTCACTGGAGACGGGATTTCAGGCTTCCCTACCGACGTGGATTGTGAACTACACACATCAAAAACATTTTGCATCACCCCGGTTCCGTGAGTTCTGGAACCTGTACAGAAAAATGGAATAGAGATCAATATAAACATCATTTCTGCTCTTTTTATTGCTCGTGAAAACCACACAATGCATGTTGTGCGACCATACAGCGAGACCTTCGGAGGTGGTGGTTCAGATTGCTGTACACACCGGTACATCTAATACCCAGTAGCACGTCCTCTTGCATTGATGTATGCCTGTTTTCGTTGTGGCATACTATCCACAAGTTCTTCAAGGCTCTGTTGGTCCAGATTGTCCCATCCCTCAAGTGGTTGGTGGGTCACGTCTTCCATAAACAGCCCCTTTCAATCTACCCCAGGCATGTTAGATAGGGTTCATGTCTGGAGAACATGCTGGCCGCTCTAGTAAAGCGATGTCGTTATCCTGAAGGAAGTCTTCACAAGATGTGCGAGATGGGGGCGCGAATTGTTGTCCGTGAAGACGAACGCTTCGCCAACATGCTGCCAATATGGTTGCACTGTCGGTCGGAGGATGGCATTCACGTATCGTGCAGCCGTTACGGCGCCTTCCATGACCACCAGCGGCGTACGTCAACCCCACATAATGCCACCCCAAAACAGCAGAAAACCTTCACCTTGCTGCACTCGCTGGACAGTGTGTCTAAGGCGTTCATCCTGGCCGGGTTGCCTCCAAACATGTCTCCAACCATTGTCTAGTTGAAGGCATAAGCGCACTCATCAGAGAAGAGAACGTGATGCAAATCGTGAGCAGTCCATTCGGCAAGTTGTTGGGGCCCATCTGTACCGCACTACATGGTGTTGTTGTTGTAAAGATGGACCTCGCCATGGACGTCGAGAGTCAAGTTGCGCACCATGCAACCTATTGGGCGCATTTTTAGTCGTAACACTATGTCCTGTGGCTGCACGAAAAGCACTATTCAACACGGTGGCGTTGCTGTCAGCGTTCCTCCGAGCCATATTCTGTAGGTAGCGGTCATCCACTGCAGTAGTAGCCCTTGGGCGGCCTGAGCGAGGCATGCCGACGACAGTTCCTATCTCTCTGTATCTCCTCCATGTCCGAACAACGTCGCTTTGGTTCGCTCCGAGACGCCTGGACACTTCCCTTGTTGAGAGCCCTTCCTGATAAAAAGTAACAATACGGACGCGATCAAACCGCGGAATTGACCGTCTAGGCATGGCTGAACTACGGACAACAAGAGCCGTGTACCTCCTTCCTGCTGGAATGATTGGAACTGATCGGCTGTCGGCCCCCTCCATCTAATAGGCGGTGCTCATGCAAGGTTGTTTACATCTGTGGACGGCTTTACTGACATCTCTGAACAGTCAAAAGGACTGTGTCTGTGATATAATATCCACAGTCAACATCTATCTCCAGGAGTTCTGGGAAACGGGATGATGCAGAACTTTTTTTTTATGTCTGTACTTGGCTCGACACCTGTTTTAATATCATTTTCACTTGTTAAGTATGTATCGTCATCATTGTACTCCTCATGTACATTGTCGAAGCAGTCGATCGTGTTCGACACCACACATCACTGACTCATCTTGCAGAAACGCTTATATACCATCTGCCACTTCTTTCCTACTGTGCGAAATTCCTTGGGTTCCTTTCTGACGAAGCGTCAACTTCGGCAACTGTTATTGTAGATATAATGGAATGTTTGCTTTGTGTATCGTTTCTGTTGTTCTGCTTTGTATCAACACCACTAATACTGTCGCACTGTCACGTGTTCCTCGTCGACTAAGCAGGTCTACTACGCTCTGTAGCCTCATACTGTGCTCACCATTGGATACCCTCAGTCCCGCCCCCAGCTGTTATTAGCAGCCAATATTGTGGTTACATGGTAGTCAATATGCGGAGCATCGAAAGCCGTGAACATCATCGCCCTCTTGCGACCTGGAATTGGAGGTATTCCTTGTCAGCGCTACGAGGACACCACCGGCATAATATGCAGACGCATACTCAATCAAGGTATGGCCCTGCCTCCAACAAGTAGAAGGCCTTCCAACCAAAAACCGGTGTTGTCAACCAAGAGGCAATAATCGCTATCAGCGGTGATAAACGCGGGAAGATCTTGATCTTCGATTAACGATAGTTTGAAAATGTACACTCAGTTCCAGGAAGAGTGCAATGTTCAAATGTTTGGGAATTCTTAAGGTACCAAACTGCTGAGGTCGTCAGTCCCTAGACTTACACACTACATAAATTAACTTATGCTAAGAACAACACACACACCCATGCCCGAGGGAGGACTCGAACCTCCGGCGGAAGGGGCCGCGCAATCCGTGACATGGCGCCTTAAACCGTGCGGCCACTCCGAGTGGCAGGAAGAGTGTATCAACAGGATGACTGAAATTCTGGCTCAGAAGATTCTTCAAGAATGTTACGGTATCTATGCACAAGATCTCATAACATAAACGACAAAGGTTGTGAAACATTTCGTTCTTACGGAAGATACGAAAAAATGGCTCTGAGCGCTATGGGACTTACCTACTGAGGTCATCAGTCCCCTAGAACTTAGAACTACTTAAACCTAACTAACCTAAGGACATCACACACATCCATGCCCGAGGCAGGATTCGAAACTGTTATCGTAGCGGTCGCGCGGTTCCAGACTGTAGCGCCTAGAGCCGCTCGGCCGCTCCTGCCGGCGGGGAAGATACGAGTATTAATCTTCGATATTAGTCCTGTTACTAGTGAATCATACTTATATTTAAGAGATTAAACATATTTGTTTCCTGTACTAACATGTTACTGTGAAGAAATACTAAAGTTTAACGTAACTGCTGCGACAATATCACTAGAGGTGAAGCACAACTTCGGATCAGGGAACCACGGGAAAGGAAACCGGTTGTACCCGAATCCATATGAAGGGTTCCGAAATTTGCATCTAATGTTTAGGGAAATCTCGGAAAATCGGTCTGGTCCGATGGACGGGGATTCGAACCACCATCGTGGCGAATGTGATTCTGTTGCATTAGCAGCTTTCCTCTTGTCTCTGTGCTTCCTCGAATCGATGAAGACTGCTGTCAGCGATTATAAAGAAGAGTTGTATGATTGTTTTCGCGGTGTGAAGAACTTTTCGAGATTCTTTCTCTAGGAGGAAAGAAATTGTTGAGTGCCACGTAGCGGATTTTCTGCCAGAGGCGCAGATACTTCTGAAGTCGTCTGAGAGGCTCTCCCCTTAAAGATGTGCCGCCAGCGTAAACAATCTGAGCAAGACTAAGCAGGTGTGTATTTCGGCCGTACTCAAGGTCGCAACACTGCGACACGCGCGCCTGTTCTACGAATCTTACGGGTGCAGCGAAAGGAAACGTTCTGTGGCAACAATGGATATTGCACTTGGTTTTTTTTTTTTTTTTACTTACGGGGTAAATTAACTTACTTATAGGGCAAATTAACCATAGTTATTAAATGAACTGACCATTAAGCGGATAACGGGCTTATGGGGAATGCAGTACCACAAACAAAAAAATTGTACTAAATACCCATATATTCTAAGCAATACACAGCACAGTCGCATACCAAATCCAAGAATTTAAACAGCAGAAAAAGATCAGGGAAAGTGCCTGTAAAGTAATCACAAGGGATGGTGACGACGTTCGGATCAAGGATTTACTTCATACTTTGACCACTTTTGGCAGTCCATTAGGAGAACATAGCGTGCAAGGAGTAAGGCGTGTTACTTACGCCAATTCAAGATAATCGCAAAAGAAATTTTACGAATCAGTGATGTTCCGATGCGTTGCAACACTAAGCGCGAGCTGGCGACGCTCGTGTGGTGAACACTGATGCTCCGTAATCGTTGGATCGAGTCTCGTTTATATGTTTGTTTTTAATTATATTTTTTCAACACTAGTCGTATTATCTCATACATATTATATGATGAAACTCTCATTAAATTTCCATTTTGGTTGCTCATTAACTTTTATTATCAAATCACATATTATATTTATAACTGTTGACAACTAAACGACCAAACCAATGAAGTTTTCCGGAAAATTTATGCACGTCATAATTTCTGGAATCCCTTATACCTGCAATCAGTTAAGGTACCGAGAACTGCTTTGCAGGTAGACAAATCGATTTGCAGACACAGCTTTCAAGGACGAGGGACAGTTTTGGAAAGCCCCAGCCAAACATCGATAAATAAAGGTGTAAATCACTTCTTTCAATAACACGATAAGTTACAATAAGCCAGACAATTTTTCACGAAAAATATAAATCAAAAAGGCATCCTCTCCGTCGAATTAATGCAATTCTAATGAATGCAGTTCTCCCACATGCAGAAGGAACCTTCAGAGAATCTAAGGCAGAAAAAGCTCGTTGACATTTGGATGCAAACCATGCGTAACGCAACATTTTCGTAAATATCGGTGCCGAAAAACTGGCGATGTACGATTAAATGTATTTTAACAGCAACTTTACGAAAAGCAGTTTCTTGATCGTTGTCAATAAAATATGAACAAGTCTGAAACTGCTTGATAAAACTTTAACTTTCTTATAGAAATAAAAATCGCGTAATATTTGTCGTAATAATAATTATTAGTAAACAGCCAAATAACCTTGGAAATTCAGTAAAAGTTCATGCACGTACGCTTGCCTTTTCATCATATTGTTTTTCAAATGTAATTTGTACGAAATAAATAATATTACTAGTGTTGAAAAAAATATAAATTAAAGAAAAGAGCTGTACTTGATCCAGTGATCCACCGATTTCGGAGCTTGAACAGTAACAACACGATTGCCGCCACCTCGTTCGCAGGGTCGTAGCGCGTCGGTACATCACTGGCGCCTGAAATTTCTGTTGCAATTTTCTCAGACTTGGCTAAGTAGTTCAAAATGGTTCAAATGGCTCTAAGCACTATGGGACTTAACATCCGAGGTCATAATTCCCCTAGACTTGGAACTAATTAAACCTAACTAACCTAAGGACATCACACATCCATGCCCGGTGCAAGACTCGAACCTGCGACCGTAGCAGTAGCGCGGTTCCGGACAGAAGGGTCTAGAACCGCTGGGCCACAGCGGCCGGCGGCTAAGTAGTACGCCTTGCAACTTGCACATTATGTTGTCCTAATCGACTATTAAGAGCGCACAAAGTGTGAAGTAAATCCGTGCTACGAATGTTGCTGCCTCCCCTTGTGAATATTAAATTATCCGTCTCAGCTGAAGGAGGTAGACTATACGTAGAGTGACGAGAGTAACAGGTGATAGGTGTCATCGCTCCAGTAATGGGAAACCAGGTGGTGAGTTATAGTGAAGTAAAACAATCTTTAAGAAAGCCTTGGTCCAGCTGGCCCAGCTGGTTGTACCTTCTAAGAGTCTTCCGCCGGGTTGCAGGTGGATATAGTCAACGGTTTTGAAGGCGGAAGACGACCACGCTGAGCCGGATCTCTGATCGCCATCAGCGATCGGCTAGTTTATCTTTCCTATTTACGGTTAGTGATCTTTGTCAGAGAGGTTAATGAATACAGGGAGAGAGTCTTTGGAGGGGGTGTGCAGTAGAGAGTCGCGCTTTGGCTCGTAATGCGAACGGACATGCAGTAAGTTCCGGATTGGCTTGACACGTCATAGCGTGTAGGTTGCACGGTGTGTGCTTTAAGCGGGAAGTAGTGGCCTGTATGAGGAAGTAAACACGGCCGGCCTTCCTGGAGAGGAAGGAGTACACCGTACGCATTTGCTTGTGGAAGTTTCAGTACGGGCTGTTGGCATGATGGAAAGTGCTAGTTGCAACCCGTAAGGAATTATGGAATGATGGCCGTGGTGTTTGTCTGAGACGCACAGGCAGGATTGATTAGAGGCCATCCATTCCGCTTTTGCTAGATCAGCATTGGAGTCAGCAACCTGGTGTTACGTTGAGCATAGTTATTATTTGCTCCTGCAGAGCACTACGAAGGTGTGTGTCACCTCCTCAAGATTGTTCCTCTATTGCCTGCCGTTCTAGTTAGTCGTTCCGCAATTTGAATAGCCTGACTCTGCTTATGGACCTGACCTCTGTGTCGGCTGAATCTTCCCGTCCCTATACTATTTTATTCTCTGTTTCGTTAACAACTTCACGGAGACAGTTTTCTGTGTGCGCTTTGTCTGGCGTGTTGGTTTCTCACGTGTGTTTGTTTAAAATGGGGGTTGGGGTCGCGAACTTGTATTTCGGTAAGAAAATGTTTCCTTGAGGCGCCAACTTATTAACATGGGGCCAGCATAATTTAGTTCTCATTTCTGTTATTATTGTATTTGTCAGTACCAGCTCCCTAATAGACGGTAAATCATCGAGTAGACCAGAAGTGATATCTGGCGTTCCGCAAGGTACTGACATAGGCTCTCTTCTGTTCCTGATTTGCATAAATGATCGAGGTGATAATCAGATTGTTTGCAGATGATGCTGTAACTTACCATCTAGTAAAAGCATGAGACGATCAATTCCAATTACAAAATGATCTAGAGAGAATTTCTGTATGGTGGGAAAAGTGGCAACTGGCACTAAACAAATAAAAGTGTGAGGTCATCCATATGGGTACTAAAAGAAATCCAATAAAATTTGGGTATACGATAAATCGCACATATCTAAGGGTTGTCAATTCGGCTACATACCTAGGAATTACAATTACGAGAAACTTAAATTGGACAGACCACGTAGATAATATTGTAGGGAAGGCGAAACAAAGACTGCGCTTTGTTGGCAGAACACTTAGAAGATGCGACAAACCCATTAAAGATACAGCCTACATTACGCTTGTCCATCCTCTGCTGGAATATTGCTGCGCGGTGTGGGATCCATTGACGGAGGACATCGAGAAAGTGCAAAGAAGAGCAGCTCGTTTCGTTTTACTGCGCAGAAGGGGTGAGTGTGTCAATGATGTGATACGCGATTTGGGGTGGCAGCCACTCAAACAAGGGCGGTTTTCTTTGCCGCCACATCTATTTACAAAATTTTTAATCACCAACTTTCTCTTCCGAATGCGAAAATATTTTGTTGACACCCACCTGTGTAGAGAGAAATGATCTTCATAATAAAATAAGAGAAATCAGAGCTCGAACGGAAAGATTAAGGTGTTCCTTTTTCCCATGCGTCATTCGAGAGTGGAATGGTAGAGAAGTAGTATGAAAATGGTTCGATGAATCCTCTGCCAGGTACTTAAGCGTGAATTGCAGAGTAACAATGTAGATGTAAATGTAGAGCTGGTAGTTGAATGTTTTAGTCTGTTGTTGAATGGTGGACACTCCCACGCCGAACAGGTTGTTTGCGAGCCGCCTGCAATGTACCGGCCAGGTCATGTATCAGCCAAATGTGAAGCAGCTTTCACTAATGTAGAGCTGAGAACCAAAGCTTCAGTTATTTTATTACCGATTGTAATTACACTACTGGCCATTGAAATTGCTACACTAAGAAGAAATGCGGATAATAAACGGTTATTCATTGGACAAATATATTATATTAGAACTGACATGTGATCACATTTTCACGCACTTCGTGTGCATAGATCCTGAGAAATCAGTTCGCAGAGCAACCACCTCTGGCCGTAATAACGGCCTTGATGCGCCTGGGCATTGAGTCAAACAGAGCTTGGATGGCGTGTACAGGTACAGCTGCCCATGAAGCTTCAACACGATACGAAAGTTCATCAAGGGTAGTGACTGGCGTATTGTGACGAGCCAGTTGCTCGACCACCATTGACCAGACGTTTGCAATTGCTGAGAGATCTGGAGAATGTGCTGGCCAGGGCAGCAGTCGAACATTTTCTGTACCCAGAAAGGCCCGTACGGGACCTGGAACATTCGGTCGTGCATTATACTGCTGAAATGGAGGGTTTCGCAGGGATCGAATGAAGGGTAAAGCCACGGGTCGTAACACATCTGAAATGTAACATCCACTGTTCAAAGTGCCATCAATACGAACAAGAGGTGACCGAGACGTGTAACCAATGGCACCCCATACCATCACGCCGAGTCATACGCCAGTATGGCGATGACGAATACACGCTTCCAATGTGCGTTCACCGCGATGTCGCCAAACACGGATGCGACCATCATATGCTGTAAACAGAACCTGGATTCATCCGAAAAAATGACGTTTCGCCATTCGTGCTCCCCGGTTCGTCGTTGAGTACCTAGTCCTTCAAAAAAATGGTTCAAATGGCTCTGAGCACTATGGGACTCAACTGCTAAGGTCATTAGTCCCCTAGAACTTAGAACTAGTTAAACCTAACTAACCTAAGGACATCACAAACATCCATGCCCGAGGCAGGATTCGAACCTGCGACCGTAGCGGTCTTGCGGTTCCAGACTGCAGCGCCTTTAACCGCCCGGCCACCTAGTCCTTCAGGCCTGTTTCAAAATTAGCTTTTCAAGTACTAGTTAATTACCGAGTTTTTAATAGCATTTCTTTAATCAGCCCTTCGAGCGTTATTGGTAGTTGTTTGCTGTTCCTCAAAATCAGCCCTTCTGGCGTTTTTCTTTGGGAATTTGTTGTATTTTGCCTTAGTTTGTTTTTTATATTAGCTCTTCAGGCTGTATGCGAAAAATTTTGTGTGGCTAGGTTGCTACCAGTATTTTTAAAATAACTCGTAAATGTTAAGGATTACTAGCATGTACGATGAAGGCTAACTTAACGTTGAACAAAGTCTGTCTTAATTGCCCATCGACTATGTGCAAATGAACAAAAACACGCCCAGTCTTTCCTTTGGTTATTGGGTCGCGTGGCTAGCGGGTTGGATACCCGTCCGCGCCTATCACACGCCCCCCCCCCCCCACCCCCCGGTGGCGGATAAGCCCGGGCGAACTGTCTGCTTTTCAGGTTAAAGACGGCTGTCAGCAGCGTCAGTTCCCTGTATTAAGGGCGGCTGACACAACCTCCAAAGCTGGTGCAGAAGCCAGTAGGTGGCCATCCGCAGTAGGTGGCTATCTGCCAACAACCGACTGGAAGGACATAACTTCATGCTCTCAACTCTCAGGCGGAAAATGACCAGACTGGCCTTCGCATTGATGACTTAGCTACGGAAAAGGATAAAGCATGAAAAGAAACAGAATATTCTAAATACAGCGACACCGAACGTACAAGGGAGACCTCATACAGAAGAACAATTAAATAACATAATCGCAAGAAAAGTACTTTCAAAACCGCGAGACCGCTACGGTCGCAGGTTCGAATCCTGCCTCGGGCATGGATGTGTGTGATGTCCTTAGGTTAGTTAAGTTTAACTAGTTCTAAGTTCTAGGGGCTAATGACCTCAGCAGTTGAGTCCCATAGTGCTCAGAGCCATTTGAACCATTTTGAAGTACTTTCAATAGCACCAATATCGGAAACAAGAAATTAAGATATTTAAATGAGACTCAGAAATACTTGATCCTACTGTGTATTTGATCAGAAAACAAGGCCAAAAGCTGACATTGTACGGAATGTTGCTATGTTTATCAAACTACAGAATTTGATTTTCGGAGCACGAATCTGGAATCTGATTCTGAACCGGCCGCGGTGGCCGAGCGGTTCTAGACTCTCAGTCCGGAACCGCGCGACTGCTACGGTCGCAGGATCGAATCCTGCCTCGGACATAGATGTGTGTGATGTCTTTAGGTTAGTTAGGCTTAAGTAGTTCTAAGTTCTAGGGGACTTATGACCTCAGATGTTAAGTCCCATAGTGCTCAGAGCCATTTGAACCATTTGAACCCAGCAGATTACTATAGCTATGACAAGTGACCCTACGCCGTTTAGTAAGTACCCTCGTACAATTTATCTCTGCAGAAAGCGAATTACAAAATGTTCAATGTTTCCTAAAAGTTCTGGGCTGAAACGCTTGACAAAAATCACCTATATACCTGATAGCAGTCGTTCACTCAGTAAAGAACAGGTGCTGTTATCATTGTGAGAAAACTTCTCAGGCCTTTACGTGAAAAAACCAGGTCTGGGTGATTCACGCCAGCCTCGGCCGTTCTACGTGCTATCGCGTCTCTGTCATGCTTGCAGTTGTCTTCTGAACAGAAGGAGATTGTAACGATTTCGCAATAGACTCTTTGTCACTAACCACGAACTACGCTGTCTGGTCACCTTAATTGGACCACCTGTCAAAACTCTGAGTAATCACCTTTAGCACCGAGGAGCGCTGCGAGATGAGGAGCATCGGTTGAGGATCCATGGAGCGAAAAGCCCGATCGAAGTGGTCCCACAGATTCTCGACTGGGCTTAAATCCGGGAAGTTGTGTGGCCAGGAGAGTATGGCAGGCTTATCCCGGTGCTCTTCGAACGGTGCAAGCTCACTGCCAGCTGTGTGGCACGTTGTTGTGTTATGTTGGTAGACGCCATAGTGTCAAGGAAAACACAACCTGCACGTAGGGGTAGACATGGTCTCCAAGGATAGATGCATACTTGTGTCGATCCACTGTGCCCTCCAGAATGACGATTTCACCCAGGGAATGCCACAGAGACATTCCCCAGACCATAACGCTCCCTCCTCCGGCCTGGATCCTTCCGACCGTTGTTGCAGGGTATTTGCTTTCAGTACTTCCAACATTCCAGAGTGAGATTTTCACTCTGCATCGGAGTGTGCGCTGACATGAAACTTCCTGGCTGATTAAAACTGTGTGCCGGACCGAGACTCGAACTCGGGACCTTTGCCTTTCGCGGGAAAGTGCTCTACCAAGCACGACTCACGCCCCGTCCTCACAGCCTTACTTCTGCCAGTACCTCGTCTCCTACCTTCCAACTTGTAGAGCACTTGCCCGCGAAAGGCAAAGGTCCCGAGTTCGAGTCTCGGTCCGGCACACAGTTTTAATTTGCCAGGATGTTTCAAACATTGCAGCCCAGTCAGCAATCGTGATAATCTAATATATAAGAAACTATCAGTCTCGATTCCGTTAGTGAAACCAACCTTTACCTAGGTTCCAGCCCAAGTAATTGAGCCTTCTTCAGAAGATATACCTGATTCTATAACATGTCTACGAGGACACGGTCGAGAAATAAAACTGAAGCAGCCTGAATACGCGTAGTCACATTCTAAAAACGCGGTACATAGGTACTAAGTCATCACCAAGACTCAAGTTCCGGCGATCGCCTCGTCTCCATGGACGCGGTGCGGTGGGCCTTGGGAGCTCACGTGAAACTAAGTAGACCTACACTCATACTCATAAATTAAGAATAATGCTGATACATGGCGAAACAACGCTCTGGTGGGCGGTTTGCGGGTTTAAATCACATCGGGGTATAACCATGCGGTGCATTTGACCTGTGGTTGTCCACGGTGGCGGTGGCAGCAGTCCACATACGCAGAGGTGCGTTGGTGCATGTTAGAGTACGGTGCAGCGAGTAAATGGGCAGACGATTTCGGACGTGCTAATGGTGACTGTGTGTTTAAAATGGCTCAAAGAACACATAATGATGACGTTATGAGTGGTAGAATACTAGGGCAACTCTCGCGGTTCTAGGCGCGCAGTCCGGAACCGTGCGACTGCTACGGTCGCAGGTTCGAATCCTGCCTCGGGCATGGATGTGTGTGATGTCCTGAAGTTAGTTAGGTTTAAGTAGTTCTAAGTTCTAGGGGACTGATGAACACAGCAGTTGAGTCGCATAGTGCTCAGAGCCTTTTGAAACATTTTGAACTAGGGCAACTGGAGCCTGTTCAAACACAGCGGGTCGTAGCACGGGCTCTCCGTGTGCCACAGTGTGTCACCTCACGATTATGGCAACGATTCCAGCAGACAGGAAACGTGTCCAGGTGCTACAGTGCGGGACGTCCACAGTGTACAACAATCACAAGAAGACCGATATCTCACCATCAGTGCCCGCGGACGGCCACGGAGTACTGCAGGTAGCCTTGCCACAGCCACTGGAACAGTTGTCTCCAGACACACAGTCTACAGACGACAGAACAGACATGGTTCATTCGCCTGAAGACCTGCAAGGTGTATTCCACTGACCCCTGGTCACAGGAGTGCCCGTGAAGCCTGATGTCAAGAACACAGTACATGATCATTGGAACAGTGGTCCCAGTTTATGTTCACGGACGAGTCCACGTATAGTCTGAACAGTGAGGTCGTGGTTTGATGGTGTGGGGTGGGATTATGATTGGTGCACGTACACTACTGCATGTCTGTGACAGAGGAACTGTAACAGGTCAGGTGTATCGGGACGTCATTTTGCACCAGTAAATCCGCCTTTTCAGGGGTGCAGTGGGTCCCACCTTCCTCCTCATGGACGATAACGCACGGACCCACCGAGCTGCCATCGTGGAGGAGTACCTCGAAACAGAACTTATCAGGCGAATGGAGTGGCCTGCCTGTTCTCCAGACCTAAACCCCATCGAGCACGTCTGGGATGCTCTCGGTCGACGTATCGCTGCACGTCTTCAAATCCCTACGGCACTTCAGGAGCTCCGACAGGCACTCATGGAAGAACGGGAGGCTATACCACAGCAGATGCTCGACCACCTAATCCAGACCATGCCAACCCGTTGTGCGGTCTGTTTACGTGTGCTTTGGTGATCATATCCCATACTGATGTCGGGGTACATGGGCAGGAAACAGTGGCGTTTTGTAGCACATGTTTTTCGGAACGCTTTTCTCAACTTATCACCAATACCGTCGACTTATAAACCTGTGTCGTGTGTGTTCCCTATGTGCCTATGCTATCAGCGCCAGTTTTGTGTAGTGCCACGTTCTGTGGCACCACATTCTGCGATTATCCTTAATTTATGAGCATCAGTGTAGATGACGCGCACAGTACCTACGTATCGCATTCTTAAAATGTGACTACGCCTATTCAGGTTGCTTTAGTTTTATTTCTAGATCATGCCCTCGTAGACACATTATAGAATTAGGTATATCTTCTGAAGAAGGCTCAATTATTTGGGCAGAAACCGAGATGGTTTCATTACCTCAATCGAGGTTAATGGTTTCTTATATGACAAACTGCCCATTAGCTTCTGTCTCGGGTTCTTCGGCCGACCTTCATCTAATGATTTTTCTGACGTTTCGCCAGCACGAGTGGCTGGCATTGTCAAAGCTTCACCCTCCATTGCCGGTGGTGAACTGGAGCCGAGCTCGCGGCCGCAGACTATATGTACCTGGCGCACCAACGTCCGAGGGCTTCTCCGCAGTCATTTCCGGTGCGGTTCTCCTCTTGCTACCTACGACGGTCGTTCGCTGCGGTACGGGAAGCCAGGATCCGTTTACCTTAAGGCTTTCCTCTTTCTTGTTGAAACTGTTCGCGTGTTTTTCTATTTCCACAGCTTCTCTGAACAAGCGCGTGTGATAGTGCTTCTCTACAGCCAGAACTTCCGTATCATCGAATTTTATTACGTGGTCGGTCTCATTCAGTGCGTGCTCTGCCACGGCCGATTTCTCCACCTGCCCCAACCTGCAATGTCGCTTATGCTCTTCGATCCTGGTGTTAATTGGTCGTCCAGTCATTGCGACATAAACTTTTCCGCATGTGCATGGTATACAGTATATTCCGGACATTGCAAGTGGGTCTCTTTTCTCCTTCGCCGATCTAAGACACTCTTTGATCTTCCTTGTCGGTTTGAAAATCGTCTTTACGCCATGTTTGCGCAATATACGGCCGATTCAGTCCGTCACTCTGGGAATGTATGGCAGAAAGGCCGTAACCGACATTTCTATCCCTGATTTCTTACTTCGTCGAGTGTTTGGCTCTGTTACACTTCTAATATAATTTGTGGAGTACCCATTGCTCCTCAGAACAGTTTCCAGGTGTTGCATTTCTCGTTTGAGGTGTTGCGGCTCACATATTCGTCCTGCTCTCGTTACGAGCGTACTAATCATGCCTCTTTTCTGGCTCGGGTGGTGGTTTGACAGTTTGTGCAGGTATCGGTCCGTGTGTGTCGGTTTTCGGTACACGCTGTGTAGATGTGCTGGTCACAAGGGACAGCGAAACCTGGGACACAGCGTGTATCGAAAACCGACACACACGACCTTTCTGCCATACATTCCCAGAGTGACAGACAGAATCGGCCGTATATTGCGCAAACATGGCGTAAAGACGATTTTCAAACCGACAAGGAAGATCAAAGAGTGTCTTAGATCGGCGAAGGAGAAAAGAGACCCACTTGCAACGTCGGGAATATACCGTATACCATGCATATGCGGAAAAGTTTATGTCGGAATGACTGGACGACCAATTAACACCAGGATCAAAGAGCATAAGCGGCATTGCAGGTTGGGGCAGGTGGAGAAATCGGTCGTGGCAGAGCACGCACTGAATGAGACGGACCACGTAATAAAATTCGCCGACACGGAAGTTCTGGCTGTAGAGAAGCACTATCACACGCGCTTGTTCAGAGAAGCTGTAGAAATACAAAAACACGCGAACAGTTTCAACAAGAAAGGCGAAAGCTTTAAGGTAAACGGATCCTGGCTTCCCGTACTGCAGCGAACGACCGTCGCAGGTAGCAAGAGGAGAACAGCACCGGTAATGACCGCGGAGAAGCCCTCGGACGTTGGCGCGCCAGGTACATATAGTCTGCGGCCGCGAGCTCGGCTCCAGTTCACCACCGGCAATGGAGGGTGAAGCTTTGACAATGGCAGCAGCTCGTGCTGGCGAAACGTCAGAGAAATCATTAAATGAACGTCGGCCGAAGAACCCGAGACAGAAGCCAATAGGCAGTTTGTCAACAAGTGGCCTCGAAAGCCTTAACAATTTTGTAGTTTCTTATATATTTGCTTTCAGATATTTCCGTTCGATGAAGCATAAAAAAATGTTCATCTGAAGGGGCCACCTATCACCAATCAGTGGACGTGCAGTTGTGCTACTGACGCGTAAATTACAGCCTCCGTCGCCTATAAACAGCAGTCAGCAAGGTGCATGATTCAGGCGCCTGACGCCGAGGCCCATACGCAGCAACATCCGCTGAACGGTCGTTGACGTGACTGTAATGGTAGCCCCTCCTTTCATCTGGGCGGTCAGCTGTTGAACAGTTGCACGTCTATTCGTCCGTACACATCTCTGCAGCTGTCGTTCACAGCCATCGTCTATGGCCAGTTCTGCAGCACAATAGCCTCGGCGCCGGTTTCAGATAGCGCTATTCTGCCATCCGCGATATACTTAAACCATGGCGGAACGGCCGGCCGAAGTGGCCGTGCGGTTAAAGGCGCTGCAGTATGGAACCGCAATACCGCTCCGGTCGCAGGTTCGAATCCTGCCTCGGACATGGACGTTTGTGATGTCCTTAGGTTAGTTAGGTTTAACTAGTTCTAAGTTCTAGGGGACTAATGACCTCAGCAGTTGAGTCCCATAGTGCTCAGAGCCATTTGAACCATGGCGGCACGCCAATAGTGTACAGACTTCGCTGTCTCAGAAATGCTGCCACCCTTGGACCGAAAGTCAATGATAATATCCTGTATGGATGGTAGTGTTTTCCGCGTCCTCCGGACACACTTTATACACCCTCCACTGCTAGTACTGCCTCTTTCAGTCTATGGGTGGTTATTGCACGTTGTCGTAGAACACAGGAGATGGTCACGTTAGACTGGACCGTGTATCTCAAATGCGTGAGCCGAAGAAACGTCAGAGCGCAGTTTATGTGACGGTCGCCTAAAGATAACTTTTCATCCTTTACGTTTCATTAGCCTGGTCACAGAGCCAAATCGAATAGAGCCGCGCGGTGTGGCCGCGCTGTCCGGGGTACCTTGACACGGTTCGCACGGCTTCCACCGTCGGAGGTTCGAGTACTCCCTCAGCATGGGTGTATGTTTGCTGTCCGTAGCGCAATTTAGTTTAAGTTAGATTCTATATCTACATCCATACTCCGCAAGCCGCCTCACGGTGTGTGGCGGAGAATACCTTGAGTACCTCTATCGGTTCTCCCTTCTGTTCCAGTCTCGTATTGTTCGTGGGAAGAAAGATTGCCGGTACGCCTCTGTGTGGGCTCGGATCTCTCTGATTTTATCCTCACGGTCTCTTCGCGAGATATACGTAGGAGGGAGCAATATATTGCCTGACTCCTCGGTATGTTCTCGAAACTTCAACAAAATTCCGTACCGAGCTACTGAGCGTCTCTCTTGCAGAGCCTTCCACTGGAGTTTATCTATCATCTCCGTAACGCTTTCGCGATTACTAAATGATCCTGTAACGAAGCGCGCTGCTCTCCGTTGGATCTTCTCTATCTCTTCTATCGAACGTATCTGGTACGGATCCCACACTGGTGAGCAGTATTCAAGCAGTGGGCGAACAAGTGCACCGTAACCTACGTCCTTTGTTTTCTGACTGCATTTCCTTAGGATTCTTCCAATGAATCTCAGTCTGGCATCTGCTTTACCGTCGATTAATTTTGTATGGTCATTCCATTTTAAATCACTCCTAATGCCTACTGCCAGATAAATTATGGAATTAACTGATTCCATTTGCTGACCTGCTATATTGTAGCTAAATGATAAGGATCTTTCTTTCTGTGTATCCGCAGCACATTACACTTGTCTACATTGAGATTCAGTTGCCATTCCCTGCACCATGCGTCAATTCGCTACATATCCTCCTGCATTTCAGTACAATTTCCCATTGTCACAACCTCTCGGTATATTACAGCATCAACCGCAAAAAGCCTCAGTGAACTTCCGATGTCATCCACAAGGTCATTTATATATACTGTGAACATCAACGGTCCTACGACACTCCCCTGCGGCACACCTGAAATCACTCTTACTTCGGAAGACTTCTCTCCATTGAGAGCGACTTGCTGGGTTCTGTTATTTAGGAACTCTTCAATCCAATCACAGAATTGGTCTGATGGTCCATATACTCTTACTTTGTTCGTTTAACGACTTTGGGGAACTGTATCAAACGCCCTGAGGAAGTCAAGGAAGATTAAGTACTGTGTAAGCCTAGGGACCGATGACCTCAGCAGTTTGTTCCCATGGGAACTGACCGCCACCACCACATAGCATGGATCGAATAACTTACTCAGGTTGTCATAAATTAAACTGCACAAAACTTTGCCCTTAATTAAACGATGCGTCACTATTCCATTCTTGGCATGTCATCCTCGGAAAGGTCATGGTGCCACGTAGGTTCTGATGAACGTTTGCGGTTGGAATCATACAGGTCCTATAGCACCACAGAGTACATTTATTGGAGATCGCGGAACATTTATAAAACTGCCTTAATCCCTTGGTTACTAACAGAAAGATTGTTTTTAGAATTAATGATTTCTGAAAATCAATTGAACACAAACGCGAATACATGTCAGATTAAGGGGCTCCGGAACGTCCTATACTTGCAATGTTAAAATAACGCTTATAAATTACATCTTTCCTCACAAAGTATTTGAGGTAGGAAGTTGAACTTTTTACAGATTATTTATTGGAATGTGGGCTACAACTTAACACAGGGATTTTACAAAATTTTAGTTCAGTTACTAAAGATGATTTTTTTTCAATTGTAATGAAAATTCACAACATTTTTTTGCAATTTTTTATTTATATATTCAAAAATATACAGTTTTTTGGAAAAAGGCTGTGTTAAATTAGCAGAAGGTACTGTGTAACTTTTACTGAAAGTTTGAAACAAATATGTTTGGAAGATCCTTAGAAAACATGTAATTAGTATGAGAAAATAAAAGTTTTGGGAATCGAGCGACAAAGATTGGATTAACTTTTTAGTGCATTCCAGGTCCATAGGATGCATTATCTTCATCCTCTGCAGACTCCTCCTCCAGCTTCCTCTTGTTCCTCCTCCTGTTTACTCTTGCTTGTATTTCTAGACTCTTTACAGCCCTGTCTGCAGCCCGAAGGCGTTCCTTGTCTAAAGCAAGCATCGCTCGTTGTTGTGTTCGTAGATTTTGCTACCATTTTCTTCAGTTGCAGTTACTGCAACACTGTTCCAAAAGGTGGTCATGTATGAACACTTATCACATTTCAGTTGTATTTCACTAGCAAGTCCTACGTGCTTAATTATGGAGAGTTCCAGACCAACTTCACTACAATGAATACATCTTACACAGTTTGAAAAAATTCCTTTGAGAACCGACATATCAAATATTTCATTCACATCCGATTTGCCCATAAAACATTCATAGTTTTCACTCATTG
Organism: Schistocerca piceifrons; assembly: GCF_021461385.2. NCBI lineage: Eukaryota > Metazoa > Arthropoda > Insecta > Orthoptera > Acrididae > Schistocerca > Schistocerca piceifrons. The sequence continues at coordinate 680,667,748 of NC_060142.1, read as the reverse complement.
AACCAAGCTTCTTCTGTCAAGTATTTTCTTTCCCACTTTGACTGCTATGGATAGGTGTACTTGAGAGGTTAGGTTCACTCACTTGGTTATCGTCTTTATTGTTTACAGTAATAACACAAACCTTTGGCTTTCCAACATTTCTCCTTTTCTTAAAAGCCTTCAGAGGATTTCTAATAACTTTACTTTTACTCATTACTATACTTCAACAAAACAGAGACTCAAGAAACAGAATTAATTACGAATATTTTCGAGATAACGACAGAGTAAATAAACATGAAACAATCGACAATCACACCAGCGATATATATTGAACCATCACAGGTTAGCCACAACACATACTTTATCTCACATCACTAAAATGTACCTGATGAACATGGATGTTAATAATAACACCATTTGACAGCAGTTTAACAGCGCCACAGTGGGTCACACCCATGTAGAACACATTTCAAAAAAAAATTAAAAATAGTTGTAGTCTTCGGAATTGAATAAATTATATATCTATTAAAAGGTAATAGTCTGCAGATGCAGAAAACGCAAAAAAGTAAAAATTGAACTTTTCATGATTTTGAGCCTTTCCGGAGCCCCTTAACGCAATTGCAATCGTTTCCACAAGAAATGTGTTACAGTGTTTTTATTTGACATGACTCCAGAGATAAATCACTGATGAACCGGAAATTGTTTACTTTTTGTCGTACAGTGTTAAATTATTATGTTTAATATGAAAGTCCACGATTAATGGTCGGAACATTCATTTTATACGAGGGGGTTGGGGCAGGTGTTACGCAGCGCATATCACCATGCTGTTTCATTTCCAATCCTACGTGCTCCTTCATTTACCACTTTGGTACGTGGAACATACTTCAACTGATTCATAATCTCTTATTTTTCTCTTTCTCTTGGCGAACACATTGATACCCCCACGAGCCCTGCAATGACATAAACTTTAAACTACTTTAAATTCATTCTATCTTCTTCATTAGGTTTGCTGAAGATTAGCATAGCACTGACTTCAGCCAAATCAGCAAAACGCTACAACATGCGGTGTCACCATTTCACTTTGTCTCTATCTGAGATAACTGACTTCTGACCACTTAGGTGACACAGTAAGACACTGGTTACGTCAGCAGCACGTAGTTGGCAAGATGCCACGACTGAAAATAGAAGATGACTCGACAGTTATCTTCCAATCGAACACGTTATCGCGATCAGTGTGAAACCTGACTTTTAGTAATAGCTTGTGGCACATAAAATGTAATCTCAAACACAATTCAACAGTTAAAATTGACAAAAAATAAAGGTATCTCAACTGTATAATCACAAACAAGAAACAAATCACAGAGAGCGGAGAATACAAAAAGCATGAACTACAGCCATGAAAACAGGAAATGTGTTCCATTCAATACCGAGAACTTGAAATGGTCGTTAGATATCTGTAGCTACAAACAAACGTAATGGCTCCGCTATTCCACCACTGGTAATCTGCGTAGCTGACCTAAAACAGGCGGTCTCGCACAGTAACTATTGGCAAACACCGGATTAATAACGGTCGATTAACAAAGGTCTTCCACATAGGGGGACAGGGTAAAAATTATCGCTACTCGAACACCATTGATAGATGTCGCTTTGGAGTACAGCTGCACTCAAAAAGATCCCTAGACCCTAACGCTAGACTGGAGAAAGTTCACGCAAGCGGCCAATAAATCGTCTCCACTAGCTCTTTGGAATTTACACATAAGTTTCCTTTTCTTGTTGTGGGGTCCTACAGCTGTCGCCGCATCCATGATCTCTGTCGGAAAACGCCTCGATATCATTCTTCCTCATCCTCTTCTATTCCTCTTCTCTCTAATGCTTCTTGGATATGCATTAGCCACTCTTTCTGGGATCTTACTCTTCTCTCCTTCCAGTAGGTTGCCATTATAATAATCCTTTCTTCTTCCATTCTTCTGAAATGCACTAACCGTCATAGCTGATTCTCTTCCGTAATACTATAATGAGTCTACGTCCTTTTTGTTCTTTCGTCGTTTCTTACGTGGTCCATTTAGGAAACTCTTCATAAACTTCTCAGGTGATCCATTTCTATAGCTCGAAGTCCCGTTTTATTTTCTGCGAATTCCCAGCACTCGCTTCTGTAGTTTGTTGTTGATTCCACGATGCATTTGTGTAAAAGAATTTTAAGCTTCGAATCCATTTTTTAGCACCAAAGTACAGGATTTATTTTCTGGATAGCCACCCTTCCCCGCCTGATTCTGTGGAGGAATCAGATGCAGAATGACACACAACGTCCCGTCATTCCTGCATCCAATCTTAACGTTTCCTTTCCTGGATTTGTCGAGCGGGCAGACCTCGGAGGCTGAGAAGGCGGTCTGCCCAGGGATCGACTATCCGATACACTGCCCGGTCCTCCATGGGGATGATTCGTCGGACCGACTCCCCAGAATTTCTAGTAAACATTTTCTCGGGCTCGAGATCTCAGTGAAAAACATTCGAAAAGTAACGTGACTGGATCATCACGGCGACTGAAATAGCTACAGAAAAGGACTATCTTCTTGTAGAATTAGTAAACAGCGAGTCAGTTGCAAATTAGAAGGTTTATTAAAACCACTTTACATGGTTTTAACGTTAATAAAAAATCTTCTTCAGAAGGAAAAAAGGACAGTTGGATTACACGTTGTGGCGGAGGTGCTGTGGCTATACATTCGTGAGGAAATACCATGCGACAATGACTATGTTGTGCACGTCTTAAGCTAATGCGGAGGTAAATTTTTTTTCTGGATGACGGTTTTCAGCCATATTTTAACATATCTCCGCTCAACATGTAACATAGTTGTCCATATTTCCTTCTGAGCGATACGTTTTAAAGACATTCAAACTATGGTGAAGGGTTGTAATAAACCTCCCAATCTGCAACGGATTGGCTGTTTACTAATTTCACATGAAAATTTAATTCCACAGTTGCTGATCCAGCCATGTTAAAAGTTTTAAACAAGGAAAAGGACTGTGTTTACAGTTCTCTAGGAAGGCAAAACAGGGTAACAGTTCAATTTATGTAAATCAGGTCGCACCATGACAAGTGGAAACACTTCCAGTTTTCAAGAACGCAAATCGAGTTTTTTGCCGGTTCAAATCTTCCGTCAAACACCATCTTAAAGCTGGTCCGAGTTTCACAACCACTTGAAGGCCTCCGCCTACTACACGCTTGAGCACTCACTAAGTCGCAACACTAACCAACAAACACCGGCGAAACTGAACACAATTCCTCACCCGCGCACGAGAACTACTGTGCAAATTATTTGAAGCTTCCAGTACTGCAAGAATAAGAATTTCGATAAGTGTGGAACACTATGGTCCTAGATCTGATACCAGTAACACTATCGAATAGCAGTCTGTTTTCTTTAGCACCTCACTTCATAGTCTAATTCCACCAGTATCACCTACTGCGTCAACACTGCGTTACTCTCCTTTTACTTTCATCACTGTTCACCTTAATAACTACTTTTCAAGGCACTATCCATTCCATTCAATTGATCTTAAGGGTCCTTTCCCGTCTGCGATGACACCATACCTCACACTTTTTATTTTTCTTCCTGAACTTTATTTTTTTCTCCGTTTATCCATCTTTTCTTTATTACTTGCTCTGTGTACAACCTGAATAACATGGGGGATGAGCAACTGTCATATCTCATTCCGAACTTCTGTTTCCCTTTCAGGACCTTCAACTCTTATAACTGGTGTCTTCTTTCTACATAATCTGTAGAAAACTTTTGGCTCAATGTATTGAACCCAGATACCTTCGGAGATTAAAATAGTTTACGTTCCTGTCAGAACTGTCAAATTTCTTCTCAAAACCTGCCAAAGCTATAAAAGTGGCTACAAGATATAAAAGATTCACGTTTTACAACCACGATATTTTCAGTCGACCGAGAACCATTATAGAGCAAAAAAATTTCACACTGAAAGAAAGCTAAAATATTTTCTTTTTTGTGGCTTTTAGCCCGAAGTCGATACAGTCACGTCTTAGTGGTTTAAAGGTTTCATAGAATTTTATAGGGTAGGATTTGGTTTACTTTAAAATTTCATGATTAGTTATATATTTGGTGAAGGAGTGTGCTGCCATATTAGCTGGTAAGGGTTGAAGACATGTTATTAACTGCCTTGTGAAATCAAGTTGTTGGTTTGCGTACAATTTACATTAAAATATGTGACTGATATGTCCTACCGTTACTCCATCACATTCACACCTCGGATGTGCATTCGGGAAAGATGACTGCGCAATGATTCAAATGAAATGTCATATGAATTATGGAACTTACTAGAATGTTATTTACCTTAATTGTGTATGCCCAGGGCTTTGAGGGAATGGTTCTAATGGCTCTGAGCACTATGAGACTTAACTTCTGAGGTCATCAGTCCCCTAGAACTTAGAACTACTTAAACCTAACTAACCTAAGGACATCACACACATCCATGCCCGAGGCAGGATTCGAACCTGCAACCGTAGCGGTCGCGTGGTGCCAGACTGTAGCGCCTAGAACCACGAGGCCACACCGGCCGGCTTTGAGGGCATGTTTGGCCGTATTTATCTATGATATTTCCCATTACTGTGTATCAATTACTGATATTTGTCTTTCTATCGGCGCCTTACTCACCTGCGTAATGTAGTCCCCAGGTCTGATGTCGGTATTAAGATGTCTATAAATGTGTAATTTTGAGCAGGTCATCGACTATTTCATTATCTATAATGTTAGCAAATGCCTTGAGCCTCATAAATTTTACCTTCTTCGCAAGACTTTCGTTTTCCTTGGCTATTATCAGTGGATTAGTTTTCTTGCGAAGGCCGGGAGTAAGCTTCTGTAATCCTTCAAAACCAAAATATTTTCCGCAGTTGATGTACAACAGGCCTTCGGCAGAAAACTAGCAGTATCCCTCGGAAGAGGAGCGGCGCGTTTCGTCACAGGGTTATTTGGTAAGCTTGATAGCGTTACGGAGATGTTTAGCAAACTCAAGTGGCAGGCTCTGCAAGAGAGGCGCTCTGCATCGCGGTGTAGCTTGCTGTCCAGGTTTCGAGAGTGTGCGTTTCAGGATGAGGTATCGAATATATCTCTTCCCCCTACTTATACCTCACGAGCAGATCACGAATGTAAAATTAGAGAGATTCGAGCGCGCACGGAAGCTTTCCGGCAGTCGTTCTTCCCGCGAACCATACGCGACTGGGACAGGAAAGGGAGGTAATGACAGCGGCACGTAAAGTGCCCCCCGCCACACACCGCTGGGTGGTTTGCGGAGTATAAATGTAGATGTAGATGTAGAAGTGTTATCAGTTCCCTGTAAGTTGTGCTGAGACAATGGAATGCACAACCAACTCTTCCGTTACCTGTGGTTTTGTTCCATCAGCACGTATACCTCGAAATACTCCAGGAAATTATCAGCAATGCGTGTCATTACTAATTACTCTTCTCTGACGAATGGTTTTGTTCGAAAGTAGAAAAGGTCGTCTGTTGAAGTTATTTCGTTCTACTGGTGATCGGAATTAGCATAAGTTGGCGTACTCCGTAGATTTGGTAATATTGAATTTAAATCTTCTTTGACCTTTCATTTCTCCACGGGACAGCCTTTCGATATTCTGTATTAGTGGCTGGTCTGTCACCGAGGCGGCGCAGTGGTTAGCACACTGGACTCGCATTCGGGAGAATGGCGGTTCAATCTCACGTCCGGCCATCCTGATTTAAGTTTTCCGTGACTTCCCTAGATCATTCCAGGAAAATACCGGGATTGTTGTTGTTGTTGTGGTCTTCAGTCCTGAGACTGGTTTGATGCAGCTCTCCATGTTACTCTATCCTGTGCAAGCTTCTTCATCTCCCAGTACCTACGGCAACCTACATCCTTCTGAATCTGCTTAGTGTATTCATCTCTTGGTCTCCCTCTACGATTTTTACCCTCCATGCTGCCCTCCAATGCTAAATTGGTGATCCCTTGATGCCTCAAAACATGCCCTACCAACCGATCCCTTCTTCTAGTCAAGTTGTGCCACAAACTTCTCTTCTCCCCAATCCTATTCAATGCCTCCTCATTAGTTACGTGATCTACCCACCTTATCTTCAGCATTCTTCTGTAGCACCACATTTCAAAAGCTTCTATTTTCTTCTTGTCCAAACTAGTTATCGTCCATGTTTCACTTCCATACATAGCTACACTCCGTACAAATACTTTCAGAAACGACTTCCTGACACTTAAATCTATACTCGATGTTAACAAATTTCTCTTCTTCAGAAACGATTTCCTTGCCATTGCCAGTCTACATTTTATATCCTCTCTAGTTCGACCATCATCAGATATTTTTCTCCCTAAATAGCAAAACTCCTTTACTGCTTTAAGTGTCTCATTTCCTGATCTAATTCCATCAGCATCACACGATTTAATTTGACTACATTCCATTATCCTCGTTTTGCTTTTGTTGATGATCATCTTATATCCTCCTTTCAAGACACTGTCCATTCCGTTCAACTGCTCTTCCAAGTCCTTTGCTGTCTCTGACAGAATTACAATGTCATCGGCGAACCTCAAAGTTTTTACTTCTTCTTCATGAATTTTAATACCTACTCCGAATTTTTCTTTTGTTTCCTTTACTGCTTGCTCAATATACAGATTGAATAACATCGGGGAGAGGCTACAACCCTGTCTCACTCCTTTCCCAACCACTCCTTCCCTTTCATACCCCTCGACTCTTATAACTGCCATCTGATTTCTGTACAAATTGTAAATAGCCTTTCGCTCCCTGTATTTTATACCTGCCACCTTCAGCATTTGAAAGAGAGTATTCCAGTTAACATTGTCAAAAGCTTTCTCTAAGTCTACAAATGCTAGAAACGTAGGTTTGCCTTTTCTTAATCTTTCTTCTAAGATAAGTCGTAAGGTTAGTATTGCCTCACGTGTTCCAACATTTCTACGGAATCCAAACTGATCTTCCCCGAGGTCCGCTTCTACCAGTTTTTCCATTCGTCTGTAAAGAATTCGCGTTAGTATTTTGCAGCTGTGACTTATTAAACTGATAGTTCGGTAATTTTCACATCTGTCAACACCTGCTTTCTTTGGGATTGGAATTATTATATTCTTCTTGAAGTCTGAGGGTATTTCGCCTGTCTCATACATCTTGCTCACCAGATGGTAGAGTTTTGTCATGACTGGCTCTCCCAAGGCCATCAGTAGTTCTAATGGAATGTTGTCTACTCCCGGGGCCTTGTTTCGACTCAGGTCTTTCAGTGCTCTGTCAAACTCTTCACGCAGTATCATATCTCCCATTTCGTCTTCATCTACATCCTCTTCCATTTCCATAATATTGTCCTCAAGTACATCGCCCTTGTATAAACCCTCTATATATTCCTTCCACCTTTCTGCTTTCCCTTCTTTGCTTAGAACTGGGTTCCCATCTGAGCTCTTCATATTCATACAAGTGGTTCTCTTTTCTCCAAAGGTCTCTTTAATTTTCCTGTAGGCAGTATCTATCTTACCCCTAGTGAGATAAGCCACTACATCCTTACATTTGTCCTCTAGCCATCCCTGCTTAGCCATTTTGTACTTCCTATGGATCTCATTTTTTAGACGTTTGATTCCTTTTTGCCTGTTTCATTTACTGCATTTTTATATTTTCTCCTTTCATCAATCAAATTCAATATTTCTTCTGTTACCCACAGATTTCTACTAGCCCTCGTCTTTTTACCTACTTGATCCTCCGCTGCCTTCACTACTTCATCCCTCAAAGCTACCCATTCTTCTTCTACTGTATTTCTTTCCCCCATTCCTGTCAATTGTCCCCTTATGCTCTCCCTGAAACTCTGTACAACCTCTGGTTTAGTCGGTTTATCCAGGTCCCATCTCCTTAAATTCTCACCTTTTTGCAGTTTCTTCAGTTTTACTCTACAGTTTATAACCAATAGATTGTGGTCAGAGTCCACATCTGCCCCTGGAAACGTCTTACAATTTAAAACCTGGTTCCTAAATCTCTGTCTTACCGTTATATAATCTATCTGAAACCTGTCAGTATCTCCAGGCTTCTTCCATGTATACAAGCTTCTTTTATGATTCTTGAACCAAGTGTTAGCTATGATTAAGTTGTGCTCTGTGCAAAATTCTATGAGGCGGCTTCCTCTTTCATTTCTTACCCCCAATCCATATTCAGCCGGCAGTAGTGGCCCTGCGGTTCTAGGCGCTACAGTTTGGTTCCGCGCGACCGCTACGGTCGCAGGTTCGAATCCTGCCTCGGGCATGGATGTGTGTGATGTCCTTAGCATAGTTAGGTTTAAGTAGTTCTGAGTTCTAGGGGACTGATGACCTCAGCAGTTAAGTCCCATAGCACTCAGAGCCATTTGAACCATATTCACCTACTACGTTTCCTTCTCTCCCTTTTCCTACTACCGAATTCCAGTCACCCATGACTATTAAATTTTCGGCTCCCATCACTACCTGAATAATTTCTTTTATTTCATCATACATTTCTTCAATTTCTTCGTCATCTGCAGAGCTAGTTGGCATATAAACTTGTACTACTGTGGTAGGCGTGGGCTTCGTGTCTATCGTGGCCACAATAATGCGCTTACTATGCTGTTTGTAGTCGCTTACCCGCACTCCTATTTTTTTATTCATTATTAAACCTACTCCTGCATTACCCCTAGTTGACTTTGTATTTATAACCCTGTATTCGCCTGGACAAAAGTCTTGTTCTTCCTGCCACCGAACTTCACTAATTCCCACTATATCTAACTTTAACCTATCCATTTCCCTTTTCAAATTTTCTAACCTACCTGCCCGATTAAGGGATCTGACATTCCACGCTCCGATCCGTAGAATGCCAGTTTTCTTTCTCCTGATAATGGCGTCCTCTTGAGTAGTCCCCGCCCGGAGATCCGAATGGGGGACTATTCTACCTCCGGAATATTTTACCCAAGAGGACCCCATCATCATTTAACCATACAGTAAAGCTTCATGTCCTCGGGAAAAATTACGGCTGCAGTTTCCCCTTGCTTTCAGCCGTTCGCAGTACCAGCACAGCAAGGCCGTTTTGGTTAGTGATACAAGGCCAGATCAGTCAATCATCCAGACTGTTGCCCCTGCAACTACTGAAAAGGCTGCTGCCCCTCTTCGGGAACCACACGTTTGTCTGGCCTCTCAACAGATACCCCTCCGTTGTGGTTGCACATACGGTACGGCCATCTGTATCGCTGAACCACGCAAGCCTCGCCACCAACGGGAAGGTCCATGGTTCATGGGGGGCGGGGGGGAACGTTCCACTATACTTCTTAAAACATTTATTGATCACTACGACAGCCGTTTCGGAAGACGTCCATTTCAATTACGTCTGCATTGTCTTGACGTATATATAACATCTGGTGTGACTGTATCTGGTGACTGTTTTCGTTATATTTTACATGAAACCTCAGTGCGAGTAGTTACTGGGCTGTCCAGTCCACCGGTGAGGACCAGTCGGCGCACTCGGACGTGCTGGACGTCCGTTGGATCCCCATGGCCGGCCCACAGCAGTGATGCCCATCCACTGCAGCTTCAAGCTATGTAACCGAAGCCGTCACAGCCTCGAGCTGAGAGCGAATTGTACAGATCATCTTTAGTGGTCGCTTGAAGCTAACAATATGCAGAAAGGCTATCAAAATTGTTTCCGTAAGTATCATTCTAAATTGCATAATTTGACACCACTCCATTTCGACATACAAAGAGCATTTGAGGAAAGACAGTTTGTTACAGACATGTTCAGAATATTGAAAGGGCATACTATAATTTTATAATTCCATTATTACGCCAAATAATGGTAGAGTTTTCGTTAGAAGAAATGCGTTATTAAATTTAAAAAATAAAACTGCACTCCCAAGATACGCCACTGTACGCCTTCCACAGGGATGGATGAAAATATTGCAGGGTATAAGACTGTGGTCCATGAAACCCTTCTGATTTTAACGTTTCATCCAAGCACTCCGATCCGTAAAGGGTAAGCGCTCTCTTCTGTCAGCACGCGGCATGTGTAACATTCTGTGTGCGGGTGGTAAAGTTTATATTCGAACAACCAAGGGAAGTGTGAATACACAGCTAAAGGAACACAAAAGCAAGAAAGGTTCCGGTGTGCTTAAAACATGTATTAATTATTGCGACAGCTGTTTCGGAAGATTTCCATTTTCAAGTACGTCTACGTTGTCCTGATGTATTTTATGCACTGAAGAGCCGAAGAAACTGGTACACCTAGCCCCCGCGAGCACGCAGAAGTGCCGCAACACGACGTGGCACGGACTCGACTAATGTCTGAGGTCGTGTTGGAGGGAATTGACACCATGAACCCTGCAGTGCTGTCCACAAATCCGTAAGGGTGCGAGGGAGTGTAGATTTCTTCTGAACAGCACGTCGTAAGCCATCCCAGATATTCTCAATAATATTCAAGTCTGGGGAGTTCGGTGGCCAGCGGAAATGTCTGAACTCAGAAGTGTGTTTCTGGAGCCACCCTGTAGCAATTATAGACGTGTGTTGAGTCGCATTGTCCTCCTGGAATCGCCAAGTCTGTCGGAATGCGCAATTGACATGAATGGGTGTAGGTGACCAGATGGGATACTTACGTACGTCTCACCTGTCAGAGTCGTATGTAGACGTATCAGGGGTGCCATATCACTCCAACTGCACACGCCCCACACCATTACAGAGCCTGCACCAGCTTGAAGAGTCCCCTGCTAACATACAGGGTCCATGGATGCATGAGGTTGTCTCCATTCCCGTACACGGCCATCCGCTCGATACAGTTTGAAAGAGACTCGTCCGGCCAGGCAACATGTTTCCAGTCACAAATGTCGGTGTTGACGTACCCAGGTGAAGAGTAACCTTTGTGTCGTGCTGTCATAAGGGGTATACGAGCGCGCTTCGACTCCGCAAGCACATATCGATGACGTTTTGTTAATGTTTCTCACGCTGATACTTGTTGATGGCTCAGCAATTTACGGAAGGTTTGAACTTCTGTCACGTTGAGCGATTCACGTTTAGCGATTCTCTTCAGTCGTCGTAGATCCAGTCCTTACAGGATCTTTTTCCTTCCACAGCGATGTCTGAGATTTGTTTTACTGGATTCCTCACATTCACGGTACGCTCGTGAAATGGTCGTATGGGAAAATCCCCACTTTTTCGCTATCTCGGAGATCCTGTGTCCCACAACTTGTGCGCGGACTATAACACCACGTTCAAACTCACTTAAATCTTGACAACCTGCCATTGTGGCAGCAGACAACTGCGACAGACACTTGTTGTCTTACATAGGCGTTGTCGACCGCAGCGCCATATTCTCCCTGTTAACATGTCTCTACATTTGAATATTCATGCCTATACCAGTTTGACTGCGTGAAGAGTTTGACAGAGCACTGAAAGACCTGAGTCGAAACAAGGCCCCGGGAGTAGACAACATTCCATTAGAACTACTGATGGCCTCGGGAGAGCCAGTCCTGACAAAACTCTACCATCTGGTGAGCACGATGTATGAGACTGGCGAAATACCCTCAGACTTCAAGAAGAATATAATAATTCCAATCCCAAAGAAAGCAGGTGTTGACACATGTGAAAATTACTGAACTATCAGTTTAATAAGTCACAGCTGCAAAATACTAACGCGAATTCTTTACAGACGAATGGAAAAACTGGTAGAAGCCGACCTCGGGGAAGATCAGTTTGGATTCCGTAGGAATGTTGGAAAACGTGAGGCAATACTGACCATACGACTTATCTTAGAAGAAAGATTAAGAAAAGGCAAACCTACGTTTCTAGCATTTGTAGACTTAGAGGAAGCTTTTGACAATGTTAACTGGAATACTCTCTTTCAAATTCTAAAGGTGGCAGGGGTAAAATACAGGGAGCGAAAGGCTATTTACAATTTGTACAGAAACCAGATGGCAGTTATAAGAGTCGAGGGGCATGAAAGGGAAGCAGTGGTTGGGAAAGGAGTGAGACAGGGTTGTAGCCTCTCCCCGATGTTATTCAATCTGTATATTGAGCAAGCAGTAAAGCAAACAAAAGAAAAAATCGGAGTAGGTATTAAAATTCATGGAGAAGAAGTAAAAACTTTGAGGTTCGCCGATGACATTGTAATTCTGTCAGAGACAGCAAAGGACTTGGAAGAGCAGTTGAACGGAATGGACAGTGTCTTGAAAGGAGGATATAAGATGAACATCAACAAAAGCAAAACAAGGATAATGGAATGTAGTCAAATTAAGTCGGGTGATGCTGAGGGAATTAGATTAGGAAATGAGACACTTAAAGTAGTAAAGGAGTTTTGCTATTTAGGGAGTAAAATAACCGATGATGGTCGAAGTAGAGAGGATATAAAATGTAGACTGGCAATGGCAAGGAAAGCGTTTCTGAAGAAGAGAAATTTGTTAACATCCGGTATTGATTTAAGTGTCAGGAAGTCGTTTCTGAAAGTATTTGTATGGAGTGTAGCCATGTATGGAAGTGAAACATGGACGATAACTAGTTCGCACAAGAAGAGAATAGAAGCTTTCGAAATGTGGTGATACAGAAGAATGCTGAAGATAAGGTGGGTAGATCACGTAACTAATGAGGAGGTATTGAATAGGATTGGGGAGAAGAGAAGTTTGTGGCACAACTTGACTAGAAGAAGGGATCGGTTGGTAGGACATGTTTTGAGGCATCAAGGGATCACAAATTTAGCATTGGAGGGCACCGTGGAGGGTAAAAATCGTAGAGGGAGACCAAGAGATGAATACACTAAGCAGATTCAGAAGGATGTAGGTTGCAGTAGGTACTGGGAGATGAAGAAACTTGCACAGGATAGAGTAGCATGGAGAGCTGCATCAAACCAGTCTCAGGACTGAAGACCACAACAACAACAACAACCAGTTTCTTTGGCGCTTCAGTGATAACATCTGGTGTGGGCATATCCGGTGACTGTTCTCGTTACATTTCGCATAAAATTCTAAAATATCGATTTCACGCCGATTTTGTGCTGTTTTACACAGGGTGACGTAATATTTTAATGCAATATTGTAGATATTTCCAGTAATTTTTTTGACAGTTCAAACAACAGATGTTTTAATACCTACATGTAAATATAAAACATTATTTGGCAGTTCACGCCGTAGATCCTTTACATTTACATGTAAATAAAAAACATCTATGGTGTGAACTGTCAAAAAAATTCCGGGAATATCTGCAATATCATATCAAGACATTACGCCACACTGTATAAGACAGCACAGAATCGACTTGAAATCAAGAGACGCAGTGGGAGTAATCCACTAACTTACAGGCCCATATTAATAACGTCAGTTTGCAGCAGGGTTTTGGGACATATGCTGGTTCAAACTGTGGTGTCACCTCCAGACACTACACTTGCTAGGTGGTAGCCTTTAAATCGGCCGCGGTCCGTTAGTATACGTCGGACCCGCGTGTCGCCACTGTCAGTGATCGCAGACCGAGCGCCACCACACGGCAGGTCTAGAGAGACGTTCTGGCACTCGCCCCAGTTGTACAGCCGACGTTAATAGCAATGGTTCACTGACAATTACGCTCTCATTTGCCGAGACGATAGTTAGCATAGCCTTCAGCTACGTCATTTGCTACGACCTAGCAAGGCGCCATAGCATTTGATATTTATATTGTGAAGCATGTACAGTCAAGAGAGATGTTCCAAGAACTACGTTCTTTTCTTTATAGGATAATTACTTTATCTTGTTCCAGACCTCACGCCAATCGGCGTGAGCTTAAGCGCGTGCCTTTCGGCTTCCTCTCATAGTGACTTGGCTGTCTTGCCAAGTCACAACACAAACATTATGAATTACCTCAGAGTGAACCTCTGTTGCACACAGTCAACACATGTTTAGAAAACATCGTCCTTACGAAAAACAACTAGCTCTTCACTTACACGAAGTGTTGAGTGCTACTGACAAGGAATTTCAAATTGATTCCGTATTTCTAAATTTCCACAAAACTTCTGACGCTGTATTTCACAAGTGGCTTGTAGTCAAATTGCGTCCTTATGGAATGTTGTATCAGTTATGTGACTGGACTCGTGACTTCCTGTCAGATGAGTCAAACTTCGCAGTAACTGACGGAAAATCATCGAGCAAAACAGGAGTATCTCTTGCGTTCTCCGAGCTATTGTTATAGATTATTTGCTGCTCCTTATCCATATCACCGATTAGCAGCACGTTATGTGTAATCGGGAAAAAGGGGAGAGCGTGTCACTGAAATTTGAGTCACCAACTTTTTCCTCCGACTGCGAGAATAATTCATTGACGCCGACCTGCATAGGGAGAAATGATCATCATAATAAAATTAGGGAAATCAGAGCTCGCACGGAAAGACTGAGGTGTTCGTTTTTCCCGCGTGCTGTTAGAGACTGGAATAATAGAGTATTATCGTGAAGGCAGTTCGATTAACCCTCTGCCAGGCACTTAAAGTGTGATTTGCAAAGTATCTATGTAGGTGTAGATGTACTAATCGTTCCAAGATGTTCATAGGAACGACGAGAGTGCTATGAATATGAAGAAGGCGGCAGATGCTGTATCCTTTGCAAATTTCACACTGGCATAATAATCTGTGTAGTCCAGTTTCCAGGATATGAGTAGACAAACCTTATTCAATTGTAAATTTCCAGCAGCGATTATTTTTCGGGTCAGATAAATTCCTTAAGTTAATAAAATCTATAGTTCTTCTTTTGTAAACGGCAAGCACAAGAATTTTTATTTACCAAGGGAAATCGCCAAACAGCCATACGTTTTGAGAAGTTATTTTATTTTATTTTGGTAACCGGTTTCGGATTTCAATATGCAATCTTCAGGCCCCACACGCACTTCAGGTATAGACAATCAGATGTATCGATATTAGTTTACTGGAGCCATTAGTATCTGGATTCAGTGAGTAACAAACAGTCAATTATTATGACGTAGTATGTAGGAAACACTACATCTGACGTAGGCTTAAAAGGCGTTTCGGGTGTGCTGTGACATGTACTTCACTTCAATGTAATCTTGTAGCAAACTCTATGAATTGGATGCTCCTGATCGTGAGTTCCACTGCAAAATTTTAATTGTTATCCCGTGTTTCACCTATTTTTTGCACTTGTACATTTTCACCTCCCGTTGATTTTACTTGCCCCTTTGTAGCCAATATTAAATTGAAGATACCGTCCACTAACCCGTGATCGTCTCTGGTTTGACTCTTAGCGACGTTTACCATGAGAGGTGAAGGTGTGCGCAAATTTTAAGTTATTGTCCGTTTTGGTCACTGAATAGGTATGTAAGCTGATCGATGTGTACCCCAGTTTAATTCCCTATCGTGCCGTGGAGTGAAATGGATTGCTCTTGGCTATGGCTGTTGGTTTCCGTTCACCTCTTGGTGCACGTTGTCCGTTATTCTGGAGGGACGGCCGGGGTGGCCGAGCGGTTCTAGGCGCTACAGTCTGGAACCGCGCGACCGCAACGGCCGCAGGTTCAAATCCTGCCACGGTTATGAATGTGTCTGATGTCCTTAGATTAGTTAGGTTTAAGTAGTTCTAAGTTCTAGGGGACTGATGACCTCAGAAGTTAAGTCCCATAGTGCTCAGAGCCATTTGAACCATATTCTAGAGGAAATACACCGTGTTATTTATTCGGCACTGCCTTTTGTTTCGAAAAACTATGGTTATTCTATCCTAATGAATAATTTGGTGCAGTGACATAGCTACATGAATTTTAACAAGTGGCTTTCTTGATCATACGTTTTCGATGGTAGCTATTTCTCGTATTTGTTTCCTTCCATTAAATTCAAGGCCTCTCCTGTCTTTCAATAAATTATATTATTGATGGGAGGCATATATGAGGCTTGAATGAAAAGTAATGCCTCCACCTTCGTTAATTGTGTTTGGGCGGGAATATTTTAATAAATCAAATGCAGAAATAATCCATAGAATGTGATCTTTAATTACCAATATTCAATTTTCCACATAATCACCAACCAATTGGATACATTTCTGCCAACGATGAACAAGGTTTCCGAAGCCATCACGGAAGAAATTTCAATGGAATGAACACCCTTAGCTGGTTACAGACGTTGACATACGTCAATGGCGACAGGTGAAAATGTGTGCCCCGACCGGGACTCGAACGCGGGATCTCCTGCTTACATGGCAGACGTTCCATCCATCTGAGCCACCAACGACACAGAGGGTAGCGCGACTGCAGGGATCTATCTCTGGCACGCCTCCCGCGAAACCCACATTCTCAACGTATTGTCCCACATTACATTCGTAGTGCCCCCGCCCATTATACTCATTACTCATTATACTCATTACCGATTCCCGGGTTCGAGTCCCGTTCGGGTCACACATTTTCATCTGTCCCCGTTGACATATGTCAACGTCTGTAAGCAGCTAAGGGTGTTCATTTCACTGTAATTTCATTCTAACGAGCTGCATGGTGACCGATGGTATCTGTTCTTTCGGACATGACCGAAAGAACAGATACCACCTTAGTATACATCACGGAAGAAGTCGACACTCTGTTTCCGCCACCACAGTCTCACAGTTCTCTCAACGTCTTCATCAGAAACATAATGACGTCCTCCCGCAGATCGTCTTTCATTATCAGACTGACATTACGTCAGTTATTACTAACTTTCATCCTTCTGACAGGAAATCGCGAATTCAGGAACACAACTGAGACGATACTCCGCGTGTTAAGTGGAGCCCTTGAAGAAGTAACAGCTTCTAGTTACCTACATCCGCAGTCGGGCGCACCAGATTCAGTCGGGAGTCGCGCGTCGCAGAAGCGGCGTAAACACGACTGCGTCATTAGGCTAACGAGTAGCGATTTACAAACCGCGTCACGTGTTGCATCGCTGTTTGCCCGTCGGGCAGGGTGACCCATAAAATTTATGGCGGCTGCGTGCCTCGGCCGTGGCACACCTTGGCTCGCTGCAGAAGGCTATCGCCTCTGGTCCGTTTCTGTTGCGTAAACGAGCGGCGGCAGCTGGAGGAGGCACAGCTGACGTCGACTCACTGGCTGTCCGCTGGCGCAGCAGTGTGCTTCCGCCGCACGGGGTCTCCATTGACACCAGCAGTAAACAACAGAACGCGCTCCGTGCGTAAATGGACCCGCACACGTACCTGTTCACCTCTCAATCCGCTGTTTACGAAGGCAAGCGGTAGTTCAGGGTAATGGAGCAGATGAAGCAGACAAGAATGTTGTTGTTGTTGTGGTCTTCAGTCCTGAGACTGGTTTGATGCAGCTCTCCATGCTACTCTATCCTGCGCAAGCTTCTTCATCTTCCAGTACCTACTGCAACCTACATCCTTCTGAATCTGCTTAGTGTATTGATCTCTTGGTCTCCCTCTACGATTTTTGCCCTCCACGCTGCCCTCCAATGCTAAATTTGTGATCCCTTGTTGCCTCAAAACATGTCCTACCAACCGATCCCTTCTTCTAGTCAAGTTGTGCCACAAACTTCTCTTCTCCCCAATCCTATTCAATACCTCCTCATTAGTTACGTGATCTACCCACCTTATCTTCAGCATTCTTCTGTAGCACCACATTTCGAAAGTAGTAAAGGAGTTTTGCTATTTAGGGAGTACAATAACTGATGATGGTCGAAGTAGAGAGGATATAAAATGTAGACTGGCAATGGCAAGGAAATCGTTTCTGAAGAAGAGAAATTTGTTAACATCGAGTATAGATTTAAGTGTCAGGAAGTCGTTTCTGAAAGTATTTGTATGGAGTGTAGCCATGTATGGCTACACAGCAGACAAGAGCAGACAAGAATGTCTGCTTGGAAAATAAAATTTCTGAATGTGCTGCCGTTGTACGCCCAGTTACGACGCTGTTGAGGGACAGGCTCAAGCGTCTGTGGGAGGAGAAATAATTTACGTTGGGTACCAAGAAGGTGTGGTCGGAGAAGCAAACCACACAGCCAAGACGTTCCTTCTTACGGCACCTGTGGCGGGAGGACGTTCTACGAGGGTTTGAACTTAAATAGTGGCAACTATTTATTCACAGCCGATACGAAAGAGTTACATGTTTGCACCTGTTACGGTCCTTCAAAGCAGTCACCAGCGTTGTGTAGAACCTGTTGCCAGCGATGTGGAGGGGTTAGTATACCGTTAGCACAGACCTGTTGATGGTGCGAATGGAGCGGTCTAAAGTTATAGTAATTCTCGTGTACGACTGTGATGGTTTTATCCTAACGAATTACGTCTCTCCACGGCAGACCCTCAGTACACAGTATCTCTGTTCGTTTTTGGAGCATCACCTGCGACCAGCTTTGCGAAAGGAGCAGCGACACTTCATGCGAAACCCATCCATCTTTCAGCACGACAATGCGCGGGCTGCTCTGTTTGGTCGGATGGGACTGGGAAGTACTGTACCATCCGCCATACTCCCCGGACTTAAGTCCTTGTGATTTTGATTTGATTCCAAAGATGAAGGAAAAACTTCGTGGCATTCGCTTCAGAACTGTTCCAGTGATTCGACAGGCAATAGACCGCTTCATTCGCGCCATCAACAGAACAAGTTCTGCTAACGGTATACTACGCCTTCTATATCGCTGGCAACGGGTTCTGCAACGCTGGTGACTACTTTGAAGGACAGTAACAGGTGCAAACATGTAACACTTTTCTATCCGTTGTGAATAAATAGTTGCCACTATTTTCTTAAGTTCCAACCTTCGTATTAAGGCGCGTGCGGATAGGACACTGATGCATGGTTTTCTACTCTGGTCGCAGTATCCGACAGTCTGCAGTGCTTTTTGAGTGCAGATATCTGTACACCACATCTTAGCCGAATGCATTTTATATCAAGATATCAGGGATGCAAATGGCATATCACCCGACCCGCCCCCTATTTCAGCAGACGACAAAGCGATTGTGCTCGCGTTTTAGGGTTTTGTGTGATGCCTGACCTAAATAGTTTGTTATGTAGAAGATTTCTAGAGTGACTGCAGCGTCTTTTATTTTCCTAGTTATCAATCAGGCAAGATTCCCTGTTTAGTTGATATGTAGCTGAAGTCTGTGAATTTCAGACATAAACTGAGTTGAGACATGCGTCGTTTGTCGTTTGTGTGAAAGTGTGAGTGCGAATGATAAAGAAGTGTAGCAGGATGGCTCCGAATTACATTTTAAATTTTGCCTTTGGTGTATACTTTTCATTACAAAGAAACTAAACACATTGGTCTCCAGTTAGTTTAGTAAAGGCGCTGATGACCTCGCTGTTGAGCACCCAATACATACCACCACCATCACCACCACCATCACCACCACCACCACCAATGCCACCTGTACGTGTGACCTATAATAGTGAACCTCTGTGCTCCAGCCAACAAAACTGTGCAGGTGAATCCAGTTGAATAGTTGACTGGACAGGAATCGAATATCGATTCTCGGAAACTGTGCGAGTTCTAACAATACTGACTTTAATACCTCGTAAAATGTGATTTTTGTTGTCCAAACAGTGAATAAAAATATCTTAGTAACAACTTTATGTTAGACCGTAAACATGACACAGGCACATTGCTAGCGCGTAAAACAGCGGAACAATAATTCGGATCTCGTTTCTTTACCACAAATTATACAGTTATCTCCATTATAAGAGTTCAGTAGGTCAATATCGCCATCTGAGCGTATCGGGCATATATCGAATTGGAAACTGGAGAAAAGTTAAGCTGTTGCTTCGATGGCTTTTCTTTTTTACCAGGAATCAATCGTTCAGGCATTTAATTTTGTTGACCTGAATATTTTCCACCCGTTATCGTCTCCATCTCTTCTCTTATTCACCTTACTACTTTTTTTTATGAGCTGTTGTTTCTCTCACAGAAGTGCTATTAATTTTTTAAGTCCGAAAGATTTTTTTACCATTTGAAAGTCGGAATTAAGAGTAGAAGTCAAGTTGGAGGGTAAGTAAATAATGCGATAGATCTGTCACATAGACGCAGACTGAAAAGTGGTTCTATTGAATCTAAATCAGTGGTCTAGCGATATATTTGCACGTTTGTGTAAGTACCGCAAACACCAGGTTCGCTTCGCCGCAATATAAATGGCAACAATTCCATGGCCACAAATCTGAGGGGTATCATGATGATAAGGCAACGTTCCCAACACATGAAAAAATTGAACTTCACCAATCGATATCTCACCTTTTGTCCAATTCATCATCTTATCACACATTGTTGTTGTTATTTCAAAAAACAATTCACGAATATCGCATGTGGCAGTCAAAGGTATTTACTGCACAAAGGCTACCGCTTAGGAGGTGGTGTCAAAAATTTAAACGCAGTGAGCTCCAAAACACACTTCTCATTATGGTCGCCTATATGAATTGCACAATAAAATGTTTGGGCTTGATACACCTTGCTAGCTATCAGAGACACATAACTTTCATCTGGTGTCATTTTCAAGAAGTATGAAATTCGTTGTCTTTCTTCTCCATGTTACGTGACCTGTCCCTGCACTCCAGAACAAAAGACGTAGAGACACCTACCGACAGGCGTGTAGCTACCCGGATGGTAGAGTTGACGTGTCGTGTCGTGGATTTAGTGAAATAAACTTCTAATTGCCTGCGTTTATAGGTCCCCTAACTCTGACTTCAGAGCATTTCTGCTCAAGCTAGAGAGGGTTCTTGATTCACTTTGTAGGAATTATCAGAATTAGTTTCATGTGGTGGCTGCAGTATAAATTTTGCGTATGATGGTGTAAGAAAAAGGATGTTAGTAGATCTCCTAAATTCATATGATCTGATGCAGACAGTGTTTTTTCCAACTAGGGGGCAGGGGAACAGTAGCAGAGCCATAGACAATATTTTTAATCATTCTTCGTTACTAGATGGGCATTCTGTTGTTAAAATGGTGAATGGCCTTTCAGGCCATGATACACAAATTTTAACACTAAAAGGCTTTTGTACTCAAACAAATGTCACATACAATTACAAACTATGAAGGAAAGTTATTCCAACAGCAATACAGAGTTCTTCAAACCTCGTCAAGGAACAAGAGTGGCAAAATGGTTATAGTGCCGATAACATAGGTGACAAATATAATGCTTTCCTTAACATATTTCTCATGGTCTTTGAAAGTTGATTCCCATTACAACGTTCTAAACGGGGTACTAGCAGTAATGGGCAGCCCACATGGTTGACTAGTGAGATATCAAATTGTTTGAATTAGTCACAATCAAGCTACAGTAGCCCATTACAAACAGTATTGTAAGGTCCTTAAAATGTTGTTAGGAAGGCAAAGAGTATTTGGTATACAAATAGAACAGCTAATTTACAGGATAAAATTAAAACCATAGGGACAGCTGTGAAGGAAGTGTCTGGTTAGCTGCACAAGGTCGATTAGATAAAATCAGTTAGTAGTAAAAATATTTCTGTTACTGATAATTCAGATTTATGTACAGTATTTAACAATCATTTTCTGAGCATTGCTGGTGAATTAAATAAAAATTTAGTTTCTTCATGGAATAGTGTAATTTTCTTGGCAAATGCCTTTCCGAAATTGATGTCTGAAATGTTCATCCGTGATACAGACAAGGGAGAGATTGAGTTAATAATTGAAACACTGAAGACTAAGGACTCTCATAGATATGATGGAGTGCCTAGCAGAATATTAAAGTACTGTGCTGCAGATGTTAGCCCTGTATTTAGCCATATTTGTAATTTTTCCTTTATGAATGGTCAATTTCCAGCACAATTACAGTACTCAGTAGTAAAGCCGCTTTATAAAAAGTGAGAAAGGGATACTGTAGACAATTTTAGACCTGTTTCTGTGCCGCCAGTGTTTGCTAAAGTTATTGAAAAGGCTGTGTATGCAAGGATAATTGATTATTTTATATCACACCATTTGCTATCAAATGTTCAGTTCGGCTTCAGAAGTCGTTTAACAACAGAAAATGTCAGATTCTCTTTTCTCTGTGAGGTACTGGATGGGTTAAACAAAAGGTTTCGAACGCTAGGAATATTTTTTCATTTAACTATGGCGTTTGATTGTGTTGACCACAAAATATTGCTCCAGAAATTAGAACATTCCGGAATACAGGGGGTAGTTCACAATTGGTTCACCTCTTACTTTAGCAACAGACAGCAAAAGGTCATTATTCACAATGTTGAGAATGGCTGTGATGTGGGGTCCGAGTGGGATACAGTTAAGTGGGGGGAGGGGGGGGGGGGTTGGAAAGTAAACACTTCACTCAAGCAAAGTCATACTTTACGAATAATGTATTGAGATAATATGCTTCATGATAGCCTGGGAAAGAGCTTCGTAACAACTGATTCACCCATACTTATATTACAAACGCGAAAGTAAGTCTGTTACGCTTTCACGACTAAACCGCTGAAACGATTTTGGTGAAATCTGATATGGAGATAACTTGAGCCCTGAGGAAGAACATAGGCTACTTGAGAAGGTCTGCAGTATAACATATTTATTTATTTCCAGAATTAATGCCAAATAGGGAACAATAATTACCCTTTAAAAAAGCTATTTATTCTTTGGCTTTTTAATTTCATAATATTTATGCAAATGCTTTTATTAGTTGATATGTTCTACGTAACACGATCCACTGTAATAAATACAATACTTATACAGTCCTCTCCATGTTTAACCCGTAGTTCCATAATAATATCAGTCTCGCATTAGAGTCGCTTAGCATCACGCGTCTCTTGTAGCTTCCGAGATGCTTGAAGACTCACAACTATGGCGTCATTCAAAGGCTATACGACAAACAGAGATACGTCGTACGTTTACACGTGGAAAGTAGGAGGCTTTTGGTGAGCTGCATTTAGTTATGGCCTATTAATTGACTATGTTAATCATAAATTAGCCATCTTAAGGGGATGGATAAGAAATGTAGGCACAATAATCAACTGAAACAGAAAGAAGAAACTGCTGGTCTGGTGGAAAATTCTCACGTCCAGTTCTGGGTATATCAGACGAACTCTTTGAAACTATTTCTATACGAATGTAGTGAACCGAGGCATCCTTTAAACACGATCAGAAAATATAATACATGGTTTCAGATTCGAAATACAGTAAAACCACAGAAATACGTTCATTATGCACCTACATACCGGCACTGCCTATTTTTTTACATACGTCTCTACAACTCTATGTACACAAAACATTTATATTTAGCATCACTTATCTAACAAAGCTACTGATATGCGAGAGCAGCCGCGTGCAACAGCTAGTGTTTTAATATAGTACATTTTCAAAATGTTCTTGTGATTAGTAAGAGACCAGTGGCCAGGTTCTGAAACGTGGAATAGTGTGATGCTTTGAAATTAGTGAAGAAGCCGCTGTAATTTTCGTCCGAAAGTTGCCGTTAAACAAAGTGTGAATGCTAACGGGCATTAAACTAAATTTCACCTTTTCTGTTATTTTTTCTGGGTTTAGGAAATTGTAATGCCAGCTAGTTACATTTACTGAGGATACTCATGTTATATGCAGATATTTTCTCGGATCAGCGCTTTCCAGTTTCGAGAGTTAACATCGTTAATCATTTACTTGTGTGCTAAATCATAAGCTCCTTGAAGACATACTTAAAATTTTAAAATTATTATGTGAATTTCGGCCTGTATGCCGAAGTAAATTACGTAAAAATGTACAACTGACAAAGCCTGTTTTTTGTTATTTTTGAAAAGATATCTCACATTGACGAAAGATGGCGATGTTCTGTCTGCTGCGGAGTGTACAAATGCCGCGTTGCATCAAAATGCACACACCCGCTATCGCGATGATCTGCGCTCCTTTGCTAAGAGCGCATCATACGGAAGATATTTCTAGCGCCGGCAGCGAAAAAAAAAGAAGGGAAGCGACTTTCGTTATCAGTCGGTTGTTTATCAGCCTCGACCTTGCGGCTCAGCGTTGAGGTGTTTGGCTGAGGATCAAAAGGCTTTTGCGTTCGCTCTGTTGCCCCCCCCCCCCCCCCCCCGGGAATAGCTAAATTAACCAACCGCTGGGAAAAAGAACCTGTTATTTCCAGCACTCACTTCTACTTATGATCTTACAGACGAGCAAAATACAAAGTTGAAGGAAAAAAATCAGAGTAACAGTAGACTGGATAGGAATGGTAAGGAAGCTCGCTTTTAGGTGCAGCTGGTACTCATTGAAATAGGATTTAACTACTTATAATGTTATTTCTTTGCTCGGTTATTTGCCCTGTCCAGGTCTGTAGATTCAGACCATATGCTATACCGGCCAGACAACTGTACCTGTCAGGGAAATGTACAAACACATTATAATTCAGGACCATACATGTTCTTGATGTATGTGACAATAATAACAAAGCAGAAATAAATACTGCAGTAAAAATATTATATCCTAATAAAAAGTAAAAAGAGCAAATGAAGGTAATAAAACATACATGAAAATTTAGGTGACAAATGATGAGAGACTGCAGTTAGTAAGATAAAGGTATAAGTACGCAGTACAAGATTTCAGCAGATATGTATTTATAGTTTCAGTGTACATACGTGTGACACCAAAGAAGCGCAGCTGTATTCTTATACTCATCTTTTGACTCAGATGTTCTGTGGCAAAGTATGTTCATCCTGCGATACATGTGCATTTCCTTATCTACTAATTTTTCAGCTCTATATACAGATGGCATAGCAGTTATTGTCAGCTGTAGCTCGTTACCGAGTTCACATGTTTTACACATACATCTCAATTTTCCTAGCGTACATGTATTGCCTGACTCGTGTAGGACTTTGATACGAAATTAGCACTGACGCTTAATGACAGGTGATGGATCAAGTACAGTTTGACGTGGCTTCTGTATTTACGTTTCTCTTTTAAGATAGCTTCAGCCTTATGAAAAATTTGGTGACAGCGTTCACAATCTTTAGCAAGTTATATTTATCTGGGCTGATGCTGGTCGTCTCGAGAGTGATAAAAGCAGATCCTTTTAAGTAGAAATGTAAAGCTCCAAACTAACGTCACACTAGCACACACACTAATGGCAGTATAGTAGCGCGCTATGTAATAGAAAGCGTAGGTGGATTTTATATCTTCTCAAAAAAATTTGTCATGAACACTTGTCTGAGACGTGAATCACTGACAAGTTATGGCCACTAACAAGGGAACCTCCCCATCGCACCCCTCTCAGATTTAGTTATAAGTTGGCGCAGTGGATAGGCCTTGAAAAACTGAACACAGATCAATCGAGAAAACAGGAAGAAGTTGTGTGGAACTATGAAAAAAAAATAAGTAAAATATGCAAACTGAGTAGTCCATGCCAAACATATGCAACATCAAGGAGAACCCGGGCTCAGGAGCGCCGTAGTCTCGTGGTTGGCGTGAGCAGCTGTGGAACGAGAGGACCTTGGTTCAAGTCTTCCCTCGACTGAGAATTTTAATTTTTTATTTTCGCAAAGTTATGATGAGTCCGTTCGTTCATTGACGTCTCTGTTCACTGTAATAAGTTTAGTGTCTATGTTTTGCGACCGCACCGCAAAACCGTGCGATTAGTAGACGAAAGGACGTGCCTCTCCAATGGGAACCGAAAACATTTGATCGCAAGGTCATATGTCAACCGATTCCTTCACAGGAAAAAACGTCTGATATATTCTATACGACACATGACAGGAATATGTTGTCGAGCCACCTAACTTGTAAACTTGGCGAATGGGTAAAAAGATTCTTCTACCTTGCCCAATTTAGGTTTTCTTGTGGATGTGATAATAATCACTCCCAAAAAAGTGATGAAATCACAAGTTTGTCTCATAAACTGCAACAAATGAATGCAACAGTTTCACAGCCGCACAGTTTTCCCTGTGCTCTGTCAAAACATATGTTTTTAACGTTTTCAAATTTTTCCGTGTGTACACCGTCAAATCCTGCATATGTCGAAGCAAATCTGAACATGTCCTGGAACTTTGGAGAGCGAAGTTGATTGTGTGTGTGTCTGAACTTTGATAATTGTCTGAAAATAAAAAATTAAAATATTCGCTCGAGGGAAGACTTGAACCAACGACCTCTCGTTCGATAGCTGCTCACGCTAACCAGAGGACCACAGCGCTACGCAACTTGAGCTGTCATTAATGTTGCCTATCTTAAGCATGGACTACTCAGTTTGTACAGTTTGCTTATTTTTTTCATAGTTCCACACAACTTCTTCCTGTTTTCTCGATTGATCTGTGTTCAGTTTTACAAGGCCTATCCACTGTGCCAACTTATAACTAAATCTGAGGGGGGTGCGATGGGGAGGTTCCCTTGTAAGAACGTGACAACAGTGTTCTTCGAATGCGGGCAGAGCCATCTGCCGGTCGTCGACGGAAGCTACCCTTTACAAGCACAGAAAGGCAGCTCATCACAAAATAAACTATGATATAGACACTAAGACAATAAAAGACGCATCACGAAGGAATTATCAGAATTCAGCGGAAATCGGTAGATTCAGTGTACCATGTATACACAAACAAGGGATTACCATTTCAGCAAAACAGGATGATTTCTTCAAGAGAACGAGTTTCGCAAATTTATGGATGTGAATAACGCGTTGGTCCGCCTCTGGCCCTTATGCAAGCACTTACTCGGTTTGGCTTTCAATAATAGTCGTTGGATACACAGTTATCCACAAACTGTCTGAAGGTGTGCCGGCCGAAGTGGCCGTGCTGTTAAAGGCGCTGCAGTCTGGAACCGCAAGACCGCTACGGTCGCAAGTTCGAATCCTGCCTCGGGCATGGATGTTTGTGATGTCCTTAGGTTAGTTAGGTTTAACTAGCTCTAAGTTCTAGGGGACTAATGACCTCAGCAGTTGAGTCCCATAGTGCTCAGAGCCATTTGTCTGAAGGTGGATCCACCAGTAATATGTCCAGAATATATTTCACCATGGATCTACTGATGTTACATCCTGTGTAATGTCCAATGGTGGATCCACTAAAATTACACTGGGATATTGTTCATGATGGATCCATATGCATTACGTCCAGGACAGATTCCAGATGGATCCACTTATGTTAACTCTGAGGTAGCATCCAAATGTGAAAACATCCAGTCGTAGGCGCGGGATAGGATCTATAGTGAGGGCCTCCATGGGAAACTGTCACACAAAATATCATAACTGAGCTATACAATGTCAACACTCGGCCTCCACAGTAATCCATATTTGTGCATGTGTTATTGGTATGTCTTGACACTTTGATCTTTTGAAGAAGTCTAGTTCGTACAAACTCGGGATGGGTTCGAATTTTATATCACAGTTAGATGGTAAAAGTATCACACCACACCTGCTAATGTAAACAATAACATCATACGTATACTTGTGCATTTATATTCTTAATATGGAGAAATATAGAAAATGTGGGAAAAACTTAAGATATTGAAAAATGTTGAAAAACGTAGAAAATATGGAGAAAACGTAAAAAAGTCAAAAATGCTGTGAGATCTGGAAGCAATATGGTCAAACAGAAGCTCAGTATTATCTTATCTCGAAGGAGTCATCCGTCCTATCTGACAGAGATTATATACAGTGCGATAATATAGAAGACATTTCTCAGGTGTACTGTATACTGTGTCTATTTACTAAATTTCGCTCATACTCCAAGTGTTCTGCTGTTGGCTAACCCTTTCACGTGAGATATAACATTACGTTCCAGGAAACCCACGTCTCATGTGCAAGTCATTGCCTTCCTTGTACATAAAGTTTCCCACCTTTGTCTAATGATCTGCTGTGTTTGCTGATAATGACTGCCCACAGCAGCTTGTAACTGGCGGAGTTCCCTACTAGCTCCAACAACGTTTGTCCCATTGTCGCTACCCAGGCTTCGGAACAACAGGACGCTTCAGTAGTCTTGTTACCAATTATCTACAAATTCACTGCTTGTGACACCAGGTCCTGACACACACACGCACACACACACACACACACACACACACACACACACACACACGAACATGCACAAATAGGACAACACAGCACCTGCGCAATGAGTGTTGGCAACCAGCTAGAATGATTCTACGATCAACACGAATTCAGAAATGGATGATGTTTCAGATGAAGCAATTCAATCCCATTAAAGTTAAAATTGTTGATTATTACCTGTTACTAAGAAAATTTATTATAAAGCAAGAAGCTAATAAAGATAAGCTTACTCTCGTCAGCTTAGAGGCAACAGGGCCATAAGCGTGTGTGACAGCGACAAACTTTAGTGGCGATTCTCTCTAACGTGGCAAGGATTTCCACAAAAATGCGTATCGTAGCGGGCGCCCTTGCTGACGTATGAATATCTGTTAATCACTCCTGCTACAGTGACAGATAAGACGGCCAAATTTGCCGGGAAGTGTTGACTGAAATTTCTACTGGGCACTGAGAACCTAGCAGGAGAGCTTCTGTGAAGTTTGGAAAGTAGGAGACGACGTACTGGCTGAAGTAAAGTTGTGAAGACGTGCTTGGGTAGCTCAGATGGTGCCGGCACGGTAGCTCAGCGTGTTCGGTCAGAGGACTACCTGCCCTCTGTAGTGAAAAAACTGAGTTAATAGATCAACAACAAACTTAAAAGAGTGTCTTACGACGTCCGCCCCGATCAGATAGATGCAACGAACGAAAACGAACGAAGTGAAATTAAAAAAAAAAAAAAAGGGTAGAGCACTTGCCCGCGGAAGGCAAAGGTCCCGAATTCGAGTCTCGGTCTGGCACACCGTTTTAATCTGCCAGGAAGTTTCACAACGGCTAATGTATCAATATTTTACTCACTTAATGATATTATTACATAACTAACCAACCGCAGTTGCAGTACACTTGGAACACCTCCCTATAAGACTGACGAATGTAGGTAACTTGGATACAGAGGAACTAGTTTCAGTTCTCAACACAGCAAGAATAACAGTGAGGACATACAATAAGAAAATCATACTCAGCTTCAGTGTATCAATTTGGTTAACATTTTGGCCACCCAGTGTAATGATCCACATAAGAATTAATAATATCTGGTAGCGAATCATGTGAATGGATAAAAATATGTCAACATTGCTGGGAATGTTCACGATACCTTGCTAAGAAGGGCAACAAAAAGGGGCGTAGAATGTTTCCGGTGTATCACCTGGGTGCAAGAGAGCACTGGGATACCAACGTGACTGTCGCCCACCTATGGCCCAACAACCAGGGATTATGGTCTGGGGCGCCATTTGTTTACGTAGCAGGACTATTCTGGTGGTCATTCGCGGCACCCTTACAACACAGTGGTATGTTGATATTCTATGCCCAGTTTCATGGGCTTACATTTCAGCAAGATAATGCCCATCTGCACATAGCGAGAGTTCTCCATAGAATAGTTTCTACTGATTGTCTTCGTCCTTGCCAAACCCAACCGCGGCACCCTTACAACACAGTGGAATGTCGACGATATTCTATGCCCAGTTTCATGGGCTTACATTTCAGCAAGATAATGCCCATCTGCACATAGCGAGAGTTCTCCATAGAATAGTTTCTACTGATTGTCTTCGTCCTTGCCAAACCCAACCGCGGCACCCTTACAACACAGTGGAATGTCGACGATATTCTATGCCCAGTTTCATGGGCTTACATTTCAGCAAGATAATGCCCATCTGCACATAGCGAGCCCGCATCTCGTGGTCGTGCGGTAGCGTTCTCGCTTCCCACGCCCGGGTTCCCGGGTTCGATTCCCGGCGGGGTCATGGATTTTCTCTGCCTCGTGATGGCTGGGTGTTGTGTGCTGTCCTTAGGTTAGTTAGGTTTAAGTAGTTCTAAGTTCTAAGGGACTTATGACCACAGCAGTTGAGTCCCATAGTGCTCAGGGCCATTTGAACCATTTTTTTTGCACATAGCGAGAGTTCTCCATAGAATAGTTTCTACTGATTGTCTTCGTCCTTGCCAAACCCAACCTTGACCAGCAAGACCATCGGACCTCTCCCTCGTTGAGATCGTTTGGAGCATTATGAGCAGGGCCTTCCAATCGTCTCAAAATTTTCACAATCTAACACGCCAATTGGACAGAATTTGGCACGATATTCCTCAGGTGGATAACCAACAAATCTGTCAGTCGATGCCAAGCTGAATAACTGCTTTCACAAAGGGCAGATGTGGACTAATGCGTTGCTGACTTGCTCAGTTTGTCAATCACTTTATCTTGAATAAGTCATCTAACTTTGTTAAATTCTAATCATTTGTTTGTCTGTACATGTACGCTACACCTACCGATTTCCGTCCCATTCGGCTAATTCCTTCGTGGTGCGTCGTTTTCCTATCTTTCTCGAAGTTTATATTTATCGTCCACTTATCAAAATAACCTACCTGACAAATGATAAGCGAGCAACTATCAATAAGGTAGGAAACAATTTTTTTCCGCGTTTTCTGTTCAATTTTATTCTTGGGGCAGTTAAGTTTTGAAACTCGCCGAATCGGCTGTATAACAAACGGTAAATTTAAAAATGTTGGTATCTCTTACATGCATTTCTGCGAACGTTCATGCTCACAAAGAGCGTTAATGCGAAGGATATGTTGCACAACATATCAGAATGAAAAGGAAAAGATTTCTAAGTAGGCCGTTTAGGTTTTTATGTTGGTAACGCCACGTAGTGCTCTGTATGAAAATCACCGACTATTCTGTGTGCAGTCTGTGGCTGGTTTGCATTGTTGGAATATTTGCTATTGTAGTGTTGGGCAGTTGGATGTGAACGGAGGTGAGCCGCCAAGAGTGGTGGATGTGGGGAGAGAGATGGCGGAGTTTTGAGAGCGGATGATCTGGACGTGTGTCCATCAGAAAGAGTAAATTTGTAATACTGTATGAAAGATTTTGATAGTGAACAAACAATGTATTTACCTTAATAATATTCAAAAGTCATCATATATATATATATATATATATATATATATATACAAATATATATATATATGAACAAACAATGTATTTACCTTAATAATATTCAAAAGTCATCATATATATATATATATATATATATATATATATATATATATATATATATATATGATGACTTTTGAATATTATTAAGGTAAATACATTGTTTGTTCACTATCAAAATCTTTCATTTGCTAACCATGCCTATCCGTAGTTAGTGCCTTCAGTAGTTAGAATCTTTTATTTAGCTGGCAGTATTGGCGCTCGCTGTATTGCAGTAGTTCGAGTAACGAAGATTTTTGTGGGGTGAGTGATTCATGAAAGGTATAGGTTATTGTTAGTCAGGACCATTCTTTTGTAGGGATTATTGAAAGTCAGATTGCGTTGCGCTAAAAATATTCTGTGTTAGATTAGTGTTGATCAGACTAAATAGAGAGAGAAATATCTGAGTACGTTCAGTTCTGCTCAGCTGCTTGAAAATCAGATAACGTAAGAGATTTTCCAGCACTGTCATTTATAAAATTTTTCCAAGGGGATGTTTCAGATTTACTGCTCATGTAAACACTACATACGTGGATACA
The DNA here is from genome assembly GCF_021461385.2 of Schistocerca piceifrons. Taxonomy (NCBI): domain Eukaryota; kingdom Metazoa; phylum Arthropoda; class Insecta; order Orthoptera; family Acrididae; genus Schistocerca; species Schistocerca piceifrons. The sequence goes on along the minus strand of NC_060142.1, from coordinate 680,636,337 downwards.
ATAGCTGATAGAGTTAACAGGATACAAAAACTAAAATTTTCTTGAACCGAAATTCTATAACGAACAACATCATGTGGTGCTGTCTTTAGCTTTGTGTGCATCGCATTATTGATGCGACATTACTTTGCAGTTTGAGAGACCTGCACTTTCTGTGGTATAATTTTCCAGCGCTGGTAGTAAAACGGAATTAGAGCGCGGATGGAAGTTATGTGGGGTATCAGCCATAGCCGAAAGGGCTCTTTTGTTCACCATGAATGGCAAGCTGTGAATTCGGTCTGCCGCTGTTGTGCACATTAGCAAGCCCATCATTTCGCAACTTGTATAATTATACCTGCGCCGTTGTCCACTTCACGCGTTTACAGCCTCCGAAGTGTCGTAAGCCATCTCTATTGTCTCTTTTCCTATCCATTCGAAAAGGCGTTGGTGATAATCAGGAGCTAAGAAGCGATGTTTATCTTGTTAACGGCAAGACCACAGTAGCTAACCCCATCACAAATTTAGCTAAAGGAATTTCACATTTCCGGCAGCTCAAAATGGCATCTGTTACTCTAACAAAACCTTCCACATTTCAGATTAGAGCGTTTGAAATACAGCTGAGTTAGAGAGTAACGTTTCGCTTGTTAAACATGTTTGTAACGTTTTCTGCCGAGAGAAATCGTGACAGAGACTCACGAAACAAAGAACTGTGCGTATTCGCAGCCTTATTAATCACCGAGATACAGACATTGAGTTAGACTTTATTTTTTTAATGGAAGTGTGTCATGATTGGTAGTCATACCGATCTTGGTCGTGAAAGTTAATGAAGGTTATCTTTCTGTAGACATTCATTTAGCAATGTGACAGCTTCTTCTCAACGATGGATGACTTGGTGGAAATTTACACAGAAGAAATCTGCGTTTTCACTTTTCAGGAAAGGTTGGACCTCGAAAATCACCTCTGCCTCATTCTGTAGATGTCATCACTTTGCTGTCTGATGGTTGGGTCTTCCCCTTTTATGGGGGCAATGGTGAATCCACATGTTTGCCCTGCATGCTTAGGTCATTTGTCTCAAGGCCATAACGATACACACGGCATTTGTCCATGGTGATTGTGCTGTTACGACACAGAACAGTAATGGATATGAAATTAGTGATTCTTATTAAGAATCATTCAAACTGCAACAGACAACATGAAATTAAACCCGAGACAGAGACTGAAGCAGGAAGCGTACCGGCATGTCTCAGGTTAGTCAGGCCATCGACACATTACGACACTGTGTGAGTGAGAAATACGCACTCAGCAGAGAGAACACTGCAATGGAAAGCAAGCGGAGAGAGACAAGCATATTCGTTACCTTGTAAGACACCGCACAAAAGGGCTCTTACACAAACTGAGGACCTGGTACAGCAGTTAAAAGTGTGAGGATATATGGCAGAACGAGGGGAACTCATGCACTCATTATTAACCAAGCCTCACACCACAGTGCTTTAATTGCTCCGGTTTTCCAGCTCTCATCAGTGGATCATTGGGATCGATGGCTTTCACAGTAATAGTACTCGATTCTATGATTACGACACTGTAATAAATGTATGTCCTAGATGCTCCAGAACAGTGTATAAACTAGCCAAATATGATGATGGTCTTCACCTGATAAACTACATGTTGCTTGCCACCTACCATCTACTGATGAAGAAACTGACTGTCTTCCAACAACGCCAAGCCACAGAGTGCTGCCAGCACTGAACTTCAAAAGTCAACAATAAGGCCTCTTGCGGATCCACATTACCGTTAATCACCCAGGCATCACCGGGTGTTGAAACCTGTCAGGTTGGTAGGGAGGACATCAACTGAAGACACAACTAGTGACACCAGATACATCGCCGGTGGGGCGTCAAGGGTCATCGTAGAATTTGGAGTGAGAACTGAGAACAACCCAAAAGCCGGCATCAGACCAAATTCTCACGCTGAGCATGGCCAGCACCTGCGAGCTGGCAACTTGCTACGGTGCCGAGGTTGTTAGCACCACTGCCGGGGAATGCAGTTGTTGAGAGGACAAAACAGGTATCAGATACAATCCAACACACAGCTGAGGGCAGCATCAGCCATTTCTGGTGCAGGAAAGCAACGAATTGTAAACACAGTGGATAAATGATTGCGCTTTAATAATGCTTTACTAGCGTCAAGGGCGCTTCACAGATTCCAAGTGGCCATTCTGACCTCAAACATGGGTGGCTCTGCTAGCCCTCCCCCTCCCCCCACCCCGCCTTCAGAGCGTAGAAGGAAGATATTTTTACACAGCTGCAACATTTCTGCTGCTGCTTCGGTTCGGTGGGACGTCTGAACGGGTCTGAGCAGTCTTCGAACCCAATGGGCGGAGGCCTTTGTTATGTTCAGCATGTTTTGCCGGATATTGAGAACCAATCCATGACAGATTTTGACTTTTTCCACAATCGTCCAGATTGTGACACCAGGACTTCCAGTTCTCTTGGAAAATCTGGTTCCTCAGGAGAGATGGCCTTTCTGCGTCGCTCAGACTTTTGACGACACTGGATGCAACTGCGTCACCTAACCAGTGTTCCATATGATGGTATATTGAAGTATACGTCCAGCAACTATGAATGGATTGCCGCAACGATGTTCTCCTTCAGATACAGGAAACCAGTAACTGTTCTATATTCCACTATTTTGAGGTGACAAAAAGTCAGGGGATATCTCCTAATAGCTTTACGGACGTACTATCGCCTGGCACTCTGCAGCAGCTCGACGTGAGATGGACTCATCAAGCCGATGGAAGTCCTCTGCAGAAACATTGAGCGTTCCTGCCTCTACAGCACTCTGTAATCGGGACGGTATCGCCGATGCAGGATTTTATCCACGAACTGACTTCTCGATTATGTCCCATAAATGTTCGATGAGGTTCATGTTGGGCGGTCTGGGTCGCCAAGTCATTCACTTCAACTGTCCAGAATGTTCTACACGCCAATCGCGAATACTGGCGCAGTGGCATGCCACATTGTTTTTTGGAAACATGAAGTCTGTGGCTGGCTTCAAACTGCCTCCAAGTAGCCGAACATAACCATTTCAAGTCAAGGATCGGTTCGGTTGGAGCAGACGACCGAGTCTATTCCATGTAAACACAGCCTGCGCCGTTATAGAGCCACAGTGTCTTGTTGACAACTTGGGTCTATGGTTTCGTAGGGTCTACGCCACACTCGAACCCTACCATCAGCTCTTATCAACTGATATCGGGACTCATCTCACCAAGCCATGGTCTCCCAATCGTCTAGGGTTCAACCGATATGGTCACGAGTCCAGGAGAGGAGCTGCAGGCTATGTCGCGCTGTCAGCATAGACAATCGCGTCGGTCATCTGCTGCCATAGTCCATTGCGCCAAATTTCGCCGACCTGTCGTAACGGATACGTTCGTCGTATGTTCCACATTGACTTCTGCGGTTATGTCATACAGTTTCGCTTGTCTATCAGCGTCGCTGGTCTCGGTCTTTAAGAGAAGGCCGCCGGCCACTGCGTTGTCCGTGGTGAGAGGTAATGCCCAGCACACTCTAGACACTGTTGATATCGTTATACTGAAATCTCTAACGATTTCCGAAATGGAATATCCTAGGCGTCTAGCTCCACCTAACATTCCGCGTTCAGACTCCGTTAATACTCGTCGTGAAGCCACAATCACTTCGGAAGATTTTTCACATGAATTACTAGGATACAAATGACAGCTCCGCCAACGCACTACCCTCTTATACCTGATACCACCGGCATTTGTACACTGCTGGCCACCGTAAATGCAACACCAAGAAAGACAAGAGGTAGCACAACAAAATTTATTTTGTAGATAACATGTTGACCAAGTATCAAATGATTACGTTTACAGACATCCTGCCAGAATCAGTAGCCAGAGTAGCCGCCATTGTTGGAGATCACCGCTGCCACACGTCTCGGCATTGAGTCAAAGAGACGTTGGATGTGTTCCTGGGGTACAGCAGCCCAAGCAGCTTCCACACGTTGCCAAAGATCATCTGGTGTGGCAGCTGGGGATGTAATCTGGGTCACTCGTTGAGCAACCATGGACCACATGTTTTCTATCGGCGAAAGACCCGGAGAGCGAGCCGCCCAGGGAAGCACTTCAATCTGGTTATTGACGAAGAACCTTTGGATAATGCGTGCCACGTGTGGTCGCGCATTATCCTGTTGAAATATGGCTGTGGCCGAACCCTGAAGGTAAGGAAGGACAACTGGCTCCAGCACCTCGGATATGTAGCGCCGGCTATTTAAAGTACCGGCAATGCGTACTAGAGGCGTGCGAGTGTAATATCCAATACCGCCCCATACCATAATACCCGGTGCAAGACCAGTGTGGCGGTGCATAATGCAGCTGTCCAGAATCCTCTCTCCACGGTGTCTCTACACTCGAATCCGACCATCGTGGTGCTGCAGACAGAAGCGTGCCTCGTCAGTAAAGACAACGTCATTCCATTCTGCCGTCCACATCCGTCTGTCATCACACCATTGGCGACGGAGACGTCTGTGGTTCTGCGTCAATGGTAGACGAAGCAATGGACGTCTTGCGGACAGACCACTCTGCTGTAAACGGCGTCGAATGGTACGCGCAGACACTGGATGATGCGTTACAGACGCAATGTGCTGTGCTATGGTTCGGGATGTCACTGAGCGATCCGTCACTGCCATGCGCACAATTTGCCTATCAGCACGTGCAGTGGTGCATCGAGGTGAATGCGATCGACCACGTCGATCCGTCGTACCCTCCTGCATCCAACGGTCATATATCCGCATTACAGTTGTTTGGTTTCGTCCAACACGACTAGCGATTTCTCTGTATGATAATCCACAATCTCGGTAAGCCACTATCCTTCCTCTGTCGAACTCGGATACTTGATCAAACCATGTTCGCTGTTGTCTACGAGGCATAACTGATCGTCTTGTGAAACAACCACAAGGTAAACACACGTGCCGAACGTACACTCGTCGAAATCGCCAAGCCTTAAATGGCGCTATGAGGTGGCGCCACAGGCGCGCGTGATGTGCGTCTGCGCTGAAATTCTAATCAGTTGCATATCTCATCGCTGCAAACCCATGGTGTAAATTTCACTTGATTCGGATGCTTCCTTCAGGATGTTGCATTTACGGTGGCCAGCAGTGTATATGTGCATATCGCTATCCCATGACTTATGCCACCTGAGTGGAAGTGAGTTGCATCATTTTGTTTCCATTCGTCTAGCGTCATACTGCGGCACTACTCTCGCCCGGGGATTTCACTCAGTGCCACGCCTGCAGGCACGCACCTACTACCAAACGCAAAATAAATTATGTAACTTTATTTTCTCCGGGTGATAATTAGAGCTATGCGGCTACCCTATTACACAGGGTGGTCCATTGATAGTGACATGGCCAAATATCTCACGAAATAAGCATCAAACGAAAAAACTACAAAGAACGAAACTCGTCTAGCTTGAAGGGGGAAACCAGATGGCGCCATGGTTGGCCCGCTAGATGGCGCTGCCATAGGTCAAACGGGTATCAACTGCCTTTTTTTAAATAGGAACCCCGATTTTTTATTACATATTCGTGTAGTACGTAAAGAAATATGAGTGTTTTAGTTGGACCACTTTTTCCGCTTTGTGATATATGGCGCTCTAATAGTCACAAACGTATAAGTACGTGGTGTCACGAAACATTCCGCCAGTGCGGACGGTATTTGCTTCGTGACACATTACCCGTGTTAAAATGGATCGTTTACCAATCGCGGAAAAGGTCCATATCGTGGTGATATATGGGTATTGTGATCAAAATGCCCAACGGGCGTGTGCTATGTATGCTGCTCGGTATCCTGGACGACATCATCCAAGTGTCCGGACCGTTCGCCGGATAGTTACGTTATTTAAGGAAACAGGAAGTGTTCAGCCACATGCGAAACGTCGACTACGACCTGCAACAAATGATTATGCACAAGTAGGTGTTTTAGATGCTGTCGCGACTGATCCGCACATCAGTAGCAGACAAATTGCGCGAGAATCGGGAATCTCAGAAGCGTCGGTGTTGAGAACGCTACATCTACATCGATTGCACCCGTACCATATTTCAATGCACCAGGAATTGGATGGCGACGACTTTGAACTTCCTGTACAGCTCTGCCACTGGGCACAATAGAAATTATGGGACGATGAGAGATTTTTTGCACCCGTTCTACACTCCTGGAAATGGAAAAAAGAACACATTGACACCGGTGTGTCAGACCCACCATACTTGCTCCGGACACTGCGAGAGGGCTGTACAAGCAATGATCACACGCACGGCACAGCGGACACACCAGGAACCGCGGTGTTGGCCGTCGAATGGCGCTAGCTGCGCAGCATTTGTGCACCGCCGCCGTCAGTGTCAGCCAGTTTGCCGTGGCATACGGAGCTCCATCGCAGTCTTTAACACTGGTAGCATGCCGCGACAGCGTGGACGTGAACCGTATGTGCAGTTGACGGACTTTGAGCGAGGGCGTATAGTGGGCATGCGGGAGGCCGGGTGGACGTACCGCCGAATTGCTCAACACGTGGGGCGTGAGGTCTCCACAGTACATCGATGTTGTCGCCAGTGGTCGGCGGAAGGTGCCCGTGCCCGTCGACCTGGGACCGGACCGCAGCGACGCACGGATGCACGCCAAGACCGTAGGATCCTACGCAGTGCCGTAGGGGACCGCATCGCCACTTCCCAGCAAATTAGGGACACTGTTGCTCCGGGGGTATCGGCGAGGACCATTCGCAACCGTCTCCATGAAGCTGGGCTACGGTCCCGCACACCGTTAGGCCGTCTTCCGCTCACGCCCCAACATCGTGCAGCCCGCCTCCAGTGGTGTCGCGACAGGCGTGAATGGAGGGACGAATGGAGACGTGTCGTCTTCAGCGATGAGAGTCGCTTCTGCCTTGGTGCCAATGATGGTCGTATGCGTGTTTCCGCCGTGCAGGTGAGCGCCACAATCAGGACTGCATACGACCGAGGCACACAGGGCCAACACCCGGCATCATGGTGTGGGGAGCGATCTCCTACACTGGCCGTACACCACTGGTGATCGTCGAGGGGACACTGAATAGTGCACGGTACATCCAAACCGTCATCAAACCCATCGTTCTACCATTTCTAGACCGGCAAGGGAACTTGCTGTTCCAACAGGACAATGCACGTCCGCATGTATCCCGTGCCACCCAACGTGCTCTAGAAGGTGTAAGTCAACTACCCTGGCCAGCAAAATCTCCGGATCTGTCCCCCATTGAGCATGTTTGGGACTGGATGAAGCGTCGTCTCACGCGGTCTGCACGTCCAGCACGAACGCTGGTCCAACTGAGGCGCCAGGTGGAAATGGCATGGCAAGCCGTTCCACAGGACTACATCCAGCATCTCTACGATCGTCTCCAAGGGAGAATAGCAGCCTGCATTGCTGCGAAAGGTGGATATACACTGTACTACTGCCGATATTGTGCATGCTCTGTTGCCTGTGTCTATGTGCCTGTGGTTCTGTCAGTGTGATCATGTGATGTATCTGACCCCAGGAATGTGTCAATAAAGCTTCCCCTTCCTGGGACAATGAATTCACGGTGTTCTTATTTCAATTTCCAGGAGTGTATTTAGCGACGAAGCGTCATCCACCAACAACGGTAACGTAAACCGGCATAATATGCACCATTGGGCAACGGAAAATCCACGATGGCAGCGACAAGTGGAACATCAGCGACCTTCGCGGGTTAATGTATGGTGAGGCATTATGGGAGGAAGTATAATTGGCCCCCACTTTATCGATGGCAATCTAAATGGTGCAATGTATGCTGATTTCCTACGTAATGTTCTACCGATGTTACTACAAGATGTTTCACTGCATGACGGAATGGCGATGTACTTCCGACATAATGGATGTCCGGCACATAGCTCGCGTGCGATTGAAGCGGTATTGAGTAGCATATTTCATGACAGCTGCATTGGTCGTCGAAGCACCATACCATGGCCCGCACGTCCACCGGATCTGACGTCCCCAGATTTCTTTCTGTGTGAAGGTTGAAGGATATTTGCTATCGTCATCCACCAACAACGCCTGACAGCATGCGCCAGCGCATTGTCAATCCATGTGCGTACTTTACGGAACGCGAAATACTCGCTGTTGAGAGGAATGTCGTTACACGTATTGACAAATGTATTGAGGTTGACGGACATCATTTTAAGCATTTATTGCATTTATGTGGTATTAACAGGTAATCAAGCTGTAACAGCATGCTTTCTCAGAAATTATAAGTTCACAAAGGTACATGTATCACATTGGAACAACCAAAATAAATGTTGAAACTTACCTACGTTCTGTATTTTAATTTAAAAATCCTACCTGTTACCAACTGTTCGTGTAAAATTGTGAGCCATATGTTTGTGGCTATTACAGCGCCATCTATCACAAAGCGAAAAAAGTGCTCCAGTGAAAACATTCATATTTCTTTACGTACTACACGAATATGTAATAAAAATGGGGGTGGGGTTCCTATTTACAAAAAAAAACCGCAGTTGATATCCATTTTCCCTATGGCAGTGCCATCTAGTGGGCCAACCATAGCGCCATCTGGTTTCCCCCTTCAAGTTAGATAAGTTTCGTTCTTTTTAGTTTTTTCGTTTGACGCTTATTTCGTCAGAAATATGGCCCGGTCACGATCAATGGACCACCCTGTATATTAACAGATTAGCAGATTTTTCAGGAAAAGTCAGTGGCCCAATTCGTGCGGATGTCTGTCGATAAACTGCAGAGTAAAAATACAACGAAATTGACGATTTTTGTGCTGCTGTTGAGGCTGTCTGGAAGGGGCGCTGCCAGAAACTTAATTCAGTCTCCCAGGGAACAGGTGTCACCGAGCTGAGACACAAAGTCTTACTTTCAGCGTAACACTTTACAACTGTCTAACATTTTTTGTACCAAAGGGAATCTCTCTTACCGAAACATTTCGTATAGTGGCAACACACTTCACTCATGGTCGGTAAGGTCACAGTTCGAACCTCTGGCCGAGTTTCCAGATTTAAGTCTTCTGTAGCTTACCAAAATCTCTTTAGGCCAGTGCCGGCCAATTTCATTCCCAATACTAGCCCAACCCCAGCCTGTTCTTCGCCTTTAATGACCTAACTGTCGACGGGGCGTTAAACCCTAATCTTGCTTCCTTCAATGAATCTCTCATATTCTTATTACCTCTGTGCAACATATAAGATAGTACTAGTAGAATTTTCGCCCTACCTTCATCGAATACAGGATATCTAAATTTATGGAGTTTATTAAACCAGACATATTCGTCATCAGGCAGTCAGTTTCGATACTTATGAAAAATAGATTAAAATTTTAATTTATGACAAATTTTGACGAAGTTCTTTCGAAATAATTTAAAAAAATGGTTCAAAAGGCTCTGAGCACTATGGAACTCAACATCTGAGATCATCAGTACCCTAGAATTTAGAACTACTTAAACCTAACTAACCTAAGGACATCACACACATCCAAGACCGAGGCAGGATTCGAACCTGCGACCGCAGCGGTCGCGCGGTTCCAGACTGAAGCGCCTAGAGCAGGTCAGACACACCAGCCGGCTTGAAATAATTCACTGATATTAAATTCCACATCTATGTTTCATATGCTGTACTTGGAACATTTTTTACAAATAACATCATTTCACTTTATAGAGATAGAGGGTGGCTTTCATCGCTGCAGATGCTGCACCAAACAGGTTCCTTATAACAGTTTTATAAAGCCTCAGTAGGCTGCTGTATGGTTACTTTTGACAGTGAATTTCCAGTTCCGTGTTCTGCGCGTTGCTCTGTAATTTTAACAAATCGTATTATGGGCAACCCTTGTATTGTAACTAATTTCCTAAGAATATTGAAGCTTTCTAAAAATAATAATTACACCATTTTTAGCTTGAACCAATTGCAATTCAATTTTTTGTAATAGAACTGAAGACGTGTAGCTGGACCGATACTGGTTATTTGGAAATAAAGAAATTTGATCTGGTGACAATTTGGACAACTTAATGCAGGAGTGTTTCACTACAGAAACGACACCTCATTTTTTTACCTCCAAGACATGTACCTTCAAGATACTGTTACACATTCGTGTGGGATACATCGATCCGTCACGATTGTTCGATTTCTGCTCCTGTGTCTACTTGAAAAGGAATTCAAACGATGATGCAATACTTTAGAACTGATCCCAGTAGCATATTAAAAGCAGATGCACTGCAGTTACCCAAAGTCCTTCCAGGAAATTCGCGTCTTCCATTTACGTTACCGATTACAAATTTTACGTATTCGGCGCATTCCATATCACTAATTAGTGTTGTCCTCAAATATTTGAACGAGGTGCACCAGGTGTTCTGGCTAATCTTGTAATTGGACTCTTTCGTTATAGGCATTGTCTTCCATTTATCTACATTTTAAGACAGCTGCCATTCATTTCGTCAAGTGAATATTTTGTACTAATCTGTCTGCATTTCCTTACGATCAGCCAACGACGATACATTACTGTACACAACAGCATTATCAGTGAACAATGTGATATTGCTGCTGACACTGTCTGACAAATCATTTCTACATCTACATACATAACCAACAAACAACTAAACGGCGCACAACGGAGAGTAGCTTGTACCACTATTAGTCATTCCGTTTGCTGTTCCACTCGCGAACGGAGCGAGGAAAAACGACTGTCTACCTGCCTCCAGACGAGCATGAAACTCGCTTGTCTTCCCGGTCCCTACGCGACGTATACATTGGCGGCAATAGAATAGTTCTGCAGTGAGCCGCAAATGTTGGTTCTCCAAATTTATCAATTGTGTTTCAAGAAAAGAACTTAGTCTTCCCTCTAAAGATGCCCATTTGCTCTCACGGAGCATTTCCTTAAGACTCACGTGTTGATCGAACCTACCGGTAATAAACCTGGCAACAAGTCTCTGAATCACTAAGATGTATTCCTTGAATCCGACCTGACGGGGACACCAAAACTCGAACATTACTTAAGAACTGGTCGTACAAGCGTTTCTACGAGATGTCCTTTACAAATGAGGTACACTTCCTAAGAATTTTTCCAGTAAACCGAAGCCTTCCTTATGTGACGGTACGTCACATAAATATTGACATTTTTAGCGGTTGTAAATCGTAGTTTACGTATTTTATGAATATAATTAGTGGAAAAGATATAGTTAATGTTCTTGAAACAACTGATATGCAGCGATAGCATCTTTATTTAATGTCTATGAAAATAAAAAAGGATCGAAAGAGACGCGAAGGTACGGCCGAGGAGGAAGGACGTATTTTATATTACACACACTGTTTTGTTTCGCTATGAGGAAGGCAGCCATTGAGCGGCTACGCATATTTTATGTAAGTTATTCGTATTTATTGCTAAAATAAACTTGTTATTATTATTACAAAATGAATTTCTCTGTAATAGTTGTCACCTCAAATGCTCGCAGTGGATAACTATTTTTAATAAGCATTTTTGCAGTAATTTGCGCTGCGAGAAGCTCATCTTCCGATCCAGCCTCTGGTCGGCCATTACGCTCCGAAGTATTAATTTATTTTTCAGTGTTAACAGTAACTGTAAATGCGAGAGATTTCTTATAAGAAACTTTTTAAATTGCAACAGATAATTAATTTACGTTAAAGTTCGTGTTTTTAAACTATCAAATTCCATGAGTTCAGTAAGATTTATCTTGGCCGCTCCACGGCAACAATCGAAATTCTCTCAAGCCTTGCTTTGCAGTCAATAAATAGAAACCAACAAAATTACATTCAATTCAGTTAACGGCAACTGTATTTTAGTCATCACGTTCAAAGTCTAAAGTTGGTACATGAATAAGTGAGGCCCTTCATGAACCCGTTTCATATTTACTTATGCACGTAAGTAAAAGTGATAAGAAAAGACAATATCCCTGAGAGAAAGAAGCATGCTGATAAATTAAAAATAAAAATACATAAAATATATATATATATGTAATTTTTTTGTATATGACGTAACGAATGCCACCGACGACACACTTACTTGGTGCTCTTTCCATTTCATACCGCTTTGCGATATTAGACATAGATACTGAATCTACGCGGCTGTCTCAAGCAATACATCACTAACGCTGCATTCTAAGAGGATTCTTTTTCGGACTCGCCTGCCTTAATCATATTTTTCTACATTCAGAGCAAGCTGGCGTTCATCATCCAACTAGGAATTTTGTCTAAGTCATCTTGAATCCCCGTACAGTCACACAACTACGACGCCTTCCCGTACACCACAGAATCGTCAGCAAACAGTCGCAGACTGCTGGTCACCTTTTTCCATGAGATCATTTACACACGAGAATATATGAGTAGCGTTCAATAAGTAATGCAAGACATATTTCTCCCTAAACCAGGTTACTTTTATTCAGGATTCCAATATACCATATTATTATTTTGGCTACAGATCCCTGTTTCTAACATGATCTCTTTTCAGGGTGTCAGCCTTACGCCACCTAACTGGGAGGGGGTGTTTGCCTCCGTGGTACCACTCTACTGGTAGACATCGAAGCCAACGTCTTTCTGCATCAACAACCTCCCCATAATTCACGTACTTTTTCCCGCAGAGTGCATCCTTCATTGAGCCAAAGAAATAGAAGTCAGAATGTGCTAGATACGTGCCATAGCGTGGATGAGGAAGGGCAGTCAAATGAAATTCTGTGAGCTCCTTTCGGGTGTGCAGACTTGCGTGAGGCCTTGTGTTGTCGTGGAGAAGGGGAAGTTCGTTCGCATGTTGCGACGAACACGCTGAAGTTGTTTCGTTAGTTTCCTGAGGACAGCACAATACACATTACAGTTGGTAGCTGCACCATGGCGGAGGATATCCAACAAAATAACCTCGTTACAGTCACACAAGACCATCGCCATGATCTTACCTGCTGAGGGTGCCACTCTGAATTTTTTCTTTCGAGAAGAGGGTGTGTGGCGACACTACATAGATTGCCGTTACGTTTCCGGTTCGAAGTAATGAAGCCATGTTTCATCCCTTTTGACAATGTTCGACACAGAATGCTCACCATCAGCCTCGTAAAGCGCAAGAAATTCCGAACAGATGGTCCTTCGTTGCTCTTTATGGCTTTCTGTTGGGCGGCGAAGAATCTGCCTGGCACAAACCTTTGAGTACACCAATTGGTGAACGAGTGTGTCGGTACAACAAACAGAGACGTTTACTTGAGCAGCGAAGTAGTTGACTGTGATCCATCGATCACCTCCAATCAGAGTACACACGTTCCGACAGTGCAAGATTGACAGCTGTCTGTGCCACTTTTTTATCTCATTTTGTTCGTATTGTTCGTTCTATTTGTTCGGGGTGAACGTCCCATGACGCTTGTTCAAGTTCGTCGTCGTTCCATTAAATGTTCTTTTATTACAGAGGGCAGCTTACCCTCTGACCGAACACGCTGAGCTACTGTGCCGGCTGACTAGATTGGGCAGGTTTGCGTGACCCTGTTGCGATGATGACAGACGCCTCGGCCAACGACCCACCATGTTTTTGTTCACTGCCAGGTCTCCGCAGACATTCTGGAAGCGTCTGTGAATACCTACGATGCTCTGGCTCTCTGCCAAATGACGCTCAATAACATCTCTCAGCTTGGAACGCACCTCCTTCGCTATTTTGAAACCTACGTATTACCGATGCCGAGCCAAAGGCCTTGCTGCAGTGGTACCACCGGTTCCCGTCAGAACACCGAAGTTAAGCGCAGTCGTGCTGGGCTAGCACTTGGATGGGTGACCAACCGGTCTGCCGAGCGCTATTGGCAAGCGGGTTGCATTCAGCCCTTGTGAGGTAAACTGAGGAGCTAATTGATTGAGAAGTCGCGGCTCCGGTCTCGTAAATTGACATACGGCCGGGAGAGCGGTGTGCTGCCACATGCCCCTCCATATCCGCATCCGGTGACGCCTGTGGTCTGAGAATGACACGGCGGCCGGTCAGTGCCATGGGTCCTTCTAAGGCCTGTTCAGACGGAGTAGAGTAATTACTGATGCCACCAAACGGAAGTTTATGAAATCCTAGAGTCGGAAGCGCGAATACTTTACGATGTCTCACAACGAATTCCGCATTTTTTAATCGAAACTTGCGGTGGAAAAAAAGTGTTGCATTACTTATTGAATGCCCTGCGAGGAGAATAAGAGAGGTCCTGGGGTACTCCAAACAGTAGCCTTGTGTCTGACGAACACTTGCCGTCCAGGACAACGTAGTGGTTTCTGTTAGTTAAGGAGTTTCCGAGCCACCACGTATCTGAGGACCTATTCCCTACGATCGGACATCTGCAGTGGGGCACTGTCTCGAATGCTTTCCGAGGATCTACGAATGCGTATTGAGAAAAATATAGGAGTTACTGCGTTTCCCTGGGACATGCCCAATGTCGTTTTCGTTTCTGTTGAATATAGATGGAGCAACCGGCTGCCCGCGTGTTGGATCCGGCAGGCGATTGGTTTCAATCCGAACCGCGAAAGAGATTGGTGGGAGAGAGACAGAAGCGCTCGTATTCCATTCCGCCCGGAACGCATTTTTGGAAATTTCCGCCGACGCTCTGCTTGCTCCGGGTCTGCAGGGCACGACCAGTGAAAGTTTTGGCTACTCCGCAATGGCATTTCGCCATTGGTGTAATAGAAGAACAAAGAGAATCGTGTGTCCAGTCTGAGCGCGAAGTTGCGGATCACGTGCTCACGTACATGGGGAGAGTGAGGGAAATCGCTTACCTCTTTGAAGGACTGCGGAGATAAGTATTGCTCACTGGCTACGTCTGTGCTACACACTGTTAGAACGCAAACGTTAGTAGAAGGCGACAGTGGCACGAAAAATACCGTATACTAACTAAATTTGCCGACTTAAACAACTGCAGCAGGGGCCATAACCTGGTGAACAAACTATTTATTTCACTAAGTTTCCTTTAATTTACGTCTATGGTCACAAACGTTTTGTTAACAGATCTGTTGACAAAAAGTTTGTGATCTTAGACGTAAATTAAAGGAAACTTAGGACTTTGTTTTTATAAAACAGATCTGATGATGGTGATTATAGACCGAAATCGGTAGTATGGTAGCAAAAAGTTTGTGACCATAAACGTAAATTAAAGGAGACTTGTTGTATATACGAGTCACTGTTTTATTCCAAACAGTGTCTCAGCTTGTGGAACTATTTATTTGTTCACGTGTCTATGTATACAACATTCACTCCTTTTCAAATGGCTCTGAACACTATGGGACTTAACTTCTGAGGTCATCGGTCCCCTAGAGCTTAGAACTACTTAAACTTAACTAACCCAAGGACATTACACACATCCATGCCCGAGGCAGGATTCGAACCTGCGACCGTAGCGGTCGCGCGGTTCCAGACTGTAGCGCCTAGAACCGCTCGGCCACCTCGGCCGGCTAATATTCACTCCTGTTGGCTCATCGCCGAGTTCTAAGCGTCCGATGTCACCCTAGTACACAATTTTTCTTTTTCATCTCATCTTCTGAAGAACGTGCACCGTCCAGTATATAAAGTTCTTCCAGCCAGTTTGATATCTGTGGAGATACTACATTTATCGTATGTACGTCATTACCTGACGACGTGACACAGCATCTAACGCCTTTAGGAAATGTAGAATGACGGAATCTATTGTCATCTGCATTTACTATTTACAAAACGTCGCGGTAGAAAAAAACAAGCTATGATTGACACAGTTTCTGGAAATGAAGCGCTGGTGTATATTCCTGGGAACAGTGTTGTTTAAGGAAACACGATACTGCAACGTCAACACACAATTCGCTGCGTGGTTCTCCGCTGCCTCTGACGGCACCGGCTTACCGGCGGGCGCAGACTATTTTTCTTGCTGTCCGCAGTAACAAGCTGCTCTGGCCTCAATTCTCGCACAGTGGCAGAGGGAGGGCTTAACGCAGCGGTGATCCTTCCCACGTTGTGACATGACTGCGCTTGTTAAGTACTGTATGCACCACCTCTGAATTCGGGCCAGACGGCAAGCTACGTTGTATTGAGAAGTTTTACTCCACGGACCCAGCGGCAGGAAGGAAAGGAGTTTTCTATTCGTGTTGTCACAGATTTGTAGGATGAAAACTATACAGACCATAGAGTGTCCTAATTGTGGGTTCTAGGGTCACGAAATGAATACTTTAGGTGTTACAATTTTTAATGCGTAATGGAAGCATATTTTATTCGTTGATGTTAAGAAGGCCTACGATTGGATACATCGCAAGAGCCTGCTCAGCTTTTTAAGGGAGTTTGGCATAGCAGAGAAACTCATCAATCTGATAAAGATCTGTCTGAACAAAACACGTGCAAAGTGAAGGTGGGGAATCGCGTAACTGAGGAGTTTGAAATTGTGACAGGACTCAGGCAAGGAAATGGGTTGTCCCCTATCCTGTTCAACTTTGGCCTCGAGAAGATCGTACGCGAGACCTTCCAAGAGAACGAAGGGATTGAAATCGAAGGAAAGAGACTGGCATACTTAGCCTATGCAGACGACATCTGTTTACTCTCTAGATCGGAAGAGGAGTTGGAGCAAATGACCAAATCACTAACGGAGGCTGCCAGCAAATTTGGGCTAAACATAAACGAAGCCAAGACAGAGTACCTCGTTATGACGCATGGTCATTGCCAGACTGCTGATCATCCACAATCATTGCAGGTTGGAGACCATTCCTACAAGAGAGTGCAAGAATTCAAATAACTAGGGGCACTTTTCACTGAGAACTCGTCATGTGAAGCAGAGATCAATTCCAGAATACAAGCAGGAAACCGATCTTACCACAGCCTATCACAACTGTTTCGGTCCAAATCTCTCTCCAGACAGTTCAATATTCGACTGTACAAAACCCTGATCCAGCCTGTTGTTCTATATGGCAGTGAGACATGGAGTATCCGGAAATAGGACTTCCATAAGCTCCTTGTTTTTGAGAGAAAAGTGCTTCGGAAGATCTTCGGTCCGGTTCTGGATGCAGATACAGGGGAATGGAGGATCAGATACAACCAAGAGCTTGAGGAACTATACCAGCAGCCCAACATAGCACCAACTGTCAAACCCAAAGGAATGCAGTGGGCCGGCCATGTGGCCCGGATGGAGGATCACAGATGGCATCGGAAGCTCCTGGATTTCACACCTACAGGAAAGAGACCGCCAGGGAGACCCAAGAAGCGTTGGAGGGATGGACTCCAAGAAGATTTAAGCCAAATGTCAATAGTTGTGGACGAATGGCGGATAGCAGCAATGGATAGAGTACAGTGGAGGAGGAGACTTGTAGATGCGTGCGGTCCACTGGGCCTGATCACATAGTAGTAGTGGTAGTAGTAGTAGTAGTAGTAGTAATGGAAGCTCATATTTCATACCAGAGAACAGAGTACCTCATCAAAGTTAACGGCGGTATATTGAAAAAATTACACAGCTGTCTGTGATGTACCCAAGATGCGGTTTACCACTCATGACTGGTTAGTCTACGATGGAATATTTTTCGTTGCCTGAATTTCCTCGATGTAAAATTAATACGAGGTCACAGCACGAGTTTATGCTCCGAGACCAAGCGAATGTTCAGAGAAGAGTTTCCCAAGAAGAAATTGATTGACGTGTATAAAAACGTACGCTAAACTGGTAGTTGAAGATACTCGATAAAGTATTGTTGTGACTGTAGACTTTGAGTGGATGGTGTTTTGGATTATGTGTGAAAAGGATCATTAGTAAACACCCGTATAATGTGCACTTGAAAGGAGCACTCGTACTAAGACTGTGTAACGGTGGGCTACCAGTTACATCCCGATCTTTAAAAAATTGTGGCCTACAATACGACCAAATGATTTTGACTCCAAGATTCAGTCCTGTCAGTGTGTAACACATAGTAGTAATGCAATGCCGAGCTTGCTACAGTTACGTTGTCCACGTATGAGGTCTCTATCAGTGATGATGGTCTTCAAAACTACCACAATATCCACGTCTAGAATGACCAAAAGCTACATTCCACGCCCGTATCCGATCACAAACAATGATTGTTTTATCGACTTACGGGCTCGAAGTGTACGAGATCAATTAGTAGGGTCTTATTTGTTGCCACCATGGGCGTCGGCAGAAATTTATCTAAGACGGGACAAAGTTCCAAAATGTTGCATTTTTAATGTAACTCATTCGGCGTTTTTGAGAACGAGTCATGCCTAAAACTGAAGTTCTAGAGGATATACAAATCCAGTGAATGCATTTTGAGAAAGGTAGATTACTTTGACATCCTTAAGGCAAAAACATATTTCAGTAAGATATCCACCGTAAATCATTTCGGGCTCACACTCCCATCCCAGGTCCTCAATTATTTGCTGACTGTATTCCAGTCTCTGTCTTCCTCTACAGTTTTTACTCTCTACAGCTCTTTCTAGTACGGTGGAAGTTATTTCCTAGTGTCTTAATACATGCCCTATCGTCTTGTCCCTTCGTCTTACCAGTGTTTTCAGTATGTTCCTTTTAAAATTCTGCGGAGAACTCCTTCTTTCCTTATCTTACTAGCCCACTTTATTTTCAACATCCTTCTACAGCAGCAACTTTCAAACGCTACGATTCTCTTCTGCGCCTATTTTACTACATTACACGATCCACTAACACTGATTGGGTGATTAACTAATTTACGCAGGATGACCAGTGGCTCAAGCCCACAGTTGCCCGCACCGAACCTGGGTTTACTGTGCGATTTCTCTCGTTGTTACTCTAGTACTGCCAGCCGGTACCTTTAAAGACTGATTGGATGCCTTTTACTGTTTCGTCATGAGACACAGTTTCTTCAAGAATTAATAACTCGAATGTTTTGCGTCTTTTGGTCTCCGGTGCTTCGCATCTGAAGATAAAACGTTGTGCTATTCCATCCCCCCCCCCCCCCCCACACACACACACACACACATACACCTCATAGTCTTCAATTAGGCACTACTTTCTCTATATTATCTTGTATAGGTGCTTCTTAAAGTCCCCATCGCCAGTTATCAGCCCTACCATGCTTAGCTCTGCGTAGAATGGGGAAGGTGCACGATCTTTCTGAGTTTGACTGAGGGCAGTTTGTGATGGTCCGGAAGCTGGGCACGAGCATTTCGGAAACTACACAACTTGTCGGGTGGTCAAGGAGCGATGTGGCGGAGTGTCTTCAACACGTGGAAAAAGCAAAGTGAAACCACATCCACACTTCGTGGGGTTGGGCGGCCACCCCTTCTTACACATGTCGAACGTCGTAGACTGGGCAGAATGGTAAAAGAGGACAGGCGGCGAACTCTGGCGTAACTAATATCAGCTTTTAATACTGGACAGAGTACAAGTGTGTCTGAACCCACAGTGCTCTGAACACTGCTAATCGCGGGCCTCAGCAGCCGACGACTCATGCACGTGCCAATGTTAACACCGCGACATCGGCAATTACGACTGAAGTAGGCACGTGATCATCGGCACTTAACGTTGGCGCAGTAGCAGAGCGTTGCAAGGTCTGACATATCCCGATACCTTCTTCAACATGTTGATGGGAGAGCGCGAAACCGCCGTCTTCCAGGGTATAGATTCTTGACACGTGCGCTGCTGGACGGAAATAAACTTGCGGCGCCTTCATTAAGCTCTGGGAAACATTCACTTGTGCTTCCATGGATCCAGTGGAGATCGTGCAGGGCACTATGACGGCTAAGGGGTATCGTACACTGGTTGCACACCACGTGCATCTCTTCATGACGACCATGTTTCCCGACGGCAGTGACACTTCTCAGTAAGATAGTGCACCCTCTCACAAGGGCCAGGAGCTTGATGGAGTGGTTCGAGAAACACAGCGGTGAGCTCCAGTTGATGTGCTAGCCCCGCAGCTCGCCTGATCTGAACCCGATCGAATACATCTGGGATGTGATTCAACGTGTAGAGCTCATCTCCCCCCTCCCTGGAATTTACGGTAATAAAGTGAGTTTGTAACCTCCCCCTCGTTTATCGACCTTAATGACAGTGAAAAATTAAACCGCGTGTTCCTAATGGAAATTTGGTAAAATCAATCGTCACCGAAGTTAATTTGTCGGTAAAGAGGGAGGAAAGGGTTACATCTAAATGAAAGGAAAAATGCAAATGAAACTGGTGGAAATTAATTTTGAAAAGGGGTAAAGTTAATAAAGAAAGTAAATGTGCGGCCGTTACGTTAACAATTAACTAGCGGTAATTAGATATTTGAGATTTGGGGGAAATTACGGTCGCCAGTCCTAAGGACAATTACTATAGTAACTGAAAAAGAAGGGTTATTACACATATAATTAGCACTAGAAGCGTGGCAACTGAAGGTTGACACGTGTAGTGTGAAAACTGAAAGTTTGTCAGAAGTAATAAATTTCGCTACACTCTGACTTAATTTAGCAAAAGAATTAATAAAACCGGAAAATCGAAAGTTAATTTAGTGACTGAAGTTAATAGTGAGCTTTCTTTCTGAAGAACATCGAAATTCAGTAAAATACGGTTAGTCTTGGACTACCTCAACAATCATTTCAAAAGCTACTTGATTCTACGCAATTTAGAAATAAGAGATTTAACTTTGAACTTGAATTAAATGATTATGAACAATTAACAGTAGTAAAATTTCGTACGTACCAAGCTGAGCTGCAGCCACAGGTAAGCTAAAATATGGTAACAAACCTTGCACTCTCAATTTGTGCTTGTGTAATCTAAATATTGTAGGCAGCTATGAATACTTTGACATTTGAAATTAAAGCAGTGAAATGGAATGATATTACTTTAATGCTGGCGTTTGAATTTCAACGACACTCGAGTTCATTTCGGAAAAAGAAGGGACCCTGCTTGGTAATGCAATTGGGACAATGAGCAACAAATGTTCATGCTAAGTTGCTGTATATTAGTGATGCAAATGGAACAGTTTGAAAAGCTGAGGTCTGCCATACCGTTCTAAAACTTTACGTGCTACCAGTCTTCCTTGTTGGTTGATTGAAGGTTTGAAGCCGTCGATCGAGCAGATGGCGACAGTCACTCATTTTCGGCCGTCGCTGTTGCAGAAGCTGGATGTTGGCGCGCCTTCTTCTCGACACGGTCACCAGGCGAAACGGGCTCTTGACGTGCGCCAGCTGATGCTTCCCGTCCGCGACACCGTGTCAGAAACTATCATAGCAAGTCGAGCGCAATTACATGCTGCCCAACCCCGAAAGCGCGGCAACTCGCGGGAGCTTCACACAACACACCTGCTTCACTGCACCACCCCAGCCAGACTCCCTCTGCCCGCGCTCCATGCGGCGGAGTTAATCCTACCAAAGATCTTAAACACTTGGGTTCTCCGCACGACCTATCGATGTAATCGTTCGATAGCATAGTTTTCCCTAGGCCAGACCCAGCGTAAAAATACAAATAATCTTTACAAAACAACCAATTATACATCGACATAAATGCATAAATATATATATATACACTCCTGGAAATTGAAATAAGAACACCGTGAATTCATTGTCCCAGGAAGGGGAAACTTTATTGACACATTCCTGGGGTCAGATACATCACATGATCACACTGACAGAACCACAGGCACATAGACACAGGCAACAGAGCATGCACAATGTCGGCACTAGTACAGTGTAGATCCACCTTTCGCAGCAATGCAGGCTGCTATTCTCCCATGGAGACGATCGTAGAGATGCTGGATGTAGTCCTGTGGAACGGTTTGCCATGCCATTTCCACCTGGCGCCTCAGTTGGACCAGCGTTCGTGCTTGACGTGCAGACCGCGTGAGACGACGCTTCATCCAGTCCCAAACATGCTCAATGGGGGACAGATCCGGAGATCTTGCTGGCCAGGGTAGTTGACGTACACCTTCTAGAGCACGTTGGGTGGCACGGGATACATGCGGACGTGCATTGTTCTGTTGGAACAGCAAGTTCCCTTGCCGGTCTAGGAATGGTAGAACGATGGGTTCGATGATGGTTTGGATGTACCGTGCACTATTCAGTGTCCCCTCGACGATCACCAGCGGTGTACGGCCAGTGTAGGAGATCGCTCCCCACACCATGATGCCGGGTGTTGGCCCTGTGTGCCTCGGTCGTATGCAGCCCTGATTGTGGCGCTCATCTGCACGGCGCCAAACACGCATACGACCATCATTGGCACCAAGGCAGAAGCGACTCTCATCGCTGAAGACGACACGTCTCCATTCGTCCCTCCATTCACGCCTGTCGCGACACCACTGGAGTCGGGCTGCACGATGTTGGGGCGGGAGCGGAAGACGGCCTAACGGTGTGCGGGACCGTAGCCCAGCTTCATGGAGACGGTTGCGAATGGTCCTCGCCGATACCCCAGGAGCAACAGTGTCCCTAATTTGCTGGGAAGTGGCGGTGCGGTCCCCTACGGCACTGCGTAGGATCCTACGGTCTTGGCGTGCATCCGTGCGTCGCTGCGGTCCGGTCCCAGGTCGACGGGCACGTGCACCTTCCGCCGACCACTGGCGACAACATCGATGTACTGTGGAGACCTCACGCCCCACGTGTTGAGCAATTCAGCGGTACGTCCACCCGGCCTCCCGCATGCCCACTATACGCCCTCGCTCAAAGTCCGTCAACTGCACATACGGTTCACGTCCACGCTGTCGCGGCATGCTACCAGTGTTAAAGACTGCGATGGAGCTCCGTATGCCACGGCAAACTGGCTGACACTGACGGCGGCGGTGCACAAATGCTGCGCAGCTAGCGCCATTCGACGGCCAACACCGCGGTTCCTGGTGTGTCCGCTGTGCCGTGCGTGTGATCATTGCTTGTACAGCCCTCTCGCAGTGTCCGGAGCAAGTATGGTGGGTCTGACACACCGGTGTCAATGTGTTCTTTTTTCCATTTCCAGGAGTGTATAAAGACACAGAAATGTCATATCTTGAGGTAACAAAACAAAGAAAAACAATTGTAGTACAATAGATGGAAATAGGAGGATATGCATTTCCGGCGTTACAAGTTGACTTACCAAGTTCTCTTTGCTTCCATGCCACTAAGCGTCGTCACTCTTATCCGTGCCAAAGAATAAGCAGGTGGCCCTAACGCTCTGGCTGTATAGTAATAGGCATCTCTGGTGCAGAGAAACATCTGAAAGAACTGAAAACAAAAAAGTTGCCATGTTGGGATGGAATTCCAGTTCGGTTTTGCGGAGAATGCTCTGCAGCTTCGGCCATTCTTTAGACTGCATTTATCGCGTATCTCTTGCCCAGCGCAAAGTCCCAAGCGGTTGGAAAAAAAGCGTGTGGCTCCTGCTTATAAGAAGGGTAAAAGACGGACCCGCAAAGTTATGGGTCAACACACTTAATGTCAGTTTGCTGCAGAATTCTTGAACATATTCTTAGTGCGAATATAATACAGTTCCTTCAGATGGAAAAGCATCTGTCCACGAATCAGCGTGGTTTCAGAAAGCATTACTCATACGAAACTCAGCTTATCCTTTTCTCACATGATGTTCTGCGAACTTGGACGATGGGCAATAGGCAGATCCACATTCCTAGATTTCCGAAGAGCATTTGACAGCCCGCCGGTGTGGCCGAGCGGTTCTAGGCGCTCTGATCTAAGTAGTGAAGAGATAAAATAAATAATTCAAATAAGAGAGAGCAAAATTTAAATATGATGTGAGATTGGAATTTGATAGTAGGGAAGGGAAGAGAAGGAAAAATAGTAGTTTGCTCAAACCTGTGCAAGCGATTTCGACCAATTGAGCGATATGTGTATGTGTAATATGCTCGATGTCTACACGCAAACGGTATTTGTTTTTCGATGTATCAGTAGAGAGAGAAGGATCCAATTTGAACGAGAGAATGCATCGCCGGCCGTTGTGGCCGAGCGGCTCTGGGCGCTTCCGTCTGGAACCGCGCGACTGCTACGGTCGCAGGTTCGAATCCTGCCTCGGGCATGGATGTGTGTGATGTCCTTAGGTTAGTTAGGTTTAAGTAGTTCCAAGTTCTAGGGGACTGATGACCTCAGATGTTAAGTACCATAGCGCTCAGAGCCATTTGAACCATTTTTGAGCATTTGACATGGTGGCACACTGTAGACTACTAACGAAGGTACGAGCACACGGAATAGGTTCCCAGATACGCGAGTGACTCGATGACATCTTAAGTAACAGAACCCAGTCCGTTGTGCTCAACAGCGAGTGCCCCGGGGAATTGTGATAGGACCGCTATAATTCTCTATATACTTAAACGATCTGACGGGCAGGGTCAGCAGCAATCTCTGGCTATTTCCGGATGATGCTGTGGTGTCCGGAAGGTGTCGTCGTTGAGTGACAGTGGGAGGATACTGATGACAAAATTTCTAGTTGGTGCGATGAATGGTACCCAGCTCTAAATGTAGAAAAATGTGAGTTAAAGCAGGTGAGTGGGATAACAAACCCGTAATATTCGAATGAAGCAGTACTATGTTGCTGCTTGATACAGTCACGTCAATCAAATATCTAGACGTAACGTTTCAAAGAGTTGTGAAATGGATTTTAGCAGGGAAGACGGATAGTCGATTTCGGTTTATTTACAGTATTTTAGGAAAGTGTGATTCGTCTAAATGAGGCCGCATGTAGGATACTAGCGCGACCCATGCTTCGTCAGTGCTCTGAACTAGATCGGATTAAAGGAAGACGTCGAAGAAGTTCAGAATACATATTGTTAGATTTCTTACCAGTAGGTTCGAACAACTCGCAGCTATTATGGAGGTGCTTGGAAACTCGAATGGGAATCTCTGGAGTTAATGCAATGTTCGGGGCACACTACTGAGAAAATTTGGAGAATCGGCATTTGAAGCTCGCAGCAGAACTGCCGTCAACGCACATTTTGCTAAGGAGCAGAAACATAAGATAAGAGAAATTTGGTATCGTACAGAAGCATACAGGGTGAGTCACCTAACATTACGGCTGGATATATTTCGTAAACCACATCAAATACTGACGAATCGATTCCACAGACCGAACGTGAGGAGAGGGGCTATTGTAAATGGTTAATACAAACCATAAAAAAATGCAAGGAAGTATGTTTTTTAACACAAACCTACGTTTTTTTAAATGGAACCCCGTTAGTTTTGTTAGTACATCTGAACATATAAACAAATATGTAATCAGTGCCGTTTGTTGCATTGTAAAATGTTAATTACATCCGGAGATATTGTAACCTAAAGTTGACGCTTGAGTACCACTCCTCCGCTGTTCGATCGTGTGTATCGGAGAGCACCGAATTACGTAGGGATCCAAAGGGAACGGTGATGGACCTTAGGTACAGAAGAAACTGGAACAGCACATTACGTCCACATGCTAACGCCTTTTTATTGGTCTTTTTCACTGACGGACACGTACATTACCATGAGGGGTGAGGTACACGTACACACGTGGTTTCCGTTTTCAATTACGGAGTGGAATAGAGTGTGTCCCGACATGTCAGGCCAATAGATGTTCAATGTGGTGGCCATCATTTGCTGCACACAATTGCAATCTCTGGCGTAATGAATGTCGTACACGCCGCAGTACATGTGGTGTAATGTCGCCGCAGGCTGCCACAATACGTTGTTTCATATCCTCTGGGGTTGTAGGCACATAACGGTACACACGGTACATGATGGCCACCACATTGAACATCTATTGGCCTGACATATCGGGACACACTCTATTCCACTCCGTAATTGAAAACGGAAACCACGTGTGTACGTGTACCTCACCCCTCATGGTAATGTACGTGTGCGTCAGTGAAAAAGACCAATAAAAAGGTGTTAGCATGTGGACGTAATGTGCTGTTCCAGTCTCTTCTGTACCTAAGGTCCATCACCGTTCCCTTTGGATCCCTACGTAATTCGGTGCTCTCCGATACACACGATCGAACAGCGGAGGAGTGGTACTCAAGCGTCAACTTTAGGTTACAATATCTCCGGATGTAATTAACATTTTACAATGCAACAAACGGCACTGATTACGTATTTGTTTATATTTTCAGATGTGCTAACAAAACTAACGGGGTTCCATTTAAAAAAACGTAGGTTTATGTTAAAAAACATACTTCCTTGCATTTTTTTATGGTTTGTATTAAACAATTACACTAGCTCCTCTCCTCACGTTCGGTCTGTGGAATCTGTTCGTCAGTAGTTGATGAGGTTTACGAAATATGTCCAGCGGTAACGTTAGGTGACCTACCCTGTATATATAGTCGTTTTTCCCCTGCTCTAGTTGCAAGAGGGGTAAGGAAGAAAATTTCTACTAGTGGTACAGTGTACTCTCCCCATATACCGTACGGTGGCATGCAGAGTCTGAAGGCGGATGTAGATGTAGGTCTAACCCGTAGGAGTAATGGAGGCACGTCCAGCATCGTCTCAATCCCAGCAGTTGGTTTGCTGCTAACTTCGTGTGATATTGGTAGGCTGGCCAATCTCTGTATCTTGCCAAGCTCCCTATTAGCCATCTTCTGTTGTACTTTATTCCACAATAATATAGCCCCATAACTTATCATAGGACTTATTACAGTTATGTAAATCCACTATTTGCCCCAGTTTCTACCACAGGTGCTTCTACTGCACGTAAGATCACCTTTCGTCTTTAGAGCATAAATTGGTTGCGTGTGCTATCCAAGATGGTTTCGCATCCAGGATTAACCCCAGATTCTTCATTTCTCCCATATTAGTAGAGTTTTGTACAAGAGCTCGAGCTTTCAGTATGTGTCCTGGATATGCTTCCTCATGAACGGTATTACAACAGTTTTATTGGGACTGACATTTATATCGTGTTTGCTGCATCGGTTTTGCACAAGTTCAGTGCTCATTGTGCTGTTGTTCTAACGGTGCTAGGAGGACCTCCTCGTTCCTTATCAGTCCACCTAGTTTTCCACATACTTCTATAGAACCAAACATCAAACACTTCGATTTTCGTGGCTCCATATTTTACAACAGTCCGTTATTCACTGCCATACAGTGGTATCCACCAAACGTGCAATTTTGGTTCTCCCTCAGATTTGGGCGGAGCCAGCAGACTTCTCTTGTCCAATAATTCCCTCTTTGCCTTTACTAATATGCCTTTTATACCCTCCTAGCATCGACCGTCAAGCATTATTTTGCTTCCAAGGTAGCAGAATTCCTTCACCTCGTCTACTTCGTGGTAACCTTCTTTTATGTTAAGCTACTCGCTATTCTCATTTCCGTTACTTCTCATTACTTTCGTCATTCTTCGTTTTAAACTCAAACCATGTTCTACTTCCATTAGACTGTTCATTCACTTCAAGAGATCGGAATTTTCCTCATTTTCACGGAGTATAGCAACGCCGTCAGTGAATATTATTGTTGAGAACCCTGAACTCTAAATTCTAATCCCACTTAATTCTTTTATTTCCGTAATTGCTTCTTCGATGTCTAGATTGGACAACAATCTAGACAAGAGGAGCGAAAGACAGCACTCGTCTCATACCCTTTTTAATCTGAGCACTTTGTTCTTTGTCTTTCAGTCTAATTGTTCCCTCTTGGTTCTTGTACATATTGTATATAACTGTCATATCTAGTAGCTTACTCTTATTTTTCTCAGAATTTCGAACATCTTGCACCAACACGTAGTAATACTGCATTATATGGTAAATTTTAGAACCAGAAAAATCTACTGAACTAATATTTTCCCTTTCTGTACTAATATGGACAAGCTATAAATACACAACATTACACTATAATGATTACTACAAACTGCGTTTTATCTATTGATCCGACTGAAATCGGGCATAGGTTGCCCTAGAAATAGCACTTTTGAAACACACATACAATGTCAATTTTAAGAAGGGTACAACACTGATAAATTTTGTTTTTTATATTGGCTTTAACTTTGCTGGTCAAATCAGTTCAGTACACTTCAGAATTTAAATGAATAGAAAAGAAAAGGGGGATTGGGGGGGGGGGGGGGACCCTGAAACTGTAATTGTCACTGTATTGAAATTCTTTGACTATTGAACTCATTAAGCACTCAAGGTTTCCAATATATGAATCACTACTCTTTTTGTCTTATTTCTTGCTTATTTAACTACCATTATTTTTGTCTCAAATTAATTATACTTCATTACTAAACCAATTTCAACATTATCTTCCAACTTTGTCAGACCTATGTTCTTTACTTGTATATTCATTAACAATAAAGTTCCTTAAACATCATTCTAGCATAGATAGGTCTGCAGGTAATTCTTATTAACATAAACTTTAAATCTTCATTTCGGGACACTCGGATTGCACAACATGTGGAAAGGAACCTGTCTAGGTTAGTGATGAGGATAATTAAATGATAGGACAATTCTGGTAAAAGTTAAGTTGTTATTGAACAGTCAGGAACAAAATTAACACTGGTCCACACGAATACAGTACTAAATGTTTCAACCTGTTCGTGTCGATGCGGCGGTTGGCGGGCGGCGAGATGGCGAGGCGCACAGCACACATACAATCACAGCTATGGCTCTTGATGTATCGGCACTTTGCTTCTTCTTAGCGTCGCAATCCTTTTCCATTTAGTGCCTATGGAATATAGCCATGCTGTATAGTCGTCGGAAACGGCACATCCGAGGCTCAATGAAATCACGTTTTCCAGGAGAGCCTCCTCGATCGAAAGCGTGTTTCTCAGACCGATCTCCCAACTCCGACTACTACTCCTGAGCCCGTTATGCCGTGCCGCGCCCGTGTGCATTTTCCCGCGCTCGCCTGCCTCCACCTTTTACCGCTCCCCTACAGACAGGGTATTCACCAAAGGTTTTGCATTCCACATATCCTAATACATTACCTACGTATGGACCAGGCGCACAATTACAACTTTAACATCTTACAATAGTTTCAACATGGGTTACACTTCAATTCTGTTATAGCATTGCTTGAAATTTGACATAAATATTAATATTCACATCGAAAGTTGCTTACAGTTTCTTTAACATAATGACACGAAAAGAAAAAGAAATGAAATCAAAACATTGCTTACACTAATTTATCGAAAATCAGAAGAAAAAATTATTATATGTACAGTTGTTGTTACAAGTCCTTCCAACGAACATTTCCTTTTCGATTTTTTCACATTTTACCTGTAGCCCTTGCACCTTAGCTTCCCCTAATTTCCTACGTATGGCATTGCTACGTGACTTATATTGCTGTATTCCCGTGTTTCCATGAACTTTTTTGTACTTCCTTCTTTCGTCGATTAACTGAAGTATGTCTTCTCTTACCCAAGATTTCGTGGAAGTTACTTGCCATCTGCCTACGTTTGTCTGTTCAACTTGAGTGATTGTCCTTTTGCCCTTTTTAGAGATGTCCAGTCCTCTTCAACTGAACTGCCTTCTGTGATGTTCATTGTCGCAGTATCTACATTAGAGAACGACCATTCCATCTCATCGTTCCCCACTACTTCAGTATCCTATTTCTTCCCGCAGTATTCTTCCGGACGATTCTCTTGCACTTCAGTTTACTTTTCAACATCGCTAAATTGTGGTTTGTCTCTGTCGGCTGCCTTGTACGCCTTACAGTCCAACATCTGATTTCGGAAACTATGTCTGGCCCTATTATAATCCAGCTGGAATCTTTCCGTGTCTCTGGACCACTTCCAGGTATATCTTGTTACACCATTTCGTAACCGATTGTCGATAATAGAAACAAAGTCGATCGCAACACCTAACAACAAGCTCTTTGAGAAAAATAATAACTTTATATCACGTAAATTCCATTTATTATATATAACCCAAATCTATACCAATAGCACTACATTGCTTATTACTTATCCAAATATTTCTTTTTAGGAATCCTGTAAGAAATCGATATTTAGAATGTTAAAACCTGCTTAATTCATCACCCCATACTCCGCTATCATGAAATCAGGATCTGTAGCAGTAGTATGGCAAAGTACTATCTGGATCACATTGTTTACATTTGTGATGTCACGTGACCAATACCAGTGACGTTTCGATGAGGTCAAAAGCCGCACCCTTATGTGTGATGTCGTAGTTGTGGCATCACAAACCACACCCCTTTTTAGAAGAAATCACCAGGATTAGAGGTAAATTTACAGTTTTAAAGATAGTGGTAAATTTGAAATTTGGCAGAGAATTTACTAATTAAAGATGGTGGTGAGCTATAAATTTATAAAAGAACTTATTTTTCTGAGCCAATACCATTGTTAACACACACACACACACACACACACACACACACACACACACACACACACACTCGCGCGCGCACACACACCACACACGAAGGAACACACAAATGTTTATGCCAATTACTGTACCTTCTTCAGTAAATTTCATTACTTTTATCCTTTACTCTTTCAGTGATACGTGTAAGTGTGTATAGTACCATTTCATGAAGGTTAGCTCAGGTGTTTCAGAATGAACAACGTTATAATGTATCACATTGATGGTAAACCTCCTATTATACTGCATGAAACTTGCAGATCAAATATATAAAATTGATATATGTTTTTTGCACAAAGTAAATTAATCACCACATTTAATGTTTTTACACTTTCACATATACACAAAACCATGTTTATAGCCGAACGCTTATCGTCACTACCCTCGGAAGGACCCAGTTTGGTTACCTGGTACTCCTCAAATATTAATGAGGTAGTGAGGTCTGGAACATGTAGACCGAGTGAAAGTCAAAAAGAATCCACTTGAAACTATCAGAAAATGCCATTTCCACGGCAATGCTTTCATAAAAGAATACATTAAGTCTACTTAGTTCAATAGTCATTAAATTTTTGTGAATATGGTGCTCCTTATAAAATTTGGATTTTTATTTAACGCATCTGCTCCATGTCAGCCTCCCCAGAAAGTCGATAGTATTATTTCCAGCATCTTTCGCACATTCTGCAAGGTGTCTTCAAACATGCATTTACTTATGAGTCTGGTGAAATTATTTACTATCTCGCTGCATGTACCCAGGAATTGTTGTGCATTATGCGCTAGATATGGCGTCATCCAGGGAGCTTACCTAAACGATAAAATTCTATAAATATTTTTAAAACTAATTTATAATGTAAACATTGTATCAGATCGTTTTCATTAATAAATTTACTCATTTTCAAGAAACATGATTTCGAAAGCATGTGGCCGCATGCTGCACTGAACTTCAATATCTTATTTTTGTGCATACTTCGGATGGTGAAAAGTGAAAGTGACGAATTTTATTTCTGCTACCAAGTTTAGTAAGATGTGTATTTTTTGTATCATTTTGTCAATTAACCGTCATTGCCTCCCAGCCTGTAATCTTTTCGACAGATAATTTGTGTGCCATTTCCATTCTCTGTAACAGAACCCATCATGCGTTCGGAGAGTGATGCTGGTTATCTGTAGGGAAATATAAGCTGTCATCTGCATAATGAAGGTAGTATGAGCTTCTGACATGCAGGAAACCACTTTCAAGCAGGCTTTTTAAATTATCACACCTCATCAGACACTAGCTTCAAAAGGATAGCTATCAGCAGATATCACAAGCCATCAGCAGATATCTCAAGTAACATTGGGCTCCTACAGCGCGCTGTGCAATGACAGACCACTATCGCAGTGACAAGTCTCGTAAGATGTGCTGCCTATCGTATGTGTTCTGCGATGGAATTCAGAATTTTTTAATCGAAAAAGCAATCGTCTCAATACCAAATACAAGCCACATTCGTTCTAGAAAAATTTTCGATCGAATAAGGAAATTATACAATGTGGAGCTGATACAGAAAACCGCTGACAATGGATTGTGGAGATTTTAAGTGAGGAGTTACTGTGATACTAATTATGGACAATAAATATCATTTGTAAGTTCAATAACAGCGCATACGTATTTCTCCATCAGATTTTTAAAATTCTTGCAGCTACACTAATTTCAGTTAACAAAATTCGCTCATTGACGATGGAAAGCTATGATGTGTAAGCAGGCCTAGATGTTAAATGGTAAAGGAGATGCAGGTCTCCAGCGTCGTTGGAACTGCTAGATTAGAACGTAACCAAAACGTACTAAATTATGGAATGCAGTTTACTAATGTTGTGATGAAACTTATTCCAAGTAGATAGTTATTCGATAATTCATGTTTCTCGATCCAGAGCAACAGAAGCTTACAAAGAGTGTCATAAGAAGATGCGATTCAAGAATCATTTATTTCATTCCAGATCAATGTTTATGATGCCTATTGAAACAAAAGTGAGTGTTGTTATTAAAAGTGTAACATAAAATATGTAACTGCTCCATAACAGCGATCGCACACAGCTGATCGAGACCTAAGCATTTGACTCTCGACTTGGTGTAATACGCATCTTGGTTAGGTATCAGCTGACTATGCATCTTAAAAGCCTCAACTTGTTCTGAGAAAAGAAAACATGCGTTTTGTCGAGTCGGTAATATATAAAATGCTTTAAGATTGTGGACATATTGACTTGCTGAACAAGTACATCTGAACATGTCAGCAGTTATTGTCTGAACAGGAAAATATGGTTGAAATGGCTCTGAGCACTATGGGACTTAACATCTGAGGTCATCAGTCCCCTAGAACTTAGAACTACGTAAACCTAACTAACCTAAGGACATCACACACATCCATGCCCGAGGCAGGATTCGAACCTGCGACCGTAGCAGTCACGCGGTTCCGGACTGAAGTGCCTAGAACCGCACGACCACCGCGGCGGGTGGAAAATATGCTGTTCCATCGAAGCGTCATGTAGTCTCCACTGTGTGACAGCAGAAGATGAAGTGAATTCCCGAGTATAGAGTCACTCACGTAACACACACAGCAAAATATATGAAACAGTTCCTGTTAATAGCTTAACCATTGATGATTACAGACAATGTGTGCTGGACTCGAAAGTATGACAATGCAATACATGAATCAGTGTAAAAAACATGTTGTTTTTATTATTAGACAATAGAAACTTGTTTTATCTGCACAAGACTATAAAATTTGTGTGATTGTATAAATGTGGTGCCACTACCACGTGGAAAATAATGATGAGTAATTTTATTCGTTATAAATAATCCATCTCAATTCGCGTACAACAGTGATGCTCTATGTGTACAACACTAGAGGGAAAAATGACCTTCCTTTCCTTTATTGAAGCTGTGAGTTGTTCAAAAAGGAGTAATTATTCAGCAACAAAAATCTTTGATCATTTGCCCAACAACATAACGTGTCTGGCAGGTAGCAGATCCAGTTGTAAATCTATCTTAAAATGATTTCTTTTGGACAACTCATTCTGTTCCACGGACGAGTTTCTGTTTCAGAACTGCTAAAAAAAATTGTACTTCTAAATGTAGTTGCATGTGTAAAACTAAAAATTTCAGTAATATTAATATTAGCACTGTTCATGTGTGTATAGATATCTTGTAAACCGACTTTTTCCACATCATATCGATCAAATAATCGTGAAAATGATCTACGGAACATGACATAACAAAACTAAACTAAACTAAACTATTAGGAGTCTGTGTGAATTCCGTCCGAGACAACAGATCTCTACGAATATTCTAGCAAAATAAATTTGTATTATTTCTTGAAATACTTTTGTGTGTAAGATGTCGAACACTTTGCAAGCACAGTGGACCTTCAAATTAAATACTGGCGCATTTACATTGTCTGTCTTACTTGTCAAAATTCACACAGTTTGCGTATTGGCAATACTGACGAAAACTTTTAGGTTCAGCAGCACTCGCTAACGATAAGAGTTTGCAAACACAATGAACCTTCAAATTAAATATTTCCACATCTAGATTGTCTATATGCCTTATTAACATCCATACCCAAATTATTTTTACAGTTATATATTCCACGGGGAAAGTTGATATTTTTATTCTTTCAATGTTACCCACATTCTGTTCTCCTTGTAAATGTAACTGATCCGTGCGTTCAGTGTAGTAACACTCTTGCCGTTGGAAAGAGGGTTTACCTCGCAGGTATACACCGATCAGCCAGAACATTGACTACCGACCTACTATCGACAGAAAACCGCCCAGGCGATATGAGCGTCACCCGACGAGGAATGTCTGCTAGTCAGACACACGCACGGAGCATGTACTCGTAGTATCAGTGGGCGTGCTGTCCGTGTGTAGAATGGGGAAGACGTGCGATCATTCTGAGTTTGAGCGAGGACAGACTGTGATGGCCCAGAGGCTTGGCCCGAACATTTCGGAAACTATAAGAGTTGTCGGATGTTCGAGGAATGCTGCGGTGAGTGTCATCAACACGTGGCGAAACCATGTTCGGGCGACGTGAGACTGGACGACCGCCCCTCATTACGGATGTCGGGTGTAGTAGGCTGGGCAGACTAGTGAAACAGAACAGGCGGCGAACTTTGGCCAAACTATCATTAGACTTTAATGCTGGGTAGAGCACTAGCGTGTCTGAAACCACAGTGCACCGTTCTGATGATGGGCCTCCGCTGCGGACGATCCATGCATGTGGCAATTTTAACACCACGACGTTGGCAAATATGACTGAAATTGGCACTTCACTATCGGTACTGGACGTTGGCGCAGTGGCAGAGCGATGGGTCGTCTGATGAATTCAAATACTTTCTTCATCATGACGACGGAAGGACGCGGATTCGTCGTCTTAAAGGGGAACAGCTCCTTGGCGCTTGTATTGCAGGAGGCGACAAGTTGGCGGCCGCTTCATTATGCTCCGGGAAACATTCAAATGTGCTTCCATGGGCCCATTGGAGCTCGTGCAAGGCTCAATAACGACCCAGAGGTATTGTACACTAGTTGCAGTTCACGTACACCCCTTCATGACGAACTTGTTTCCCGACGGCAGTAGATTTTTCAAGAAGATAATGCGCCATGTCACAAGGCCAGGTGTGTGATGGAGGGGTTCAAGAAACAAGGTGGCGAATTCCAATTGAAGTGCTAGTCCTCCAAACTCGCCAGGTCTGAACCCGATCGAACACACCTGGAATGTGACAGAACTTGGGCAACAGACGTCATCGTCCCCCTCTCCTGGAATTTACGGGAATAAAGTGACTTGTGTGTGTAGATGTGGTGCCAACTACCTCCAGCAACTTCCAAGGCCTCATTGAATCCTTGCTACGACAGGTTGACGCTGTTATCCGTGTCAAATGTGAACGTACCGGCTTATAACACTATCGTCTGCTACTGTTGTACTATAACCTTAAAGCTGGCGGCAGTTCGTATAATGAAATTATTTTTGTTCAAGAAATTATAGTATAAAGAATCAGAGCAGTGTTACCCTCTGAGAGGAATTTCGTTATATTGACCGTGATGTACCTAACGGAGGTGGCTTATCGGAAGTGAAAGTCAAAATTTCGTAAATATTTAAACAGTACCAAACAATATTTTACCTATCTACACAGTTCAGAGAATAAAGAAAACTGTCACCAGCCTAATTAGGGAACACAGTGATTGGCATTCTAGTTCAAGAAAATAAGTATGAGTAACTTCAACGGACACACACAACCTATGCTTTGCCACACGAGAGTGCAATGAACTCTAGCACCTGTATATGTTCACGTTAAAGAAAGTGCTAACAGTTATAAGAGAACATGGCTATTTGCATAATGGTAACAGAAAATGACATATACTTTTGCCTTCAAGGCTTGGTCAAACTCAATGGTCTCAATAATATTACTATCAATATTAACTGTAGAATCATAAAATAGGCATAGGTTCGGTATTACCTTTCAAACATTTTCCAATCTGACAAAAAATTGTAAATTTAGTTTACTGCAAAATTATGAACTGATCATGGGTTAAGTCTCTCTCAGCTAAATACTTTTCTGTTTAGAATGAAAGTTAAATGTATTTCACTAACAAATTACTTCTCACTGTCTTTTGAATAAAGAAGTTACTGGTTTCATAGGTAGTTGTCTTTCTATTAATTGTTATTTATCATGAGCATAAAGGATAAACTGTGGATCCTATTACATTACTAATATGCACTTTCAGTACACAAGAGGAACCCTATATTGTACAGAATTTGCTTGAATAGCAAGAGTAATTAAAACTATCCTTAATTAACTTTGTACATTTGAACTACTTTCAATGGAATGGGGCCCTTAATCTTGACCACTGTAGCAGAGCAAACTAAAAACACTTTCAATACACTGGAGAAACAAGTACTTAGCAAGCATGAACATATAACTCTCAACAGTGGCAGTTCTGAACTTTTACTGCAGTGAAACACAAATTTGTGATATTTATCAGATCCTTTCAAACAAACAATATTAATTTTAGCACACTCTAATGCCATATTAATTTTAATATGCCTTCAATAAAGGACACTCGGTAAACACTTTAGCGTGGGAGGGACCCTCAGTGGATATCTGACTGAGGATAAATCACAGTACGTATAAGAGTTCAGTAAAATTTTACCTCATATTTGAGTACACTATAACATCCTATGAGCTGATCCTTCACTGTACATTACTGTAGTGTTCCATTACAGTGATTGCACAATGTGGTGGCAACTGCATGTTGGTAGGTGGATTAGCAGATAGAATTGCTGGACTCTGTCATTTCCTGGTGGCGATGATAGATACCAATTCCAGAATAGTTCCAGTTTTTTATCCATCCATCCGAGGCATTGGAAAGCGTCAGGAAAAGCCTTTCTCGGAACCATGACAATACACAACTTTTACTTGAACAGTTGATAGTTTAGTAACTCGTCCCCTACTGACTCTTGGTTCCACCTTTTCCACCTAGGCC
Organism: Schistocerca piceifrons; assembly: GCF_021461385.2. Taxonomy (NCBI): domain Eukaryota; kingdom Metazoa; phylum Arthropoda; class Insecta; order Orthoptera; family Acrididae; genus Schistocerca; species Schistocerca piceifrons. Next base: position 680,599,652 of record NC_060142.1, on the reverse strand, counting down.
AACCACAATTTGCGCGTGCTACATAGTTCCGTTCCCGAGGAGAACCACAACACCTTTTACATACAAAATAACTAAGAAACCTAAGTAAAGGTCAGTAGTTTACATAACAGCAAACAAACATTTTAAATAAAACAGAACATTTGCATATATTGACATTTCTACAAAAAATTATTCACACAGAAATTACAATTATATACAGTAAGTTTTGTCTCCCTCCAATTGAGACAAAGAATTTGAATGACAGATTTACTACATTGCATAGATTCAGATCATGACATCAAAGTTTTTACAAAGAAAGGAGTATACAATTTCGTGTTATCTATTCAATGAAACACATTTACAGAAGCTCAACGATGTAACATTGAATACAACAAAAGGTGAAATAAATCAGTAGAGCATTAGAGCTGTGGTGTTACAGGTTGTGCTGGTAGGTGGTTATAATGTTCTACACGATCAGTGTACATCTGGCAGCTGGCTCCTTGGTTTGGTCGGGGTCTTAAGTGGGAGCCATCAGGGAGTCGGAAAGGGAGTTCGCAGAGGGAGGTGGTGGACAGCCGGTTCGCAAACGACACGGAGAAGGCAGCGCGTGCTGATGGTGGAACGGCGGCATGTGTGAAGGTGCGGTAGCGCTTGGTAGAGGGTCGCAGGTAAGGGTGTGCCCGGGCGGAAGAGATGACTTTGGAGCGGCTACAGCTGTTACGATGCTTCACAGGAGCTACGAAAGTGGGTTTCGACGTGGCAGCGTGTGTCGTCTAAGGAAACTGCTTGCGGTTCTGAGTCTGTGCGAGTTGCTCTGCTCACGACTACCCCTCTGGGTGAACCGCTTTGCCGGCCGTTGTGGCCGAGCGGTTCTAGGCACTAAGGTCTGGAACCGCGCGACCGCTACGGTCGCAGGTTCGAATCCTGCCTCGGGCATGGACGTGTGTGATGTCCTTAGGTTAGTTAGGTTTAAGTAGTTCTAAGTTCTAGGGGACTGACGACCTCAGACGTTAAGTCCCATAGTGCTCAGAGCCATTTGAACCGCTTTATTTGAATATTACTGTTTGGCGATCGTTCTTCGCTCTTCTCCGTCAGTGGTTATTGTTAAAGCGTCTCTATCAGCAGTGTGCTGTGTTTCTACACCAGGTCGGTGTAGTTGTTATTTGATTTAACATGGCTCTGCCCAGCTTCTTAGTCCCTCAACATCTCACGTTCTACAGAACTTCTAGCTTGCTAATTGGTTTCTGGTATTATAATTCTGGAACTTCTGTCCCCGACATGAGGCCGAATCTAAAAAAAGTGCTCGCCGTTTCAGAGTGGGTATTTTTTAACATTTGAAAATTTTTTATCTCCCTTTTAAGAATTGCTCTGTGCAACTGTACCATTTCCAGTTGTGCACATTTATTTAAAGGTGTAATTCTCCTCTGAGAGTAGCTTTGGCTTGAGAAGTTCTTATTAAATTCACTTTTGGGGGTACTACAAGATACCCTTTTTATGTATTAATCCACTCTTTATAGGTGGTTAAGAGCAATGTTTACCCTGAATTTGGAAAATTTTTACACATCCTTTAAAAGGAGGTCGGTCTGGATTGTGCCCTTTCTAATCAATAGTTTAAATCAAATCTTAATATTCCTCTTGTGCTCTTTTTACTGGTGGTGTTAAGATTATGTGTAATTCTCGATTAACTGCTAGCAACAAATTTGTTGATTAACAGAATAACCTGCATTAAGTCCTGTTTAGTCTTTCTGGATTGATTCAGTTTATTTGTGTTACATTGCTGAAGTTATTCCATGCGTAGCCCAGCACCTAGGTCAATTAAAGAGATCGACATAAGATCAACTTCTCATATATTGTTCTTAATATGGTTAGAAAGTTGCTTTCCATTTAAATTTTGAGTAATGCTAATGTCGTATGTGCGTTTAGTTTTCAAGTATCTGAATTTTTCCTATTTTTATTGCCTTAAAATGTTTAGTTAAATTCTGTTTCAATAAAGCTCTGTTGAAACATTGGATTGCAGACTGTTTTGCTATTTAGATTGCTCAATATGGCTGTAAGACAATGTTTACCTAATTGTTTCAAGTTATATTTTGTTTAACTGACCCTCTGCCTCGGCTTTGGACTTGAGTCTGTTTCGCCATTCAGATTGCTGAGCATGCCAGTAAAAATCAAAGTTTACTTAACTGTTTGAAGTAAATTTTGCTTTCATCAGTGCCTTTCTAAAGATTTGTTTTCATTCTTCAAATTGCTGAACGCGTCTGTAAAACCACAAGTTGCTTAATTTTTCCATGTGTGCTACCAGCCTAAACTCTCCCAAGTGTCTCAGTAAATAGAGAAAAGAAGTTACATTTTTAGTGTACCCTCGACTTGAATTCTACTCCAGCAGTCCGTGTCCTGCTAACCTAACATATAAATAGATCAATCAAATAATAACTTGTAGTGATTCAAAACCATAAAAACTGCCACTTTGCAAGTGACATCGTTAAAATAATTATACATTTGTTTCACCCGGTAATCTGGCAGCAGTTATGTTGTTCAAAACGAACTTTTACTCATCATATAAATAGTGGTGCTTTGAAATAGAACCTCATGAGACAGAAACGCCAGCTGTTACTATACAAGGCCCATGGGAAGGAGAACATTTTCATTTGGTTACTATGAAGTTTAGTGCATATTTACAACAGTATAACTCAAAAGAAAAGAGGATGTAAAATGTAGACTGGCAATGGCAAGGAAAGCGTTTCTCAAGAAGAGAGATTTGTTAACATCGAGTATAGATTTAAGTGTCAGGAAGTCGTTTCTGAAAGTATTTGTATCGAGTGTAGCCATGTATGGAAATGAAACATGGACGATAAATAGTGTGGACAAGAAGAGAATAGAAGCTTTTGAAATGTGGTGCTACAGAAGAATGCTGAAGATTAGATGGGTAGACCACATAACTAATGAGGAGGTATTGAATAGGATTGGGGAGAAGAGGAGTTTGTGGCACAACTTGACTAGAAGAAGGGATCGGTTGGTAGGACATGTTCTGAGGCATCAAGGGATCACCAATTTAGTATTGGAGGGCAGCGTGGATGGTAAAAATCGTAGAGGGAGACCAAGAGATGAATACACTAAGCAGATTCAGAAGGATGTAGGTTGCAGTAGTTACTTGGAGATGAAAAAGCTTGCACAGGATAGAGTAGCTTGGAGGGCTGCATCAAACCAGTCTCAGGACTGAAGACCACAACAACAACAACAACAACAACAACTCATAAGTAACTGCTCCACACATAATGCCATAGCTCAAAAGCCAAATACGAGTTTGTTTCTTGAAACGATTATCACACAGATGGTTTCCTTCATTTGCGATGTATCATCGGAGATATTCGCGGAAGCTGCTCATTACGTTCTCATTCATTTCTTGAGGAACGGCTTCCCTGTCTCCTCCTGAATTGCGGTTCTCAACCCACTGATATTCTGGAATCGCTGTGAAAAGCCTTTGTCTTGAGATGAATCCACAGATAAAAATCAGGACTGAAGGTCAGCTGACTCTATAGATCACGGACTAACAACTAATCGTGAGAGTATTCGATGTAGAAACTGGCGCCTCTGTGTGGTCATTTTTTTCGGAAAAATATGGCCCAACGATTGCAGCGGAATGTCCGGTGGCAGAACAGGCGACGAACTTTGGGCTACCACGACTGAGCGGCATGTTTGTGTCCGAGTAACATCGGAAGAATAGAAATAAATCATCAGTTTATTTGAAGTTTTCTTCTTCTTGTTTTAAATTTAATGTTCGTGATAACACAAAGTGCCGAAATTCTATGTAAATACTGTAATTTTAAATTATTTTATTTCGTGTTAACGCCAGTTTTGATCGAAGTATATGCCCATAAACTGACTGTTTATGTTAAAGTAAGGTTAGAAACAAGATACCAAATCATTTAAAGTTTGTTCTTGTAGTAATTAACTTACTAATTTATTTTGTTTTTCAGCATTCATGTTAACGCCCCTTCTGATTAAAGTATTTGGACGTACATCGACTTTAATAGATGCAAATAAAGACAAATATGGTCGATGAATAAAGTAGGCCTGTGTTATATATTCGTGAAGATCTTTGGAACAAGCAGCAGCTGTACAGAACATACGAGGTCCTGGAAGAGTTTCTTAACTACGCTTATGTGTTACCAACTGTCCATCACAATGAAAGCTGATAGATGGATATTAACAACAAAGTAGCCCATAACGTCGCAGTAAGTACAAAAGTAATTTCTAGGTCCAAATCGCAATACAAACAATATTAAAAGTGGTGCATTAAAGAATGTTCCACCTTCTTGTCACAGAGCCAGCATCTAGCATTACGATTTGAAACACTCATTTAACCTCCTACGCAATATCTGAAGATGAGCCTGAGAAGTTTCGAAGACCGATTTATGAAATAAATTAAATGGTTCAAATGGCCCTAAGCACTATGGGACTAAACATCTGAGGTCATCAGTCCCCTAGACTTAGAACTGCTTAAACCTAACTAACCTAAGAACATCACAAACATCGATGCCCGAGGCAGGATTCGAACCTGCGACCGTAGCAGCAATGCGGCTCCGGGCTGAAGCGCCGAGAACCGCTCGGTCACAGCGGCCGGCTGGAATAAATTACTATTTCAAAAAAGTGACTGGTTACGTTTTCTATACTTGTATTGAACAAACAGTTGCGGGTTTTTAAACATTAAGCTTAATCGAAAGGTTCCTCAGAAATCAGTCACGCCATCAGTTATGTCTATCTGGCTGGTTGATTGGTTGATTTGGGGGAGGGGTCCAAACAGCACGGTCATCGGTCCCTTCGGATGAGGGAAAAATGGGGAAGGAAATTGGCCTGGCCCTTTCAAAGGAAACATACCGGCATGTGCCTGAAGCGATTTAGATAAATCACGGAGAACCTAAATCAGATCGGGCGGGAGCGGGTTTGAACCGTTGTCCTCCGGAATGTGAGTCCAGTGTGCTAACCACTGCGCCACCTTGCTCGGCGATATGTCCAGTAATGTTGTGCAGAATTTACGCCTACTCACTTTATTTCCAGGCCGTAACTGTTGCGGCACTTGAAACTTTTCTGGATGAAACATTAAATCCTGTTTCTCAGATTTCTTCAAAGAAGTGCGAGTGATTTGTAGCGTTCTGGAATGGCGGTGGACAGGTCGCTGTGGGCTTCGTTGCAGAACTCCCTGAACTCGTTGGTTATTTTCCGGATTCGAGCAGTTGTTTCAAGTTCTTTGTGCTTTACATTGGTTACGGAATTCGCCTCACCCCCTTTTATTATCTACCAGGATATTGTCCTTCTGTCTGGAGCACGGAAATGGCGGTTTCTTCCACGCCTGTTTTCGCGCAGAAAAGCCGCAAGGCTCTGTAAACAGCAGATCTACTCCTGTACTGGCCAACGTTACATTCTCAGCTGGATGGTGTACTATGTGGGTTCGATTAGGTGCAGTGGACGGCACAAGCACATCTGTGCAGAGTGACCAACTGAAAATATACTCACACGACTGGTTTCGAACTGTTATAAGCCCATCCTCAGGTGTCGTAGCTGTGTTGTGGTCCCCGAGCGCCGCGACCACAGCGCAGCTACGACACCTGAGGATGGGCTTATAACAGTCCGAAACCGGTCGTGTGAAAATAAAGTAATTTACAACTGAAGCGGTATTTTCAAGCTCTGCTATAATCGTCAGTTGTAGATGTTCTGTTAACAGGATTGTTTGTGAAGATATACTATTTCCCATGAGCCACTCTATACTTTGTCTCATAACTGATGTATAGATTTCGTAGTTAACTTCATATTAGTCATATTGTAGACACGTTGGTTAGTATCGCAGGTGTGGTGTTTATTTGCTTGTTTACAAAATAACACGTAATAAGTTAAATGTTTCTTTTAAGTTAATGCTTTGGCATCAAGCAAACGAGCAGCACTAAAACTATGTACTTACGATCTTGGTTACCAGAGCGAAGGCAATGTAAATAGTATTTTCGTCTATGGTCAATATGAACTTTCCTGCACTTGTGAAGTTCGACAGGTATAATGAGCGAAGCTGTAATGCACCTCCATAGTTTAAAAGGTTTTTCATGGACTTCTTTTAGTATTACACACTAAGAACGTAATTATTATTTACGCCATTTCTCACTCCAGTTACGTTTTCTGTGAGATTACCTTCACAAATTTGAAAAAGACTGTAGTATTCAGTCATCAAAACGTACACCACAAAACATTGAATAATGCAGCGTACCGTAAAAGTGATGTGGCAGCTGACACCATGGTAATAGCTCAGCATCCAGCGAATCCAATGGCCAACTTTCCTACAGTAAACTCCACATATCGCTGTGTATCACTGTCGGTATGTATAAGACAGTCAAATGAAAACGAGGCAGAGGGAAAAGAGTAAGTGCATATTATTTCTAAAATGACCGCTGTAAATGTCAATTCGTTTGCGGTTGCCCACGAAACCGTTACGGTGGGCGGACCACGTGTTGCCATAGCTGTTTCGAATACGCTGCAGAAGTTTCGCTGTGAAGACCGCACACACCTTCCGTACAGACCTGATCTCTCCCCAAGCGATTTCCAAATTTTTGGAGCCCCGAAGTATGTCGTTCTTGGCCGTCGATTTGCTTCGAACGAAGAAGCGGAACCATGGTTACGTAGGCAGCTGCAAGAATATTTTCATGAAGGCATTGACCGTCTTGTCTCACAGTGGGATAAATGCATTAATAGTTTTGGTGATTATTTTTGAAATAATAGCTTCTAGGCGCTACGGTCTGGAACCGCGCCACCGCTACGGTCGCAGGTTCGAATCCTGCCTCGGGCATGGATGTGTGTGATGTCCTTAGGTTAGTTAGGTTTAAGTAGTTCTAAGTTCTAGGGGACTGATGACCTCAGAAGTTAAGTCCCATAGTGCTCATAGCCATTTGAACCATTTTTGAAGTAATAACCAGTTTAGTTACTTTTTTCGCCTGGCTCGTTTTCATTTCACTGGCCATTCTAGAGCAATGCCGGAAAAGAAAGCGTGAGACAGAACCGAGCAGAACTACGTATATGCACGCTTGAAGGTGAAAACCTAGCGATATAGTACATTGCTTAGCATTAGGCTGGACGACGGTTCAAATCCGGATTCGACCATCCAGATTTGGGTTTGCGTGACGACCCTAAATCGCTGTAGATGAATGCCTGGGTGATTCTTTCGAAAGGATACTGCCGGTTTCTATTTCTATCTTTAAAATAATCCAACCTTGTTCTTTGTCTTTAAATGTAAATGTCGTGTGACTACGGCCTCCCGTCGGGTAGACTGTTCGCCGGGAGCAAGTCTTTCCATTTGACGCCACTTCGGCAACTTGCACGTCGATGGAGATGAAATGATGATGATTAGGACAACACAACACCCAGTGCCTGAGCTGAGAAAATTTCCGACCCAGACGGGAACCGAACCCGGGCGCTTTGGATTGACATTGTGTCGCGCTGACCACTCAGCTACCGGGGCGGACACTTTGTCCGTTATGGTCTCGTTGTCGACGGGACATTGAACCGTAAGTTTCCTTCCATCGTTTTTGAAGGGGAAAAGTAAACTAGACTTTCTTGCTGTCAACAGCTATTTCCGTGAGTGGCTGGAATAAATTTGTTTCCCGACAAGACACTTCGCTCATACCATCGACATTTGTATAGTTATGCAGTTGTTATCAGAGCTACACCGCACGAAGGTGAATGGATGTATTACAACCTCCGACATATAGTTGGTGAAGCTAAGTTAAACCCGTTTTGAATTGTCCCTAAAATTGTATCAAATCGGTTTAAGATGGTCAAAAAATAATACTTTGGTATGCAAAACTTAAAGATGAAAACAATTTTCTCATGATGTATAACTGCCAAGTCAAACAGATCGATGAATCTGCGACTATACATAGAAAGGACTGGTACACAGTAGTACAGAAAGTAACTGAAAGAAAGAACCTTCAACATCGCAGCGCGTCAGCAATCGTTGGTTAATATATTAAAAAACTAGAAACCCGCCTCGATTGCGAAAAAAGCACCTAGTGCCTAAGAAGACCTTTGTCAATGATTATAAGAACATCATAGTTATATATTTATAAACGAAAAAAAGGAAAACACAAACAGTACATATGTTTTTTTTTCCTTTTCTTCGTTTATAAATTGTATGGTGTTCTTTTAATCATTGACAAAGGTCTTCTTAGGCACTTGTGGGTTTTATTGTTCTGAAGAAGGTGTAGTTGTCTACGCCGAAAACTAGGTTAACAGTAGGTGCTTTTTTAGCAATCGAGGCGGGTTTCTAGTTTTTTAATATAACTGAAAGAAATACGCAGTGAGGTCAAAAAAAGACACTTTCACTCAAGGACGATAACGACACTGAAGTTACCTCGATTTATGATGACACCCTGGACATCACTAATTTTTGAATGCCCACACCGGCACGATGGCCAACACAAACGACCTACTGCCGTCTCTGCATAAGGGTTAGTTTTCAGTAAAGTGAGGTGTCGCAGGATGTGGGTACTGCGGTGCTTGCTTTCGTCTGGTTGAGGTTAACCATTAATATGCGCTCACCTGGAGATAGATTGGGTCGACGGTTGAACGAAGGGTAGCGGTTTGAAGAGCAGGGGGGAAGAAAGTGTCAAGCCAATAGCCAGGGGGAAAAAACCCATACGATAGTTGGGTCGGGTTGTAAGAGCAGTAGCGGTTTTCTTGGTGCCTGCGACGGGTCATGCAAGGGTAGGCTTTGTTAGTAGTGGGTATGATGCAGGTCGACACCTTTGACGTTGCGCTGCGGTGTTACTCGGTGGCTGCCACTGGGTACCGGTGTTGATTTCTCGGTCAGAGTCAGCATACCTTTAGCAGTTAAGTTCATCATCGTTTCGTGTCGGATAGTTCACATATCAGATTCACAGTGTAGGGTAATGTTGGCGGTTTGTGTGCGAGTCAATGTACGAGCTTTTCGGTTTCCCCTGCTGTAGCCTGCTGATCGAACATAATAGCAGCTGGCATATCCAGTCAACGTTGCTGATACGAGGGTCACTCCAAAAGAAACGCACACTATTTTTCTAAAAATACAGTTTTCATTCTGCATGTGTGAAAGTTTTACAGTGTGTAGATACATCCTTCCCGCTTGTTTTCAAACTTAGTTCAACCTGTTCCCGTGAGTGGCGCCGTCACAGCATGTCTTCAAGATGGCAGCTACACTTGACGTTCGTCAGAAGCCACGTGCTGTCATAGAATTCCTGTGCTGTGAAAACGAGAAAATGGGAAACATCCACAAGAGGTTGAAAAAGGTGTATGGACATGTTGCTGTCGATCGGAGTACAGTCAGTCAGTGGGCAAGCAGGTTACGTGATGAAAGCGGGCACGGCAGTATTGAGGATTGTCCTCGCAGCGGCAGACCTCGTACTGCACACACTCCAGACAATGTGCAGAGAGTTAACGAATTGGTGACTGCTGACAGACGCATCACAGTGAACGAATTGTCACGCTGCGTTGGGATAGGGGAAGGAAGTGTTTGCACAATACTGAAAGTGTTGGCGTTAAGAAAGGTTTGTGCCAGGAGGGTTCCCATGATGCTGACAGTGGCTCACAAAGAAACAAGAAAAACGGTATGCAGCGAACGTTTGGAACAATACGAGAATGGTGGAGAAGAATTCCTTAGAAGAATTGTGAAAGGTGATCAAACATGGCTCCATCATTTTTCACCAGAGACGAAGAGGCACTCAATGGAGTGGCGTCATGCAAATTCACCCAAGAAAAAAAAATTCGAAACCACACCTTCTGCTGGAAAAGCTATGGCTACGGTGTTTTTCGATTCCGAAGGACTCTTGCTTGTGGACATCATGCCAAGTGGAGCCACCATAAATTCTGATGGATATGTGATGACACTGAAGAAACTTCAAGCTCGACTGAGTCGTGTTCGACCACAAAGCAGGATGTTTTGCTGTTGCGCGACAGTGCACGGCCACATGTCAGTCAAAAAACCATGGAAGCGATCACAAAACTCGGATGGACAACACTGAAACACCCGCCTTACAGTCCTGACCTGGCTCCATGTGACTATCATCTCTTTGGGAAACTGAATGACTCTCTTCGTGGAACAAGGTTTGAAGATGATGACTCCCTTGTGTACGCTGCCAAACAGTGGCCCCGACAGGTTGGTCCAGAATTTTACCGTGCGGGTATTCAGGTGCTGGTTCCAAGATGGCGTAAGGCAATTGGGAGGGATGGAAATTATGTGGAGAAATGAAGATATTGTTCCTAAAGGATGTATGTACACACTGTAAAACTTTCAAACATGTAAAATAAAAGATGGATTTAAAAAAAGATAGTGTGCATTTCTTTTGGAGTGACCCTCGTATGGAGGGGCTTGTCGACATTGTCGCTTGTGGGTGTACGTTAGGTTGCGATAGGTGGCTATGCCCTAGCTTGTAGTTACTAAAGGCGGGACATGGTTATTTATAGCGTGTGTGGTCACTATGGACAGCAATGAATTCTCTGCTCCTATGCTGGCCACAACGTTGGTAATTTCTTGTGGGCTGGATGGTCGTTGGTGGATGTGGACGTCCTGCAGTACACCACACGTCCTCGAAGGAATTTAAGTAGTGGGAACCTGCAGCGCAGTCCTGTCGACGGATATCATTTTGTTCGAGGAGCTCCTCTACCTGCGCTATTGGATGCGGTCTCGGATTGTCATCCATAAAAATGAAGTCAGCCCCGAACACACCCCTGAGAAGACCAATAAGGGCAAGAAATACAGTGCCACAATAATGTAGACTGCTGAGTGCACCATGTTCAAATATTTGGAGGTCAGTACGGTCGTGCAACAATACGGTATGTCTCCCCGTATCAAAACACCTGGACCACCTAAACGATCATGTTCGACAGTGTTCCTAGGTGCATCACATGCTCCCACCTCTGACGATATGAGGATACGTGCAATGTTGTCGAACATGATCGTTTTATTGATCCGCGTGTTATGATACGAGGCGGCATAACGCTGATTGAGCGTACTGACTTCCAAATTTTGAACACTTTACACACACTATCAACGTTACTGTGACACTGTATTCCCTCCCCAGGGGTGCATTCGGCCTGACTGACCGCGTGGAAGAGCAAATGCGGAGCATCTCTTGGAGCGACAGGGTATTCGGCGAATGGACCAGGCTGCCTGTTTCCCAGACTCAAATCCCGTCGAGCACGTCTGGGTTGAGTTGTGAACATGTATTGAAGCACGTCCACACGGGACAACGGCAATCGAGCAGTTATCAACGTGTCTGATGGAGCCATGGACCACCACGCCAGAAGAGCTACTTTCCAACTTTGGGCCAACCTGAGCATGCATTTCCGTCTGTGATGATTACACACTGTGATGATTAAAAACCATGTCCAGACTTTTGTGGTGTCCAGAGGACCGTCGTAGGTCGAATGAATAGAGGAGAGAGTGGGCGACGGGAGGTTTGTATTCAGTCTCCCAGTTATAGAATTCACGTTGTAGTGACACTGGGGGAGAGTGGGCATGGTTTATAGTGACCGAAGGGAGGTTTTGGTTCAATTGTTATTCAGTTGCGGTAATGAGGTGGACAAGTGAGGAGCGCTCAGTTTGTGCTGAAGTGGTGTACTTCTCGAATTCGCACTCGATCGTTGCAGTGCAACGTGCTTTTCGTTTGCAGTTTGCAATACCCCCACGAGGACGTGTTCCTGGGCGGCAATCAGTTTTAAATTGGGTAAATGCATCCAGAACAACAGGTGATGTGTCATGTGCACGAAGAGGAGCTGAGAGAAGCCTGACAACACCACAAAATGTCGAATGAGTTAGAGCAGCAGTACTGCGATCTCCGAAACGCTCAGCTCGGAAACATGCACTTACTCTTGGCATTTCAATACCTTCTCTCCACCGGAATCTCCGTAACGAACTTAAGTTTCACCCGTATAAAATGTTCATGGCTCAGCAATTGTGTAACACGAAGAACATCATGTGAAACATGCTTGCAACCATATCCGGTGACGAAAATGTGTTTCTCTTCTGCTGAGGTACATGTTCACACCAGTGCTACTGGAGCGACACGAACCCCAGGCAAATTCACCAGAGACCCCTGCAGTCAGACCGCGTCAATGTGTGGTGCACCATACCACGGGTATGGAAACCACAGTGAAAATCAAGACTGTTTTATTTGCAACGTTTAGCTACACCTTCCAGCTACTTCTCTACGTAGTCGCCGCTCAGACTTTTCTATTCCCTCGTTATAGCAGACAGCCGCCAGTGCTTTTCGCCAATTTTCTACTCTGGACTGCAGCTCGTTGTCTGTGTCAAAATATTGTCGTCATGGCCAGTGGTTCATTTGAGCAGAGGTGAACCCCAGGGGTAGCCAATTACGGGCTATATTGTGAGTTATCAAACTCTCCCCATCGAAAACGCTGCAGGAACGTCTTCATTGCCCCAGCAGTGTGCGACCTTACTTTCTGAATAGCCCTCGTACTGTTTAAACCATGCAATTGGAATCTTCCATTATTGTCCAGTATGAGAAAAATAAAAATATAAGATACTTAGTGTTCATTATTTTTTTATTTCATTCCCAAATCAGTAATTTACCGCGCTCCACACTGTATATACTATACTGTAGCAGTTCACTCTGTATATGGGCTAGGTTTCATCGAGCCGTGTTACATGGCAGTTACACACCATGCGAAAGCTAGTTTGCTCCTTAAGTTCTGCAAGTTTTGCACACCAGAGTAATATCGTGTTTTCGGCTATAACTGGGCTATCGTGTGGACTGCGTATATAGATGGTGCGACTGAGTAGTAAATCTCATCTGTTGTACAGGCCACGTCAACAGACATGTCGACAGAATACGTGGATTGATCAGAGGTGTCCTATCACGCGACACCTGCGTGACATGATAATGTACCAGCGATAACATTCGACAGATAAGGCCTTCCTCTGCCACAATATTGAATCGGATGACAAAAGGCTCGTATCACGCGTTCGGCGTACGCGGACACCCACTGGTATTATTTCAGCCACATCACGAACCTTATTGTGAAGTGGGAAGCAGGAACGAGTGATGTGGCGATGTGATTGAGTAAGGCACGCGAACCGCGAATGGCAGCAGCGGCGTTCGAACCCACCTGCAGACACACAGATCTAAGATCTCCTGGCGTTAGTTTATTTCTGCTGGATTCCACAGCATCTAAAATCCTTGTAGGGGCATTTATTACTTCCTCACGATCAGCTAGTTTCAACTTTGAAGACAAAAGCATATTACTGGCTGCAGTTCATTACTAGGATATTGGGGAACTGCTACTTTTATAAAAAAGACAACACATATCTAACACGTTGTGCGGCCCTTATTTGATACTGAGCAGTTATGTGGGGCCTACACGAGGTGCAGCTAACGGGCGATCTCGAGCGGCTATATAGAATGGAGGTGCTAATCGTGACAGGTTCCTTTCGACGTCGGTTAAGTATAAGAAAAACATTAAACAATCTTAACTGACAGAAATTCTAACAAAAGACACTGTCCACATCGAGGCAAACTTATTGCCAGAATTCAAGAAGCGGCTATCAGGACAGAGACAATGAATGCCCTTTAAACTGCGTTCTGTGTATCCCGTGCGCTACCTATCTCGTAGAGTTCATGCAGATAAGATTAGGCAAATAACATATCAGTCAGAGGCGAGCAAGAAGGCGTTCTTCCGTCTCTCACACCACTGGGTTGTATCACAACTACGTCATCTTTCTTCCAGCAATTCCCATTCAAGCTCCTTGAGAATTTCTATTACAATATAGTATGGATTATACCGATCCTTGCAGGGACCGGGAAGAGACATGAAAAATTATTTGTTTATGTATTCGAATTACGCTTTGACAGACCACGTTAAATCACTATTTCTATTCTTGCTAGATGCATTCTTCTTCCTCTTCGGCAAATTCGTTTCATATACTCACGGAACTGTTCTATGATATGAAGCTGCTTTATTTTTATTCCTTGGTCGTCCAACAAGCTCACTTTCTGAATTTTGTTCCTAAATAAAATTCTGTTGTGTGTGTCCGTTATTATGACGTTTGCTTCTTTGTGGTCATTCAGTGTCTGTGTAAACCATTCTCGTTGTGCTTTCAGCTTCCTAATTTTACTAAGAATTTGCTGCGTCAATCTGTTGTCATCCATTTCAACCAAACATCCGAAGAATGACATTCTTGTTTCTAGCATGATGCGCATTATATTTTCCACATGCTCGTGGTTTCCTTTGTTTGGCCATGGCCTGGTACAATCTGTTGTCCTTGAGCGTCTAACCAAACTTCCCTCTATTTTCATGATTTCATCTATGTCACCTTTACTGCACTCGTTTTAGTGTTTCAGAACTATACACAGCCTCAGAAATCATTCGTGTATTCTGAAGTTTAATTTTGGCGTCCCATGACAAAGCCTTCTTGTTGTATATTTTTCTGGTGTTCTCGAAGACAATGTTAGTCAGATTTGCACTTATAGAGATCAGAAAGGCTTAAATATGTGATACATCAAGACGTACCCCTTGCAAGCACGTGAGAATTATTACAAGGAATAGGTGTACATATAAAAGTCTTTTTCTCTTTGTGACGTTTTCCTCATTCGATTTTGAAAAGCCTACACCAACCGAATAACCGAAGAGATATTGTCGCATTTGTATAAATTCGGGAGTTGAATGAATGTCTCAGTGAAACTTCACTTGGCAGTCGTTTCGACGCTTGTAAATCACTTCAAACTGACAAGCAGAACATTCAAAGTCACTGAAAATCTAGTACCGTTCTTCCTTATTAGGGGCTTACGAGTCTCACAACTCATATCATCAAACAAACTGCTGTCCTTATGGTAGATGCGTGATCGTAACATCAGACCACGAGAAGAGACTTCCACATTAGCTACTCCTCAATTTTTTTAAACTGAAATTGCCGAAGTTTGGCGATTCATGGATGCATGAGAACAGCCAACTCTTTTAGTGTAACTATTTACACTTCCCTTCGGTGCATTTTCTATCATTTTTTCGCTAATACGGTTCCATGTCCTCTACAACAGAGCAGCCTTGTTTGGTTGCTTGGTTAATTTGGAGAAGGGGACGAAACAACGAGGTCATCGGTCCCATTGGATAAGAGAATATGGGGAAGGAAATCGGCCGTGCTCTTTCAAAGGAACCATGCCGGCATTTGCCTGAAGCAAGTCAGGGAAGTGACGGAAAACCTGAATCAGGATGGCTGGACGCGGGTTAGAACCGTCGTCCTCCTAAATGGGAGTCCACAGTCTGCTGCCCACTGAGCCACGTCGCTCGGTCCAGCCTTGTTTGCCAACCACAGGAAGTAAAAGGTTAATGAGGAGATCATCCACATTTGATTCACCTGCAATTCTGGGACAGTCATTAGGCGATCTTCTTGATAAGATCTGCATATCTATGACCATCACCGTCTGTATTGCATACACACACCTGTGTATGTTAGTCTGATGCCGGGAGAGGGATACAACCGCGCAGTGTATGCTGATAGTAAAAGTACATTGTAAAGTAGGCGACAGTTACGCGAAGACTATTACGAACTGCGTTCTGTTTACTAGTGCTTGTCTCTGGTGTTATTTACAACGTGTTTCGACTCATAAATGGTGACTTTTTAAACAGATCCGCTATACACAGAAGTCAATGCTGCGTTCTCTTAGGCATCAGAGGTGTGTCTGCAAGATAATTTATTAGAAAATTTTAACTTGGTAACTCATTAACCATGTTTGTATTTAAACAAGTGAAATGTTACTAGTTGACTGTGCACTTTTAAATTAATGAATTGTCATCCTGCAAACCAGTAATTTTCAAACAATGTAATTGTGAACTTATGGACACTATTTAGGCAATCGATTAAGAGGTAAGTATATTCAACTGTTCACAAACATCACAAATAGAGGGATTGCGTAAAGGGTTAGCGTAAAACACGCACACACGCACACACACACACACACACACACACACACATACACACGCGCTCTCCCAGTGGCGTGACATCTGTCGCGCGAGACATATTGGAATAACGCTGTCTGACGTGCACTCAAATCTGCAGGGCATGTCACCAGCTTTTGCAAATCTTTCAAAATTGACATATTTCTCTCATATTAAAACCGATCTATCAGTTCTGTTGCCTCTGGCGTTCTGTACGTTGCAGTGTGCTGATTCCGGCCCAGATTTGTAGTAACATTTCTCAAAGCACTTGTGATATTTTACTCTGAAACTGGCATTGCTCCACTGTTTTTACATACATTTTATGCGAACAGTTTTGATATTATTTTTGTATTAGCTTTAAGAGAGCTGACGATGGGGGAACACTCCTGTATTGAGATAACGACAGCTGCAGGAAATGATACGAAATCAGCATCTGATTAATGACATTTAAAACCAGTTAAGACTTTGAACACTTAAATAAGGCTGGTAATTGCCGCAAGCTGCTGCTTTCGTTTCAACGAAAAACTATCCGATAAGGTTAAAATTTCGTTGACATCGCTGTGTGCTGAAAGAGTCGCAAATCTCTGTCGACATTATTCATCATCGTCATTTACTGACCTCTGGACTCATTAATTTATTTTACATTCCCTTCATTTCTTTGTAGTTACGGTGCACATGATTCAGCTCCAGTTCTTCTGCGAAATTACTTCTCGGGTTTCTTTTCGTACATAAAAATTTTTTAAAGACGCTCGTACGTACCCAAAAATTATGACTTTATTGTTCAAAATTTTTTGACGTACTTTCTCTGTGCACTTACTAATTTTAATGCTGCTTAATTTGTCTTCCTTTCTGCCAGACTGGTTTTCAGTTCCCTACCTCCAACAACCATCTTTCCATTGCTTTTAGTCGTATTACATCGCATATTAACTGACTCCAGATGCAGTCACATAGTAATGTGAGTCAGATGCATATTCTGACAAAATCCTACATTTTTTGTTGGTTAATACTCTGTATTTTAAAAGCTGTTTTCTATCTCGAAATGCTCTTTTGTTCAGAGATATTGTTTTTCTAATCTGTGCAAAGCGTTTGTTGTCAGTTGCAACGATCCAGCCTAAATAACAGAATTTGATCGATTGCTTAATTTTGTTCTTGTATTTCTTTCGTAATCACGATAATATTAGTTTAGCGAACATAATCTCCTGACTGACGCTATGGTAAAATATTTAAGAACTTATTTTATCCACGCTGGATCTTCTGAACTCCACGGACGTTAATGACAGTTGTTGACTGATGCAATCAGCCAGCAACACTTCTAAAATATTTTATTTTAGTGCCGTAACTGGTTTCAGGCTACCACGCTCATCTTCAATGTCTAATATTCTCAGTTACATAGACTTTTTTATCACAACAGTTCATCAGCCCCTACACTGCACAAGAATATTTGAATATTTACTACTACTGTATCTGTAATGCTCAACACTGGTATTGAGAATAGTATGAAGTGTGCCACAGTAATATGTTTACAATAGGTATGCTGTTTGCTATCAACTTGGAACATCACATGGTCCACAACAAAACAAATCACCATCTATTGAAATTTATATAAGCGAACAGAACTATTTCACATTACATCTAAATAAATTCAAGTACTTTAGCGTGGTTTTTACTATTGAAACGACATATAAAATATTGAAATATTCTTGTGCAGTCTGAGAGCAAAGGACATAATGTTGATCAAAACATCTATGCAACTGAAAATACTAATCATGTGAAGATGGGCATGGAAGCCCGAAACCGGTTATAGCACTAAAATAAAATATTCAAAAAGTATTTGTGGATGGTTGCGTCATTCACCAACTATTTAACAACTTATTCTCCATGTTCTGCTTGTTATTATCGGTGTCAACTACTACTGCTATGTCATCAGCAAACCAATGTTCGACACGACAGCCATACAGAATCATGAGAGTCAGATATCGGTATCAGTACCACGAATTTTGAAATAAAAGTCTGGTGAAAACGAACGAGGCGCACATCACTCTTGTTAAAAAAAAAAAAAAAAAAGAAAAAAAAAGGGGGGGGGTAATGGTTCAGAATGCACAAAATTACGGACCATTATAGCCGACGTCCATTTCAGGAATCTAGAGCAAATTCAACACTCGAATATTGTGACGTTACCAGAAAAACTTTTGCCTTCCCTCAAAGAATCAGCACTAATTCAGAATAAATAACTCATTTTAAACCCAGTTAGCATAACTCATTTACTCCATCTTGCAAACAATAGATGCAAGTGAACGACTCCGTCATTATAGATCAACGAAAGGCAGTCGACACTATACGACATCGTCGACTACCGAGATACGATAATACGGGGTATCTTTGTAAATATGTGATTCATTTGCTTGTCTGAGTCCAAAAATAAAAACTCTAAGTCACAATATCATTTAAACCTACACTACTGGCCATTACAAATGCTACACCAAGAAGAAATGCAGATGATAAACGGGTATTCATTGGACAAATATATTATATTAGAACTGCCATGTGATTACATTTTCACGCAATTTGGGTGCATAGACCCTGAGAAATCAGTACCCACAACAACCACCTCTGGCCGTAATAACGGTCTTGATACGCCTGGACATTGAGTCAAACAGAGCTTGGATGGCGTGTACAGGTACAGCTGCCCATGCAGCTTCAACACGATACCACAGTTCATCAAGAGTAGTGACTGGCGTATTCTGACGAGCCAGTTACTCGGCCACCATTGACCACACGTTTTCAACTGGTGAGTGATCTGGAAAATGTGCTGGCCAGGGCAGCAGTCGAACATTTTCTGTATGCAGAAAGGCCCGTACAGGACCTGCAACACGCGGTCGTGCATTATCCTGCTGAAATGTAGGGTTTCGAAGGGATCGAATGAAGGGTAGAGCCACGGGTCGTAACACATCTGAAATGTAACGTCCACTGTTCAAAGTGCCGTCAATGCGAACAAGAGGTGACCGAGACGTGTAACCGGTGGCAGCCCATAACATCACGCCGGGTGATGCGCCAGTATGGCGATGACGAATACACGCTTCCAATGTGCGTGCACAGCGATGTCGCCAAACACGGATGCGACCATCATGATGCTGTAAACAGAACCTGGATTCATCCGAAAACATGACGTTTTGCCATTCTTGCACCCAGGTTCGTCGTTGAGTACACCATCGTAGGCGCTCCTGCCTGTGATGCAGCGTCAAGGGTAACCGCAGCCATGGTCTCCGAGCTGATAGTCCATGTTTCTGCAAACGCCGTGGAATTGTTCGTGTAGATTGTTGTTGTCTTGCGAACGTCCCTATCTGTTGACTCAGGGATCGAGACGTGGCTGCACGATTCGTTACAGCCATCAGATGCCTGTCATCTCGACTGCTAGTGATACGAGGCCGTTGGGATACAGCACGGCGTGCCGTATTACCCTCCTGAACCCACTGATTGCATATTCTGCTAACAATCGTTGGATCGCGACCAACGCGAGCAGTAATGTCGCTGTACGATAAACCGCAATCGTGATGGGCTATAATCCGACGTTTATCGAAGTCGGAAACGTGATGGTACGCATTTCTCCTCCTTACACGAGGTATCATAACAACGTTTCACCAGGCAACGCCGGTCAACTGCTGTTTGCGTATGAGAAATCGGTTGGAAACTTTCCTCATGTCAGCATGTTGTAGGTGTCGCCATCGGCGCCAACCTTGTGTCTGCTCTGAAACGGTGCTCGGAAAAGCTAATCATTTGCATATCACAGCATCTTGATCCTGTCGGTTAAATTTCGCATCTGTAGCACGTCATTTTCGTGGTGCAGCAATTTTAATGACCGAGAGGATTTCACACTTCGTTAGTCCAACATTCAGCAGCCAGAACGGCACGGTCTTTCCTTGTAAACGAGTATTCCACGTCACATGGTTTGCTCACCTTGTTGCAAGCCAACAAATTTTCATAATCCTGTCTTCCTCCACATTCACAAAATTCATCACTGATACCCCACATCTTACACCTTATTATCTCTGTTTTCACTCTGTTGCTGGTCTTCTAGTTCTCGTATTAGAGGCGGCAGCCTGATGGTAGCTTCTCCTTTGCTGTCCATAATCCTCCAAGAGTCATTATTCTCCACAGCTCAGTACGGCGAGCGTCTGCTGAAGTTGGAATTGGTGCTGTTGTAAGGGGAAAGCTTTCTTCGGATTTAAGCCGTGATGAATACGCGTAAGTTAAGAAGAATGAATGCCTGGAGTCTGTTTCCTGTTCCTTCTTTTCATTTTCCGCTGCTACAGTCTTCATACAGTACATATGGAGGTGCTACTGCCACGACCTGAAAAGATCTTATTGACTGAGGGTGGTCTCAGGCACACTGTGACCATGCGGCCTGTGTTATGAAGGGCCACATCAACTTGCTTAGCATGTGTAGAGTTCCTCCATACTCGTACAGCGTACTTCGCAGCAGAGAAACACTGAGCAAGATAGTGGGCTGAGCGTATGACTCTGGGTTGCGCTCCTCACACCCTGTTTTTTTTTTTTTTTTCTGCCATTTGAGCATGAGATTGCTCCAGGTGCTTATTTTCTACCTGGTGTCTGTACAGTGTTGCCGGCAGGTTAAGGCACTCTCCAAATTTAAATCTACTGAGGGTTCAAACGGTGACTTAAATTGTGTCCTTTCCAGATGATGTTCAACTTTCTTCTTGTGTCCTTATTGCGTAGGTGGAACACACACAGTTGCCTTTTATCCGGACTGGGTATGAAGTGACCGTCGTCATAGTAGATAGCAAGTTTATCGATGTTGGCTTGGATTTTGCTCATTCAAATGCCGCTCCATGAACAGCGAGAGCTGTGTCGCCTGCGTAGATGAAGTACCCGTGTTCCAGCGTTGAGTAATGGCCATTGGTGTATATGTTACATAACACCGGAGCCAGCTCACATCCCTAGGAAACACCAGACATCTGCATTCTCCGTCAGTTCTTTTTGTCATGTGGAATAAAAAAATCGACTCTTCTGCAACAACCATTGACTAAACTGCGCCATTCGGCAGTCCTTAATTGTTGTGTACAGCTTCTTCTTTAGTTTCTTGTGATTCACAGAACCATAATCAGCTGCAAAATCGATATGGGTAGCTCCTGTAACCTGCTTTCTTTCATCTAATTCTACGTGAATATGAGTACTCTGTATTTCACAATTAAGTGCCTGGCAGAGGCCTAATCAAACCATCACGTTATTTCTCTACCGTTCCACTCGAACAGCGTGTGGCGCGGGTAAAACGAACTCTGAAATTTTTCTGTGCGAGATCTGATTTCCCTTATTTCATTGTGTCTGTCATTTCACCTTATGCAAGAGACACCAACAAAATATTTTCACATACTTGGGGGAAATTTCGTGATTGAAATTTCGTGAGAAGATCCCGCCGCAACGAAATCCGCCTGTTTTCATGATTACCACCATAGTTCGTATATGACATCCGTGGAATTCTCTACCCTATTTCTATTTCGCGATAATACAAAAGAAGCTACCCTTCTTTGAGCTTGTTCGATCTCCTCCGCCGACACTATGTGGTGCGAATTGCACACGACGCGAAAATAATCCAGAAGAGCGCGTAAATGCGTAGCGTAAGCAGTCTCTTTTAGGAGGCGTTTTCCAACTATTCTGCAAATAAACTGTAGTCTTTAGTTTTGCTTCGCGCACAATGCCATCTGTGTGGTGAATGCAGTTTAAGTTATTCGTAATCGCCATCATTAAGCATTTAGCTGAATTTACAAAATTTAGATTTGTATGATTTATCATGTAACGGAAATTTAGCAGATATCTTTTAGAAGTCAACAAGATTACTTCACACTTTACCGTATTTAGAATCAACTGCCACTTTCCGCACCACGCGGACTTCTTGTCTAAATCATTTTTCAATCGGTCTTGATGTTCTGATGACTTCACAAGACGGTCAACGATTGCATCATCTGCAAAAAATCTAAAATGGCTGCTCAGATTGTCTGCTAAATCGTTTATGTAGATCAGGAACGGCAGAGGACCGACAACTCTTCCTTGGGAAACGTCAGATATTAGTTCTATTTTACTCGATGACTTTCCGTCAGTTACTGCGAGCTGAGACCTTTCTGACAGGAATTCAAGAATTCAGTCGCGCAACTGAGACGATACTCCATAGGTACTCAATTTTATTATGAGTCGCTTGCGAGGAACGGAGTCAAAAGTCTTGTGGATCTAAAAATATGTAACCAATTTGCAGTCCCCTGTCAATAGCACTCATTATTTCGTGACAATAGGGAGCTAATTGTGTTTCATAATGTTCGAGCACAGTACATGTTCATACTCTTCCTCGAGTAGAAACGATTGGTTCAAATGGCTCTGAGCACTATGGAACATCTGAGCTCATCAGTCCCCTAGACTTAGAACTACGTAAACCTAACTAACCTAAGGACATCACACACATCCATGCCCGAGGCAGGATTCAAACCTGCAACCGTTGCAGCAGCGCGGTTCCAGAGTGAAGCGCCTAGAACCTCTCGTCCACAGCGGCCGGCGAGCAAAACTGATTGGCACCAGGAATATTTCACTAATAGAACCCAGTACGTCATACTGGCGGATGAATGTTCAAGAGAAACGAAAATAACATCGCATGTATCCAGGGAAGCGTAATAGAACCTCTAAGGTTGGACAATAAACAGCAGCTCTGTCAGATACTGCTGTGTACAAGAAAATATCGTCGCTGTACGATGGTAAGAAATTGCTTAAGGACGTAGACAAAACTTCTGCTTTATGTAATGTATGGCATGTCTGCATAAACGCCAATAAGCACTACATTATCTGTAGAGCCCGATAGTATCCTATTTCAACACTAACCTTAAACATCTTAGGCACGTCATAAAGTATAATAATTGAGAAGTAATACTAAGAAGTTTTCTGGATTAACATCAGTATTAGGACAGGCGATTGTAAAACTCTGACTTGTTGGAAAGGTCCTAGTAAATTTCAGTGCATTTGTAAAGGAAATGGCATACAGGTCGCTAATGTGACAAACTCCAGAGTATTGTGCTTATCAAATAGGAATGACAACAGGCATCGAAAGAAATCAGAAACATGCTACTAAGATCAGTATAACCGATACGAAAATGTAATTAAAGTTCTTAGGTAGCTTGAACGGAAATTTCTGGAACAAAGACGACCAGTTGTTGTGCAACACCGTAGCGTAAATTTAGAAATTCCTTATTTTGAGAAGATGGTGTGCCATTTGTGCTGCCACCATAGCGTATTTCATGTTGGGATTACGAGAGTTAAGATAAGAAAGAGGAGGACACGTACAGATGCACATAAAGGGTGCCCCAGAAATGTTGCGACTCAGTTCTAAGGGTTGTAGGGGATGTCTTGAGGAAGAAATCGAGGATAGGAACCCGTTTCCGGAAACGTCATTCAAAGACGCTGCAAAGCGTCGACGTTGTAGGCACTGGCGCCTGCAGCTAGGCCACCCTTCCGGCAGCAAACGTGATTTTGTACGCAGAGGGATGTAGGGCGGAACGTCTCGATCGTAGTGTTGTTTTGTTATTCAGTGTTCACGACAGATTGCCACAATCGCCAGTGCAGAACAGGGAGCTGTTTGCTGCGTAGACTGGCCTTGTCTCGTATCAGTGCGATGCTCTGTTGCCTTGGTGGATAACGGTTTCGGATACGGGTTTCCAGCTGCAGTTTATTTTTCTCCCGTATACCGAAAAACATTGCAGATTTTAGAGGGTTACAGGAGAAAAATACGCTGCCAATGGAAACTTACGTCCAGAACCGCCATCCACCAAGCCAACAGCACTTCGTTTTCGAAGCGGACAAAGCCTTTCTATGCAGCAGCTAGCTCTGCCTTGTCGACTGGGAATTGTTGCAATCTGTCGCGATCACTGAATAATAAACAACATTGTGAGACGCTCCGCACACGGTCCCTCGCCATTCAGTCACGTCTGCTGCCGACGGGGTGGCCTACTATCAGGCGCTGGCAGCTACAGGGTGTTTCAAAAATGACCGGTATATTTGAAACGGCAATAAAAACGAAACGAGCAGCGATAGAAATACACCGTTTGTTGCAATATGCTTGGGACAACGGTACATTTTCAGGCGGACAAACTTTCTAAATTACAGTAGTTACAATTTTCAACAACAGATGGCGCTGCAAGTGATGTGAAAGATATAGAAGACAACGCAGTCTGTGGGTGCGCCATTCTGTACGTCGTATTTCTGCTGTAAGCGTGTGCTGTTCACAACGTGCAAGTGTGCTGTAGACAACATGGTGTATTCCTTAGAACAGAGGATTTTTCTGGTGTTGGAATTCCACCGCCTAGAACACAGTGTTGTTGCAACAAGACGAAGTTTTCAACGGAGGTTTAATGTAACCAAAGGACCGAAAAGCGATACAATAAAGGATCTGTTTGAAAAATTTCAACGGACTGGGAACATGACGCATGAATGTGCTGGAAAGGTAGGGTGACCGCGTACGGCAACCACAGAGGGCAACGCGCAGCTAGTGCAGCAGGTGATCCAACAGCGACCTCGGGTTTCCGTTCGCCGTGTTGCAGCTGCGGTCTAAATGACGCCAACGTCCACGTATCGTCTCATGCGCCAGAGTTTACACCTCTATCCATACAAAATTCAAACGCGGCAACCCCTCAGCGCCGCTACCATTGCTGCACGGGAGACATTCGCTAACGATATAGTGCACAGGATTGATGACGGCGATATGCATGTGGGCAGCATTTGCTTTACTGACGAAGCTTATTTTTACCTGGACGGCTTCGTCAATAAACAGAACTGACGCATATGGGGAACCGAAAAGCCCCATGTTGCAGTCCCATCGTCCCTGCATCCTCAAAAAGTACTGGTCTGGGCCGCCATTTCTTCCAAAGGAATCATTTGCCCATTTTTCAGATCCGAAACGATTACTGCATCACGCTATCTGGACATTCTTCGTGAATTTGTGGCGGTACAAACTGCCTTAGACGACACTGCGAACACCTCGTGGTTTATACAAGATGGTGCCCGCCCACATCGCGCGGCCGACGTCTTTAATTTCCTGAATGAATATTTCGATGATCGTGTGACTGCTTTGGGCTATCCGAAACATACAGGAGGCGGCGTGGATTGGCCTCCCTATTCGCCAGACATGAACCCCTGTGACTTCTTTCTGTGGGGACACTTGAAAGACCAGGTGTACCGCCAGAATCCAGAAACAATTGAACAGCTGAAGCAGTACATCTCATCTGCATGTGAAGCCATTCCGCCAGACATGTTGTCAAAGGTTTCGGGTAATTTCATTCAGAGACTACGCCATATTATTGCTACGCATGGTGGATATATGGAAAATATCGTACTATAGAGTTTCCCAGACCGCAGCGCCAGTGTTGTTGAAAATTGTAACTACTGTAATTTCGAAAGTTTGTCTGCCTGAAAATGTACTGTTGTCCCAAGCATATTGCAACAAACGGTGTATTTCTATCGCTGCTCGTTTAGTTTTTATTGCCGTTTCAAATATACCGGTCATTTTTGAAACACCCTGTATAACTACAACACTTGTTGGCTAATGTTTCCAAACATGGGCTCCTATCCTCAATTTGCTCCTCAGGACACCCTCGACAAGCTCTCGAAGTTTGTTGCAGTGTTTCTGAGACACTCCGTAGACACCAAGTGAAGAACACACTTTATGTTCCAAGATGTCTGGTTTCAACAGTCTTACGCTGCCATCATCTGATCTCATGGAACTTGTTACAAAGTTGTCATGATACGTTACATGAAGTCAAAGCGTATAATGTGACACAGCAATTTTATAACACGTTCCTTAAGGTCAGATTATGGCTGCATAAGACTGCTGAAACCAGTCATCATGGAAGAATAAAAGTAAACTACGATAGTGGTGTACGAACTACGTTCTTCATTTCAAGTCATGCATATCGCCCCACAACACAGCATGTGTGCCTTAAAATACCGCGTAGACAGCAATAGTGTAAGATGGTAGCCGATCAATTTCGACCATGAAAACTGCACAAGTTGGGCTGACTAAGGATCAGTGTTGGGGCCACTCCTGTTCCTTATTTATATAAATGATATGCCATCTAGTATTATGGGTAACTCTAAAGTATTTCTGTTAGCTGATGACACTAGCTTGTTAGTAAAGGATGTTGTGTGCAACACTGGCTCGGTTTCAAATAGTGCAGTACATGACCTCATCAGTTCATAGCTTGTAGAAGATAAACTAACGCTAAATCACAGTTAAGACTCAGTGTTTACAGTTTCTAATACAGATTTCAACAAAACCTGACATTTTAATTTCACAGAATGGGCATATGATTAGTGACACTGAACAGTTCAAATTTCTAGGTGTTCAGATATATAGTAAGCTGTCGTGGAAAGCCCATGTCCAGGATATTATTCAAAGACTTAATACTGCCATTTTTGCTGTTCGAACGGTATCAGAAGTGAGTGATAGTTCCACACGAAAATTAGTCTACTTTGCTTATTTTCGTTCTCTATTGTCGTATGGTATTATATTTTTGGGTAACTCTTCCCATTCTACAAGGATATTTTTGGCTCAGAAACGGGCGGTTCGGGCAATAAGTGGTGTTAGTTCACGAATCTCTTGTAGACCTCTGTTCACGAGTCTGGCTATTTTGACATTGGCTTCTCAATACGTATATTCCTTATTGTCGTTTCTTGTTACCAATATTAGTTTGTTCCCAAGAATAAGCAACTTTCACTCGGTTAAAATTAGCAGAAATCAAACCTGCATTTGGATCGGACTTACTTAACTCCTGTGCAAAAAAGTGTGCAGTATACTGCTGCATCCATTTTCAATAAGCTGCCACTCGAATTCAAAAATCTTAGCAGTAATCCACGCGCTTTCAAATCGAAACTGAAGAGTTTCCTCATGGGTCACTCCTTCTATTCTGTCGATGAGTTCCTTGAAAAATTAAGCTGATTTTTATTGTATTGCTGATAGCGTTTACTTACACTTATGGACTGACGTTTTTAAGGTTCATGAACATTTATTTTTATCTGTTATTACGTTTATGTTGTATTTCACCTACTAACACGTTCCATGGCCTTGGAGATTTGCTCCTCAATTTGGTCCTACGGAACTTGACGAGTAAATGAATAAAGAAATAAATAAATAAGGGACAGACTGCTCCCCATGAACACAGATGCAAATATGAATCCTTCTTGCGACGGATTGAACGATGCGAATAGAATTCCCCTTCTAAATGAGTTCCGGATGTCGGTTCTTATAAAAGTCATTAAGGATTTGATTGATTACAAGAGAGTTTCTGTAACTACTGGTTTAAGTCTAGGCCTAGTTTAACCCCAAATTATTACAGTTACCAATTAAAAGCATATATACATGCGTTAATGAGAAAACAATAATTACATTTTTAAGTCAGCAATAAATGACAAAGTGAAAGGAACTGTCAGTTATGACCATTGAAATGAACTTAAGTCAGAGCTAGGATTATTTGGTGAAGTCCACAAAGACAACTGTGATAGAGGTGATCGACATCACAGATCATTCTTGAAAAAGTGTAACTGCAGATGAGTGTGCAGGGATTGGCCCGATCATGCCAGGAAGGTGTATGAAATCTGCATAAAAAAAAAACAAAGTCTCCTGGATGTGCCCTAATATCCCTGACCGGGTACCTAACCAAACTAAAAAACACGTAACAGCTTTTCTTCCCTGGAAGCCTATGCTGCGAGAGAATGTCACCATAGTTCACGAGTAAGAGAGTCCAGTTCTGCATACTGCGGAGCCTACTGCCATCTGTTGATCACCAGCCACCATGTGACGAGCTGACTCTCAGAAAAGCATGTCCAGCTTTTACGGCATTCCGAAGTCAGAATGTCTGATTTTCCATGTCTCGAAGGTATCTGTGACTGCTTCTGTGCCGCGCAGAATTAGGCGAGCGGTCTGGGCGCTGCAGTCATGGACTGTGCGGCTGGTCCCGGCGGAGCTTCGAGTCCTCCCTCGGGCATGGGTGCGTGTGTTTGTCCTTAGGATAATTTAGGTTAAGTAGTGTGTAAGCTTAGGGACTGATGACCTTAGCAGTTAAGTCCCATAAGATTTCACACACATTTGAACATTTTTTTCTGCTTCTGTGCCTCCAACCAAAGTGTCTTTTCTCTCAGTTCTGCACAAAACTTGCTGAAGAGAATATGCCACCTTTGAGAAGACTACACCAAACGTTTGCCACGCAGATATTTCTTTAAAACTGCAGGCCAACGCCGTACCTAGCAAATGTTTTATATGTAATCGAATGATCTCGCTTACGGAGTACTCATTTCGAGAAACTCCACTTCTCAAATATCTTTTGATGTCGCCCTACGGGTTATTTTTCTGTATTTGAAATTTCTAGGAATCGGCATTCTGAACTCCCACATACAGATAATTTTTTAAATCGCCCAGTGAGCTACATTCTCGCCTTGTGTTTGTTACAGAAATTCTCACTCCGGTGGCCACACCTCCTCCCCCCACGAGGGAAGAAGAAAGACTTGTAACAACAAAACCACCACTGATTCCCATGATAAAGCAGAGATGAGTATCTCCTGACCAACTGTGCACGCTCTGGTTTTCTAGGAACAGCATTATTAGTGAAAAAAAGCATTCCATCAAGCTATCTTGTAAAAACTATTTATCCCGCACTGGTTGAGCATGCGACACGGTTGTTTATACTGGCCCTTTCAAGCAGAATCTGGGACTACACAGCGCCTGACTTGTAGTCTGTGGAATGTTGGCTGTTCGCGCCCTGCCAATGCTAAATCGACAATGCAGGGGCCCCATAAATGTCTTAGTACCTGGATCGCTGCACTGGTCCATGTGGCTTAGTCCTTAGAAGCTGGCCTGGCCACCACTGGCTCCCCTGACCCTGCAACGGTGAGTTTCATCGAAGGCTCCATCAGATTCACGTAGCGCAACAAATACAGGACATGCAATTAAATACAGAGGTAGAGGGAAATTAAGACTTGCGTTAGTTGCTCTATCTTTGCAGTCAGTGACATCATCCATATCATCAGCATCAGATATTCATCAGTCGTTAGAAACTTGATATAGATTAAATGGCTCTGAGCACTATGGGACTCAACTGCTCAGGTCATTAGTCCCCTAGAACTTAGAACTAGTTAAACCTAACTAACCTAAGGACATCACACACATCCATGCCCGAGGCAGGATTCGAACCTGCGACCGTAGCGGTCACGCGGTTCCAGACCGCAGCGCCAGAACTGCGCGGCCACTTCGGCCGGCTTTGATATGGATTACGATAAAGTGAATCAATACCTACGATATCGTATACGAGACGTGCCAGACCACCGATTGACTGACGTATTTGAACAGTTAACTAGCTCAATACGTGGTGGATTAAAATTGATAATTGTGGTACAATGTGCCTTCAGCCAAGCATTGTACAGCGGTTTGAGGAAAATATTATGTAGGTGTAGATACAGTCAAACGCTTTTCCTATGCAAGTGTTTTATTACGCTCTAGTCTCTTCTCTGGTAGGATTCTGAGGGATTTTACTATATTGGAAAGACGGGACGCTTCGTCTGCTGCCCATAATGCTCCATGGTCGACTTCGGTTTATTGTCGGAATTTTAGGAATGTGTGGTTGGTCTGTAAAGGAGAACGCACGTAATACACTAGTGTGACTCATTGTTGAGTACTGTCCGAGTTTTTTGGATCCGCACCAGACTTCGAAGCGATTCAGAGGTGAGCTGCTAGTAGGTTCTAACAAAATGGTTCAAATGCCTATGAGCACTATGGGACTTAACATCTGAGGTCAGCAGTCCCCTAGAACCTAGAACTACTTAAGCCTAACTTACCTGAGGACATCACACACATCCATGTCCGAGGCAGGATTCGAACCTGCCCCCGTAGCAGTCAGTAGGTTCTAACAGTTGCAGCAGTGGTAAGATCACTTCCCGTCAGATCACCGAAGTTAAGTGCAGTCGGGCTGGGCTAGCACTTGGATGGGAGACCATCTGGTCTGCCGAGCGCTGTTGGCAAAGGGGTAGCACTCAGACCTTGTGAGGCAAACTGAGGAGCTACTTGATCGAGAAGTAGCGGTTCCGGTCTCGTAAACTGACAAACAGCCGGGAAAGCGGTGTACTGCCACATGCCCCTCCATATCTGCATCCAGTGACGCCTGTGGTCTGAGGATGACACGTTGGCCGGTCGGTACCACTGGGCCTTCAAAGGCCTGTTCGGACGGAGTTTAGAGTTTTAGGTTCTAACAGGTTCGGACAGAGACATATAGACAGTCGTTTCTCTTTCGCTCTATTTGCGAGTGGAACGGTAAAGGAAATGACTGGCGTCGGGGCTGTCGGGACATGACTTACAAGACATTAGAGAGCCACTTCCCAGCGGTTCTCGACAGTAATAGCACCTGAAAATGCTACAGCATGGACATAGACGATGGTCTTGATGAGACTCGGCTTCTGAGCATTTCTGCTGCTGATTCCAGGCATACAGATCTGGACACTGCTAAAAGATACGCCGCATCCATACCACTACCAAGGGATACTGAGAGCTAGCTTCTGTAAGCATTCAGCGGCCTGGCCAATGACTCACTCCACATCACTCCCGTCGATGTCCTGCAGCCATCGATGTGTAGTTTTAGCAGCAACGGTTACAACCCTGGTTACGACCCCGAGAGTTTCTTTACTTTTACTGAGTGTGTTATTAATTTATTTCATTGGTGTTATTGGAAAGAGATTAAGGGAGGGAGGGGGGGGGGGGGGGTAGGATGTCAAACGGGCCGACTTGGAGCAGGAGAGGAACCACAGGACATTTTAATTTCTATTGTCTATACTTTTTCAAATACATTCATAAAACTTTGTCAGCGTGACCAAGAAGGATTGAGGACTCACACTCATAGCAGTGGAAGTTCAAAAACGTAGCAAAAACACCTTTTTTTTACATGTGAAATTTCATCATTTTTTCACTTACTACTGGCTGCATTTGTTTCTGTAGGTACACTTTTCTTGCTAAGTAAGAGAGATTCTTGGATGAATTTTCCACAGCATACAAGCAGTACTTACAGGTGTATGAAACAGTACTTACAGGTGTATGAAACTCTAGAATTTTCCAATCTATTAAAAACTGTGTTAAAAATTGAGATAATTAACTATAAAATTTTAGTTTTTTCTAAACAACAAGTTTAAAATGTAACAGTTCGTTCATTTTTTCATTAATTAAATAAACTCTAGAGTTTCCTACACATTTAACTATAGTTTGTATGCTGTGCAAAATTCATCAAAGAATCTCTCTTACTTAGGAAGAAAAGTGTACCTATAGCAACAAATGCAGCCAGTAGTAAGTCAAAAAATGATGAAATTTCACATGTAAAAAAATGTATTTTGTTACGTTTTTGAGCTTCCACTGCTATGAGTATTAATCCTGAATTCTTCCTTATCATGCTTTCAAAGTTTTATGAATTTATGACGGAGGGTCATTGGGATGGTTAACTCAGTCTTATGGAGCAGGAATGTAATGAGTAGAACTAAAAAATTAATATACAAATCCATATTAGAGAGTGTGGTTCTGTATGGAACGGAGACCTGGACAATTAACATGAAGCACATTAAAAAATTACAAGCTCTAGAGATGAACTTCTGGAGAAGATCGGCAAGAATCTCCAGGAAAGAAAACATAAGGAACACCGAAATAATAAGGAGAATGGAAATAAAAGAAAGAATATATGACGTAATGGATAGGAAGAAATTACAGTGGTACGGGCATGTACGACGAATGGAGAAAACCAGAATACCAAAATTGACACTGGAGTGGGAACCGGAGGGGAGAAGAAGAAGACGACCTATGACCTCCTGGCTCCAAAATGTACAGCACACAATGAGGAGAATGGGCGCAGAGGAAGAGGACACACAAGATCGAAACACCTGGAGGAATATTTTGAAAATATAGTTTAAGAACGTTTATTGTTTGTATTGTAATTTCAAAGTAAATTATTATGTTGGAGATAAGCCTCTGTAATGAGGAAAAGCTCAAAGTAATAAAAAAAATAATTTGTGAGAGTATAGACAGTGGAAATTAAAATGTCCTGTGGTGCCCCTCCTGCTCCAAGTCGGCCCTTTTGACATCCTATCCCCCTTAAGTACTTGTAACAGAAATTTGTACGGTATTTATAGCCGTGGTCCAATCCCCCTTAAGTACTTGTAACAGAAATTTGTACGGTATTTATAGCCGTGGTCAAATCCCTCTTAACCATTTGTAACAGAAATTTGTACGGTATTTACAGCCGTGGTCCAATCCCCCTTAAGTACTTGTAACAGAAATTTGTACGGTATTTATAGCCGTGGTCCAATCCCCCTTAAGTACTTGTAACAGAAATTTGTACGGTATTTATAGCCGTGGTCAAATCCCTCTTAACCATTTGTAACAGAAATTTGTACGGTATTTACAGCCGTGGTCCAATCCCCCTTAAGTACTTGTAACAGAAATTTGTACGGTATTTATAGCCGTGGTCCAATCCCCCTTAAGTACTTGTAACAGAAATTTGTTCGGTATTTATAGCCGTGGTCCAATCCCCCTTAAGTACTTGTAACAGAAATTTGTACGGTATTTATAGCCGTGGTCCAAAACACTTTTGTTGACCAAAATAAATGTTTTTGGCAATCTATTGGATTGACACATAAATCCATACATTTAATAAACACATCAGATACACATAACAGAGACTTAAGTGATGAATAAAGTATTCTTCTTCACCATTTGCAACAGTTTGCCAACGCTGAGGTAAATTTTCGATTACGCGAATGTGTAAATCACGTGGTTTTGTGGCGAAGACGACGTCGAACCACGTTCGGAGCGCATTTTCATCTGGAGAGGAAGTGCCTTTAAGGTTCCTCGATAGAGAGCGGAAAAGGTGAAAATCTGAGGGCGCAAGACCTGCTGAATGAGCGAAATGACTTCCCAGCCCAGCTCCTGTATAGTTTTTTTTTTTGTCAGTCCAGCAGAATGCATGCAGGCATTAATGTGGAGTAGTATCACTTCATGCAGTCTTTGTTGTCGTCGTTCTTGGAGTGTGTCTGCAAACCGTCTTAGTTGTCGGAAATAAATGTCAGCAGTGTGGATTACAACTTGGGGAAGCAATTTGTACTACACCAACGGTAGCTGTTCCACAAGATGCATAACATTATCTTTTGTGCATGCGCACAGACCTTTGTATGGGGAGTTGCTGCTTACAAGCTGATATTTTCATTCTTGAGCGCCTGACACTCCACTCCTTTTTTTCTTTTGTCAGACATCAGCTCAAACGACTGTGAGTGCATAATTGTCTATAGAATAAATGACTGGGGTAAGGAGTGGACCCTTAATCAATGACAGAGCACTACAGAGTTTAAGCTGTACATAAATTGGCTTTAATGCAGAATTAATGTCAAGGAAATACACGAATTTACGTAGGTTGTAATGTAACAATGTTAGGACAGTTCTTAAGATAACGCATTTCGTCCTGACTAATCGAAATAACTCTAAACACAACAATATCAAATTTCTTACCAGAAGTTTCTTTACAAAATCATTCTTACTCCTATGTCGTGAAGTTGGCCAAGATTATGACAAATCATCCAATTTGGGTTCTAAGTTTGGTACTGTTTAGGATGATAATCAAGTCTACAGAGGATGCTTAGTCCTTGTGACAAGCAGAGCAAACGAATACTCAAGTTTGCTCGAGTTCACAGTGGATGCAAGTTGGTGAACCAACTAGTTTAGGTCTCCAATTGAGGTATTTACCTTACCTGTGATGATCTGTCGGCTGCATGTCTGGTCTCGTGCTCTGAAATACCTATAAAAGCTAATAAAAACCTTCGCTGATTTTATCAGCAGAAACTCTCCTACGTTTCTCGTTAGGCACGAAAACATGCACTCGTCCCTAGTGTTGAAATATGGCGATATGCATACGCATGGCTAGAACAGCATGCATATTACAATGCCCTCTCAGTTCACACAAGAACTATTAAGTTTGTGGCTGGTTCGTATCTCAGCTGTTGGAGCTCAACGATGCTACAGCTAATATCTAAATGAATGTCAGCTCCAGTGAACGCAGCGTTCACACAAAATTCCTCCTCTGCGTCGTACAGAGCTTTATGCGCCACATTCTGCATTTGACGCCAGTTCAGAGGACAGTCCCTGAAATTTTCGATCTTGTCTCTCTCGTAGGAGAACTGTCCCGTGCCTGGGTCCCTTTGTGCTCCACATCACAGCTTTTCCGACCAATAGGACCATTCCTCTTATTTTGTAGAAATTCTCTCTGCCAATCGCAAAAAGCCTACCATTAAACTGCGTCGAAATTTCGGCACTTTACTCCTTCCTAGTTCATGTCAGCCAATCGGACATTTTGTGCCCTCTCCAGACGCCTAAAAGTTACATGTGTACATCATGAGCATACCATGTGCAGTTCGCGGGATCGACTGCATCACTGGTTTGTTCGTATGCATCTGGAAATTCCGCAACACAGTTTTCCAAAGCTTCTTTCCATACCACTCTGCTAGCCCGCTACTTGCCCTCCTGGATGAGTCACCTGGCCCGTTCGTTGTCTCTCACCACGTGTCGCTTTTAACCCTTTAGTGACCAGTGGGAACTATAGTTCCCACTTATTTGTTTTTGCTGTAAGTTCAGTGGTAAGCCGTCTTCCCACTTCTAACTTGTGCTGTCAGCTTTGGTAGAGTATGCTAACTAGATGTAAATTGTCAACGGGTGTGCGAAAGCGGTTGTATTTCTACCTTGTTAGTCAATCAATGCAGAAGCGCAGTTTCCGCGTGAAAACGAGCCACTGTTTCGACCGTCACAGCGTTTTTTGTACAGTGTGCTTTCCTTTTGCGTGTGAAGTGACTTGTGTCGTATTTATCTACTTTTACATTTGTGAGGGAGATAGTATTCGTGTATATTTGCTGGATTTGACTGAAAATTACGTAAATATTACAAGGTAAGTTAGTGGGAATTATTTTTCCCACTGAACTTGGGTGAAGTGCAATGCATATGGCTGCGTAATTGGCATCGTAGTTATTGTTTGTTTCTTATTGTTTAGAATGCCTGGACTGATGGCAGAAGATGTTTTCAGAATTTTGTATGCTTTACCAGAAGATGTAGAAGATTCAGATATCGATGCTGACTCTGATGATGATTTTGAGTCACCAAATACTTCACAGATATGCTGAAAAAAAATTCTAGACTTAGCAGGGGAGAATTCGAATTTTCTGTCAGGTCATGTGTTGCTGCTGTGAAGTGGCAGGATAGCAAACCTGTTTGTATACTATCAAATTACCACAATCCAAACACATTACAACTGTTTTGAGAAGAAACAAAGATGGAAGCAGAAGTGAAGTAAGTATTCTGCCCATTGGCTGCGGCAGAGTATAATAAAATAATGGGAGGAGTGGATAGATTTGATCACCTGCGTGAACGGTATGCTGTAGGCTATCGTTCATGGAAGTGGTGGCACAGACTGTTTTTCTTTCTTGTAGATTTGGCAGTTGTCAATTCCTACATTATGTGGAAGCTACAGAAGACAGAAGCAGACCAGCTAACAATTAGATTGTACTTGGCGAGGCAGCTTATCTCTGGAATCTCAGGTTATAAGCGAAGAGGAAGGCCTGTTCATTTTCAAACACCAGAAAGGGGACAGGTCTGGAGTGCCAGATGAAGTTCGTCTGGAGAAAGTTGGAACTCATTTGCCTACAGAAGGTACAAAAAACACAAGATGCAGCCAATGTAGCACCAAGAGCAAAGAAAAGAACAAAACTAATGTGCAGCAACTGTCGGGTACCTTTGTGTGTAGCACCATGGTTCTCTAAGTTCCATAGTACATCACCTTAGTAAACTCTAAGGACAATATGAACAAATACTAATGTAAATGTAATGTTTAACATGCTTTTTGTACTAAAAAAAGGATATACATTGTTTTTAAATTAGCAACAGAAGTTACTCCAGAGTTAGGTGGGAACAATAGTTCCTGCTAATTTTTTTATACTCTTAGGCTAAACTCTCACTTTTAAGGTTTAAACTATGATTTTATGAATGGTTCCTTAGCCTAATAAAGTGTTCATAAAATGTGTTCAACTTATGGAAATAATTTGGTCACTAAAGGGTTAAGAGCTTTCTGTTGCACTCCACCTGTGACGCGCCCAGGACATGGCCCCTCGCATTTGCTTCCCAAACGAAACGTTTCCCCCAGCAGCTTGCTTCACCTCTTGCTCATTAACATGAAGAATATAGGTTCGGAGTATTAGTGCCGTCGATTGAGTGTCATCCCTTTGCATTGCATACTGTACATTTTTATACGCAAATCTGCTCATTTTTTGTATGTCAGGTGACATATTCACCTTCCCATTATGATGAATAAAAACGCTGATGTAAGGTGCGAAATTGACCTTCATTTAATGTTCCACCTTACAGGCACAGTGTGTGCTGATACGAAACTTCGTAACAAATTCAAACTGTGTGCTGGAGTGCTGGACCAAGAGTTATAGATCTTTGCCTTTCATGGACAAGTGCTCTACTACTTTTTTTCCGTTATTGTACATTGAATTTGGTCAGGGTGGACGCCACAGACATGAGTTTAAGTTCGTTGTTGATCCCTTCACTCAGTTTTTTTATTTTTTTTTATATCAGAGGGCAGCAATCCCTGTGACCGGACAGTATGAGATACAGGGCTAGCAACCATTTGAGCTACCCAAGCAAGTTTCACGATCCTCCTCTACATGATCGCTTCCATCAGTACCTCGTCTCTTGCCTACCTGCCAGGACTGCTGGTACTGCAAGTTTCGCAGGAGAACTGCGAAGCTTGAAAGGTAGGATATGAGGAGAGCTCGCGAGTTGCGCGTGGACAGCTAAGATAATAGAGCACTGGCCCCTGAAAGTCAAAGGTCCACAGCTTGAGTCTCGGTTCAGCACACAGCTATAATTTGCCGGGAAATTCCAGTTGCTACTTTTTTTTGGGCTCAGCTACTCCTTTCTTTTCCTTGTGTTGGCATAAAAACACCATTTCCCGTGTACAGTAACTACTACCCGTTGATTTTTGTGATTTTTGGCTTAGAGGATGCAGTACCGATACATCCGATTTTTCCGATTTTTGAACCTCCCCCACTGCATGCAAATGACGCACGATTATGCAGTTACCACAGTTCCTTACATTTGCCAGTTCCCTAGTACACTCACATGGATCACTGTGCATAAATGCGCACCCACGAAGGTCTTCCTGAATGAACAGAGTTTCTTTCTTTCTTTCACTGGTGCCACGTCCCACGCTGACGCAGGGTCGGCATTATTAGGAACGGATTTGTCAAGGTTAGTGGAAGGGGGTGGCCGGATGCCCTTCCTGCCGCCACCCCGTACCTCCCGGGACGGAATGAGTGTACCCCAGCTATCCTGTCTGCGTTTAGTGTAATTCATGGAATAGTGCGAAACGTGTTCAGATGTCTGCGAGTCATGTAACTGAGGCGGAACGTGGGGACCAGCCCGGTATTCACATAGCGGGATGTGAAAAACCGCCTAAAAACCACATCCAGGATGGCCGGCACACCGACCGACGTCGGTAATCCGCCGAGCGGATTCGATCCGGGGCAGGTGCGCCTACCCGAGTCTAGGAAGCAGCGCATTAGCGCTCTCGGCTAACGTGGCGGGTCTCCTGAATTTAGAGAGTCACTATTGTCAAAACGATCCTACTTAAAAAGACAACAACATTTTCTTGCCGTGCTCTGTGCGTTGGCATTACCGCCAAGCACGGCGCAGATTTTGTGAGCGGCCTCCGTTGCTGTCACCGCTCTATCGACCTCAGACACAAGAACATGTCGCAAATGTTCAGGTTTCTCCAGTCGGCACTCCATTTTCTACCGTCCACGGCTCCACTCACTATCTGTAAATGGCAAAATGACAATATGTAAACTCAATTAGCAACAGTGAACTACACTACTGGCCATTAAAATTACTATACCAAGAAGAAACGCAGATGATAAACGGGTATTCATTGGACAAATATATTATACTAGAACTGACATGTGATTACATTTTCACGCATTTTTGGTGCATAGATCCTGAGAAATCAGTACCCAGAACAACCACCTCTGGCCGTAATAAAGGCCTTGATACGCCTGGGCATTGAGTCAAACAGAGCGTAGATGGCGTGTACAAGTACTACTGCCCATGCAGCTTCAACACGATACCACAGTTCATCAAGAGTAGTGACTGGCGTATTCTGACGAGCCAGTTACTCGGTCACCATTGACCAGACGTTTTCGGTTGGTGAGAGATCTGGAGAATGTGCTGGCCAGGGCAGCAGTCGAACAGTTTCTGTATCCAGAAAGGCCCGTACAGTACCTGCAACATGCAGTCGTGCATTATCCTGCTGAAATGTAGGGTTTCGCAGGGATCGAATGAAGGGTAGAGCCACGGGTCGTAACACATCTGAAATGTAACGTCCACTGTTCAAAGTGCCGTCAATGCGAACAAGAGGTGACCGAGACGTGTAACCAGTGGCACCCCATACCATCACGCCGGGTGATACGCCAGTATGGCGATGACGAATAAACGCTTCCAATGTGCGTTCACCGCGATGTCGGCAAACACGGATGCGACCATCATGATGCTGTAAACAGCACCTGGA
Organism: Schistocerca piceifrons; assembly: GCF_021461385.2. Lineage (NCBI taxonomy): Eukaryota > Metazoa > Arthropoda > Insecta > Orthoptera > Acrididae > Schistocerca > Schistocerca piceifrons. Next base: position 680,561,046 of record NC_060142.1, on the reverse strand, counting down.
TTCATCCTAAAAAATGACGTTCTGCCATTCGTGCACCCAGGTTCGTCGTTGATGCAGCGTCAAGGGTAACCGCAGGCATGGCCTCCGAGCTGATAGTCAATGCTGCTGCAAACGTCGTCGAAGTGTTCGTGCAGATGGTTGTTGTCTTGCAAACGTCCCCCTCTGTCGGCTCATGGATCGAGACGTGGCTGCACGATCCATTACAGCCATGCGGATAACATGCCTGTCATCTCGAGTGCTAGTGATACGAGGCCGTTGGGATCCAGCACGGGGTTCCGTATTACCCTCCTGACCGCACCGATTCCATATTCTGCCAACAGTCATTGGATCTCGACCAACGCGAGCAGCAATGTTGCGATGCGATAAAACGCAATCGTGATAGGCTACAATCCGACCTTTATCAAAGTCGCAAACGTGATGGTACGCATTTCTCCTCCTTACACGAGGCATCACTACAACGTTTCACCAGGCAACGCCGGTCAACTGCTGTTTGTGTATGAGAAATCGGTTGGCAAGTTTCCTCATGTCAGCACGTTGTAGGTGTCGCCACCGGGGCCAACCTTGTGTGTATGCTCTGAAAAGCTAATCATTTGCATATCACAGCATCTTCTTCCTATCGATTAAATTTCGCGTCTGTAGCACGTCATCTTCGTGGTGTAGCAATTTTTACGGCCAGTAGTGTATAAATAAAGAATGACAATAGATCAATAAAACATAGCAACCGGAATACTAACATGCAAATCAAATACGCTGTGAACTTACGCCTATCTAGTAATAATATTCCTGCTGCTGGGGCTCCCTTCACTTAGTATACAAAGGCCGCATTCAAATAGGAATAGAATTAAGAGAGACCTAGTGGACGTCAACCAAAATCTAGTCACTGCTACAAGCTGGAATGGCTTACACTGTTATTGATAGCTAATTCTATAAACCCGTCCGCTTGGAAACGCAGGAACTGCCGCAGACGGTGCTGAACAGACAGGTACAAAGGAGGCGCGACACTGTGTGTGCCGACGGCATCTCAACCGACGCCGCTCTGTCGACCCGCTGGAGGGACTCGTATTTCCTCTGCCGAAATGCGACTGGGAATCGCACCGCCGACGGCCAATTAAGCACGCAGGCAGAGCCGGCGGAAAGGTAATTACAGACAGTGCCGCCTTGGCCGCCCCAGGGAACCTACCCATTACCTGCGCAAACAGACCGAGCTCGGTCCTTACCCTCTCACTGTTAAGTTACAGTTCATTCTCAGCGGTTTTTGGGAACTGATTGTTCCAATTGTCGGCTCCTCAAGGAGATCCGAAGAACAAGGAAAGACGTGAATTGTTTCATACAATCTGTTGCAAGCTTTCACTCCAGCTGGGTGTATTTCCAGCTTCTTAGCGGGTGCCAGTTTAATTATAGGTAGCCGGATGTAATTTGGTTGAGGGAGGGCAATAGGGTAAGATCTGTGGCCGTGTATCTAGTACCAATGTCACGTCCCTGTTTCAGTTTTAATACAATTTTTGATTATACAGAGGGGTCCAAAAAAAAGTATCCACTGTTTAAAAGTCCATAAATTGCAAACTAATTGACGGAGTTGTCTCATTTTTGGTGAAAGTGTACCTTTAAGTCCAACTTAAAGATATCACTGTAGGTGTTCGAAATGGTCACCATTAACAGCCACACACAAACGATGCCGCCGAACTGCAGCACTAACTACTGACTGCAACGTGTTCAGTTGGATATTTGCACATGAATGTACGATGGATTCTCGAAGTTCATCCAGTGTGCGTGGCTTTTGTCGATAAACGACGTCCTGTAGTGTTCCACACAGGTGAAAGTCCAGAGGAGTTAGGTCTGGGGAACGTGGTGGATACTCCACAGCACCTCTACGGCCTATCCATCTTCCTTGTAGATTTTCGTCGTGATGCGCCCTAACACGATTTTGGTAGTGGGCTGGGGCACCATCTTGTTGAAAGTAAACTCTTCCGTCTCCATACAAGTCTCGAACGGCAGGTAAATGTCTGAAGCTTTTGAAGGTACACCTCACCGGTAACTGTGCCGTCAAAGAAGAATGGCCCAATCAAGCCCCGGTAAGACAACCCACACCACACATTTACTCCTGGCAAATTCACGATTATGTCTACATGGACGTTCGGATTTTCGGCGGCTCAGTAGATGCAATTGTGGCGATTTACTGTACCATTGAGTTTGAACTGTGCCTCATCGGACCACACACTCATCTCTGCAAACTCTTCATCGTTGTGCACCATGTTAGTAAACCACTCGCAGTACTCCATTCTACGATCTGGATCGTCCTCGTTCATTGCGTGTAGCAATCGCGACATGTAGCACTTCCACTTTGCTGTCTTCAAAATTCGTCGAACACTTGAGCGACTCACTCCAGTTTCACGGGCACACTGTCTCACAGACTTTTGTGGTGCGCGAGTGAATTGTTGCAACACACGACGGGAGTTAGGTGGGCTTGCTACTGTTACAGGTCGTTCAGATCGTTGTTTGTGTACATTTTGGATTGAAGAGTTCCTAGATAACAGAACACAGCATGTCATTCTCAATGGAGAGAAGTCTTCCGAAGTAAGAGTGATTTCAGGTGTGCCGCAGGCGAGTGTCGTAGGACCGTTGCTATTCACAATATACATAAATGACCTTGTGGATGACATCGGAAGTTCACTGAGGCTTTCTGCTGATGATGCTGTGGTATATCGAGAGGTTGTAACAACGGATAATTGTACTGAAATGCAGGAGGATCTACAGCGAATTGACGTATGGTGCAGGGAATGGCAATTGAATCTCAATATAGACAAGTGTAATGTGCTGCGAATACATAGAAAGATAGATCCCTTATCATTTAGCTACAAAATAGCAGGTCAGCAACTGGAACCAGTGATTTAAAATGGAATGATCATATAAAGTTGATCGTTGGTAAAGCAGATGACAGACTGAGATTGATTGGAAGAATACAAAGGAAATGCAATCCGAAAACAAAGGAAGTAGGTTACAGTACGCTTGTTCGCCCACTGCTTGAATACTGCTCACCAGTGTGGGATCCGTACCAGATAGGGTTGATAGAAGAGATAGAGAAGATCCAACGGAGAGCAGCGTGCTTCGTTACAGGATCATTTAGTAACCACGAAAGCGCCACGGAGATGATAGATAAACTCCAGTGGAAGACTCTGCAGGAGAGACGCTCAGTAGCTCGGTACGGGCTTTTGTTGAAGTTTCGAGAACATACCTTCACCGAAGAGTCAAGCAGTATATTGCTCCCTCCTACGTATATATCGCGAAGAGACCATGAGGATAAAATCAGAGAGATTAGAGCCCACACAGAAGCATATCGACAATCTTTCTTTCCACGAACAATACGAGACTGGAATAGAAGGGAGAACCGATAGAGGTACTCAAGGTACCCTCCGCCACACACCGTCAAGTGGCTTGCGGAGTATGGATGTAGATGTAGATGTAACACAGCTTTCGGCTTCAAATGTGTATCGAATGCGACGAATCGTTAAAGGTGTCGGTGGCTATGTTTGATACTCATTTCGCCATTGCCGTTGAACCTCATTAATGTTTTCGTACTTAAACTACCACTTCAAAACTGACTTCCTTTCATCGAATGTAAGCCTTGCGCCAGCCATGTTTACTCGAGTAACTAGGTGCAACTAAGAACAAAACGCTGACTATCTGGCGACTGTCATCTAACAAAACAAAACAACGCAATGCAACGCTTGTGTGGCGATTGCCAGAACTACAAACTATTGCACTACCAAAGATGAGACAACTCCGTCAGTTAGTTTGCCAGTTATGGAATTTTAAACAGTGGATACTTTTTTTTTACCCCTCTGTATTGCAGTGTCATAAATGGTAGAATGCATGATTAATTATTTATGCCTCACGTGTTCCATTGATCACTTTCGCGATTAAAGTTATGATTTAGGAAGTCTCAGCTAACCAAACATAGAACGCATATTAGAAAAGCTAAGAAAAAATATTCTTATGTATGGTGTTCTGATCTGACTGGATTTTGTTTTCCTTGTGTAGACTGTATCTGAACATTTAGCGACATCTCACGTTTCCTTTATACACTACTGGCCATTAAAATTGCTACACCACGAAGATGTGCTACAGACTCGAAATTTAACCGACAGGAAGAAGATGCTGTGATCTGCAAATGATTAGCTTTTCAGAGCATTCACACAAGTTTGGCGCCAGTGGCGACACCTACAACGGGCTGACTGGAGGAATGTTTCCAACCGATTTCTCATACACAAACAGCAGTTAACCAGCGATGCCTGGTGCAACGTTGTTGTGATGCCTCGTATAAGGGGGAGAAAAGCGTACCATCACGTCCCCGACTTTGATAAAGGTCGGATTGTAGCCTATCGCGATGGCGGTTTATCGTATCGCGACATTGCTGCTCGCGTTGGTCGAGACCCAATGACTGTTTGCAGAATATGGAATCGGTGGGTTCAGGAGGGTAATACGGGTCGCCGTGCTGGATCCCAACGGCGTCGTAACGCTAGCAGTCGAGATGACAGGCATCTTATCCGCATGACTGTAACGGATCTTGCAGCCACGTCTCGATCCCTGAGTTAACAGATGGGGACGTATGCAAGACAACATTCACCTGCACGAACAGTTCGACGACGTTTGCAGCAGCGTGGACTATCAGCTCGGAGACCATGGCTGCAGTTACCCTTGACGCTGCATCACAGACAGGAGCGCCTGTGATGGTGTACTCAACGACGAACCTGGGTGCACGAATGGCAAAACCTCATCTTTTCGGATGAATCCAGGTTCGGTTTACAGCATCATGATGGTCACATCCGTGTTTGGCGATATCGCGGTGAACGCACATTGGAAGCGTGTATTCGTCATCGCCATACTGGTGCATCACCCGGCGTGATGGTGTGGGGTGCCATTGGTTACACGTCTCGGTCACCTCTTGTTCACATTGACGGCACTTTGAACAGTGGACGTTACATTTCAGATGTGTTACGACCCGTGGCTCTACCCTTCATTCGATCCCTGCGAAACCCTACATTTCAGCAGGGTAATGCACGATCGCATGTTGCAGGTCCTGTACGGGCCTTTCTGGATACAGAAAATGTTCGACTGCTGCCCTGGCCAGCACATTCTCCAAATCTCTCACCAATTGAAAACGTCTGGCCAATGGTGGCCGAGCAACTGGCTCGTCACAATACGCCAGTCACTACTCTTGATGAACTGTGGTGTCGTGTTGAAGCTGCACTGGCAGCTGTACCTGTACACGCCATGCAAGCTCTGTTTGACTCAATGCCCAGGCGTATCAAGGTCGTTATTACAGCCAGAGGTGGTTGTTGTGGGTACTGATTTCTCAGGATCTATGCACCCAAATTGCGTGAAAATGTAATCACATGGCAGTTCTAGTATAATATATTTGTCCAATGAATACCCGTTTATCATCTGTATTTCTTCTTGATGTGGGAATTTTAATGGCCAGTAGTGTAGTATATATCCACTTACTCTGATCTGCTCTGGACTTCGTCGCAGCACTGTGTACCTTCCAGGCAATGTCTTCTTAACCTAAATTTATGACGCCAGTTCTACACTGCTACCTATTCAAATGAAAGTGTTTCAGTATCGGTAATATACTCTACCCATTGAATGTACCTAAATGATCCACTGGACTTGGAAGTAGAATGCCATCTGAACCCTGAGAGATCTCCAATTTGGCTGTCCTGTATGTCGCAAAACTTTATTGCTTTGCTACCGTAATATTTCTTCCGGGAAGGTCGGCGCTTTCCTAGCGCTGCGGCTTCTTCGTTCGTGGAACTTCGATAAAGGCATCCCAGCAGGTATTTTTATCTCACCGTGGTCTCACCCCGACCGCCGTCCCGTATTGAAGCGGCGCGTCGCACCCTTTCACAGAAAACATAATAAACAGTACAACTGCTTTATCAAAACTAGACATGATTGCCTTAATGGGAATTCCGCGATCTGTTAGACAAAGTTAAAAATATAATTAATAAGAGAGATACAGTAGTGATAGAAATATCTTAGTTTACAAAAAGAAATTTTGGAACGTATTAAATTCCATCATACCATATATTGCAATTACAGAGTAACTTCTCCGTACAGAACAACTGGTTCACTGTCATAGGTAAATTAAATTTTAATCTGTTACAACCTTATATCGCAATTTTTAAGAGTAACATGATTGGTAACTGTAAAAAGTGCCCTCTACCTATAACAATTGTGCATCTGCTATTATTTCGCCGTATACAGGGTGTTACAAAAAGGTACGGCCAAACTTTCAGGAAACATTCCTCACACACAAATAAAGAAAAGATGTTATGTGGACATGTGTCCGTAAACGCTTAATTTCCATGTTAGAGCTCATTTTAGTCCACTTACGCTCAATGGAGCACGTTATCATGATTTCATACGGGCATACGGGATACTCTACCTGTGCTGCTAGAACATGTGCCTTTACAAGTACGACACAACATGTGGTTCATCCACGATGGAGCTCCTGCACATTTCAGTCGAAGTGTTCGTACGCTTCTCAACAACAGATTCGGTGACCGATGGATTGGTAGAGGCGGACCAATTCCATGGCCTCCACGCTCTCCTGACCTCAACCCTCTTGACTTTCATTTATGGTGCATTTGAAAGCTCTTGTCTATGCAACCCCGGTACCAAATGTAGAGACTCTTCGTGCTCGTATTGTGGACGGCTGTGATACAATGCGCCATTCTCCAGGGCTGCATCAACGCATCAGGGATTCCATGCGACGGGGGGTGGATGCATGTATCCTCGCTAACGGAGGACATTTTGAACATTTCCTGTAATAAAGTGTTTGTAGTCACGCGGGTACGTTCTGTTGCTGCGTGTTTCCATTCCATGATTAATGTGATTTGAAGAGAAGTAATAAAATGAGCTCTAACATGGAAAGTAAGCGTGTCCGGACACATGTCCACAAAACATATTTTCTTTCTTTGTGTGTGAGGAATGTTTCCTGAAAGTTTGACCGTACCTTTTTGTAACACCCTGTATATTATCGGCGAATATTCTTTTTAATAAAATAATTTTTAAGGTAATAACATATGAATAATCATTTTTGGAGTGGACCATGAAACGAAAAACTTTACAACTGCTGTCGAAGATTGGCTCTCTGATAGTAAAGACATGGAAGTGCTTCGCCTCGGCGACAATGGAATGAGTCGAAACACCCTTGCGGAGCGTTTCCAGGATTTGTTTCTGTATAAACGACTATTTTTTTGAATTCAAGAATTTTCTCTCTGGCACACAAGGAGGTGTTAAGAGAAGATATCCTTAATCTACATTTGGAAACACTTCTTCTATCTGTCAGACAATTTATTTTGCATAGGTAGTGTGTCAAAGAGTTTCACTGCGCCATATTCCACCACATTCTGTGCCAAATTTAGATTTATTACGGGTAATGCAGATAATTTTTCCTTCTAGTGTTGTCATTGTGTGTATCTCTGTTACTCTCAAACTCAAATGGATTGTTGATAACAAATCTGATAAGTAATGAATGTACTCTGAGGCTGCGATTGATATTTACAGCTGGTTCAAGAGAGTCCCGTAACAAGTGCGTGTGTGAACCATACACGTAATCCTAATTACTTTCTTTTGTGGTATGATTACATTTTTCCTGAATGAGGAGTTACCGTAGAATATTATCCTGTAAGACATCAGTGAATCAAAATATGAAAAATATGGTGACGCACTGACGTCTTTATCCAAAAATTTCGCAACTATTCTCATGGTAGAGATAGCCGAACCTAAATGGTTTAGTAGGTCAACCGCACACAGTTTAAACTCAGTAATACAATCACTGCTTCTCAGACATCAGTTTGAGCTAACAACACTTCAGTCCGCACTCACGCATGTCACTGCCCTTACAACACTACAACACTCAGGTTAGTACCATCCTGGAAATTTCTCTGTGAAAATTAATGAAATTTAGATGAAAATCTCGCATAGGGTAATTACTTTTTCTCATCATTCATATCCTATTATTAATAATAAATACTTGAACCGCTTATTCCGAATGCAGACTTCCTTAATGACTTCTCCTTACTATCTTTTCGTCGGAATTCGATAATTAATGTTCTACCTCTTATCGCACTTCCACTTCTTGCCTTCCGTCGACATTTATCTCGCCTTAATATTCATTAGCTGTTTAATACAGCTTTGCTCCAGTCGTGATTCTGCCTAACTCCCCTGACGAAGCGACGTACTGTCTCTCCATCCGATAGTCGGCGCCTAAATCTCTCTACTGTCTGTAAACGCACGCGTTCTCAAATCGAAGAACTCGCATTGTCGGGTTCGCAGTGTCTAACCAATATCCATCTCCCAAAGAACTTGACGCTGGTAAGTGCGTTACCCTTACACTGTCTTCTTTGTCAATTGCTACAGTTTCAAAACTCGATCGAATATTCAACTGGCGGTCACAATGATTCAAATTAGCCATTTTTTCGGTACTTGCATCCATTTTTGATGTGGAAGCGCGTCCCGGGCGTGAGTCCTCTTCAGCGTCTTCTCAGGTTTCTTGGAAACACTTGAATCAATTAAGAACTGGCGAAAGTGATAAACACTCTTCGCCCTCCAGTTCTTTTACAAGAAAAAAGGTTTCAGCAGCAGTTTTTTCAAGTTTCATCTGGAACTTCACGACAATTCGTTGATTTATTGTCACACTGTGTCTCCACATTGATTTCTCGTCTTTTTTGTGTAAGTTGTTTCGAACTGGAAACATCGTCTGCGCAGCATCTTCCTTTACGGAAACCTACTTGCTGTTCTAAGAAAAGTGATTCGGAAATGTTTGGAAACCTTTCCAGTAATTACTTTGCTGTAGATTTTATAGTAGGGATTCACAAGACTGACTCCCGTGTAATTACTTGCGTTACTTCCGTCCCATTTTTTAAACATTGAAATAACTTTAGCACATATCCATTCTCCTACTATTTCACCTGTATGCAAACACATATTACATATATGGAGCAGTCTGAATTCAGCTCTGAGTTAATTCCATCTAATCCTGGTACTTTTTTCTTTTTTGTTTCCTTGAATGGATAGTATGTATCGACTTTGAGAAGGAATTTGACCGCAGCCACAAAAAAAGTTCTGGTCAATAATGGAGAAAAGGGGATGCCAAGGTTTATACAAAAAAAAAACACCGGAATGGAATAGATACTGTCAAAGAGCTGACACCAAAAATAGAGATAAACCAAAGAGTAAGGCAAGACTGTAGTATGTCACCAATCAACATGTCTTCAGAAAGGGATTCTGACATTCCTCAGCCCCATGAACCATGGACCTTGCCGTTGGTGGGGAGGCTTGCGTCCCTCAGCGATACAGATAGCCGTACCGTGGGTGCAACCACAACGGAGGGGTATCTGTTGAGAGGTCAGACAAACGTGTGGTTCCTGAAGAGGGGCAGCAGCCTATTGAGAATTTGCTGGGGCAACACTCTGGATGATTCACTGATCTGGCCTTGTAACACTAACCAAAACGGCCTTGCTGTGCTAGTACTGCGAATGGCTGAAAGCAATGGGAAACCACAGCCGTAATTTTTCCCGAGCGCTTACGGCTTTACTGTATGGTTAAATGATGATGGCGTCCTCTTGAGTAATATATTCCGGAGGTAAAATAGTCCCCCATTTGGATCTCCAGGTGGGGACTACTCAGGAGGACGTTGTTATCAGGAGAAAGAAAACTGGCGTTCTACGGGTCGGAGCGTGGAATGTCAGATCCCTTAATGGGGCAGGTAGGTTAGGAAATTTAAAAAGGGAAATGGATAGGTAAAAGTTAGATACAGTGGGAATTAGTGAAGTTCGGTGGCAGGAGGAACAAGACTTCTGGTCAGGTGAATACTGGGTTATAAATACAAAATCAAATAGGGGTAAGGCAGGAGCAGGTTTAATAATGAATAAAAAAATGGGAATGCGGCTAAGCTACTACAAAGAGCGTAGTGAATGAATTATTGTGGCCAAGATAGATACGAAGCTCACGCCTACCACAGTAGTACAAGTTTATATGGCAACTAGCTCCGCAGATGACGAAGAGATTGATGAAATGTATGATGAGATAAAAGAAATTATTCAGATAGTGAAGGGAGATGAAAATTTAATAGTCACGGGTGACTGGGACTCGATAGTACGAAAAGGAAGAGAAGGAAGCGTAGTAGGTTAATATGGAATGTGGGTAAGAAGTGAAAGAGGAAGCCGCCTGGTGGAATTTTGCACAAAGCATAACTTAATCATAGCTAACACATGGTTCAGGAATCATAAAAGAAGTTTGTATACATGGAAGAAGCCTGGAGATACTGGAAGGTTTCAGATAGATTATATAATGGTAAGACAGAGATTTAGGGAATATTGCAGCGGCAGATATGTATTCTGACCACACTCTATTGGTTATGAAATGTAGATTAAAACGGAAGAAACGGCAAAAAGGTGGGAATTTAAGGAGATGGGACCTGGATAAAGTGACTAAACCAGAGGTTGTACAGAGTTTCAGGGAGAGCGTAAGGGAACAGTTGACAGGAATGGCGCCGCACGGGATTAGCCAAGTGGTCTAAGGCGTTGCAGTCATGGCGGAGGTTCGAGTCCTCCCTCTGCCATGGGTCTGTGTGTTTGTCCATAGGCTAATTTAGGTTAAGTAGAGTGTAAGCTTAGGGACTGATGACCTTAGCAGTTAAGTCTCAAATGATTTCACACACATTTGAACTTTTAGACAATAATGGCGGAAATAAATACAGTAGAAGAAGAATCGATTGCTTTGAAAGATAAAACAATGAAGGCGGCAGAGAATCAAGTAGGTAAAAAGACGAGGGGTAGTAGAAATGCTTGGGTTACAGAAGAGATATTCAATTTAATTCATGAAGGGAGAAAACACAAAAATGCAGTAAATGAAGCAGGCAAAAAGGAATACAAACGTCTCAAAAATGAGATAGACTGGAAGTCCAAAATTGCTAAGAAGGGATGGCTAGAGGACAAATGTAAGGATGTGGAGGCGTATATCACTAGGAGTATGATAGATACTGCCTACAGAAAATTTAAGACACCTTTGGAGAAAAGAGAACCACTTGCATGAATATCAAGAGCTCAGATGGAAACCCGGTTCTAAGAAAAGAAGGGAAAGCAGAAAGGTGAAAGAAGTATATAGAGGGTCTATACAAGGACAATGTTCTTGAGGACAATATTATGGAATTGGAAGAGGATGTAGATGAAGATGAAATGGGAGATACGATACTGCGTGAAGCATTTGACAGAGCACTGATAGACCTAAGCCGAAACAAGGCCCCGGGAGTAGACAACATTCCAATAGAACTACTGATTGCCTTGGAAGAGCCAGTCCTGACAAAACTCTACCATCCTTTGAGCAAGATGTATGAGACAGGCGAAATACCCTCAGACTTCAAGAAGAATATAATAATTCCGATCTCAAAGGAAGCAGGTGTTGACAGATGTGGAAATTACCGAACTATCGGTTTAATAAGCCACGGCTGCAAAATACTAACACGAATTCTTTACAGACGAATGGATAAACTTGTAGAAGCCGACCTCGGGGAAGTTCAGTTTGGATTCCGTAGAAATGTTGGAACACGTGAGGCAATACTGACCTTACGACTTATCTTAGAAGAAAGATTAAGAAAAGGCAAGCCTACGTTTCTAGCATTTGTAGACTTAGAGAAAGCTTTTGACAATGTTGACTGGAATACTCTCTTTCAAATTCTAAAGGTGGCAGGGGTGATACACAGGGAGTGAAAGGCTATTTACAATTTGTACAGAAACCAGATGGCAGTTATAAGAGTCGAGGGGCATGAAAGGGAAGCAGTGGTTGGGAAGGGAGTGAGAGAGGGTTGTAGCCTATCCCCGATGTTATTGAATCTGTATATTGAACAAGCAGTAAAGGAAAGAAACGAAAAATTTGGAGTAGGAATTAAAATCCATGGAGGCGAAGTAAAAACTTTGAGGCTCGCCGATGACATTGAAATTCTATCAGAGACAGCAAATGTCCTGGATGAGCAGCTGAACGGACTGGACAGTGTCTTGAAAGGAGGATATGAGATGAACATCAACAAAAGGAAAATGAGGATAATGGAATGAAGTCGAACTGAATCGGGTGATGCTGCGGGAATTAGATTAGGAAATGAGACGCTTAAAATAGTAAATGAGTTTTGCTATTTGGGGAGAAAAATATCTGATGATGGTCGAAGTAGAGAGGATGTAAAATGTAGACTGGCAATGGCAAGGAAATCGTTTCTGAAGAAGAGAAATTTGTTAACATCGAGTATAGATTTAAGTGTCAGGAAGTCTTATCTGAAAGTATTGGTGAAGATTAGATGGGTAGATCACTTAACTAATGAATAGAATTGGGGAGAAGAGAAATTTGTGGCACAACTTGACTAGAAGAAGGGATCGGTTGGTAGGACATGTTCTGAGACATCGAGGGATCACCAATTTAGTATTGGAGGGCAATGTGAAGGGTAAAAATCGTAGAGAGGGACCAAGAGATGAATACACTAAACAGATTCAGAAAGACGTAGGCTGCAGTAGGTACTGGGATATGAAGATGATTGCACAGGATAGAGTAGCATGGAGAGCTGCATCAAACCAGTCTCTGGACTGAAGACCACAACAACAACACTGGAAAACAGTTAAATTCTGAAGATATCATTGGGGACGAAAGCTTGTCTACAGTTTTTACAGGAATCATGTTGTAATTAATAGAGTCAGGAAATAGCCCGTGAGTCCACTGGGTTTCGACTGGATTAATTTGAAAAACAGAAAGAGTTAAGACGGTGGTTTTAATGCTTCAGGTTTTCTACGTGGTCTCTCACTAATTGAGTACAACGCACCTAATCTTCATACAACCATGTGAAATTTATACCAGCTTAATAATTTTTTTTTCTTTAATGTTTCGTATCCACACTGACGAAAAATGAAAATTGTTACACCATGAAGGAATTGTGCGACATAAACTAAAGTTGGTAGACGTGCTCCTACGTCTGAAAGGTGATGTATATTCATATTTCGCGCCAGAAGCATACGAGGATGCATATCAGGTTTACTTTAATTACCTTCCAGATTGGACATGGTGAGTTGATATTAGACAAGAAAGCCCTTAAGGCGACAAAGTCGCCATTATCAGCACCTCACTGAATCTGAATGAGGTCGTGTAATAGGGCTACGAGAAGCTGGTCATTCATTCTGCGATTCTGTAGAAAGACTTACGCAAGAAGATCGGGCTCTTGGTGGCCACATGGCAGTGCCGAGAGGGAAGATCATCGTGTTTGACGTATGGCTCCGGCGCATCGTACTGCAACTGCAGCAGCAATATGAGCAGCAATTGGCAGCACAGTGGCACAAAGAACTGTTACAAATCGGTTACTCCAAGGACAGCTGCGAGCCACACGCCGTGCACGTGTACTGACCTCAAACCACCGCCATTAGTGACTTCAGTGGTGTCAAGCGGGAGCTCACTGGAGGGTATGTTGGAAGTCTGTTGTGTTGTCTGATGAAGGCTGCTTCTGCTTCAGTACGAATGATGGCCATATATTGGATAGAAGAGGCTAATTGATGACCTGCAACCAACTTATGTGGACGCTAGACACGCTGGTCCTAGACCTGGATTAATGGTCTGGAGTGTGACTTCTTATCCCAGCCGGAGCACTCTCATCATTAACGCACTCACCCCAACGGCTTGTTTGTACGACAGTCGGGTGACTGGGCTGTTGCGTTGCCATTCTTGAACAGCATTCCTAGGGATGTTTTCCAACAGGATAACGCTCGCACATACACCGCTGTTGTAGCCCAACATGCTCTACAGAGTGTCGACATGTTGCCTTGGCCTGCTCGAACAGCATTCCTAGGGATGTTTTCCAACAGGATAACGCTCGCACATACACCGCTGTTGTAGCCCAACATGCTCTACAGAGTGTCGACATGTTGCCTTGGCCTGCTCGAACAGCATTCCTAGGGATGTTTTCCAACAGGATAACGCTCGCACATACACCGCTGTTGTAGCCCAACATGCTCTACAGAGTGTCGACATGTTGCCTTGGCCTGCTCGAACAGCATTCCTAGGGATGTTTTCCAACAGGATAACGCTCGCACATACACCGCTGTTGTAGCCCAACATGCTCTACAGAGTGTCGACATGTTGCCTTGGCCTGCTCGAACAGCATTCCTAGGGATGTTTTCCAACAGGATAACGCTCGCACATACACCGCTGTTGTAGCCCAACATGCTCTACAGAGTGTCGCCATGTTGCCTTGGCCTACTCGAACACCGGATCTGTCCCAAAACGAAAACAGATGGGACGTCATCGGGCGACAACATCAGCCTCATCTACGACCATCGTTGGCTGTCCCTGTAATGACCGCCCAAGTGCAACAGGCATGGACCAGCATCCCAGAAACTGACATCCGGCACATATACAACAAATACAAGTACTTTTGCATGTTTGCATTAAACATTCTGGCAGTTACACTGGTTATTAATGTACCAGCATTTCTCATTTGCAGCTAGCCTGTGTGGCCGAGCGGTTCTAGGCGCTTCAGTCCGGAACCGCGCTGCTGCTGCTGCTGTCGCAGGTTCGAATCCTGCCTCGGGCATGGATGTGTGTGATGCCCTTAGGTTAGTTAGGTTTAAGTAGTTCTAAGTTCTAGGGGACTGATAACCTCAGATGTTAAGTCCCATTGTGCTCAGAGCCATTTAAACCATTTTTTCACATTTGCAGTGCCTTATCATGTGCTTACATTAATCCGTAATCTTACAATGTTAATCACTTAAACATGTCATCTAGACAAATTTACTCCCGAAATATCATTACTCTATATTAATATATATCCGTCAGATTATGATTACTCATAACATATGAAAAAAATATTTGAAAGGTTTGTCGTCCATTTGTCATTGTCTGGTATGGTGCGGCTCATTCCCGACACAGCTGTAAACGAGCCATCTCGTCACCTTAACATTATTTTGTTACTGCCAACAGTCGCAGAACTTGTCCCATATATTTAAGAGGATATCTGCATATTTTGTTGTGCTAAAAGGCTTGACACCGCCCTATATTATAAACCAAAAGTCAGCTCAATATATCGTTATTACAAAGTTATGATTATACAAGTAATTGGTTTCAGATAAAAGTTTTACAGACATCTCAGATACGAAAAACAGGTATAAATCCAAACTGGAGTCTTAAGGGGGTGTAGAGCCAAAGTTCAAGCATGATACGGAGAGGAAAATTGAGATTTACAGGGCATGTCATGAAGGACGACGGCACTTTGACCATGCAGATACGGAACGCAACAAGCATCGCTGAGGAAAACAAAGCAAGCAAACATCGACGCTTCGCATTATGCCTCACAAGGGCCAGTCGGGATCGGCCAATTCTGCACTTCGTCATTTTGCGGTACGTTCGTCTTCATAACACCAAGCGTCGTTATGATGATGATTTTCAGCAATCATTTCCCAAAAAGTATTCCCCACTTTTTACATTTCAGTCAAATCATTGCAGTTGTCCAACAGTGCTTGTTTTCATACGGCAGACAAGGTGTACGGGACAAACTTTCCATATACTTCTCGCTTCTTCGGAACATTCTGGAGGATGTATTAAAACCTGATTTATATATGTTGTTCCAAAACTACGTTGACACATCACCCACTTAACACTGCCTGCTCGCAACTAATGGGTCGAATGCACATTTACTGTTTACGATCCATAGTTGAAGCTGCCACCGTAGTAACACTGCTGAAGATCCTTCTACGTCAGGAATAAAATTAGTTTCGGACCTCTTGGGACAGATGGTGCATACAACTTCCTGTCAGAAGTGAAAGGACCGACTGGAAAACGAACCTCGGAGCTTTGAATTTGTACTTTGGTTCTGTCAGGCAACACAAAAGGTTTCAAGCAGCACAGATACACTGACGGGAAAAAAGTCGAAACACCAAGAAGGAATTGAATTGTGCGAGATCAAAAAAAGTTGTGAAACATCCCCTTGGAAAAATTTATGAACTACTGTGCAGGAAAATCCCTTCCGTTATTTGATTTTCAAACAAACTGAACGTGCTCAGAGATTTCTCTCTTTACTTATTCTGAGCAATACCAAACTGACAAACAATATATTTAGCACAACGGAATCTGACTTTCAAAAATCCCTACAAAAGAATGGCCCTGACTACCAATAACCTATACCTTTCATGAATCACTTACCTCACAAAAATCTCAGTCACTTGAACTACTGCAATACAGCGAGCGCCAATACTTCCAGCTAAATAAAAGATTCTAACTACTGAAGGCACTAACTACTGATAGGCATAGTTAGCAAATGAACGATTTTGATACAGAACAAACAATGTATTTACCTGAATAATATTCAAAAGTCATAATATATACATAAGTTCATGATATCCAGTACTACAAATTTACTCTTTCTGATGGACACACGTCCAGATCGTCCGCTCTCAAAATTCTGCCGTCTCTCTCCCCACATCCACCACTGCTGGCGGCTCACCTCCAACTGCGCAACGCTACGCCCTGTTCACATCCAACTGCCCAACACTACAATAGCGAATATTTCAACAATGCCCACCAGCCACAGACTGCACACAGCACAGTCAGTGATTTTCGTACAGAGCGCTACGTGGTGTTACCAACATAGAAACCTAAACAGCCTACTTACAGTTGGTTACCGTGTTTCTACATCTCGAAGATGACAACTATTCAGATTTCACTCGTAAAGTGGGGCTAGTAGCACCATTATGAGGCTGCAAATTAGGTTTGCTTTAAATACGCGCTATAGAGGTCGTGAGCGTTAGTCACATTTGAGATTGGGTGTAGTGAGTTGATGTTAGTAAAGAATGCCTTCAAGACGACGAACACACTTTATAAAAAATTCACTGAGTTTGAATGAGGACGTGCAATAGCGCTACGAGAAGCTGTATCTTCTTACGGATCAGCAATTGGAACTACAGTACACAACGAACTGTTACAAGTCGGATACTTCAAGGACAGCTCCGAGCCAGATGAGGTGTAGCGTGCATTCCACTGAACGCAAACCACCGCCGCTTGTGAGTTCAACGGCGTCAAGAGAGCTTATTGGAGGGCGGAGTGAAGATCTGAATTCTGATGAAAGGCCGTTCTGTCTTTGTGCCACTGGAAGTGTATTTTGATTAAAAGAGACCAGGTGAGAGTTTGAAACCAACATGTCTGCGTGCTTGATACACTGGGCTTATGAGTTATGGTCTGGGGTGCGATTTCGTGTGACAGGAAGAGCGCTCTCGCGATTGTCCCACGCACCCGGACTGCAAATCTGTACGTCAGTCTATTGATTCGACCTGTTCTGCTGTCATACATGACCAGTGTTACAGCGGCTGTTTTCCAACAGGGTAACGCTCGCCCACATACCAGTGTTGTAACCCAACGTGTTCTATCGAGAATGTCGACATGTTGTCTAGGCCTGCTCGATCACCAGACCTGTCTCCAGTCGAGCACATCTGGAACACCTTCGGATAATTCCAGCGTCATCCACAAACATCGTCAACCGTCCCTGTATTGACCGAAAAAAATGCAACAGGGATGGAACTCCATCACACAAACTGTCATCCGGCATCTCTCCGACGTAATGCATGCACCTATTCATGCTTGCATTAGACGTTCTGGCAGTTACACCGGTTACTAATATGCCAGAATTTCACATAGGAATGATTTTCCTCGCGCTTACATTAATCTGTGATCTTTCGAGGTTAATCGATTAAATATGCTACCTCGACGAGAGTAGCAACGGAATTTCATTAATCTAGATTCATTCTTTCTTTGTGTTTGGAATTCTTTCCGTCAGTGTAATAACAATATAATTGCTGTAATTATATGTGTATTAGCCCGCCCGGTTAGCCGTGCGGTCTAACGCACGGCTTTTCGGATTTGGAAGGAGCGCTTGGTCCCCGGCGCGAATCCGCCCGGCGGACTTGTGTCTGGGTCCAGTGAGCCGGACAGTCTGTGGATGGTTTTTGGGCGGTTTTCCATCTGCATCGGCGAATGCGGGCTGGTTCCCCTTATTCCGCCTCAGCTACACTATGTCTGCGACTGCTACGCAAATAAGTTCTCCACGTACGCGTACACCACCATTATTCTACCATGCAAATAGAGGGGTTCCACCTATGTGTTGTGAGACGTTCCGGGTGGGGGGGAGGGTGGGGGGGGGGTGGGGGGGTCCGCCGGGGGCCCAACCGCATAATAACCCTGAAAGGGTGATTCGGTGTGGGGCGGCAGAGGGGTGGAGTGGAGTGCGGTAGTCGTCGTGGGGTTGTGGACCACTGCGGATGAGGCGGGGACGGAGCCTCTCCGTCGTTTCTAGGCCCCCAATAAACATATAGTACAATACAATACAATATTATGTAGCTAGAACTCCTGTGCAAATACAGCATACGCTGTTTCGAGATGTAAACTTAAATATTTTCTCTGCAGTCCGCTGATGACAGACCAACTGTTACTGTAATAACCTTTTATAATTTTGTGCGATGCTATCGAGAATTATTGACTTTGCAAAGATCTCACGTAAGACAGAAATTTCTTAGCTGTAGAAATGCGATCACCAGATTTCAGAAACTCTTCCATTTCTTTGTTCCAGATGACAATGGTGTTAATGGGTGAGTACTCAGTGGAATGCGGCGCAAAAAATATACAGCTGCTTGCAAGCGATCGCATGACTGTAGAAGCCCGGTAATCTTGTACTGCAGCTTGTGGCTTCTATTTAATTATTGGTAAGTCATACACTTGGAAATACGTTTACTGATTAAACAGAATGAACCCTTTTCTTTCCTAATGCGTGTCTCATACTGATTCAGGCTTGTGTGTCGTTGTTGTGGTTTTTCCTTTCAATCTGTTTTGTGTTGTCTCATTGTCTTATTCTCACCATTACGCCATTGTTCCCTTCGGAACAAGGGACCGATGACCTCGTAATCTGGTCCCTTCCTCCCTCTTTTAAACCAACCAACCAAAATTGAAAGCGGATCCAGACTGAGACTGTGCACGTCTAGTAACTGGTTGGTTCTCCGTGTTCATCCTGATCTCACACTTCAGATACTCAGTTTTCTTGATTTTTAATCTTAAACCGCAATCGCTTAAGTGATTTTTCCAGCGCATGGCCAAACTCTATAGATATTGCTGGGTTTATTCAGCGATAAATATGAGAGGAATGAGCTCAGATTGCTGGTTCACATCACTATTGATTAGAAACGGAGGTGAATTCCCAGCACCTTAGTGAGACCCACTCTTAGGATACAATACACAGTTTCTTTCTGTCTTGTGCCAATGTGTTTCATTCTACCCACACCTACAATCATCGATAGTACATAATACTGTGAATAACCGACTGTATTCAATTTCTACAATGTTTTCCATTTATTGCCAGCTGATTAAAATTAGGTATTGCTGGACATAACACAGGACTCTACTCGTACCAAGGAGACGTTTATGGCATGTTCTGTCCAACAGTTCCGTCATTCCATTTTCTGGAATATGTATGTATTTTTGTTTATAATACAATATTTAGCATACATCTAGGACGTTGTATATAGAGGTTTTAAACAGTTCTGGTAATTTTCGCACTGCTATGAAGCCGTAATAATTTAAGTTTCTACTCGTGGTGTTTATCACAGCTTGCGCTTTTGTTCCTTTGTCATCGCTGGTTTATGACTGCCTTTCGAAACTTTGTTTTCCGACATCACATCACTTGGAACTGAACATCTGTTTTGTTGTTTTCTTTTGGTGCTGGCAACTGCCGAACGTTATTGCCAGCTACAGGTGTGTGTGTTTGTGTGTGTGTATGTGAAATGGTATTTGTTTTGCTGCGATTAGTTGAAAATGTATCATTTTTTTATTATTATAATTTTTATTTTTATTTTGTTTCTTAATGGTGTGTGTGAGTTTGTGTGTGTGTGTGTGTGTGTGTGTGTGTGTGTGTGTGTGTGTGTGTGTGTGTGAGAGAGAGAGAGAGAGAGAGAGAGAGAGAGAGACAGAGAGAATGACTTTCGGGATGTGGTAGTTTTCCTGCATTTGTATTTGTCATGGTTGTTTAAAATGATTTTTTTCATGTTTTGTCGTGGATGTTGATCTACATGTTGTGCTTTTGTTCCTTTGCTAATATTACTGCATCACAGGAAAGCAAAACGTGCCATAGCTGTCTGTAATCCATATATACAACACCCTAATGTAAATTAAATAGTTTAAACAAAAATATATACCTACTGGAGGTCACTGAAGATGTCTTGCAAAGGATAAAGGCCAAACGCGCATGGCACACAACCTGTATTTTATTCACTTGTAATTCCATGGTCCCAAAATAAAAATTATCAACACATCGTTGTGTTATGCGCAACGGAGGACGACAAGACTACAGAGATTGAAAATGCTATTATGAAGACACAGTATGACTTTAGAAAGAGGGTACTGTAGTAAATGAAATACCTTAATCGAAGCTGTATATCAAAACACTTGGTTTCAAACACCTGCCTTTCCACATGAGGTCACTCTTAAAGATTATTTTTTTCTCTCACACACTTTCTTTTAAAATCAGCTTCATATTGGGGTGACGCGACCCGCTACTATTTTCTCTCCTGGTGACAACACGTCCACCCCAGTGTAACACTCATACCAAACGTCCACACTTGTTTGTCGGACGTAATGCCGTGTTTCTCTTTACCTACAGTATTATAGCTCTTTGTGATCCTCGATTTTTGATTACACGCTTGCAATAATGCCTCCTTCTCATATGTTACTACTTATAAAACTCTGTTGATTTCTGTATTGAGTACGTGTGCCCTTTTTATATTTACCCCTGCACCCGCCACCCATCCACCGATAACGAACACCTGTAGTGAATCTTTTCACTTTGTTGACGTAATGGTATTGGTTTATATTCACTTGCCCCTTATGATTAGCCTCATTCCTTGATGGCACATTATGTGTGTCTTATATTTGGAGCACAACACAGTTCTGTCTTCTGCTGATATAAGGGAACATATTTAAAGTATAAATTTCAATTACGTACTTTATATGAAGTTGGTTGGAGTCATTCCCGCCATACGTTGTTCTAATTGAGCTGTTATTTTAAACCGTTTCCCACTAAGTATTGTGGCTTCATTTAGGTTTTTTCCCTTGTTGTTATATACCCACATTAATTATTGGAAGCTATCGAATTTTAATGACACTTCGTCATCCACATGATAACAATATGTTTTTATATCTGGTAATTTTTTAGTGCTGACTTTATTTCTTCTTAATTATAATTATAATTTTACTGTTATTTTAAATACCTTTAATACATCCAGAGTGCATTTTTTCAGTAAAGCCTTTCGTAGGTCACCTACATGGTTTTTCTTCATTCTAACGTCTTTCTCCCACCACATAACATCACGTTCGTTGTCAAGTTGATGCAGGATCTTCACACACTGACATAATCAACCCATTTCTTTGTTCTTGCGTTTTCCCTACAGATCGGTTATTTTAATCCGTCTCCCACTTAATTTCACAGTCGGTTCTGCTTAAGGTGATGTTCTCATTTGGATATAGCATATTCTCATTAATAAGATACATCCTATGACAATCCATCACTCTAAAGGCTAACTAAATCCTGTCCTGTTTAGTTGCCATCCCGTATTTCTTTTTCTATATAACTTGACAAGGACCCCGTACCTTCCATACCAATGGGATGTCCTTGCAGCTGAGTGACAGCTTTTTCTTACTGACTGTTCACTTGTTTTCGCCCTATGCACGTGTACCAACTTGTATTTTTACTATACAGTTCGGCATATTTTGTACATAACATGATCTGTCCCTATTTTCTCTTCAGCCTAACAAATAATTCATTTTGATGTTAGAAACATAACTTATGCACAATCCTGTTTTGAACTATCTTACGTTGATGTCAGTTATTGTCATCAGGTTACCGTCTATGAGGAAAGTGGGTGCACTCAACGACTGTTATGTAATTTATAAATGATAGAGCGCGGCAATCATTTGTCCTTTTTCTTTGTAGGTTTTATAGGCAAATCCAGATTTTGGCTAATGCCTAGCCATTATCAACGCACTATTTTTTTAAATCTCGATGCATGTTAGTTTCCTGTTGTTCGGGCGTCAGTCACAGTTCTTTGAATACTACTGTAACAAATCTGGATTTGCGTAATAAAATCTTCCCAAAAAATAGGACGACTGATTATTGCGCTCTATCATTTAACAATTATTGTCATTTTCTACGATAACTCTGCACATATTTTTCATAAACCGTGACTACCACTTTTTACATCATCCTTATTACTTCTTCTTTATGATTTTATTATATTTTATTTCTTACTAATGTGGTTCACATTTTGGTCTTTGAATATGTAGGTTTGCTACATCCCGTTACAGTGAGACCTTTGTGTTCGACAGCCGTCTTTATAGATTTCATGTACTCACGCCTTATACCCGTGTTTCATATTATTTGTAATTCATAATAATTTATTTGCATATATTTGATGTAACCTTTTATTGTGTAATTGAACTTAATTTACAATCTGTAGTTTTAAGTACTAATATATTTGGTAACCATGTAGTGGCCTGAAGAAGGCGTTACTGTGGCGCTGAAACTAGTACCCTACTCAAAGTTTTCAAAAATAACGACTGATGACATACATTTCTACAACATAGCGTCATGAGCTAAAGATCGGAAGAAGCTACCTCAGCTGAAGGTGGGCGGTGTGTTGCAGAAACTAGTAGACACACATAGTAATAAATCGAGTAATTCGAAGTAAAACTTTACTATTTTGAGAACCTTACATTCAGTTACCAACTGTATTTACCAAATCGAATAGAACGGTACACTCCGCTCATGTTTTGATTCAATCGAAACTTGTGACCAAACTACTTGCTTAGTAGAGTTACTTCATCCAATCTGAGCAATGAAGTGTCCAACGGGCCACAAGCAGTTACACTGCTTCATGGGTGACAAGAATCTCCGACAAGGTAGTAAAGAGTATAACGCAGTGATCAGAAGACGCCGTTGGTCAGTGACAGTGCCCACATTTTCCTACCGGACAGGAGATTCTTCCCGCCCGAAAAGCACCTTAGATACGGGTGGCTGGTTGGACTCATTTGTTATTACTCTCTTCACATAACAGCTTTTGGAAACGGGAGAAATTTGTCTTTCAGATGGTGGCAAATTTGGTTTTTTTTCGATTTTTCAGACATTTTCACGTCGAGGTCCCCTTAAAGCAAATGGAGCACTGTGTTTCATTGCTACCGCACTTTGTAAAATAAAACTCGCATTCGGGAGGACGACGGTTCAATCCCGCGTCCGGCAATCCTGATTTAGGTTTTCCGTGATTTCCCTAAATCACTCCAGGCAAATGCCGGGATGGTTCCTCTGAAACGGCACGGCCGACTTCCTTCCCCATCCTTCCCTAATCCGATGAGACCGATGACCACGCTGTCTGGTCTCCTTCCCCAAAACCAACCAACCAACTAGGGTTGGTACCATTCTGCAGTACAGCTGATGTGCGGGGACATAGCGAGACGGTACGATACAGACGAGAGGGTACGATACAGACCAAGTGGGGCAAGTACTGCACTGTACCTAAATGTGTACCGTCTAGTAGGCCACGACACACAGCAACAGGTACATTATTTCGAAGGAGAGACAATCTCCAGCCTCAATCGGGTATCGATATAATTCGATGGTGGAAGCTGAAAATTTTTGCCGGAGCGGGACTCGATCGCGTATCTGGCGCTTAACGCGAGCGGTTGCCTTAAGCGGCTCGGCCATCCGGGCACGTTTTCCATCTCACCCAAATTCTCAACTCGTCACACGCTAGCAGCGTCCACTCTCCGTCCACCTACTTGCTTCCAGAGAGTTCTGCGTTCCCGCAAGAGGCTCCGACTCTGTTGTGCATCCGCACTGAAGTTACCAAGGCAATCATGCTGACAGATTCACTATACATGCGTGCGACATCAGTTCTGTGGAACATGGTAAGCGGGAGATACGAGTTCGAGAGCAATCCGGCGCAGATTTTCAGCTTTCATCATCCAATTATTTCAGTGTTTGGTTGCGTCTTGTGTCAATCACTCCTTCGAAATTTTATATTTACAGCCCGTATGAGACAACAGTGCGGTGCCTACTCTGTCAGACATGACCGGCACCATACATTTCGTAGGTACATTATTGTCTCTGCAATGCTGTGCCTATTCTTACGTCGTCTTTGTTGCTAGTTTCAAACTGTAGATGTTCTTATGAAAAGAGTGCTGATCGCTTTTTCCAGTTTCTCAGATATGGAAATTTCACGAAAAAAGAGTACTCGTTGTTTTGTAATTTTATTTATAAACCAAAAGTGGCCGAGCGGTTCTAGGAACTTCAGTCTGGAACCGCGCGACTGCTACGGTCGCAGGTTCGAATCCTGCCTCGGGCATGGATGTGTGTGATGTCCTTAGGTTAGTTAGGTTTAAGTAGTTCTATGTTCTAGGGAACTGATGACCTCAGATGTTAAGTCCCGTAGTGCTCAGAGACATTCAAGAAACCAAAAATCTCAGCGCTGCCGCTGTGGCGAATGTTAAGCCTGTATTTCAACCAGTTCTTAGCAGAAAATTGAAAGAATCCTGTTATAACCAAGACTAAACACATACTGAAAAAAACCGCTTGCTCAGGACTAAAATACCGGTATCGGATTTACCCGGCTGATAATTCCTATCCCTAGCGCACAGACCCATTGTAGCACTTACTGGTGACCAACTGGAAACAAGAAAGTGAATTAAATTACCTTTTTGCATGATACTTACAACTCCACTTTAGTCAATATATCTGTCCCAAAGGAATAAGTACCTGTGTTGATATTTAAAACATTTCTCATTTATTCTTCATTCTGCAAGTGAGACTGAAGAATGATGAAAGGTGTTTTAAATATCACTTGTAACTCCATTCCCCTCGCAGTTCTGCGTGCCACCCATTGTGTGCTCAAAAATGGTTCAAATGGCTCTGAGCACTATGGGACTCAACTGCTGAGGTCATTAGTCCCCTAGAACTTAGAACTAGTTAAACCTAACTAACCTAAGGACATCACAAACATCCATGCCCGAGGCAGGATTCGAACCTGCGACCGTAGCGGTCTTGCGGTTCCAGACTGCAGCGCCTTTAACCGCACGGCCACTTCGGCCGGCATTGTGTGCTCAAACAGGTCTCAGAAGACGAGTAATCAAGCCCGCAGGCTATCCATTCAGCCGCGGTCAAAAAGCTGGAACAGAGAGAATACTAGCGACAGTCACACATGAAGCAAATTGGTATACCCGAGCCATCAACTACATGCGTTTCGGTTCAAACTGATACGGCTTGAAAACCGTAAGACTTTATTCAGGCATATTGCCGCATAAGACTTCGAGGATCGAAGCTAGTTTTCACGCATCTCAGTGTTTATGACATTGTATCAGCTGACCTACGCGTGTTACAATAACACAGGGTGACTCAGAGAAACGGGAACATTTCCACAATCCAATAAAACTAGAAGTGATAAAGGAAAGAAATTACATTCATAGTAATTGAAAGCTTACAACTTTGCCGTATGTGAAACATTGATGGCATTTATCATGTTTTTTTTTAAATTACGTCCTTTAGATGGCGTCTTCCTGTACGAATACATTCGTGAAATCTGCTTTTGAGATTCCTCATTGACCACTGCAACATCTCAGCTGGGATACTGTGAATTGCATCCCGAATTGTCTGTTTCAACTTATCCAGGGTTCTTGGTCGAGTCGTGTAGACTTTTCTCTTGAGGTAGCCCCACAAGAAAGAATCACAAACGGATAAATCTGGCGATCTAGGAGGCCAGGGAACGTTACCGACTCGTGAGATCAGACGGCTGCCAAACAATTCTCGCACATATGCCATTGATTTCCGTGCAGTGTGTGATGTCGCTCCGCCCTGTTGAAACCAGGAATCTTAAACGTTTGGAAAGTTGTTCAGTGCAGGTGTAACGAAAGTTTGTAACAACTCCAAGCAACGATCGGCATTAACAGTTATTGTGTTTTCCTGTTCACTTGCGAAAAACTACGGTCCGATAATCCCATGTGATAGAACACCACACCATACTGTTACTTTACTAACTTGTAAAGGGCGCTCATGAACGTCATTAGGATTTGTGTTTGCCCAGTAACGGTAGTTCTGTTTATTCACACAACCTGTGAGATAAAAAAGTGCCCCATCTGACATCCACAACTTGTTTAGAAATTCATTGTCATTGTTCATGTTTGTTATCGTTTGTTGACAGAATCCTAATTGTAACCAGTAATTGTTTTCCTTCAATTGTTGCACCATCTGTAGTTTGTACGGATGATGTTGTATACATAGTTCCGCATAGTCAGTGCGCGTACACAATTTTCCCACTAGAGCGCGCCCCGCTAAGCAAAACAGCGCAGGCGCAGCGCTCGTCCGTCTCCGCACTACGAGATGGCGCTGCCATAGAGACGGACCAAATTCTGCTTCCGTTGATCCACGTATTAATACGTAATGCAGCCAATGAGATTGCTGCTAACGGAGAACCTTTTCTCCTCGCGGATCACACTCGCGCAGTGATACATGAACGCGTGAGGTATTATAATGAGTGTACAGACCTCCGATTAGTCAGTCTGCATTTGTATGCACCAGTCTGTATAAGTTCTACATTTGTCTGTACCAGTCTATAGTCAAGTTTCAGTCTGCACCTAATAAGATTACCATATTCCTGTATGTAGCCATGAAGATAAATGTATAGACACTTTTGTCAAGTATCAGAGATATATGTGAAAATAAGATTAACGTACCAATACCAAAGGAACTTCAGGTTGTCAATTGTAAATAGCATCCAGAACCAAGTTAAGTAATTTTTATGCTTGTTATTATTTTAATAAATGTGTGTAAAAATTAATCAAGTTCTGTTTAAAGTTGGTTACCGTCAAGTGCAAGTGGCATTTCTATCGTCTGACCTAATGGCAGATGATAAACATGCCACGATAAGCCCACGAGACATGTTGCTGACATTCGCCTACTTTGTTAGAGCGACAAGTCACTCTGATGGTGTGTATACTGAAAGTCTTACAGTACGCACACCACAGATGAAATTTTAAATCAAGGTGAAGAATTCTGCAAATACTCTCCCGGGACATTCCAACCACTGCTGCTTGCTTACGAATTGAACGCCATGTTCCCCATAAGTCAGACTCTTGTACAACGTCAATATTCGCTGGAGAACACACACTTCTTGGTCGTTCTGATTCTTCTTGAGGGTGGATCCAGTCTCTTCAAAGTTATTAATCCAACATTCTATCGCGTGTTTTGACGGAATGGCATTATGACATCCTAAGTTATAAAAACGTCGAAACTGCCTCTGCGCCGCTACCAAACTATCATTGTTTTTATAAAACATTTTTATAGCTAACGCACACTGTTGTCCGTTCCGCTGATCCATGGTTACTGAAATGGCCGACTGTTAACTCTCTAACTGTCATGAACCTGCAGTGCTGCCACCTGCCCATGGCTGCCACTACTCATTTCCAACGTTCCCGTTATTCTGTGTCACCCTCTATAATTTTTCAAGTACTTTCACTGGTATACAGTATGTGGTTATTGTCTGCAAAATGTGCTACGAGAGGTGTTAGTATTAAAAAAGTAATAAATCCATACAGGAGAGATTCAGCAAAGTTTTGAAAGTACAGGAGAGGAGGTCCTGCAAAGCTGAAGGATCGAGAGTTGTGTCTGGGTAGCTCGCCAAAGGCACACAGCCTTCAGCGTCATAGAAATTTAAAAATAGCCGAGCGAGAGTTTCACTTTGAAAAGGTTCTGTTCAGTACTCAGAAATACGAGAGCCAACTGATCTCTGGTAAGTTTTGGGTATCTGAGAAACTAATTTTGCATCAGTGAAAGGCTGAAATTGATGCACTGTAACCTTCCCTGCGTGTCAACATATTTGCTCGATCTTTGTTATTTACCAAGCATGTCGCTAAGTACCACAGTAATTACAACACAAAGAAGCTGACGTGAACTTATCTGATGTTTCAGAAGGTTGTGTCATTACACCCTTTGTTGTTCTTGATTTACATAAATTACTTGGGAGACAACTTGAAAATCCCTCTCCTAGATAGACTGAAGATTTTGCCGCCGTTTACTGTCAAGATGGAGCTATGAAAGGTCAAAATTAATTACAAAACGGTTTTGTCAGGCTATCTGAATTGAGCGAAAAAAAATTGACCCTGAACAATAAATAATGAGATCTTCAACATTACGTTGAATTTCTGTTAGATGCTAATCATTACAAATTAAGAGGTTACCGATTCCACTTAATATCTAAGGTTTACAATTACAGGTAACTTAAATTCAAATTAGAATTACAGGTAACTTAAATTCAAACACACACATAGGAAACATTTTAGGGAAATCGAGTGGGGATCGTGTTTCATTTGCAGAACACTCAGAAAGTTTAGCAAATCCACTAAAGTAGCTGCTTGCTCTACACTCAGTCGCTCTCATATTGATTATTTCTGCGCTGTTAGGTCTTCTTACTAGATATGTTTGATGGAAATAATCGAAACACTCAAAAGAGGCAGGCGGATTTTTACCAATAGGTAACAGGGGAGAGAGTGTCAGTGATATGGTATGTGAAATGGACTGGAAATTATTACAACAAAGTCGTATTTCATTCCGAATTTTTCCTCCGAATGTCAAACCATTCTGTTGTCTCCCAGAGGTGAATGATCATCGTCGTAAATATGAGACAACAGGTATCCCATTAAGCTTTTTAGGTTCTCATTTTTCTGATGCGCTTTTCAAATCTAGAACATTAGAGATATAGCCTTAAAGTGGTATATAGAACCCTTTGTGAAATACAGTTTTAGAGTAAATATAGGTGTACTTGGGACAAGATACTGAATACAACAGAATATCATGCCTGTAAGTTTTTTTTTTTTTTAAATATAAAGTCTCATTTATTTAACTGGGCTAAATGATTAATATCAAAATGCTAAGCTACTACAATTCCCTCATTTGTCCTTTTGAGTGTGGAACCAGATCTGAAATTATACCATTTGGCTGTCAGCTGTCAATCTGCGATACAGGAGGCTGTTATCAACGTCACTCACGCCATCTCAGATCTAAAACAAGAATTTCGTGCTCTGATTTTCTTGAGACTTCAAACTGGAAAACTGTACGGAATGTTACCTTCTGTTGTAAGGCTACACTGCAGACTAGCAATCTCTGAAAAAACTTCCCTACGCTTACATTTGTATTATAGGTTAACATAGTTTTCATTTTCAGAAAACGTTTTCTCGCTCTTTTTACCCTGTACCTAATATTCCCTTCCGCACCACCATACCGAAACTGTCAGGCAAAGTACTCGTGTCCCGGATGGTGTAAGTGAAAAGAACTTGCTCCTGTTTGCGAGCCAGATAAATATTAATAGACGTCGGAATCTATAAATCCCGATCAAGTCTGAGACCATGGGAAGCACTGAATAGGTCATCGATTTGTATGGATACTGAGGAAAGGTGGTAGGAATAGCAACAGTAACAATAAAAAGATTTCGAAAATATAAGAACAGAGGCGTATTCTGAATTCTGTACAGGACACGGTACTGTTTAACGAGGTCAGCCTCTACTGATACAAACACAGTCACAAAACGACACAAAGACTGACTAGTGAACTAGAGCTACACACACATACACACGGACGCACACACGCACACACACACACACACACACACAACTGGGAACACATCAGAGAGAGAACACTAAACCAAGATAACCAGGTTACTTCTCCTTCTTTCTGCGTTTTCTCTATAGCATCGCCGTCTCTCTCATCCAAGTTTACACATCCTTCTATCTTACCATTCCTCTTCTTGCATGGCTCTGTCCAGCATCGCACGCCTCATTCCATCATTCCAATGTAGCCGGTGTCTTCCCCTTTTTCTGTGCCGTGGAGGTCCCCAGAGCCACATTTCAGAAGGCCAACTTTCCTCTGACATTCTTCTAAGATGATCATATCATGATAGCCGTTTATTTTCAATTGTGTCTACAATGCACTTTGTAATTCCAATCTGTTAGCGTAATACTTCATTTCTTATCTTCTCTCTTCTCCTTACTTCACAACTTCACTTCCAAAACTCTATTTCCATTGCCTTTAATTACTTCTCACTGACCCTGGAGACCTAACACAGTTCAGCACCATAAAGAGCCATGCCCTCAACTATAGTTTCATATATTCTCCTTTTAAAGATTCTTCAAGAAGTTTCATTCCAAACAACGGAGTGTAACTGCTTAATTGACACCTTTCCCTTTCCTATTCAATGCTTTACTTCCTACTTGCTTCTATCTTTTTATCCGAAGTGATTGAACCTAAATATTTATATGACCGACTACACTCTACTATGGATCCATCATCCAAAACAAAATTCCTTCCTATACGACCGACATTGTAGTCTTTGTAAAGTTATCTTTCATGCGTTGTTTACACAACAAAAAAAGGTGTGTGACGGGAGGGCGGGGGGGGGGGGGGTGATGAGACTTCGATGAACCTTACCGCATGTCTAGCCCTGCTGCTTTGCCGTTGTATCGCGAAATACCCATGGTCACCAAACGACCGATACACGGCGGTCGAAACCGAGTGACATCACTAACCTGTGTCCAAAGTGATGAACGGTTGAACTTAACTGAAGCATAGCAGTGAGCGCCCATAGCGAAGACGCGACTGTAGGCAAGACGGCAGCTGCTGGTCCTTCCAAGAAGATTTCGCCGAATCGGCTGTTGCGGCTGCGAGCTCGGGTTTTGCTAGCAGGCCGGCGCTGCAAACTACAAAAAATACCCCTGCTGCCAACCTTCGGGGAGAGCCAAGAGCTAGTTCTCGCCAGCTGGGCCGTAGAACTGACCGCTTACTTTTTTCTCCAGAAGTTGCCCTCCCTGTCGCCACTACAACCGCCAGAATGGCGGACTTTTCTCCGTCCTTTGCGCTTCTCACTACGAAGAAGACGTTTCGTTCAAAAATAAATTTTTTCCTTGGGCGCCACGAACTTAAAGTAATTTTTAAGGTAAAGTGCCCATAATCATACAATGTAGGCTTTCACGGCCAGTGGTGTCACGACTGAGAGGCCGTGGTCGATGTATAAAATTTCCGGCAGTAGCCGGACGACCTCAGAAGATGTCTCCCGCAGATGGAGACGAAACGTTAGGTGGAAATTTTATACATCGACCACGGCCTCTCAGCCCGGAAGTTTTAACTAAAGTGCCCTTATTTAGGGTGGTTGCCTTATTCCGGATGGATAGAAATCTTCCTTGCTTGGTGATGCACACTGTAATCTCTCCGACAACCAGTAGCGAAGGGCATTTTCATATGTCAATGCGAGTTTGTTGCTGCCGATGTTAACGTTTCGTTCTCCACAGTTATTTTCGCATTGTGGTGAAGATAAACATTTTCTAGAAGATTCAGTTGGAAGCCATTCCTCAAACCAAATAAGACGTACGTTCAAAGTGTTGCATGTGAGACAGCAGTCTGAGGAATGCTCCTTCATATCTAATTGCTAGAACGTGTCGTCCACCGTTCACTTATGGGTTAGGTAGTATCTAAAAAAAAAGAAAGAGATGGTCCTTAATAGCGGGTAGTAACAGGTTGCTTTTTCTCGGGTACCTAAAATTTGGTGCCATTTATACGAACAGATGTTTTGATTTTTTTTAATGATTGCCCCAAGAAAGTGACATTTATGGGAACCGGAAGCTATATGGAAAGCCTTGGAAGTTATCCCAAAGAAGGAAATAGACTTCTGGAAGCATTCAAAAACTTCAGCGTACCATCAACAAATTTGGAAGACTATGTGAAAACGTGCAAAGAACGAGATATAAATGTAGTGCCGAATTAGAGCATTGGCAGAAAACCTATACTTCCGGCATAAATAGAAAACGATCTTACCTACTATTGCAGAATTACAGAATTATGGTATTATGGACTTACGACTGAGATATCAGGCTTCTAGCATTCCAGTTTCCAGCGCGTAATAAATTACCACAGGTTTTCAATGAGAATAAGGCTCCTGCGGGTAAAAAATGATTGGAGGGTTCCTGAAATGACATCCTGAACGGAGATTTCGGACACTTACGAAGCTTTCTGCAGACAGAGCTAAAACTTTGAAAGATAATGCCTGACTCCTGCAATTTACTACTCATCGAAATTTCAATTGTGGCAAGACCGGAAACAGTTGAACAGCGTAGATCTGGTGGGGTTATAAGTTTGAAAGCCTAAAGACGTGTCTTAAAAATATCTCCAGCAGAATGAGGAGGTTTTACGACTCTTGCTACGTGTATGGCCAACGGCCTAGCCGCAGTGGTAATACCGGTTACTGTCAGATCACCGAAGTTAAGCGTTTTCGGGCTGGGCTAGCACTTGGATGGGTGACCATCCGTCTGCCGAGCGCTGTTGGCAAGCGGGATGCACTCAGCCGTTGCGATGCAAACTGAGGAGCTACTTGATTGAGAAGTAGCGGCTCCAGTCTCGTAAACTGACGTACGGCCAGGAGAGCGGTGTGCTGACCACATGCCCCTCCATATCCGCATTCAGTAACGCCTGTGGGCTGAAGATGACACGACGGCCGGCCGGTACCGTTGAGCCTTCCTAGGCCTGTTCGGAGTTACATGTGTGAGTACAACCGGTCATTTTGTACCTCCATGCATGATTTTTCCGCGTAATAGCAAAGGCCCTAACCTTGGCATTGGAACTCCTATAGGCTCTGTGATAAAGTGTCATACACCTGGTTGGATGTCGCTTTCCCATCTTTACTGAGTCTTTCGATCACTTCATAAACAATGTAAAAATTACACACGAGGGATCCAGTGATCCTTATTTTCGATGGACATCACTATCACATTCGTAACATTGATGTTGTTGATCATGCACCATAACATGTTATCACACTGTGATTCTTGAGTTTCTCCCGGCGTATTTCATAACCAAAATATCCACGGGTGAACTGCCGATCTAGTGTCCAACGGGCACAATATTTCGGCGATCATACATGTCGCCATCATCAGGTGAACTGACGGACTGAGCTCCTGTGAACGTGCCGGCACGGAGATCCGTACACTATGGCTGCTCAGAGGGAACTGGGTTCGGTCGCGGCGGCTGCCGATTTAAATACCCTCCGCCCGCGGCGCGCTCACTCCGCCGTCCGCGCCCCGCGCCACGGTTTAAACCGTGACTGGCTATAATCTTAGCAAGGCTTGGGAACCAGCGATTGGGTTAATTAAGAGTAAATCGAGCAAATGTATAGTTGTGACGACCACGGCGGACAGAGCCATCACACCGACGTCATCTCAGACGCCGTCGCAATATGTTCCACCGCGCGACCGTGGCGCGGGGCGCGGACGGCGGAATGAGCGCGCCGCGGGCGGAGGGTATTTAAATTGGCCGCCGCCGCGACCGAACCCAGTTCCCCCTGAGCAGCCATAGTGTATGGATCTCCGTGCTGGCACGTTCACAGGAGCTCAGTCCGTCAGTTCACCTGATGATGGCGACATGTATGATCGCCGAAATATTGTGCCCGTTGGACACTGTAGACCAGCAGTACACCCGTGGATTTTTTGATTATGTTATCACACTATTCTGCCAGCAACCTCATGCAACACACCTGTTACAACCTCCTCACGAGTCTTTTAGGGACCCATTCAAGCGCTTCTTCAAGAGATGGAAAGATAGCTGGCTCTGCATACCCTCCAGTGTGTAAGAGACAAAGACGTTGGGCTATTGATGGGCAACACACCATTGAGAGCCGCAACAATAGTTCTGGGTGCAAATGGTTTCAATAAATGTGGGATTCATCCTTATGACGCCTGGCTTTATCATCTACAGATTCTGTTCCTCACAATCTTCAACAAATGCTAATGAGGCCTCAGAAGCTACAGCAGGGTCATTGTCGACTGCAGTTAATAGAATAAAAATAACCGCTATATCTATTTTCGACATCAGTCCTCCTTCTTGACTTCCACCATCAAATCCAAAAAGAAGACTAGATAAACGAGCAGTGTTGACTTCATCTTCTTTTTAAAACGCTTTGGAGCAGTCTTTGTCTAAGGGAAAAAAGAAAGCAAGTACAAGAACATAGGAATGACATAAGGTTCGACATAAACTTCTCTGGTCGCTTCATTTGATACACCTGATAGACCTCCAACGTCTGGGGCTTCCAAAACGAAGCTGTTCGTATGAAGCCATGGTGAAAGACTCACCATCTGAGTATGAAGAGGACGAGGAGTGCATTTACTTTCTGCTACCAATCATGGGTAACTGATAACTCCGAAGAGATCTGAATTCAATGCATCGGTTGCTTTGTGCAGGTGTTGACAATGATACTTTCATTTGACTTCTGTAGCAAAAAGACTGAATATTTTTCTTGTTAGTGCCGAAATGTCTACAGAGTGACAAACAATTATGCAGCGCTCTTCACTTTTGAAACAAACGTTTGGTCCGAATAAAGGTTACGTTACGAACTCAATTAAATTTTAGTTTTTATTTCCAAACCGCAAATAGGAAACCCTAAAACCTGAAATTAGGAACAATGTTTTCTGGAGATAAAATTTACATATTTTTATTCTTTGCCATACTCTTACTGAATGAGAAAATGTTGGGAATAATTTTTTTGCAAGAGCAGTATTTAAATATTCCTTAGTAATAGCAGAGCATATATTCCATAATTTAATTAAAAACGGTGTACGATAAGCGGCACTTTCCCCTAATTTTTCTCAAAATGACGGCAGCCGAAATTTATTTACAGATTCTCGTTCCTCTGTTCTTTGGGAATTATTATTAATAAGGTTTCTTTCCTCTCCGTAGTTACTTTAATGCTCTAATCAGAAATTAAATTTGTAGGTAATTCAAGATAAAATTCATCTACATCTAAATCCATACTCCGCAAGCCACCTGACGGTGTGTGGCGGAGGGTACCCTGAGTACTTCTATCGGTTCTCCCTTCCATTCCAGTCTCGTATTGTTCGTGGAAAGAAGGATTGTCGGTATGCTTCTGTGTGGGCTCTAATCTCTCTGATTTTATCCTCATGGTCTCTTCGCGAGATATACGTAGGAGGGAGCAATATACTGCTGGACTCTTCGGTGAAGGTATGTTCTCGAAACTTTAACAAAAGCCCGTACCGAGCTACTGAGCGTCTCTCCTACAGAGTCTTCCACTGGAGTTTATCTATCATCTCCGTAACGCTTTCGCGATTACTAAATGATCCTGTAACGAAGCGCGCTGATCTCCGTTGGATCTTCTCTATCTCCTATATCAACCCCATCTGGTACGGATCCCACACCGCTGAGCAGTATTCAAGCAGTGGGCGAACAAGCGTACTGTAACCTACTTCCTTTGTTTTCGGATTGCATTTCCTTAGGATTCTTCCAATGAATCTCAGTCTGGCATCTGCTTTACCGACGATCATTCCATTTTAAATCACTCCTAATGCGTACTCCCAGAAAATGCGCCGGCCACGGTGGTCTCGCGGTTCTAGGCGCGCAGTCCGGAACCGTGCGACTGCTACGGTCGCAGGTTCGAATCCTGCCTCGGGCATGGATGCGTGTGATGTCCTTAGGTTAGTTAGGTTTAAGTAGTTCTAAGTTCTAGGGGACTGATGACCACAGCAGTTGATTCCCATAGTGCTCAGAGCCATTTGAACCAGATAATGCAAATTATGGATATAGAAGCGGTCTGTTCCTTCTCAAGGTCCACAGAGTGCCCCGAGATTTAATATTCACTGATTACTTCTCGACTCATCCTTTGTTTTTGGTCTTGTGTGGCCGCCTAGGTCTCGTCACGGTGTGTGGCGTTCTGGGCGGGCTTCGTAAAACGATGCTTGTCCCATTCTCATATATGCTGATGGTAACATCTTTTGAGCCATTACATGATGTCATATTCCTCATGAAACCTCTTCAAATCTCGATATTTCCTTTGCTGCGCTGACCGCTGTGGTCGAGCGGTTTTAGGCGGTTCAGTCCGGAATCGCGCTGCTGCTGTTACGGTCGCAGATTCGAATCCTGCCTCGGACATGGATGTGTGTGCTGTCCTTAGGTTAGATAGGTTTAAGTAGTTCTAAGTCTAGGGGACTGATGACCTCAGATGTTAAGCCCCATAGTGCTTAGAGCCATTTGAATCATTTTGAATCTTTGCTGGGATCTTCCTGAATGTTTCACTGGTGTCTCTGTATATCTGAACGTTGTCGAAAGACAGTGTCGGGTTCACTTAAAAAAGAACTGTTCTCCCTCACTTTTCTCAAGAAATTGAGTTACTAGCTAAAATTCTTCAAGCTGCCGTTAATAAGATGTCATCATTGTATATGTACTGAAAGCAGATATGAAAGCGCACGAGTGATGGGGCATAGTATCTCCGAGGTAGCAATGAAGTGGGGTGTTTTCCCGTACGACCATTTCACGAGTACACCGTGAATATCACCTATTCTGTGAAACATCAGATCTCCGACATAGCTGCGGTCGGAAAAATATCCTGCAAGAACGGGACCAGCGACGAGTGAACAGAATCGTCAACGTGACAGAAGTGCAACCCTCCCGCAAATTGCTGCAAATTCCAATAGTAGGCCATCAACAAGTGTCAGCGGGCGAACTATTCAAAGAAACAAAAGAAACATCATCGAAATGGGCTTTCGGAGCCATGGAACCTGCATATCAGTAGGGGACTGTTCAAGCTGATGGAGGCGATGTAATAGTGTGAGACGTGTGCAGCTGGGGTGATTGGGACCCCTGATACAACACGTACGTAAGCATCCAGTCTGAACACTTGCTTCCATTCATATCTATTGTGCATTCCGGCGGACTTCGGAAATTCCAGTAGGACAATGCGACACCTCACACGTCCGGAATTGCTACAGAGAGGCTCCACAAACACTCTTCTCAGTTTAAAAACTTCCTCTGAACATCAAACTCCACAGACATAAACATTATTGAACATATCAGGGATGCCATGGAACGTGCTGTTCATAAGATATCTTCACCCCCTCGTATTCTTGCGGATTTATGGACAGCCCTGCAGGATTCATGCTCTTATTCCGTCCAGCACTATTTCAGACATTAGTCGAGTTCATTCACGCCATGTTGCGGCTCTTCTGAGTGCTCGCGTGGGCCCTACGCGATATTGGGCAGGTGTACCTGTTTCTTGGCTCTGCTGTGTATATAAATGAGCAAGAAGAAAGTTTGTATCGGACCAGGACTCGAACCCAGGTTTTCATCTCGCTAGGCAGATGCGCTGATCACTAAGGCATCCTGGACACAGTGGTCACCGCAACTACACAGACTACCCCATCACGTCTCCCGTCAGATCCAAATCTCATCTTATACCAAGAGTTCGAGCTCGGGTTGCGTTGCACTGAAGGAATCATCGGCCGACATCGCCGTAATGATATATTATGTGGTCTCCGTTCTTTCTGACATTCATACCACATATGTGAAAACATTATTCAATAAAATGGAAAAGCATGTGAATTTGTCAATTTCAGGTTTATTTACTTGATGACTAGTTTTGCGTCGTTGTATTTTTTATGACTAGGGAATATTGAGATAAATACAAAAGATGAAACCTCCTGGCAGATTAAAACCGTGTGCCGGACCAAGACACGAACTCGGGACCTTTGCTCTGAATAACCGGATGTCACCCGTTGGGATTTCTTGTGATCTATCAAAGGCTTTTGATTGTGTAAATCATGGAATACTTCTAGATAAGCTCAAGTACTGTGGTATGAATGGGACATGGGTCAAATGGTTTATTTCATACCTAACTGGAAGAGTGCAGAATGTTGAAATAAACAGTTCACATAATATGCAAAAAACTGGTGATTTCTCAAACTGGGAAACAATCAAGAATGGGGTGCCGCAAGGTTCGCTCTTGGGCCCTCTGCTCTTCTTAATATATATTAATGACTTGCCATTCTATATTCACGAAGATGCAAAGCTGGTACTTTTTGCTGATGATACAAGTTTAGCTATCACACCCAACAGTCAAGAATTAACTGGTGAAATTGTAAATGATGTTTTTCAGAAAATCATTAAGTGGCTTTCTGCAAATGGGCTCTCATTAAACTTTGACAAAACACAGTATATACAGTTCCACACAGTAAAAGGAATGACATTAATAAATATAGACTTCGATCAGAAATCGGTAGCTAAGGTAGAATATTCAAAATTTCTAGGTGTATGCATTGATGAGGGGTTGAACTGGAAAAAACACACTGAGGATCTGCTGAAACGTTTGAGTTCAGCTACTTATGCTATTAGGGTCATTGCAAATTTTGGCGATATACATCTGCGTAAATTAGCTTACCACGCCTATTTTCATTCTCTGCTTTCGTATGACATCATATTCTGGGGTAACGCATCATTGAGTAAAAGAGTGTTCATTGCACAAAAGCGTGTAATCAGAATAATTGCTGGAGCTCATCCAAGATCATTCTGAAGATATTTATTTAAAGAGCTAGAAATCTTCAATGTAGCCTCTCAATATATTCACTTACCAAATTTGTTATTAACAAGCCGAACGAATTCAAAAGTAATAGCAGTGTACGTGGCTACAACACTAGGAGAAAGGATGAACTTCACTTCTCAAGGTTAAATCTAACTTTAGCTCAGAAGGGGGTAAATTATGCTGCCACAAAAGTCTTTCGTCACTTACCTAATAGCATCAAAACTCTGACAGATAGCCATATAGCATTTTAAAGGAAATTAAAAGAATTTCTTAATGGCAACTCCTTCTACTCATTAGATGAATTTTTGGATATAGTAAGTGGGTAATTTCCCCAACCCCCACAAAACATTAAAAATATTAAGTGTCATGTAATATTTTGTGTAATGTAATATCTTGTATAGACACCTTTTATTAACCTGACACGTTCCACATCTTTATGAAGTGTCGTATTCATGATCTATGGAACAATTACTAATCTAATCTAATCTAATCTGCTTTTCGCGGGGAAGTGCTGTACCATCTGAGCTACCCAAGCACGACTCACGCCCCCCTCCTCACAGCTTTACTTGCGCCATACCTCGTCTCCTACTTTCCAAACTTCACAGAAGCTCTCCTGCGAACCTTGCAGAACTAGCACTCCTGAAAGAAAGGATATTGTGGAGACATGGCTTAGCCACAGCCTGGGGGATGTTTCCAGAAAGTAGGAGACGATGCACTGGCGGAAGTAAAGCTGTGAGGACGGGGCGTGAGTCATGCTTGGGTATCTCAGATGGTACAGCACTTGCCCGCGAAAGGCAAAGATCCCGAGTTTGAGTCTCGGTCTCGCACACAGTTCTAATCTGCCAGGAAGTTTCATATCAGCGCACACTCCGCTGCAGAGTGAAAATCTCATTCTGGAAACATCCCCCAGGCTGTGACTAAGTCATGTATCCGCAGTATCCTTTCTTCCAGGAGTGCTAGTTCTGTAAGGTTCGCAGGAGAGCTTCTGTGAAGTTTGGAACGTAGGAGACGAGGTACTGGCGGAAGTAAAGTTGTGAGGACGGGGCGTGAGTCGTGCTTTGGTAGCTCAGATGGTAGAGCACTTGCACGCGAAAGGCAAAGGTCGTGAGTTCGAGTGTAGGTCCGGCAGACAGTTTATTAATCTGCCAGGAAGTTTCATATGTGTGCACACTCCGCTGCAAACTGAAAATCTTAATCTGCCAGGAAGTTTTATATCTGCGCACACTCCGCTGCAAAGTGAGAATCTCATTCTGTAAACATCCCCCAGACTGTGGCTAAGCCATGTGTCCGCAATATCCTTTCTTCCAGGAGTGCTAGTTCTGCAAGGTTCGCAGGAGAGCTCCTGTGAAGTTTGGAGAGTATGAGACGAGGTAAGGGCGGAAGTAAAGCTGTGAGGACGGGTCGTGAGTCGTGCTTTGGTAGCTCAGATGGTAGAGCACTTGCCCGCTAAAGGCAAAGGTCCCGAGTTCGAGTCTCGGTCTGGCACACAGTTTTAATCTGCCAGGAAGTTTCATATCACTGCACACTCCGCTGCAGAGTGAAAATCTCATTCTGAATACAAACGATGTTTACTGTAATTAAATAGGGCGACCCCTTC
Organism: Schistocerca piceifrons; assembly: GCF_021461385.2. Classification (NCBI taxonomy): domain Eukaryota; kingdom Metazoa; phylum Arthropoda; class Insecta; order Orthoptera; family Acrididae; genus Schistocerca; species Schistocerca piceifrons. Next base: position 680,520,948 of record NC_060142.1, on the reverse strand, counting down.
CCAAGGTTTCCTTACGGCAGCGGGAGGAGTATACTGACAGCTATCTGTGTGTCTGTAATTCCTGATTTGCGCTTAGTTACTCGCATGTGTATGTTATTTTGCCTTTTTGATAATCGGGTGCGTAAACCATAATAATTTGATAACATCTGTATTGTACTTTACCGTATTTTTTGTTTTCTGTCCTGTAGCATAATTTTGGCTGTTTTCCGTTACACTGATTAACACAAGTTTCTGCCTGCAGTTGCCCCGGAAATCTGGAAGTTCGAAAATATTATCATTGTACCGCCTTAGAAGTAGCTAACGTAACTGGAAATGACGAACTTGCAGGTGTAGGCGGAGGTCAAGCGCGTCGTGTTGTTCCTCCAATCGTAACAACAGCTGTGGAACCTTAAGCGTAACGGACGTGGCGCGCATTAACTGTTAGTAGCTGGCGCCGTCGTTTCGTGCTGGGCAGGTAGTGCAGTATCGCTGTTAAGTGGTCAGCAGGTCGGGCCATTTCGCTGTCTCACGCAGACGGACCTTGCGGCCCAGAGAGCGAATTTTTGCGTTGCTAGCGAGGCCAGTTTTTTCTTAGAACTGTCGCGCCGAGTTCTTGAAGCACTCGCTGAGGAGTAACTTCCCAGCCATTTCGTGAATTGTTCTATTAGGTTGCCAAGAAGGTACTTTCAGTATACGTTTTAAGGCGCTATTTTTCGCTGTCTGCAGTATCAACAGGTTCCGTTCTGCTGAGATGCCCCATACAATAGCAGCGTATTGGAATACTGGCAGCAGCAGAGTTTTATGTAAGGCGAACCTTATGTGAGAAGGAAGGTAAGACACAGGACTTAAGAAAGGTTAAATCTTCCTCATACACACATTTCAGAAGATTGCAAGAGCTCACAAGTTCGAGGATTATCACACAATCGGCATAATAGCTCATGCATTGAAGTTGCTGACAAGAACAGTATTAGAAGAATGAAACAGAAAATTTAGGAGCTGTTAGACGATGAGCAGTTTCGATTTAGTAAAAGTAAGAACACCAGACAGGCATTTCTGATGTCGCGTTTGCTAATGTAAGCGAGAGTGAAGAAAAATCAAGACACGTTCATAGGATTTTTAGACCTTGAAAAAGCTTTCGACCATGTAAAACGCTGCAAGAAGTTCTAAACTCTGAGAAAAATAGGGGCAAGCTACAGGGAAAGAAGGGTAATATGCAATATGTACAGAAACCAAGAGGGAACTATAAGAGTGGAAGTACAATGTGAACGGATTGAGAAGAATGTAAGGCATGTAGTTTCTCGCCCCTACTGTTCAATATATACATAGAAGAAACAACGAGGGAAATAAAAGAAAGGTTCAAGAGCAGGATCAAATTCATGGTGAAAGATTACCAGTGATAAGATTTGCTGATGACATTGTTGTCCCCAGTGAAAACTAAGAAGAATTACAGGAATTATTGAATGGAATTACTACTGAATATGAATTGAGAGTATATCCAAGAAAGACGAAAGTAATGAGAATAGCACAAATAAGAGCAGCGAGAAACTTAACTTCAGAATTGGTGATCACGAAGTAAATAAAGTTAAGTAACTCTGGTACCTAGCCAGCAAAATAACCCATGATGGACGGACCAAGGAGGATACAAAAAGCAGACTGGCACTGGCCAATAGGCATTCCCTACTAAGAGAAGTCTGCTAGTACCAAATATAGGCTTGAATTTGAGAAAGAAATTTTTGAGAATGTACGTGTAAATTTGGAGCATAGCATTCTATGGGGGTGAAACATGGCCTGTGAGAAAATCGGAACGGAAGAGAGTAGAAACATCTGAGATGGGGCGCTGCAGAAGAATGTTCAGAATTACGTGGAGTGGTAAGGTGCTGAATGAGAAGGTTCTACGCAGAGTCGGAGGGGAAAGGAATATACGGAAAACACTGCAAAGAAAAAGGGACAGGATGACAGGATATGCGTTAAGACATCAGGGAACAACTTCCATGGTACCAGAGTGAACCAAAGATGGTAAAAACTGTAAAGGGAGACAGGGATCGCGATACATCCATCAAATAATTGGAACTTCTTCCCATAGGAACTCGAGTCCTGAGCGTAAGCTCCTGCTGTCACGGATGCAATCTACAAGCGAAGACAGTGTGTTCATAGCGGCTTGATTCGGGGCTAAGTGATAGGAAGATTGTCTGTGATTTTCTTACATCAGTTAATACAAATTCTGGGGTTAATCTTTTGACAGTAAGGCTGCAGATTTCTTTCGCCATCGACGCCGACGGAATGTTAGGCCCTAATTTCCCTTTTATCAGTGGTGCACGTTGTCTGAAGAGTTTGGCTAGGTGTCTTGAACACCCAGGCTACTGCAATAACATTTCATATTTCCCTCGTCACAGAATGTCTAGTTTTGGTTGGAATAATATCATTCGTACCCAACGGCTGGCTTTCGGCGTCAACTAAAGTGCGCCGTGAATCTGTCAAATGGAGCATGTATTTTCCCTGAATACTATGCATAGTAGCGCAAGCTCCTTACGGAAACTATACCAATCGAAAATTTTCTGCAGGCCATCGCTTTATATCGGAGGATGAGAAAGTACCATCATTCTTCCGTCTAACCAGAACGTCCACGAATGGTAAACAGCTAATTTTTTTGAATGATAACTTGCTTATTTTTATGAAAGGAGCTATGATAGTGAGAAAACTCGGTTATTGTTCTTTCTCCTTCGTCGATAAACCTCTACCAAACTGACCTATGGGCTTTATTGTTGGAAAGCACAGCTGATCATTTTGTTTCTCATAAGGGATTTTCTACTATGAAAGCAATACATGATCTCAAAAACTTAGATCTGGTAGAACTAACGAAGACCCATTGCACTTTTGCCGCCTCCTGTATATTTTCCATGGCCTTCGAATGTGTAGACTCTGAAACTGCACTGGTGCAACTAAATAGTTATGAAACATCCGCCGTGCATCCATAGAGACATATTTTAGCAACAGAAAACAGAGTCCCATTAGCGAATGATAACATACGAATGAAATTAAATTCTGAGTGAAAAAGCATTATATTTAATGGTTCCTCGCATGGTTCAGCACTTGATTCACTCTACATCTTGACCTAGATAAATTATTTACCTTAGTGAGTGGAGCACACTTAAAAGTGGTACTTCTGATGATGCCAATGTTACTGAGAAAGAGTTCCAAAACATCTAAGCCAACCAGTAAATAGTGGAACTGGTTTACAACTGATACGTAACAAATATTCTAAATATTCTTCTTATAACATCTCATGATATGTAGTTCCATAAGGATGACTTACAGCTACCAGAAAGAGAGATCAATGTTTACCACTTGCTTGATTGTTTTCTACATTAACATATAGGTAGTACAATTTTTTTTTCTTACTTTAATTTGTAGTGAACTCCACGTGCAATCTTTTTAACACATACACATACTCACGTACACATTACACCATTGCACATTCTGAAAAAGCTTCTGTAGAGTCGATGTTTTCAAATAGTTGAAGTTTTCAAATACATGTGATTTCAGTTTGAGTGTGAACTTAACCATCAGCTATTAGATGTTTCACATCACTGGGAAAGTAGTCAAATATCTGTATGGTTGAAGACACTACTTCTTTCTTTGGCACAGTAAAGCTACATGAAGGATAAAGTAAGTCGTTTCCACTTGTAGCGTTGTACAGGATATTGCATTTAAAAAAAGGAGTGTACCATGTTCTCGAAGGAGATAGAAGTGCTTAAAAATAAGGAAAAATCCTGTAAACATATCTCTAGATATTCTGTTCTACGATAGACTTCTGTCTGTTGCCCCTGTAGGTGGTGCTCAGTGTGGTTACCACCCATTCCTACGCATCCTTCAGCCTCCTTGTCAAAGGATTACGAATTCACGCGAACGCACTTGATTGCCTTCGTATTTGTCATATACTTGGGATACACGTTTCCGGTGGTTTTCCAGTATACCAATGCCCTTAAATTTCGTCTGGGTCAGAAATGAAAGGTATTATGGTCTGCTTATGAGTTACATCTCTGTCAGTTTCGCTTTTGGGAAGTTATGTACACCAGAGAGGCAGTTCCGCTGTGTGCCTGCTAATGGAAGCAAGATTTAAGAAAAGTAAATCAGCTTTAAAAATAAAAAAGAAGGATTTGTCAACCTGAAAAAAGTATTCGACAACGTAAAATGTTCAACGTGATTTAAATACTGAGAAAAATACGATTAAACAACAGGGAAAAGGGTATAATCCTTACAGAGCGGGATAAAAGGTTTTTGGTTTAACGGACCAGCGGTCGTTTGTGTAGCCATCTGAATATCTTTCTTACTGTAGCTATGTTACAGTACATTAAGCAAGGTTTCAACAACCAACCGGGCCTGGCGCCTAGGAATAATGTGCGAATCGATTAATTCCTTTTATAAAAGATTTTAACTGGACTGAAATTAATGCCCAGCTAATGGCACCATTTGCATGAGCGCCGTTCGTTTTTTTCCGTGCAAAAACCGTCGTTCTGATTTTACATGCAAAAATATTGGACTTGGTCTAAGTTTTAAATGTTTGAAAAAATTTTGCTTCATTTGGATTTTACATGCAAAAAAACACGTTTTCCTGTGAGGTCTTTGGTGTGTGCTACTTCTATATTTTAAACTTGAATGAATCGGTTAAAACTTTGCACGATGGTAGATAGATGATGAGTGAAAACGAAACTTTTTCATCGTCGAAATACGTACTACGATTTAAAGTTGAGCTAGGTGTAGCAAGTAAAATTCGTTCTTACGTTAAATGAATGAGCGAAAACGGTTTAAACTGAATTAAATAAACGAAAAGTGCTTTCTCACGATAAAATTGAACTTTCAAAAATCCGGCTTCATTCGGATTTTGCGTGCATAAACAGGTTTTTGTGAGTTTTTTTACGGGTACCACTTCTATGTTTCAGTCTTGTGCGAATCGGTGCATATTTTGTAAGTAGGTAGACAAATGCATGTAATTAATCGTTGTCCAGTTGTTCTGTGAAATCTTTATCCGTTGCCACGATACAGCGATCTTACGTCGCACATATAATGAACGCAAAGTCCGGTTTTGTGCGCATCGCGCGTGCTGAGAAAGTTTACAGTGACACAGATGATAAAAAAAAAATATATACCTCCGGTAATTATAAGAAGCGTTGGCAGAAGTCATTCATCGTTGGAGATTTACGTGCGAACTTTTAAATAGCACAATAATGTACAGTCTCGTCTTGCTGTTAAAATAGCTGTAAGCTTTTTGCCGTCCAGACGCCGCTTGACAAGCAAACTTTTTTAACAGCAGTATGTGGACACCGAGAGATTAGCCCATCTTCCTAAGTTTCAATGCTATTATTTCACTTAAACCAACTGACCACGTTTTTTTTGGTATAAGCATCCTACGTTTTTCTTCGCATCATAAATTTATCTATGTAATGTGGTCGTATCGTTAGTTTATCAATGTAATATAAGCTGTTCGCATACATTATTATCATAAACTTCGCAGTGTGTTTAATATTTCGTTCGGTTTCATATTTATGTTTGCTGTTATTCTGTGCACTGTGTTAAGTATTTATGGCTGTTATTCGTATGTTTGTGCTTACACTGTCATGCATACACGAATAAAATGTGTAACTGTAAAACAAAACATTAAAAAACAATAAAAAATTTAAACAAAACGTTAAAAATTAAAACAAAATAACAAAAATATTATAACAATTAAAAATATGAAAAATAAAACAAAAACGCTCACGTGGTCATGTAACGTTGAAGTGGTGATGAAGCTTGTGTTATCTGAAGGTCCAGTATGCTATACTGGGCAGATTCAACCGTAGCAGGCAGGCAACCGTAGAGGCGCAAGACTAAAGGTGCCCAACTCAAGTAACATGGTTCGAAAGACAATAAAACAAAAGAACTATACCATATCAGTCGCCTCCGAGTCAACAAAAACCTACGTTGGTTGTCAAGCTATATTGTAGAGTAAAAACTGGGAACCAGTATGGAAACTGGGCAGAGATAGGGATGCAACAAGACGGAACTACCTATTCGACTTACTTGGGCACTTCAAAGACATCTGAATCAAAAAACCTTGACATGTTTGAATTTTTTTACGACTTAACCCTCCTTCCCCAGCGTAGTGAGCTCTCTAAGCTGTGCAGTGTTGATACACCTATATCTTGCAATTTAAAACCCCTGACCCTGTGCCCAAAATCCAGAAGATTCCCCAGCCGTAGCAAACAGTATATAATATCATATATCATATGGCTGAAAAGCACACTCGTAACAGCTTAGAAAGATTTTCTTGGGGGATAGAATTTCCAGGCGTGGATTTGTTTATGGAGGGACGCTAAGACAATTTCTTTTTCTGGGTGGTTGAGGGATTGGTGCTTTCTCCTAGGAGACCATTTCTCTCCAAACCCGTTCCCTGCTGGCTGTATGGTGAGGGATGTTAAGAACAAACACAGAGTGGGATGGGTCTACCATATGAAGTATCCGAGAGTTGCTGTCCATCTACATTAATAAGTATCCCAGAGCGGGGATGCATCCATCTTAAATTTTAATGACACACTGTGGCGTATTGTGCGACATGACAAATGGCATGTTGAATGACATGGTGGTATGTGTCATGTTGTACGACATGACAACATGTACCACGTTATTTTATTTGGCACCACGTATTACATTACATGACATGGGTGCTACTAGTAACAAAAACGCACCATATAAATCTAAAATATTGTCCCCTTCTCTTCTCTTCTCTTCTCTTCTCTTCTCTTCTCTTCTCTTCTCTTCACATTTTAAGTTTTGAGAACTTATATTTTCTTCTCTATAAATAAAAGCAACACAAAACATGAATGGTAGCACTGAAGATCTATTAACCGAAGTTAACAAATATCAATGGTTGTGCAGAGATGAAAAAACATAAATCTTACATCATTTCAAAAGCTGAAATTTTCCGAATTAAATATGGTGAAAAAGTTTTATTACTTTTAGATGACAAATTTAAAATTACTCTTCCAAATCGTTATACTAAAATCCTTTCAGAAAACGATGATAAATCAGAGAAAATTATTGGATGACACTTTATTTATCGCGGTAAAAAACAAAATAAAGATGGTCCGAATTAATGTTATTGAATTAGAATAAATTTTAGATTTTTCATTTATTTTAAAGGCCCAAAATCGAGGCTCTTAAATTTTTTTAATTCAATTTTTTGAGTATCAATATTTAATTGAATAATTTATTTTTTAATTAAATGAAAATTTCTCTTTTTGAGGTATAGATAAATTTTTGATCTGGTGATGTGGTGAAATTGAAATCTTGGCATTCTTAATCAATACGCTCTTTGAGCCGGAAGTCTTTCATATACTACTTTCATCGATTATGTTGCTACCCTCAGTAAAAGTAAAGAATTAATACAGGACATATTGAATGGAACGACCAGTCTTATGAGTACAGAATATGGGTTCAGTATAAAACGTAGAACGACCAAAGTAATAAGGAGTTTCCGGAATGAGACTAGCCATAATCTTAATACCGTTACTGGGGACCGCAAAGCAGATGAAATTAAGGAATACTGGTAACTTGGAACAATACATGATGGACGAAACATATAAAAATCGAAGAGTGTATTCTTGGCCAAAACAAGTCTACAAACATCGGCCTTGAGGAGGAAATTTCTGAAAATGTGCGTTTGGAGCACAGAGTCGTGCGTTACTGAATCATGGACTGTGGGAGAAGTGTCACTTCTGAGACGTGTTGCTACAGAAGAAAGTTGAAAATCGGATGGACTGATTATAAAAGGAATGAGGATGTTCTCCGTACAATCGGCGAAGAAAATAACACACGGTAATAGCTGACAAGCAAAAGAAAGAGGATGACTGAACGTATGTTGAGACATCAGGGAACAAATTGGAGGGAGCTATAGAAAGTAAAAACTCTAGAGGAATACAGAAATTGGAATACAATCAGCAAATAATTGAGGACGTATGGTGAGACGATGAAGTGGGCACAAGACAGAGACAGGACACATCGTACCATTCAAAAGACGAACGACCCAGAAAAAAAGAAAAAAGAAAAATGAATTAGTGAAAGAGAAGAGAGTGCTGCTGGGCCTCCTCGTGCGCTCCACCTCTCATTAAATGCTTCTATGCAACTAACAGTTTCCACAACTCGTGGTCTTATCGGTCAGTATGACGCCATCATAAATCAGTAAATGGAAAGAGAAAAAGTACGTAAACTTTTTGACAGTTTTACGTCCACAGTCTGCTATTATCCGTAATGCAGGAACTGCAGAGAGTAGGTGTTTCAGATCTGAAACGTGTGACAGGTTCATATCAACATAAACATCTATGATTTCAGAATAATTTTTTTCATTCGTTGATTTAACCTGACGTATTATATCTACCAGTGTAGTGAGAATTTGTGTAGTGCAGAACTGTAACCACAAGGCTAGCTGTTGGTGCTACATTGGGGAATCCCCAGTTGGGGATAAGTATTTAGGAGGTGCTTACATGTCATGGTATTTACTCGAGAACGAAGGAAAGCCACCCGCCCTCCCCATAAAACTTGGTCGGTACTTGTGGGCTCAATCTATACTGTCTAACGAGAATATCAAGCACAGGACATGGTCCGGCGTCAGTGTAACTTCGTATACGTCGACACCATAGGCGACTATGAAAATGATTAGAGCTGCAATTCTATGCAACGACTAGAATGACCACCAGAGTGCATTAGTGTTGTTGGTATTTGGTGCTGTTACAGCCTTTACCGTGTATGTGAAGGATACGGAGACGATGCGTACTCGTGTGAAACATCGAGCGAGGTGGAGCCATGGTTAGCACACTGGACTCGCATTCAGGAGAAGATGGTTCAACTTTCCGTTCGGCCATTTAGATTTCAATTTTCCGTGATTATCCTCAATCGCTCCAAGAAAATGCCGGTATGATTCTTTTGAAAACGGCAAGGTCTTTTTCCTTCCCGAGCTTGTGCTTCGTCTACGATCTCGCTGTCGACATGCCATTAAACCCTAATCTTCAATCCTCTTCCGTGTGAGACGGCGTTATCAGCGACTGACAGAGTCATAAAGCGAGCCCGTTGTGGGTCCCCATTTGGCGGGGTTGTAGGATCGTCCAATATCCAGATTCAAGGGAAATTCGGGTGTGACTGTGGCCAAATGCTAGGTTGCATGGCAACGTGATGGCACGCCATACATGTTGTCAACGTTCCGGTCGACAATTTGGTAACCCCTCCGAGTGTCCACCTGCCATCCAAGAACAAGTAACGGAATCCCTGCAACGTTCTGTTTGTGCCACGTCACCGCTCAGAGATACTAGCAACAGCTGGCCTAGAGAATTACCATTGTATGCTTGGGCTGACGTTATCGTCACCACAAAATTTATTGTGCTCCTAATTTTTAGTTTCTTCATTTTGAGTAGATACAACGTCCCTTATTATAAACTACATTCGTTTTAGGGTATGCCTCAAAAAAGAACATAACTATGTCGGACTGAAAGACGAAGAGCTAGGGAGACATAATTTTTGTGTAGCGAAAGTAATAGGATTAATGCAGATGTTGATAACGATAATTCTATTGTCGTTCTGAGAGGTGGATTTAAATGTGCACTGAACGTAATTCCCACTAATTTTGAGAACTGTAATTGAAGTCTGATGAATTTCCAAAGCAGAATTTGTAACGCAAATCATCTTGCGTCTGAGATCAGTTTACGAGATACAACGACATTCACGTTGTGATGTCACAAGGGAATAGTTAATTTGCCGCCATTAACACAAAATCTATTTTTGCAAGGCAGGGTATCAAAGACTTGCTTCAAATGATCGAACAAATAAAGAGAAATCAAAGAATTATTTCAAGAATACACGGAACTACAATGCAGCATTTGCTACGTATCAGCTGTGCAGCTAAAATTTAAGGCACTTTAAGATATAAGACATTTGTTGTCACAGATCAGGTACAATGACGCAACAGGTCTAATTTCGACCACAGGCTACACTACTATAGATAATTGGGCTTACTGATAATTAGATTAGATTAGATTAATTATTCATTCCACATACCCATAAAAGAGGGAAACCTCCTGGGTGTGGAACATGTCAGATAAACACATTACACAAATGTAATTAGAAAAACTTGAGTTTCATTAATTTTAATGATCCTCAGTCAATAAACAGTAAAATTACGTACATGAATTACATTTAAATTTGTAATATTTACAGGTTTAATACTTACATCTGCTATCATTAAATCCATCATTCAGACATTTGCTAGTTTCTTGACTATTACAACCAAGTATTGTCAAAAATTAAAGTATAATAAATTTTAATTAAAATGGTCTCCTGCACTTGTTGAGAAACGCGTGGATGTAATAGAAGGAGTTGGCCACCAAAAATGCTTTAAATTATGTTTAAATTGTGCCTTGTCTGAAACTAACCTCTTAATGGTTGCTGGTAACTTATTGAAAATATGCGTTGCTGAATACTGGACTCCTTTCTGGGCAAGAGTAAGTGATTTTAAATCTTTATCTATATTGTTCTTATTCCTAGTATTGATACTGTGTACTAAGCAGCTAGTTGGAAAAAGAGATGTATTATTTACAACAAACTTCATTAAGGAATAAATATACTGAGAAGCTGTGGTTAATATGCCCAATTCTTTGAATATGTTTCGACATGATGTTCTTGGATTTACACTACTCATTACTCTTATTATAGGCTTCTGTACTCTAAACATTTTTTCTCTGTTTGTGGAGTTACCCCAAAATATGATACCATGTGACATAATGGAGTGAAAATAAGCAAAATATGCCAGTTTTTCAATATTAATTTCTCCTATGTCTGACGTCATTCGCATTGCAAACACAGACTTGTTTAGGCGCTTTAGCAGTTCGTTAGTAGGTCTATGTTGCTCCCACCTGAATTTATCATCAAGTTGTAATCCCAAGAATTTTACACTCTCAACTTCTCCTATTTCCATGTCATCATATTTTATACACACACCAGAAGGAAATCTCTTGAAGATTCTGAACTGCATATAGTGGGTCTTTTAGAAGTTTAATGGCAGTGAATTGGCTATGAACCACTTGTCAGTAAAAATTTGATTAGCTGCCCTTTCTAAATTTATATTTGATTTACTGTTTATTGCAATATTTGTTTCATCTGCAAATAAGACAAACATGGCATCTGGTAATGTAACAGATGACAGGTCATTAATATACACAAGAAACAGTAGTAGACCTAGTATGAAACCTTGGGGAACACCACATATAATTTCTTCCCAGTCAGATGATGTCTGATTGCCTACTGCTGAAGTGTTACGTAATGACACCCTTTGTTTTCTTTTAGTAAGATATTACTGAAACCACACTCGTGTTGCAGGATGTGGCCGGTGCTGGGCGTGGCGCTGGCGACCTTCCTATGCCTGTCCATCTGCTTCTCCTGCTGCAAGGTCTACTTCATCCGCAGGCGCATGGAGGACGAGGCAGCCGCCACCAGGGCCAGGGCGGCGCGCGGAAACCTCTCCTCCCGTGAGTTCCTCTGTCACCCGCCCACCTGCCTTTGCCATCGATCTGTACTGCACTTCGTAATTGTCATGTTAATAATGCCACCTGTTCATCCTACGAACGTTTTGTAAAATGGTATTCAAAAAGTTCTGATGATTTTATTCCCGACGTATAGCCGACGCCAGCGCCGTAGCTACGGTGGCATCTTGAACTAACAACAGTAAACAAGAAATGTGCACTCGTCCAGCCAGCGTGAGCACGCTGTGTTAAGTAGTGGACGTGCCGCAAAGCTGTCTCAATGTCGTTGAGTAGGATATTGTAATGGAGTAATTTCAGTACCGCTGTGCAGCATATCGTAATGTAGTAGCAGACACACTAACACAAAAAAAGAATAACGGCGCACCACAAAGGAATCATCCGAATGGGACAGAAATCGGTAGATGTGATGTACATATGTTGTTGCTGTTGTTGTTGTTGTTGTTGTTGTGATCTTTGCACTGGTTTTATGCAACTCTCCATGCTACTCTATCCTGTGCAAGCTTCTTCATCTCCCAGTAACTACTGTAACCTATATCCTTCTCAATGTCCTTAGTGTATTCATCCCTTGGACTCCCTCTATGACTTTTACCCTCCGCACTTCCCTCCAGTACTAAATTGGTAAACCCTTGGTGCCTCAGAACATGTCCTACCGATCTATCCCTTCTACTAGCCAAGTTATGCCACAAATTCCTCTTCTCCCCAATTTTATTTAGTACCTCCTCATTAGTTACGTTGTCTACCCATCTAATCTTCACCATTCTTCTGTAGAGCAACACTTTGAAAGCTTCTATTCTCTCCTTGTCCAAATTATTTATCGTCACGTTTCACTTCCATACATGGCTACACTCCATACAAATACTTTCAGAAACGATTTCCTGACAATTAAATCTATACTCGATGTTAACAAATTCCTCTCCTTCAGAAACGCTTTCCTTGCCATTGCCAGTCTACATTTTATATCCTATCTACTTCGCCCATCAACAGTTATTTTCCTCCCCAAATAGCATAACTCATTTACTTCTCTAAGTGTCTCATTACCTAATCTAATTTCCTCAGCATCACCCCACTTAATTCGACCTCATTCCATTATCCTCGTTTTGCTTTTCTTGATGTTCTTAAATCCTCCTTTCAAGACACTGACCATTCCGTTCAACTGCTCTTCCAGGTCCTCTGCTGTCTCTGAGGGAATTACGATGTCGCCGGCAAATTATCGAAGATTTTATTTTTTCTCCATGGATTTTAATTCCCACTCCGAAGTTATCTTTTGTTTTCTTTACTGCTTCCTCAACGTACAGATTGTATAACCTCGGGGATAGGCTAAAGCCCTGTCTCACTCCTTTCCTAACCATTGCTTCCCTTTCATGCCCTCGACTCTTATAACTACCATCTGGTTTCTGTACTAATTGTAAATAGCCTCTCGCTCCCTTTATTTTACCCCTGCCGCCTTCAGAATTTGAAAGAGAGTATTCCAGTCAACATTGTCAGAAGCTTTCTCTAAGTCTACAAATGCTAGAAACGTAGGTTTGCCTTTCCTTAATCAACCTTCTAAGATAAGTCGTAGGGTCAGTATTGTCTCACGTGTTCCACCATTTCTATGGAATCTAGACTGATCTTCCCCGAGGTTGGCTTCTATCAGTTTTTCCATTCGTCTGTAAAGAATTCGCGTTAGTATTTTGCACCCATGACTTATTAAACTAATAGTTCGGTAATTTTCACATCTTCCAAACAAACGATTACAATTTCCCAAAAATTGGATAATTTATTCAAGAGAAAGTTCTAGAAATTGTTCAAGTCAATACCGCATTGGTCCACCTCTGACCCTGAAACAAGCAGTTATTTGGCTTGGCATTGATTGATATTGTTGAATGTATTCCTGAGGTACATCTTGCCATCGTGACAGATTCTGTCCAATTGGAGCATTAGATCGTCAAAATCCCGACGTGGTTTGACAGCCTTATCTAAACATTCTCAACTGGTGATAGATCCGAAGTTTGGCAAGCAGTACAAACTCTCGCCGTCTGTGGGCCGGCGTTATTTTGCTGCATTGCAAGCCAAGGTCGGCTTGCCACGAAGGGCAACAAAAATATCGTCGACTTATCGCTGTGCTCTGAAGGTGCATTGGGTGACAACCAAAGGGGTCCTGCTATGAAAATAAATGGTACTGTAGTCCATCACTCCTGGTTCTCTGGCCGTATGATGGGCAACAGACACGTTCGTATTCCATCGCTGTTTGGGGCATTTCCAGACATGTCTTCCGCCTGTACTCTCATAGATTGGAGTACGAGGTGAATTCAGGTTCTAAGGCCTCCGATTTTTTTTTTCTCCGGACTGGAAAGAGATAGAAACATGCGCATTGTTTTAAAATGAGGCCGCGTTCATTGTCAATACGTCGCAGAGATGGCAGCACCGTACGGCAGATAGAATTTTACCGCCAGCGGCGAGAATGAGAACTGTTTTAAATAATTAAAATGACGACGTTTTCCTTACTTGAACAGCGTGCAATCATTCGCTTTCTGAATTTTCGTGGTGTGAAACCAATTGAAATTCATCGACAGTTGAGGGAGATACGTGGCGACGGAGTTATGAATGTGTCGAAAGTGTGTTCGTGGGTGCGACAGTTTAATGAAGGCAGAACATCGTGTGACAACAAACCGAAACAACCTCGGGCTCGCACAAGCCGGTCTCACGACATGATCGAGAAAGTGGAGAGAATTGTTTTGAGGGATCACCGAATGACCATTGAACAGATCGCCTCCAGAATTGGCATTTCTGTGTGTTCTGTGCACACAATCCTGCTTGACGACTCGAAAATGCGAAAAGTGTCATCCAGGTGGGTGCCACGAATGCTGACGGACGACCATATGGCTGCCCATGTGGCATGTTGCCAAGCAATGTTGACGCGCAACGACAGCATGAATGGGACTTTCTTTTCGTCGGTTGTGACAATGGATGAGACGTGGATGCCATTTTTCAATCCAGAAACAAAGCGCCAGTCAGCTCAATGGAAGCACACAGATTCACCGCCACCAAAAAAATTTCGGGTAACCGCCAGTGCTGAAAAAATGATGGTGTCCATGTTCTGGGACAGCGAGGAAGTAATCCTTACCCATTGCGTTCCAAAGGGCATTACGGTAACAGGTGCATCCTACGCAAATGTTTTGAAGATCAAATTCCTTCCTGCACTGCAACAAAAACGTCCGGGAAGGGCTGCGCATGTGCTGTTTCACCAAGACAACGCACCCGCACATCGAGCTAACGTTACGCAACAGTTTCTTCGTGATAACAACCTTGAAGTGATTCCTCATGCTCCCTACTCACCTGACCTGGCTCCTAGTGACTTTCGGCTTTTTCCAACAATGAAAGACACTATCCGTGGCCGCACATTCACCAGCCATGCTGCTATTCCCCCAGCGATTTTCCGGTGGCCAAAACAGACTCCGAAGCCTTCGCCGCTGCCATGGAATCATGGCGTCAGCGTTGTGAAACATGTGTACGCCTGCAGGGCGATTACGTCGGGATGTAACGCCAGTTTCATCGATTTCAGGTGAGTAGTTAATTAGAAAAAAAATCGGAGGCCTTAGAACTTGATTGCACCTCGTAGAATTGTCTTCAGTGATGAGTCCCGCTTCGAACTGAACCTTGATGACCGAAAACGCGTCTAGAGATAATGTTCTCCCGCACAAGGTGAGAGTTTGTACTGCTTGCCTTTGTGCTTGCCGAACTCCAATTCGACCAGCAAGGTCGCCAGACCTCTCCCCAACTGACAACCTTCGTAGCATTATTGGCAGCGCCCTCCAACCACCTTGGGATGTTGACGATCGAGAGGATATCCAACAACTCTGGCAATCACTGCCAAGCCGAGTAACTGCTTGCATAGGGGCCAGAGGTGATCCAAGCGCTGTTGACTTGCTCACTTTATGAAGCTGTTTCTCTTCAATAAATTATCCTACACTGCTAATATTTAAATTTTGTTCGTCTGTACATGTACATCGCATCTACCGACCTCGGTCCCATTCGGATAATCCCTCCGTGGTGTGCCCCTTCTTTATTTCTGTTTTTTGTTCAAATGGTTCAAATGGCTCTAAGCACTATGGGACTTAACATTTGAGCCCATCAGTCCTCTAGACTTAGAACTACTTTAACCTGACAAACCTAAGGACATCACACACATCTGTGCCCGAGGCAGGATTCGAACCTGCGACCGTAGCAGCCGCGCGCTTCTGGACTGAAGCGCCTAGAACAGCTCGGCCACAGCAGCCGGCCTTTTTTTTGGTCTTAAATAAAGTGTTGAAGAAATTACCCATACTTTTCTGGAGACTAGAAATCTACTGTGGAGGAACCAGCATGGGTTTCGAAAAAGACAATCGTGTGAAACCCAGCTCGCGCTATTCGTCCACGAGACTCAGAGGACCATAGACACGGGTTCCCAGGTAGATGCCGTGTTTCTTGACTTCCGCAAGGCGTTTGATACAGTTCCCCACAGTCGTGTAATCAACAAAGTAAGAGCATATGGACTATGAGACCAATTGTGTGATAGGATTGAAGAGTTCCTAGATAACAGAGCGTAGCATGTTATTCTCAATGGAGAGAAGTCGTCCAGAGTAAGAGTGATTTCAGGTGTGCCGCACGGGAATGTCGTAGGACCGTTGCTATTCACAATATACGCAAATGACCTTGTGGATAAAAAATGGTTCAAATCGCTCTGAGCACTGTGGGACTTAACTTCTGAGGTCATCAGTCAATACAACTTAGAACTACTTAAACCTAACTAACCTAAGGACACCACACACATCCATGCCCGTGGCAGGATTCGAACCTGCGACCGTAGCGGTCGCGCGGTTTCGGACTGAAGCGCCTAGTTCAGCAGAATTTTTTTGCAAAAGACCTAACGATATTCAGAAAATATAGGCTAAATACAGTTGACAGGGGCGTCTTTGATACTGCTAGAAGTGGTTTATCTTGTAGCGAAATTGAAATACACAGTCCCTGTGAGTTAGTATGGGTAGAGGTCATTGACAACCGGAATAAAATAATGATTGGATCATTTTATCAACCTCCCAGCTCAGATGATACAATTTATGAAACATTCGAAGGGTGTTTGAGTATAATTTCAAACGCGTATCGGATTCATACAACTATAGTTATTGGTGACTTCAATTTACCCTCGATATGTTGTCGAAAATATTTGTTTTAAGTCCGGAGGTAGCATAAAACGCGTTTTCTGATAATTATTTCTAGGAGTTAGTTTACGAGCCCACTCGAGCAGTGAACGGTTGTGAAAACACACTTAAACTGTAACAACAAATAATCCTGAGCCAATAACGATCATCAAAACGGGTACAGGTGTTAGTGAACTCAGCGTTGTGTAGCGATACTGAATACCGTGACTCCTAAATCCTCTAAAAATAAAGGAAAAATGTAGCTGTTCAAACAAGGAAATATAAATTCGCTTCACACCGTCCTGAGAGATAATCTTCACTCCTTCCTAATTAACAATGTAAATGTTGACCAGATGCGGCTTCAATTCAAAGAAATATTATCGACAGCAACTGAAAGAGTTATCCCGGTACCAAGTGAATTAATAAAAGAACGAGCTGATCCTCCATGGTACACAACATGTGCCAGACTTCTGTTGCAGAAACAACGAAAGAAGCAAACTAAATGCAAACGAACGCAAAATTCCCTAGATTCGCGATCTTTTACAGAAGTTCGAAATTTAGCGCGGACTTGAATACTTATAATAGTTTCCGCAGTGAAATTCGTCTCGAAAACTGGCGGAAAATCCAAAGAGATTCTGGTTGTATGTAAAATATGCTAGCGGCAAGACACGATTAATGCCTGTCCTAGGTGATAACAATGGAAATACTATCGATGACAGTGCTATTAAATCGGAGTTGCTAAACACAGGCTTCCCAAATTCCTTCACCAAAGAAGACGAGGTAAACATTCCAGAATTCGAATCAAGTACAGCTGCCAACATGAATAACTTAGAAGTAGATATCCCCAGAGTTGTGAAGCAACTAAAATCACTCAATAAAAGCAAGTCTTTCTTTCCAGACTCCATACCTATTAGGTTCCTTTCAGAGTATGCTGACACAATAGGTACATACATAACAATCAATAAAGGCAATATGGAGTAATCTACTAAATTACAGGTCCATATCATTACCATCGATATGAAACAGGATTCTGGAACATACATTATGTTCGAACATTATGAATTACCTCGAAGAGAACCGTCTACTGACACACAGTCAATACGGATTTAGAAAAAATCGTTCTTGTGAAACACAACTAGCTCTTCACTCACAGGAAATGTTGAATGCTATTGACAAGGGATTTCAAATTTATTCCGTATTTCTAGTTTTCCAGAAGGCTTTTGACACCGTACCTCTTCGTGATTTCCTGTCGGAGAAGCCACAGTTAGTAAACGACGGAGAGTTATGGAGTAAAACAGAAGTGCTTTCTGGCAATTCCCAAGGTAATGATGCCAAAATTGGCAATTGACCCTAAATAATGAAAAGTGTGAAGTCATCCATATGAGTGCTAAAAGGAATCCGTTACACTTCGGTTACCTGAAAAATCAATGAAATCTAAAGGCCCCAAATTCAATTAAATATCTAGGAATTACAATTACGAACAAATTGAGTTGAAAGAAACTTAGAAAATGTTGTGCGTAAGGCGAACCAATGACTGTCTTTTATCGGTAGACCACTTGGAAAATGCAACACATCTACTAAAGAGACTCCGCACACTACGCTTGTCCGTCCTTTCCTGAAATACTGCTGCGTGGCGTGGGATCCTTACCAGATAGGATTAACGATGTACACCGATAAAGTTCAAAGAAGGAAACTATGTTTTGTTTTATCGAGAAATAGATGACATCATCAAATCAAATGGCGTTTTGCGTGGCGGAGGCATCTGCTCTCGAAATTTCAATCTCCTGCTTTGTTCTCGGGATGCAAAAATTGGGAGAAACAATCATCGTAATAAAAATAAGAGAAATCAGAGCTCGCACGGGGAGATACAGGTGCTCGTTTCTCCGGGCACTGTTCGAGAGCGGAATAGCAGAGAATTATTGTGAAGGTGATTCGATGAACCATCTGGCATTTAAGTGTGCTTAGAAGGGTAGCCTTGTAGATGTAGTTGTTAAGAAATGGCATAATATACGCAATACTTTTGAATTAACAACGTTCGAATGTAGGCACAATTTACACAGATATTTCAAATTGATACATTTGTGTACTTGATTTACATGTCAGGCTAGTTATAAATAAACGTGTAATAAGTTGGATTTGTAGTATTAAGCATCGCTTTAATTACTGAAATAGTGTATCGTCTTATTTACTTGCAATGAAATCTAGCCCTGACCAGTTCCATTACGAGATGAGGCTTTAATTTATAGTGATTATAAGAATTTGACAATTTTTCACTCAAAATCGCCATTAAAAGGAACTTACGGAGACAGGAACCTAGTTTAAATATCCTTTTGGATTGTACGCGTCACTTATCACGTTCCAGCAGGCTCATGGTAAATTCGTCACAGTCCAGCTGCTACACAGTGCGCATGATCATCACGGCCAAGGAAATCAATGTTGGTAGAACTTGGCACTTCTCGTCGCTAGACACACGAGGGCATGTTGAAACGTAACGTCTCTGAATTTTTCACGTGAAAACTCTCAAAACTTTTTAAGTAAAAGAAACTTTATTAACATTCTACATCTGTATTTTTCATGTCTACATATTTCATTTCTCAACTTAGTCACGTTGGCTACGAATACATTTCTTAACGAGATACCGTCACTGCAGAATGTTTGACTTTGTTGTTGGAGCCACAATCTCACCTCTGCTTACGCCACTCAATCACTAACAAAGTGAAGTCCTCGAAGTTTTGGAAAATAGGTGAAAAGTTGATAGCACCAAGTCGGGACTGCATGATTGATGACTTATGACAGCGAACCCAAGGCGTCGGATTGTTCCACACATAGCAGCATTGTCATGCTGAAGGATACGGTGCTCTATATGTGTACGAACTCTTGGAATTCGAAACTGGATTACGTTACACACCACCAAGCTACACGCTACAATTCAAATCCCTCTAGTGGCAGAAGCTTGCAGATATGTATACATGAAGAATAAAGACGTAGGATATTAATTAGCTTCATTTAATAAGCTTTAGCAGCTTTCACGTACAAAATTTTATGGCATTACTTTTCAGCACAGTCTCATACATACAAACTCCAAACAAGCCGTATTACAACGTGTGGTGTGTGCGTCTGCAGCAGTACTAGAGAGCAATATCAAAACGTTTCTTCTGAGAGACATCGCATAAAATTGCTGTTGGCTGTGATTCAGTTGTCAGTGTTGTAATACGTAAGATAAATATTATAGTTGTAGTATTGTGAACTTGTCTACAGTCGGTAGTAAAGGCATAACCTTTAATATATTAGATGTGGCGATTCTCAGACCAGACGCTACTGGCAGTAGCAGATTAGGAAGAAAGATCGACACACAACCTACTCTTAAAAAAACCAGTAAAATTTCATTTGCTCCTTGAAATACAATAACTGTTGTAGAATATAATCTTATCATTACAAATTTACCTGAATTAATTTAAAGAAAAGACGAGAACCTCTGCTAAAATTCAAGAAGGAATATCTTTATAATCATTACTTTATTATAAATTAGGTTTTTAAAAAAAAAGACAAGAAACACTACTGAAATTTGACAAGTAAGATCGTTGTAATCAGCAGTCTACCAGAAACTATTTTTCTAAAGAACTGGACCAGGTAAATCTGCCAGTCACGTACAACTAATATGATTACGATATTGTTAACGCTGACCGGCACCTTAAAATCATCTCATAATTAAAATTCAAACCCTCCAAAGAATTAAGAGCACCACAGCTGAAGTACAATACATAAAAACGTTGAACGTTAACCGTTTCAATAACAATTCCGTTGTATCAATACCTCTTGTAACAATTACTGCGAATTTACTATGGAAGCTTTGTAAGTCGGTATCTATTACCTTCGGTTATCCACATCAACAAGTAGCAGGGTCCATAGACATGCCACTTGTACACGTCACCAAGAATGTTTTTGTTACTGAAGTCCGGAGCCTTCTCTGAAACTTAAGTACTTTTGGAAAAGTTAAAATGATTGTATTACACTCACGCTCAACACAGGTTTGATTCCTGTACTCTGAAACAAGATATCAGACCCCAATAACTGCTCACTATTGTAAGGAGCAAAACGAGGAAGATAATCATGAAACAATCAAGTATAACTGGTATTATTCTTGTCTGACAAAGGCTGCATTAATATCGGAAGATCCACAACTTGCACTGCCTTACATATTAGGTTGGTTCATAAGTTTGTAGCTATTTTGTTTTGCATGTTGGTATTGCGGTTGCTACGGGTTTATTTATCGATTTTCATTTTTTATTTGTAATTCACTGTTGCTATTTGAGTTTGCATATTGTCATTTTGTCGTTTGGAGATACTGAGTAGAGCTGTGAACGCTAGAAAATGGAGTGCCAAGTGGAGAAATCGCAACAGTTCCGGCATATTCTTCTGATTGATTTCAATAGAGGAGTGACAGCTGCGGAGGCAGACAGATACATTTTACGCCGTGTATGGGGATAATGCCACTGGACAGATCACGGCAAGACAACGCTTTTCTCGTTTTAAGGAGCATCGCTTTGACATTAGTTGTAACCTCCCCCTCACTTATCGACCTTAATGACAGTGAAAAATTAAACCGCGCGTACCTAATGGAAATTTGGGAAAAGCAATCGTCACCGAAGTTAACCTGTCGGTAAAGAGGGAGGAAGTGTTACATGTAAATGAAAGGAAAAATGCAAATGAAATTGGTGGAAATTAATTTTGAAAAGGGGTAAAGTTTATAAAGACAGTAAATGGGCGGTCGTTACGTTAACAATTAATAGGCGTTAGTTAGATATCTGAGATTTGGGGAAAATCACGGTCGCCAGTCCTATGGGTAACTACTATAATAACTGAAAATGGAAGATTAATGCACATATAATTAGCACTAAAAGCGTGGCAACTGAAGGTAGACACGTGTTGTGTGAAAACTGAATGTTTGTCAGAAGTAATAAATTTCGCTACACTCTCACTTAATTTAGCAAAAGAATTAATAAAACCGGAATACTGAAAGTTAATTTCGTGACTGAAATTAATAGCGAACTTTGTTTCTGAAGCACTACGAAATTCAATAAAATAAAGTTAGTCTTGGGCTATCTCAACAATCATTTCAATAGCTACTTGAATCTACGCAATTTAGAAATAAGAGATTTAACTTTGAACTAGAATTAAATGATTCTGAACAATTAACAACAGTAAAATTTAGTACGTACCAAGCTGAACTGCAGTCACAGGTAAGCTAAAATATGGTAACAAAACTCGCACTCTTAATTTCAGCTTGTGTAATCTAAATATTGTAGCCAGCTATGAATACTGTAACTGAACTTTGAAATTAAGGCAGTGAAATGGAATGATATTACTTTAATGCTGGCGTCTGAATTTCAACGACACTCGGGTTCATTCCGGAAAACGAAACGACCCTGCTTGGTAATGCAATTAGGACAATGAGCAACAAAGGTTCATGCTAAGTTGCTGTATGTTTGTGATGCAACAGTTTTAAAAGCTGAGGTCTGCCATACAGTTCTAAAACTTTACGTGCTTCCAGTCTTCCTTGTTGGTTGATTGAAGGTTTGAAGCCGTCGATCGAGGAGGTGGCGACAGTCACTCATTGTCGGCTGTCGCTGTTGCAGAAGCTAGATGTTGGCGCGCCTTCTTCTCGACACGGTCACCAGGCGAAACGGGCTCTAGATGAGCGCCAGATAATGCTTCCCGTCCGCGACACCGTGTCAGAAACCATCATAGCGAGTCGAGCGCAATTACATGCTGCCAAACCCCGAAAGCGCGGCAACTCGTGGGAGCGTCACACAACACACCTGCTCCACCGCTCTCCTCCAGCCAGACTCTGCTCTGCCCGCGCTCCACGCGGCAGAGTTAACACTCCCAAAGATCCTAAACACTTTGGTTCTCCACACGACCTATCGATGTAATCGTTCGATAGCATAGTTGTCCCTAGGCAAGACCCAGCGTAAAAATACAAATAATATTTACAAAACAAACCAATTATATATCGACATAAATGCGTAAATATATATATATATATATATATATATATATATATATATATATATATATATATACAAATAGTAAAACAATTGCAATATATAAAGACACAGAAATGTAATATCTTCAGGTAAAAATAAGGAAAAAATTTTATATTACAATAGATGGAAACAGGAGTACATGCATTTCCGGCGTTACATAGTGACTCTATGTTCAGAGAGGCCATCGGAGTTTGATGGAGATCGTTTAAACACATTAATCCACAATGATCCAAGCCACTGTTCGCGGTAACAGGCAAATGTGATGAACTGTGATCATTCCACCATGCTGCGACATTTTCATCCAATGGGCAACGTTCCAAAACCAGGTTTATATGTACAGTATGCTCTAAGCCAAGCCAACGAAGATGAGCTGATGGCCATATGTGCATCTCTGCTTACTCGTCATCAATTGATTCGTGAACAACATCGACAATTCCAATCCTATATCGTCACTTGTGACAAGAAATGGTGTCTTTATGCTGACATAAAGAACAAAGCAGCAACTTCCCGTACAAAGACCTGCGCGCATCCACAAAAGATGACGTAATGTAACGCATCTGCTGGAACAGCGACGGTGTGATTGTACTACGAGCTGCTCTCCCGAGGTGGCACCATCTCCGCTGACACATCACCCCTGACGTTCATTGCCATCAACTGAGACGTCTTGCAGAACGCAGTCCAAGAACAACAACCAAGACAACTGCGTGAAGTGATGCTGGTCCACGATGTCGCCCGACCGCATTCTGCCACACAGATAAGAAACGCTATACAGGAGTTGGGTTGGGAAGTCAATCAGCACCCACCTTATTCACCTGATCTTGTGCCCTCAGATTTTCGCCTTTTCCGCTCTCTGTCGAACAACCTGTATTTCTTATTCGGTAATTCATTTCCTCTCCTAAAGACTCATTCAAAAATGTATCACAGTGTACCATTCACTGAAATACAATGTTATTAATTACATAACACATCACTGACTTTGAGCCCGGGATCACAAACTCGTCCACTTGCTGGAGTTGTCAGAAAGCTAATGAAAACCAAGTAAAAACCTAACCAAAAATTGAGTTTGACTCTGCTGTACCATTTCCCAAGAGTATAACATGCAAAGGTGCTCAATGTGGTGACCCTGCACACCGATAAACTTGTACACTCGTTGAATGAAAGAATTATTTACTGCTTCCAGTGTTTCCTGCTGAAGAGAATTACAAGCAAGCGCGATACGTTCCTGTATGTCCTCTGGTGTTGTTCAAAAATGACGATAGACAACGTCTTTAATGCAGCCCCAAAGAAAAAAGTCCAGAGGATTTAAATCACGAGACCTAGCAGGCCAAGTAACTGTTCCTCCTCGAGCAGTCCATATGGTAGGATACCTTCGGTTCAAAACACGACGTGCACGCAGGGCATTATGAGCTGGACATCCATTGTGTTGGTACTACATAAAGCATTACGGTTCTTAGCTGCACTTCATCCTGAAGAGAAGGAAGGTCTGAAGAAGTTGGCATACGCTGTGCCGTTTAGACTGCCATTAATGAAATAAGGGTCAATAATTATTGTAGTACCAAGCAGTCCACACCAGACGTTAACCTTCCATTGACGCTAATGTTCCACCTGTCTAAAACATCGTGGGTCGTCGCTGGACCAATAATGCATTCTCCTTTTATTTACCTGTCCTTTGTTTGAGAAGGAACATTCATCGGTAAATAGAACATTGGAGAAGAAGTTCGGGTTGGCGAGGATTTGCTGCTGTGCCCACTGACAGAACTGTGCACGATACTGAAATCGTTCCCATGCAATTCTTGATGTAGGTGTACATGGTAAGGATGGAACCGGTGACGTATAAGAATACGTTGTACACTGGTGTTCGTGTTCGAGCTGCCCTGTGCTTACATGTGGATTCATAGCAACGGAAGCGAGAACACTAACTTCGGCAGCTTCGTCTATGCGAGTGCTACGACGATTGCGTTGTCGTGGTTGAAACTTCCCGTTTCCTGAAGCGTCGCAACAAGACGAGAAAACATCCGTCGGGAAGATGGGTTCTCGTTAGGATATTGCTCTCTGTACAGTTCCTCTGCCTGCGTAGCATTTCGCCTACCTTCAACAATAACCATAAAAGAAACTTTATGTCGATGCAGTTTGTAGGACAGCCTTTACTGTATGCCTACTCTGCAGAACAGTATTTAAAATGATTAAACAACTGTACTAAATTTACCCGTGCATAACAAAACAGTATTGCAATTACTGTTCTGCTGACTTACAGTCCCCATAAATGAGCAGCATTTCTACCTTCCCTTCGTTGGTGTACATTCTACTCACACAACTCTTCAACTGACGATGGTTGACGGAATGACGGATGTGCATTCATCTTATGTTTACATTTGTCCTCTGTCAACGTCAGCTCGTGGATGTGTTCCATTACCCCGAGTACCTGCACTAAGCACTGGGAGCGTCAACCTCAGTGCTGTGTTATGTATTTAATAACGTTGTGTTTCAGTGAATGGTACACTGTGATACATTTTCGAATAGACCTTTAGGAGATGAAATCAATTACCGAATAAAAAATTCAGAGGGCCATTTAAAAAAGTCATACCGCTGTTCATATTTTTGTAAAAAACAAAGCTACAACGAAGGCTATCATGTTGATTGATATCCCCCTGACGGCTAAAGAACAATTGCTTGAAACATTTTTAATTTTCATCAGGATAAACATTTAGGATGGTCAAGATAAATGGGAGGGGTGGTCCATTCATCATGACCGGGAGAAATATCTTGCGAAATAAGCGCCAAACGGAAAAACTACAAAGAACGAAACTTGTCTATCTTGAAGGGGGAAACCAGATGGCGCTGTGGTTGGCCCATTAGATGGCGCCGCCATAGGTCAAACGGATATCAACTGCGTTTTCTTAAATAGAAACACTCATTTTTTATTACATATTCGTGTAGTACGTAAATAAATATGAATGTTTTAGTTGGACCACTTTTTTCGTTTTGTGATAGATGGCGCTGTAATAGTTACAAATATATGGCTCACAATTTTAGACGAACAGTTAGTAACAGGCAGATTTTTTAAATTAAAATACAGAACGTAGGTACGTTTGAACATTTTATTTCGGATGATCCATTTCTCAGAACGCATGCTGTTACAGGGTGATTACCTGTAAATACCACATTAATGCAATAAATACTCAAAATGACGTCCGTCAACCTCAATGCATTTGGCAATACGTGTAACGACATTCCTCTCAACAGCGAGTAGTTCGCCTTCCGTAATATTCCCACATGCATTGACAATGCGCTGACGCATGTTGTCAGGTGTTGTCGGTGGATCACAATAGAAAATATCCTTCAACTTTCCACACAGAAAGAAATTCAGAGACGTCAGATTCGGTGAACGTGCGGGCCATGATATGGTGCTTCGACGACCAATCGACCTGTCATGAAATATGCTACTTAATACTGCTTCAACCGCACGTGAGCTATGTGCCGGACATCCATCTGTTGGCAGTACGTCGCCATTCTATCATGCAGTGAAACATATTATAGTAACATCGGTAGAACATTACGTAGCAAATCAGCATACATTGCTCCATTTAGATTGCCATCGATAAAATGGGGGCCAATTACCCTTCCGCCCATAATGCCGCACCATACATTAACCTGCCAAGGTCGCTGAGGTTCCACTTGTCGCAGCCATCGTGGATTTCCCGTTGCCCAATAGCGCATACTATACCGGTTTACGTTACCACTGTTGGTGAATGACGCTTCGTCGCTAAATAGAACGCATGCAAAAAATCAGTCATCGTCCCGTAATTTCTCTTGTGCCCAGTGGTAGAACTGTACACGACATTCAAAGTCGTCGCCATGCAATTCGTGGAGCACAGAAATATAGTACAGCTGCAATCGATGTTGATGTAGCATTCTCAACGCCGACGTTTTTGTGATTCCCTATTCTCACGGAGTTTGTCAGCTACTGATGTGCGGATTAGCCGCGACAGCAGCTAAATCACCTACTTGGGCATCATCATTTGTTGCAGGTTGTGGTTGACTTTTCACATGTGGCTGAACACTTCCTGTATCCTTAAATAACGTAACTATCCGGCGAACGGTCCGGACACTTGGATGATGTCGTCCGGGATACCGAGCAGCATACATAGCACACGCCCGTTGGGCATTTTGATCACAATAGCCATATATCAACACGATATCGACCTTTTCCGCAATTGGTAAACGGTACAGTTTAACACGGGTAATGTATCACAAAGCAAATACCGTCCGCACTGGCGGAATGTTACATGATACCATGTACTTATACGTTTGTGACAATTGCAGCGCCATCTATCACAAAGCGAAAAAAGTGGTCCAACTAAAACATTCATATTTCTTTACGTACTACACGAATATGTAATAAAAAATCGGGGTTCCTATTTAAAAAAACGCAGTTGATATCCGTTTGATCTATGGTAGCGCCATCTAGCGGGCCAACCATAGCGCCATCTGGTTTCTCCCTTCCCTCTAGACGAGTTTCGTTCTTTGTAGTTTTTTCGTTTGATGATTATTTCGTGAGATATTTGGCCCGGTCACTATCAATGGACCACCCTGTATTATGGATGACTGAAGTCCCTATAATGTGTACCTGCTGTGTTTATTAAACTTATGGAAAAACGTTACGAACTAATCCGACAACCTAATACGACCACTGAATGTCAGCAGTTCTTAGCGTACAGAATGTGCCATAAAAATATGGAGTCACGTTGGGTCCACTTCATAATACGAAGTGTCAGTTCCCAAAGTTCCACTCAAGGGCAAATATGGTTGGCACTCAGGCCTTTACATGTGTTTGTCAAACTGTTTCTGTCCGGAAGAACTCGAATCCCGTACCATACAGTCACTTCCGGAACGTAGGCGACTCTTATAAATAACTACCTAGTCGTTGGGGTCGAGAGCGTCAACCACACATTCCCACTGCCAGGAAATAATTGCTTTTCTCCTCATTCCACACAAAAATCCACTCAAGTCACATGACACACTCCACCTCTCTGCTTCGGCGATGCTGTTTCAGCGATGGTGCCAACCTTCGGCACACAGATCGTTACAACAGAGTCGTTACAGTCACTGCCGCTCATCTTCGTAAGTCCGCCTGTGAAGATGCAGTGTTCTCGAACTCGCTAGATATTCCTCACACCCAAAGCAGAAATCCTCCAAATTAATCTTAAATTAATTTCTTTGTTAAATTTTCGTAACTTATGATTACAAGACGGCATCGGTCTTCGCCTGCCTTAGTAACATAGGGCACATCAATATTCCCGCACGTAAAAAAAAATGCATAACATTTCAGTCTGCTTGTTCCACTGCATTATGGGAAAAAGACAGGGTGACGGACGAAAATACTGCTGAAATTCATGACTTTTTCTCCGTACTTGAATATAGTAGAAAGTTGGGTTTGCTGCAATGAATAAAGCATACAACGTAGTTTTTATTGGTACTCATTGAAAAATATTTATATCTTCACTGTGTATTTGGGTTTTCTCGAGGCAGATCTGAAAGGAGGATTATATGATAGCGGAACAATCACTGGTAGCAGTTACTTCTGTAAAATATCTGGGAGTATGCGTACGGAACGATTTGAAGTGGAACGATCATATAAAATTAATTGTTGGTAAGGCGGGTGCCAAGTTGAGATTCATTGGGAGAGTCCTCAGAAAATGTAGTCTATCAACAAAGGAGGTGGCTTACAAAACACTCGTTCGGCCTATACTTGAGTATTGCTCATCAGTGTGGGATCCGTACCAGGTCGGGTTGACGGAGGAGATAGAGAAGATCCAAAGAAGAGCGGCGCGTTTCGTCACAGAGTTATTCGGTAAGCGTGATAGCGTTACGGAGATGTTTAGCAAACTCGAGTGGCAGACTCTTCAAGAGAGGAGCTCTGCATCGCGGTGCAGCTTGCTGTCCAGGTTTCGAGAGGGTGCGTTTCTGGATGAGGTATCGAATATATTGCTGCCCCCTACTTATACCTCCCGAGGAGATCACGAATGTAAAATTAGAGAGATTCGAGCCCGAACGGAGGCTTTCCGGCAGTCGTTCTTCCCGCGAACCATACGCGAGTGGAACAAGAAAGGGAGGTAATAACAGTGGCATGTACAGTGCCCTCCGTCACACACCTTTGGGTGGCTTGCGGAGTGTAAATGTAGATGTAGATGTAGATCAACGGTAGTCACTGTAACCACGGTTGTGGTTATCTGAAACATGATCCTTACAGATGTAATTTTAGTTCGTCCTAGAGATTTGCCAAATTAAGCGTTTTGGGGAAATTATAGATATTTGGAAAAATGTCTGTTTTTGGACCCCTATTTTGTGGCTGTAAATATACTAAATATCATCATAAAAAAGTCGGCCACGATGAACTGAAGGGAATTCAATTTACTTCAAGGGAGACCAAAAATCATTAAAATCGAATGAAAATTGTAGCGTGCGCGACGACAACAACGCCGAAAACTATGGTTTTGGGAAAAAGCGTTTAAAGATTGACAGGTATTTCTCATATAAAAAACGGACAAAGCTCGAAAGGTGCGAAATATCATCGATGCTTGGTCATAGTAACTATCGCCCCGGCTCGTGGATGGCCGCTTTCAGCTGCTTTGACCTGAGAAGCCCTCATTTTCGTCCTCAAAGCCCTTTTCGTCGCTGATCGCCTCGCCGCTGGCGTTTCTGTCATCACAGATTCGGCGCATTTCATCGCCGATTTTGGCACGCCGATGACGGAAGTTCCCAAAGCTCCGTTCAAGGGCAAATACGGGAGGCATTCACGCCTTTACATGTGTCTGTCATACTGTTTCTGTCCGGAAGAAGAGTACATTTATTCAGTATGGCCTACACTGAGTAGGCATACGACAAAATCTGAAGCAATGTTGACAGTCTCGCTTCGGCTGGGTATTATTTCTGGAGCGTATCTTCAGATGAGGCTATTGAAACATTCGTTCACATTTCGAGTACAACCGCTCAAACAACGCTCCAGCAGATCAGATTTACTCAAAACCCTATACATCTCACTGAAGCAACGAAGGGAACGTAAGCGAGGAACCGGTTTCCTAACGCCGAGGTATGCCGTGCACAAAATCGCTCACAGAATCGTTACTTTTTCGAGCTGGAGCATAATATTTTGAGAAATAATTCCTCAATGTATACACATTTTAATTCCGTAATAAAAAAATTTCGAGGTTTTCAGTCCGTCACCCTGTCATTCCTCCTTAAAACAAGGATTACCAGGTCTTTACGTCTTCATTAATAATTTATTTGATAACATATTGTCTTTATTTAAGTAAAGAAAAGAAGATTCTCACGTTGTCTGTTTCTTATCAAACATTTGTCATACTGACGCGTAGAATTCATTGACTTTTTTAAAAAATAATTGAAAAGCCACGACCGCTTCAATATCGTTTACTGGATGACAGGTTTCAGCACTCTGAAGTTACCATCATCAGATCTGTGAAGGTATAACCTAAAAGGTTTGAGGGAAGGCTTACATGAGTTGACTATATACATAACAGTTATTACAGAACCACACACCTGAAACGTGGATTAACATTTATAAAACCATATGGACATCATGGCACATGACGGTAAAGTAAATACTTGTTATAAGGCTTGAAGTGTAGTTGGCCAGCTTCACCAGTAAAACGTTACTCGATGATTAACATTGTACGCCAAGCGTGTCTTCTTTGCACTCCGACTTCAGGCCACGAGTGGCCTACCAGGACCATCCGACCGCCGTGTCATCCTCAGAGGAGGATGCAGATAGGAGGGGCGTGGGGTCAGCACACTGCTCTCCCGGTCGTTATGATGGTATTCTTGACCGAAGCCGCTACTATTCGGTTGAGTAGCTCCTCAATTGGCATCACGAGGCTGAGTGCACCCCGAAAAATGGCAACAGCGCATGGCGGCTGGATGGTCACCCATCCATGTGCCGGCCACGCCCAACAGCGCTTAACTTCGGTGATCTCACGGGAACCGGTGTATCCACTGCGACAAGGCCGTTGCCGTGTCTTCTTTACGTTCTTATTTTATTCATTTTTATATTTTACAGACACATTTGTGAATGAAGCCAGAACGCTTGTCTTTTTGGTATCATAGTAATATGGTTTTTCATTATTCCCCATTCGGTGAGGCCCATGGACGAAACAAGTGCCGTGCCGATGGGAGCGTACGTGGAGTCACTGTGGATCTTGGTCCACATGTCATTTACCCCCTGTTCCTGTGCCTTTCGGTTTGCTTCTGACCTGGCATTCTTTAATTCCATGTGCCTATGCAGGTTTTCGTAGTTGATTCGTACCTTGCTCATAACGAATGTATAGATGGTGAGAGACTTTATAGCAAGTTAATACGTTCTTCTTTAGCGCTTACAATACCTAAGACTATAGTGCCTAGACAGGTAAAGCCCAGCATACAGATTTTAATCACTCGTCACATTGGACCTAAGTCATGTTATGAACAACTTTCTGTGTGCATATTTCTGACGTCCTTATATGAATAAAGGTAAATTATAATATGTAGTTTTGTGAGGTGCTAATGGATAATGTCTGTGCCTCAGATGCTTTTACTTTGTAATCGGCGTACTTTATAGTGGTTGTAGTACGTACAGGAAATGTACGCGCAAATGTGGGCTTTGCATGAGTATGTGACAAGCAGTTATAGTAAAGTTGTGTTTTAGTAGTAATGAGTCGTTATACCGTGGCACTGTGTATGCGCTGCTTGGACAGCGCTATCTGGTGGCCGGTTGTGAACCTCTAGAATCACAGCAGGTAAGCCTGCGCGGAATAGGGCAGTGATGATAACGACCGATGTTAGGCGAACAGTGGTAGTTTCATCTGGTGACTTCAGTTTTATAATTTATGGATAGAACGACCATGAGAGCAGTTTTTTTATAATTTTTTGTTGGTTGTGATAATGATGTTTATTAGATGGTCTGCCTCATGTGCCATGATGTCCATATAGTTTTATAAATGTTAATCCACGTTTCAGGTATGTGGTTCTGTAGTAATTGTAATGTATATAGTTAACTCATGTAAGCCCTCCCTCAAACCTGTTATGTTATACCTTCACAGATCCGATGATGGCACCTTCAGGGTGCTGAAACCAGTCAGCTAGTAAACGATATTGAAGCGATCGTGGCTTTTCAATTATTTTAAAAAGAGAGTGATCGCCCCACGACACACCATGCGTTCACTGAAAACTATTATTTCGGTATAACTTCCTTGAGCTTACTGTTCAGAATTTACGATGTTTTCGGTGTTGCACCCTGCTGGTGCTACTCATATCTTCGTTTGTTTCATATAACGCGCTTCCATCGAATGGCAAAAGCTTCTCTCGGCATTCCGCGCCAAAACATCGTTCCGTACAAGCAATTAAACGAGGAACATTTTCGCAGCATGTCCCTTACTCTTACTTAAGCCAGCTTTATTTTGTTTCCACTTCAGTATCTTGCTTATAATGTCCCAAGACTTCCATTCGGAACTTGATCCCATTCGTGTCGAAATATAATGAAGGAGAGAAAGAAAACATTAATTGTGCCTGCATATATAGACTTGTTACACCACGTCGGAACAAGTATGCCGTGACACCTCGACATCAAGACATGACCACAGTATGGAGGCGATGGATGTCATGCCTTCATACATCTACATCTACATTTACACTCCGCAAGCCACCCAATGGTGTGTGGCGGAGGGCACTGTACGTGCCACTGTCATTACCTCCCTTTCCTGTTCCGGTCGCGTATGGTTCGCGAGAAGAACGACTGCCGGAAAGCCTCAGTGCGCGCTCGAATCTCTCTAATTTTACATTCGTGATCTCCTCGGGAGGTATAAGTAGGGGGAAGCAATATATTCGATACCTCATCCAGAAACGCACCTTCTCGAAACCTGGACAGCAAGCTACACCGCGATGCAGAGCGCCCCTCTTGCAGAGTCTGCCATTTGAGTTTGCTAAACATCTCCGTAACGCTATCACGGTTACCAAATAACCCTGTGACGAAACGCGCCGCTCTTCTTTGGATCTTCTCTATCTCCTCGGTCAACCCGACCTGGTACGGATCCCACACTGGTGAGCAATACTCAAGTATAGGTCGAACGAGTGTTTTGTA
Organism: Schistocerca piceifrons; assembly: GCF_021461385.2. NCBI lineage: Eukaryota > Metazoa > Arthropoda > Insecta > Orthoptera > Acrididae > Schistocerca > Schistocerca piceifrons. Next base: position 680,488,070 of record NC_060142.1, on the reverse strand, counting down.
AGCCACCTCCTTTGTTGATGGACTACATTTTCTAGGGACTCTCCCAATGAATCTCAACCTGGCACCCTCCTTACCAACAATTATTACATGTAACCTAGATAGTTGCAAACGCGATTTCCACTCTGCAGCGGAGTGTGCGCTGATATGAAACTTCCTGGCAGATTAAAACTGTGTGCCGGACCGAGACTCGAACTCGGGACATATGCCTTTCGCGGGCAAGTTCTCTGCCATCTGAGCTACCCAAGCACGACTCACGTCCCCTCCTGTACTTCCGCCAGTACCTCGTCTCCTACCTTAGCGCACACTCCGCTGCAGAGTGAAAATCTCATTCTGGAAACATCCCTCAGGCTGTGGCTAAGCCATGTTTCCGCAATTTCCTTTCTTTCAGGAGTGCTAGTTCTGCAAGGTTCGCAGGAGAGCTCCTGTAAAGTTTGGAAGGTAGGAGATGAGGTACTGGCATAAGTAAAGCTGTGCGGACGGGGCGTGAGTCGTGCTTGGGTGGCTCAGATGGTAGAGTACTTTCCCGCGAAAGGCATAGGTCCCGAGTTCGAGTCTCGGTCCGGCACACAGCTTTAATCTGTCAGGAAGTTTGAACCTAGACAGTTATCACATGTCGTCCATCCTGCGCCACCATTTATCACCCACATACAAACATTAAAGAAAGCCACTAACGAGGAGGATGGCTCTGTGGGGGAAATGTCAAGTGTTCAAATGTTCAAATCTGTGTGAAATCATAAGGGACTTAACTGCTAAGGTCATTAGTCCCTAGGGGTACTGTCATAGTAGTTGTTGCAGAAGTACCCTCCACCACACACTGTGAAGTGCCTAGCGTAGTATAGACTTGACGCGGATTCAGATGGACTGATGGAGTCGTATGACCAATTCTTTTTTTTTTTTTTTTCTTTACCGGTAGTTCCATCTCTCTTATTTATTTGATGAGCCAAGGTAAACAGTAGTGAAGATCTGCAGAGAAAAGTGCCTTGTAGACTGAGTCCGGATGGCGGCTAATGAGAGGGTATCTGGCGCCGGTACTGCCTCTTCGCCGATGCCCCGGGCAGACTCCGACATACGAAACCGGGCAGAAGCAGCCTCGGCAGCAGTCTCCCGCCGACATAACGAGATCTTTCTGTCTCCCTCCGCCTCTCTCTGCTTCCCTCTTACCTCAGCCCCGCGTATGGCTCTCGGGTTTCCTTCTGCCTCTGCGCTCGGGCTCCTCGGCAGGCACCTCCGTTTGCCGTTATTGAGGCCGGCGATGAGTTTCTGTAATTCTTCTCGATCTCTTGAGCCACGCGCCCCAATTACGCGGCTTCGCTGGCGATGCTCCCTTTGTGTGCTCGGCGTGCGTATCGCCCGGATGGCGCCGTTGATTTATATTGCATCGCCGGTCTGTCGCCAGGCTGTAAACTGGATCTCGGAAAGGGCGAAAGCCGAGATACGTGCCGCTGTACTCTACGCCGGCGTTTCACTTTCACGTGTGCGGAAACAGAAGTATCTTTAAATAAGAAATACCCTTGTAACATACCTTTCTTTGTCCACACATGATTGACTATTATGTTAGTCATGTCGGCTTAATATAAAGAGGTAAACATTTAAAATCTGTTACAATATTGTTCTAGGTCTAGACCGCATCGTGTTGCAAAACAATATTTCAATGTTTCAGCCACAAATAAGGTGGGATTTTATTGACAGCTCTATGAGAGAAACAATTTATATCATGACAAAAATTATTTTTGTATGTACTATTTACAAACAGGTTAATAATATCTTCAAAAAAGTTTGGTGGACGATTTGTTCATATTGCTTTACTAGTCGTCGTTTACGTAAAACAAACACACACGCACACACACACACACACACACACACACACACACACACACACACACACGAACGTCTGACTGGAGGATACCACGCTTTTGCGATTCGTGAATTGCGTAATTTCATTTTTTTCTCCACATACTGCGCTAGTTGCCAGTATTTGTACTGGGATGATATTTTCCCGAGATCTAACTCAGTTACACTAATTTTCTTAGCACACATTTCATTTATGAAGATAGTAACTGTTCTCGAAAGAACAGATACCATAGACGACCGTGTAGCTTCTCTAGAATATATGATAATTAATTGAAACCCTCAGCTGCCGACAGGTGTTGTTGATATACCTCGATGGCGACAGCTGAAATTGTGTACCCCGACCGGGACTCGAACCCGGGATCTCCTGCTTACATGGCAGACGCTCTATCCATCTGAGCCACCGAGGACACAGATGACTGGTGCGACTACAGGGACTTACACCTTGCACCCTTCCCGTGAGACACACATTCCCAGCTGTCCGCAATCTACATACGTAATGTGCCAAATAGGTATTTGCCCAACCTCTCTTTACTCGCGTGTGTGTGGTGTGTGTGTGTGTGTGTGTGTGTGTGAAGATAGTAACTGTTCTCGAAAGAACAGCTACCATTGATGACCGTGCAGCTTCTCTAGAATAAATGATAATTAATTGAAACCCTCAGCTGCCGACAGGTGTTGTCTGTATTGGAATCGACACCTTAGTGTGCGCGAGTAATGAGTGAATGGGGAAATATCTCTTACGTACATTACGTATGTACATTGTGGTCAGTTGGGAATGTGGCTCTCACGGGAAGCGTGCAAAGGACAAGCACCTGCAGTCGCACTATTCTACTTCTACATCTACATCCATACTCCGCAAGCCACCTGACGGTGTGTGGCGGAGGGTACCCTGTGTACCTCTATCGGTTCTCCCTTCTATTCCAGTCTCGTATTGTTCATGGCAAGAAGGATTGTTGGTATGCTTCTGTGTGGGCTCTAATCTCTCTGATTTTATCCTCATGGTCTCTTCGCGATATATACGTAGGAGGGAGCAATATACTGCTTGACTCTTCGGTGAAGGTATGCTCTCGAAACTTTAACAAAAGCCCGTACCGAGCAACTGAGCGTCTCTCCTGCAGAGTCTTCCACTGGAGTTTATCTATCATCTCCGTAACGCTTTTGCGATTACTAAATGATCCTGTAACGAAGCGCGCTGCTCTCCGTTGGATCTTCTCTATCTCTCCTATCAACCCTATCTGGAACGGATACCACATTGCTGAGCAGTATTCAAGCAGTGGGCGAACAAGCGTACTGTAACCTACTTCCTTTATTTTCGGATTGCATTTCCTTAGGATTCTTCCAATGAATCTCAGTCTGGCATCTGCTTTACCGACGATCAACTTTTTATGATCATTCCATTTTAAATGTGTACTCCCAGATAATTTATGGAATTAACTGCTTCCAGTTGCTGACCTGCTATTTTGTAGCTAAATGATAAGGGAACTATCTTTCTATGTATTCGCAGCACATTAAACTTGTCTACATTGAGATTCAATTGCCATTCCCTGCACCATGCGTCAATTCGCTGCAGATCCTCCTGCATTTCAGTACAATTTTCCATTGTTACAACCTCTCGATACACCACAGCATCATGCGCAAAAAGCCTCAGTGAACTTTCGATGTTATCCACAAGGTCATTTATGTATATTGTGAATGGCAAACGGTCCTACGACATTCCCCTGCGGCACACTTGAAATCACTCTTACTTCGGAAGACTTCTCTCCATTAAGAATGACATGCTGCGTTCTGTTATCTAGGAACTCTTCAATCCAATCACACAATTGGTCCGATACTCCATACGCTCTTACTTTGTTTATTAAACGACTGTGGGGAACTGTATCGAACGCCTTGCGGAAGTCAAGAAACACGGCATCTACCTGTGAACCCGTGTCTATGGCTCTCTGAGTCTCGTGGACGAATAGCGTGAGCTGGGTTTCACACGACCGTCTTTTTCGAAACCCATGTTGATTCCTACAGTGTAGATTTCTAGTCTTCAGAAGAGTCATTATACTCGAACATAATACGTGTTCCAAAATTCTACAACTGATTGACGTTAGAGATATAGGTCTAAAGTTCTGCACATCTGTTCGACGTCCCTTCTTGAAAACGGGGATGACCTGTGCCCTTTTCCAATCCCTTGGAACGCTACGCTCTTCTAGAGACCTACGGTACACCGCTGCAAGAAGGGGGGCAAGTTCCTTCGCGTACTCTGTGTAAAATCGAACTGGTATCCCATCAGGAGCAGCGGCCTTTCCTCTTTTGAGCGATTTTAATTGTTTCTCTACCCCTCTGTCGTCTATTTCGATATCTACCATTTTGTCATCTGTGCGACAATCTAGAGAAGGAAGTACAGTGCAGTCTTCTTCTGTGAAACAGTTTTGGAAAAAGACATTTAGTGTTTCGGCCTTTAGTCTGTCATCCTCTGTTTCAGTACCATTTTCGTCACAGAGTGTCTGGACATTTTGTTTTGATCCACCTACCGCTTTGACATAAGACCGAAATTTCTTAGGATTTTCTGCCAAGTCAGTACATAGAACTTTACTTTCGAATTCATCGAACGCCTCTCGCATAGCCCTCCTCACACTACATTTCGCTTCGCGTAATTTTTGTTTGTCTGCAAGGCTTTGGCTATGTTTATGTTTGCTGTGAAGTTCCCTTTGCTTCCGCATCTGTGTCCTCGGGGACTCGGATGGATAGAGCGTCTGCCATGTAAGCAGGAGATCCAGGGTTCGAGTCCCGGTCGGGGCACACATTTTCAGCTATCCCCATCGAGGTATATCAACAATACCTGTCGGCAGCTGAGGGTTTCAATTAATTACCATTTACACAATTTCATCATATATAACCGAATCATTCAAGAAAGAATCATGCAGGCCTACCAACTAATACTATCCGCAAGTTGGGCTTCCCAAGGATCTCAATCACGAAAAGGAATCATACGGAACACTTTGAAAATCCTGGTACTTTGGTGTAACACTTTGTTTATTTTAAAGGTTATTAAAATCTTACAAATTAAAGTACTTCCTTTGCAGGATTTTGGCAACGGCCTTCCGCAGTGGATACAACGGTTCCCGTGAGATCACCGAAGTTAAGCGCTGCCGGGCGTGGCCGGTACTTGGATGGGTGACCATCCGACCCGCCATGCGCTGTTGCCATGTTTCGGGGTGCATTCAGCCTCGTGATGCAAATTGAGGAGCTACTCGACCGAATAGTAGCAGCTCCGGTCAAAGAAACCCATCGTAATGACCGGGAGAGCGGTGTGCTGACCACACGCCCCTCCTATCCGCATCCTCAACTGAGGATGATATGGCGGTCGGAAGGTCCCGATGGGCCACTTGTGGTCTGAAGACGGAGTGCTTTTTGCAGGATTTTGGGCATGATATGACCTCTCGATTACGTCCCACAAATGTTTGTTGTGATTCATGCTGTGTGATATGGGTGGCCAAATCATTCACTCGAACTGTCCAGAATGTTCTTCAAACCAATCGCTAACTACTGTGGCTCGGTGACACTGCGCATTGCTATCGATAGAAATTCCATCGTTGTTTGGGAACGTGAATCCATGAATGGCTGCAAATGGTCTCCAAGTAGCCGAAAATAATTTATTCAGCAATGCATTCCATGCAAACACAGCCCGCGCCATTATGGGGCCACCACCGCCTTGTAAAATGTCTTGTTGACAACTCTGGTCTGTGGCTTCGTGCAGTCTGTACCACGCTCCAATCCTACCATCAGCTCTTACCAACTGAAATCGGAACTCATCTCACCAGGTCACGGTTATCCAGTCGTCTAGAGTCCAACCGATACGATCGTATGGCCAAGAGAGAGACTGCACGCGATGTCGTATTGTTCGTATTGTTAGCAACTGCACTTGCGTCGGTCGTCTGCTGCCATAGCCCATCAACGCCAAATTTCGTCTCAGTTTCCTAATGAATACGTTCGTCGTACGTCCCACATTGATCTCTGCCGTTATTTGACGGCGTGTTGGCTGTCTGTATGCACTGGCAGCTCTACGCAAACACCGCTGTTCTCGGTCGTTAAGTGAAGGGCGTCAGCCAATGCGTTGTCCGTGGTGAGAGGTAATGCCTGAAATTTGGTATTCTCAGCACCATCTTGACATTGTGGATCTCGGAAGAATTCCCTAATGACTTCCGAAATGGAATGTCCCATGCTTTTAGCTCCAACTATCATTCCGCGTTCAAAGTATAATTTCCGTTGTCCGCCCATACTCACGTCGGAAACTTATACACATGAATCCTTGAGTACAAATGACAGCTCCACCAATGCACTGCCCTTAGTATGTACATATCGCTTTTGTCACCTTAGTGTACCAAAATACCAATAGAAAATATGGATGAAATAGCTCCGAAAAGTTGTCGATGGCGCTCGTGTTCCACTACCGCATTACTACACCTTCCACTCATACTCCATACGTAATTCCTATTCCACTGCTACCCATATACAGTTCCTATGATCCCTCGGTGATCCTAGCAGCAAGGTCAGGTGGTTTAAATAGGATGCTAGGTTATGTGCAGTGAAATATTCTGCTGAGACATGCACTTGATGACATTTTCATCTACTGTTTATGCATGAGTCAGTGGCTTCTATAAAGCATAAGATACTTATAAATATGTACTACTACATAATCCTCTAATTTTAAGTTGTTTAATATTAAACTAACATAAATAAAACATTGCATAAATGAAACATTTCATTCCTCGTAACAAAGAATTTATAGTTAAACAATTATCTCTTTTAATTCTTTGTACATCTTAACACTGTTACATGAAATATATTTCGTGAACATAATATTAAAAATTCAAGTTAACAAGATGTGTAATATTTACTCTTATATGCATGATAATCAGTTGAAGAATGGTTTCATTTACGTAACAGCACAGCACTATACAAACACATGTCTGTGTGTCTATATGTATTCACCAATACGAGTATAACGACATCGTAGGTCAGAGAAGTAACTGTGCAGCATAAATGTAATCCAAATTAAGTCTTCGTGACGTTTTTCTACTGTGTTCTCTCTACAAAAAAATGCATCTTCAAGATGGAAGATAGTTGATTTATTTTATGTTGCTCTTCTGAAGAATTGAATGAGGTAGAGTAGAAGTAGTGTACGCGTGAATCATATGTACTGAGACATTTAAATTATGATTGTTTTAAAATATTTATTGTCGTAGCCTAATTAATTTGAAAGTGTTTGTAAAATCTACAAATATCTTGGCTATGACGAATTGCCGGCCGAAGTGGCCGTGCGGTTAAAGGCGCTGCAGTCTGGAACCGCAAGACCGCTACGGTCGCAGGTTCGAATCCTGCCTCGGGCATGGATGTTTGTGATGTCCTTAGGTTAGTTAGGTTTAACTAGTTCTAAGTTGAGTCCCATAGTGCTCAGAGCCATTTGAGCCATATGAGGAATTATGTGATAGTGTGATGACCCACTGAGAATGCTCAAAGAGCAGTAGGGTTCATCCACAATTATTTCGGAACCAAAAAACCGAATAATTTCATTTGAAGAAACGAGTTTGATACCTCAGTCTTATGGATAATGTGGGGGACGATAACAAGTTGTTCATCTTCATGAAACCATAGTGAGTATTCGTCAAACTGAAAATAGATTTGAAAGCCCTCCACTACATTAAATTCTAACACGTGAATTCATAATATACTAAGACTCTAGTTTTCATGCCCTGAAAACACATCCCTTTATGTAACGTCTGACCGTTAAGCGAACAACATGCAACTTTATATTGTACGTTGTGGTAGCCAGGAGATTTCTCATAGAACAACGGAATAATGAAAAGGACATTTTACGTAAGTTCAACAAATATAAATTGAAACGATAGCGTTTACAACACTTCTCATATAGCTACTCCCCATTCATCATTGTAACAATGAATCGTGTAATGTAGATTGATTTGCACGTTATGTCCTGCACCTAATAAATTGAAATGATCTTGTATGGTAGCTAATGTCTTTGTCACTGCTAACACGTGCCTTGCAACCCCGCTGCATCATACACACGTTTTAGCCGAATTTTCATTTACAAATAAGAAAGTATCATTTCTGCTAATTGCAGTTTCTTCTCTCTTCTTCTTAAACATAATAAAACGAAACGTAATTCTCTCTGAATGATGTTCATACGTGAGCACATGACAGGATTAGAAGATAGATTAGATGACTGAAGAACAGCTCCGTAATAGTGGTGCATTATATCAAAACTGAATAAGCATGTATGTGTGGCGTAGAAAATAAACACTGAGTGTCATGTCTTCCATACAAGTGCTCTTCAACGGCACAGGTGACTGTACTTAACCATACATCTACAGAAGGCAGAGAAAGAATCCTGTGTTAATGTTAAAGCACATAGTATTATTTAATGAGTGGAAAATCAGTGTCGTAAGCAACGTGTAGACTCGGATGACTTCATTAAAAATGGGTATTGATTCCCACGAATTCATCCGAGTGATGAAAGTGAACGAAGAACTAGCACTGCTCACATGAAATTCAAATACAGTATCTTGCGTAAATAAACCTGAAAAAGCACGTAACGCGTAATCATGCTAAGGCAGCGCACGCCAGCAATAATCCTGGATGAAGTCTCTTCAATGTACCCATTTAAGTATCACAAGACGAATTATCTGTATCAAACGTTTGGGCTCTTCCATGCAATAGAAAGCGGGAGAGGGAAGATGTATACGGGCACTAATCGGAAGCGAGAAGTGTGTCCCTTTGACCACAATCCATGATATCCGATCTCAGAATTTAAGTGGCTTTCTTTAACACATGACTTTCCGGATGTGACAGCTGGAGCGTTGCACTGTATGGTGCGGAGATCTGGACATTGAGGAAGGAAGATGAAAAGAATATTGGAGGCACTAGAGATGTGGATATGGAGAAGAATGGAAAAAATGAAATGGGGAGACGAAGAAGTATTTAGAAGAGTTGGAGAAGAAACAAACACGCTGAAAGTCATCAGAAAAAGAAAACGGAACTGGACTGGACATTGTTTGAGGAGGGAATGTTTATTGAAGAAAGGAATGGTGGAGGGAAAAAGGAAAAGAGGAAAAAGAAGATCAATATGAAAGGAGACAAATATTCAGAAAGACTGGCTATGGACAGACAAAAGTGGAAGAGGCTTAACCCATGACAAGACCTGCCGTAAGGCACAATACCATACTACTGCTACTACTTCTGGATTCTCAACCACAGATAGAGCTGCTGTAGTAAACGGAAGATTGACTATACAGGGTGTTCCCGCATGCGCTGAAAAAATGTAACAGGGCATAGAGAATGCTCCACTGTACAATTTGAGGTAGCGAACCTCGGATCGGAGAAGCCAGCTTGAGGAGATATGGTTCAAACGTGTCAAATGGCTCTGAGCGCTATCTACATCTACATCTACATTGATACTCCGCAAGCCACCCAACGGTGTGTGGCGGAGGGCACTTTACGTGCCACTGTCATTACCTCCCTTTCCTGTTCCAGTCGCGTATGGTTCGCGGGAAGAACGACTGTCTGAAAGCCTCCGTGCGCGCTCTAATCTCTCTAATTTTACATTCGTGATCTCCTCGGGAGGTATAAGTAGGGGGAAGCAATATATTCGATACCTCATCCAGAAACGCACCCTCTCGAAACCTGGCGAGCAAGCTACACCGCGATGCAGAGCGCCTCTCTTGCAGAGTCTGCCACTTGAGTTTGTTAAACATCTCCGTAACGCTATCACGCTTACCAAATAACCCTCCTCCGTCAACCCGATCTGGTACGGATCCCACACTGATGAGCAATACTCAAGTATAGGCCGAACGAGTGCTTTGTAAGCCACCTCCTTTGTTGATGGACTACATTTTCTAAGGACTCTCCCAATGAATCTCAATCTGGTACCCGCCTTACCAACAATTAATTTTATATGAGCATTCCACTTCAAATCGTTCCGCACGCATACTCCCAGATATTTTACAGAAGTAACTGCTACCAGTGTTTGTTCCGCTATCATATAATCATACAATAAAGGATACTTCTTTCTATGTATTCGCGATACATTACATTTGTCTATGTTAAGGGTCAGTTGCCACTCCCTGCACCAAGTGCCTATCCGCTGCAGATCTTCCTGCATTTCGCTACAATTTTCTAATGCTGCAACTTCTCTGTATACTACAGCATCATCCGCGAAAAGCCGCATGGAACTTCCGACACTATCTACTAAGTCATTTATATATATTGTGAAAAGCAATGGTCCCATAACACTCCCCTGTGGCACGCCAGAGGTTACTTTAACGTCTGTAGACGTCTCTCCATTGATAACAGCATGCTGTGTTCTGTTTGCTAAAAACTCTTCAATCCAGCCACACAGCTGGTCTGATATTCCGTAGGCTCTTACTTTGTTTATCAGGCGACAGTGCGGAACTGTATCGAACGCCTTCCGGAAGTCAAGAAAGATAGCATCTACCTGGGAGCCTGTATCTAATATTTTCTGGGTCTCATGAACAAATAAGGCGAGCTGGGTCTCACACGATCGCTGTTTCCGGAATCCATGTTGATTCCTACATAGTAGATTCTGGGTTTCCAGAAATGACATGATACGCGAGCAAAAAACATGTTCTAAAATTCTACAAGAGATCGACGTAAGAGATATAGGTCTATAGTTTTGCGCGTCTGCTCGACGACCCTTCTTGAAGACTGGGACTATCTGTGCTCTTTTCCAATCATTTGGAACCCTCCGTTCCTCTAGAGACTTGCGGTACACGGCTGTTAGAAGGGGGGCAAGTTCTTTCGCGTACTCTGTGTAGAATCGAATTGGTATCCCGTCAGGTCCAGTGGACTTTCCTCTATTGTGTGATTCCAGTTGCTTTTCTATTCCTTGGACACTTATTTCGATGTCAGCCATTTTTTCGTTTGTGCGAGGATTTAGAGAAGGAACTGCAGTGCGGTCTTCCTCTGTGAAACAGCTTTGGAAAAAGGTGTTTAGTATTTCAGCTTTACGCGTGTCATCCTCTGTTTCAATGCCATCATCATCTCGTAGTGTCTGGATATGCTGTTTCGAGCCACTTACTGATTTAACGTAAGACCAGAACTTCCTAGGATTTTCTGTCAAGTCGGTACATAGAATTTCACTTTCGAATTCAATGAACGCTTCACGCATAGCCCTCCTTACGCTAACTTTGACATCGTTTAGCTTCTGTTTGTCTGAGAGGTTTTGGCTGCGTTTAAACTTGGAGTGGAGCTCTCTTTGCTTTCGCAGTAGTTTCCTAACTTTGTTGTTGTACCACGGTGGGTTTTTCCCGTCCCTCACAGTTTTACTCGGCACGTACCTGTCTAAAACGCATTTTACGATTGCCTTGAACTTTTTCCATAAACACTCAACATTGTCAGTGTCGGAACAGAAATTTTCGTTTTGATCTGTTAGGTAGTCTGAAATCTGCCGTCTATTACTCTGCGACTTAACTTCTGAGGTCATCAGTCGCCTAGAACTTAGAACTAATTAAACCTAACTAACCTAAGGGCATCACACACATCCATGCCCGAGGCAGGATTCGAACCTGCGACCGTAGCGGTCACGCGGTTCCAGACTGTAGCGCCTAGAACCGCACGGCCACACCGGCCGGCCTGAGGAGATATAGAAGTAAACTTGTCTATCCCTTTATCTAGCATTCCTGTTTTTTGCAGCTTTTCTACAATTAACATGCGTACAAGTTTACATATATTGTGCTGTTTATTTACATGTACATTCCTTATTCCCTGCAAGGAATCGAGGAGGGCGAGCCTGATTAGTAGGAAGTATTTCCTGGTCACTGGATTGGCAGAGGATGTTCTGTTCCATGGTCTGCGAGGTCACCTGACCTGTATCCCCTTGATTATTTCCTATGGGGATATCTATAGTCACTTGTGTATGAGACCCTGGTGGGTCCGGAGATGGAAGTAGTTGCCAGAACTGTAGCTGCCTGTAGTGTGATTCTAAAGACACCAGGGATATTTGTTAGAATCTTGTTCGCCTGTGCCACGCTTCCATTCAGGTTGGTGGCCGTCAGTTTGAGCACATTTTGTAAGATACAGGACAAATGACGCGTTCATTGTGTCATTGATGGTATTAGCAGTTAACTGTAGCTATTGTAAATAAAAAAGTACTCTCTAGTGTGATTTTATTTCCATTACGTCTCTAAGCTGACTTCTTCGACCCAGGTTCCCTACCAAAATTGTCCGGTGCAGCGTCTTCTACGTCCTGTTTAACATTTGCGCGCTCTTACGGAAACACCCTGTAGATTGTTTGATACATGCAATGCTTGTCGATAAGCGCACGAATGCATAGCATGGAACAGATTACATCAGAAGTGTTTCGAATTATTAATGTCTATAGCGCCTCAGAAAACATCTAAAGTGAAACAGGCGCCTCACCCATGTCTGGGATTCGAGGAAGCGACGCCTCCGCAAAAATTGCTCCGTGTCCACTCTCAGATTACAGGAGAATTGTCTTCGGTGATGTGTCCCGCGTCGAACTCAGCCCCCCTGGCCAGTAAAGACGTACCCGGAGACCCACGGACAGTGGTGGAATACCAACCGGCTGTCGCCCACCATACTGGGCGACAACCAGAAGTGATGATCAAGGGTACCATTTCTTTTCTACATCTACAACGATACTCTCCAAGTCACATTTAAGTGCCTCGCAGAGGGTTCATCGAACCACCTACACAATTCTCTATTATTCCAATCTCGTATAGCGCGCGAAAGGAACGAACACCTATATCTTTCCGTGCGAGCTCCGATTTCCCTTATTTTATCAAAATGGTTCAAATGACTCTGAGCACTATGAGACTCAACATCTGAGGTCACCAGTCCCCTAGAACTTAGAACTCCTTAAACCTAACTAGCCTAAGGACATCACACACATCCATGCCCGAGGCAGGATTCGAATCTGCGACCGTAGCGGTCGCGCGGTTCCAAACTGTATCCCCTAGAACTGCTCGGCCACCAGCGGCCGGCCTCATTTTATCGTGGTGATAGTTTCTCCCTATGAGGTCGGTGTCAACAAAATATTTTCGCATTCGGAGGAGAAAGTTGGTGACTGGAATTTTGTGAAAAGATTCCGTCGTAACGAAACACGCCTTTCTTTTAATGATGCCCAGCTTAAATTCTGTATCATTTCTGTGACACTCTCTCCCATATTTCGTTATAATACAAAACATGCTGCCTTTCTTTGAACTTTTTCGGTGTACTCCGTCAGTCCTATCTGGTAAGGATCCCACACCGCGCAGCAGTATTCTAAAAGAGGACGGACAAGCGTAGTTTAGGCAGTCTCCTTAGTAGAGCTGTTACATTTTCTACGTGTAAGCCAATAAAACACAGTCTTTGGTTAGCCTTCCCCACAACATTTTCTGTGTGTTCCTTCCAAATTAAATTGTTCGTAATTGTAATTCCTAGGTATTTAGTGGAATTTACGGCCTTTATATTTGAATCATTTATCGTGTAACCGAAGTTTAACGGATTCCTTTTAGCACTCATGTGGATGACCTCACTTTTCGTTATTTAGGGTCAACTGCCAATTTTCGCACCATTCACATATCTTTTGTAAATCGTTTTGCAGTTGGCTTTGATCTTCTGATGACTTTATTTGTCGATAACGACAGCGTCACCTGCAAACAACCTAAGACGGCTGCTCAGATTGTCTCCCAAATCGTTTATATAGATAAGAACAGCAAAGACCCTGTAACACTACCTTGTGGAACGGCCAGAAATCACTTCCGTTTTACTCAATGACTTTCCGTCAATTACTACGAACTGTGACTTCTCTGACAGGAAGTTACAAATCCAGTCACATAACTGAGACGATATTCCATAAGCACACATTTTCACTATGAGCCGCTTGTGTGGTACACTGTCAAAAGACTTCCCTTTCATAGGAAGACCCTTTAGTTTGTCACACGCTTCACCTTTTCACCACGGCGGTACGTCGACTATATTCTACGCCTCGTTTTGTTGCCCTTCCCACGGCAAACCATCCTGGGCTTCCATTTCAGCAATGTAATGACCACCTCCTCAAGGAGAGAGTTTCTACTGCACGATATCCCTCAGGAGGACATCCAAAAACTCTATCAATCAATGCCAAGCCTAATAACTGCTAATATAAGGGCCAAAGGTGGACCAACGCGTTATAAACTTGTCAATTTGTGAAGGTGTTTCTCTTGAATAAATTATCCAATTTTTCTGAAATTGTAATCATTCGTATATCTGTACATCATTACATCTACTGATTTCCGTCTCATCAGGATAATTCCTTCGTTGTGCGTCCCTCCTTTTTTAATTATTTATTTATTTAGAATATACAGAGGAACTCCAGTCCTAGAAAACTGCACGAAATGCGAGAAGATCTGTACAGCATAATTGCTTGATGTAGAGACTGTCAGTTGCTACACGCTGTGCGTTAGTGCAATGAAAGGCTTGTAATTTCTGGAAAATGCCGCATTATATAAATTCCTGAAAGGATGCTGGAAGGGTCCTTAATAGGTAGAACAAATAGATAGAGGAGATCCAAGGAAGAGCAGCGCGTTGGGTCACGGGTTCGTTCAACAAGCGCGAAAATCCAGAAAGATGCCATCCAACTCCAGTGGCACGTTACAAGGGAGAGCTTTGCATTTCGGTTACTGCTGTAATTCTGAGAGCGTACATTCCTAGCAGTTTGCTCCATTTATTGTTTTCTCCTACATATATCTGACGGTAATACCATGACGGTAAAATCAGAAAGTTACGAACTCAGAAGGAGTCTTAGCACAGGTGCTCTCGCTTCGTAACATTCGTGACTGTAACAAGAACGTGTGGAAGTGAGATTGGTACACCACATACGGTAAGGTGGCTCGCGGAGTTTAGATGTAGGTGTGGAAATCCCTCTGTGGTGCTCAGCGCCTCTCTTTCAGCGTCCGTAAGTGGAGTTTTATTTCCGCAATGTTCTCTCACTTACCAAACGATACCGGAAATAAACGCCCCGCCCTTCTCTGGATATATTCTGTCTTCTCCAATAATCATACGTTGCATGGGTTCCAGTCCGACCAGCAAACTTCAGTAATTGATGGTGTAACGAATGTTTTGTAAACTACTTCTTTACTAGCTGAATTACGTTTGCTTAGAATTTTTTTCAGTCACTGTCAGCCTGGCAACCGCTTTTCGGAAGACTCGTTTTATGTGCCTGCCCTGTCGTGGGCTACCCCGGACAGTCACTCGGTCCGAGAGTGTGCATAATAATGCCTGGTGAATGGGCTGGACTGCACACGCGACACAGAATAAGGGTTAACGGTCAAAACGATAGACTGCAGTAGGTGGAAAGAGGACCAGCTACGAAACATCAAAATTGAGAGACACACACAGTAGTGTAAGAACTGAAAGAATTCTCCTATGTAAAGTTTCGTATCCATGCCTATGAACAAAGTTTCCATCAGAAATAGAACTTTTCTGGAGCCTTTTATCAGCCAATAACCTAGATATTAAGTCCCTGAACGTGTTCAATCGGAACATACGGAATGTACAAGTGCGTAATATAGACGATAGGAGTTTTCAGAGAAGAAGGAACTGAAAACGTTTGAAATATGATTGTGTTAAAATTATTTCAGCAGCAAATTTGTCCTTTAATTTATATTTCATTCAATATTTGAATTGGCTTGAACGCCAGTAATGGCCTTCCACTGAAACATTTGCTATAAGATCATAAAAATGTTTACAAACAGCTGGACTTACACGAAAATTAAATTTATCTATATGCAGTGTATCATCAGTCTGTGCTGTTGCGGTAGATTTCGTGAGCTATTCACTGTGCACTTCGCGGTAACTACACTGAAGAGCCAATGAAACTGGTGCACCTGCCTAATATCGTGTAGGGCCCCCGCGCGAGCACGTATAAGTGCCGCAATACGACTTGGCATGGACTCCACTAATGTCTGAAGTAGTGTTGGAGAGAACTGACGCCATGAATCCTGCAGGGCCACCCATATACCGGTTATAGTATGAGGGTGGAAATTCCTCTGAGCAGCACGTTGCAAGGCATCCCAGATATGCTCAATAATGTTCACGTGAGGGGAGTTTGGTGGCCAGCGGAAGTGTTTAAACTCGGAGGAGTGTTCCTGGAGCCAATCTGTTGCAATTATGGACGTGTGAGGTGTCGCATTGTCCTGCTGGAATTGTTCCCAAGCCCGTCGGAATGCACGATGGACATGAATGGATGCAGGAGATCAGACTGGACGCTTAAGTACGTTTCACCTATCAGAGTCGAATCTAGACGCACAAACTGCACACTCCCCACACCATTACAGATCCTCCACACATCTTGAACAGTCCCCTACTGATATGAATGGTCCATGGATTCATGAGGTTATCTCCATATCCGTACGCTTCCGTCCACGCGATACAATTTGAAATGAGACTCGTCCCACCAGACAATATGCTTCCAGTCATCAACAGTCCAATGTCATTGGTGGTGACGGTCCTAGGCGAGGAGTAATGCCTTGTATCGAGCAGTCATCAAGTGTACACGAGTGGGCCTTCCGCTCCAAAAGCAAGTATTGATGATGTTTCGTTGAACGGTTCTCACACTCACACTTGTCGATGGTCCAGCATTGAAATATGGAGAAATTTGCGGAAGGATTGCACTTCTGTCACCTTGAAAGATTCTCTTCAGTCGTCGTTGGTCCCCTTCTTGAAGGATCTTTTTCCGGCCGCAGCGATGACGGAAATTTGATGTTTTACCAGAGTCCTGATATTCACGGCACAGTCGTGAAATGGTTGCACGGGAAAATCCCCACTTCATCGCGACCTCGGAGATTCTGTGTGCATCGTTCGTGCGCCAACAATAACACTACGTTCAAACTCACTTAAATCTTGATAATCTGCCATTGTAGCAGCAATAACCGATCTAACAACTGTGCCAGACACATGTCTTATAAAGGAGTTGCCAACCGCAGCGCCCTATTCTGCCTGTTTACATAGCTCAGTATTATACACATGCAGATACCAGTTTCTTAGGCGCTTCAGCGTACCACACCACCTATTCATGGATTCATGTTCACTTCCTTTCCGTTTGTCTTGCAAACCGAGCTTATTTTCAAACGTCCCACGTCCTGCCCTCAATAAATTTCTGCTCGATATCAGTGCCATATGCAAACCTCACCTCTCCTCCCACCCTATAACCACCAACATTAGTACAGAAAATCCTTAGTCTTATACGCCATAACACTTTATAATATTTTACTGCTCCATTCCTCCTTAAGGATGGAACTACATAATAACGGCCCACATGATGTCATTCGAAATTCTTATCATTATATTTCGTCACCTCTACGTCTTACGACAGGTTGATACCAAATTTCTAGATTTCCAGAACGCTTTTGACAACGTGTCTGACAATCGGCCGCGCGGCGTACCCGGGCGGTCTAGGGTGCCTTGCCTGGGTTCGCGCGGCTCCACCAGTCGGAGGTTCGAGTCCTCCTGCGAGCATGGGAGTGTGTGTTATGTCCTTAGTGCAAATTAGTTTAAGTTAGATTAAGTAGTGTGTAAGCTTAGGGACCGATAACCTCAGCAGTTTGGTCCAATAGGAACTCACCAACACCACCATCACCATCATAATCGGCTTGCAATGAAATTGCCTTTCTACGCAAGTTAGGTTCAGGTCGGTGATTTTGATCGTGATTTTCTTTCATAATGATCACAGTTCGTAGCAACTGACTGAGAGCGATACAGTGAAACTGATGACATCACCATGGATGGATTAATGGCGCTCTGCTCTTCTCACCAGCAGACAATCGGAGCACACCTCTTAGAAAGTTTGCAGACGATGGTATCGTTTGCCTTCTAATAAAGGTATCCATGAATGGCTGCAAATGGTCTCCAAGTAGCCGAAAATAATATTTTCGTCAATGCATTCCATGCAAACATAGCACGCACCATTATGGGGCCACCACCGCCTTGTACAATGTCTTGTTGACAACTCTGGTCTGTGGCTTCGTGCAGTCTGTACCACGCTCCAATCCTACCATCAGCTCTTACCAACTGAAATCGGGACTCATCTCACCAGGTCACAGTTATCCAGTCGTCTAGAGTCCAACCGATAGGATCGTATGGCCAAGAGAGAGAATGCACGCGATGTCGTATTGTTCGTATTGTTAGCAACTGCACTCGCGCCGGTCGTCTGCTGCCATAGCCCATCAACGCCAAATTTCGTCTCACTGTCCTAATGAATACGTTCGTCGTACGTCCCACATTGATCTCTGCCGTTATTTGACGGCGTGTTGGCTGTCTGTTTGCACTGGCGTCGGCCAATGCGTTGTCCGTGGTGAGAGGTAATGCCTGAAATTTGGTATTCTCAGCACCATCTTGACATTGTGGATCTCGGAAGAATTCCCTAATGACTTCCGAAATGGAATGTCCCATGCTTTTAGCTCCAACTAGCATTCCGCGTTCAAAGTATAATTTCCGTTGTCCGCCCATAATCACGTCGGAAACTTATACACATGAATCCTGGAGTACAAATGACAGCTCCACCAATGCACTGCCCTTAGTATGTACGTATCGCTTTTGTCACCTTAGTGTACCAAAATACCAATAAAAAATATGGATGACATAGCTCCGAAAAGTTGTCGATGGCTCTCGTGTTCGACTACCGCATTACTACACCTTCCACTCGTACTCCATACGTAATTCCTATTCCACTGCTACCCCTATACAGTTCCTATGATCCCTCGGTGATCCTAGCAGCAAAGTCAGGTGGTTTAAATAGGATGCTAGGTTATGTGCAGTGAAATATTCTGCTGAGACATGCACTTGATGACATTTTCATCTACTGTTTATACATGAGTCAGTGGCTTCTATAAAGCATAAGATACTTATAAATATGTACTACTACATAATCCTCTAATTTTAAGTTGTTTAATATTAAACTAACATAAATAAAACATTGCATAAATGAAACATTTCATACCTCGTAACAAAGAATTTATAGTTAAACAATTATCTCTTTTAATTCTTTGTACATCTTAACACTGTTACATGAAATATATTTCGTAAACATAATATTAAAAATTCAAGTTAACAAGATGTGTAATATTTACTCTTATATGCATGATAATCAGTTGAAGAATGGTTTCATTTACGTAACAGCACAGCACTATACAAACACATGTCTGTGTGTCTATATGTATTCACCAATACGAGTATAACATCGTAGGTCAGAGAAGTAACTGTGCAGCATAAATGTAATCCAAATTAAGTCTTCGTGACGTTTTTCTACTGTGTTCTCTCTACAAAAAATGCATCTTCAAGATGGAAGATAGTTGATTTATTTTATGTTGCTCTTCTGAAGAATTGAATGAGGTAGAGTAGAAGTAGTGTACGCGTGAATCATATGCACTGAGACATTTTAATTATGATTGTCTTAAAATATTTATTGTCGTAGCCTAATTAATTTGAAAGTGTTTGTAAAATCTACAAATATCTTGGCTATGACGAATTATGTGATAGTGTGATGACCCACTGAGAATGCTCAAAGAGCAGTAGGGTTCATCCACAATTATATCGGAACCAAAAAACCGAATAATTTCATTTGAAGAAACGAGTTTGATACCTCAGTCTTATGGATAATGTGGGGGACGATAACAAGTTGTTCATTCTTCATGAAACCGTAGTGAGTATTCGTCAAACTGAAAATAGATTTGAAAGCCCTGCACTACATTAAATTCTAACACGTGAATTCATAATATACTAAGACTCTAGTTTTCATGCCCTGAAAACACACCCCTTTATGTGACGCCTGACCGTTAAGCGAACAACATGCAATCTGAGTAACTTTATATTGTACGTTGTGGTAGTCAGGAGATTTCTCATAGAACAACGGAATAATGAAAAGGACATTTTACGTAAGTTTAACAAATATAAATTGAAATGATAGCGTTTACAGCACTTCTCATATAGCTACTCCCCATTCATCATTGTAACAATGAATCGTGTAATGTAGATTGATTTGCACGTTATGTCCTGCACCTAATAAATTGAAATGATCTTGTATGGTAGCTAATGTCTTTGTCACTGCTAACACGTGCCTTGCAACTCCGCTGCATCACACACACGTTTTAGCTGAATTTTCATTTATAAATAAGGAAGTATCATTTCTGCTAATTGCAGTTTCTTCTCTCTTCTTCTTAAACATAATAAAACGAAACATAATTCTCTCTGAATGATGTTCATACGTGAGCACATGACAGGATTAGAAGATAGATCAGATGACTGAAGAGCAGCTCCGTAATAGTGGTACATTATATCAAAACTGAATAAGCATGTATGTGTGGCGTAGAAAATAAACACTGAGTGTCATGTCTTCCATACAAGTGCTCTTCAACGGCACAGGTGACTTTACTTAACCATACATCTACAGAAGGCAGAGAAAGAATCCTGTGTTAATGTTAAAGCACATAGTATTATTTAATGAGTGGAAAATCAGTGTCGTAAGCAACATGTAGACTCGGATGACTTCATTAAAAATGGGTATTGATTCCCACGAATTCATCCGAGTGATGAAAGTGAACGAAGAACTAGCGTTGCTCACATGAAATTCAAATACAGTATCTTGCGTAAATAAACCTGAAAAAGCACGTAACGTGTAATCATGCGAAGGCAGCGCACGCCAGCAATAATCCTGGACGAAGTCTCTTCAATGTACCCATTTAAGTATCACAAGACGAATTATCTGTATCAAACGTTTGGGCTCTTCCATGCAATAGAAAGCAGGAGAGGGAAGATGTATACGGGCACTAATCGGAAGCGAGAAGTGTGTCCCTTTGACCACAATCCATGATATCCGATCTCAGAATTTAAGTGGCTTTCTTTAACACATGACTTTCCCGATGTGACAGCTGGAGCGTTGCACTGTATGGTGCGGACATCTGGACATTGAGGAAGGAAGATGAAAAGAATATTGGAGGCACTAGAGATGTGGATATGGAGAAGAATGGAAAAAATGAAATGGGGAGACAGAGCAAGGAATGAAGAAGTATTTAGAAGAGTTGGAGAAGAAACAAACACGCTGAAAGTCATCAGAAAAAGAAAACGGAACTGGCTTGGACATTGTTTGAGGAGGGACTGTTTATTGAAGTAAGGAATGGTGGAGGGAAAAAGGAAAAGAGGAAAAAGAAGATATCAAATTCTGGACAATATGAAAGGAGACAAATATTCAGAAAGACTGGCTATGGACAGACAAAAGTGGAAGAGGCTTAACCCATGACAAGACCTGCCGTAAGGCACAATACCATACTACTGCTACTACTTCTGGATTCTCAACCACAGATAGAGCTGCTGTAGTAAACGGAAGATTGATTATACAGGGTGTTCCCGTATGCGCTGCAAAAATGTAACAGGGCATAGAGAGTGCTCCACTGTACAATTTGAGGTAGCGAACGTCGGATCGGAGAAGCCAGCTTGAGGAGATATGGGTCAAATGGCTCTGAGCACTATGCGACTTAACTTCTGAGGTCATCAGTCGCCTAGAACTTAGAACTAATTAAACCTAACTAACCTAAGGGCATCACACACATCCATGCCCGAGGCAGGATTCGAACCTGCGACCGTAGCGGTCACGCGGTTCCAGACTGTAGCGCCTAGAGCCGGCCGAAGTGGCCGTGCGGTTAAAGGCGCTGCAGTCTGGAACCGCAAGACCGCTACGGTCGCAGGTTCGAATCCTGCCTCGGGCATGGATGTTTGTGATGTCCTTAGGTTAGTTAGGTTTAACTAGTTCTAAGTTCTAGGGGACTAATGACCTCAGCAGTTGAGTCCCATAGTGCTCAGAGCCATTTTTTTTGTAGCGCCTAGAACTGCTCGGCCACCAGCAGCCGGCCTCATTTTATCGTGGTGATAGTTTCTCCCTATGAGGTCGGTGTCAACAAAATATTTTCGCATTCGGAGGAGAAAGTTGGTGAATGGAATTTTGTGAGAAGATTCCGTCGTAACGAAACACACCTTTCTTTTAATGATGCCCAGCTCAAATTCTGTATAATTACTGTGACACTCTCCAACATTTCCTTATAAAACAAAACGTGCTGCCTTTCTTTGAACTTTTTCGATCTACTCCGTCAGTCCTAACTGGTAAGGATCCCACACCGCGCAGCAGTATTCTAAAAGAGGACGGACATGCATAGTTTAGGCAGTCTCCTTAGTAGAGCTGTTACATTTTCTACGTGTAAGCCAATAAAACACAGTCTTTGGCTGGCTTTCCCCACAACATTTTCTGTGTGTTCCTTCCAAATTAAATTGTTCGTAATTGTAATTCCTAGGTATTTAGTTGAATTTACGGCCTTTATATTTGAATCATTTATCGTGTAACCGAAGTTTAACGGATTCCTTTTAGCACTCATGCGGATGACCTCACTTTTCGTTATTTAGAGTCAACTGCCAATTGTCCCACCATTCACATATCTTTTGTAAATCGTTTTGCAGTTGGCTTTGATCATCTGATGACTTTATTTGTCGATAACGACAGTGTCATCTGCAAACAACCTAAGACGGTTGCTCAGATTGTCTCCCAAATCGTTTATATAGATAAAGAACAGCACAGACCCTGTAACACTACCTTGGGGAACGGCCAGATATCACTTCTGTTTTACTCAATGACTTTCCGTCAATTACTACGAACTGTGACTTCTCTGACAGGAAGCCACAAATCCAGTCACATAACTGAGACGATATTCCATAAGCACACATTTTCACTATGAGCCGCTTGTGTGGTACACTGTCAAAAGACTTCCCTTTCATAGGAAGACCCTTTAGTTTGTCACACGCTTCACCTTTTCACCACGGCGGTACGTCGACTATATTCTACGCCTCGTTTTGTTGCCCTTCCCACGGCAAACCATCCTGGGCTTCCATTTCAGCAATGTAATGGCCACCTCCTCAAGGAGAGAGTTTCTATTGCACGATATCCCTCAGGAGGACATCCAAAAACTCTATCAATCAATGCCAAGCCTAATAACTGCTAATATAAGGGCCAAAGATGGACCAACGCGTTATAAACTTGTCAATTTGTGAAACTTTTTCTCTTGAATAAATTATGCAATTTTTCTGAGATTGTAATCATTCGTATATCTGTACATCATTATATCTACTGATTTCCGTCTCATCAGGATAATTCCTTCGTTGTGCGTCCCTCCTTTTTTAATTATTTGTTTATTTAGAATATACAGAGGAACTCCAGTCCTAGAAAACTGCACGAAATGCGAGAAGATCTGTACAGCATAATTGCTTGATGTAGAGACTGTCAGTTGCTACACGCTGTGCGTTAGTACAATGAAAGGCTTGTAATTTCTGGAAAGTGCCGCATTATATAAATTCCTGAAAGGATGCTGGAAGGGTCCTTAATAGGTAGAACAAATACATCAGATAGAGGAGGTCCAAAGAAGAGCAGCGCCTTAGGTCACGGGTTCGTTCAACAAGCGCGAAAGTCCAGAAAGATGCCATCCAACTCCAGTGGCACGTTACAAGGGAGAGCTTTGCATTTCGGTTACTGCTGAAATTCTGAGAGCGTACATTCCTAGCAGTTTGCTCCATTTATTGTTTTCTCCTACATATATCTGACGGTAATACCATGGCGGTAAAATCAGAAAGTTACGAACTCAGAAGGAGTCTTAGCACAGGTGCTCTCGCTTCGTAACATTCGTGACTGTAACAAGAACGTGTGGAAGTGAGATTGGTACACCACATACCGTAAGGTGGCTCGCGGAGTTTAGATGTAGGTGTGGAAATCCCTCTGTGGTGCTCAGCGCCTCTCTTTCAGCGTCCGTAAGTGGAGTTTTATTTCCGCAATGTTCTCTCACTTACCAAACGATACCGGAAATAAACGCCCCGCCCTTCTCTGGATATATTCTGTCTTCTCCAATAATCATACGTTGCATGGGTTCCAGTCCGACCAGCAAACCTCAGTAATTGATGGTGTAACGAATGTTTTGTAAACTACTTCTTTACTAGCTGAATTACGTTTGCTTAGAATTTTTTTCAGTCACTGTCAGCCTGGCAACCGCTTTTCGGAAGACTCGTTTTATGTGCCTGCCCTGTCGTGGGCTACCCCGGACAGTCACTCGGTCCGAGAGTGTGCATAATAATGCCTGGTGAATGGGCTGGACTGCACACGCGACACAGAATAAGGGTTAACGGTCAAAGCGATGGACTGCAGTAGGTGGAAAGAGGACCAGCTACGAAACATCAAAACTGAGAGAGACACACAGCAGTGTAAGAACTGAAAGAATTCTCCTATGTAAAGTTTCGTATCCATGCCTATGAAGAAAGTTTCCATCAGGAATAGAACTTTTCTGGAGCCTTTTATCAGCCAATAACCTAGATATTAAGTCCCTGAACGTGTTCAATCGGAACATACAGAATGTACAGGTGCGTAATATAGACAATAGAAGTTTTCAGAGAAGAAGGAACTGAAAACGTTTGAAATATGATTGTGTTAAAATTATTTCAGCAGCAAATTTGCCCTTTAATTTATATTTCATTCAATATTTGAATTGGCTTGAACGCCAGTAATGGCCTTCCACTGAAACATTTGCTATAAGATCATAGAAATGTTTACAAACAGCTTTACTTACACGAAAATTAAATTTATCTATATGCAGTGTATCATCAGTCTGTGCTGTTGCGGTAGACTTCGTGAGCTATTCACTGTGCACTTCGCGTTAACTACACTGAAGAGCCAATGAAACTGGTGCACCTGCCTAATATCGTGTAGGGCCCCCGCGCGAGCACGTATAAGTGCCGCAATACGACTTGGCATGGACTCCACTAATGTCTGAAGTAGTGTTGGAGAGAACTGACGCCATGAATCCTGCAGGGCCACCCATATACCGGTTATAGTATGAGGGTGGAAATTCCTCTGAGCAGCACGTTGCAAGGCATCCCAGATATGCTCAATAATGTTCACGTGAGGGGAGTTTGGTGGCCAGCGGAAGTGTTTAAACTCGGAGGAGTGTTCCTGGAGCCAATCTGTTGCAATTATGGACGTGTGAGGTGTCGCATTGTCCTGCTGGAATTGTTCCCAAGCCCGTCGGAATGCACGATGGACATGAATGGATGCAGGAGATCAGACTGGACGCTTAAGTACGTTTCACCTATCAGAGTCGAATCTAGACGCACAAACTGCACACTCCCCACACCATTACAGATCCTCCACACATCTTGAACAGTCCCCTACTGATATGAATGGTCCATGGATTCACGAGGTTATCTCCATATCCGTACGCTTCCGTCCACGCGATACAATTTGAAATGAGACTCGTCCGACCAGACAATATGCTTCCAGTCATCAACAGTCCAATGTCATTGGTGGTGACGGTCCAAGGCGAGGAGTAATGCCTTGTATCGAGCAGTCATCGGCTCCGAAAGCAGATATCGATGATTGTTTCGTTGAACAGTTCTCACACTCACACTTGTCGATGGCCCAGCATTGAAATATGGAGAAATTTGCGGAAGGATTGCACTTCTGTCACCTTGAAAGATTCTCTTCAGTCGTCGTTGGTCCCCTTCTTGAAGGATCATTTTCCGGCCGCAGCGATGACGGAACTTTGATGTTTTACCAGAGTCCTGATATTCACGATACTGTCGTGAAATGGTCGTACAGGAAAATCCCCACCTCGGAGATTCTGTGTGAATCGTTCGTGCGCCAACAATAACAACATATTCAAACCCACTTAAAACGTGATATCCTGCCACTGTAGCAGCAGTAAGCTTTATAACAACTGCGCCAGACACTTTTTGTCTTATGTAGGAGTTGCCAACCGCAACGCCCTATTCTGCTTGTTTACATATCTCCGTATTTGAATAGACATGCATATACCAGTTTCTTTGGCGCTTCAGCGTACCACGCCAATTATTCATGGAATCATGTTCACTTCCTTTCCATTCTTCTTACAAACCCAGCTTATGTTCAAATGTCCCACGTCGTGCCCTTAATAAATTTCTGCTCGATATCAGTGTCATATGCAAACCCGACCTCCCCCACCCTATAACCACCAACGTAAGTACAAAAATAATCCTTAGTCTCACGTGTCATAACACTTTATAGTATTTTACTGCTCCATTCCTCTTTAAGGCTGGAACTACATAATAACGGCCCACATGATGTCATTCGAAATTCTTATCATTATATTTCGTCACCTCTCCGTCTTACGACAGGTTGATACCAAATTTCTAGATTTCCAGAACGCTTTTGACAACGTTTCTCACAATCGGCCTCGCGGGGTTAGCCGCGTGGTCTTAGGGGGCCTTGCCACGGTTCAAGTCCTCCCTCGAGCATGGGTGTGTGTGTTGTCCTTAGCGTAAGTTAGTTTAAGTTAGATTAAGGAGTGTGTAAGCTTAGGGACCGATGACCTCAGCAGTTTGGTCCCATAAGGCCTTACCATAAATTTCCAATTTATGAGAGCGATATAGTGAAACTGATGACATCACCATGGATGGATTAATGGCACTCTGCTCTTCTCACCAGCAGACAATCGGAGCACACCCCTCAGAAAGTTTGCAGACGATGGTATCGTTTGCCTTCTAATAAAGCCATTAGAAGATCGAAACGAATTTCGAAATTGTTTTGTCAGAATATCCGCATGGTGTGAAAAATAGAAAATGACGCTCAATATCAAAAACTAAGTTTACTAAAATATTTCCGCTAAATTTTGGCAACACGATTAATCGATTGAGCTAAATTTCTTGGGATTACAATTGCGAACAACTCAAACTGTAAGAATCACATATAAAATGTTCAGAGAAGGCTAACCAAAGACTCTGCTTTATTGGGCGACCACTTAAAAGCTACGAAACACACCTCTGAAGTATTACTGCGTGGTTACCCGTTTTGAATTTTCACGAGATAGGTGGGTGTCACGGATATGATAGGGAAGCTGGTGCGGCACTTACTAAAACAAAGGTTTTTTTTTTTTTTTTTTTTTTTGGCGTGATCTTTTCACAGAATTACAGTCTCTTTCACCTCACAATCCCAAAGTACTTTGTTTACTCCGACCAAAATGGGGGCAAACGAAGTTCGCACGGAAGATTTAGGTGTTCATTTTCCACATGCTGCCGCGAGGGGTAGCCACGCGGTCAGAGGAGCTTTGTCACGGTCCGCTCGGCTCCTCCCGTCGGAGGTTCGAGTCCTCCCTCGGGCATGGGTGTGTGTGTTGTCCTTAGCGTAAGTTAGTTTAAGTTAGATTGAGTAGTGTGTAAGCTTAGGGACCGATGACCTCAGCAGTTTGGTCCCACAAGGCCTTACCATAAATTTCCAATTTTTCCACTTGCTGTTCGAGACTTTAACGGCAGAGGACTAATCTGAACGTGGGTCCATGAACCCTATGGCAATTAATTAATTGTGAATGGCAGATAATCACGTGGACGTAGATCCAGTTGCCATCTGTCAATGGAATAACACAGGTTATGCATTGTTCAATATACAGCACCTAACACTGTAATGTCTTCATTTTCTGTCCAGGTTCTTTATTTGCACTATCTTTTCGTCAGACAGTTCGCTACATATGCTTGAATAACGGACACAATTCGTTGTCACTCAGTCACTAATAAGTTCTCGTAAACAAAAATACGGAAGCGATGTAAGTAGGAAACATGACTGGGGCCCTCTAGAGAATATACGAGTGTTAGGAAGGCTAAATCTGCTGCGGTATATTCGACAGCCATACCCACTTCTTTTATAATATCTTCAGGCCACGAAATGTCTTCCGGAACTTTATCTTGCCTTAAACGCGACTATTACCAGCGTTTACGACACGACATCGAAGCTCATCCGGTTTTTACGACCAGTATTAACTCCCCTTCATTTTATGCCCAGTAAAACGCTTTTGTGGGTACCCAACGTCAGATTTTTGCCTGTTTGAGTCTCTAAGAACGCTGAGCCACCATTTGTCAGGAGGTGCGTGGTTTTACACGGGATTCCAAATGAAGAGTGTTGTGTCATTTCCAAGGGTCGAAGTCATGACCCCAACGTATTCTTCCACATACCAGTACTTCAGCTGAAGGTAAGTTATGAAGTGGTGATGAGCTGAAATAGATTAGTTGAAATGAAATGAATTCATGCATCATTCTACATTGTCGAACGCCTTTCTAGGTTGACAAAATCTATGAAAGTTTTTTAAAGTCGTCCTTTCAGTATTAAATGTCACGTCGGAACTCTTCCTTTCTTCATGCCAAACTGATTATTATCCAACCAAATGTTCAATTTTCTGTTGGCTTCTTCCGTGCATTATTATTGTCAGAAACTTATATGCAGCAGCTGTTGATTGTGCTGTAGTTCTCGCACTTGCCTGTCCTAGCTGTCTTCGCAATTATATGGATAATATTTTTCCGAAAGTCGGATGGTGTGTCTCCAGACTCAGATTCATTGATTCCCACTTCCCCGAATGGTTTTAGAAATTCCGAAGGAATATTATCCATGCCTTTCGTCGTAATTGATAGTAAGTCTTACAAAGCTGTGTTAAACTTTGACTGTAACACTACATCTCCTGTGCCTTCCACATCGACTCTCCTTTGGTCTTACATCAGATGCCAGTTAATTCCCCTCGGAAAGGCCTTCAAGTATTCTCTTTCCACCGTTCTGATCTCTCCTGCAGTTTTCGCGGGGGGATTCCCATTGCACTCTTTGCCGAAGGTTGTTATACTACATCTATTCTTAGCACTTTTTCTGCAGCCTTTACGTCTTGGTTTCGCTGCAGATCCTATTAACCTCATTTGTGACTTATATCGTATTCATGTTATTTCTCAATATTCCTGTAGTCGATCAATTGAAGCATTTCTTACGTTACCCAAGGTTTCTTCGAAGCTACCTTCCTTGTAGTTAGACTTTTCTGTCATTCATTGTGATTTCTCTTTTTAAGGAAGTTCATTACTCTTGATCTGAACTGTCTATTGTGGTACTCATTATCGTAATATCTACAGCCTTAGACGAAACACACCTCATCATTCCACAGTACTTGAGTATCCCACTTCTTTCGACAGTGATTTAGTGGGACGATCCTGTAAAACGCTTCTCTTCGTCTTCAGCAGATCGATATCTCAGCGTATACCTGCTCCTGGGTACGCATTACAACCCGATATCTAATTTCGATAGCTCTATTTAATCATGACGTAATCCAGCTTCAATCTTCGCTCGGTTCTGGGCGCTGCAGTCTGGAACCGAGCGACCGCTACGGTCGCATGTTCGAATCCTGCCTCGGGCATGGATGTGTGTGATGTCCTTAGGTTAGTTAGGTTTAATTAGTTCTAAGTTCTAAGCGACTGATGACCTCAGAAGTTAAGTCGCATAGTGCTCAGAGCCATTTGAACCAATCTTCCCACGTCTCCAGGCCTGTTCTAAGTATACCCCTCCCACTTGTGAATTTTCAGAATATTATTTACTAATTCCAGCTTAAATTTTTTGCCGAACTTGTTGGTCTTTCCTTCTTTCATTCCTAGTACAGAGTAAAAATTCTCCCGTTTCTCCTTCTCCTACTGCTTCTGCTATAACAGGGTTCGTATCATAGATGATTATTAGACTGTCATCTCCCTTCAGATGTTAAGTTACACATTCATTGTGCTCATGCTCTGTGTCTTCATCTTCTCGCGTATACTACTTTTGTTGGCGTTGGTTGCTGTCGATTCTGATGACAAAAGACCTACCACCAAACTGTTCATTTTCAGTCTTTTCCTCGAGGTCACCTCCCCTTTGGCACTATCTTTTTGGAGATTCGAATGAGCCGGCCGGAGTGGCCGAGGGGTTCTAGGCGCTACAGTTTGGAACCGCGCGACCGGTACGGTCGCAGGTTCGAATCCTGCCTCGGGAATGGATGTGTGTGATGTCCTTACGTTAGTTAGGTTTAAGTATTTCTAAGTTCTAGGCGACTGATGACCTCAGAAGTTAAGTCCCATAGTGCTCAGAGCCATTTGAACCAAGATTCGAATGAGAACATAGCAGGGCAAGCATAGTAGGCCATAGGAATACAGCTGTGTTATAATTCATTTGAGTTTATTTATTCTTCATTTATGGGACCAAATGCATTAGACGGATAGGGAATAAGCAAAACGTAATAAAATAAAATACCGAGGTATTCTCATAATTTTCGAAGAGAAGCCACGTGCAGGAATGGGCATGTCTTCGAACTCGACAGTGTTCAACACGGCCTGTCACACATTTACAGAGATGCAAGTCTTACAACCTACTGGCACGGGGTGCAAACGTGCAAACTGGGGAAACGAGGGCCGTTCTGGATCGATCCTAGGTTGTTAAGAGCCAGTTCTGTCGGCTGATTTAACAGCGTTGTCCACATTCACCTAGTCGAATGCTGGGTCTGGGTTAATCCAAACATAAACAATCCAAAAAATGTAGATTTATGTGTGTATTTAAGCTTATTTTCTTCTCACTGAACGCTAAACACTGGATCTGAAAGTAAAGTAGTAAATGTTTGTAAGTTAACAAAGAGTTACTCATGGTGAATGCGTGATTAAGTTACAAACTCTCAGAGATGATGGAGAAGAGCAAATAATTTGAGCTGAGGGACCCTCGTCCAGAAGCGATCAAGTCGAAAGTTGTAAGCGCAGATCTTTCTGATACTTCTGACAGTGAACCTCTTCTACTGCAAGCACGTCACTTTCCACACATTGGGAGGAGGTGGTATGGACCAAAAGAAGAAGAAAAAAAAAGGATTAAACATGGCTCTAACGTGCATACCTCAAGAGCTTTGAGTATCTGCTGATCTTTGCTACTGTGAAACATATCTTTTCTACTGAGCAAGTGCTCATCGTGCTGAAGGCACGCATTTTACAGCCCACGTTTGGTGATAATCTTTTCTTGTTTCGGTCCACACTACCTCCTCCAAAAATATGGAAAGAGAAGAGCTTGCAGTAGAACAGGTCCACTGTCAGAGGTATCAGAACGTTATTCGCTCTAACTTTCGACTTGGTCGTTTCTGGACCAGACTCATTACCTCAAATTGATACATTTACCCTTCTCCATCATCCCTGTAAGTTTGTAACATCATCACGCAATCACCCTGCATATTGCTTCGAAGTTGAATAAGCATTTATTCATTCATTTCTTCCTCGCATTTCAAGAGTATTAGTCAGTGAAACGTTGTGGCCAGTCATGGCTACTGGTACCGCAAAATATTTTTGTCAATATTTTTGACTTCTTCAGTTGAATGTTTTTGTTCAGTAATGTCAGTCTGATGTGAGTTGTAGAGAAATAAAAATACATTTTCTAACTTTATTTCTAAACTTCTTGATCATTTCGTTACACACTGGATTTTTGTCTTATGAGGATAGGATTTCCGATCACTAAGGTCAAATATTATCATCCACACACCATTTAAAGATATTGAAAAATATACCCATTATATACTAATGAAATCATATATTCATTTTAGCTATCAAATTAAATTATCTGTATAAAATATTGTTGTTTGGATATCAATCCTTAAAAGTTCTCTGTGCTTGTCCCGTAAAATATTCTTCTACCTACGTGGCACAACATTTTCTATATACAAGTTGGTTGTTACTCATATAAAGTTTGCCATTTAATGCACCATCGACATCGGTATTAATGACAGACAGCAACGGCTTAGATTGAACAAAAATGTCTTGTTTAACCAATAATCTTATTATTAGCATCAAGTGATTCACAGAAAACGTGTTTAAACAAGATCTGGATGGGCGGACATGATTTCGAGCCCCGTCCCCCACAAATACGAAACAAGTAATATAACCTGTGCAGTACTCCGCAGGGTGACATTCTATGAAAGTATTTTTGATATAATTTCGTACACCGAAGTGAAAGGAAATTATGTTAAATCGAGCCCGATACAGAAATGGATTGTTTTCAGTAACGTCACAACTGAGGCAAAGGGTTTCAAAATTAGAGATACTTACGACAGAGTTAAAGTGACAGGATTTCCCTTCCAAACAAGGGACACCTCCCTAAAACCCTTGCCTAGATTTGAACGAATAGAGCTACTTTTTATTTGTTTCTATGACTTACGTCCCAGAAAAGAATATGAACGCCCGGTCAACGTAGTATCTCTTAGTTTATCTCAGAGGGTTAAGTGAATGAGTTGCTAGACTTGTACCGTAGTGTACGTTACCTCACGGTGAAAGAAAGATAGATGTCCCTTCCTTACCTATGTGGAATAATTAGTCGGTTAATTCCATGTTTCATGCATCGTATTCACAATTAATTTAAACGTGCGTATAGCTAGGGCCTCCCGTCGGGTACCCCGATCGCCTGAGGCAAATCTTTTCAGTTGACGCGACTTCGGTGAGTTGTGTGTCTGTGAGGAGACAGCACAACATCCAGTCCCCGAGCGAAGAAAATTTGGAACCGGTCGGAAATCGAACGCGGACCTGTCGCATGGCATTCAGCCGCGCTGTCTACTCAGCTATGAATACAAACATATTCAGAATAAACAATCAGATGTGGCTATAAAGATTATATTGATAACTTAGGAAAATCGGTGGTGGGATACTAGTCATTAACATATTTTTTATTGGCAACTTATTTTTATTTTCGAATACCTCTGTGGTACGGAAGTACTTATTAATGAAGACACCTACATTTGAAAGCACGTCTGTTGACCGTCAGACATTATATTTTCATGGGCAGATTAACAAAGAGTTTCATAGCCCTGTATTTCATTCCTTTTGGTGCCAAAGTTATTCTGACTAGAGGAAATAGCAGATGACTTTCACTGCTAGTATTGTACTAGTAAAAATATCTCTTATCCTCAAACTGCAATGGAGTGACAATAAAGTATATCAATGAATAAATTTATTTTTTACTTTTTTCTTTTCTACTCCAAGAAATGGAGTGTGCTGTTTGGAATGCAGCCCATTGTAGAGTTTGTGTCCTTTTTTGCCAGTTAGCAGACACGGTCGAAGTGGAGCTGAGGAATTCCCAGTCGGAATCAAGTAAACAGGAGAGGATTATCATTTTCAGATAACCTTGTTCGACACAGGTTGCAGTGCACCTATTTATAATTTATTCCTGGGACAATACTGTTTGTTGTCCGAGATACGGAGAAAGCACGCTTCTTTATTACTTTTCATTCCGTGCCCATAAATGCAATGCTGGCTGTTCCCGTGTGAACCAGTGACAAGCCAGGGACTTTTCAGCCAACTATTAAGCAAACTGGTAGTGTAGGTGCAGGGGAATCCCAACTGGTAAATTCGGGACTTTTGCCACAAAACCAGTTAAGCCAAGGGATTGGAAATACATTCATGTTCAGAAAAAAAACCACCTTGAACGACTACAGATAGGACATTCATATTCAGGGGACATTTACATTAGCATGTTCTGCAGAAATGGCAACGGCCTTCCGCAGTGGATACAACGGTTCCCGTGAGATCACCGAAGATAACCGCTGTCGGGCGTGGTCGGCACTTGGATGGGTGACCATCCGGGCCACCATGCACTGTTGCCATTTTTCGGGGTGCGCTCTCAGCGACGTGATGCCAATTGAGGAGCTACTCGACCGAATAGTTGCGGCTTCGGTCAAGAATACCGTCATAACGACCGGGAGAGCAGTGTGTGACCCCACGCCCCTCCTATCCGCATCCTCCACTGAGGATGACTCGGCGGTCGGATGGTCGCGGTAGCCCCCTCGTGGCCTGCAGATGGAGTGCTTTATGTTCTGCAGAAATCATTAACATTTCAGTTACTTCGGTTCGAGCATGTGTCTACATCTACATTTATAACCCGCAATCCACCCAACGGTGTGTGGCGGAGAGCACTTTACGTGCCACTGTCATTACCTCCCTTTTCTGTTCCAGTCGCGTAACGTTCGCGGGAAGAACGACTGCCGGAAAGCCTCCGTGTGCGCTAGAATCTCTCTAATTTTACATTCGTGATCTCATCGGGAGGTATAAGTAGGGGGAAGCAATATATTCGATACCTCATCCAGAAACGCACCCTCTCGAAACCTGGACAGCAAGCTACACCGCGATGCATAGCGCCTCTCTTGCAGAGTCTGCCACTTGAGTTTGCTAAACATCTCCGTAACGCTATCACGGTTATCAAATAACCCTGTGACGAAACGCGCCGCTTTTCTTTGGATCTTCTCTATCTCCTCTGTCAACCCGACCTGGTACGGATCCCACATCGATGAGCAATACTCAAGTATAGGTCGAACGAGTGTTCTGTAAGCCACCTCCTTTGTTGATGGACTACATTTTCTAAGGACTCTCTCAATGAATCTCAACCTGGCACCCGCCTTACCAACAATTAATTTTGTATGATCATTCCATTGCAAATCGTTCCGTACGCATACTCCCAGACATTTTACAGAAGTAACGGCGACCAGTGTTTGTTCCGCTATCATATAATCATACAATAAATGATCCTTCTTTCTATGTATTCGCAATACATTACATTTGTCTATGTTAAGGGTCAGTTGCCACTCCTGCACCAAGAGCCTATCCGCTGCAGATCGTCCTGCATTTCGCTACAATTTTCTAATGCTGCAACTCCTCTGCATACTACAGCATCATCCGCGAAAAGCCGCATGGAACTTCCGACACTATCTACTAGGTCATTTATATATATTGTGAAAAGCAATGGTCGCATAATACTCACCTGTGGCACGCCAGAGGTTACTTTAACGTCTGTAGACGTCTCTCCATGAGAACAACATGCTGTGTTCTGTTTGCTAAAAACTCTTCAATCCAGCCACACAGCTGGTCTGATATTCCGTAGGCTCTTACTTTGTTTATCAGGCGACAGTGCGGTACTGTATCGAACGCCTTCCGAAAGTCAAGGAAAATAGCATCTACCTGGAAGCCTGTATCTAATATTTTCTGGGTCTCATGAACATATAAAGCGAGTTGGGTCTCACACGATCGCTGTTTCCGGAATCCATGTTGATTCCTACAGAGTAGATTCTGGGTTTCCAGAAACGATACGCGAGCAAACAACATGTTCTAAAATTCTACAACAGATCGAGGTCAGAGATATAGGTCTATAGTTTTGCGCATCTGCTCGACGACCCTTCTTGAAGACTGGGACTACCTGTGCTCTTTTTCAATCATTTGGAACCTTCCGTTCCTCTAGAGACTTGCGGTACACGGCTGTTAGAAGGGGGGCAAGTTCTTTCGCGTACTCTGTGTAGAATCGAATTGGTATCCCGTCAGGTCCAGTGGACTTTCCTCTGTTGAGTGACTTCAGTTGCTTTTCTATTCCTTGGACACTTATTTCGATGTCAGCCATTTTTTCGTTTGTGCGAGGATTTAGAGAAGGAACTGCAGTGCGGTCTTCCTCTGTGCAACAGCTTTGGAAAAAGGTTTTTAGTATTTTATCTTTACGCGTGTCATCCTCAATGCCATCATCAACCCAGAGTGTCTGGATATGCTGTTTCGATCCACTTACTGATTTAACGTAAGACCAGAACTTCCTAGGAATTTCTGTCAAGTCGGTACATAGAGTTTTACTTTACAATTCACTGAACGCTTCACGCATAACCCTCCTTACGCTAACTTTAACATCGTTTAGCTTCTGTTTGTCTGAGAGGTTTTGGCTGCGTTTAAACTTGGAGTGAAGCTCTCTTTGCTTTCGCAGTAGTTTCCTAACTTTGTTGTTGAACCACGGTGGGTTTTTCCCGTCCCTCACAGTTTTACTCGGCACGTACCTGTCGAAAACGCATTTTACGATTGCCTTGAACTTTTTCCATAAACACTCAGCATTGTCAGTGTCGGAACAGAAATTTTCTTTCTGATCTGTTAGCTAGTCTGAAATCTGCCTCCTATTACTCTTGCTAAACAGCTAAACATTCCTCCCTTTTTTTTATATTCCTATTTACTTCCATATTCAGCGATGCTGCAACGACCTTATGATCACTGATTCCCTGTTCTGCGCTTACAGAGTCGAAAAGTTTGGGGTCTGTTTGTTATGAGTAGGTCCAAGATGTTACCTCCACGAGTCGGTTCTCTGTCCACAATGAGGTCGTTCCATACACCATTGCCGGCTAGCATGTTTCTGCACGTTCGTCAAAGTTGGACGACGAAGGGGACGAAGCCCACGTAACACTTGCCGTACAAAGTCGGCCGACTGTCACCCCTGATAGTGTACGATGTGTTCCACTGTTCCGTCAGAGCCGAAGAGCACGCAGATCTGTCCTGCAATGCCATTCGGATGAGGTGTCGATCTTATCGGGGAGTGGCCTGGGTTGTGCGACCTGATCCATTTCGTTGTGTGCTACGGCCTTGCGTGACCCGTTCTGCGCACACCCGTTGCACTGCCGAAACTTTGGTCCTACACGAGCAGCAGTTTCCGGGATGGATGCATCGCATTCTCTCACGTCAATAATGCGCCCTCCTTCAAACTCACTGACTTGACGGCAGGTTTCGCGAATGCGTCTGTGACGCATCTTGCGCGTCTGCTCAAGTCACACTGGCCCGTTACATTCGGTTTATAGCGACTACAGGCGCCGCAGGCACGTTTCACCGGTCGACGGTGTTGCTCCGCGATATCGATGTTCACCATGAATCCGCGGGCCGACGTGGTTCAACCGCTAATTATTTCTGCAGAATGTACTAAGGTATACAGGATGGTCCATTGATAGTGACTGGGGCAAATATCTCACGAAATAAGCGTGAAAGGAAAAAACTACAAGGGACGAAACTTGTCTAGCACGAACATGTAATAAAAAATGGGGGTTCCTACTTTAAAAAACGCAGTTGATATCCGTTTAACCTATGACAGCGCCATCTAGCGGGCCAACCATAGCGCCATCTGGTTTCCCACTTGGAGCTAGACATGTTTCATTCTTTGTAGTTTTTTCGTCTGACGCTTATTTCGTGAGATATTTGGCCCGGCCATGATCAATGGACCACCCTGTATATACAGGGTGATTCAAAAAGAATACCACAACTTTAGGAATTTAAAACTCTGCAACGACAAAAGGCAGAGCTAAGCACTATCTGTCGGCGAATTAAGGGAGCTATAAAGTTTCATTTAGTTGTACATTTGTTCGCTTGAGGCGCTGTTGACTAGGCGTTTTTGGTCCCTTTTTCTTCGAAGGTGCTACTGTAACTGGACTACAGTATCTGGAGATGTTAGAGAATTGGCTGTTCCCTCAGCTCGAACAAGAAGCACAACAATTCATATTTCAGCAGAATGGAGCGCCACCACATTGGCACTTATCTGTACGTAACTACGTGAACGTCAACTACCCGAGGCGATGGATCGGCCGCCAGGTAGCCCATGACAGAGCACTTCATCACTGGCCTCCAAGAAGCCCTGATATTACCCCCTGCGATTTTTTCTTGTGGGGGCATGTTAAGGATATGGTGTTTTGGCCACCTCTCCCAGCCACCATTGATGATTTGAAACGAGAAATAACAGCAGCTATCCAAACTGTTACGCCTGATATGCTACAGTGAGTGTGGAACGAGTTGGAGTATCGGGTTGATATTGCTCGTGTGTCTGGAGGGGGCCATATTGAACATCTCTGAACTTGTTTTTGAGTGAAAAAAAACCTTTTTAAATACTCTTTGTAATGATGTATAACAGAAGGTTATATTATGTTGCTTTCATTAAATACACATTTTTAAAGTTGTGGTATTCTTTTTGAATCACCCTGTATAATAGTGAAATGTAGTTAGCAAATATGAAAAGCTGTATTTATGGCTTATCGGCTTAAGATTATAATACTACTACAGAATGTCAACGTGCTATAACAGTAGACAAAGCTCAGGTTCAGAGAGAGTGAAGACAGAGAAAATGTACATCGGGTGGGAGAATTTGGAAATAGAAAGCAGAAAGTAGGAAATGGACAGAGAGAGATGTCAGGAGTAGATGGATAGAGAGCGAGTGGAGAAGATGGGGAGGAGGTGATGGGCAGAAAGAGGAGGAGAGAGAGGGGGCAGGAAGACATGGGGAGAGAACAGGGCGGAGAAGATGTACAGACAAATGCGGAGGAGGTTGTGGGCAGGGATGCAGGACAAGAGAAGGAGATGGTAAAGGAGAGGGGGTGAATATATATAAGGTACAGTTCCACCATCTATATCTAAGAACAGGTGCTTACTCGAGTGCAACTTTGTGTCAAAGTTTCAAAGGAATTGGTGAAGAACTTCTGGAAATTTACGATTTTCTACAAAGGAACATTTACATAAGACTAAAAAGTTGTGACCGAGGGCTCATTTGTTTCAATTTGAATTTGTAAACGGTCACTGAACCAAGCAGCCATGTTTAAACCTTTGTGCTTTTTTTCCGTTTAACCCGATTGTGCCAGAGCAACACGAGGCCAGGACCAGCTAAAAATACTAGTAAATCCCTAATGTCAGGTTTGCGTCGACACTGGAAGATGTCGGATAAGCGAACTGTAGCCGGGACCGTGCATCATGATCCATGGAGCAAGTTCGCCGTTTACATATTTTGAACTACTGGCCATTAAAATTGCCACACCAAGAAGAAATGCAGATGATAAGCGGGTATCCACAGGACACATATATTATGCTATTTTTGACATGTGATATCATTTTCACGCAATTTAGGTGCATATATCCTGAGAAATCAGTACCCAGAACAACCACCTCTGGCCGTAAAAACGGCCTTCATACGCCTGGGCATTGAGTAAAACAGAGCTCCGATGACGTCTACAGGTACAGCTGCCCATGCAACTTCAACACGATACCACAGTTCATCGAGAGTAGTCACTGGCGTATTGTGACGAGCCTGTTGCTCGGCCACCATTGACCAGACGTTTTCAATTGGTGAGAGATCTCGAGAATGTGCTGGCCAGGGCAGCAGTCCAACATTTTCTGTGTCCAGAAAGGCCCGCACAGGACCTACAACATACAGTCGTGCATAATCCTGATGAAATGTGGGGTTTCGCAGGGATTGAATGAAGGGTAGAGCCACGGGTCGTAACACATCTGAAATGTAACGTCCACTGTTCAAAGTGCCGTCAATGCGAACTAGAGGTGGCCGAGACGTGTAACCAATGCCACCTCATACCTCACGCCGGGTGATACGCCAGTATGGTGATGACGAATACACGCTTCCAATATGCGTTCAGAACCTGGATTCATCCGAAAAAGGGACGTTTTGCCATTCGTGCACCCAGGTTCGTCGTTGAGTACACCATCGCAGGCGCTCCTGTCTGTGATGCAGCGTCAAGGGTAACCACAGCCATGGTCTCCGTGCTGACAGTCCATGCTGTTGCAAACGTCGTCGAACTGGTTGTTGTCTTTCAAACGTCCCCATCTGTTGACTCAAGGATCGAGACGTGGCTGCAAGATTTGTTACAGCCATGCGGATAAGATGCCTGCCATCTCGACTGCTAGTGATACGAGGCCGTTGGGATCCAGCACGGCGTTCCGTATTACCCTCCTGAACCCACCGATTCCATATTCTGCTAACAGTCATTGGATCTAGACCAACGCGAGCAACAATGTCGCGATACGATAAACCGCAATCGCGATAGGCTACAGTCCGACCTTTATTAAAGTCGGAAACGTGGTGGTACGCATTACAACTCCTTACACGAGGCATCACAACAACGTTTCACCAGGCAACGCCGGTCAACTACTGTTTGTGTACGAGAAATCGGTTGGAAACTTTCCTCATGTCAGCACGTTGTAGGTGTCGCCACCGGCGCCAACCTTGTGTAAATGCTCTGAGAAGCTAATCAATTGCATATCACAGCATCTTCTTCCCGTCGGTGAAATTTCGCGTCTGTAGCACGTCATCTTCGTAGTGTAGCAATTTTAATGGCCAGTAGTGTATCTTGCAGCCTGGCGCCTCATTTATTACTTTTTGTTGACAAACTTGCAGACGCCCACTAGTGCAGCCCTCGACGTGTGTCTGTTGCAGCGTACATCGTGGTGGCGATGATCTCTCGGGACTACGAGCGGCAGCCGCGCGGCCGGCCCGGGGAGCGGCCTCTGCGGCCCTTCGTGGCCGGCCGCCCGCCGCGGCTGCCCCCGGACCTGGGGGGCGGGCAGGCGCTGCCGCCGCCCCCGTCCTACCAGGAGGCCACGGCGGCGCCGCCCCCAGGTGAGCGCGCGAGCGAGCCGTCCCAGCGTGCAGCGCGCAGCCGCCGCTGGCCAGCCACATCGCGCGGCATTTGTTTGGCTTTCCTTCAGTGGTACTATGTGTTCAGTACACCGTACCGTCATCCTTGCCACACGATACATCATAAAACAAAAACAGTAAACAGTATGGTAGGCCCATTAGCATCTACGAGGCGTTAAAGATTAAGCTTATCCATTACGGATGTTTAAGAACCCGTGACTGTTTATTCAACGTAAATACGTGAAACTGCAACCAGTCACTTTTTGAAATAGTATTTTTTCCGTTAACCGCTTTAGAAACTTTTTCGGGCTCATAACCTTTTCGGACTTATCTTCAGATGGTGAACAGGAGGTTATTTAGCTATTTCAGAGCATACTGCTGGCTGAAACTTCCTGGCAGATTAAAACTGTGCGCCGGACCGAGACTCGAACTCGGGACATTTGCCTTTCAAGGGCAAGTGCTCTACCAACTGAGCTATCCAAGCACGACACACGACACGTCCTCACAGCTTTACTTCTGCCAGTACCTCGTCTCCTACCTTCCAAACGTCACAGAAGTTCTCCTGCAGAACTACCACTCCTGAAAGAAAGGATATTGCGGAGACATGGCAGAAGTAAAGCTGTGAGGACGAGGTGTGAGTCGTGCTTGGGTAGCTCAGTTGGTAGAGCGCTTGCCCGCCAAGGGCAAAGGTCCCGAGTTCGAGTCTCGGTCCGGCTTACAGTTTCGATCTGCTAGGAAGTTTCATATCAGCGCACACTTCGCTGCAGAGTGAAAATCTCTTTCTGGAAACATCCCCCAGGCTGTGGCTAAGCCATGTCTCCGCAATATCCTTTCTTTCAGGAGTGCTTGTTCTGCTAGGTTCGCAGGAGAGCTTCTGTAAAGTTTGGAAGGTAGGAGATGAGGTACTGGCAGAAGTAAAGCTGTCAGGACGGGGAGTGAGTCGTGCTTGGGTAGCTCAGTTGGTGGAGCACTTGCCCTTGAAAGGCAAAGGTCCCGAGTTCGAGTCTCGGCCCGGCACACAGTTTTAAACCGCTAGGAAGTTTCATATCAGCACACACTCCGCTGCAGAGTGAAAATCTCTTTCTGGCATAATGCTGGCTCTGTGACAAGAAAATGAAACGTGCTTTAATGCACCGCCATGAGTATTTTTTTATATGTTTATTTGGATCAAGAGTTTAGTTTTGTACTTACTCCGACAGTATGTATGGCTTTTGTTGTAATATGCATCTGTCTGCTTCCATTGTGATGGACAGTTGGTAACACATCACTCTCTTTTACAGAACAGGTATGGATATTCAAATATTCAAATGACCGTCAGCGCTATGGGACTTAACATCTGAAGTCATAAGTCCCCTAGAACTTAGAACTACATAAACCTAACTAACCTAAGTACATGACACACGTCCATGACCGAGGCAGGATTCGAACCTGCGACCATAGCGGTCGCGCGGTTCCAGACTGAAGCGCCTAGAACCGCTCGACCACGTCGGCCGGCTGTATAAATATTCCAGCGCATTCGTGTTAATGCTAGTCAAGAGTAAAGTACTTGCCCATAAAGTGACTGCGTTTAATGATAAGAATAGAAATCCCCCCATGAACCATACACCTTGCCGTTGGTGGGGAGGCTTGCGTGCCTCAGCGATATAGATGGCCGTACCGTAGGTGCAACCACTACGGAGGGGTATCTGTTGAGAGGCCAGACAAACGTGTGGTTCCTGAAGAGGGGCAGCAGCCTTTTCAGTAGTTGCAGGGGCAACAGTCTGGATGATTGACTGATCTCCCCTTGTAACACTAACCAAAACAGACTTGGTGTGCTGGTACTGCGAACGGCTGAAAGCAAGGGGAAACTACAGCCGAAATTCTTCCCGAGGGCATGCAGCTTTACTGTATGGTTAAATGATGATGGCGTCCTCTTGAGTAAAATATTCCGGAGGTAAAATAGTCCCCCATTAGGATCTACGGGCGGGGACTACTCAAGAGGACGTCGTTCTCAGGAGAAAGAAAACTCGCGTTCTACGGATCGGTGCGTGGAATGCCTGATCCCTTAATCGGGCAGGTACGTTAGAAAATTTAAAAATGGAAATGGATAGGTTGAAGTTAGATATAGTTGGAATTAGTGAAGTTCGGTGGCATGAGGAACAAGACTTTTGGTCAGGTGAATACACGGTTATAAGTACAAAATCAAATAGGGGTAATGCAGGAGTAGGTTTAATAATGAATTAAAAAATAGGAGTGCGGGTAACCTACTACAAACAGCATAGTGAACGCATTATTATGGCCAAGATAGACAGGAAACCCACGCCTACTACAGTAGTACACGTTTATATGCCCACTAGCTCTGCAGGTGACGAAGAAATTGATGAAATGTATGATGAGATAAAAGAAATTATTCAGGTAGCAAGGGAGACGAAAATTTAATAGTTATTGGTGACTGGAATTCGAGAGTAGGAAAAGGCAGAGAAGGAAACGTAGTAGGTGAATATGGAATGGGACTAAGAAATGAAAGAAGAAGCCGCCTGGTAGAACTTTGCACAGATCACAACTTAATCATACCTAACACTTGGTTTAAGAATCATAAAAGAAGGCTGTATACATGGAAGAAGCCTGGAGATACTGACAGATTTCAGATAGATTATATAATGGTAAGACAGAGATTTAGGAACCAGGTTTTAAATTGTAAGACATTTCCAGGGGCAGATGTGGACTCTGACCACAATCTATTGGTTATGAACTATAGATTAAAACTGAAGAAACTGCAAAAAGGTGGGAAATTAAGGAGATGGGACCTGGATAAACTGACTAAACCAGAGGTTGTACAGATTTTCAGGGAGAGCATAAGAAAACAATTGATAGGAATGGGGGAAAGAAATACAGTAGAAGAAGAATAGGTAGCTTTGAGGGATGAAGTAGTGAAGGCAGCAGAGGATCAGGTAGGTAAAGAGACGACAGCTAGTAGAACTCCTTGGGTAACAGGAGAAATATTGAATTTAATTGATGACAGGAGAAAATATAAAAATGCAGTAAATGAAGGAGGCAAGAAGGAATGCAAACGTCTCAAAAATGAGATCGACGGGAAGTGCAAAATGGCTAAGCAAGGATGGCGAGAGGACAAATGTGAGGATGTAGAGGCTTATCTCGCTTGGGGTAAGATAGGTAGATACTGCCTACAGGACAATTAAAGAGACCTTTGGAGAAAAGAGAGCCACTTGTATGAATATCAAGAGCTAAGATGGAAACCCAGTTCTAAGCAAAGAAGGGAAAGCTGAAAGGCGGAAGGAGTATATAGAGGGTCTATACAAGGGCGATGTATTTGTGGACAATATTATGGAAATGGAAGAGGATGTAGATGAAGTTGAAATGGGAGATACGATACTGCGTGAAGAGTTTGATAGAGCACTAAAAGACCTGAGTCGAAACCAAGTCCCAGGAATAGATAACATTCCATTAGAACTACTGACGGCCTTGGGAGAGCCAGTCCTGACAAAACCCTACCATCTGGTGAGCAAGACGTGTCAGAAGGCGAAATACCCTCAGACTTCAAGAAGAATATAACAATTCCAATCCCAAAGAAGGCAGTTGCTGACAGATGCAAAAATTACCGAACTATCAGTTTAATAAGTCACGGCTGTAAAATACTAACCCGAATTCTTTACAGACGAATGGAAATACTGGTAGA
The DNA here is from genome assembly GCF_021461385.2 of Schistocerca piceifrons. Classification (NCBI taxonomy): domain Eukaryota; kingdom Metazoa; phylum Arthropoda; class Insecta; order Orthoptera; family Acrididae; genus Schistocerca; species Schistocerca piceifrons. Next base: position 680,444,454 of record NC_060142.1, on the reverse strand, counting down.
AGCCGACCTCGCAGAAGATCAGTTTGGATTCCGTACAAATGTTGGAACACGTGAGGCAATACTGACTTTACGACTCATCTTAGAAAATAGATTAAGGAAAGTCAAACCTACGTTTCTAGCATTTGTAGACTTAGAGAAAGCTTTTGTCAATGTTGACTGGAATACTCTCTTTCGGTTTCTGAAGGTGGCAGCGGTGAAATACAGGGAGCGAAAGGCTATTTACAATTTGTACAGAAACCAGACGGCAGTTGTAAGAGTCGAGGGGCATGAAAGGGAAGCAGTGGTTGGGAAGGGAGTGAGTCAGGGTTGTAGCTTCTCCCCGACGTTATTCAGTCTGTATATTGAGCAAGCAGTAAAGGAAGCAAAAGAAAAATTTGGAGTAGGTATTAAAATCCATGGAGAAGAAATAAAAACTTTGAGGTTCGCCGATGACATCGTAATTCTGTCAGAGACAGCACAGGACTTGGAACAGCAGTTGAACGGAATGAACAGTGTCTTAAAAAGGAGTATTAAGATGAACATCAACAAAAGCAAAACGTGGATAATGGAATGTAGTCGAATTAAGTCGGGTGACGCTGAGGGAATTAGATTAGGAAATGAGACACTTAAAGTAGTAAAGAAGTTTTGCTATTTGGGGAGCAAAATAACTGATGATGGTCGAAGTAGAGAGGATATAAAATGTAGACTGGCAATGGCAAGGAAAGCGTTACTGTAGAAGAGAAATTTGTTAACATCGAGTATAGATTTAAGTGCCAGGAAGTCTTTTTCTGAAAGTATTTGTATGGAGTGTAGCCATGTATGGAAGTGAAACATGGACGATGAATAGTTTGGACAACAGAAGCTTTCGAAATGTGGTGCTACAGAAGAATGCTGAAGATTAGATGGGTAGATCACATAACTAATGAGGAGGTATTGAACAGAATTGGGGAGAAGAGGAGTTTGTGGCACAACTTGACAAGAAGGAGGGACCGGTTGGTAGGACCTGTTCTGAGGCATCAAGGGATCACAAATTTAGCATTGGAGGGCAGCGTGGAGTGTAAAAATCGTAGAGGGAGACCAAGAGACGAATACACTAAGCAGATTCAGAAGGATGTAGGTTGCAGTAAGTACTGGGAGATGTAGAAGCTTGCACAGGATAGAGTAGCACGGAGAGCTGCACCAAACCAGTCTCAGGACTGAAGACCACAACAACAAAAATTTTTTCCATGAACCGGTTTAGGAACTTTTTCGGGTTCATAACCTTTTCAAGCTTATCTTCAGATGGTGAACAGGAGGTTATATAGCTATTTCAGAGTATAATGCTGGCTCTGTGACAAGAAGATGAAACGTGCTTTAATGCACCGCCATGAGTATTTTTTTATATGTCAATTTGGCTCAGGAGTTTAGTTTTGTACTTACTCCGACAGTATGTGCGGCTTTCGTTGTTAATACGCATCTGTTTGCTTACATTGTGATGGACAGCTGGTAACACGTCACTCTCTTTTACAGAATAGGTTTGGATATTCAAATGGCTCTGAGCACTATGGGACTTAACTTCTGAGGCCATCAGTCCCCTAGAACTTAGAACTACTTAATCCAAACTAACCTAAGGACATGATACACATCCATGCCCGAGGCAGGATTCGAACCTGCGAGCATAGCGGTCGCAGACTGAAGCGCCTAGAACCCCTCGACCACATCTGCCGGCTGTATGGATATTCCAGGGCATTCATGTTAATGCTAGTCACGAGTAAAGTACTTGCTCATAAAGTGGCTGTCTTATATGATAACATAAGAATAGAAATAACACGCCAGATCATTTGGAATTGTTCTTGCAGTAATTTATTTATTTCTTTTATTTTGGGCATTGATGTTAACGCCAGTTCTGATTAAAGTATTTGCCCATACATGGACTCTAATATTTGTAAAGAGAAATAAGTAATATCTCTGAGTGAAGTAGGCCTACGTCATATCTTTGTGTGAAGATCTTTCCAACAAGTAACAGTTGGATAGCACGCACTCGATTCTGGAAAAGTTTCGTTATTCCAGTGTATGTGAATACACATTCCGTAAAAGTGAGTGATGTAATACCAGCTGTCCGTCACGATGCAAGCAGAAAGATGGATATTAACAACAGAAGCCGCCCATACTGTCGCATTAAGTACAAAACTAAACTTTGGATCCAAATCGACATATAAACAAACTCATGACGACATATTAAAGCATGTTCCATCTGATACGCCTGCTAAACCCGCTGGGCACAAGTTATTAGGATTGTGGAAAGGGCCAAATAAGGTTGGGCTCAGTTTCAACTTAAAATTGTAATTTATTGTAATTTAATAACACATCTACAACCAAAGCGGCACATAGCCGAACTTTTACACTTACGAATTCCAAACTCGAAATCTTTCACGGCTGAAGGCCTCCAAACAAGAAATCTTAAAAATCAACATAGTAAATTTCAAGTGACTGAAAACAGGCAGTTGCAGTTACAAATAAAATAAAAATCACAGCTAGGCTAAAAGCCTCAAGGCAAGATTGAATAGACAAACATAAACAAGATGCAATACAAGTGGTTGAAAGGCCACAATAAAATTTTCAAAATTTTGAAATAAATTACCATAACCTTTCAAAGGCCCAATGTTTAAGCTTGAAAGGTAATTTTTAGAATAAGGTTCCAAAAGTTTAAAAAAAATATAACCATAAGCCATAAATTTTAAGTAGCTGAAACCGGACTAAAAGAAAAGACAACACAACGGCAATAACCTTTCAGCAAATATCCACTTGCCGGAATTCAAACTTACTTACATAAAACAGAGTAAAACAAAGAATTTTTCTTTTCTCATTGGCTATGATAGATTAGAAACAGACATTTAAATACTGGTGAGAAATATAGTAGAGACAACAGCACTCAGAAGCCTCCAGGGGGTTGGTCTGACCTCGTTCACTTAGGTGAGACACGTGGTGAGCCCAATTACACTTGATCCGTCGGAACCCAACCAAGGGACAGCCACGGACCGACCGACAAACGACTTGTTTGCCACCAATCGGTACATGAGAATTCAAACACAAAATGTTATGGGCGTGATTATCCACAATCAAATATGTATATGTAATAAGCTGTCAAAACTACACACTGTGCTGGACAGCGACAACAGATAAGGAAAGGACACTGCCTGATATTACGTTAGTGGCCAGGGCAGGTAACTGGAACACTGACGGCCACAAGGCAGAAAATTCTGCTGGTGCACTTGAATTGTAGTCAACCAATATACAGTACCGGCCATTAAAATTGCTACACTACGAACATGACGTGCTACAGACGCGAAATTTAAGCGACAGGAAAAAGATGCGGTGATATTCAAATGATTAGCTTTTCAGAGCATTCGCACAAGGTTGGCGCCGGTGGCGACACCTACAACGTGCTGACATGAGAAAAGTTTCCAGCCGATTTCTAATACAGAAATAGCAGTTGACCGGCGTTGCCTGGTGAAACGTTGTTGTGATGCCTCGTGTAAGGAGGAGAAATGCGTACCATCACGTTTCCGACGTTGATAAAGGTCGGATTGTAGCCTATCGCGATTGCGGTTTATCGTATCGCAACATTGCTGCTCGCGTTGGTCGAGATCCAATGACTGTTAGCAGAATATGGAATCGGTGGGGTCAGGAGGGTAATACGGAACGCCGTGCTGGATCCCAAAGGCCTCGTATCACTAGCAGTCGAGATCACGGGCATGTTATCGGCATGGCTGAAACGGATCGTGCAGCCACGTCTCGATCCGTGACTCAACAGATGGGGACCTTTGCAAGACAACAACCTTCTGCTCGAACAGTTCGACGACGTTTGCAGCAGCATAGACTATCAGCTCGGAGACCATGGCTGCGGTTAACCTTGACGCTGCATCACACACAGGAGCGCCTGCGATGGTGTACTCAGCGACCAACCTGGGTGCACGAATGGCGAAAAGTAATTTTTTCAGATGAATCCAGGTGCTGTTTAGAGCATCATGATGGTAGCATCCATGTTTGGGACATCGTGGTGAACGCACATTGGAAGCGTGTATTCGTCATCGCCATACTGGCGTATCACCCGGCGTGATCGTATGGGATGCTATTGGTTACACGTCTCGGTCACCTCTTGTTCGCATTGACGGCGCTTTGAACAGTGGACGTTACATTTCAGATGTGTTACTACCCGTCGCTCTACCCTTCATTCGATCCCTGCGAAACCCTACATTTCGGCAGAATAATGCACGAACGCATGTTGCAGGTTCTGTATGGGCCTTTCTGCATACAGAAAATGTTCGACTGTTGCCATGGCCAGCACATTCTGCAGATCTCTCACCAATTGAAAACGTCTGGTCAATGGTGGCCGACCAACTGGCTCGTCACAATACGCCAGTCACTACTCTCGATGAACTGTGGCATCGTGTTGAAGCTGCATGGGCAGCTGTACCCGTACACGCCATCCAAGCTCAGTTTGACTCAATGCACAGGCGTATCAAGGCCGTTATTACGGCCAGAGGTGGTTGTTCTGGGTACTGATTTCTCAGGATCTATGCACCCAAATTGCGTGAAAATGTAATCACATTTCAGTTCTAGTATAATATATTTGTCCAATGAATACCTGTTTATCATCTGCATTTCTTCTTGGTGTAGCAATTTTAATGGCCAACAGTGTACTTAATTCCACCGCATGGCTGCTAAATTTCAGCAATATAAACACTGTGTTGCTCACAGGAAAACCTCCCCGACAGCGAACCACCGAAACGAACCACACAACATGAATGGACGTAGCTTGGGTACTTGAAACCGCTACTCAACTTTGACGTCCTGGGTCGGTGAGCCACGAAGCTCGTAGCGATCGGACAGCTCCACACACGCTCTGACACTACGCAGGGGCCGCCAGCGGACCCAGCCTACTGCACCGCACAGAGATAACTTTCCTGGTCCGCAGCAACCGACCGACTCCTCTCAGAATGCCGACAAAACCTAAAATAGTCGTCAGTGGAAATAATGGCAACTATACACACAAGCTGACAAACACTTGCACGAAGACCTGATCGATACCCAACAGTAACTAAACACACACGAAGACAAATCGGGTGTCTATGCACACACACAGACAGCCGACTCTTGAACGATCGGCGAGCCAAAACGCGTCGTCCAGTAGGATGACCGACAGACGATCCACCAAGACCGTGGCTCGGCTCAAGTGATGCTTGGCGGCAATGGTCGGGCGAGCCATGTCGACGCAGACCTCACAGCTCCAACTCGACTGCACTAGAACGGAATTGCAACCCCCCGGCTGGCAGGTCCGGACTGCACTCCAGACGCGTTCCAACTGACTGGCAGACCCCACTCGTGACCCGAACCCCCCTTACACAAACAACGACCTGGAAATAATAAGTCGAGCAAAGGTACTACGAGAGGGCATATATCGATACCCGCTACTAGCGCCGATCACTGTCAGGCAAAGCAGCAACTCATTGACAGTAGTAATTTAACTTAACGTAGTGAAATGGAAATACGTTAAAAACAGGGTGTAAAATACATGATGGAGGGAACACGAGCTACGCACGACTCACCATCTTCTTGTCACAGAGTCAGAGCCCAACATCATGATCTGAAATTGCTATTCAACCTCCTGTACACCATCTGAAGATGAGCCTAAACAGATTCGAAAACCATTTCATGGAATGAAGCAGTCGAAATTTGACTTAACGATAATAACTTTAACAGAGACAACGGTTGTGCACTTAGCAACACCTGGAAGAGTGCACTGGATAAAGAAAAATCGCAGAGGAAAACTTCCCGCACTTTACCTCCTGATTCAAGGGACGGCGCTGCAAGCAACGCGGGATAGGAACTACGCGCCACATCGCTGTTGCTATGACGTATTCCAGCCAATCAGAAGCCGTATTTGCATATAAAAGTGGGAGCCTCGCCAGTTTACGACAGGGAGTTTTAGCCCTGATGACGACCATTGAGGTAGTGGTGGAAAGCTTGGAGTTTTATCCTGAATTGACGCGGCATGTACACCGAGAGACTTTTATTCAAGAAATATGTCGCGAAAGACTTCGTAGCCATTTCATGGAATAACTGTTCAAAAAAAGTGACTGGTTGTAGTTTTATGTATTTAAACCTACGAGGCATGTTTTTAGAATAAGAAGAATTTTGAAATGTGGCCGTTGGAGCTTCCGCCGCCGTGTGTGTGTGCAGGAAATGCTACGAATTTTGTAATGGGTGGAAAATGGTACAGAAAATTTAAAGAAAAGATGGCCCTACAACTGTGCGAAATGCAAAAGTAGTTAGCGTCATCCGTCATTACTGATGATGAGGTCTAGAAAGATGATAAAACAACATAACAGTTTATTGGACGGGCATCCACATGTTTTGCATGTTGGATAAAAACCGCTGCACCTGTTATTAATCCTGTTAATCCTTTATTAAAGCCACGACTAGTTTCGTAATTTAAATTACATCATCAGATGAAGATATGAATAAAGAGGAGAAAGAGACCGTGAGCACTAACGCTAAGACCATACCAGAGTAATGAAAAGTGTCTGCGGGACAGAATACATACATTATAGTGGTCAACCCACGTTCAAAGCCCTATCCCCGGATTTCTTTAAAATTTGGGAAATTTCGCACAAAGCGATACTTATGGATTAAACCGCAGAAATGAAGCTGGACCGTGTGAACAAATGGGATGAGAGAAATTATTATAAAAAGCACCTGCAAGAGAGAGGAAGAGAAGGGGAGGAAACAAAGTATAGACTAAACAGTTCCTCAGCTGAAACCGCGCCTGGACAGAACGCTGCGAATGCCGCACTCGAATTGACTTGATGTTTCCTATCAAGTAAACATTTCGTTTCATTATGCTGTGTCCAGATAGATTCAGTACTCTTCATCAGTCATCAAATCATTGACATTCTTCTGTAGCCCACATTGCGAAAGCTTCCATTCTCATCTTGTATCAACTGATTATTGTCCACATTTCACTTCCACACATCGCCACACCCCAATAACCAGTCTCTCAATTTTGAAGTTATGACTCATTGAGCTTATGGGTTTCATAATATTTACAACTGTCAGCACCTGCCTTCTTTGAAACTCGGATTACTGAATTCTTGGGATGCGTTTCGTCTAATGCAACTAAGTGAAAGGCTGTTTTTATTTTGCCACACGCATTTCGCTCCTTTCTGTTTGTGAAGCATCTTCAGTGCCCTTTAATGTAGTTTAATTTTGTATATAATATATGCATACACAATAACAATTACGCATTTGTTAGCGCATTAGATATTTTTGTTATTATTTTGTTGTTTCGTGAGAAACGACTTTTGTAGCACGAGTTTCATCATACTAAAGTAGTATTTGTTTCTTCTTAGGATTTGTGATGTTATTAATGCATATTTGCAGTAATAGAGTTGTTCTTAGATGGTTTTCTTGCTCACGATGTTCAATTTTCGGAGCTTTACAAACACATTTCGCCTTAACACGTCACTTTCACTAATTACTGCGTTTTGATTTACTTTGTTAACTATATGGCAACTGTCGCTCTGTGTTTATTGTTCGTGTTTTGTTTATGTTGTAGTGTTTGTATGTAGTTTAGTATTCTTTGTGTGTGTGTGTGTGTGTGTGTGTGTGTGTGTGTGTGTGTATGTTTCTTTTTCCGTGTGTGTGTTTCTTTTTCCTTTTGTTGTTATATTATTATTATTATTCTTTCCTTTCTCAGACGTTATGTCTGGTTAAAAATGGAAGGTGACGCAGACCTTGATCAAGCGTGACTTCCGTTTAACTGTACGGTATATGTTACATTGCATTTAGGAACTTTCGGGTAATTGAACATGTATCACTAATTGCAGATTTCTGTAGTTGCATATATACGTTTGGATGTAGCTGTATTGCGTTGATGTACTGGTGGATATTGTGTGGTATGACTCCTGTAGTTGATAGTATAATTTGTATAATGTCAACTTTATCCTGATGCCACATGTCCTTGACTTCCTCAGCCAGTTGGATGTATTTTTCAATTTTTTTTCTGTTACCTTCTGTATATTTGTTGTATTGGGTATGGATATTTCGATTAGTTGTGTTAATTTCTTCTTTTTATTGGTAAGTATGATGTCAGGTTTGTTATGTGGTGTTGTTTTATCTGTTATAATGGTTCTGTTCCAGTATAATTTGTATTCATTATTATTATTATTACGTCCGTCTCTACAATGCCGTACGATCATTTCATTTCATTATTATTATTATTATTATTTAGTCTGAATATATTGTACATCTTTGTTGTTATTGTTACTGTATTCTTGGGATCTGGTTCATCTTCTTCTTGAAGTCTGAGTATATTTTGACTGTCTAATATATGTTTCGTACTACATGGAATACACTGCCAGAAAATAAAGCAGCACACCTGAAAAGAGGACGGGGATTTTCACCCGATGACGGCGTGTGCCTCCTGTGGGGTATTAGATGTATTGTCACTGTTTCAGGGTCGTCCATCAACAGACAAAATGGTTCAAATGGCTCTGAGCACTATGGGACTCAACATCTTAGGTCATAAGTCCCCTAGAACTTAGAACTACTTAAACCTAACAAACCTAAGGACATCACACACACCCATGCCCGAGGCAGGATTCGAACCTGCGACCGTAGCAGTCCCGCAGTTCCGAACTGCAGCGCCAGAACCGCTAGACCACCGCGGCGGGCCATCAACAGACAGTGCAGTGGCATAGCAATCAGAGCGTCAACTGTGTCAACTGGTTAATAGGGAACATTCTTCAGCCAGAGGGCTCAGTGTGGTGCATACACTGAAACGAGTAGACATGCCACGGAGACGCAGTTTTGATTCTTTCAAACAAATGAATGAGTGTGAAAGGGGTTAAATTTTGGCCTTCCAAGTGACGAGATGATCCTTTGGGAGAGCTGACACACAAGTTGGTCGTACTCCGTGTGTCATTTGTGGAATGATGCTGCTATCAGTGGTCGCGTGATTATTCTTACATCTGTAAACGACTCTCTGCATGTTCACGCAGCACATACGCTCTCCAGGGTCGTCCTATTGTAAGGACAGCAGCGGAAGATCGTACAGCTACCAGAGTGCAGATAAGAGCGCTTTTGAGTCCAGACGTGTCGACATGACCTGTTGCGAACTGGTAATTAGCAGTGGGAGTACTGGCATGCACATCTCTAGCCAGTCTTCCACTCACACCACAGTACTGACGTACACAGCTTGACTGGTGCCATCAGAGGATCACTTGGAAGATGGGACCGCGCACTTTGGTCTTCAGCAATGAGAGAAGATTCTGCCTGCAGGCAAGTGATGGTCGACTGTGTGTACGGCGTAGACCTGGTGAGCGAGCACTGTCTCACAATGTGCAATCGTCCAAGACACAATGGCTTCACTCTGGGCAGTATCCGATACACTACAACTCTCGTTCACGTTTGGTATTTCTTCATGAGATGCTAACTAGCGCTCTCTGCATGTAGAATAGCATTAGACCCGTTCTTTTGCCATTATTGCAACAGGAAGGTAATGTGTTGTTACAACGGGATAACGCACACCCACGGACTGACCATGAAGCTCAATGTGCTCTATAAGATGGGCGGCAGCAACTTCCCTGTCCAGCACGATCTCCATACTTGTCTCCAGTGTGGGATATAATGGGACGAGACGTGATTTGTGCGACTTGTCAACCGACATCTCTTACAGAGCTATGTGAACAGGTCGAGCAGGTGAGGCATAACACATCCGAGGGCAGTATTCGCCATTTTTACGATCGACTGGATGCCAGATTCAGTGCCTTCATTGCTGCCCACAGAGGCTACACCGCGTACTAATATGGGTGTTTCAACATGGGTCGATACCTGGAACCTCTGTAGGCGCCCCTGTGGTCCCGGTCGCCTACGGTGGACTGGATGGCCGAGCAGTGACCTAGACTGGATGGCCGAGCAGTGACCTGGACTGGAGGCCGAGCAGTGACCTCTCCAGTTGTCAGGGTGCTAGGAAATGACTGTGGACGCGCCAGAAACGCCAAAGAAACATTATTAATTCATAACACCTTTATTCCTGCCGAGTACAATGTGGCTTGGTGATATCAACGACCTTCCCAAGTCCTCGCTGACTCGTAGCGATGACACCACCTCCGGGCCACACAGTCTTGCTAGCGCAGCGCCGCGTGCTGTGACGTGGCAAAGGAATGTCCTTACTTCGTACTTTGGCCGCACGTGGCTGGTGGCGCCAGGCTGGCCGGCCAGCTCGGCTGTGGACAGCAAGCTGCTGTGCGCAGGAGGCTCCGGGTTGGAGTCCCGGCGCTGTCGGCACGAGAGGCGATCTTGTAGTGCGGAGTGTACTCTATCCCACCCCATCTTCTTCCCTGCTCCTCATGGTGGCTCGTCCGTGGTGGACGGGTGGAATGGGCTGCAATCCCCAGCGTCGTCAGCTCAACCGGTTGCACAGGGCCTAGGTCCCGCGCGATCTCGACGACGGCTCACTGCTGTGGTCAGCATTGGCGGTGAGCGAGTCTGCCGTGATGTCTGCTAATCCTGGGTTGATGACTGACAGCGGCAGCAGAGAGGCCCAGAGCTGGTACTGTCCCCTCACGTCTGCTGCTGGATGGGCCGCCCTTACTGCAACATCTCCTTAATAAAGATTAACATGTCGATCACCGAGCTGAGCGCTACGCAGCGACCCAGTACACATCTAACTGCAAGTCTAACTGCGAGTGCCTTGTTGCTATCAAAGCTGGCATATTTAAAGGAAGCACGAGCGACGTCCTGACGTCATGCTCATTTGTAATGACCGCATTCGTTCCACTTATACTGCTGATTCATCTGTCGTATTCGCCCCTTAGCTGTTCTTGCGACAGAGTTACGTGTTGTTACGGCAGACTTAACTTGAAGTTGTGAAATGCAGTACAGCTGACGCTATACCTCTGTCTTGCACTCTACGAAAGTCTCCATCTAACACAAAACCGCGTGCTAAGCAATTCTCTCTCGCCTGTTGTGTGTAACCAGGCCATTGCCCCTACTTGACGACACATTCCGATCTATGTGCAATCCTCCTCCATCTTGGCTAACCTACTGCCTCTGGCTCTCGGCATAGGCAACGAAACTTTGACAATATTCTACGTTTCCAACTCCTTACTATTCCGCGACACTACACCTCAGAAGCGCTTGTGCTACTGATCTGTAAATGTAATCATTTCATATACTGCATTTGCAGTGTTGCACCAATAAATCTAGAGTAAACTGGAAATCTCTAAAAGGGTATACCTTTTTCTGGCAGTGCAGTTTTACCATGGTATCCTTTCCCAGTTATATCAATAACTTTGAGTGAATGTCGTTTACCCCAGGGTCCTTGGTTCTCCCTAGGTCTTACAGTGCTCGAATTTAATAGGGCAGTTTACTCTTTTTCCTATCCGTATTTTATCCCTGGAAGGGTGAATAATGTTTAAGTAAGGAAGACAATGAACTGCCGTGTCCGCCTGCGCTTGGGTCCCCATTTAATGCTTCTGGCTGTGCGCAGTTTTTCCAGACGAACCACCACCCCGCTACTCGGTGGCGTCAGGGGACGCCAGCGCGACGCCCGGGGCCAGAGGTGACGTCACCAGCACAAGCGGTCCTCAGCAGCAAGGCGGAGCGGCGGTCCACGTCTGACCCCACCTGCGAAACTCTGCCTCAGCTCAGCAGCGGCGCCTCAGTTTTTCTTGTCCGCGCGGCTGCAACACTACAAACTATGACCTTGTGTTCTCACGTGGCTTCCGTGTGACTCGTCGAATATAAAAAAAGAGACCTGATATTTATTTAGAAATTTGAATATAAGTTATTAAGTTCCTCTATTCCTCCTAGTACTCCATGCTAAATGAGAATAATATATTTTTTGTGAAGGCTGATGACTTATTATTTACAACCTCAAAATGGACTTACTGAATCAATGCAATAATGGAAGTTGTTTGTAAAGCTCAAATGACGCCGTAACTAAATGGCTATCGCTCATCTATACCTACATGAAGACACTTCTTTTTGAGAGGCACCCACATGCCTTGCTCATACTGTGGCATCGAGCAGTCAGGCCTGCAAGATGAGTGGTCTGCCAAGCGAGGGGATTTATTCTTATTTATCACAAAAACATCAATGACTCATTATGAGCTCTAGTACTCATAATTAAGCTACAAATTATTTTCATGTTTGAATATTACGCAACGGAAACGGATAACGTACATCTATCAGTAATTTACACAACTCTGATAGTTCACTACGCAGTGGCAATACGACATTTTCTTCTTACTCAACGGCTTTGATCAACACGTGGCCATCGCACTGAATGTGAATGGCGCACACATTATAAATTCTGGATATCATGACTACACACTATTCGAAGAACAAGGCCACCAATCTTTTTCTTTTCACTATCTTTTTTATTCCTATAAATTCTATTATTCTATTATTACATTTTTGTACAATAATTACACATGAGAAACTCCGCCCAGTGGGCATGGTTTTACATTGGTGATTCTCTATCTTATGGTCTCGTAATTATCTAACGCTACACTTTCTGGATAGGATGGTGGATCTTTTGCTATATCTCACACTTCGACTCTCACACCCATCATCACGAAAATTTACTCCAGACCGAGCGGTACAAAAAGGAACACGCAAAACCCACTGCCTCTGAACCTATCTTGCTACTCTCCCATGCAAACCACACACACTTGAAATACATGAAATACATCACAATACAACACAAAGAATAGTCACAACGTTAGAATCACATCACTTTCAGCTTTCCCACTTCAATCAGTATTCATCCCAGTTTCACCCGACACTGCCCCACTGCGTAACTTTTCTTTCCTGCTACGAACTCTGGAGGATATATGCACGTCTTCCTGTGCAATGCAAGCCAAGTGGCGTTGCTGGATAGACGGCTGACTCACCTTGCTTCACTCTCAGAGTATTAGAGTTTGAATCCAGCGTCACACGGAAACATAACACGCAAAATAATATTAAGAACAAATTCTTCACACACGCGAGTCCTTAACTGGTACCGTGGACGAGTACTTCTCTTTATCCTTTGCCTCATACACAGATTGAGACTCACACAGTACTCACCACGTGGAAGTACTCGTCTCTAATTTCAAGTCCCGCACACGCCATTTCTTAAATATTTCCAACTTATAGTACACACTCCAGTAATTCAGCTTAACTTTAGCACTCGGATGTATTTCAACTTAGTACTACCACTCGCAAGTATTTCAACTTATTGCTACACGTGGTTTCATTGTGAGCGTTAGTCACTTCCGAAGATTACAACGATCTCCTTAATATTACCTGCCTGTCATTTAATTCTCCCCCCAAATGTCCCTGAAATAGAGAAATAATTATTCCAAACTACTCTTAAGTATTTCACATGCATACCATTTTCTCCACTCTTTTGTCTTTACGGAGCACACCTAAGACAGGTCTTACCAACACAAGATCCAGCGCCAGAGTGCTGATACATGGTCTTTCTTCAGGTCATCTCGCACCTTGGCCGAAGGGGGGGGGAGCACCATGCTACCGTATTGGTCGGCCACATTTCAGGCGCTCAAAGCTCAGGTAAATTTCATCTCTTTGGTTCCACCAAAGGTGACCAAAGGACCGTCTCAGAGATGATCATATATTGCACATTCACTGTCTGCAGTTAGCAGACGACCATACATTCATTCATTTCACAGATCTCACCAAATTGGATGTAGGGATTTATTTTGTCGGAGTGCACATGTGATCAATTAAATAAATAAATTGTCATTCTTTCCTACACTGGTAACCGGCTTCGGTGTATTAAATGAAATTGAGTTATTATTACAAAAAATATGTTGTTCTGACAAGAATAACGAAGAATGTTGTGCCTATTTTCAATGTCGAGCGGTACTGTACCCTTTCAATTTCACACATAATACTTGTCAGAGGTTTAATCGAACTAGTTTCAGATGATGTCTTATGACCGTTCCTCCCTCGAATAGCCCATGGGAGAAACGAACACTTAAATCTTTCCGTGCGATCTCTAATTTATCTTATTTCATTGCGGTTACCTTTTCTCCCTACGTAGCTGAGGCACTCAAAAAAATACTTTCGATTTCGGAGGAGAGAGTGGGTGCTTGAAATTTAGTGTAAAGATCACGTCACAATTAGACAAGCCTTTGTTTTAATGATTATCTCTTCAACTCGCATATCATATCCGTGTCACTCATATTTTCTGCGGTAACTCAAAACGACAAATGTAATGTATTGCGAATACATAGAAAGAAGGATCCTTTATTGTATGATTATATGATAGCGGAACAAACACTGGTAGCAGTTACTTCTGTAAAATATCTGGGAGTATGCGTACGGAACGATTTGAAGTGGAATGATCATATAAAACTAATTGTTGGTAAGGCGGGTACCAGGTTGAGATTCATTGGGAGAGTGCTTAGAAAATGTAGTCCATCAACAAAGGAGGTGGCTTACAAAACACTCGTTCGACCTATACTTGAGTATTGCTCATCAGTGTGGGATCCGTACCAGGTCGGGTTGACGGAGGAGATAGAGAAGATCCAAAGAAGAGCGGCGCGTTTCGTCACTGGGTTATTTGGTAACCGTGATAGCGTTACGGAGATGTTTAATAAACTCAAGTGGCAGACTCTGCAAGAGAGGCGCTCTGCATCGCGGTGTAGCTTGCTCGCCAGGTTTCGAGAGGGTGCGTTTCTGGATGAGGTATCGAATATATTGCTTCCCCCTACTTATACTTCCCGAGGAGATCACGAATGTAAAATTAGAGAGATTAGAGCGCGCACGGAGGCTTTCAGACAGTCGTTCTTCCCGCGAACCATACGCGACTGGAACAGGAAAGGGAGGTAATGACAGTGGCACGTAAAGTGCCCTCCGCCACACACCGTTGGGTGGCTTGCGGAGTATCAATGTAGATGTAGATGTAGACCTGTCGAGTCTTAAATTTTTTCGACGTCGTCCGTCAATCCTATCTGATAAGGGACCCATATCGCTCTTTGCAGTAAAAGCAGTCATTTTAGTATATTTCTAACATGTGTGGCCAGTATTTTGCAATCCCTGGTTCACCCTCCCATCAACATATTATATACGTTGGCTCCAATCTCATTTGTTTGTAATTTTAATCTCTAGGTATTTAGCTGAATCGACAGCTGTGAAATTTGTGTGATTTATCACGTAAGGGAAAATTAACAGAAATTTTTAGTAGGCTACAGAAGCCGATGAACTCACAGTTACTACGAACTGTGACCTGGTGTCAAAGCCTTCTGGAAATATAGAGAAAAATAGTGAACTTGAAGTCTCCTGAGGATAGCACTCATTACTTTGTGGGAATGAAATGCCACTGTGTTTCAAGAGCGAAATTTTCTGAATTTGTGCTGGTTATATGTCAACAGATCTTCTTCTTCGAGGCGTTTCATAACGTTAGCGAAAAAGTTGTATGTGGAACTACAGATTAACCAGCATCACTACATTCAGTACTGCACAATAGCTCTAGTACATACCAATTACGAACCTAAGACGTTGTCGTCTACACATAACATGGGCGTCATTAATCATCGCAGCAACGTTCGAAAGGCGGTGCAGAGACCACAGTTTGGACGTTTGGACTCAATTACATTTTTATAATATCTAAATGTCCTTGCAACGAATAGTGCATCAGTGTTTCGTCATGCAGTACTAAATTGGATATCAACCGTTATTTTTTAAGATTAGCCTATATTACTTTACGTCAGTTTACAGTATTCTTAGTTCCAAACTTTTTGGTAGTGATCATAAATTACATTAAGTAATCTTTCAAGGCAATTACATGTACTAATAAATCGTAAAATGAGACAGAAAATCGAACGTATAGGAGGGCTATTCGGAAAGTAAGGTGTGATCGGTCGCGAAATGGAAACAAATAGCGAAAATCAAAAACGTTGTATTTGCAACACTTTTCTACAACTTCCAGTTACTTCTCCACATAGTCGCCGCTACGACTTACACATTTTTCGTAGCGTAGTACCAACTTTCCATAACCCTTGTCATAGGAGGCAGGTACCTATCCTTTCCGCCACTTCGCTACGCCGGTCTGCGCTTCGTTTGTCTGTGTCAAAGTGTTGGCTTCATAGGCAGGGGGTTATGTGAGCAGAGATGAATAGCAGAGGGGGCCAAGTTTGGGCTGTGTGATGGTTGATTAAACACTTCCCATCGGAAACACTGCAGGGCTGTTCTCATTGCCCAAGCAGTGTGTATCCGAGAATTATCAGGAAGAAGGAAATGCATGACTTTTACGTTATGTGGGGTTGCACGAAATCAGCCGAAACCCATACTTGGCAGGAGACGCTATTGTTCTAGGTGTCTTTACGTGATCACTGTGTTCTCAAAAGTGAAAAACACGTCATGCAATCGACAGTCATGTTAAGGATACTGTCCAACACAGCTGTGCACAGCTTTATCAGATTTTCACTGTGGTTTCCATTTCGCGACCTATCGGACCTTACTTTCCGAACAGCTCTGGTATTTTTATTTTATTTCAACTCATATCAGGTGCCAATGATCTTATTCCTAATTGATTTGTAAAAGGGACTGTGAGAAAAAAGATCACTGAATACTATGACATGTACATCTACGTCTACACACACACACTGCATATCTTTGCGAAAAACTTGAAGGAAGAGTAGGAGAAGACTAGAATTTAACGTCCTGTCGACAACGAGGTCATTAGAGATGGAGCACAAGCTCGGAGTAGGGCTAGATGAAGAAGGAAGTTGGTCTTGCCCTTCCAAAGGAACCAACTTCGCATTTCCTTTCAGCGATTTAGGGAAATAGCGCAAAACCTAATTCAGGACGGCCAGACACGGGTTTGAACCGTCGTACTCCTCAACGCGAGTCGAATGCGCAAACCGTTGTGCTACTCCGCTCTTTGTTAAGTGCTTGTCAAAGAGTACTTAAGCAACGTACAGCATATTAGAGTTTCTGCCAATTCTAATCGCATATGGTGCTATTTAAGTGCTGAACTGTATATATTTCTATGAATGCTAAACTGTCTCTGTCTGTATTCAATTATTCTCAATTTGTCTTCACGATCTCCACGGAGTTGTCTTCACGATCTTCACTGGAGCGACACGTAGGTGGTGAAAAATGTCGCTTCAGTCTTATCTTAGTACCAGTTGTTGACATTTTCCAGTTCTTGTAGAAGACTTTTGTGGACTAATTTGCGTCTATTTTCAAGAGCCCGCTAAGTAAGGTTTCTCGTCATTTACGAAACGCTCTCCCGTGAGTCAAACAAACCTGTGACCATTCGGGTTGTCCTTCTCGGTACACGTTCAATACCCATTTTTAGTCCTAATTTCTATGGTTCCCACACCAAGATGGAAAGCACAAGTTATTTGTAAATAGTCTCTTTCCACAGCGTTTTTCCAGAGCAGCAC
Source organism: Schistocerca piceifrons (assembly GCF_021461385.2). Lineage (NCBI taxonomy): Eukaryota > Metazoa > Arthropoda > Insecta > Orthoptera > Acrididae > Schistocerca > Schistocerca piceifrons. Next base: position 680,427,028 of record NC_060142.1, on the reverse strand, counting down.
CAAAGAAACGAAGCCTGACGCCTGCCTTAGCTATGACTAAGTCAATTTGATCATTACATTTCATATCCCTAGAAATTGTTAAACCTAGGTAGTGTTATGAGTTGACTGATTCTAACTGTGAATCATTGATATTTTAGTCATACGATACCACATTATTTTCGTTTCGCGAAACACACAATTTTACATATCTGCACATTTAAAAAAAGGCTTGAAAACTATACAGCACTTTGATATCTTTTAAGGATCTGAGTGAATATTTCTGCAACTTTTTTGAGGCAGTACCTAATTATAGGTAACTGCATCAGCTGGAAAAACAACAAGAGAAACAAGGATTCCAAGACACTCCCCTGCAGAACGCCCCAAGTTACTTCTGCTAATGAGCCCTCATCCAAGAAAACACGCTACGTCCTGCCTATCAAGAAATTTTCAAACCACTCACATATTTTGTTCGACACGTCATATAATCGTGCTTTGTTTTAATGAACGTTCGTGTAGAGCCGAATCAAAGGGTTTTAGGAAATCAAGAAATGCTGAATCTATACGATTTTGTTGATTCATAGTTTCCACGACGCCTGTAAGGAAAGCGCCGGCTGGGTTTTTCGTGATCGATGTTTTCAGAACCCATGCTAGTTGGCTGGGAGCAGGTCATTGCGTTCGAAATCCTCTCATTATGTTTCATCTCAGAATATGCTCTACGGCTCTACAGGGACGGCGAGAGGCGACGAGAGTGTGCGAAGCGTGCAGGGGTTCCGACATGAACAATAGTTGTCGATGAAAAACTTTATTCATAACACATAAATTAAAATTTACACTCTTCGCTACTTAAAAGACGCAACTGACAATGTTAAACACTCTTAACACATTAGATAAATGTAAACCGCAGGTAATCCCAAATAGATTTGTTTATCTTTCTCAACTAAGCTCTTAATCAGCTGAATTTACAACAGGTAACTGTACCAAATAGTAGTGAATAATGCTTCGCTCCCAGGTAGCTTGTTACGAAAGTGGCTACATTAATCTGGGCATACAGTTAACCTTCGTCACAAAGAATTTAAGTTCAACTAATCAAATTTGAATCTCTTAAGTAGCCTTCAGAATAAATAAAAGAAATCATTACACAAGTACATAAATAACGTGAATCAACAGTAGCAATTTGTTTTCCTTAATGACGTGAGCCATAGTTTAGAAAATGTTGTTTTTGCTATCCCAACCCAACAGCCATGAGGGGTAATATTAACAAGTAAGAACAAGGGCATTCACACAGGTGCTATGTGTGGCTGGCTCTATATAATTATTATTTACACAACAGTCAAATGGTTCAAATGGCTCTGAGCACTATGGGACTTAACATCTATGTTCATCAGTCCCCTAGAACTTAGAACTACTTAAACCTAACTAACCTAATGACAGCACACAACACCCAGTCATCACGAGGCAGAGAAAATCCCTGACCCCACCGGGAATCGAACCCGGGATACACAACAGTCATCATAAATATAGAATAACTAAAATCTCTTATAATAAGGCTTAGTTCTAGATGTGCCACCCAATAGTGTTACAATAAGTTACTGCTTCCAACAGGACAAAACCTGTTGCGCGTGACGGCAACAAATACACAAAAATCTCCTATTGGTAATTGTGCCACAGAAGTCTAACAATAATTTATTTCATCCGACAGGATAGAACCCATTACCTTCTACAACAAAAAATACGTAAACATCCTTTAATCTTAATGTGCCACAGGATAGGTTCACTGTAATTTACAGCATCCAGCAGGGCAGTACCTGTTACTGGGCACAGATTTTTGGCCAAGTGATCTGCGGTATGCCATGGTTATAATGGGAGCTAACTCAATTGTAAATTCAAATGCTATATAGAATCTGGCAGGGATCCTAACGGACTCGGATGTCTTGTTTAATATTTGAGATCTTAGCTCGCTCTCAATTCCTCTGACGCTATATTGACCAATCTATGCAGCGGCGCGAGATATAAACTGGGGTACTACATATTATACCTTAACTAAAGATGCATTTGAAATCCTAGTTCGGTGCTTTCGATTTTTCTTTACTACGCTCGGTTTCGGATCTTGAACCACCTATATGTTTCTGAACACTAACCTTGGTTCCAGCCTTTTCACGTGACCAGAATTTCTAAGGTTTGTGGGAAGAGATCTTTCGATAATATTTTGGTACGGTAGTCATTGATGACTTCATGCATTGTTCTCTTGACATCCAAACACGTTTCATTCAGCATCTCTTTCTGTGGCTCTAAGCGTTTTTTTCTACACATATTATGCGGCTGTTGCTGGTTCTTTAGAACTTTCTCTACAGTGACTGTGTTCCTTCAAGGGTTCCTCCCACTATGAACTTTTGTACTAGATAAATACCTATCCATTATGTGGTTATCTCTTCTTTTGACCGAGTGAGGTGGCGCAGTGGTTAGCACACTGGACTCGCATTCGGGAGGACGACGGTTCAATCCCGTCTCCGGCCATCCAGATTTAGGTTTTCCGTGATTTCCCTAAATCGTTTCAGGCAAATGCCGGGATGGTTCCTTTGAGAGGGCACGGCCGATTTCCTTCCCCATCCTTCCCTCACCCGAGCTTGCGCTCCGTCTCTAATGACCTCGTTGTCGACGGGACGTTAAACACCAATATCCTCCTCCTCCTCCTCCTCTTCTTTTGAACTTGAGCTAGAGTTCTTCCGGATGCACCTCCCCAGATGTAAATGTTTCTTAATTTCTCTTTGAAAAGCGACACAACTGCCTATTTACCTAACTTGCTAAATATGTAAATCATCCCACTTGTATCAGCTGCCCTATTTGCTTTAGTAATCATTAGTGTAAGAACGTCTGCGTCGTCACACGTACCAGTTTCACTGTCGACATCCTCAAAGAGATTAGGTCCGTTTATTACCATCAGATCTAATATATTCCCAACACAAGTGGCCTCTCGACAGTCTGCTCTAGATATTTTTCGGAGAAGGTATTTGTCACACCTCAGGGGGTAAACGGTCGTATGTCCTGTTTCCTAGTTTTACATTGAAAAAAAAAAGTCTGATGTGCCACGTTATTTTCAATAGCTCTAAATACAATTTAGGATGATCTGCCTAGTGAGCAGGACCTCAGGGTTCGAATCTTGGTCTAGGTACAAAATTTGATTTGTCGCCTCAGTCTGCGTATATTATTACAGATGGTTGAGAGTTGAAAAGCTCTCTGGAACTACACTCCTGGAAATTGAAATAAGAACACCGTGAATTCATTGTCCCAGGAAGGGGAAACTTTATTGACACATTCCTGGGGTCAGATACATCACATGATCACACTAACAGAACCACAGGCACATAGACACAGGCAACAGAGCACGCACAATGTCGGCACTAGTACAGTGTATATCCACCTTTCGCAGCAATGCAGGCTGCTATTCTCCCATGGAGACGATCGTAGAGATGCTGGATGTAGTCCTGTGGAACGGCTTGCCATGCCATTTCCACCTGGCGCCTCAGTTGGTCCAGCGTTCGTGCTAGACGTGCAGACCGCGTGAGACGACGCTTCATCCAGTTCCAAACATGCTCAATGGGGGACAGATCCGGAGATCTTGCTGGCCAGGGTAGTTGACTTACACCTTCTAGAGCACGTTGGGTGGCACGGGATACATGCGGACGTGCATTGTCCTGTTGGAACAGCAAGTTCCCTTGCCGGTCTAGGAATGGTAGAACGATGGGTTCGATGACGGTTTGGATGTACCGTGCACTATTCAGTGTCCCCTCGACGATCACCAGTGATGTACGGCCAGTGTAGGAGATCGCTCCCCACACCATGATGCCGGGTGTTGGCCCTGTGTGCCTCGGTCGTATGCAGTCCTGATTGTGGCGCTCACCTGCACGGCGCCAAACACGCATACGACCATCATTGGCACCAAAGCAGAAGCGACTCTCATCGCTGAAGACGACACATCTCCATTCGTCCCTCCATTCACGCCTGTCGCGACACCACTGGAGGCGGGCTGCACGATGTTGGGGCGTGAGCGGAAGACGGCCTAACGGTGTGCGGGACCGTAGCCCAGCTTCATGGAGACGGTTGCGAATGGTCCTCGCCGATACCCCAGGAGCAACAGTGTCCCTAATTTGCTGGGAAGTGACGGTGCGGTCCCCTACGGCACTGCGTAGGATCCTACGGTCTTGGCGTGCATCCGTGCGTCGCTGCGGTCCGGTCCCAGGTCGACGGGCACGTGCACCTTCCGCCGACCACTGGCGACAACATCGATGTACTGTGGAGACCTCACGCCCCACGTGTTGAGCAATTCGGCGGTACGTCCACCCGGCCTCCCGCATGCCCACTATACGCCCTCGCTCAAAGTCCGTCAACTGCACATACGGTTCACGTCCACGCTGTCGCGGCATGCTACCAGTGTTAAAGACTGCGGTGGAGCTCCGTATGCCACGGCAAACTGGCTGACACTGACGGCGGCGGTGCACAAATGCTGCGCAGCTAGCGCCATTCGACGGCCAACACCGCGGTTCCTGGTGTGTCCGCTGTGCCGTGCGTGTGATCATTGCTTGTACAACCCTCTCGCAGTGTCCGGAGCAAGTATGGTGGGTCTGACACACCGGTGTCAATGTGTTCTTTTTTCCATTTCCAGGAGTGTATATAGTTTCATCTGGTTAAAAAATATTTTAATCCTGATTCAAGGTTTTTCTTTAAGAGACCTAACGTGTCAAATCTCTGTAGGTTGCGTTTTTTTCCAATTATCAAGTTTTAAAATCGTTTATGTGAAATACTCATATAGTTATGTACGAACTGCATATAAAATAAGAGCGAGCGACCATTCATCTTCCTCGCTCACGCTTTTCATGAAAGGTCAAATGAAAGGGTTGATCCCTTCTTCCCTTAGAGAGAGAAAGGATGGTCGAAAAGCTTCGCAGTGTCTTAGCAAACGATCAAGAGACAACCACTGTACAGGAATATGTCATTAAATTGTTGAATATTCTTGTTCAGCAAAGTGAAACAACATTTGAATTCATGAGTTTTCTTCCTAGAAGATGAAAATTCGTTGTAGACTTACAGTACTAGGCTCTATACGTTCAGTTTAATTATTTTTCATGCATTTTTGGCCATATTATGAATAATATGACAGCTGCAGTTGCCTCTGTAGAGTCAGATTGCCGTCCGCTACGTATGTTGTTTGTTGTTGTGGCAGTCAAATGTAACTACGTGCTAACCAGCAACACCGTGTGCAGTAGCAGCAGTTATACAGTTCATTCTTTGGCTTAGGCGTTCTGTATTTCATTCACTGTAATGCGTACAAGCAGTGAGATGACAAAAATCATGGGTCACCTCTTAATATCGTGTCGTATCTCCTTTTGCCTGGCGTAGTACAGCATCTCGACGTGGCATGGACTCAACAAGTCGATGGAAGTCCCTTGCCGAAATACTGACAAGGGAACCTCCCAATCGCACCCCTCTCAGATTTAGTTATAAGTTGGCACAGTGGATAGGTCTTGAACAACTGAACACAGATCAATCGAGAAAGAAGGAAGAAGTTGTGTGGAACTATGAAAAAGATAAGCAAAATATACAAACTGAGTAGTCCATCTGCAAGATAAGCCACATCAAGGACAGTGCGCGCTCAGGAGCGCCGTGGTCCTGTGGTTAGCGTCAGCAGCTGCGGAGCGAGAGGTCCTTGGTTCAAGTCTTTCCTGGAGTGAAAATTTTACTTTCTTTATTTTCGCAAAGTAATGATCTGTCCGTTCGTTCATTGACCTCCCTGTTCACTGTAATAAGTTAAGTTTCTGTGTTTTGCGACCGCATCGCAAAACCGCGCGATTACTAGACGAAAGGACGTGCCTCTCCAATGGGAACCGAAAACATTTGATCGCAAGGTCATAGGTCAACCGATTCCTCCACAGGAAAACACGTCTGATATATTCTATACGACACGGCTGACGGCATGTGCGTCACATGACAGGAATATGTTGTCGACCCACCTAACTTGTACACTTGGCGAATGGGTAAAAAGATTCTTCTACCTTGCCCGATTTAGGTTTTCTTGTGGATGTGATAATCACTCCCAAAAAAGTCATGAAAACATAAGAGTTTGTCACATAAACTGCAACAAATGAATGCAACAGTTTCACAGTCGCGCAGTTTTCCCTGTATTCTGTCAAAACATGTTTTTAACGTTTTCTAATTTTTCCGTTTGTAGACCGCCAAATCCAGCACACGTCCAAGCAAATCTGAACAGCTACTGGAATTTTGGAGTGCGAAGTTGATTTTGTGTGAGTGCCTGAACTTCGACAACTGTCTGAAGATAAAAAATTAAAATTTTAACTCCCGGGAAGACTTGAACCAAAGACCTCTTGTTCCGCAACTGCTCAAGCTAACCACGGGACCATGGCGTTCCTAAGCGCTGAATATCCTTGATGTTGCCTATCTTGCAGATGGACTACTCAGTTTGTATATTTTGCTTATTTTTTTCATAGTTCCTCACAACTTCTTCCTGTTTTCTCGATTGATCTGTGTTCAGTTTCTCAAGGCCTATCCACTGTGCCAACTTATAACTAAATGTGAGGGGGGTGCGATGGGGAGGTTCCCTTGTGAGCCATACTCCCTCTATAGCCATCCATAACAGATAGAGTTTTACAGGTGCAGGATTTTAGGCATTAACTGACCTCTCGATTATGTCCCATAAGCGTTCGATTGGAATCATTTCAGGCATTGTAGATTGCCAAATCATTTGCCCGAACTGTCCAGAATGTTCTTCAAACCAGTCGTGGACAACTGAGGTGTAGTGACATGGCGCATTGTTGAAAATCCTATCACTTTTTTTCAGATCATTAAGTCGATGAATGGCTGCTAATGGTCTCCAAGTAGCCGAACATAACCATTTCCTGTCAATGATCTGTTCAGTTGGACCAGAGAACCTAAGTCCATTTCATCTAAATACAGCTGCTACCGGCTTGTGTACTGCCTTGTTAACAATTTGTGTCCATGGCTTCGTCGAGTCTGCGCCACATTCGGACCCACCCACCTGACAAGGCCACGGTTTCTTAGTCGTCCCGGGCCCAACCAATACCGTTAGGAGCCCAGGGGAGGCGCTGCGGAGGGCGTGGTGCTGTGAGCAAAGGCATTCGCGTCGGTCGTATCCTGCCACAGCCCATTAACACCAAATTTCACCGCACTATGCTTACGGATACATTCGTCGTACATACCACGTCGATACCTGCTGGTATTTCGCGCAGTGTTGCTCGTCTGTGAGAACTGACATATTAGTCCAGTCAAATAGTAGATATACCTTGCAAAAGGTGGGGTAGAAGAGTTTATTTTTTCAACTCGTTCATGTGGTTAGAAAGATTAGAAAACCGAGTTTTGCCAACAAAATTTCGCTTGGGAAATCTTTCTGCAGTCAAAAAACTTCGAAAACGCAGAAAGGAGAGTCACAACTTTATCTTTTCTACGGAACTTTACATCGTGGAAATTGTCACCAACTATTCTTTGCTCGAAATTTGAAAAATTGGTATTTTTTGAGGCGCTGTAGCGACTTAGATACTGAGAGTAGAAAAAAATGGGCAAGACTCAAATTTGTAGAGAATTTTGTGCTCTTTAAAAAAGAAAATAGACGTCAAAGCGATAGGAGCAAATTAAACTGAGATATTTTGAAAAAACTGAAAAAAGTCCGAAATTTTCGAAGTTTTTTGACTGCAGAAAGTTTTCCCAAGAGAAATTTTGTTGGCAAAACTTGGTTTTCTAACCTTTCCAACAATATGAACGAGTTAAAAAAATTAAATCTTCTACCCCACCTTTTGCAAGGTACAGGCTTTTTTTCTCAGTTTCACTGGACCATATCCATACAAATGCCGCTGGTCTCCAGTGGCTAAGTAACGGTCGTCGGCCACTGCGTTGTCCGTACCGAGAGACAATGCTTTAAAAATGGTATTCTTGACACACTCTGAAACGTCCCCTTAGAAAAATTATACACGACTGTCCTTAAACTGACACGCAATATTTTTAGCGCAACGCAATCTGACTTTCAAAAAATCCCTACAAAAGAATGGACCCTGACTAACATTAAACTATACCTTTCACAAATCACTTACCTCACAAAAATCTTCGCTACTCAAGCTACTGCAATACAGCGAGCGCCACTACTGCCAGCTAAATAAAAGATTCAAAGTACTGAAGGCACTAACTACTGATAGGCGTAGTTAGCAAATGAAAGATTTTGATAGAGAACAACCAATGTATTTACCTCAATAGTCATAATATATATAGCAGTTCATGACAAATTACAAAACTCCGCCATCTCTCTCCCCACATCCACCACTGCTGGCGGCTCACCTCCAACTGCGCAACGCTATGCGCTGTTCACATCCAGCTGCCGCTGCCCATCACTACAATGGCAGACATCAATGCAAACTAGACACAGACTGCACACAGCACAGCCAGTGATTTTTATACAGAGGTGTCGTTACCAATAAAAAAACCTAAACAGCCTACTTACAACTCCTTACACTGTTGATCTTGGAATAATGAACTGCTTAACCATTTCCGAAACGGAATGTCCTATACATCTAGCTTCAACTACCATTTCGCGTTAAATATATCTTAATGCCCGTCTTTTGGCCATAATCACGTCGAACATCTTTTCACAAGAATCAGATGATTACAAATGGTAGTTCTGCCAATACGTTGTTCTTTCGTACCTTCTGTACGCGATATTACCGCCATTTGTATATGTACATATCGCTATCCCATGACTTTTCTCATCTAACTGTAGTTATGAGTTTTCCCTGTTACGAGCTAGTGCTTATCATTCGCAGACGGTTCTACTTTCAAGTACAACGTCTCCTAATACGAGGGCTATCCACAAAGTACATTACATTTTGGAATTAAAAATAAATAAAGTATTGGAATTTTTTTTATTATATACAGATGAAAGCCACACTTAAATACTACTTTTCTACATAGTTGCCATTTAAATTAAGGCACTTATCGTAGCGATGGACAAGCTTGGAAATTCCTTCGTCGTAAAATTCGGCCGCCTGCGCCTTCAGCCACGTGGTTACCTCTTTTGGGACAGAAAAGGTGTGATTTTGTGGATTTCCTGGAAAGAGGCACTACAATAAACTCTCAAAGGTATTGCCAAACTCTGCACAACCTCAGAAGAGCAATACAAAACAAGCGCAGGGGAAAGTTGGGCTCAAAGATCTTGCTGATTCACGACAACGCCCGGGCCCACACGGCAAATGCCACTCGTGAAGTTCTCGAATCTTTTAAGTGGGAGTTGTTTCCTCATCCGCCGTACAGTCCCGACCTGGCACCGAGCGACTTCCAATTATTCCCAGCAATGAAGAAGTGGTTCAAAAATGGTTCAAATGGCTCTGAGCACTATGGGACTCAACTGCCGTGGTCATAAGTCCCCTAGAACTTAGAACTACTTAAACCTAACTAACCTAAGAACATCACACATATCCATGCCCGAGGTAGGATTCGAACCTGCGACCGTAGCGGTCGTGCGGTTCCAGACTGTAGCGCCTTTAACCGCTCGGCCACTCCGGCCGGCGAAGAAGTGGTTGGCTATGTAGCGTTTTGATGACGACGCACAGCTTCAAGAAGAGGTAACCACGTGGTTGAAGGCGCAGGCGACCGAATTTTACGACGAAGGAATTTCCACGCTCGTCCATCGCTACGATAATTGCCTTAATTTAAATGGCAACTATGTAGAAAAGTAGTATTTAAGTGTGGCTTTCATCTGTACATAATTAAAAAAATTTCCAATACTTTATTTATTTTAAATTCCAAATCGTAACGTACTTTGTGGATAGCCCTCGTATGTTCATCGCTTGGAATTATGTGTTGACTCACGTTATTCTGTTCAATAAAGTTCTTACTTTTCATGAATCACGAGAGTTGTATATTTCAGGCACTACCACTCTACCTAATACACACAGGCTATCAAAAGGTCAGACAGCCCTAATTCCAACAGCATCACAGAAGTGGCGACCCTGAAGTGATTTTTAACCTTACGTGAAGGCAGCAGCAACTATAATTTGAAACAGATACCAAGATTAGTACTGCCCTTACTGTTGTTCACGCCAGCTGAAGCGAGTTTTTACTGTGCCAGCATCACAGCTGATTCCACAGAAGCGCTGAACGTCATAACTGCGCCACCGACAGCAAATTTGTATGAAAATCTTAAGACAGAATTAATTCAAAGAGTCGCAGCCTCTCTCTCAGAAATACTGAATTCGTCAACTGCTAATTTAGGAAGATAAGGCAGACATGAAACCTTTCGCATCTAAGGAGCAAGGTGGAAATCGGTAGTGTTCCAGATAATTTGCCGTGCACCCTTTACAACAGCCGCCTACTACTACAAGTAAGGTGACAGCAGCGTCCCAAACAGAGATGCCACTGGGTGGCATTGAAGAGCTTGCAGACATAACTCAAGAAGTAACTCCTTGTGTTCACGTTATCGCATTAATGGAGCCATGCAGCAGTACGACAACGACAGGAGCTGTCGCCCGTGCCGATAACGGATCTGTAGCGGCAAAAGTCTGAGTTGCGGAGTACACAACTCAAGAAGCTGTTGTCTCAGACTGGCACTGGCTACGATAGAGGGCGATGGCACAAATGTTCAAGGAGCCGTTCATCGACTATCGCTACGTCTTCTAATACGAGGTGCATTCAAGTTCTAAGGCCTCCGATTTTTTTTCTCCGGACTGGAAAGAGATAGAAACATGCGCATTGTCTTAAAATGAGGCCGCGTTCATTGTCAATACGTCCCAGAAATGGCAGCACCGTGCGGCAGATGGAATTTTACCACCAGCGGCGAGAATGAGGACTATTTTAAATACTTAAAATGGCGACGTATTCCTTACTTGAACAGCGTGCAATCATTCGTTTTCTGAATTCGTGTGGTGTGAAACCAATTGAAATTCATCGACAGTTGAAGGAGACATGTGGTGATGGAGTTATGGATGTGTCGAAAGTGAGTTCGTGGGTGCGACAGTTTAATGAAGGCAGAACATCGTGTGACAACTAACCGAAACAACCTCGGGCTCGCACAAGCCGGTCTGACGACATGATCGAGAAAGTGGAGAGAATTGTTTTGGGGGATCGCCGAATGACTGTTGAACAGATCGCCTCCAGAGTTGGCATTTCTGTGGGTTCTGTGCACACAATCCTACATGACGACCTGAAAATGCGAAAAGTGTCATCCAGGTGGGTGCCACGAATGCTGACGGACGACCACACGGCTGCCCGTGTGGCATGTTGCCAAGCAATGTTGACGCGCAACGACAGCATGAATGGGACTTTCTTTTCGTCGGTTGTGACAATGGATGAGACGTGGATGTCATTTTTCAATCCAGAAACAAAGCGCCAGTCAGCTCAATGGAAGCACACAGATTCACCGCCACCAAAAAAATTTCGGGTAACCGCCAGTGCTGAAAAAATGATGGTGTCCATGTTCTGGGACAGCGAGGGCGTAATCCTTACCCATTGCGTTCCGAAGGGCACTACGGTAACAGGTGCATCCTACGAAAATGTTTTGAGGAACAAATTCCTTCCTGCACTGCAACAAAAACGTCCAGGAAGGGCTGCGCATGTGCTGTTTCACCAAGACAACGCACCCGCACATCGAGCTAACGTTACGCAACAGTTTCTTCGTGATAACAACTTTGAAGTGATTCCTCATGCTCCCTACTCACCTGACCTGGCTCCTAGTGACTTTTGGCTTTTTCCAACAATGAAAGACACTCTCCATGGCCGCACATTCACCAGCCGTGCTGCTATTGCCTCAGCGATTTTCCAGTGGTCAAAACAGACTCCTAAAGAAGCTTTCGCCGCTGCCATGGAATCATGGCGTCAGCGTTGTGAAAAATGTGTACGTCTGCAGGGCGATTACGTCGAGAAGTAACGCCAGTTTCATCGATTTCGGGTGAGTAGTTAATTAGAAAGAAAATCGGAGGCCTTAGAACTTGAATGCACCTCGTACAGACCAACCCATATGCTGGTCCCATCGCAGGTTCGGTGATCAGGCGCGAAACTGTGCTGCGCCATGTTCCTTCTCAAATATGTCGACCCGACTGTGTGTCAGATTGCAGCGCCTGTTTACCAGCAAAAGGAAATCGTGCCAAACATACGAGGGTGAGTCAAATTAAAACCTTAAATTTGTAATAACAAATCGAAATTTCGCGCCGTTATCCTGTAAGTTGGTAAGCGTACTACAAACAGCGTGCAGAATGGCCTGTAGGTGGTAGCATAGTGCAGATGCACACATACCGTCGCAGTATCTGTATAAAGATGGCCGCCCCACTTGCGACTTGCACCAGGGAAGAACAGCGTTCTGTTATTCGGTTTCTGGGTAGTGAAGGTGTGAAATCTGTTGGAATTCATCGACGAATGAAAGTTCAGTACGGTGATGCATCTTTGTCACAGCAGCAAGTCTACGGATGGAGTAGTAAGTACGCAAATGGTGTGATTTCAGTGGCAGATGCTCCTCGTCCAGGTCAGGCACAACGAGTTGTGACTCCACAGAACATTGCAGCAGTTGAAGCCATAGTGAAGGAAAACCGCCGAGTGACACTGAATGACAGTTTCACAAAGTGTCTGCAAGATGGGTGCCACGGCAGCTGACTCCTGAAATGAGAGAACGACGTGTTGATGCTTGTGAAGAACTTCTTCGGCGCTTTGAACGAGCAAGTGATGGCCTTGTTGCAAGAATCGTTACTGGGGACGAAACCTGGGTTCACTTTCACCGGCCGGAAACGAAGAGAGCGAGTAAGGAATGGCGCCATTCCTCATCGCCAAAACCATAGATGTTTCGAACAGAACCATCAGCAGGGAAGATCATGCTGACTCTCTTATGGGACGAAAAAGGCGTAAAATTGGAGCATTACATGACTAGAGGGACCACTGTCACCAGTGCATCATACACAGATCTCCTAAAAAATCATCTGCGGCCTGCAATCGAATCAAAGCGATGTCGATCGCTGTCAGCAGGTGCCCTTTTGCAACATGACAATGCAAGACCCCATACTGTCCGTACAACAGTTGCAATAATCACAGACCTGCTTTGAGTGTCTTCCTCATCCACCATACTCACCAGACCTTGCCCCAAGTGATTTCCATACGTTTGGACCACTCAAAGACGCAATGGGAGGAAAGAAGTTCCGTTCTGATGAAGAGGTACGTCACGCCATGCATGAGTGGTTGCGCGGACTACCAAAAGATCTTTTTTTCTAAAGGAATTTATGCACTTTGTAAGCGCTGGAGGACTTGCATTGAGCGTGGGGGAGATTATGTTGAAAAGTGATACAGCTTTGTACCACTTCTGCACAATAAATAATATTTAAAAAATATTTAAGGTTTTCATTTGACTCACCCTCGTATTTGGTGGAGTATGGTTCTGATTTAACTTTATTGCCATCAACTTCAGCTCATCGATGCAGGCCACAGACAGCATTCTGTTTGTGAGCAGCAAACAGCTGTTCCATCTCGAAGCACAGAATCCAGGGAACGGAACTGGATTTAGGACTGAGTCGACCATTCGAATGGGATTCTCCATCGCCGACATCTTGGATGCATTAATACGCGCTGACCTGGTTTGCCGGCCCGGGTGGCCGAGCGGTTCTAGGCGCTAGAGTCTGGAGCCGCGCGACCGCTACGGTCGCAGGTTCGAATCCTGCCTCGGACATAGATGTGTGTGATGTCCTTAGGTTAGTTAGGTTTAAGTAGTTCTAAGTTCTAGGGGACTGATGACCTCAGAAGTTAAGTCCCATAGTTCTCAGAGCCATTTGAACTATTTTTTTTTTTTGTTGACCTTCTGGTTTCTTACCATCTACTGAACGCTCGTTGAGTGCGTTACCGACCTCCCGCAGCGGTGCACTGTTCAAAGCTGACACAAACGAGTGGTTGTAAACAGACCTCTCCGATGCAGCAGTTCACAACTCTAACTGGGCCTTCAGGCACTCCTAAGTAAGTGCTACACAATACGGTGCTCCACACTAAAACTACTAATGGCCCACCAGTATCATGCAGACCTGGGCGTTCCGCATTTGATCACCTGGCTATCACCAAAGCCGAGTTTGACACCGTGCCAAAAACAGACGTTATCCAACCATCATGTGGCCTGTGATCGTTCCCTCTACACCTAATACTTGGCAAATGTGGAGCACGGTGTGCAACAGGAAATTGTCATGCACTTAAGGGGAGCCGGAGGTGGTCAAATTCAAATAATTACTTTTTTTTTTTTTTGCTACCGAAAACTAATTGGAACATTCCTCTTTAATGTAAACTTTGAATTTTTGTTCTACTCGCGCTAGAAGTGGAGTTATTACCATTTTCCCCCACGCCTGCAGAGGAAATGGGCGGCCGCTGAATGCATCTAACACCCTCTCGTGACTTCCTGGCGAACTGCTTGTGATTTCCTCGGCCTGTTATGCATACAGCGCCTTATATTACGCATACAGCGAGTGTGCAAGGGTTGGCTACATTGTTTTCTGTGACAAATGAAGCGCTAAGAGCGCGGAACATCGTCTCTTTGCTGTTTACCGTTTCGAATTAGATCAGTGTTGCGCCTGTTGTTGGTAGTATTATACTTCTTGTGTAAAGCGTTGTTCTGGTTACGATGCCACGTTTTAGTAACCGTGTATATAAGAAGAGGAAGAACGTAGGGAAAAGAAAATTAACACTAATACCAAGTTGTGAACTACAATTACTGAAACAGTGCGTTCTTCTGCTAAGCAACACATGGCCGGCCATAGCCCTGTGACATCATCTAGCAAATACTACCTTGGGGATGGTGACTCCAAAGGTTTCAAGACTATAGAGGAACTGAAACCATATGGAAATGAATTTGTAGTTGAAAAGTTGGAATGCATTGGGCATGTGCAAAAGCGTATGGGTGCACGACTTCGAAGGCTCAAACAAACTTTGGGTTCAAGAAAGCTCAGTGATGGAAAGACAACAGGTGGGAGAGGCAGGCTTACTGACGTGGTGATTGAACGTCTACAGAGATACTATGGGTATGCTATAAGGCAAAATACTAGTAATGTTAGTGACATGCGAAAAGCAGTGTGGGCATTGTTCCTTCATACTGTCTCTTCCAATGAATGCCCTCAACACAGCCTGTGCCCAAAAGATTCCTGGTGCAAATATAATGCAAAAAAGGACTATGATCACAAACATGGTTTGCCAGCAGCTGTGATAAATGCAATAAAACCAATTTTTCATGACTTAGCACAGCCAGAATTGTTACACAAATGTCTACACGGAAAGACTCAGAATCCTAATGAGAGTGTAAACAATTTGATTTGGAAAGTGATTACTAAAAGGGTGTTTGTAAGCATAAAAACACTGCACTTCGGCATTTATGATGCAATAGCAACCTACAACCAAGGAAACAGTGTGAAGTGTGAAGTTCTGAAGGCATTAGGATTTACAGCTGGGGTGAACACTGTACGAGCACTAAGAAATATTGACAGAGAATGGATAAGAGGAGCAGAAACAAGAGAAAGGCATATGAAGTATGATGGAACAACAGGCCAGAAAAGAAGACAGAAGAGGAAGCTTTTGGAGGATGAAGAAGATGACCCTGATAATCCATCCTATAGTGCAGGAATGTATTGAGAAACTTTGATAGCCATTTCCCGTAAATTAGAATTTTTCGAATATAAGGAACATTTTCTCAAAATCCACTCAAGCTAGAGAGATGAAATTTTTATACAGCACTCCTAGTGGTCAAACTTACATTGTAACACAGCCATTTGGCAATATGTTCAGTAGTTTCATTTCAGTTTAATTATAAAGCAATTATTTGTAAAAAAAATTTGGGTCATTAATAAAAAAAATAATTGGAAGGAAACTAGAAAAGATACTCCAAAATCCCTCTCTCATAACTGCAATACTAAACCACTCTATATGTAAAAAAAAATTCAAATTTTTCTATTTGGTAGTTTATTCATAAATGCTCCTCAAACTTAGTGATTTTAACATGGGCAGCATAGGCACCTCCGGCTCCCCTTAACACCAGACCGCTACTCGATACCTCAGGTGCAGGACTACAATTACGGCTTGCATGGTGCAACCATATTCAGTACATTCGATTGTGCCAAAGCCTATTCACAGATCACGGAAGCAGAAAAAGAGATGCCAAAAACAGCGATTATCACTCCGTTTTGGTTATTTGAGAGTATGTACATGACCTTTGACTTAACGAATGCTGCTCAGATGGGCAACGATTTATTGATGCAATTCTTCAATGTCTGCTATTTTGTTTTGCATATCTCGATGATATTCTTATCTTTTCGGCCACCAATGAGCAGCAAGCGTTCGAGAGGATAGAGCAATGTGATGTGGTCTTAAACGCGGTTAAATTTGTGTTCAGATAATCCGAGACTACTTTCCTTGGCAATCAGATATCTTCTGCAGGCACCTGAACATTATTGGAAAAGGTTGAAGCCATCCTGCAGACACCGAAGCCGAACACCTTTAAAGAATTACGCGTTTCTAGTGATCTTGAATTTCTATAGCCGCCATCCATCACAATCACCAGAACAACATAAACTACTAACTGTGAGAGTTATTTGCTCTTACTCGATCGTTTATTGGTTCATGACCATTAAAATGTTTGCTTGCATTTGACTCAAAATTTAACGTACTGTCCTCCGTTATAAAGAGGTTGAATTGAAATTACTACTGGAAACAGCATTTCTCAGTGCACAATTTACCTAAAGGCAAAACTAACTACCAATGACTGTGCAGGAAATTTAATCAAAACTGTTACTCAAAAATCACTACCGAAAATAAACTCTGCACAGCCGAAAAAAATTGGAACACTGAAAGTACGTAGCAACACCACGAAACACTCATTGTTCAATGGCCCAACAAATATCTGAATTACAAAGAAAATGCTTAGAATCTCAGCAATGGAAACGTGAGATGAGAAATGAAAGATCCAACAAAATAAGAAAAAAACTCACCTGAAAAATTACAGCATACCTATCAGGAACAGCACGGCATAAAGAAATCGAGCCCGTAAAAATATGCTAAAGTAAAATTAAACCACTGGGAGAAAGATTGGGACGATTTTCACATACTGAAGCATCTTCGTACTTGAAATGAAAATACTAGTTCGGTTCATTATAATGACAAGGCTATTTCTTAAATTCTTACGAGTATTTCGCAAGAACATAGAACTCTTAAAAACCAAAAACTTTACTTCCTCTACAAAAGTCTTACAGGGAAATGCTTTTACGATTATGCAAACTGAAATGAATTAAACCGAGGTGGAGAAATGGACTGTAGTGTTACAAGAATTGCTAACACTATCAGTATGTGCCAGCAAAAATTATTACCTTAAAAACAAATCCATAACAAAATCCATTTTCTCTCTTCCATAAATGCAGCGTCCGCAAGTCCTTCCATCAGATAAATAACTCCAAAAAATTTTCTTCAGCAAAATTCTCCAATATGCACTGCACTAAATGTTCTGCCAGCTTACTCCATGGCCAAAACTCGGCTTCTCCACACTCTACAACTGTGCCAAAGATACACAAGTTCAGAGCCACTACTGTCACTGACGGCACATAAGACTGCTATGCACTCGTAACATGAACTTTTCACTCATTCTGAAACTGTCCAAAGATAAATGTCCAGTCAACCTAAATATATAGGGTGGTCCATTGATAGTGACCGGGCCAAATATCTCACGAAATAAGCGTCAAACGAAAAAACTACAAAGAACGAAACTTGTCTAGCTTTAAGGGGGAAACCAGATGGAGCTATGGTTGTCCCGCTAGATGGCGCTGCCATAGGTCACACGGATATCAACTGCGTTTTTTTAATTAGGAACCCGCATTTTTATTACATATTCGTGTAGCATATAAAGAAATATGAATGTTTCAGTTGGACCACTTTTTTCGCTTTGTGATAGATGGCGCTGTAATAGTCACAAACATATGGCTCACAATTTTAGACGAACAGTTGTTAACAGGTAGGTTTTTTAAATTAAAATACGGAACTTAGGTACGTTTGAACATTTTATTTCGGTTGTTCCAATGTGATACATGTACCTTTGTGAACTTATCATTTCTGAGAACGCATGCTGTTGCAGTGTGATTACCTGCAAATACCACATTAATGCAATAAATGCTCAAAATTATGTCCATCAACCTCAATGCATTTGGCAAAACGTGTAACGACATTCCTCTCAATAGCGAGTAGTTCGCCTTCCGTAATGTTCGCACAGACATGGACAATGCGCTGAGGCATGTTGTCAGATGTTGTCGGTGGATCACGATAGCAAATATCCTTCAACTTTCCCCAGAGAAAAAAATTCGGGGACGTCAGATCCGGTGAACGTGCCGGCCATGGTATGGTGCTTCGACGACCAATCCACCTGTCATGAAATATGCTATTCAATATCGCTTCAATCGCACGCGAGCTATGTGCCGGACATCCATCATGTTGGAAGTACATCACCATTCTGTCATGCAGTGAAACATCTTGTAGAAACATCGATAGAACATTGCGTAGGAAATCAGCATACATTGCACCATTTAGATTGCCATCGATGAAATGGGGGCCAATTATTCTTCCTCCCATAATGCCGCACCATACATTAACCATCCAAGGTCGCTGATGTTCCACTTGTCGCAGCCATCGTGGATTTTCTGTTGTCCAATGGTGCGTATTATGCCGGTTCACGTTACCGCTGTTGGTGAATGACGCTTCGTCGCTAAATAGAACGCGTGCAAAAAATCTGTCATCGTCCCGTAATTTCTCTTGTGCCCAGTGGCTGAACTGTAAACGACGTTCAAAGTCTTTGCCATGCAATTTCTGGTGCATAGAAATATGGTACGGGTGCAATGGATGTTGATGTAGCATTCTCAAAGCTGACGTTTTTGAGATTCCCGATTCTCGCGCAATATGTCTGCTACTGATTTGATGATTAGCAGCAACAGCAGCTAAAACTCCCACTTGGGCATCATCATTTGTTGCAGGTCGTGGTTGGCCTTTCACATGTGGCTGAACACTTCATGTTTCCTTAAATAACGTAACTATCCGGCGAACGGTCCCGACACTTGGATGATGTCATCCAGGATACCGAGCAGCATACATAGCAAACGCCTGTTAGGCATTTTGGTCACAATAGCCATACATCAACACTATATCGTCCATTTCCGCAATTGGTAAAGGGTCCATTTTAACACGGGTAATGTATCACGAAGCAAATACCGTCTGCACTGCCGGAATGTTACGTGATACCACATACTTATACGTTTGTGACTATTACAACGCCATCTATCACAAAGCGAAAAAAGTGGTCCAACTAAATCATTCATATTTCTTTAGGTACTACACGAATATGTAATAAAAATGGGGGTTCCTATTTAAAAAACGCAGTTGATATCCATTTGACCTATGGCAGCGCCATCTAGCGGGACAACTACAGCGCCATTTGGTTTCCCCCTTCATGCCAGAGGAGTTTCGTTCTTTGCAGTTTTTTCGTTTGATGCTTATTTCGTGAGATATTTGGCCCGGTCACGATCAATGGACCACCCTGTATAACCGTTCAAAAGAAATCTCGTAATGTAACGTTTCAATAATTAACTGACTGTGAATCTAAACTGGCAAACCTGGACGTCAGCAGTGCTGGGTCATGGCCCTGAAAAATCATTCTGAAAGTGAAAATTCTTACCTCAGTGATGTCGCCGGATAACGCGTACATATCTGCTCCTTTTCTGGCACAGCCCAGTGTGTGACCTCCCCCTCACTTATCGACCTTAATGACAGTGAAAAATTAAACCGCGTCTACCTAATGGAAATTTGGGAAAAGCAATCGTCACCGAAGTTAATCTGTCGGTAAAGAGGGAGGAAAGGGTTACATCTAAATGAAAGGAAAAAAGCATGTGAAACTGGTGGAAATTAATTTCGAAAAGGGGTACAGTTAATAAAGAAAGTAACTGTGCGGCCGTTACGTTAACAATTAACTAGCGGTAATTAGACATTTGAGATTTGGGGAAATTACGGTCGCCAGTCCTATGGACAATTATTATAGTAACTGATAAAGAAAGGTTATTACACATATAATTAGCACTAGAAGTGTGGCAACTGAAGGTTAACACGTGTAGTGTGAAAACTGAAAGTTTGTCAGAAGTAATAAATTTCGCTACACTCTGACTTAATTTAGCAAAAGAATTAATAAAACCGGAAAATCGAAAGTTAATTTAGTGACTGAAGTTAATAGTGAGCTTTCTTTCTGAAGCACATCGAAATTCAGCTACTTGAATCTACGCAATTTAGAAATAAGAGATTTAACTTTGAACTTAAATTAATTGATTCTGAACAATTAACAATAGTAAAATTTAGTACGTACCAAGCTGAGCTGGAGTCACAGGTAAACTAAAATATGCAAACAAAACTCGCACTCTTAATTTGTGCTTGTGTAATCTAAATATTGTAGCCAGCTATGAATACCTTAACTGAACTTAGAAATTAAAGCAGTGAAATCGAATGCTTTTACTTTAATGGTGGCGTTTGAATTTCAACGACACTCGGGTTCATTCCGGAAAAGGAAGGGACCCTGCTTGGTAATGCAATTCGGACAATGAGCAACAAAGGTTCATGCTAAGTTGCTGTAATTATAGTTACGAAAATGGAACAGTTTGAAAAGCTGAGGTCTGCCATACAGTTCTAAAACTTTACGTGCTTCCAGTCTTCCTTGTGGGTTGAAAGAAGGTTTGAAGTCATCGGTCGAGGAGGTGGCGACAGTCACTCATTGTCGGCCGTCGCTGTTGCAGAAGCTGGATGTTGGCGCGCCTTCTTCTCGACACGGTCACCTGGCGAAACAGGCGCTTGATGTGCGCCAGCTAATGCTTCCCGTCCGCGACACCGTGTCAGAACCTATCATAGCAAGTCGAGCGCAATTACATGCTGCCCAACCCCGAAAGCGCGGCAACTCGCGGGAGCGTCACACAACACACCTGCTCCACTGCACCACCCCAGCCAGACCCCCTCTGCTCCGCCCGCGCTCCACGCGGCAGAGTTAACACTACCAAAGATCCTAAACACTTTGGTTCTCCACACGACCTATCGATGTATTCGTTCCGTAGCATAGCTTTCCCTAGGCCAGACCCAGCGCATTCATACAAATAATATTCACAAAACAAACCAACATATATATATATATATATATATACATATATATATATATATATATATATATATATATATATATATATAGTAAAACAATTACAATATATAAAGACACAGAAATGTTATATCTTCAGGTAACAAAATTAGGAAAAAAATTTGCAGTGCAATAGATGGAAATAGGAGCATGTGCATTTCCGGCATTACACGTGCCCCAAATTGTCTGAGGATGTTCGTGTAACCTAAACAGACTCAGAAAATGTCCCAAAAAAGGATCAGCGGAAATGCATACGCTCAAAACATCAACAAAATTTAGCATTCGTCTAATTAACCATAAACCAACTTTTAAACCATAATAATTGAGTGGAGACACTCCTAATCTTATTCCACTCTGTCATCTTCCACAAAATAAAACAGGTTGACAACATATTAAAATTCATAGAAAACATAGAAAATGGTTTAGCTATTCCAAAATCATTAAAATTCGTAACACTATAAGAAGTGGAACACTATTTACAAAATTAATTAGAGTGCATGGTCATAAATACAGAAGATCAAAATATGAAAATAAATAATTACATAGACTACACATTTTGTATAACCTTTTCATAATTAATATTCTCGTCATGTTGTTGTTGTTGTGGTCTTCAGTCCTGAGACTGGTTTGATGCAGCTCTCCATGCTACTCTATCCTGTGCAAGCTTCTTCATCTCCGAGTACCTACTGCAACCTACATCCTTCAGAATCTGCTTAGTGTATTCATCTCTTGGTCTCCCTCTACGATTTTTACCCTCCACACTGCCCTCCAATGCTAAATTTGTGATCCCTTGATGCCTCAAAACATGTCCTACCAACCGATCCCTTCTTCTAGTCAAGTTGTGCCACAAACTTCTCTTCTCCCCAATCCTATTCAACACCTCCTCATTAGTTACGTGATTTACCCACCTTATCTTCAGCATTCTTCTGTAGCACCACATTTCGAAAGCTTCTATTCTCTTCTTGTCCAAACTAGTTATCGTCCATGTTTCACTTCCACACATGGCTACACTCCATACAAATACTTTCAGAAGCGACTTCCTGACACTTAAATCTATACTCGATGTTAACAAATTTCTCTTCTTCAGAAACGATTTCCTTGCCATTGCCAGTCTACATTCTATATCCTCTCTACTTCGACCATCATCAGTTATTTTACTCCCTAAATAGCAAAACTCGTTTACTACTTTAAGTGTCTCATTTCCTAATCTAATTCCCTCAGCATCACCCGATTTAATTTGACAACATTCCATTATCCTTGTTTTGCTTTTGTTGATGTTCATCTTATATCCTCCTTTCAAGACACTGTTCATTCCGTTCAACTGCTCTTCCAAGTCCTTTGCTGTCTCTGACAGAATTACAATGTCATCGGCGAACCTCAAAGTTCTTCTTCATGAATTTTAATACCTACTCCGAATTTTTCTTTTGTTTCCTTTACTGCTTGCTATATATACAGATTGAATAACATCGGGGAGAGGCTACAACCCTGTCTCACTCCTTTCCCAGCCACTGCTTCCCTTTCATGCCCCTCGACTCTTATAACTGCCATCTGGTTTCTGTACAAATTGTAAATAGCCTTTCGCTCCCTGTATTTTACCCCTGCCACCTTCAGAATTTGAAAGAGAGTATTCCAGTTAACATTGTCAAAAGCTTTCTCTAAGTCTACAAATGCTAGGAACGTAGGTTTGCCTTTTCTTAATCTTTCTTCTAAGATAAGTCGTAAGGTTAGTATTGCCTCACGTGTTCCAACATTTCTACGGAATACAAACTGATCTTCCCCGAGGTCCGCTTCTACCAGTTTTTCCATTCGTCTGTAAAGAATTCGCGTTAGTATTTTGCAGCTGTGACTTACTAAACTGATAGTTCGGTAATTTTCACATCTGTCAACACCTGCTTTCTTTAGGATTGGAATTATTATATTCTTCTTGAAGTCTGAGGGTATTTCGCCTGTCTCAGACATCTTGCTCACCAGATGGTAGTGTTTTGTCATGACTGGCTCTCCCAAGGCCATCAGTAGTTCTAATGGAATGTTGTCTACTCCCGGGGCCTTGTTTCGACTCAGGTCTTTCAGTGCTCTATCAAACTCTTCACGCAGTATCGTATCTCCCATTTCATCTTCATCTACATCCTCTTCCATTTCCATAATATTGTCCTCAAGTACATCGCCCTTGTATAAACCCTCTATATACTCTTTCCACATTTCTGCCTTCCCTTCTTTGCTTAGAACTGGGTTGCCATCTGAGCTCTTGATATTCATACAAGTGGTTCTCTTCTCTACAAAGGTCTCTTTAATTTTCCTGTGGGCAGTATCTATCTTACCCCTAGTGAGACAAGCCTCTACATCCTTACATTTGTCCTCTAGCCATCTCTGCTTAGCCATTTTGCACTTCCTATCGATCTCATTTTTGAGACGTTTGTATTCCTTTTTGCCTGCTTCATTTACTGCATTTTTATATTTTCTACTTTCATCAATTAAATTCAATATTTCTTCTGTTACTCAAGGATTTCTATTAGCCCTCGTCTTTTTACCTACTTGATCGTCTGCTGCCTTCACTACTTCATCCCTCAGAGCTACCCATTCTTCTTCTACTGTATTTCTTTCCCCAATTCCTGTCAATTGTTCCCTTATGCTCTCCCTCAAACTCTCTACAACCTCTGGTTCTTTCAGTTTATATAGGTCCCATCTCCTCAAATTCCCACCTTTTTGCAGTTTCTTCAGTTTTAATATACAGGTCGTAACCAATAGATTGTAGTCAGAATCCACATCTGCCCCTGGAAATGTCTTCCAATTTAAAACCTGGTTCCTAAATCTCTGTCTTACCATTATATAATCTATCTGATACCTTTTAATATCTCCAGGATTCTTCCAGGTATACAACCTTCTTTTATGATTCTTGAACCAAGTGTTAGCTATGATTAAGTCATGCTCCGTGCAAAATTCTACAAGGTGGCTTCCTCTTTCATTTCTTCCCCCCAATCCATATTCACCTACTATGTTTCCTTCTATCCCTTTTCCTACTAACGAATTCCAGTCACCCATGACTATTAAATTTTCGTCTCCCTTCACTACCTGAATAATTTCTTTTACCTCGTCGTACATTTCATCAATTTCTTCATCATCTGCAGAGCTAGTTGGCATATAAACTTGTAATACTGTAGTAGGCATGGGCTTTGTGTCTATCTTGTCCACAATAATGCGTTCACTATGCTGTTTGTAGTAGCTTACCCGCACTCCTATTTTTTTATTCATTATTAAACCTACTCCTGCATTACCCCTATTTGATTTTGTATTTATAACCCTGTAATCACCTGACCAAAAGTCTTGTTCCTCCTGCCACCGAACTTCACTAATTCCCACTATATCTAATTTTAACCTATCCATTTCCCTTTTTAAATTTTCTAACCTACCTGCCCGATTAAGGGATCTGACATTCCACGCTCCGATCCGTAGAACGCCAGTTTTCTTTCTCCTGACAACGAGTCCTCTTGAGTAGTCTCCGCCCAGAGATCCGAATGGGGGACTATTTTACTTCCGGAATATTTTACCCAAAAGGATGCCATCATCATTTAATCATACAGTAAAGCTGCATGTCCTCGGGAAAAATTACGGCTGTAGTTTCCCCTTGCTTTCAGCCGTTCGCAGTACCAGCACAGCAAGGCTGTTTTGGTTAATGTTACAAGGCCAGATCAGTCAATCATCCAGATTGTTGCCCCCGCAACTACTGAAAAGGCTGCTGCCCCTCTTCAGGAACCACACGTTTGTCTGGCCTCTCAACAGATACCCCTCCGTTGTGGTTGCACCTACGGTGCGGCCATCTGTATCGCTGAGGCACACTGGCCTCCCCACCAACGGCAAGGTCCATGGTTCGTGGGGGGGATTCTCGTCATGAGAATCTATTTAACGCTAAACAAGAAAATAATATACAACAGATCGACAAAAACTTAAATATTAACAGCAGAATTCTTTCACATCAGCTGCCCGGGAAGAAAAACAACTCCGCCTTCCGTACCCGCAAGTACAAAGAATGCCGACAGCGGCACAAGAGCCGACAGCGGCTCAGCCCCGCCAGTATTGTTGCGCCCGCCTGTGCGGCACGCTTGATCTCACTCGTCTGTGTAACGGCATTTCCAGAACGTTCGTTTCACTGAATTATTTCGGAAAAACTCACTCCCGACTAATCTCAAGGAGTCCATTGACACTATCACAGTGGATAACTCAACACTGTCCATCATCACACGCATGTACTAGCCTGAAACTTAAAACAGCGTCTAAGTACATCGGCAATGACTAGTAAATCACATATTTATGAAATCTTACAGCTAGTTACAAAATCATATTTACTTTCCTCAATCTACTGTGACTTAGCTGAAAACTTAAACTAGCAGCTTGGATTTTTAAATTGATTAATATTCAGTAATTCTTAAATCATTTCATCAACATTAATTACTTATTAATTACAACTTCTTTAATGACCTCTAGGTCAGGCAAAAGCATCGCAACATGGCACATCCTTAAATCTTACACTCTATATTTACATACTGTACAAATAACCCTTTCTGTGGTATTAATCAATCCTTGGTTGGTACAATTTCAGGTCTACAATGTTCCGTATACCTAATAGTTTTCCAGAGCTTGGATACTCTAAGCAATAAGCATTTGTGTGAGGTATACCAATGACTTTATATTGTCCATTATAAACAAACTTAAATTTAGAGATTTCATTGTCTATCTCGCTCGATTTCTCATGAGCTTTTACAAGTACTAAGTCTCCGATTGCAAACTTAGCAAAACGCGCTTTAGCGTCATGACGACGTACGCGAGCATCGGCTTTTAGCTTCATTGCTTCTCGCAAAAGATCATTTTTCACACCAATACCAATGTAAATCCGTGGAGGTAATTGGATTATCTCTTCCACTAAACTTTTACTTGAAAACACACTCTTATTTCTCATTATTACTTCATACAGGCCTCATCTTTGTTCGTGTGTTACGTTTGACACACCGTCTACAATACTTTCCAATTCACTTTCTACACTATTGTCAATGCCGAGATTCCTCACATTACAGTAGTTCAAATTCATACCTACGTCAATACCATCCGGCCAGTTAACAATGTTTATTGGCTGGTATTGCCTATGCACACCATCTCCTGCCTCGTCAAAACTAACTGCTATTGTTTTATCTTGTGACGTACATGTCAAAGTTTTGCTTTCGCAATTAATCACTGCACGGTACTTTAATAGCCAATCGAACCCGATAATTACGTCCGTAGTTAAGTCTGGCACGACGACAAACTCTTGTTCAAATCGTGCCCCACATATCTCGAAGTTGACAAATCTGTTTTGTGACCGGTTTACTGGCTTTCCCAGTAGCACCGATAATTTTCACTCCTGTTACTGGCATAACTACGATGCCAGGTCTGTCTTTCAGTAACTCAAATATTTTCCCAGATACAGGACTCAATTCTGCACCGGTGTCAATCAACACGTTTAGTTGTAGGCCGTGCATATTAACAGACACTACTATCTGCCTACACTTGTCTTCGACTGATTCTTTATTTTCCCACAGTAAATCCTCGTCTATATCCAGGTCATTCCAAAAAAAACCATCCGGCTTTGATCCTAAAACCAGCTTATCTGGCGGCTTTTTCAGCCTCTGTTCACATACAGTTTAAATTTCAACATGTTTGTCCTGAGGATTAGTCTGTAGCTTCGCCTCCAATACCGAAACCTTTTCCTGTAACTCGTCAACTAGTGAGTGTTGCTTTGCTATCAATTCACTAATTGTCACCTTCGTTGATTCCTCTTTGGTCAGATTGATCTCATCTGCCAATCTACCTGGAGAAATGTGCCCAGTAGTATCTGCAATTACTTCCTCTGGATCTGCGCAACCCACACTGCTATCGTCCGACCGTGTAACGTCAGCTCTAACCTCATACAAGCTGTAATCTACGTGCTTTTCTACCAATCGTGTCCGGCTGTCACTAAAATTCTCGTAATCTTTCTCCTTAATACTTTCGCAATGTTTAATCTGTAGTTTTGCGTCGGATGGGTCGGCCACTTCTCCCACTATAACTTTCGGTAAAGTCTGCCGGTCAGGGCGAGAACTTTCCGTTACTACTTCAACGTCCAACTCTTGCGGCATGAAACACGACGAATCTTGCTCGTGCTCCCCATTAACATCAACTATTTCTGGTAAAGTCTGCCGGTTAGGGCCAGAACTTTCTGTCACTTCACAAACGCTACCTTCCTGCGGGACGAGACGCGGCAAATCCTGCCCGCGCTCCCCATAAACACTTCTCCCATACAGGCCCCTATAATCTCTTCGTTCGTCGTATGAGCGACCGAACTGACTTAACCAGACCTCATCCCTCTCTGCATCCCCTCGCTCGATGACGGACGTGTTATCCGACATCTGATCTTCTCTCAACAATTGCGAATCATTCTTAAACTCAATCTCCATTTCCGCTGTGGGTGTTACAGCTGCCACTTTATAATCGTTTTCCGGAACACTACTTAAATTGTTCTCACTGACAGTGAATGTATTTTCTACTGCCGTGTCTATAGCTGATCTACTACTTGTGGGCGCACTCCTTTCTCCTAACACTGGCACACTCTCCCGCCGTTGATTATTCCACACGGAATTTTCATAACGACGACACCTGGGTTTTCTCCTGTTATTGGGCCGCCAAAATTGCTCCACGCCCGGTCGGCCCCTCACCGGCGCGGCTAATGGTTTCCCTGTCTCGTCCCAGCAGATACGCTCTCCGGATGCTGCTGAGGCGGCTAATCACACCCTCTGGCGTTATTACTATTCTGCGAAGCCCGTATCACGCTAGTATGATACTGGTTTCCGTCATTCCTGTTATTATTTGCAGTGTACCAATTGTCATTACAGCCCGAACCACTATTGTTATTGCTGCCAAGATTGCGGTATGCATTATTCCCATAGTTATCATTGTTGTGGTTGCTGCGGTACCCGTTGTTGTTACCACGGCCTCTACCACTGTCGCGATTATTGCGCCAATTGTCCTCGGCCTCAATTCTTTCCAGGAAATCATTGATTGTCCTGTAATTGCTTCCTACGTAGCGTTTTGTATCATTTGGAAGCTTCTTGTAGAGTTCCCAGACTATTTCGGATTCCGTGCGGCGATCACGCAAATATTCCAACTTGCGGATCCAGCCCTCACAAAACTCCTTCATCGAACCGCGCGAATTCGCATCGAAAGGCCTCGATACGACAAATTCGCGCCAGACACTTTGCTGTTTTTGCTCTGACCAGTATTCAGCCAGAAACAAATTTTTAAACTCGTCAAAAGTTAGGTTCGTAATGTTGAGGTTTAAGCCCCAACGCTTGGCATCACCAGCCAACACATCAATAACCGCATTAATTTTTCTCTCATTAGTCCATGATCTGGGTAAAACTCTTTCACAATTTTTAATGAAATCCGTCGGGTGTATACCGCCTTTTTTTAAGGGGTCGAACCGCTCCTCTTTCGTCAACAATTCCGAACTATGTGCACAGATTGGCACATAGCTCTGTTTTTCGTCAAGTTTCTTTTCTAATTCCGAAACTCTCGTAATTACTTGGCAAGTGGTTGTCGCAAGCGTTTCTACTTCCCTTTTTTTCTCTTCGCAGGTATTAGCCTGCTTCGTCACTTTAGCATCAACCTCGGACACTAGAGCCTTTAAAGTTTCCACCTTCTGTTGATCCTCTTTTCTCACTAATTGAATTTGTTCCGTCACCTTATTCTCGATGATCGGAGCAACTGCTTCTCCTACACTTTTCTCGATTCTGCTAATTTCGGAATTAAAACGAGTATTTATGCTCCCAATTTCCGCCTGAACGCTCACCATTTCCTGTTTAAGATTACCGATTTCGGTATTAATTACAACAATATCTTCTTTAATTTTATCAACTTTTGTGTTAACAACTCCAACATTGTTGTTAACAACATTAATAGCTTTGTTCTGATTGTCTAGATTCCGCTCAATTTTTTCAGCCTGAGCTTCTTGCTTGGCAGCATGAGCTTTAATTTCTGCCGATTGACTCTTCATTTCATTAATCAAAACATTCAATAAATCAGTTAAATTTCAGGAAACTACCGGTTTTACTTCCGTAGCGGCTTCCTCTTTAATTGTTCAGATTTGATTTTCACTTCCGATTCCGAAACATTTTCTAAAGTTTGGAATTCCATTTCTGCTCTTTGTTGCGTTTCGGCGGTCGCGTCTTTCATGCTAGCCGCCTGCCCCTGAACAATGGGTACCGCGGTGCGCGTTTCCCACGGTTCGACCGATTGTTCCGAATCCAAGTCTACCAAATTTTGGTAATTGTTGCCTACACTCATTTTAATAATTTTCAATATAAATGCCAAATCTCAAATCTAATTAGGATTCCTCCCACTACTTAATCTCGCTGACGTAACGACTTGTTTCGTAACCAGTACTTTCTTACAAGATTTGCACAATGCAAAATTCGTGTCCAGAACAACCTCAAATCCGAAGATTGTCCTGTCACAAGGTCGCCACGTGTAACCCCCCCCCCCCCTCACTTATCGACCTTAATGACAGTGAAAAATTAAACCGCGTGTACCTAATGGAAATTTGGGAAAAGCAATCGTCACCGAAGTTAATCTGTCGGTAAAGAGGGAGGAAAGGGTTACATCTAAATGAAAGGAAAAAACCATATGAAACTGGTGGAAATTAATTTCGAAAAGGGGTAAAGTTAATAAAGAAAGTAACTGTGCGGCCGTTACGTTAACAATTAACTAGCGGTAATTAGACATTTGAGATTTGGGGAAATTACGGTCGCCAGTCCTATGGACAATTACTATAGTAACTGCAAAAGAAAGGTTATTACACATATAATTAGCACTAGAAGCGTGGCAACTGAAGGTTACAAGTGCAATGCTGGTCACTAGATATTGTTATGTATAAAAAACAACAGATTTTCTTTACGATAATCGGTATGGCTATGGATAGGAGAAATTAGTAAAAACTTTAAATTCAGATGAATGACTGTCAACAGTTATCTTTATAAAAAAGATTATTGAAAGATTTTTGAAAACATTAACATGGGACTTTGATGTAACAAAAGTACAAAAATCAGTTGTAGCAATTAACATACGCGCGCGGCAATAAAGAACAATAGTTTTTGCTTTTACCCTACACTACATCGCTCAGGCACCGCCATCGTTCTCCACGACCGACCTTGGTAATTCCATAGCCCCACTGCTCTTCTCGAGCTACAAAATACCACTACTGGACTACATTGTCCGAACTCCAGGACACAATCGCCCGACTGCGAGCTACTACCACTACTACTACTACTACTACTACTCTGCTCTCTGGTCTGCGATTCTATTGTGGCTTACATATCGCAGGCAGCGCCTGAGCAATCAATCAAATTTACATCTGCTCGAGTGCGCTAGG
This sequence comes from Schistocerca piceifrons, assembly GCF_021461385.2. Lineage (NCBI taxonomy): Eukaryota > Metazoa > Arthropoda > Insecta > Orthoptera > Acrididae > Schistocerca > Schistocerca piceifrons. The sequence goes on along the minus strand of NC_060142.1, from coordinate 680,396,408 downwards.
AATAAATTCCTTAGTCATGGACCTCTTACAAGTGTATCTAACCCTATTCATATCAAAGAACTCTTACAGGCACAAGATGACCAGGAGTTCCCCAGTTTCCTAAGCGATGCTACATGTGCATTGTATTTATTGTAGTTGCAGATAGTCCACGTTCCTGGAGAAAATGTCAAGCTATATTGCGATGCGTCTCAGGGAAGACGTCGTTCTTTCCTACCACCTCCATTTCAGACACAAGTCTGCGACAGCCGACACAGCTTGTGTCACCCTGGGATCCGTCAAGATTTCGCTTGGTATCGAAGCATTTTGCCTGCCCTCGGATGTAAAGATATGTGTGTGAATTCCTAAGGGACCAAACTGCTGAGGTCATCAGTCCCTAGTCTTACACACTACTTATACTGACTTGTGCTAAGAAGAACACACACACATGCCCCTCTGGTCGGAGGGGCCGCTCAATCCGTGACATGATGTCTTCAACCACGCGGCCACTCCGCTCGGCTGGATGGAAAGGGGCTGTAGTGAGTGGACACGTACATGTTCGCAGTGTCAACTTAGCGGAAGGTCTCGTTAAGTGCATGCGCTAGTCGGTGATTCCGCTGACAATTTTCCGTTTGGTGCACATGTATACTGACGTCGCAGGACAGTGGAAAAGGAAACTGAGGATGTGTTAGGCGCGCAGTCCGCTACGGTCGCAGGTTCGAATCCTGCCTCGGGCATGGATGTGTGTGATGTCCTTAGGTTAGTTAGGTTTAAGTAGTTCTAAGTTCTAGGGGACTGATGACCACAGTAGTTGAGTCCCATAGTGCTCAGAGCCATTTGAACCATCTGAGGATGTGTTAGATGACGAACAGTTTAGGAAAGGTAAAGGCTCCAGAGGGGCAATTGTGACGTTGCAGTTGATAGTGGAAGCAAGACTAGCGAAAAATCAAGAGTGTTCATAGAATTTGTCGACCTGGAAAAAGCGTTCTACAATGTAAAATGAAAAATTGGGGTAAGCTGTACGAAGAGACGAGTAATATACAGTATATACAGGGTGACAGCTATTGAACTCTATGAAATAAAATCGTGTAACTTCTGAACGGATTGCGTTAGGACCTTCAAACTGCATGGTTGGCCGCAGGGTATGTGGGAATTAGTATGCGCATGCATGGTTTGATTTAGCGATGAAGCCCACTTTCATTTGGATAGGTTCGTCAGTAACGAAATTTGCGCATTTGGGTGAGTGAGAATCCACATTCCGCGATCGAAGTCACTTCACCCTCAGAGGGTTACTGTGTGGTTTCCATTGTCCAGTCACTGAGTAATCGGTGCGATATTCCTTGACAGAAAGGTGACTACCGAACGGTACGTGAAGGTTTCGGAAGATGATTTCATCCCCATTATCCAAAGTGACACAGATTTAGACAAGATGTGGTTCATGCAAGACGGAGCTCGACTCCATCGAAGCAGGAGAGTGTTTGGTGTCCTGGAGAGGCACATTGCGGACCGCATTCTGGCATTGACCTCGATTGGTCGCCATATTATCCAGATCTGAACACATGCGACTCCTTTTTGTGGGGCTTTATTAAAGACAAGGTGTACAGCAATAACACCAAAACCAATGCTGAGCTGAAAACAGCCATCCAGGAGGTCATCGAATGTATCGATATTCCGACACTTCAGAGGGTCATGCAGAATTTCGCTATTCGTCTGCGCCGATCATCGCCAATGATGGCAGGAATAGCGAACACATCAGAACCTAGATCCGATTATTTGTAGTAATGTTTACATGCTGAAGAAAGTATGTGCACGCAGTACTTCGTAGCTGATTTACGTTTCTTTCATATAGTCCAATAACTGTCTCCCTGTACAAGAGACAAGAGGGGATAGTAAGAGTGGACGATAAAGAAAGAAGTGCTCAGATTAAAAAGGGTGTGAGTTTTGTTACAACCAGTGTTCACTCAGGTACGAGCAGCCCTTAGCGGCCCGCCATCTTATCTTATTTACAACTTTTCATGACGTCGCCTTTCCGGCTTAAATTTTTTATTAGAATGTGACTTGTAAGTACTGCATCTCTTTACAGTCAGTACACACTTAAGTTTATTAATGTCTTATATACCTATTACGTTTTAGAACAGTTAGTTTAATTCTCAAGACGACGCTCATAGTAGCGTCGAAACCTGGACAATTTTGACGTAATATTTGTGACCGAGGTCTTATTTGTTCTAATATAAGGGATGTAGTCTTTCTCCCGTACTGTTCAATCTGTACATCGAAGAAGCAACGATTCGCTGATGGCATTGCTACCATGAGTGAAGGTGATTAAGAATTACATGATCTGCTGGATGGAGAGAATAGTCTAACGAGTACAAAATATGGATTGAGGTTAAATCGAAGAAAGACAAAAGTGGTGAGAAGTAGTAGAAATGACAACCACGAGGAACTTAACGTCAGAATTGATGGTCACGAAGTACATGAAGTTAAGGAAATCTGCTACCTAGGCAGCAAAACAAACAATGATGGAAAGAGCAAGGAGAACATTAAAAGCAGCCCAGCACTGTCAAAAGCATACCTGGACAAGAGAAATCTGCTAGTATCAAACACATGCCTCAATTTTAGGAACAAATTTCTGAGAATACTTTCAGAGCACAGTATTGTGTGGTAGTGAAACATGGACTGTGGGAAAAGAGGAACAGAACAGAATCAAAGCATTTGAGATGTGGTGCTACTGACGAATTTTGAAAATTTAGTGGACTGATAAGGTAAAGAATGAGGAAGTTCTGTACAGAATCGGAGAGGAAAGGCATTGTGGAAAACACTAACAAGGAGCAGTGACAGGCTGATAGGACATCCATTAAGACACCAGGGAATGACTTCCATGGTACTAGAGGGAACTGTGGAGGACAGTAACAGTAGGGGAAGACAGAGTTTGAAATATATCCGACAAATAATTGAGGTCGTAGGTAGCAAGAGCTTCTCTGAGACGAAGAGGTTGACACAGGAGTAGAATTCGTGGCGAGCCGTATATAAAGAGAGAGAGAGGGAGAGAGAGAGAGAGAGAGAGAGAGGACAGTTGCCTCCGTCGAACGGCAACGATACTTGCTTACTATGACTGATCAGTTTACTCGCTGGTTGGAAGTGGTGCCGTAAGACAATATTTTCGCAGAAACATTGGGCTCCATTTTTCGTTCGGCGTTGTCCTCTAGGTTTGGTTGGACACTACACAGTACTACTTCCGTGCCCGACCATTTATGCCTGAGTCATTCGCCCAGCTCGCAAAGTTCTACGGACACGTGCACCGTAAAATGACCAGCTGTAGTCCGGCAAGTAACGGCATGATCGGGTGATGGCACCGTTCCCTTAAAGCTGCCCTCTATTGCTACGACGCTAGCTCGACGACCGTTCCTCCGATAGTTCTCCTTGGTCTGCAGATCACGTACCTGCCAGACATAAACTAGTCTTCAGCGGAACTTGTGAAGCACTACGTCTGCCAGGAAAATTTATTGACGTTAATTCTCTGCAGTCGTCCACTCAAGACCAACCAGACTTCATACGAGTACATCGTCTAGGGGATCACACTGCTCGCAAGTTTCCAGGCACAGCGCGCCACTCAGTTATGTGCATCACTAACTGGACAGTTGCTGGCGGTAATGCTACGTACTGTCGGTGTGAAACCTTTATTACAACCTCCTTATACTGCTCCGCACCGTGTTTTTTGGGGATAGACCAGAGTAGAAATTCTTTTAGCCTAATTTTTTAGTGTCTTACAACGTTCCTTATGGAGCCTGTTTAACGATTCATTCATATAAGTGTCATAAATGTTAAAACTGCGCTTTACTGCGTGAAGGTCTGGATGATTCGAGTGTTCAAATAAAAACCGATGTAATACTGAAATAGATACCGACCTCACAGAGGCCCTGTTAGTTTCGGATAGTATCACAGAGGCCACTGATATCAACTAAAATACCATTCTCAACAACATTCCTCTTCGTAGCATGATTCGTTTATGGTCAACAGTCTGAAAGTATGTACTTGTCTCACATCTACTTAATTTGTCATTTCGATTCTTTTATACGAAACAAAACTTGAGTGGTTGGAAAATGACAAATAAACGTATTGATACGGATAGTAAACGTTCGAAAAGTAATCTCAGTCGTTCAAACAATGCTTCGATAGGTAAACGGAAGTCGGTTAATCGACATAAATTCGTCAAAATGAAAGTATTTCGAAATCAGCGAAAAAAAGGCATTGCCGCGTAAAGGTTTCTTCCGTCTCAGTATAAAAAACAAAACACAAGTTGAAACTTTAAACTCCTGCATTTTCAAAACAGCAAGTTGTCGGCAGCTGTAACTCATGAAATATACGTGGGCTGATCAACAAAGACTGAGACTGATATTTTCCTGTAGCTTCCGTGATAGTTTCCTATCTGTACGATCAACATTCGAAAACAGCTGGTTTTATTATATAATGTCCATAGGCGACAACACCTGTGTCAGTAGGTTGTAAGAATGCCGAATTTTCTAGACGCTATTTGCATTTCGCATACCAAACTACAGAGGTGACGCGAGAGGAGCAGTACGATACAGTAAAAGTCTATGTTCGTTTAATCCGCACAGCCACTGAAACTTAACTAAAAGCTACGTACTGTGAAGATGCGCTACCCTGTGCAAGAGTGTTTAGGTGGTTCAAGGACTTCGAAGAAGGCCAACGTGTCATTGTTAAGCAAAGTATGCCTTCTGTCTATGCTTCTGCTGTGACTAAAAGTCATCAACACAAAGCTTCTGTGATTGTCCGTAAGAATCGGCGGTTTAACGTTACGTGAACTCTATGAAGTGTTGAGAATTTCACATGGCAGTATCTCTACGATTGTCTATGAATATATCTCCATGTGACCTGTGTTTGTGCCCGTTGGGTGCCAAGTTCATTGACTCCCGAACAAAAGTCTGTGCTAATGGAGACAAGCCGTAAGGTGATGCGTCTCCCTGCTGAAGCAGGGGATGCATTTCTGGAATCAATTATCACCGGTTATGATTCATGGCTGTATCATTATGATCTTGAAAGAAAACCAGCTAACGTAGTGTGAAAATCGGCAGGCTCTCCAGCACCAAAAAAGGTGAAAGTTTTTCCATCTGCAGGGAAAGTGATGGTGATCAAATATTTTGGCTGTCAGAGAATGATTTAGTAGCATATAGTCGTCGTCGTCCTCCCGCCCCCCCCCCCCCCCCCACACACTAACCTTAAAGAAGCATACTGTACGTCAGTATTGGCTAAATTGAAGAATTACATTACAAAGAAACGATCAGTACTTTCCTGGTTCGGATGGCGATTTCAGCATGACAATGCGCTGCCTCACGACGCAAATCAAGTAATGAAGTTTCTAGCTCTATTCAACATTACCTGTGTACCAAATCCGCGCTATAGCCATTATCTAGCACCCTGTGACTTTTCTTTTTAGTCGCTTCGCTGAGGGCAAAGCTTTGGGGCACTTGATTTGAGAACTGAAGCGGTGCTCGTGAAAAGTGAGGCCATTCTCAAGGACCTGACAAAGAATGGTCTGCATCATTTGTTCGAGGATTGGTAAAGACACGACAAAAAGCATGTAAATAGGAGAAGATTACTTTGAAAAAATCATGTAAACATTGAAATGGAGTAATAAATATGTGTGAAAGAACTCAGTCTAAATCTTTTTTTGATCAACCCTCTTACACGCAGTTACATACCACATCTTTTTGTAACTTGTGGATCGGCGTTTTTCGTGTGTAGTACGTAGGATTTTTGCGATATATTTTAATTTCGATTTTTGATCAACGTTTTTACAACGACTATTTTGACGAAAATTTTGACTTCTATTTTAGAGGGCCGCCATTTTGTTGAAAATTATTTTTTTAAACATCTCTACGTACTACGTTAGACAACGTCGTCAGTTTCAAAGTATCTTTTGAAATTTTGTTCTAGATTGACAATAGTGCCGTTCAGAACTCTCACCAACCGCGTCGCATTCCGCGACAGCGTTTCGTCGGTGTTGTGTAGTGTGCTCCGGTTGCAAGTTTTTTAGTTATAAAATATGTAACACAGTCTTAAGAGGCTTCGGAAAGGCTCAAAATCATGAAAAGTTCAATTTTTACTTTTTTGCGTTTTCTGAATCTGCAGACTATTACCTTTTAATAGATATATAATTTATTCAATTCCGAAGACTACAACTATTTTTAAATTTTTTTTGAAATATGTTCTACATGGGCGTGACCCACTGTGGCGCTGTTAAACTGCTGTCAAATGGTGTTATTATTAACGTCCGTGTGCATCAGGTACATTTTAGTGATGTGAGATAAAGTATGTGTTGTGGCTAACCTGTGATGGTTCAATATATATCGCTGGTGTGATTGTCGATTGATTCATGTTTATTTACCCTGTCGTTATCTCGAAAATATTCGTAATTAATTCTGTTTCTTGAGTCTCTGTTTTGTTGAAGTATAATAATGAGTAAAAGTAAAGTTATTAGAAATCCTCTGAAGGCTTTTAAGAAAAGGATAAGTGTTGGAAAGACAAAGATATGTGTTATTACTGTAAACAATAAAGACGATAACCAAGTGAGTGAACCTAACCTCTCAAGTACACCTGCCCATAGCAGTCAAAGTGGGTAAGAAAATACTTCACAGAAGAAGCTTGGTTCAATGAGTGAAAACTATGAATGTTTTATGGGCGAATCGGATGTGAATGAAATATTTGATATGTCGGTTCTCAAAGGAATTTTTTCAAACTGTGTAAGATGTATTCATTGTAATGAAGTTGGTCTGGAACTCTCCGTAATAAAGCACGTAGGACTTGCTAGTGAAATACAACTGAAATGTGATAAGTGTTCATACATGACCACCTTTTGGAACAGTGTTGCAGTAACTGCAACTGAAGAAAATGGTAGCAAATTCTACGAACACAACAACGAGCGATGCTTGCTTTAGACAAGGAACGCCTTCGGCCTGCAGACAGGGCTGTAAAGAGTCTAGAAATACAAGCAAGAGTAAACAGGAGGAGGAACAAGAGGAAGCTGGTGGAGGAGTTTGCAGAGGATGAAGATAATCCATCCTATGGACCTGGAATGCACTAAAAAGTTAATCCAATCTTTGTCGCTCGATTCCCAAAACTTTTATTTTCTCATACTAATTACATGTTTTCTAAGGATCTTCCAAACATATTTGTTTCAAACTTTCAGTAAATGTTACACAGTGCCTTCTCTATAATTTAACACAGCCTTTTTCCAAAAAACTGTATATTTTTGAATTTATAAATAAAAAATTGCAAAAAAATGTTGTGAATTTTCATTACAATTGAAAAAAATCATCTTTAATAACTGAACTAAAATTTTGTAAAATCCCTGTGTTAAGTTGTAGCCCATATTCCAATAAATAATCTGTAAAAAGTTCAACTTGCTACCTCAAATACTTTGTGAGGAAAGATGTAATTTATAAGCGTTATTTTAACATTGCAAGTGTAGGGCGTTCCGGAGCCCCTTAAGGAGGTACAGTAAAGGTCTAAAGTCATTTCTGTAATTTGATCATAATCATAAATATCGATTCTAAAATCGAATGTCGCCCTGATCTATCCCCTTAAGAAGAGGTGCCCGGACGGTAGACATTGTGGTGACCGCCGAGTCTATAACCGTTTCTCTCAATCGTCCCCAGCCCGCGAACACTTTTCAGGATTCACTACCAGTTACAGCAACACCAAAACAACCTTATCTCCCAGTACCAGCACAACAACCACACTCCAACGCAGAACCGGGGCAGGTGCGCTCGACACGATTCGGGCGTCACGTACGCTTCCACGCCCGTTCTCTCGAGGACGCTCCGTTGAAGTAGCGTCATATCACCGGCATTTAGTATGTGTGTTGTGTGTTGTCGCAGCAGTCTGATTTAACTAAGCGCCAGCCAGCAATTCTATATGCAGCAAAATCAGTTACAGTTTATTCTTTGACTTTTGTTTTCCGCATTTCCATTCACTGTAATGTGCATATAGTTAGAGAGTTTTCTCCGTTGCGAGTTGATGCTTATCATGCAGGGACGGTTCTACTTGAAGGTATAACGTCTTATAATCTGCTCATTGCTCGGAGATACTATGTGTTGAGTATGTTCATTCTGTTAAAGAAAGTTCCTACTTTTCACGGATGACGAGAGTGATACTTGAGGCATTACCATTCGGCTTAAAAAATACACGCTATTCAAAGGTGGGACAGTCCCCGTTCTAGCTAAAACCCGACAGCTTCACTCGTATTACAAATTACAGATTTAAAATTTTGAAACTGACTGCAGCGAAACTTGGTGTATTAGAAACTTCATAACTCCGTTCATCTAAAATGAACTTGCTTTCCAGATATTGCATCAACTGTTTCATTACTCTCGTCACAGAAGCTTGGTAATTTCACGTCAGATACCTCATAAAACAATTTATTACCACAGGAAAGCATATAATATTACCTTTACTGTTGTCGAAACAGAGAAAAATGTGTCATCTTTTAATTCATTTTCTGCGAATTTTGTCGAATCCGGCGCGAACACATATTGTACCAGAATCTGACAATGAAGATTTGGAAACTTTGAAAATTGTACTTCCTAACTTAATACCACAATCAATAGAAACATAATTATGGTTATGCTCAGCTCCATGATTTACAAGTGACAGTTCGGCCGCTGAAACTTCATTGTCAATAGAAGAACGTTTTACACTAAAAAAATTGTGCAATCGATTGACATTTGGAAGCCGATGAAAGAGAAAGTTTATGTTTCTCTCTTGATAAATGCTTTCTGACGGCTCAGATCGATTTATTACTAAATGAGCACATTCTTTTCACTTTTTTCCTTCGGATTTCTTTCTGGCTGTCATACTATCATTAGTACACTACTACCACTGCTGTTTGTATTTCCACTGAACCTACTGACAAGGGGAAACAATCACGATTTTACTTCAAACTTTGTACACTTTTAATTGCCTGATAGTACACTATAATGTGCAAGTAGTAAGGCGTACTACTTAGCCGACTGCGAGAAAATAGCAAGAGAAGTTTCACGCGTCAATTACGTTCCGGTGCTTTGCGACACTGAGCACGAGCTGACGACGCTCATGTGTTTAGAATTTAAGCCCCGTAATAGGTGCATCGCTGGTTCGAGTCTCGCTCATCTTCTTTTTATTTATATTTTTTGCAACACTAGTCATATTATTTCCCATATATTACATTTGAACGGTAATATGATGATGATTTACTAAATTTTCAACGTTATTTCACTGTTTACTTACTGTTATTACGGGACTTTCATTTCTATAGCCAAGTCGAAAACTTTATCAAGCGCCTTCAGTCTTGTTCATATTTGGTTGAGAATGAACGGGAATTTGCTTCTCGTGAAGATGCTATTAAAATACTTCAACCGTACATCGCCACTTTTCGGCACCGAGACTTACGAAAATGTTCCGTTATGCATGGTTTTCATCTAAACTGTCGGAAGAAAAAGCAATTTTTCAAAAGATTTCTTGTGCATGCAGGAAAATTGCATTCATTCTCTGCAGTACGTGCTGTTTTAATTTATGTTTTCCGTGTCTGTACGAGAAATATCATCGTGCAACGTGTAATGTCAAAAGCACATCCGACGAATAATAGTACATTATCCTCATATTCTCGCACACTTTGACTCATTGTTATTTGTCGATGTTTGACCTGGGCTTTCCCAGCCTGTCCCTCGTCCTTGAAACCCGTGTGTGTAGATCGAAGCGTCCAGGTTGCGGGCTTTCAAATAGAAAAATGTGATGTCGGTGTGGTGGGCCTCAACTACGTAACCTCAGGCCCAGAGATGAAATATTGAAAGTTTTGGCTGGTTTCGTTGTCTAGGCGGTGGGATACATAGTTGCCGCATTACAAGCCAAAAACTGCTGACTCTACAGTACGTAATATGAATATACACTTGAATCGAATGGTCGAAGGTTCCTATCACTCGACAATCGCGAATGTAACGTAGAAATTTATAAATGAAATATTGCAATTAAATAAATTTTGCAGGTACTACCTTAACGACTTTAAATGATGGGTACGATAGCAGAAGTACCTTTAAGAATGCCCTTTATTGCTGTAAAACACCTACTGGTGTCGATGGTTCAGCAATTAAATAAAATATAAGTTGAATAACAGGGAAACAATAGATTCATACTTCATGTAATTAGTTATGAACAACAACATAGCTCACAAGATTTTCACTTCTAAGTGCGCATACTACGTCTTCACTGCAGAAGCCACGGAAATCTCATAAGTGCAGTAATCGGCACTACGAAATATTTCTATCACCCACGACCACATGTAAACTGCTCCACTGTCCCAGTCTTCTCCGCGACCGTGCATCCATCGTGCCATACTGTCCAGGACTCTCCGGGTCCTATGAGGCCGTCCCCCGCACCGCACTGTTCAGAACTGCCTCGTGTCCTCTCCCGTACTCTTCTCCCACTTCCATCGAGTCTCCCCTTTCACGAGTACTGTGATTGGCTAGAGCGCTCCCTCCATGTCTTCAAGCCAATGCACACTCACAGACTCAATGAAACACCTTCGAAATACTGGATTTACATTTAAACAACTTGAGATTAAATAAATATTCCTACGTCTAGACAGGCGAAATACCCACAGACTTCAAGAAGAATATAATAACTCCAATCCCAAAGAAAGCAGGTGTTGACAGATGTGAAAATTACCGAACTATCAGTTTAATAAGTCACAGCTGCAAAATACTAACGGGAATTCTTTACAGACGAATGGAAAAACTGGTAGAAGCGGACCTTGTGGAAGATCAGTTTGGATTCCGTAGAAATGTTGGAACACGTGAGGCAATACTAACCTTACGACTTATCTTAGAAGAAAGATTAAGAAAAGGCAAACCTACGTTTCTAGCATTTGTAGACTTAGAGAAAGCTTTTGACAACGTTAACTGGAATACTCTCTTTCAAATTCTGAAGGTGGTAGGGGTAAAATACAGGGAGCGAAAGGCTATTTACAATTTGTACAGAAACCAGATGGCAGTTATAAGAGTCGAGGGGCATGAAAGGGAAGCAGTGGTTGGGAAGGGGGTGAGACAGGGTTGTAGCCTCTCCCCGATGTTATTCAATCTGTATATTTACCAAGCAGTAAAGGAAACAAAAGAAAAATTCGGAGTAGGTATTAAAATTCATGGAGAAGAAGTAAAAACTTTGAGGTTCGCCGATGACATTGTAATTCTGTCAGAGACAGCAAAGGACTTGGAAGAGCAGTTGAACGGAATTGACAGTGTCTTGAAAGGAGGATATAAGATGGACATCAACAAAAGCAAAACGAGGATAATGCAATGTAGTCAAATTAAATCGGGTGATGCTGAGGGGATTAGATTAGGAAATGAGACACTTAAAGTAGTAAAGGAGTTTTGCTATTTTGGGAGTAAAATAACTGATGATGGTCGAAGTGGAGAGGATATAAAATGTAGACTGGCAATGGCAAGGAAATCGTTTCTGAAGAAGAGAAATTTGTTAACATCCAGTACAGATTTAAGTGTCGGGAAGTCGTTTCTGAAAGTATTTGTATGGAGTGTAGCCATGTATGGAAGTGAAACATGGACGATAACTGGTTTGGACAAGAAGAGAATAGAAGCTTTCGAAATGTGGTGCTACAGAAGAATGCTGAAGATAAAGTGGGTAGATCACGTAACTAATGAGGAGGTATTGAATAGGATTGGGGAGAAGAGAAGTTTGTGGCACAACTTGACTAGAAGAAGGGACTGGTTGGTAGGACATGTCTTGAGGCATCAAGGGATCACCAATTTAGCATTGGAGGGCAGCGTGGAGGGTAAAAATCGTAGAGGGAGACCAAGAGATCAATACACTAAGCAGATTCAGAAGGATGTAGGTTGCAGTAGGTACTGGGAGATGAAGAAGCTTGCACAGGATAGAGTAGCATGGAGAGCTGCATCAAACCAGTCTCAGGACTGAAGACCACACAACACCAACAACGTCTAGACCATAAACACGTTCTAACACACATTATTAAATACATACACAAATCAAATAAACATATATCAAAGAAATAGAACAGAAATAGGCCAGTAGCCTAATATCTCTGTGATTTCTAAAAGACAGTAAATATTTGACCAATTTCTTCATGAATAGTATAGTGGTTCAAATGGCTCTGAGCATTATGGGACTTAACTTCTGAGGTCATCAGTCCCCTAGAATTTGGAACTACTTAAACCTAACTAACCCAAGGACATCACAAACATCCATGCCCGAGGCAGGATTCTAACCTGCCACCGTAGCGGTCGCGCGGTTCCAGACTGTAGCGCCTAGAACCACTCGGCCACATGAATAGTATATATCGGATATAAACAAAGAAATAGACGAATAAATATATTTATAAGCATGCTGCTAGCGTTTTTTCGCGTAACTGTGAAGTACTTGTGGCCTTTGCCCTTGGCCGACTGTAGTTCGTCGTTGCTCGTGATTCTCTGCCTAGAGCGAAGTGCTCGATCTATATCCTTGCTAGAATAGCCATTCTTCACGAAAGTTGACGGTAGATGTTCAATCTCATCTTTTAAATAAACAGGTTCACAAAGTTTGTACGCCCTGTCTACCAAAGTTTTCACTACACCCCTTTTTTGTCTAGGGTGGTGGTTTGAATCTTTTTCTTCCGTTCATTATTAAGGTCACAGATCGCATTGGGAAAGCTTTAGGCAAGTATGAGGTGGAAACTATTTTCATACCCACCAGGAAAATAAAAGAATTTTTAAGGTCGGCAAAAGATGCACGACACTCTTTGGCTACACCGGGAGTATATAAAATTCCTTGTAGTTGTGGACAGGTTTACATTGGTACCACAAAGAGAAGTGTGAACACCCGTCTTGTTGAACATAAGAGGAATTGCCGGCTGGGTCACACGGATAAATCGGCTGTAGCGGAACATGTTTACCAGGAAGGTGGTCATGAAATAAAATTCAGCGAGAGGAGCGTCATATCAAAAACCTCGCATTATTATGCACACTTGTATAGAGAGGCTATCGAGATTGATAAACATCGTAATAATTTTAACAGGAAAGACGAAGGTGTTAAACTGGATAAAATTTGGATGTCAGCGTTGCACCGCAAGCGTGACGATCGATTACTTTCAATCGAGAATGTCGGCATCAACAGAGTCAATCTCATAGCTGACGCCACTTGATCGACAGTGGCGCCCTCTGTACTGCCTATACAATCAGCGCTTCCTCGAGTTCTCTTCGCAGTTCGCCGCTTTACCTTCGAGGATGTCTCCCGCATTCGGAGACGAAACGTCAGGAGAGAGTTTTATACTTCGGCCACGGCCTATCAGCCCGGAGGTTTTAAGTGAAGACAATACCGGCCGTGAAAGCTTACATTGTATGATGTTACTTGTATAATTTATCGTCAGATACTAAACTTTATACTAATAAAAATATTGAAAATCTGATTACACCATTAGAATCTTCGTGCTAATATTGGCAATGTACTCGTATATGTTCCTTTTTGAGGTATCACAATTCATCTGGCTACTATAAATTTGTATACAAACTGTGAAATGTCTGCCATTAAGGTTTCACAATGTCCGCCATCTTTGGCACTCCCGGCGTGTCTCCTTCATAGACACAGCGCTATCATGGAATTCCCCGGCACGCGGTGGCTGGACCATACACTGGGGCTACTACCCCTCTTGTCCGTCACCCTGCTGTCGTGTTGCCGAGCCCCGGTTTGCCAAGCGGCCCGTGGGCCCGTGCGGCCACACCCACTCCGAACTTAGAATATTTTCAGGGCGCCACAACTCGCTCACTACCACACGAGGTGCAAAGCATCTGTTGGTACCTTACCCTTCTGCAGCTACAGGGTGTTTCAAAAAAGACCGGTATATTTGAAACAGCAATAAAAACTAAACGGGCAGCGCTAGAAATACACCATTTATTGCAATATGCTTGGGACAACAGTATATTTTCAGGCGGACAAACTTTCGAAATTACAGTAGTTACAATTTTCAACAACAGATGGCGCTACAAGTGATGTGAACGATATAGAAGACAACGCAGTCTGTGGGTGCGCCATTCTGTACGTCGTCTTTCTGCTGTAAGCGTGTGCTGTTCACAACGTGCAAGTGTGCTGTGGACAACATGGTTTATTCCTTAGAACAGAGGATTTTTCTGGTGTTGGAATTCTACCGCCTAGAACACAGTGTTGTTGCAACAAGACGAAGTTTTCAACGGAGGTTTAATGTAACCAAAGGACCGAAAAGCGATACAATAAAGGATCTGTTTGAAAAATTTCAACAGACTGGGAACGTGACGGATGAACGTGCTGGAAAGGTAGGGCGACCGCGTACGGCAACCACAGAGGGCAACGCGCAGCTAGTGCAGCAGGTGATCCAACAGCGGCCTCGGGTTTCCGTTCGCCGTGTTGCAGCTGCGGTCCAAATGACGACAACGTCCACGTATCGTCTCATGCGCCAGAGTTTACACCTCTATCCATACAAAATTCAAACGTGGCAACCCCTCAGCGCCGCTACCATTGCTGCACGAGAGACATTCGCTAACGATATAGTGCACAGGATTGATGACGGCGATATGCATGTGGGCAGCATTTGGTTTACTGACGAAGCTTATTTTTACCTGAACGGCTTCGTCAATAAACAGAACTGGCGCATATGGGGAACCGAAAAGCCCCATGTTGCAGTCCCATCGTCCCTGCATCCTCAAAAAGTACTGGTCTGGGCCGCCATTTCTTCCAAAGGAATTATTGGCCCATTTTTCAGATCCGAAACGATTACTGCATCACGCTATCTGGACATTCTTCGTGAATTTGTGGCGGTACAAACTGCCTTAGACGACACTGCGAACACCTCGTGGTTTATGCAAGATGGTGCCCGGCCACATCGCACGGCCGACGTCTTTAATTTCCTGAATGAATATTTCGATGATCGTGTGATTGCTGTGGGCTATCCGAAACATACAGGAGGCGGCGTGGATTGGCCTCCCTATTCGCCAGACATGAACCGCTGTGACTTCTTTCTGTGGGGACACTTGAAAGACCAGGTGTACCGCCAGAATCCAGAAACAATTGAACAGCTGAAGCAGTACATCTCATCTGCATGTGAAGCCATTCCGCCAGACACGTTGTCAAAAGTTTCGGGTAATTTCATTCAGAGACTACGCCATATTATTGCTACGCATGGTGGATATGTGGAAAATATCGTACTATAGAGTTTCCCAGACCGCAGCGCCATCTCTTGTTGAAAATTGTAACTACTGTAATTTCGAAAGTTTGTCTGCCTGAAAATGTACTGTTGTCCCAAGCATATTGCAACAAACGGTGTATTTCTATCGCTGCTCGTTTAGTTTTTATTGCCGTTTCAAATATACCGGTCATTTTTGAAACACCCTGTATATGGGATTACGGCAATCACGACAGGCACAATTTTGCATGAAAACCTTATGCCTTTGGCCATCTATTTGCCGATATTGTAAATGTACTATTTGTTGTGATGATAAAAATTAGCAAACAACCAAATAAAATGGGAAATTCAATAAAAACTCACGAAAATATACGTGTCTTTTCATGATAGTACGTTTCAAATGTAATATGTATAAAATTATATGACTAGTGTTGAAAACATATAACTAAAAATGATTCATGAACGGGACTCGATCCAGCTATTTGCCGATTACTGGACTTCAGTGATGACGATATAACCACCATTATCTCGTGCTCGACATTGCAATGCACCAGTGCATCGTTGATGCATAGGAGTTCTCTTGCTTTCTCTCGAAATCGCCTAAGTAGAAAGTATACCTTATCCCATGCACATTATCTAGTCCCAATGGACTTCTAAAAATGCACAAAGTTTGAAGTAAATCCGTGATCCGAACGCCGTGGTTTCCCCTTGGGAGTATTTTAAATAGGAATCATGCTTGGGAAATTCCTAAAATAACTGTAACGTTAATAATGTTTGGTTCTTGAGGAACAGCGAAAGTACGAAACATGTCAATACTCCTACACTAGGTCACTCTATAAATACAACTGCCTCTCCAATACCGACTATTATGAAAACGAGGCAGCGAAGTAACTGACTTTTAAACTCATCAGTTTGTTGCTCTTTCATCTATTTCACACATTTTGGTTTTCATATTTTCGTTTTGGTTTACAAGAAGAAGATAAACCTTAGAATATGAAATTAAAAATGCAATAAGATATAAAAAAGTAAAACTGTGAAAGTAAACCAAAAAATTAACGACCTGGGGCGTCCTGCCACACACAAATACAAACACAAGACAACTATATTGTAGAAAAGTCGGAACGACTCCTACGAAATTGGGGCGGATGGCAACTCTAAGATCACCTCAGATGTCATGCGAAGCCGTGGACCTGCAACCTTCTGCTACATTTGTGCTCTTTGGTCAGCATACACTAGCCGGCGAGTATAGCATTCTGGTATCTTCGGTACGTTACGCCCGTTTTTTTCTGCATGGGAGCTTTGTTGAGTCCACCGACATTGTTCTAGTACTTATCCAGCGGGGACTCGAGTAAGTGGCTGAGTGGAGTTAGACGTGCTGATCGGATCTTAAATATATTGATCGCTTGCAGTAAAAGCTAAGGATGATGTTGAGAGGAAAATCTATAGAAGAGCTCCAGACGTTATTTATTAATAACCATTCATATAAAAGTTAAGCAGGTTAAGCAGAAGAAGCGAGTGCAATCTTTTATAGTGTTAGTAGTGAATTCACTGATTACAATTTACGTCATTTATCAGCATAAAGAAGACTGCTATAAAAGCTGAAACATTTTCGGTGAAGGAATTAAATTCATTTAAATGGTGACTTCTCTGTGTGAAGAAAACATTTCTCAGAGGTCTACTTTGCGTGACTTTGACCGTCAATTTTGATTATTTAAACTCAAAAGTAACCAGTTTACTTCAAAGTTAATTAAAGTAATCACGTTAGACTTTGGTAACAAACCCAAAACATCGCAAAACAAATAAAGTACCGTATATGATATCTTAAACACATAAAGAAACGGCTGTAATTTTGTTCAGTTATAACTGCGAAAGCAAAATAAACTCGCACTTGCTCGTGGGTATGCGGTAATATGGCGTCCTGCTGAATGCAAGCATTGTTTTCGTAGCTGACAGCTGTCAAAGTTCCCTACGATAATGTCCTTGCACCAACAGCAGACGAACAGCCTTGCTATGATTGGTCGGCGCTCGTAATCTATTGGCGGACGCCACAACTTAACGCGGGCTACCACATAGGAAAACAAAACCTGTAACTGCTCCCAATAGAACACTGTCCACTTATATAAAACACATCCCTCCAAGAGAATACGTTGAAACGCATATAATAACAGTTACAACAAAATAAAAAGAAAGATGAGAGTAATAAATAGTGATGACTATTTTATATGGTGAAAGCAATAATGTCAACATTAATCGCAAACACATCACAGTACGCAGCTCTGAGACTCAAAATTTTCATCTGCATTCACCAAAATCGAGGCTCTTACTGTTCATGATGTTTCGCCATTTATATTTGACAACGTTTTGCGTTCTTTGGACAAAATTAACTGTCTAACAGTAACAATGTGTAGCTCAAACAGAAGTAAAGTACAACTTCATGCATGCGTTGATGATGTAATCAGAACAAACAAACCAATTCTGGAAGAAAGTCATTTCTAGTTAAAAATATAATTTCATAACTAAAGTTTAATGTTTTAGTAAATTATTTAGAGTTTTAAGTACTTTCAAAAATGTACCATTTGGTTGGATCAAAAATATGGTGATATTTCCTGGGTTGGACCCAGAAAATTACGGTAAGCCTGCAGAACATCCTCAGTCGTATCTGAGGAAAGCGGCAACATTCATTTCGTTGGTAGGAAATTGCGAAAATGCAATCCGTCTGCTAAGGAGATTACCTACAAAACATTTGTGTGACCCATTCTATAATACTATGCAAGTTTGTGGGACTCATACTGACTTGGACCGACAGGAGTAAAGGAAGGCGCAGACTATGAAGCGGAAGACTGCTTACAAATGCTTAGAGCACAGTATGTAGGAATCTAGAAATATACACTCCTGGAAATTGAAATAAGAACACCGTGAATTCATTGTCCCAGGAAGGGGAAACTTTATTGACACATTCCTGGGGTCAGATACATCACATGATCACACTGACAGAACCACAGGCACATAGACACAGTCAACAGAGCATGCACAATGTCGGCACTAGTACAGTGTATATCCACCTTTCGCAGCAATGCAGGCTGCTATTCTCCCATGGAGACGATCGTAGAGATGCTGGATGTAGTCCTGTGGAACGGCTTGCCATGCCATTTCCACCTGGCGCCTCAGTTGGACCAGCGTTCGTGCTGGACGTGCAGACCGCGTGAGACGACGCTTCATCCAGTCCCAAACATGCTCAATTGGTGACAGATCCGGAGATCTTGCTGGCCAGGGTAGTTGACTTACACCTTCTAGAGCACGTTGGGTGGCACGGGATACATGCGGACGTGCATTGTCCTGTTGGAACAGCAAGTTCCCTTGCCGGTCTAGTAATGGTAGAACGATGGTTTCGATGACGGTTTGGATGTACCGTGCACTATTCAGTGTCCCCTCGACGATCACCAGTGGTGTACGGCCAGTGTAGGAGATCGCTCCCCACACCATGATGCCGGGTGTTGGCCCTGTGTGCCTCGGTCGTATGCAGTCCTGATTGTGGCGCTCACCTGCACGGCGCCAAACACGCATACGACCATCATTGGCACCAAGGCAGAAGCGACAATCATCGCTGAAGACGACACGTCTCCATTCGTCCCTCCATTCACGCCTGTCGCGACACCACTGGAGGCGGGCTGCACGATGTTGGGGCGTGAGCGGAAGACGGCCTAACGGTGTGCGGGACCGTAGCCCAGCTTCATGGAGACGGTTGCGAATGGTCCTCGCCGATACCCCAGGAGCAACAGTGTCCCTAATTTGCTGGGAAGTGGCGGTGCGGTCCCCTACGGCACTGCGTAGGATCCTACGGTCTTGGCGTGCATCCGTGCGTCGCTGCGGTCCGGTCCCAGGTCGACGGGCACGTGCACCTTCTGCCAACCACTGGCGACAACATCGATGTACTGTGGAGACCTCACGCCCCACGTGTTGAGCAATTCGGCGGTACGTCCACCCGGCCTCCCGCATGCCCACTATACGCCCTCGCTCAAAGTCCGTCAACTGCACATACGGTTCACGTCCACGCTGTCGCGGCATGCTACCAGTGTTAAAGACTGCGATGGAGCTCCGTATGCCACGGCAAACTGGCTGACACTGACGGCGGCGGTGCGCAAATGCTGCGCAGCTAGCGCCATTCGACGGCCAACACCGCGGCTCCTAGTGTGTCCGCTGTGCCGTCCGTGTGATCATTGCTTGTACAGCCCTCTCGCAGTGTCCGGAGCAAGTACGGTGGGTCTGACACACCGGTGTCAATGTGTTCTTTTTTCCATTTCCAGGAGTGTAATACTGTCACCTAAGTATAGATCGTGAATTACAGGGAAAACAGAGGCATTTAAACAGCCACTACGCTCACGCTTCTTCAAATGGTTCAAATGGCTCTAAGCACTATGGGACTCAACATCTTAGGTCATAAGTCCCCTAGAACATAGAACTACTTAAACCTAACTAACCTAAGGACATCACACACACCCACGCCCGAGGCAGGATTCGAACCTGCGACCGTAGCAGCCCCGCGGTTCCGGACTGCAGCGCCAGAACCGCTAGACCACCGTGGCCGGCACGCTTCTTCCTCGAATGGAAAAGGAAAAAATCGGAAAACACGGCATGCCGTGCACTTCAGAGTGTTTTGCATAGAGTGGATGTAAATGAATCACCAAACATAAATTTCTGTCTGAAAAATTTTTTATTTGGGAAACGTAGCCTCTGAGATTATTTTGACATTTAGGACGGAATTTTTTCCGGCGTTAGAATGAAAAAAGAAAAAAATATTTATTTACTCTACTACTGATTCGAGAGCAAATGCAGACGACCCGCTTTGCTACCTTTCACAATGTCTGTTGCGACGTGTCAATGAGTGCCGTAACTTAGCTGCAATGTTACAGTCACGAGCCGTGGGACCTCATATAGCCTTTAGGTGTGTTAAAGTAGGTCACCTGGACTTCTTGGGCCTCCATGGGCCACAGTGGTTCACATTGGCTGGCCGCTTAACTGCTATCAGCTAGATGAGGCTTCGGTGTTGTGTCGCGCCTGAGGAGCATTCAGCTTTCGTAATACGTTATGCTTGTGTCAGCCTAGCCTCTTGTCACCTGAAGCTCATTTCATTAACTGCTGCCGAGAAGAAGGTGTCAATACAATACTTCGTAAAGCCCAGCGGATTTTATTATTGCCATGACAGAGCAGACTGAAATGGACTCGGCAAGCATTTCTTCCCACGTTCAGTCGCTGTCGATTGGTATGATCGGTATACGATGGGCTGTTCTTTTTCATGTTCGACTCCATGAGAATGATTCTGCCCCACCCAGGGTTATCATATTTCCAAAAGAAAAACCTGTTGGTATCACATACAATGTTAAAGTTAACAATAACCCCTTACTTTTTGTTTTCAGAGGCATATTTCTCGATTCCTCTAATCTTCTTAAGTGACTCTTTCATGGATTTGATGTTATCTTAGTGTAATCCTTAACATCTGATCTCACACCATGTGATATTGAGAAGAAACACCTGGAAGTAAGTAAACTTAAAACAACACTCGTAATAAGCTATACATAAGACGAATAGAAAAACTGGTAGAAGCCGGCATCGCGGAAGATCACTTTGGATTCCGTAGAAATGTTGGTACACGTGAGGCAATACTGACCCTACGACTTATCTTAGAAGAAAGATTAAGGAGAGGCAAACCTACGTTTTTAGCTTTTGTAGACTTAGAGAAAGCTTTTGACAATGTTGATTGGAATACTCTATTTCAAATTCTGAGGGTGGAAAGGGTAAAATACAGGGAGCGAAAGGCTATTTGCAATTTGTACAGAAACCAGATGGCAGTTATAAGAGTCGAGGGGTATGAAAGGGAAGCAGTGGTTGGGAAGGGAGTGAGACAGGGTTGTAGCCTCTCCCCGATGTTATTCAATCTGTATATTGCGCAAGCAATAAAGGAAACAAAAGAAAAGTTCAGAGTAGGTATTAAAATCCATGGAGAAGAAATAAGAACTTTGAGGTTGGCCGATGAAACGAGGGTATAAGACGAACATCAACAAAAGCAAAAAGAGGATAATGGAATGTAGTCGAATTAAGTCGGGTGATGCTGAGGGAATTAGATTACGAAATGAGACACTTAAAGTAGTAAAGGAGTTTTGCTATTTGGGGAGCAAAATACCTGATGATGGCCGAAGTGGAGAGGATATAAAATGTAGACTGGCAATGGCAAGGAAAGCATTTCTAAAGAAGAAAAATTTGTTAACATCGAGTATAGATTTAAGTGTCAGGAAGTCGTTTCTGAAAGTATTTGTGTGGAGTGTAGTCATGTATGGAAGTGAAACATGGACGATAAATAGTTTAGACAAGAAGAGAATAGAAGCTTTCGAAATGTGGTGCTACAGAAGAATGCTGAAGATCAGATGGGTAGATAACATAACTAATGAGGAGGTATTGAACAGAAGTGGGGAGAAGAGGAGCTTGTGACAAAACGTCACTAGAAGAAGGGATCGATTGGTAGGACATGTTCTGAGACATCGAGGGATCACCAATTTAGTATTGGAGGGCAACGTGGAGGGTAAAAATGATAGAGGGAGACCAAGAGATGAATACACTAAGCAGATTCAGAAGGATGTAGGTTGCAGTAGGTACTGGGAGATGAAGAAGCTTGCGCAGGATAGAGTAGCATGGAGGGCTGCATCAAAACAGTCTCAGGACCGAAGACCACAACAACAACAAGGTATCATTCATGCATGGACACAGTATGGTAAGCTGCAGGTTCTACACGCACTGTTTTGCTGTACATAGTTATATTTTTTTTTATATTTGGGACTTAACTGCAGCCGGCCGGAGTGGCCGAGCGGTTCTGGGCTCTACAGTCTGAAACCGCGCGACCGCTACGGTCGCAGGTTCGAATGTCCTTAGGTTAGTTAGGTTTAAGTAGTTCTAAGTTCTAGGGGACTGATGACCTGTGCATTTAAGTCCCATGGTGCTCAGAGCCATTTGAACCAACTTAACTGCACATCAAAGATTCTGTCTCTTATAAAGTTACCGAGCGAGGTGGCGCAGTGGTTAGACACTGGACTCGCATTCGGGAGGACGAAGGTTCAATCCTGCGTCTGGCCATCCTGATTTAGGTTTTCCATTATTTCCCTAAATCGCTCCAGGCAAATGCCGGGATGGTTCCTTTGAAAGGGCACGGCCGACTTCCTTCCCCAACATTCCCTAATCCGATGAGACCGATGACCTGGCTGTCTGGTCTCCTTCCCCAAATAACCCAACCCTCTTATAAAGTTCTTCCACTTCTTCTATTCCTTCCCCCACAACCGCATTCCAAACCCCCATGACTATTAGATTTTCATCTTCCTTTACGTACTGGATTACCCGACCAACATCCTCATATACTTTCTCTATCTCTTCTTCGGCTTGCGACGTCGTCATATACCTGAACTACCGTTGTCGGAGTTGTTTTGTTTTCGAGTCTGATGAGAACGTCCCTATCACTGAACTGCTCACAGGAATTCGCTCTCTGCCCTACGTTCCTACTGCTACACTCGTTATGCCATTTTCTGCTGCTGCTATGCTATGGAATGCTATAATCATCCGACTAGAAATCTTTGTCTTTCCATTTCACTTAACTGACCGCCACTGTATCTAGATTGAGCCTTAGCATTTCCCCTTTCAGATTTTATAGCTTCCATACGACGTTTAAAAACCAGACATTCCGCGCCCCGACTCGTAGAACGTTGCCCTTTCTTTGGTTATTCCATCTTTTTCTCATTTCCACCTCCACCGTGACAGTCCCCACCTGGAGACCCGAATGGGGGACTAGTGCGGAGTCTTTCGCCAATGGCGAGATCATCAGGCACTTTTTTCAATTACGAGCCACATGTCCTGTGGATACACATTATGTGCCTTTAATGCAGTGTTTTCCATTGCATTCTGCATCCTTATGCCGTTGATCATTGCTGATTCTTCCGCCTTTAGGGGCAGTTTCCTATACCAAGGTGAAGAGAGTGCCCTTACCTTCTGTCCGCTCCTCCGCCTTCTTTGACAAGGCCGTTGGTTGAATGAGGGAGACCTCTTAGGCTGGAAGTCGTCAGCCACCATTTCTAATGATTTCTATTCATAATTTAAGAAATGGTGGAGATCTAACCCACGACCGAGGATATTTTCATTGTTCATCAAACACGCTAGATAGTAGGAATGAGAGATACTATTTGAGTTCTGCAAAAAATTCAGCTACTAATAGCGAATGCTCTGTTCAAGGTGGAGGAAGTAGACATGTAAAAGGCCAGGAGATACAGAAAAATTTCAGTTAGATTACTAAATGGTCAGGCAGAGATTCAGAAATCAATTGCTGGATTGTAAGGCGTACCCAGATACACATACAGACTCAGATAAGAATTAAGTAGTGATGAACAGTAATTCGAAATTTAAGACTAGTCAGGAAGAACCACTGCGCAAAGAAGTGGAATACGGAAGTACTGATTCCTCTGAGGCTATAGATACTGCGATAAGGAATGGATCAGTAGGCAATTCAGTTGAAGGTGAATGAACATATTTAAAAAGAGCAATCACGAAAGTTGGAAAGAAAAAGTAGATGTAAAGAAGGTCAGTGGTGAAGCATGGCATAATTTTTTTTGTTTTTTAATGGCAGGCTGACAGCTACTAGTTTCAAGAAAAAAAGTCGTAAGCCAAATAGCTCTAAAATGAAACACTACAAAAGTAACTTAGTTACATTTTTCTACTAAGACTGAAACTAGTACAGAACTTGCTTTAAATAAATGCATTAAAACCATAAACAGCTACACATTAATAAAAATATAACACATAGTAACACACTGTTACATATTTTTATAAATTAGTCCTGTCCTTTTTCTGGGAGTAAACATCGATAACACGCTGAATATTTCAGAGTTTCCTTCTGTATAGCCAAAATCGCCAATTTTGACAGTGTGTCGTTTGTCATTGAGTTGCGAAAGGTGGGTTTTAACGCGTTTTGCTATGTTCGCAAGAGGCAACGACAGTTATTTCACACATTCAGAGGACAGTTTTTTAATCCATTGTTTATAACGGATTTTTTGAAATCCTAAGGCTGCAGACGTTTATCCTCTCTGCTGTAAATAAGCGTAAATTCTGCTTCAGTTTTTCACAGTCAGGGAAAGGATATATTGTAAGTAGTTTCTTAACTTCGGGTATTGGAAACTGTTTGGCCTATTATAACCTGAAAACTTTCTCTCATTTAGAGTTTCTGTAAAATCTGTTTCATGAAAGTCCCGAAATCTGGTTTCCATATTTATTACTACTGTGCCAATTACTTCGGCTACTAGCCTTCTCAGTTTCTGAATGCTTTCTTCTGATTCGTTAAAATTTATTTCAGATACTCCAAATGAATTTATAAGGCTCTTAGCTTCCACTATGCGTTTCAGTATAATTTCCTCACATCTTAGTCTTTCCACAGCATTAATTCAGTTTTCAATTTCGAGCTTACAGCGTCTTATTTCCACTGTTTTCCTTTGCAAGATCTCAAACAAGATACTTGTATGCTGGAAAATCGAATTGTCAACTGCAGTAGAAAAAGAAAAGTTTGATCACCAGTGTTGCGTACATAGTTCCGCGTAGTCAGCGCATACACAACTGTCCCACTAAAGCGCGCCCCGCTAAGCACAACAGCGCAGGCGCAGCGCTCGTCCGTCTCCACACTACGAGATGGCTCTGCCATAGAGACGGACCAAATTCTGCTTCCGCCGATCCGAGTATTAATATGTAACACAGCCAATGAGATTGTTGCTAATGTAGAACCTTTTCTCCTCGTGGATCTCACTTGCGCAGTGATCCATGAACGCGCGAGGTTTTGTAACGAGTGTACAGACCTCTGATTAATTAGTCTGCATTTGTCTGCACCAGTCTGTATGAGTCTGTACGAGTCTTAGGAAAATAGGATTAAGCTATAGGGAAGGGCTGTTAATATACCGTAGGCACATGAACCAAGACGGAACAATAAGACTGTAAGACGAAGAACGAAGTGCGCGTATCAAAAAGGGTGTAAGAAAGGGATGTAGTCTTAATGTTCAATCTATACATCGAAGTAGCAATGACAGAAATAAAAGAAACGCTCAGGAGTGGAATTAAAATAAAAGTTTAAAGGATGTCAATGACAATATTTGCTGATAACATTGCTATCCTTGTTACAGAGTATGTTGAATAGAATGAACAGCCTAGTGAGTACAGAATATGGACTGCGACTAAATCGAAGAAAGGCGAAAATAATGAAAAGTAGTAACAATGAGAACAGCGAGAAATTTTATCAGGACTGATGGTCAGGAATTAGATGAAGTTAAGGAACTGTACTACCTAGGCAGCAAACTAACCAACGACGGACGGAGAAAGGAGGATATCAAAAGCAGACTAGGACTGGCAAATAGGTATTTACTGGCCAATATAAGTCTACTAGTCCAAACATAGGCCTTAATTTGAGGAAGGAATTTTTGAGAATGTATGTTTGGAGCACAGCATTGTATGGAAGTCAGACATGGACTTTAGGAAACCGGAACAGAAGAGCAGAAGTGCTGCAGAGGACTGTTGAAAATTAAGCGGACCGATAAGGCAAGGAATGAGGAGGTTCTCCGGCGAATCGTCGAGGAAAGGAATATATGGAAAACAGTGACATGAAGAACGGGCAAGATGGAAAGACATCAGCTATGACATTACGGAATAGCTTCCATGGTACTAGCGGGTGCCGTAGAGGGCAAAAACTGTAGAGGAAGACAGAGATTGGAATACGTCAAGCAAATAATTGAGGACGTAGGTTGCAAGTGCTACTCTGAGATGAAGAGGTTGGCACAGGAAAGGAATTCGTGGCGGGCCGCATCAAACCAGTCAGTAGACTGATGACCAAAAAAAAAAAAAAAAGTCGTGAAGTATGAAGGGATACAGGTGGTTCGCAGTAATGTCGATCGTACTCCACAGCTGACATGATGGCTTGGATTAATGCCACAGGTCCCGATGCATTCGTGTGATACTGTCCCAAACATAACACTGTCCCCGTCAATATGGATCCGTGGCGTGGTGCACGTTTCGAGCAGTCGTTCGCCTTGATGACAGCGTATTCGGACACGACTATCGACCAGGTGTCACAAGAAACGTCATTCATCCGACCAGGCGGTACGTCTCCATTGATCCACGGGCTATACTCAGGTGACAAAAGTAGTGGCAAAACCTCCTAATATTATGTAGGATCTTCTCTAATCCAGTGCAGTCCAGCAGCTCGACATGGTATGGAACCTCAACCAGTCGCTGGAAGTGCCCTGCAGAAGTGCTGAGCCATGCTGCCCCTGCAGCTGTCCACGATAGCGAAAGTGTTGCCGGTGCTGGATTTTGTTTACGAACTAACCTCTCTATTATGTCCCATAAATTCGATGGGATTTGCGTCGGGCGGTCTGGGTGGCCAAATCATTCGGTCGAATTGTCAACAATGTTCTTAAAACCTATATCTAACAACTGTGGCGCAGCGACATTGCGCATTGTCGTCCATAAAAATTTATTAGTGTTGGGGTTCATGAAGTTCATGAATTGCTGCAGACGCTCTCCAGGTAGCCGAACTTAACCATTTCAAGTCGATGATCGGTTGAGTTGGACCGGAGGACCCAATCGAGTCCATGTAAACACAGCCAACACCATTATGGAGCCACCAACAGTTTGTACAGGTTCTTGTTGACAATCTGGGTCCACTACTTCATGGAATCTGCGTCACAGTCGAACTCGACCATCAGCTCTTACCAACTGAAATCGGGATTGATCTGACCAGGCTACGGTTTTCGACTCGTCTAGCGTCCAGCCGATATAGTCTTTACCCCAGGACAGGCGCTACAGGCGGTGTCGTGCCGTTAGCAAGGGCACTAGCGTCGGTCGTCTGCTGCCATATCAGTTTTAGCCGCACCGTCCTGAGGATACGTTCATCATACATCCCACATTGATTTCTGCGGTTGTGTCACGCAGTTTTTACAATGTTTCTCACTGTTTGTTGCTATCCTATCAGACATTATGTCTGTTTTTGCAAAGTCACGCAGCGTTTCTTGTCTGTTTGCGCTGACAACTCTGCACAGACGTCGCTTCTCTCGGTCGTTAAGTGAAGGCCATCGCCCAATGCGTTGTCCGTGGTGAGAGGCAATGCCTGAAATTTGGCATTCTCGGCACACTTTTTACACTGTGGATCTCGTCATGCCTAATTCCCTAACGATCCCATGCGTCTATCTCCAACTACCATTCTGCGTTCGAAGCCTTTTAATTCCCGTAGCGCAATGTTAATCACATCGAAAACCTTTTCACGTGAATCGTCCGAGTACAAATGACAGCTCCGGTGATGCACTGACCTTTTACACCTTGTTTACGCGATGCTACTGTAACCTCTAAGTATGTATACAGCTATCCCTTGACTTTTGTCACAGTGTAATCATGATGGTACGAAGCTCATCGCAGTCGTAAATGGCGTCTTTTGATCAACGTTAGAGACACGTGGGAATTGTCTTCTGCAGAGCCTCATGTCCAACCATGTGCGCTGAACTGTGTCCTCAGATCTCCCACACGAGGTCGTCTATCTTGCTGTACAATTGCGCAAGACCCTGACTTCCACTTCCTGTGAGAGGCGTAAACGTCCAGCACCTTGTCGCCTGCTCGTGGTTCCAGCCTCCTTCAATCTCTATCCGTGACCTTCCAGTTCAATAAACTTTACCAATAGCCGTACACTGAAAGATGTTTTATTTTATTTCGAACGCAACCAGTTTCGGCAATTCATTTTGCCATCTTCAAGCCGCATACGCTCTTTTCGGATCAACGAGCTTATCGTATAGCGCCAGGAAACCGGATATCGTGAATCCCAGTCGTTGGGTAGCTGATTCATACGAAAGCGTGACAGCAACTCCATAGATGCTCACGGCACTAGTACACTAACATCCACTAGTTCAACCGTTCCACGTCATCACAATCTAACTTTTCTCAATGTCACTCAAGTCAGTGGATTTCTCCATTTGCGGCCCGAAACGCCGCTTACAGACATTCCTTAGCGCTTCGGATCCACGCAACGCGTCAAGACTTTCAATGTCGCGAAAGGTAGTGGTCAACAAAGTTTCGAAACATCAGTAAGCCAGCGGAAAAATGATCCTATCGGAGCGCAAATATGCTCCTATCTAAATGACTGACTGAAAACTCGGGTACCAGCTGCCTCTTATGTTCGTCCTCGGCACCTTTGAGATTATTCCCAAAACTGTGGCATCCGAACATATTCGGGTTCTTTTTAATGGGCAGCTCTCCTCTCACTCCGACAAGCACCCCTAAATGCAACTCGCTCTCACTCACCTGTCCATCGCTGTTAACCCGTTCATGCCCATCCACTTTCGCCTGTCCATTCTCACTCACTCATTCAGCCCAACTCACTGTCATTATCGCCTTGTGTCTCTCTGTTTGTCACTGTCTCCCATCTCACAGCCACAAAAAAAATGGCTCTGAGCACTATGGGACTTAACATCTGTGGTCATCAGTCCCCTAGAACTTAGAACTACTTAAACCTAACTAACCTAAGGACATCACACACATCCACAGCCACAGTGTCCTTCGTTATGTCCTACTACTACTGTCTCCTCCCACTGTCCATGTATCGCTCTTACTCTGTGTTACTGCTACTATCTCATTCATACCTTCTAACTTCTTCACAGATGAATGGAAAAACTGGTAGAAGCCGACCTAAGGGAAGATCAGTTTGGATTCCGTAGAAATGTTGGAACACGTGAGGCAATACTGGCCTTACGACTTACCTTAGAAGAAAGATTAAGGAAAGGCAAACCTACGTTTCTAGCATTTTTGACAATTTTGACTGGAATACTCTCTTTCAAATTCTAAAGCTGGCAGGGGTAAAATACAGAGAGCGAAAGGCTATTTACAATTTGTACAGAAACCAGATGGCAGTTATAAGAGTCGAGGGGCATGAAAGGGAAGCAGTGGTTGGGAAGGGAGTGAGACAGGGCTGTAGCCTCTCCCCGATGTAATTTAATCTGTATATTGAACAAGCAGTAAAGGAAACAAGAGAAAAATTCGGAGTAGGTATTAAAATCCATGGAGAAGAAATAAAAACTTTGAGGTTGCCGATGACACTGTAATTCTGTCAGAGACAGCAAAGGACTTGGAAGACCAGTTGAACGGAATGGACAGTGTCTTGAAAAGAGGATATAAGATGAACATCAACAAAAGCAAAACGAGTATAATGGAATGTAGTCGAATTAAGTCGGGTGATGCTGAGGGAATTAGATTAGGAAATGGCTCTGACTGGCTCTGAGCACTATGCGACTTAACTTCTGAGGTCATCAGTCGCCTAGAACTGAGAACTAATTAAACCTAACTAACCTAAGGACATCACACACATCCATAACCGAGGCAGGATTCGAACCTGCGACCGTAGCGGTCGCTCGGTTCCAGACTGTAGCGCCCAGAACCGCACGGCCACTCCGACCGGCGATTAGGAATTGAGACACTTAAAGTAGTAAAGTAGTTTTACTATTTGGGGAGCAAAATAACTGATGAAGGTCGAAGAAGAGAGGATATAAAATGTAGACTGCCAATGGTGGATCGATGACCATCGCAGTCTGGTCCCTTCAATCTCACAAACCAACTAACCTGGCAATGGCAAGGGAAGCGTTTGTGAAGAAGAGAAATTTGTTAACATCATGTATAGATTTAAGTGTCACGAAGTCATTTCTGAAAATATTTGTATGGAGTGTAGCCATGTATGGAAGTGAAACATGGACGATAAATAGTTTAGACAAGAAGAGAATAGAAGCTTTCGAAATGTGGTGCTACAGAAGAATGCTGAAGATTAGATGGATAGATCACATAACTAATGAGGAGGTATTGAATAGAATTGGCAACTCCTCGTTTGTGGCACAACTTGACTAGAAGAAGGGATCGGTTGGTAGGACTTGCTCTGAGGCATCAAGGGATCACCAATTTAATATTGGAGGGCAGCTTGGAGGGTAAAAATCGTAGAGGGAGACCAAGAGATGAATACACTAAGCAGATTCAGAAGGATGTAGGTTACAGTAAGTACTGGGAGATGAAGAAGCTTGCACAGGATAGAGTAGCATGGAGAGATGCGTCAGACCGGTCTCAGGACTGAAGACCACAACAACAACAACAACAACAAGAACCTTGTCACTGCTGCTGTATCTTCTCACTGTCACTATCTCTCTGTCTTTCTTCTTGTCATTGTCATACACTCTACCTCTCATTAAAATTGGCTCTCTCCACTTCCACTTTCTGTTTTTATTTATTCCTCTCCTACTGGCACTGTCTCCCTCACTCTTTTCCGAGAACTGTTCTGTCACTGTTAACCATGTTCCACTGCTGTTGTGTCTATCTCACACTGACATTGCCTCCTTCGCACTTTCTATATGACAACCACGGTCTACTATCTTCCAGGATTTATTATTTTTCCGCGTCTTTCTCACTGCCATTATCTCCTCCTGTTTCAGCATAAAAAAGGGCTAATATGTTCGCAATCCAAAAATTTTGGGAAAATTTTTGTCGGTACTGTGGAAGGTAGAATGAGGCAGCTGGTACCCGACTTTTCTGTCTTTTAACCAGAAGCATATTTGTATTTTTTGTGCTTCGACAGAACCCTTCTTCCGCTAGTACCTTTCTTTTTCCTGCTACCGCAAGGCGATTCACTCATATGAAAAGGACTTTCTGAGACAGTCAAATTTTGATACTTTACTTAAGTGAAATTGAAATAATGCAAAATTAATTTTTGCTCCTCAAGACTGAATTTTATGGGCAAAAAAATTTTGAATGTACTTCAGTACTACAACATGGGGTTCCTATAACCAAACCGACGATAACGGAGACACTACACAATGTCGCTTCACACCGCATTATACCCGCGTATTTTACATGTACAAGTAGGGTAACTTCTATATCCCGGAAATCTATAAAGATACCAAGAAAATTTTCAAGCTTCTTCGAGATCGGGGTCTTAGGAGCATATATTACAAATTTCAGCCATTAACTTTGTATAGCCGTCTTGCAATCTGTGTCTCAATTTCGGCGTGAAAATCACGTTTTTGAGATGTGTCTCGATAACGTAAAAAGATTTTTGAAAACGAGAAGATGGCATTTCTAGATAAATTCCTGGAGAATATGTCGTCAAAATTTGAGCAATTTTCTGTGCTTAATTATTTATGTAGCCGCTGCTGACAGTGAAAAAGTGCTGAAAAAGGCGTTTTTCGGTTTTTTTCAGGAACCGCCCATGAACTAAATGGTACCTTCATAAGCCCCTTGACTTGCACCGTGTGTAATATTCAAGCTTTGAGCCTGTGCTGTGAAATGGTTACAATAAGATGATCCTTCTGTTGGGTACACAATTGGTTCTAATCCAAGCGCTATGGGCCGAACGTCTAAATTACACCCGCCAGATTTAGCCGAGAGCGCTAATGCGCTGCTTCCTGGACTCGGGTAGCCGCGTCGGTCTCGGCTCGAATCCGCCCGGCGGATTAACGACGAGGGCTGTGTGCTGGCCAGCCAGGATGTGGTTTTTAGGGAGTTTTCCACATCCCACTAGGTGAATACTGGGATGGACCACACGTTCCATCTCAGTTACACGACTTGCAGAATTTGAAAATCGTTTGCACTATTTCATGGCTTACACTAGACGCAGACAGCTGGGGTACACTAATTCCGTCCAGGGGTGTATGGGGTGGCGACAGAAAGGGCATCCAGCCACCCTCTGATGCTAACATCGCCAAATCCATACTAACAAGGCCGACCCCATATCGTACTGGGACAAAGGCCCTAAGGAAATGAGAACGTCTAAATTACAAATCCGTCCATCTTGAAAACCTTGTGGTACACGGAATAAACACAATGAAATGGCGCCAAGAATTTGACCGATGCCGCAGAGAGGTTGGTGATACTAGTCCTCCATACAGTGCAGATCTTGCGTCGTGGAATTTGCATCTTTTCCGCAAACTGTAAGAACGTTTTGAAGAGAAAGAGATTGTCTATCGATGAAGTCGTTCACACAACAGCCCTCAAATGTTGTCGAGGAACTGAACGATTGGTACCACGTTCCGACCATTATTTACAGAGACTTGGTGACTATGTTGAGAAATAGTGCCGTGTAGCTGTTTCACTTTGAAGTTGGGTTCTACGCTAAAAATACGTTTGGTTTACTCAAACCACTGTTTCCAGTTCGTGGTAGATGGCACAGTAATTGACAAACATCAAGTGTGCCTGTGTTAGCAATGAAGAAGCGACGCACTTGATTCTACATTTCATTTACAGCGTGCTCCGATGGTTGATATTTATGTTAGAAATTTACTTTAGTTTTTCAAATTTGACTGTACAGTGCACTATGGTTAGCCCTTAGAAAGTCTAGTTAGAAACTGCATTTAGCTTGATGCAGGAACAGCGACGTGGATGTAATAGTTTTCTGTTCCCGTCGGGACGCTTGATCTCGGTGAGGTGCCTTGCCTCCCACCGTTGGGGTGCTTGATTTAGGTAAGTGTCGCTCATGGCAGGAGATCCTCTCACTCTCACTCCACGGAAATTTACCTTATTACAGTGGTTGTGGTTTGTATTCCGCCAGTAGCCCCGCAGCGCCCAGTGCGAGAGTTACAGCGGTTGGATGGAAACGAAAAACGAAATCAGGCGCCCTGATGGCGTGTTTCGAGAGCAGCTACCGAAACTAAGCATTCAGATGGTTTGGGGATTCATCACAGTCAACCCCGTAGGGAACAGAAAACCACAATATCATACAAGTTACTTATTTGCCAGAAATATTAGTGTCTACCCATATTACACTATTGGCCATTAAAATCGTTACACCAAGAAGAAATGCAGATGATAGACGGATATTCATTGGACAAATATATTGTACATAGATCCTGAGAAATCAGTACCCGTAACAACCACCTCTGGCCGTAATAACGGCCATGATACGCCTGGGCATTGAGTGAAACAGAGCTTGGATGACATGTACAGTTACAGCTGCCCATGCGGCTTCAACACGATACCACAGTTCATCAAGAGTAGTGACTGGCGTATTGTGACGAGCCAGTTGCTCGGCCACCATTGACCAGACGTTTTCAATTGGTCAGAGATCCGGAGAATGCGCTGGCCAGGGCAGCAGTCGATCATTTTCTGTATTCAGAAAGGCCCGTACAGGACCTGCAACATGCAGTCGCGCATTATTCTGCTGAAATGTAGGGTTACGCAGGGATCGAATGAAGGGTAGAGCCACGGATCGTAACACATCTGAAATGTAACGTCCACTGTTCAAAGTGCCGTCAATGCGAGCAAGACGTGACCGAGACGTGTAACCAACAGCACCCCATACCATCACGCCGGGTGATACGCCAGTATGGCGATGACGAATACACGCTTCCAACGTGCGTTCACCGCCATGTCGCCAAACACGGATGCGACTATCATGACGCTGTAAACAGGACCTGGATTCATCCGAAAAAATAACGTTTTGCCATTCGTGCACCCAGGTTCGTCGTTGACTACATCATCGCAGGCGCTCCTGTCTGTGATGCAGCGTCAAGGATAACCGCAGCCATGATTTCCGAGCTGATAGTCCATGCTGCTGCAAACGTCGTCGAACTGATCGTGCAGATGGTTGTTGTCTTACAAACGTCTCCATCTGTTGACTCAGTGATCGAGACGTGCCTGCAGGATCCGTTACAATCATGCAGATAAGATGCCCGTCATCTCGACTTCTAGTGATACGAGGCCATTGGGATCCATCACGGCGTCCCGTATTATCCTCCTGAACCCACCGATTCCATATTCTGCTAACAGTCATTGGATCTCAACCAACGCGATCAGCAATGTCGCGTTACGATAAACCGCAGTCGCGATAGGCTACAATCCGACCTTTACCAAAGTCGCAAACGTGATGGTACGCATTTCTCCTCCTCAGATGAGGCATAACAACAACGTTTCACCAGGTAACGCCGGTCAACTGTTGTTTGCGTATGAGAAATCGGTTGGAAACTTTCCTCATGTCAGCACGTTGTAGGTGTCGCCATCGACGCCAACCTTGTCTGAAGGCTCTGAAAAGCTAATCATTTGCATATCACAGCATTTTCTTCCTGTTGGTTAAATTTCGCGTCTGTAGCACGTCATCTTCATGGCGTAGCAATTTTAATGGCCAGTAGTGTATTAGTGCCTACTCATATTATTTGTACTGTACAGTTTCATTTGCAGCACTCAAGTCATGTTTGATCGTCAACATCAACCGCTAGGCTAAAAAACATTTACAGTTACACCGTAAATGAATTTGTGGAATCAAATGCGTCGTTTCCTAACTGCAAAAACAGGCACACTTGATATATGTCGATTACAACACCAAGTCTCACGAATGGGAAACAATGTTTTGACTAAACCGTACGTATTCTTTGGCGTAGAATCCGAATATACTATACACAGGGGGGACGTCCCATTTGAAAGCACAAAGTTGACCCCCGCCGTCGCGGAACGGGTAGTTAGGATGTGGCCAGTTGTAGGATTGACCGATGTCCCCTTCATTAACATTAACTCTTCACATAGAACATATCTTTCCCACTATATGTCCTTTTTGAGATATTTGGCTACCTCAATTTAAAACACCGTGTACAGCGTACATGCAGTATTGGACATTAAA
Organism: Schistocerca piceifrons; assembly: GCF_021461385.2. Taxonomy (NCBI): domain Eukaryota; kingdom Metazoa; phylum Arthropoda; class Insecta; order Orthoptera; family Acrididae; genus Schistocerca; species Schistocerca piceifrons. The sequence goes on along the minus strand of NC_060142.1, from coordinate 680,361,528 downwards.
ACTGCAACATCAGGGAGTATGGCAACTAACGAAATTTTACTCACTACGCGTGTACACTAGAATGGGAGGAATACAAGACTAAATCTGTAGATACTTTGGGAGTGTGCAGGGTACAGAGAGCTGCCACCAAAACCAGCTCCAGTCTGACTGGGCGTCGAGTCGCACTGAGCCTGAATGGCAGATACGTGTACTTCACGACACACTGCCACCGCTGCTGAATGCTGGCGTGCCCATTTCTCGGCAGTCCATAACTTGATGCCTTCAGTGGGTGACATATTTGGAGAGTATGCTGTTCACTGCAATTGTCGCACACAATCCGTATCGAGGTAGGTCTGCACAACGCAGAAATTGTGGACTCTTTCTTGTGTCAGCCTTTGGCACGGATAACAGCGGTGACGCGTCATGTCATCGAAGCAATGAGGACTTGGTAGGTCGCTGGAGGGAGTTGGTACCACATATGCACACACACGTCACCTAACTCCAGTAAATTCCTGGGAAGGAGGCGATGAGCTCTGTTGTCGCTTTCGATCATATCCCGAATGTGTTCCATTGGTTTCAGATGTGGCGAGCTGGTTGTGTGGGGGGGGGGGGGGGGTCAAATTTCTCTGAGCACTATGGGACTTAAAATCTGAGGTCATCAGTCCCCTAGAACTTAGAACTACTTAAACCTAACTAACCTAAGGACATCACACACATCCATGCCCGAGGCAGGATTCGAACCTGCGACCGTAGCGGCCGGCTGGTGGGGAGCCACATCAATTCGAACTCGTCAGTGCGTTCTTCGAACCACTCCCTCACACTCCTGGCCTTGTGACATGACGCATTATCTTATTGAAAAATACTACTGTCGTCGGGAAACATGATCGTCATGAAGCGGTTACGCGCTGTGCAACCTTTACGGTATTCTTTGGTCGTCACTGTGTTTTGCACGAGCTCCACTGAACCCTTGGATGTCGATGTGAATGACCCCAGAGCATAATGGAGCTGCCGCCAGCTCGTCTCCGTCTCGCAGTACAGGTGTCAAGGAGCTGTTGCCCTGGAAGACAACGGATTCGCGCCCTTCCATCGACATGCTGAAGAAGGTATCGGGATTCATGAGACCACGCAAAACTCTGCTGCTGCGCCGACGTCCTTTGCCGATGGCCACCTGCCCATTTCAGTCGTAGTTGCCGATGTCGTGGTGGTAACATTGGCAATTGCATGAGTCAACAGTTGCGGAGGGCCGGCCGCGGTGGTCTCGCGGTTCTAGGCGCGCAGTCCGGAACCGTGCGACTGTTACGGTCGCAGGTTCGAATCCTGCCTCGGGCATGGATGTGTGTGATGTCCTTAGGTTAGTTAGGTTTAAGTAGTTCTAAGTTCTAGGAGACTGATGACCACAGCAGTTGAGTCCCATAGTGTTCAGAGCCATTTGAACCATTTGAAAGTTGCGGAGGTCCATTGTTAGAAGTGTTCGGTGCACTGTGTGTTCAGACACAGTCGTACTCTGCCTAGCATTAAAATATGTTGTCAGTTCCGCCGCAGTTCACCGCCTGTCCTGTTGTACCAGTCTGCCCAACATACGACGTCTGACATCTGTACTGAGGGGTGGCCGCACAATTCCAGGATGTCCGGAGGTGGTTTCACCTTGGCTTCTCCAAGGGTTGAAGACACTCGCCGTAGCACTCCTTGGACACCCAACAAGCGTCCAGTTTCCGAAATGCTCGTGCCGAGCCTCAGGGTAATCACAATCTGCCCTCGATCAAACTCAGACAGATCGCACGCCTTCCCTATTCAACACACGAGCAGCACACTCACGGATACTACATGGACTGTGTGTGTGTGTGTGACTAGCAGTCATTCCACACCAGGTGACGCTGTGTGACGCTGTTCTCTCTCGGCTCGATGGTGATGGGTGTCCCAGTCGAGATGACGTGGAACGGTGTCCGTCGATCACGACAAGGACAATCTGTAACTTTTAGGAAAGAAAACATACTCTTCTCGTGGTTTGGTTATTTTCAGATACTGTATCTCGAAACTGGTATCAATATCTTGATGGAGCAGCGCGCTGGCGTGTGTACGCCGACCTTGCTTGTAATTAAAGCAATTGTGTTCATTGTCTGCCGATCTTCTTCACTTATAAATGTAGCGACTACACCACTCGACAACGCGATTCCTCCATTGATCTGAAATAACCAAAATTCCCTTGCGTGTTCGCGACAGACCCTTCAGCTTACGCGAACTTGCTGACTATAGTTCTTATGCCCGGTTTGAGAATGGTTATTCAATCTGCGGCGGCCCGGTTCCTTCCGTCCCTTTACGACTTACCTGCACCTACCTGTGAACATTGTCTCAGCAGATCATCAGTAGGGAAGCCGAGCGAAACCTACTGTACTTCGACGTGAACCAGGCTGCAAGTAAAGTCACTAATCTACGTTTCGGGAGGAAGTTTTCACACGAAATGAAAGGTTGGATGGTTCAAATGGCACTGAGCACTATGGGACTTAACATCTATGGTCATCAGTCCCATAGAACTTAGAACTACTTAAGCCTAACCAACCTAAGGACATCACACAACATCCAGTCATCACGAGGCAGAGAAAATCCCAGACCCCGCCGGGAATCGAACCCGGGAACCCGGGCGTGGGAAGCGAGAACGCTACCGCACGACCACGAGTTGCGGACGAAAGGTTGGAAATTTTGTCCTTAATCGATATATTCTGAAACTTAGGTGAACAAGTATCACTGCCAAGCCCGTGCTAGTCTTAACACAGTCACTCACAATCCCTTTCACTCACGTTAGCAAGTTTATGGTGTTGCATTTCCCGCAAACGTAATAGCTACAAAAAATACGGATTGTTTTTGATTGAGAATGCTCGCCAACTATTAAGTCTGTCGGTACCTAATATAGTCACAGTTTTTTAGCCACCGACCTGCTCAATACGCCACGTGGAATTTATGTCTTTTCTCGTCACAAAATTCACTTAAAAATTCCGAAATTTCTACACACCCTTTGGAATAATTATGTCGTCACTTTACAACACTTTTGATGTATGAAACACGGCTAGATCCGGCAACTTATCATTTCCATCGGAACTACTACTACACACGTCCGAACTGTTTCATGGCTGTGGTTCGACTCCTCTCTAGAATGCTCTAAGTGGTGGTGGTGGTTAGTGTTTAACGTCCCGTCGACAACGAGGTCATTAGAGACGGAGCTCATGCTCGGGTTAGGGAAGGATTGGGAAGGAAATCGGCCGTGCCCTTTCAAAGGAACCATCCCGGCATTTGCCTGAAGCGATTTAGAGAAATCACGGAAAACCTAAATCAGGATGGCTGGAGACGGGATTGAACCGTCGTCCTTCCGAATGCGAGTCCAGTGTGCTAACCACTGCGCCACCTCGCTCGGTATGCTCTAAGTCCTCTCTACCAGCAGAGAAAGGCGCGCGAAGAATATTGCTTTACCATTGGTCAGTTTACTCAACAGCCAATAGCAAAACAACATTCTCCCGCGTCAGTCCGCTCGTTTCATCAATAACCAACGGCAAAATAGTAAACCTAACGACTGCATTTTTTACCGACGTAATTATCTAATATGGTTAAGTTTTGTTTATGCGTAAAGTTATTTACAATTGTTATTTATACCTGAATTAACTTTACCATAGACTTACTTTACAATTCTAGTCTACGAAAATCCCCTTTGTCCACATCCATACTACTTCGAAATGTTCCCACACTAAATCCCACTACATAACTCGTTACAATTATCTTCATATTAACCTTAAACCAGACTCACACATCATTCACACTGATAAAACACATTTATAACATTTTACATACACAAATAGACATAATAACACTTTATGAAAACACTAGAACAGTTTATGAAAAACATTCTACTACTTTAATGCACTCTGGTGGGCACAATCGAAACAAAATCACAGTCCCCTATCCAATACTGTCCTCTATCGGCTGATAGATAAACTACGTGCGCGTCCAGTCTCACGTCACCATCTGTCACTATCCAGCTCTGAGACACATCTCCCACTTTACTGCCTCCAAGGCAGGATCGGTATACGGCGCTACGCCTCAAACCGTTAGATAATAGTGTCTTGAATCATCATCCCATCACTTAAGCCGAGGCCACATTATGAATTTTGGGAGTATATTAAGTTGTTAGTTATTATTCCGTCGTCAAGGCGTCGCTAAGTCGCGTATTCAACAACTGCACGACGTAACTCCAGAGATAACATACCCTTGAGCAATGTTCAGAATGCGTCGTAATTTTGGTGTAAAGTTATTTCTGTTCACATTTAAACTAAATAAATAAATAAACTACACTTTAAATGTCGATTAAATGATGTAAGCAACATGGAGAATTAAAGTTGACTTAAGGTTTATTGTCTTTCATAATTATTGGCTGGCTATGAGCACTATACGACTTAACTTCGGAGGTCATCAGTCGCCTAGAACTTAGAACTAATTAAACCTAACTAACCTAAGGACATCACACACATCCATGCCCGAGGCAGGATTCGAGCCTCCGACCGTAGCGGTCGCTCGGCTCCAGACTGTAGCGCCTAGAACCGCACGGCCACTCCGGCCGGCTTCATAATTATTGTCTGACCCTACGCTGAGCACACACACCGATATGTCATTTAGGGAATTATGTCCGTTAACATCAGTAATCCTGACTTTGACGATAACTTCTGACAACACGACAAAATTGTAATCTCTTCATGACTGCGTTTTGTTGTAGCCTACTCAAGTCTAATAATCGAGTTTATGTCGGCGATCAGTATCGTTTGATGTTCGTGACTATTAAGTATCACGAAGGCTAAGTCCCATCACAGATCAGAAATCACATGATTCGCTTTTCTGCCGCATACATCAAAATCTCGTTATTTGTCTAACGGTATAGATGATCCTACTTTCGTCCGACTTCTGACTGATTCTTCCAGTCTATATCGTAAAACTCTAAACTTCAAGTCAGTTTTAAAACAATGTAGTAACTCTTAGCATGCGTACTACTGTTGCAGAATATAAGAGAGAAGTGAACATCTCCATTGCCGAGTTACATTGTAGTCACAGCGAACTTACAGCTCGACGCGGCTACAACTCTCTTCTAGGGTAAATCTTATCTTTGGTCGATTTATGGTCTGGGCTTTAACCTTCGTAAATAGTAATTTTTGAATTCTTTCTTTAAAGTTTCGGTTTTGTTTCACATGGTATTCTTTCATTCAGTCCTTTCTTTACGATAAGCATTAGTATTCATATAATATCCCTTTTACTCAAACTGAGAAGAGTGTAAATTTTGTCGTCAGTAGCTGTCGTCACTGTCAGCATGCCTATTTTTGTTATTTCTTTTGCAACAAAAGGGTGTTTATTATGGGTTCTATATTTGGGGTCTTACAACTGCTATCGCGTGGACTGGTTTATATCGATAGTAGGTCGTTGGTCATAATGTTCTGGCTGATCAGTGAATATTACAATGTAAAGGGGAGCTGGAAGCTTAAGATACTTGCTTGAAAATGACCGAAAGCCGAAACTGGCCAAATGCGTAGGTAATAAAAAATAATACAGCCTATCTAGAACATGTTTTTATTCTCAAAACACTTTGAGGCTGTGACCCCGCAAAAATAAAAATTTTAAAAGGTTTTGAATGTCTAGTTTCTGTAACCTTACTGTTTCAGCCAAATATGACTCCAGTTATATGACATTTATTGTTTTTTCCGGAATATGTACTGCAGCTTTTCTATTTCATTCTAAGTGGCCAAAATAGTTCATTCTAAATTCCCCAACTGCGTCTTAGCAAACACGAAATTCGTTTTTCATATTACGTTAATCATAAAAGTATCTGTCTGAAAGAAGATGTTTTTCTTTCATGCTAATCTTTCTTCGGACCACTTGCATACTGCCAGAATGTGGTTTTAATATCTACTAAGCCATATTTTTCTCCTATTACAATGAATTTTTGCCCTAAATTTAGAAAGCCTGTGTATTGCTAAATGACCTCAAGTCCTTAGCACACATTTGCACACATTTCCAGCCACTAAGTCTTTCTCCTCTTTCAGAGTATTTATGGAGTGAGGAATCTGCTTGTCAGATTTACAAACAACTCGTAACATACTCGAGGTTCCAGAATGAGTATTTAGTAGTTTTAAACACTATTTTATTGCGTAACACCGACAGATTTATTTGAAGCTGTCTCAGAAACAAACGACAACTCTTTCCCCGCTGCACTTGCTCTGTGTTTTGTGGCTATTATATATCCCCTCATAATTCTTAATTTCTCCTCAATCTCCTTTAAGTTTGGTTTGCTCATTTTGCTGCCCGCGTCGTTACGATAAACGAGCTGCAGTGAAACTACTTACGTCAACATATACCGGGCTATTCCGTAGTCACGTTGGATTAATAGCGCAACCTGTTGCCAGATGCAACAGGCTGAGCGGGTCCCGTGCAGCTTGCCAGGTTTGTGTAAACCCACGCTGGCCTGCTTTTACCACCGTTTCTCAGTACACATGCACTCTTGTGCCTCCGTTGGAGCAGGTAGAGCTGCTTTAATGGTTGCGGTAGAAATAGGGGCAGGCAGGCTGGAAACAGAATTTGTACAGCCCTGCTGACAACACACATTGCTCCTTCCGTCACGGCCGAAAACCCACTGCCGACATTAACGAGACGCGAGCAGACAAGGTCCCCACATCCCACTAGCGGTTGTTTCTCGTCCAGGTGACTTATGCCCGTTCCTCAGCGGGCACCGCCGCCTAGGTACGCGGAAGTTCGTTCCGACAGGAGCGGCCAAAGAGCACAAGCTAAGAAGGATAGACACTAGACGACAGGTCGGAAGGATGGATGGCGCACGGCACAGAACACACAAGAAACACATTGTCTCCGCTCTGTGCTCCCCGTAAAGCGGGACATTTAAAACTGATCTCAAAACATATATTACATCCAAACAATAACATTTTCGGCCCTGCGTTCCTTATAAACTCATGGGACCCTTACAAGCCTATAATATAAGTTGTGAATCTCCCTTTCTATCGCCTTTCGGGACCGACTACGTATAGCATTGCCACATAAAAAAATGGAAAAGCCGGTTGGGCATTATACAATCTCAACAAAAGTTTGGAATCTGATAGAGTTTACTACGGTTTTTTATAGTACACCCTTAGAGGTTTGCACAACACCACATTAACAAAATAAACATAATTCCTTCTGGAAACAGCTATTTTGGTTAGTTACAAAAAATCATTACAAAACAAATCAGGCTGTCTCTTAAGTGTACATCTTGAAAAAGGAACACAGCGAAAATCTTTATCTCATGATGATGACTATTAGTCATTAATAGTGATTATGTACTCCCGCACACGGATGAGTTCTTGCACTCTGTGAGGTATGCTCTGGATATGACTATCAAGTTTATCTTGGCATAAGAAGTCCCACTCCTCAATGGCAGTTTCAGGTTCAGTGAGGTCCTGAAGGTTGTCAGGCGGATTCGGACGCTGTGCAATGGCCTCCTTCAACAGGTTCCATGCGTGCTCAATCACACCCACGTATGGGGACTGCGCAGGCCAACGTATCCGGTTGATATAGCATCGCCGGCCGCGGTGGCCGAGCAGTTCTACGGGCTTCAGTCCGGAACCGCGTGACTGCTACGGTCGCAGATTCGAATCCTGCCTCGGGCATGGCTGTGTGTGATGTCCGTAAGTTAGTTAGATTTAAGTAATTCTAAGTTCTATGGGTCTGATGACCTCAGATGTCCCATAATGCTAACAGCCATTTGAACCACTTTGGTATAGCATCTTTGAAGATACCGAGACACTGCTAGAGTACGGTGCTGTCTTGCATTGTCATCGACTAGGATGAACTTCACGTCTGTAGGGCCTTGCAATCGTTTGTAGGACCTCTTGGACGTATCAGGGCCAGTCAGATTGGCGTAGATGGAAATTAGAGTGGTCCGCTATCCCATAACTATTTCCGCCCTGAACATTACACTTCCACCTGCAAACGGATGGACTTACTGAACGTATCGGCGTTCCTGGTCTCGTCTAGCGCTTCTCCAAATGTCTAGTGTCCGCTAGAATACCAATCCTGGTCTCGTCAGCAAACATGACGTTACTCCTTTCTGCAATGGTCCAAAGTTGATGTGCAAAGGCCCAGGTCCTTCGATGGTGGCTCCATTGGTTCTGTGCAAAACTTCTCATTGGTCTTCTGGAATGAATACCACCCTGATGCAATATTCTAGCATTGTTTGGTCTGAGATACGAATCCCTGTTACGCGGGAGAAGTCACTTCCAATATTTCTGGCAGTAGATTATGAATGCCTGCGAGCCGACGGATGGAGGAAACGAACCTGTATTGGTGTTTTCAAGAGAGTGTGACCACAGTGAGGTCTATCGGTCACATTGCCCGTCTCTCTGTACTTTCTTCACACCTTAGACAAACCACTTTGAGTTACTTGTAACCGGTCTGCAACAGTTTGCCGTGTATGACCTGCTGAAAGTAAAGCCACTATCCTGACTCTTATCAAAGTGTTTGTTGCCTCTACGTGGCATGTTACTACAAACTTTTGTTGAGCAGTGTGTTTAGCAGGACATTTTGCACTGAAGAGAATCCTATTTTAAACAGAAACAGTTGGTTATTTTTAGTCGTTTATTAACAAACAGTTACCGTCTGTTTTTTGCAGGATCAGCTTTAAATACGTTTAAACTAAAAAAGAAAACAACTTTAAGATTTGGAATTTATGACAGAAACTAAGTGATCAATCTCCTTAATTGCTTAATCTTCTTCCAAATCCAATTTAATGTCAAACAACCTAAAAGTTCTACGTTGAACAAGTTCACCAATTATACACCCTTCTGGGACGGAAAACGAAAAAATATTCAACAATTCTGCTCATTTCAGACATAAATAAATAACAATAATCTGTTATTAAGGATTAATATTGTCGCAGAAGAAGCTGAGTAGCACCGTGGCCTGAACTAAGTTATCTCAGCAAAAAGCTTTTAAACTCCAAAAACGTTGCAGCAAAGGCGATTTTAGCTGAAAGACGGATCATGAAAGCAAAAATAACATAGAAACTAAACATACTGGAATAGCATGGAATGTGGTCTGGAAAAACATCAGTAGTGATGTTCTTTCGTTAGACGTGAGAACAGCGTGGTACAAGGTAGTCAATAACATCATCAGCACTAATGAGCGTCTCTTTGCCGTCGGTTTAAGTGACACAAACCTCTGCAGCAAATGCAACCTCGTTGATAGTGTGCCTCATCGCTACACATGTGGAGATCGGATTATCAACTGGAGGTGGACGAGAGAGAAAATTGCTCAAATAACAAGAACTTCAGCAAACAATGTACCGACTAACATCTTCTTCAGACCAGAGGAGCTTACTACCCTCAGGCAAAAAATAACGCAGTGATTTGGTTAATGGGCAAATACACAAGTTATGTTTTTAACGATATTGGGAGCGATGAACAAATTGAACACAAGATGTGTATGGAAAATGATTTCGAACAAATACTTAAATATCAGAATCACAATAAGAAATATGGTAACATGCTCCGAATTGGCTTCAACAGAATGGGTATAGGTTAGGAACTGGATTCCTAGTAGAGAGGGAATGGGTTGGGTCACGTTCCCGAACCTAACCTCACCTGCAAGTCACACATGAAAAATACATCAGCAGTACAGCAGAAACAGGAATATGGCATCAAACGTCTGGTGTCTGATATAAAGGAAGATCTTGAACTCCATAAGGATGCGTTTAGAAGGCTGGAACTGACAAAAATTACAAGGCAGTGAAGGATTTTGCGATGTCACTGTTCGGGACTGCTCTCCTGTCCACGTAATTTAACCTGGAAGGAACACACCTCAAGGATTTACTGAATGATTAATTTGGGTCTGGGAAATGATTATGAGGAACCTCAGGCTGCAGAAGAAGAAAATGTGCGTGCTGAACTGCCACCAGTTGAAGGTGACAGTGAAGGTGCTAAATTGTACTACTGCTAAAGACCCATTCTTTGAATGCTGTAATTTATGACTGCAATTATCTGTCACCTTATTTATGTCATTTCATCGTAGCCATTTCTGTTACTGTTTTTGTGGAATAAAAAAAAGTGGTTATGATGCTGAACTGTTGCATGGAAGGTCGTGAGTTCAAAAGTCACCTGGAGTGTATAATTTTAATTTCTATGTTCGGTTCGAGTACATTCTAGAAGTATCCACAAATGTCAAGAATCAGTGTACTGGAATGTTATGTAGCTGTATATATGCTACATGTGTTCTGGCCGGAGGCAGTTTGCTCCACGCTCTCGTATGTGCAAGTGCTGAATAAACCTTTGAAGTTAGTGTTCGTCATTCATCTGATTACACCTTCTTCTACATGACAATATTTCTCATGTGAGCCCACTTTACCATGAACATTACTTTTCTCTCAGACAATTTCATGGTAATCTTGAGAGGAAAATTTTTAATCACAGAGCAACATTATGTTTGTGATTGTGCTGGTTTGCAATTTTGCCTTCCTGTACCCATTGGGCGTTAAAGAGAGTGAATCCCTTTCTACGTTTGCATTATGGCCTGGAATTGCAAACTAATATTCTCCCGTGTCAATACTTCCATTTCTTCATTATGCTCTGATCTGAAATAAACTATTCACATTTCATCTAGACATAGCGGTTGGACATCGGCTGATCGTCGCTTTATACTTTGCAGACAACCTTGTCGACAGGGCAGCCACAGCTGTGAGTAGTCATCTTGGGTATTAATAACCGCTTCATCTGTTCAAAAAATGGCTCTGAGCACTATGGGACTCAACTGCTGAGGTCATTAGTCCCCTAGAACTTAGAACTAGTTAAACCTAACTAACCTAAGGACATCACAAACATCCATGCCCGAGGCAGGATTCGAACCTGCGACCGTAGCGGTCTTGCGGTTCCAGACTGCAGCGCCTTTAACCGCACGGCCACTTCGGCCGGCTGCTTCATCTGTATTTAGTCCTTTATTATCGGATCACTTCCAGTTTCCTGGCACTAAAAGCCACATCTTCAGGCGAACATCTGAATGACATAGATCCAGAAGGAATAACAACTCTGAGATATATATAGGTATAGTCAATTATTTACAGAATTTAAATTTTAAAAAATATATTAAAAACTTTTACATGAAAATGTTAGTACTCACATGACTTAAACATTAGAGAGGGAGAGTTCATAACCTTTTCACCCAACATTTGTTGCCTGTCAGAACAAAACACCGATAAAAGGTCGCATGTCATACAACAAAACAGCCGGATTCAAATATAGTGGATGGGACCTAAACAGATCGTAGCATAGTGGTCCATTGGTAAAGAGAAAATAAATGAAAACTATTAAGACCTAATTTTTGGCCATAATGAAAAATCATGAATTGATTGCCACAAAATGGAGGGATGTTCTACCTGGACAAAATCGTCAAGTTAATAGCCATTGACAGAAAAGTAGAACCTGAAAACCACACTTACCACTTCTCCGATCTATATGGAATCGCGAACATTGGAGGTGTGCTTGTGTGCTGTCAAACCGATGGCAAGAAAGTAAACAGCTCGCCTGTGGACAGCTCGCACATGAACTGATCATGTGCGTACTCAACCAAATGATTGGTGGTCTTCTGGAGGATACACGAATGGTGAATGAGAACAAGGAATATTGGGATAAAGAGTACAAAAAAACTTGTTTTAAAAAAACAATCTGTAGGATAACAATATGATAGTGACAGTTGACATGTTTTTCGTTAATAATGCCCATAAGTTATGCTAAAGCTGGAGTATAAAAGTGGAACATCATATGCAAATACGAGGGCTATTCGGAAAGTAAGGTCCGATTTGGTGCGAAATGGAAACCACAGTGAAAATCCGATGAAGCTTTGCACAGATGCATCGCTCTTTTCAATTCTGAGCACACAGTGAGCACATAAAGATGCTTAGAACAATAGTGTCTCCTGCCAAGTATGGGGGCCTGGTGTGAGATTTCGCCTGATGTCATGCAGCCCACATAACACAACTGTCATGCGTTTCGTTCTGCATAACAATTCTTGACCGCACTCTGCACAGACAATGAAAATGCTCCCTCAGCGTTTTCGATGGGAAGTGTTCGATCACCCACGGAGTCCGTAATTGACTCGCTCTTGAGTATCCTCTCTGCTCACATGAACCGCTGGCTATGAAGACAACGTTCTGGCACATACAACAAGCTGTACAACAGCGTAGAGAATTGGCAGGAAGCACAAATGGCTGCCTTCTATGACGAGGGTATTGGAATGCTGATACAACGCAAAGACAAATGTCTAAATTGGAGCGGCGACTATGTAGGGGATTAGTTGGAATGTGTAGCTAACAGTTGCAAATAAAACATTTTTTATTTTCGTAGTGGTTTCCATTTTGCGACCTACCGGACCTTACTTCCGAATAGGCCTCTTGCTACGGCAACGAAACAGATCGGCCAGCAGAGTCCACTGGATAAACCTAAAAATTTTAAATGACTTTACGTGCATTAAAATTCCAAAAAATTTTGTTTCGTAAAAGTGTTGTAAATATTCTTTACTTAAACGGTTAAAAGGATCGAAGACTGAAGTGAATTTTGATACTTACTATGTGTAGATAATTTATAAAAATTTTAAAACATACTTGAAAGGAATACGTGGGAAACCTAACATAATAAGTCGGATGCATGGGAGGTTTGTTTAGGTCCCAACCACTACAATGAAATCCGACTGTTTTATTCTATGATATGCCGCCTTTCAGCGATGTTTTTTTCTGACGGACAACGAATGTTGGGCGAAAAGTTTCCGAGCTTTTCCGCTCTAATATTTGTATCGTGTAAGTACTGACATTTAGATATTCTCATGCAAAAGTCTTGAATAGTTTTTAAATATCTCACGATTGCTATTACTTCTAGATTTATTGCTATGCAGATGTTCAGGTGAAGATGTGGCTTTCAGAGCCACGAAACCGGCAGTGATCCAATAATACAGGACTAAATACAGTGTAAGTAGGCTGTTTAGGTTTTTATGTTGGTAACGCCACGTAGCACTGTGTATGAAAATCACTGTCTGTGCTGTGTGCAGTCTGTGGCTGGTTGGCATTGTTGAAATATTCTCTATTGAAGTGTTGGGCAGCTGGATGTGAAAAGCGCGTAGCGTTGCGCAGTTGGAGGTGAGCCGCCAGCAGTGGTGGATGTGGGGAGTGAGATGGCAGAACTTTGAGAGCGGACGATCTGGACGTGTGTCCATCAGAAAGAGTAAATTTTTAATACTGTATATCATGAACTGATATACATATTATGACTGTTGAACACTATTAAGGTAAATACATTGTTTGTTCTGTATCAAAATCTTTCATTTGCTAAGTATGCCTATCAGTAGTTAGTGCCTTCAGTGTTTGAATCTTTTGTTTAGCTGGCAGTAGTGGCGATCGCTGTATTGCAGTAGTTCGAGTAACGAAGATTTTTCTGAGGTAAGTGATTCGTGAAAGGTATAGCTTACTGTTAGTCAGGGCCATTCTTTTGTAGGGATTTTTGAAAGTCAGATTGCGTTGCGCTAAAAATATTGTATGTCAGTTTAGTGTTGATCAGAATAAGTAAAGAGCGAAATGTCTGAGTATGTTCAGTTCTGCTCAGCTGTTTAAAAATCAAATAACGTAAGAGGTTTACCAGCACAGTTATTCATAAACTTTTCTAAGGGGACGTTTCATAACAGTTGAAGCAGTTATTAATACGCAACATGCTTTCTACGTTGCCTTGCTCATCCTGCGCGTGGCGTAGTTATGACATTGTGTGCTAGGCTCGTTCCAAGTATGAAGAAGAACATAGGACACAAAGAACAGCATTGGTTGGTATACGTGTGTAGCGTTATGGTATATCTCCTTACACACACTCCTCGCGCTTACGTCAGTACCTTGGAGTGGGCCCTAGCTGTGCGTTCTCTACGTCATCATCGAACAAAAGCCAAACGAACCGGACTTGTATATATTTGGCAGGACGCGGTCCTAAAAAGCCGCAAACATTCGACTAAAGCCGGACACCTAACAACTCTGACTACGTACGCTCTTACAAGTGGAACAAAGGCCATGGTGAATAGAATGAGCGCAGTACAAGGCCGAATTTGATAACGATAGCTTAGTTTGCAGGTCGTTAATGCAACAGTTCGGCGCAACTAGCAATTCCGGCCCACAGTAATTAGGTCAGTACGTGGCTGTCTCTCGCAGCTGCCGTGTTTTGAGATAACCCCCGGCGGAGTTGGTACGAGGCAGCGAACGACGCACGCCTCGCGCTGGATGTGAGGCTGTGGCCGCGTGCAGCCGCCAATGCCCACAAACTGTGCTGCCCGCGGCTCATCTGACAGCTGGAGCGCAGGCAGACTGCAACGGCTGCCTGTCTGGGTAACCGCCGGCGCCCCCTGGGGAGACGTGCAGTACGCAGAACAGCCCGTGACCCGTCTGCACCAGAGGCTTTCGTTCTTTTGTTTCGGAGCTGAAGACTCCGTGCAACGGACGGGCACACAGCGAGCAGGCGCTGTTGGCACTCCCAGTATCCATATCTGTTGTCAGCGTGTTACGTCACTCTATAGGCGTGTGAACAAGCACACTGAAAGACGTGCACTTAGGGTGACCATATTTTCTTCGGACAAAAGTGGGACTTTCATACAGGGTGTTTCAAAAATGACCGGTATATTTGAAACGGCAATAAAAACTAAACGAGCAGCGATAGAAATACACCGTTTGTTGCAATATGCTTGGGACAACAGTACATTTTCAGGCAGACAAACTTTCGAAATTACAGTAGTTACAATTTTCAACAACAGATGGCGCTGCGGTCTGGGAAACTCTATAGTACGATATTTTCCATATATCCACCATGCGTAGCAATAATATGGCGTAGTCTCTGAATGAAATTACCCGAAACCTTTGACAACGTGTCTGGCGGAATGGCTTCACATGCAGATGAGATGTACTGCTTCAGCTGTTCAATTGTTTCTGGATTCTGGCGGTACACCTGGTCTTTCAAGTGTCCCCACAGAAAGAAGTCACAGCGGTTCATGTCTGGCGAATAGGGAGGCCAATCCACGCCGCCTCCTGTATGTTTCGGATAGCCCAAAGCAATCACACGATCATCGAAATATTCATTCAGGAAATTAAAGACGTCGGCCGTGCGATGTGGCCGGGCACCATCTTGCATAAACCACGAGGTGTTCGCAGTGTCGTCTAATGCAGTTTGTACCGCCACAAATTCACGAAGAATGTCCAGATAGCGTGATGCAGTAATCGTTTCGGATCTGAAAAATGGGCCAATGATTCCTTTGGAAGAAATGGCGGCCCAGACCAGTACTTTTTGAGGATGCAGGGACGATGGGACTGCAACATGGGGCTTTTCAGTTCCCCATATGCGCCAGTTCTGTTTATTGACGAAGCTGTCCAGGTAAAAATAAGCTTCGTCAGTAAACCAAATGCTGCCCACATGCATATCGCCGTCATCAATCCTGTGCACTATATCGTTAGCGAATATCTCTCGTGCAGCAATGGTAGCGGCGCTGAGGGGTTGCCGCGTTTGAATTTTGTATGGATAGAGGTGTAAACTCTGGTGCATGAGACGATACGTGGACGTTGGCGTCATTTGGACCGCAGCTGCAACACGGCGAACGGAAACCCGAGGCCGCTGTTGGATCACCTGCTGCACTAGCTGCGCGTTGCCCTCTGTGGTTGCCGTACGCGGTCGCCCTACCTTTCCAGTACGTTCATCCGTCACGTTCCCAGTCCGTTGAAATTTTTCAAACAGATCCTTTATTGTATCGCTTTTCGGTCCTTTGGTTACATTAAACCTCCGTTGAAAACTTCGTCTTGTTGCAACAACACTGTGTTCTAGGCGGTGGAATTCCAACACCAGAAAAATCCTCTGTTCTAAGGAATAAACCATGTTGTCTACAGCACACTTGCACGTTGTGAACAGCACACGCTTACAGCAGAAAGACGACGTACAGAATGGCGCACCCACAGACTGCGTTGACTTCTATATCTTTCACATCACTTGCAGCGCCATCTGTTGTTGAAAATTGTAACTACTGTAATTTCGAAAGTTTGTCCGCCTGAAAATGTACTGTTGTCCCAAGCATATTGCAACAAACGGTGTATTTCTATCGCTGCTCGTTTAGCTTTTATTGCCGTTTCAAATATACTGGTCATTTTTGAAACACCCTGTACATTTTCATGGCCAAAAAATGGGACAATTTTTATTTCTCGTTAAATATCACTTTCAATGCTAACATTTCTTCTTCCTCTGCAAATATAGCCTTCACTGATATTTGTGTGTGTGTATGTGTGTGTGTGTGTGTGTGTGTGTGTGTGTGTGTGTACAAAACCAAACAAAGAATGGAAAGACTGTAAAGAAGTACATTTCAAGTTTTCAGAGATTTACTTATTAAGAAATGTAACATTTATAACACAGAATGTAGAAAGACATACAATAACAATCATTACAAAAAAAGTTCATAGTGAACAGAAGGAATTTATGGTTTTGTGGATTCCACACTGCAATCATATTTCTTCGAAGATGAAATTTCATTCAGCAACTCAGGTTTGCCTAATAGGTACGAATAGAAGTCAGTGCAACTGTATTTACTGAAGTTTAAACAGATCAGTAAAATACACTTAACGCTCCTCACCATAAATCTATTCCTCTCATCTGTCCACTGTGACGACAGTAAGCTGAAAACTCTTTCAACATTTGCATTGTGGGCAGGGAGTGACTAGAACTACTGTGCTACATTAAGCGATTCTCTGAACTGTTCATTACACTGGCAAGATCTGAAAAACCTACTCCATTTTTCATGTGCCATCAACTGATTCCATCGTTCACTGTCTGTTTCCACTTGTTGTTTTACAAATGACTGTATACGAACTATTTCATTTACTAGAATGCCCTTTTCATTTAGCCGCATTAAAGTATTTTCAACTACTGACCATTCTGGTGGTTCTGTGACCATGATCCATGAGAATACAGAAAACTCAGCTACTCCCTGTAACCATAAGGATAAATAGTCTACTGAAGCATCATAAAACGTTGATAGTCCTATGTCAAATTTCTTAACAGACTGGTCATCACAATCATTCAATAGTGCACGGTGCACTTCATTCACCATTCAGAGCTCGTGTTTCATATTTCTAATCTCAGCATTCTGGTACTCGGTAAAGTAATAATTCAGGTAATATTAATAATTTGTATGGGTTGCCTGATTTATTTGACGATTTTTACAGCTTGTCTCACACTGATCTGTGAAAGGAGCTTGGCGCTAGGAATTTTCTTTATTTATGGGCGAGGGCAGCAGACTTCCTAGCAGCCATGATGACTTCCCGTTTCCCATCCCTTTTCCGATCGCCAGGCTAGCACGTGGTGTCGTTTGAAAGTTCAGTAGTGGCCAAAGTTTCTCCTGTTCTCAGTTCCCCAACCTGACTTACCAACCTTGTAACTGCTATTTCTGCTCTATTTTAACGTCGCGAGGTCGCCTCCCTGTGAAATTCCGGCCCTATGATTGGCCAGTTCAGGTGCGATCCCGTTTTTCGCGGGCGGGCGCCAACAGCCCTCCGCGGATGGGTGGTTGACAAAGGGGCAGTAGGGCAGTTCTAGTGTGACCGTGCCGGAGACCGGAGGTGCTGCTTCCAGGAGATGAAGTTTCGGTAAGCATGAGCGCCGACGTGCACTGTGGATTCGCGCCCTGCGGCCCAGAGGGAACCTCATAGGTCGTTGTGAATAGTTTCGTGTCTTGCGGGTTTTATTGCTTTAGTACGGGAGGCTAACGAGCGATTCACGCACAGCAGCATCTTCTTAGTCTTTGGCTAATTCCTGGTGGTGGTCGTTGCACGCCTGCAACCCCTTCCTTTACTAAATGGGACTCTATTTGATTACTAAAATTACTTTCCTCCTGCTATCATGGCGTGTTATGAACGTACGTTAGGGCAAGCTGCTGAACTCTAATCTTTCTTCCCCTCACCCCCATTTGGTTGTATTATTGTTCGATTCTTAACTGTTTAATAAATGAGTCCGTAAATCTTACATTCTCTCTCTTTCCTTGCGTGAACTCACCCCTAGTGTAACAGAATAATGCGGAACTATAACGGTTGCTATAAGGTCGTGCAGGTCTCGCGCCACTAACGATAGTATAAAGATTCAATATCGCGCGCCTGGCTCGACCATTGCACACATGCCACCGATAACAGTAGTAATCATGTTCAACTATTCCCAATTGATAAGTGTTCACGGCTCAGTGTGAGTACGTGAGCATTAAATCCACTTGATGTGGTGGAAGTAGTCGCATCTGTTTTGCCTTGCTGATTTAGACAAAAAATATCAAAAATCACTGCGCCTGCAGGAAGGAATAGTAACCCGAAAGAAAACGACCCATCGCTTTTAACATCACTGAAACTATTTTCAGTAGTTCTGTAGGAAATTATCAGAAAATTAAACTAGAAAACATTTGGATCGCCTTCGTTTTGCCTATCGGAACGTACGCGTACTGTTTACCTCTTCTACAGCGAATGGAACAATTTTTTACATGTCTAGATAGCAAATCCATACAATGATATGACCGATTCCGATTTTGATAGCAACCATCTTCAGATCATAAAATTACCAGAGGAAAAATGCTACTATCAGAGCAAAAAGATGCGAACATGTTCCTATTTATTTAAAAGCCTGTCTGAGAAGTGAGGTACGTGCAGCTTCATTCATTCTTCCCCAGCACCATTTAAAACTTATCCAAAAATTTTGGATTGTTAACATATTCGCGCTTTTTCTAACGTGCAACTCTCGCCTCACTGCCACAAGCAACCTTAACTGAAACTTTCTCACACTCCCTAGTTCATGGCTGTAAGTGCTCATACCCATCCATCCCCAGTTGCCCTTTCTCACTCACTCATTCAGCCCAGTTCAGCGTAATTATCTCTTTGTGTCTCTCGATTTGTCATTGTCTCCTGTGTCGGACCTACAGTTCCTTCATCCTGTCCTATTATTACTACAGTCCCCTCTCCATGTCACTATCTCCTTCTTCCTCTCTCTTACTGCTAATATCTCGTTCCGTCCTTCCTGCTGCTGCTTTCTATTCTCGCTGTCACTATCTTTCTCTCTGCACTTTCTCTTTTTCTTTATTCGCTGCCACCCCCCCACCCCCCACCCACCCACCCACCCACACACCACCACACACGCACACACGCACACACATACACATACACACACACATATACACACACACACACACACACACACACACACACTCCCTGGCACTGTTTCCTTCAATATTTTCCTAGCACTGTTCTGTCGGTGCCAACTGTTCCATTTCCACTGTGTCCCTCTCTTTCACTCAAACTGCCGTCGTCTCTTTCTGTAACACTTCCACTGTCTACTATCTTCCAGTATTTATATTTATTACCTTTCCTTACCGTACCACACTGGACTCGCATTCGAGAGGACCATGGTTCAAACCAGCGTCCGGCCATCCTGATTTAGGTTTTTCGTGATTTCCCTAAAACCCATCAGGCAAATGCTGGGACGGTTCCTCTGAAAGGGCACGGCTGACTTACTTCCTCATACTTCCCTCATCCGATGAGACCGATGATCTCACTGTTTGGTCCCCTCTCCCAAATCAAGGGAATTTGCGCGAGGATTTAGAGAAGGAACTGCAGTGCGGTCTTCCTCTGTGAAACAGCTTTGGAAAAAGGTGCTTAGTATTTCAGCTTTACGCGTGTCATCCTCTGTTTCAATGCCATCATCATCTCAGAGTGTCTGGATATGCTGTTTCGATCCACTTACTGATTTAACGTAAGACCAGGACTTCCTAGGATTTTCTGTCAAGTCGGTACATAGAATTTTACTTTCGAATTCACTGCACGCTTCACCCATAGCCCTCCTTACGCTAACTTTGACATAGTTTAGCCTGTGTTTGCCTGAGAGGTTTTGGCTGCGTTTTAACTTGCAGTGAAGCTCTCTTTGCTTTCGCAGTAGTTTCCTAACTTTGTTGTTGAACCACGGTGGGTTTTTCCCGTCCCTCACAGTTTTACTCGGCACGTACCTATCTAAAACGCATTTTACGATTGCCTTGAACTTTTTCCATAAACATTCAACATTGTCAGTGTCGGAACAGAAATTTCCGTTTCGATCTGTTAGGTAGTCTGAAATCTGCCTCCTATTACTCCTTCTAAACAGATAAACCTTCCTCCCTTTTTTATATTCCTATTTACTTCCATATTCATGGATGCTGCAACGGCCTTATGATCACTGATTCCCTGTTCTGCGCTTACAGAGTCGAAAAGTTCGGGTCTGTTTGTTATCAGTGGGTCCAAGATCTCCACGAGTCGGTTCTCTGTTTAATTGCTCGAGGTAATTTTCGGATAGTGCACTCAGTATAATGTCACTCGATGCTCTGTCCCTACCACCTGTCCTAAACATCTGAGTGTCCCAGTCTATATCTGGTAAATTGAAATCTCCACCTAAGACTATAACATGCTGAGGAAATTTATGTGAAATGTATTCCAGATTTTCTCTCAGTTGTTCTGCCACTAATGCTGCTGCGTCGGGAGGTCGGTAAAAGGAGCTAAGTATTAACCTAGCTCGGTTGTTGAGTGTAACCTCCATCCATAATAATTCAAAGGAACTATCCACTTCTACTTCACTACGGGATAAACTACTACTAACAGCGACAAACACGCCACCACCGGTTGCATGCAATCTATCCTTTCTAAACACCGTCTGTGTCTTTGTAAAAATTTCGGCAGAATTTATCTCTGGCTTCAGCCAGCTTTCCGTACCTATAACGATTTCAGCTTCGGTGTTTCTATCAGCGCTTGACGTTCCGGTACTTTACCAATGCAGCTTCGACAGTTTACAATTACAATACCGATTGCTGCTTGGTTCCCGCATCTCCCTTACTTCGCCCCGCACCCTTTGAGGCTGTTGCCGTTTCTGTACTTGCCCGAGGCCATCTAGCCTAAAAAAACCGCCCAGTTCACGCCACACATCCCCTGCTACCCGTGTAGCCGCGTGCTGCGTGTAGTGGACTCCTGACCTATCCAGCGGAACCCGAAACCCCACCACCCTATGGCGCAGTGGCAGTAAGACGCCCTTCCGTAGAGCATACAAGTGGCCCCTAGCCCAATCGCTATCCAAAACACTTTACTTTACCTTTTTATCATCAACAGAACCCGAGTTATGAGTACCGAAAAATTTCTATCCGCTGCGTTTCGGAACATATTCTGTACGCATGATGCAGCATGCATACTGATTGATACCATGTATAGCTCGTCACACGCCATACATGTATGTACTGAGTCATTAAATGACGTACACAACACGTGGCGAGCTACACACGGTACTTTTTTTGACTCAGCACTTGCACAACATGTGACGAGCTAACACAGCACAAATAATTCTACGATCTGAAGATGATTGCTAGCACGGTCGAAACCAGTTAGTACTATAAAACTAATACGGAAATTTTCAACTTAGTTTTATATTTATTTACAATAACACGAAAATAATGTATAGTACATCGGAAAGAATACCGTACATATTAATAATGAAGTCATGGAACTATTTACATACTTACTCCTCGGCTCTACACTTCTTGAAGGGCCTTGTTCTGAATCACAATATCCTGCTATTCCATCCGGTCAATGACTTTCGGTCTCCATCCTCTGACACCCAGCTTTTTCATGTCTTCTTCAATTTTGTTCACCCATCTCTTTCCGTCGTCTGCCTCCTGCAATGACATCAAATATCCTCTTACATATTCTGTCTTCCTCCATTCTGAACACGTGTCCTGCCCACCGCAGGCTTACCTCACGCATTTATATATTTATTAGCTTATCTCGTGCATTTGCTTCATGAACATTAATTAAGAAGTAGGTATGATTGTTAAGATTTGCCCTATTATAATGTAAGGCTCTTGAACTGGCCGCTTACCATATTAGCCTTCTTGTTTTAATACTGGTGACAATGTCAGATTCTTCGAAAAGGTGTCCTAGTTCTGCATTCGTACGGATGCACCAACCTCCTGATCATATATTAGGGCCATATGTCTCACACAGAACCTTTCTCTCGCTAAGGATATTTTCTTCATTTGCAGTCATGGCCCAAGGTACCACACATAACAACCTGTCTTATAATTGTTTTGTAAATGAGGATATTAGGTTTGCGTGATAGAAGCTAGCTCCTAAGCATGGGTAGTGCGGCAAAGTAGCATGTGTTTCCTGCTACTATTTCAGCTTCTACCTCGCTTTCAATGCCATTTTTCTCTTTGATAGTCGATCCAAGCTACTTGAATTCTCTCACCCTTCCAGACTCCTTGTCGGCAGTCCTGAATTTGGTAGGCTTCTTTGGATGGTCATGGCCATATATTTGGTCTTTTCGACATTGATTACCAGACCAACTTTCCTTGTACCTCTCTCCAGGCATTGACAGGCATCGGCCAGCTCAGCAGAGTTCCGTGCGAATAATGCACATCGCCTGCGTAGGCTAGGTACTGCAGTGAACGACTAAAATTGGTTCCTCCTCTATTTAACTCTATGTGACTTTTTCTAGGCAAAGGTTGAGTAACAGTGGAGAGATACTGTCATCCTGTCTCAGTCCCTTCTTCACTTCCACTTCTCTGGAGATTTCGCCCCGTATTTTTACTTTACAGTTGGTTTCATTGAGGGTAGTCATAGTAATTTTAAAGAGCTTCCTGGGTATTCCAGCCTCTTCCTTTGTATTCCGCAGTATCATTCTTGAGATGCTATTATAGGCCTGTTTAAAATCTATTTAAAGCTGGTGTATGTTTATTTGATGCTCAAACATTTTTCAAGTAGTATGCGTAATGTGAATAACTGGTCGGTTGTTGACCTATTTCTTCTAAAGCCACGCGGATAGTCTCTAATTCTCTCTCCCACATAGATAGTAATCCTCCTAGTTAGCATCTGTCCTTTTTTGTGTATGGGGAACATTTTTACCTGTTTTTCAATCCAATGGCATGCGCTTCTCCTGCCAGATGCTCAGGATTATTTTATTTATTGCTTTCCACAGTGTTTCCCCACCATATTTGAGAAGTTCCTCTTGGATCTGATCTTCTCCAGGTAGAACCACTATCTATATGCTTCTCTATACACGTTGGTTGTTCAGGGATGTTTTATGAGTACCCACAGCCACCTGTAGTACGTTGCAGGGCCTCTGAAATTCAGTAAACAATGGCAACATGCGTAACGGTAGAAAAGAATGTTCTTCTCTTTTCCAACTAAGCGAAATTGTACACACATTTCGACACACGGTTATTGTGCTAAGCATGGGATGTGACCACCTCTGGCAGCGGTACAGGCCTGACAACTACGGGACACGCTGTGAATGATACCATCAATCTCATGTTGAGGCACTAACGCCCATTCTTCCCGCAGAGGTGCTCGCAAGTCTTGAGGAATGGTTGGTGTATGCTGACGTGATGCACCCCGTCTCCCGAGCGCACCCCAGACATGCTCTTTTTCTTGGTCATTAGTCTTCTGATTTGATGCAAGCCACCACGAATTCCTCTCCTGTGCCAACCTCTTCATCTCAGAGTAATACTTGCAACCTACGTCCTCAATTATTTGCTGGATGTATTCCAATCTCTGTCTTCCTCTACAGTTTTTGCCCTCTACAGCTCCCTGTAGTACCATGGAAGTCATTCCCTCATGTCTTAACATATATCGTATCATCCTGTCCCTTCTCCTTATCAGTGTTTTCCACATACTCCTTTCCCCTCCGATTCTGCGTAGAACCTCCTCATTCCTTACCTTATCAGAAGTTTCTCGCTGTTCTCATTTCTACTACTTCTCGTTACTTTCGTCTTTCTTCGATTTACTTTCCATCCATACTTTGTATTCATTAGACTGTTCATTCCGTTCAGCAGATCATTTAATTCTTCTTCACTTTCACTCAGGATAGCAATGTCATCAGCGAATCGTTTCATTGATATCCTTTCTCCTTGAATTTTAATTCCACTCCTGAACCTTTCTTTTATTTCCATCATTGCTTCCTCGATGTACAGATTGAACAGTAGGGGCGAAAGGCTACATCCTTGTCTTACACCCTTTTTAATAACACTTCGTTCAGGGTCGTCCGCACTAATTATCCCCTGTTGATTGTTATACATATTTGAGCGGTGCTCACTTCCAACTGTGCATTTCGTGAACTTTGCTGTCTATCTGTGTTTGGTTACGTCGTGGCTCTTCTTCCTTCTACATGGGGCAGCAGAGATGTGTATCGATATTTGCACCGGGTATCATCTTTGCTTTTTTGCGTATAGTTTCCATCTGGAGGGTCTTCGGAGAGTCAGTCGGCTGCTGCTGATCAGGGAAGTTGTCTCCGCGTGGTGCAGTCGCCTGGGTCAGCTGGCGGTCCATGCGCAGTTCAAAATGGTTCAAATGGCTCTGAGCACTATGGGACTTAACTGTTGAGGTCATCAGTCCCCTAGAACTTAGAACTACTTAAACCTAACTAACCTAAGGACATCACACACATCCATGCCCGAGGCAGGATTCGAACCTGCGACCGTAGCGGTCACGCGGTTCCAGACTGTAGCGCCTACAACCGCTCGGCCACTTCGGCCGGCCCCTGCGCAGTGTCGGAGCGTGTGTGGAGCTGTCTGATCGATACGAGCTTCGTGGTTAACCGACCCAGGACGTCAAAGTTGAGTAGTGGTTTCAAGTACCCAAGCTACATTCATTCGTGTTGTGTGGTTCGTTTCGGTGGTTCGCTGTTGGGGAGATTTTCTGTGAGCAACACTGACTGTTTGTATTGCTGAAATTTAGCTGCCATGCGGTGGAATTAACTATATTGGTTGACTACAATTCAAGTGCACCAGCGGAATTTTCTGCCTTGTGGCCGTTAGTAATCCGGTTACCTGCCCTGGCCACTAACGTAATTTCAGCCAGTGTCCTTTCCTCACCTATTGTCGCTGTCCAACACGATGTGTACTTTTGACAGCTTAATACATATACATATTTGATTGTGGATAATCACGCCCGTAACATTTTGTGTTTGAATTCTCATGTACCAATTGGTGGCAAGCAAGTCGTTTGTCCGTGGCTGTCCCTTGGTTGGGTTCTGTCGGATCAAGTGTAGTTGGCTCACCATCTGTCTCACCTAATTGAACGAGGTCAGACCGACCTTCTGGAGGCTTCTGAGTGCTGTTGTCTTTACTGTCTTTCTCACCGGTGTTTAATTCTCTGTTTGTAATCTATCATAGCCAATGATAAAAAAATGTTCTTTGTTTTACTGTGTTTTATGTAAGTAAGTTTGAATTCCGGCAAGTGGATATTTGCTGAAAGGTTACTGCCATTGTGTTGTCTTTTCTTTAAGTGTGGTTTCAGCTACTTAAAACTTAAGGCTTATGGTTATATTTCTTTGAAATTTTCGAAAATTAATTGTGAGCCTTCAGCCTTGGAACCTTATCCTTAAAATTATCTTTCAAGCTTTAACATTGCGACCTTCTGCATTTGAAAGGTTATGGTAATTTATTTTAAAATCTTGAAATTTAATTGTGGTCTTCAGCTGTTTGTATTGAACCTTACGTATGTTTGTTCCGTCTACTTTTGCCTTGAGGCTTGCTACCTACCTGTGATATATGTTTTAATTATTTTATTTTCTACTCTGACTGCACTTTTATCTTGTTGATTTTTAAGATTTCTTGCTTGGAGGCCTTCAGCCGTGAAAGAGTTGCATTTTGAAACTAGTAGTTGTAAAGGTTCGGATATGTGCCGTTTTGGTGTAAATGTGTCATTAAATTAAAATAAATTACAATTTTAAGGTGAATCTGACCCCAACCTTATTTGGCCCTTTCCACAATCCTAATCACCTGTTCTGCCCAGCGGGTTTAGCGGGCGTATCAGTACTGTATATGACCCGTCTCTCCCTATAGCTTACCCCTACTTTTTTAAGAATTTCGAACATATTGCGCTATTTTATATTGTCCAACGCTTTTTCGAGGTAGGTCAATCCAAACAACGTGTCTTGATTTTTCTTTAGTTTTGCCTCCATTGTTAACCGCAACGTCAGAATTGCCTCTCTCGTGCCTTTACCTTTCCTAAAGCCAAACTGCTCGTCATCTAGGGATTGATATCGGGAGAACGAGCAGGACACACCAAGCCTACAATTTCTTCAATTTCCAAGAAAACATCAACGACCCACGCTCTATGAGCATTATCGTCCATAAGTCCGAAATCTGGGTCTACAGAAACTCGCAACAAAACCACATGACATCCCAAAATCTCGTCATGGTACCTGACAGAAGTTAAACGGTTGCAATTCCACCGTACCATTTCATGAAAAGGTGTTCGAGTGGCCAACACGATCCCTGCCCACACCATTAGGGATTCTCCTGGATACCGGTCTCTTTTCCACAACGTTTGGTCCCGAAATCGTTTTCCACGTTCTCTCCAGATGCGAATCCGTCGGGACTCACTCTCGACACCAAAACAGGACTCATCTGTGAAAATAACATTGTACCACTGTTCGACCGTCCCG
Source organism: Schistocerca piceifrons (assembly GCF_021461385.2). Lineage (NCBI taxonomy): Eukaryota > Metazoa > Arthropoda > Insecta > Orthoptera > Acrididae > Schistocerca > Schistocerca piceifrons. The sequence goes on along the minus strand of NC_060142.1, from coordinate 680,335,003 downwards.
GTGACATGTCGATATTACCACGCTAGACGTTCCACTCTGTGAAAACGCGTCAAAGACACACATATGGCAGGTCTCTGTCGATGAAAGCTACTCTTCAGAAACCTCCTGTACACCTTTTGCCTTCCAGTGGATGCTGTGAGGTGAGATGCCAGTACTAAGGTGGTATCGTCGTGCGCTTACAGCCAAATAACAGTCTTCTCTTTCTGATGCCACACGTTTTCGGCTCTGCCCTGGTCTTCGGGATACATTTCGATCTCTATTAACAGTCGCCACATCAGAGAAACAACACAACAATTCACATTAAATCGTGAGGCCACATAAGTTTGTGACTGTCCTTCCTCCAGTCTTCCTATGGCTCTCCACTCACCGCAGAGAGTTTGGTAGGCATCTTCTCTGTGCCATACCGCACTGTTTGTGGCTGCGTACACAGTCATTGTGGAGGTAAGAGGAACCAGAAAACACTACACCGTTTGATAGGTGCCCTGACGCCGCCATTGGTGTGATTGACCGTGGACTGGCATGCCATCTACCGTGCAGACCACGATCATACGGACGTCCAATGACAGTTTGCATGATTATATCGTGAATTAGGGGCAGGTTGGGGGAACAGCCGTTTGTTACTTTAATTTTTGATACCAGTGTAGCATTTCAATTTTATTCTTGTTTTAAGAAGGTTTGATATGATTTAAACATAACATAAATCGTGTACTATTGGAAATACGCAAAAAAAGTCATTGGAAAATGTAGAAAAAATGTAATTTCTTATGGAACGCTAATCAGATGTTCACAAATGCAATTTATATTATGGCCCTATATGCTGCACCAGACATTCCAGGCGGAATTCGAGAGAACAAATAGTTGTTCATGATTCAGTAGGTTGAATCAGAGTGTGATAGTAAACAAACGTTTATCGTCGAGCGACCATTAATACCACTAAGTTCGGTTGCATGTTGGATGCAGTGTTACTCTGTATTCCAGGCTCTATAAACTTTCGAAGAAATTGTACAGATTGCGACACGTCATATCATTGTATTTAGAAAGCAGCCTCCCCGAATAAATCGCGCGAACTCTTCCGACACAGAAAATTGATATACAGGGGTATCATATGACGAATCAAGATTTACGTCTGTAGGAGTCCGGTCCCAGACTCCTACAGTCAGCTGGGCGGAATGCAGTGCTGAGGACCAAGCTGCGCTCGACAGCGTCAAAGAAACGTCTGACAGAGTTTGTTAATCAGCAATACAGGATTATCTGTCAAAGTGCCGCACCTCAGTCGGGCCGCCAGAGCAGCAGTCTCGTCAGCGGCAGAGGACCAGAATGCGCTCCACTTGCGATTCCGACTGCGCAGCGAAGCCTCGGGTGGCGTAGCTTACGTTACGCGGCCCCCAGCTCTACGTCTCACTCTCCAAAGTGCTCTCAGAGTCACGCCCCAGGTCCGTCCGAAGTACTCGCTGGCTCTCAGGGGTCGGCTTTCAGCCATCAATTAGGAGCCGGCAGCATAGGTGTCGATCCCAGGAACGGGATGAGCAACAGCGGCGAGCAGCGCTCCCCCCCCTCCCCCCCTCCCCCCCCCCTTCACGAAGGCAGATGATGGACAGCGTCCACGTCACGCAGGTCGAGTATCCAGCAGACCTGAAACCTGATGGCGCCATCCGCACCCAATCAGCATCGCCTCGGAACGTGGCAGCGCAGGTGGAAGCAGCAGCGTCCTCCTAGCCGGACACGTGACTCCACAGACGATCAGCTAGGTGTGCCGAGGATCGAACTCCATACCCTCCATATCCATCCTCTTTCTACGGGGTTAATCAATAAACTATTCACCCAACCAATTTCAATAACAAGCGACAAACAATCAATTATCTTTAAAGGTAATGATAAGGGAAAGGATTAATTCGCCCCAATGCTTCACTTTAGATTTTGCGTCTATTGTCACACCCTTCAGTGCAAACGACATAACAAGCAAGTGTAACAATGAGAAAACTATGCACTCGAAATATTTTCTATACAGGGTGTTACAAAAAGGTACGACCAAACTTTCAGGAAACATTCCACACACAAAGAAAGAAAATATGTTATGTGGACATGTGTCCGGAAACTCTTACTTTCCATGTTAGAGCTCATTTTATTACTTCTCTTCAAATCACATTAATCATGGAATGGAAACACACAGCAACAGAACGTACCAGCGTGACTTCAAACACTTTGTTACAGGAAATGTTCAAAATGTCCTCCGTTAGGGAGGATACATGCATCCACCCTCTGTCGCATGGAATCCCTGATGCGCTGATGCAGCCCTGGAGAATGGTGTATTGTATCACAGCCGTCCACAATACGAGCACGAAGAGTCTCTACATTTGGTACCGGGGTTGCGTAGACAAGAGCTTTCAAAGGCCCCCATAAATGGAAGTCAAGAGGGTTGAGGTCAGGAGAGGGTGGAGGCCAAGGAATTGGTCCGCCCCTACCAATCCATTGGTCACCGAATCTGTTGTTGAGATGTGTACGAACACTTCGACTGAAATGTGCAGGAGCTCCATCGTGCATGAACCACATGTTGTGTCGTACTTGTAAAGGCACATGTTCTAGCAGCACAGGTAGAGTATCCCGTATGAAATCATGATAACGTGCTCCATTGAGCGTAGGTGAAAGAACGAAACTAAAATGAGCTCTAACATGGAAATTAAGCGTTTCCGGACACATGTCCACATGACATCTTTTCTTTATTTGTGTGTGAGGAATGTTTCCTGAAAGTTTGGCCGTACCTTTTTGTAACACCCTGTATAGCTTAAGAATTGCTTAATAAACAATAGGAATCAGATTATTCCTTTTAACAAACATATTTTTGAGACCATAAACGATAAAGATCAATGGTTAATAAAGTACCATAAACTTGAACAAGGATCGCCTTTTCAGTCTCTGAATGAAGTCAGTAGGTGACACAGGGGAGAATCAGACGTACATTAAATGTTACACCGTATAGGATCACTCATTAAGAATTATAACCACAGATTAAAGAAGATTCATTTAAAGCAGTTAACATCAACAGCAAATAATTAAGCCAAGTCTTACCAAATGTATCAAATCCAAGTCTTTCAGTTCTATAACAATGCTGTATCGTGGAACACGCCGGATTACCAACACAGCGCTGGCGCAACTATTAACCCAGCCTGGCTCGGGAAAGAGGAGAAGGAAACATTTATCCGAACTGGAAAGGGGACTCGTCTAACACTTGCCACTAGGTTGGACGAAGGCCAGTTGGCGATCTTTATTTATTTATTTATTTATTTATTTATTTATTTAACCTGATCAGATTAGGGCCATCAGGCCCTCTCTTACATCGGACCAGTGTTCCACACATGCAGCATTTCACACATCAGAGTTACATCATGAACATAGTTTAAATGAGAAAATTAGCTTACTCTAGTGACAATATGAATAAAGAGTAGTGATTAAGACCTAATAAAGTAAATGCAGAAGTATTTTTACAACAGTTGCTATACACAGAGATTATGATAAAAGCAATAATAATAACAATAAAACAAAAAATCAAATAATAATGATAAACATGACTAAGACCTAATAAAGTAAATGCTGGCAGTATTTTTACATCAGGTGCTACACATACAGATTATGGTGAAAGCAATAATAATAACAGTAAAAAAAATCAAATAATAATGACAAACATGAGAAAGATTGGCAATAGTAATGAAGGTTTGTGCAGATGTACATTAATATTTTGGTGTGTAAAGTAGATGTTTACTAGTACAGCGAGTTTTGGGTAAGGGAGGTTTAAGGAGGGGGAGAGAGGGAAGTAATGAGGTGAAGTGCACTCATGTACAGAGGAAGGCATTACTGTTGGTTAAGTAGATACGTCATTAACTGTTTTTTGAAGCCGGTCATGTTTTTAAGTTCTCTAACATAACGAGGGAGGTTATTCCAGAGTCGGGTTCCCGCTACTGTAAAGGACTTAGAGAAGGTGACTGAGCGATGCAGTGGAACGGAGAGGATTTTATTATGATGGGAACGTGTGTTTCTGTCATGTTGTTCCGACATGAGTGTTGGGGACGAGGAGAGATATGAGGGACAGTGTACATTTATAAGGCAGTAGATGAGACAGAGTGTATGGAAATCTCTGCGTTTGTCTGCACGCAGCCAGGACAATTTTGCATATGCTGGTGAAATGTGATCAAAAAGTCGAACGTCACAGATATATCGGACGCAGGCATTCGTGACCAGTTCTAGACGTCGGGAATTTTCGTGAGAGAGGCCTTGTAGGATAATATCGCTGTAGTCAATGATTGGGAGTATAAGCGTTTGTACTAATTTCTTTTTCAGATCGAAAGGGAAGAGTTTTTTATATTTTTGTAGGACATGAAGGGATGCCGATGCTTTTTTGCACACTGCAGTTACGTGCTCTGTCCAATTTAGATTTTCATCTATTATTACTCCCAAACTCTTTGCTGAGGGCGAGAAGTTAATATTTGTTCCATTTAGGATAAGAGGTGGTACGGATTCCCGATGTTTTGGGCTAATGAGCTTAGAGTGACCAACAAGTACCGCTTGGGTTTTAGATGGGTTTAGTTTTAGACCTATGTCCTGTGCCCATTTTGACAGTGCAACGAGGTCAGTATTGAATTTTCAATAGCTTTCTTGAGTTTGCTTGGTTTCGCACTTAGATACAACTGAAGGTCATCAGCATACATATGGTATTTGCAATAGGTCAGGACCGATGACACATCATTGACATAAATAGAGAAGAGTATAGGACCTAACACTGAGCCTTGGGGAACGCCTGACACTACCTGCCGCCATTGTGATTTTATGTCCCCAGACAGGACGCGTTGCTGACGAGAAGCCATGTATGAGCGAAACCATTGCACTGCGCTTGGTGAGAAATTTAGACCGCTAAGTTTGGCTAGTAAGATGTCGAAGTCGACAGTATCAAATGCTTTGCTGAAATCTAAGAAGCAAATGATAGTCGCTTCTTGTCTGTCCATGGCAAGTTTCAGGTCATCTGTCACCTTTATCAGAGCGGATGTTGTGCTTCGATGTTTACGGAAACCTGATTGGTATTCGTCTAGTAGGTTGTTAGTAGTTAGGTAGTTGGTTAGCTGGTCATGAACCATATATTCTAAGGCCTTTGATAGTGCAGGAAGAAGGCAGATGGGGCGGTAGTCAGAGGCTACTGTGGCGGTGTCCTTTTTAGGCAGTGGCTTAATTTGTCCCAGTTTCCAGGCCTCAGGGAAAACACTTGTGATTAATGAATCGTTGAAAATGCCTGTTATAGAGGGCAGTAGTTGGTCAATAATAAGTTTTACCATCTGGATAGTGATACCATCATGTCCAGTAGATGCTGATCTAATCCGCATTATGGCTTTCTTGACAGTACTGCAAGTGACGTGCTGTAGATAGAATTTTTCTTTGCTACAGTCGTTCATCCCAATGAAGTAATCAATGATTCTCTATTTTTTTTTGCGGATCAATTTTGGTTGCAGGTAATGTGAAGAATCGGTTTAGTTCTTCAGCTGGGACTATGGGATTTTCTGCAACTTTTATTTTGCCTAAGCCGAGACTACGGAGATTTTTCCACAGGATAGCTGGTCTACATCTATTGTCAGCTAATGTACGGGCATGTCTGAGGTTAGCGTTTCTCACCGCCTGACTGACTTTGTTTCGTTTCTGCTTGTATACAGCGTGATTTTCAGGTGTAGGGTGTATCTTGTATGCTCGATGCGCAGCATCTCTGAGATTCATGAGCTGGTTTAGTTCATCAGTCAGCCAAGGTGCAGGTTGCCTTTTTACTTTTCTGGTCTTTATTGGAGCATATTTGTCATATAGTTGAATAATTTTGTTAGTGAAATCGTGGAGTTTGTCGTTTATGTCCATGAGGGGAGTAGAGGTCATCCCCCAAACTATTTCTTGTGCCTCAGTTTCGAGTTCAGGAAAATTTATGCGTTTGAGGTCTTGGTATGTAGACAGTTTTTGTTTCTTTCTAGGGCATTCTAGTGAATACGTCATGGAAATGATGACATGGGCAGACATGCCAGGTGCAGATATTTGAGAGGTGCGGATTATTCTGTTCGGAGATTTCGTTGCGAATATATCTGTGAAAGTGTGACTGGTAGTGGTGTGATGAGTAGGTGCCAGCTGAAGTAGCGTCATATTTGAGGAAGAAAGCATCCTCTTAAATTTCCCAGTGGAAGGACTATTGCACAGAAAATTAATGTTAGTGTCACCAGCTATAATTACATGTTCATATGACGATTCGAGACTAGAGAGGGCAGTTTCGAAGCAGGCGAACCCACCTACTTTAGGAGGTTTGTAAAGGACACATATTAAGCACTTTCTGTTAAGTGATTTGATCTCTATGAACATATATTCCACTTGTTTATCTACATTGTTGTCGGATGTGTGTAGTACTGTAGGTGACAAATCAGAGCGTATGTATGCCCCTACTCCGCCTCCTCGTCTGTTGCATCTGTCGTGCCTGAGAAAGATATAGCCATCTAGGTTTACGGAAGTTGTAGGAATACTTGGTTTGAGCCAAGTCTCTGACAAAAGTATTATGTGTATATCAGCAGTTTGAAATATATATTTGAACTCGTTGAAGTGAGCTGGCAGAGACTGCACATTTGCATGTGCAATATGCAGCTTGGTGCGTTCGGGTGTTGATTGCCCGAGGAGGCTCCCGACCGATGTTTGCGGGTCGTGGTTGGCGGTGACAAGAGGGTCTGGCATGAGCAATGCGGAAGGCGTGTGAAGGAGAGGCGGGTGAGGGAGTGTCCTCCCAGTTCTATGCAGTGAAAGCGGCCGGGAGGGGGAGGGGGTAGGTCCCCGGGGAGGCAACGGGATCTGCGGCCAAGGTCAGCGAGGTCTGCAACGGTTATGGAAGTAGCCGTGGGCTGGCAGGGGAAGGAATTTCGCTAAATACAACGGGAGTAATCTGCACGTTATGACAGATATTAGCGAACATTAACATAACTCGCAATTCAGTCATCCATATAATTGATTGGCCACAGTTCACTCTCTCTCCCTGTGCCAGACAGTACAAGGTTATTTAAACATTTTACATATGAAGACAGTAACTGTTCTCGAAAGAATGGATTACTGTTGTTGACCGTGCAGCTTTTCCCTGGAATAAATGGTGACTAGCTGAAACCCTCAGCTACCGACAGGTGTTGTTGATATACCTCGATGTGGACAGCTGAAAATGTGTGCCCTGACCGAGCCTCGAACCCGGGATCTCCTACTTACATGGCAGACGCTCTATCCATCTGAGCCACCGAGGACACAGGTGAATAGCGCGACTGCAGGGACTTATACCTTGCACACTTCCCATGAGACTCAAATTCCCAGCTGTCCACAATTCTACATATGTAATTTACCTTATAGACATTTGCCTATTCACTCATTACTCGCACACACTTTGGCGATTGCCGTAAGAGTTTGGGCAACCTGTGCGCATTCGCACAGACGAAGGTCAATGGCTGGGTAGCCTGTAACTATATATATGAAGACAGTAACTGTTCTCGAAACAACGGATTACTGTTGTTAACTGTGCAGCTTTTCCCTGGAATAAATGATGACTAACTGAAACCCTCAGCTACCGACAGGTGTTGTTGATATACCTCGATGTGGACAGCTGAAAATGTGTGCCCCGACCGTGCAGCTTTTCCCTGGAATAAATGATGACTAACTGCAACCGTCAGCTACCGACAGGTAGCTGTCCACATCGAGGTATATCAACAACACCTGTCGGTAGCTGACGGTTTCAGTTAGTCATCATTTATTCCAGGGAAAAGCTGCACGGTCGGGGCACACATTTTCAGCTGTCCACATCGAGGTATATCAACAACACCTGTCGGAAGCTGACGGTTTCAGTTAGTCATCATTTATTCCAGGGAAAAGCTGCACGGTCGGGGCACACATTTTCAGCTGTCCACATCGAGGTATATCAACAACACCTGTCGGTAGCTGACGGTTTCAGTTAGTCATCATTTATTCCAGGGAAAAGCTGCACGGTCGGGGCACACATTTTCAGCTGTCCACATCGAGGTATATCAACAACACCTGTCGGTAGCTGACGGTTTCAGATAGTCATCATTTGTTAAAGGGAAAAGCTGCACGGTCGGGGCACACATTTTCAGCTGTCCACATCGAGGTATATCAACAACACCTGTCGGTAGCTGACGGTTTCAGTAAGTCATCATTTATTCCAGGGAAAAGCTGCACGGTCAGGGACACATTTTCAGCTGTCCACATCGAGGTATATCAACAACACCTGTCGGTAGCTGACGGTTTCAGTTAGTCATCATTTATTCCAGGGAAAAGCTGCACGGTTGGGGCACACATTTTCAGCTGTCCACATCGAGGTATATCAACAACACCTGTCGGTAGCTGACGGTTTCAGTTAGTCATCATTTATTCCAGGGAAAAGCTGCACGGTCGGGGCACACATTTTCAGCTGTCCACATCGAGGTATATCAACAACACCTGTCGGTAGCTGACGGTTTCAGATAGTCATCATTTGTTCCAGGGAAAAGCTGCACGGTCGGGGCACACATTTTCAGCTGTCCACATCGAGGTATATCAACAACACCTGTCGGTAGCTGACGGTTTCAGTAAGTCATCATTTATTCCAGGGAAAAGCTGCACGGTCAGGGACACATTTTCAGCTGTCCACATCGAGGTATATCAACAACACCTGTCGGTAGCTGAGGGTTTCAGTTAGTCATCATTTATTCCAGGGAAAAGCTGCACGGTCGGGGCACACATTTTCAGCTGTCCACATCGAGGTATATCAACAACACCTGTCGGTAGCTGACGGTTTCAGTTAGTCATCATTTATTCCAGGGAAAAGCTGCACGGTCGGGGCACACATTTTCAGCTGTCCACATCGAGGTATATCAACAACACCTGTCGGTAGCTGACGGTTTCAGTTAGTCATCATTTATTCCAGGGAAAAGCTGCACGGTCGGGGCACACATTTTCAGCTGTCCACATCGAAGTATATCAACAACACCTGTCGGTAGCTGACGGTTTCAGTTAGTCATCATTTGTTCCAGGGAAAAGCTGCACGGTCGGGGCACACATTTTCAGCTGTCCACATCGAGGTATATCAACAACACCTGTCGGTAGCTGACGGTTTCAGTAAGTCATCATTTATTCCAGGGAAAAGCTGCACGGTCAGGGACACATTTTCAGCTGTCCACATCGAGGTATATCAACAACACCTGTCGGTAGCTGACGGTTTTAGTTAGTCATCATTTATTCCAGGGAAAAGCTGCACGGTCGGGGCACACATTTTCAGCTGTCCACATCGAGGTATATCAACAACACCTGTCGGTAGCTGACGGTTTCAGTTAGTCATCATTTGTTCCAGGGAAAAGCTGCACGGTCGGGGCACACATTTTCAGCTGTCCACATCGAGGTATATCAACACCACCTGTCGGTAGCTGACGGTTTCAGTAAGTCATCATTTATTCCAGGGAAAAGCTGCACGGTCGGGGCACACATTTTCAGCTGTCCACATCGAGGTATATCAACAACACCTGTCGGTAGCTGAGGGTTTCAGTTAGTCATCATTTAAACATTTTACAACGTGCTTATCCACACAGTGACCTACGCCGTCCGTGGCAAAACAACGGCTTGCAGAAGGTCCACAGCCAAAATTTTATTTTCCTTACGACATGCGCCTTAAGTAAGTCAGCATGGCGTTCAAATACACGATCATGCAAGGGGCCAGCAACATATACGCAAGGCAATTTCCGATCACAAACTAAAAGCAGAGAAACGTTGCCACACAGTTACAAATAGCTCTCACAACACCGGGAGACCGTTGCACTAACTACATGAAAAATCTTACTTTCAGTGACGACACCGCCTTCTGGAGGTTACTGACAGCCGCAGACGGACTTCATAGCTTCCCCAGTCCATGAACTGAAACCAAACGTTGTCCACAGAATTACGGCCACTTGTGCCCTCACGCCCCGGGTTTTTGGGCCCATCCAGACTTAGCATAGAGGGAGCGAGCGTCCCGCTGCAGAACGGTCGTCCAGGGCCAAACAATCGCCTCAACTCCCTCGTCCTCCCTTCGCACGGCACACAGCTCCTCTTCCCAGCGGACGTGCTAGCAGCGCGCTCGCGGAGGCTCCGTAAAGCGCTCTAGGAAAGCGCGGAAACTTCAAACAGAAATAAACCAAGGGAAAACAGGAACTGTGGATAACGACACGGTTCACCTCCATCTCACTGCTCATTGGATAACTGCATCTGACGCAGGGGCTCAGACTACACGCTGGGCAGTCTGCAATCAGCACTGAGCAATCAGCCATATGTTAAGAAGGGTAGGCTATTTATGTTGGCGCTTCCCGTGCGCTCTGCGGCAGTGGTGATGGCTATGACATCATGTGTCCTGGTTTTCCCTCACTGTCAGTTCTGCTAGTGACAACCTTTCAGAACCTCTTTTCTGCTGGTTCGGCACCTGAATACTTATTCTTACGTTGTATCCAGGCCTCCTTACGACATTCTCCTTTGTCACTAGTATGACGGTGAGACGCCCTGCTAAACCCGCAGGACAGGACGGCTAGTGTAGGTTGTGGAAAGGGGCCAAATGTGAGTTACACTCGGACACACAACTTTATTGAAACTTCCTGGCAGATTAAAACTGTGTGCCCGACCGAGACTCGAACTCGGGACCTTTCCCTTTCGCGGGCAAGTGCTCTACCAACTGAGCTACCGAAGCACGACTCACACCCGGTACTCACAGCTTTACTTCTGCCAGTATCTCGTCTCCTACCTTCCAAACTTTACAGAAGCTCTCCTGCGAACCTTGCAGAACTAGCACTCCTGAAAGAAAGGATATAGCGGAGACATGGCTGCAAGGTTCGCAGGAGACCTTCTGTAAATTTTGGAAGGTAGGAGACGAGATACTGGCAGAAGTAAAGCTGAGAGTACCGGGCGTGAGTCGTGCTTCGGTAGCTCAGTTAGTAGAGCACTTGCCCGCGAAAGGCAAAGGTCCCGAGCTCGAGTCTCGGTCGGGCACACAATTTTAATCTGGCAGGAAGTTTCATATCAGCGCACACTCCGCTGCAGAGTGAAAATCTCATTCTGGACACAACTTTATTATTTGATCAAACATTACAAGAGCCCAAAAAAACTTTTATTTTAAACACACAGCTTTAATGTTTGGGACTTAATTACCGGCTGAAAGCCACTTTAATTTAAAAACGGCTGAAGGCCAATAACTTAAAACGCAAGCATAATCAGAAATTTTAAAAGGCAAGCCTTATCATACAACAGTCCTTTATTTAGGCTGAAGGCCCAAAGAATCTGAGCTTTTCAGAGCAAACAATTTGAATTCAAAATCGGCTGAAAGCCCCACATTAAATTTTAAAAAAAAACAAAGGAGGCCTTACGTAAAACAGTTCTTAATTAGGCAAAACTCAACCAAAATAGAAATTTAAAAGGCAAAGCCTTTTCTTAAAACAGTTCCTTAGTTAGGCTGAAGGCCCAAGGAATCAGACACTTCAAGAGGAAACAAGTTAAATTCAAATCGACTGAAGGCCTTACACTTAAAACTCCATAACACTATTTTTTTAAACACCAAAGGCCTTACGTGAAACAGTTCTTTAATTTAGGCTGAAGGCCTTAAGAGCAAAACAACTCAAACCTAAACCAGCTGAAGGCCCAACACTTAAAATTCAACAACATTAAAAACCTTTAAAATGCCAAAGGCCTTACGTGAAACAGTTCTTTGAACTAGGCTGAAGACCTTCAGAGCAAAACAACTCAAACTCAAATCAGCTGAAGCCCCAACACTTAAAATTCAACAACATTAAAACCTTTAAAATGCCATAGGTCTTACGTGAAACAGTTCTTAGGCTGAAGGCCTAAGAATCTTACGCCCAGGCCTGGAAGCGGTGAAGGACCAAATATACGTCGGCTGATGAGACGACCAACCGAACGACCAACCAACGGTCGATCCGCTCCAATCTCCCTCCGTCGGACAGTTTATGTGCGTCGCCAGCGGTCGGCGAGCACTGGCTGTCCGCGCCTCACCGGCGCTCTGTCCCCCGACTTCACTGCTGCTGCGTCCCGACTGCACTGCTGGTCCGACCCGAACTGACTGCCAGACACACGACGACCCGGAAATACTATCGCTCACTCCAGAGCTAGTACCACAGTGCACTTATCGATACGCACTGCTGCTGCCACTCGCGGGCAAGCAGGGCAGGAAATTTGTAATGCCAGTAAATGGAATAAGAAAACGAGGCGGCAATACCGTAATAGAAGTTGACAAACAATAAATGGGATAAACGCGAGCCATGCACGTCTCAGACGGTGTCTCTCGTCTTTCGTGATACCATTACGCTTTTCTTGCAGACTTGGGAGTTCGGTCACACCCCTGTCCTGCAATAGCTTCTGTGTCTGCCGTAACTCGCTCAGCATTTCCCACTAGCTGCCAGTCTACTGGTCATTGCACTGGCTGCTCGGCTTCCAGGACGAATTTTTAGTGTACACCGGCGATAGTATCCTGGTTCGTAACACGGTAGCTTCTTAGGATAACCGATATTTGCGGTACTACTTTCTTCTCAGAAGTATCCAATCAGACTTTCAGCTGCAAATTTTGCTATTCATGTTTTCCAAATCTTTACGCCATACTCTGGTGTACTTGGTAAACCTTCTACCTTTCCAAACATACACACAACGTGGTAGTTTGCATATTTCTGTGAATTAATCTTACGCCAAGAAAATTAGTTTTTCTATAGATTCTATACTGCATGAATTACCAAAAAGGCCACATGCTTCGGATAACTACCAAGCTATCATTTATGTAATTGTTCAAGACACCTTTATTCAGTAAATAGAAAACTGTTGTTTTTTATCAACAACAGGCTTAATTTTCCATAAAACCATCACGCAATAGAAAAGCCAAATTTAGAAACTTTAAAAATTATATTTCATAATTATTTTATAAAAACTATGTTACGAATTTTGTCGTTATATTTTCGTAAACATCAAAAGACATAGCTTTGAGCCGGCCGGTGTGGCCGTGCGGTTATAGGCGCTTCAGTCTGGAACCGCGTGACCGCTACGGTCGCAGGTTCGAATCCTGCCTCGGGCATGGATGTGTGTGATGTCCTTAGGTTAGTTAGGTTTAAGTAGTTCTTAAGTTCTAGGGGACTGATGACCTCAGACGTAAAGTCCCATAGTGCTCAGAGCCATTTGAACCATTTGAACATAGCTTTGCTTAAATTATTCACTACTGAAAAACAGGAAATCAATAAAGACAGCAATTTCAACCATTACCGTTTCTAGAGCATTCCAGAAACTCATGTTCTAATGTATAGAAAAAATTCCTCCCATATTAGGCAGTTCATTTACAGTCCTAGTTGAGACAACATCTAGTATGTAACTTGCGCGCCAAGCGCTTGCTCTTGTCTCAAACAGAAGTTGATAACATGTATGTGAGAACATTGCGTCTCGTGCTCTGTGAATTGTGGTTATCATGAAAAAGATGCTCTTATACATGAGCCCTCTTTAGTGTGACAAATGTCTTTATGAATTGTTGGTTTTCTAAGACGAAATAGAAAGGTGCAATAAACCATCATATATTGCTATTAAAATAGAAAAAAGCATTTTACTACGACGTTAGCTTATGGTTTTCCCCTGTTGGGTAGTAGCTTCTCATACAAGTAAACCAACTGCGACTTTACTTGATGTTGCTCGTACTTTAGGTAACTGGGCTATGCACGGCTCTGTTTAAATAAGAATTGCTCTACAGTGTTTCATGCCCGGCAGATGGCTTGCTGCAAATAGTAACTTGTAACTGCGACCCTGCAGTCAAATAGTCTATGCAGTCGCTATAATTATGAATTAATGAAATACGCAGAAATAGTATAGTTTGAACTGATGAAGATGACAAAGAATTATGTTGAATAATGTTTATTCAAGAAAGTACATCTCAAAATAAACGGAAAGTTCTCCTGCGATATCCAATTAAAATACATGTAGGAAACAACCTTATAAAATGCAGTACAGTTGTATTGAGAGCGTTACGACAATGGTAGCAGAATCCGCAAGGTAAATTTTCATACAAGACGCGTGAAAAACTAAGTCCATTTCGTGATCACTGAACATGAAATATTCGTCAGCTCAAAATAATTCAGAGTTCAGCATGACCAGTTGCACTATCTCACACGAGCAGAAAGTCATACTCTGTCTATTCTGAATTCTGTAAAGCCATCGGAAAAAGTTGCGAGTTCTGCACAGGAGCACATCCAGACCTCGCGAAAACTAAGTCTCTCCAAAAGTTGAAGTACTGTAGCGGCCGTTCATAGCCCAGAATCAATCACCCACTCGGCTAGAAAACGCACTACATAACCGCCAAATCTACCTTCTTCAAGAACGAACGCAAAAGTGTCCAGAATCGCTGCCCTGAGCGCGCCACTCGCAAAGTGTCCGTCTCCACTAGAATCCAGTGGTGTCCTGCAACTGTCTAACTCTCATTGCCTGAAGCCCATTCCCACCAAAAATACATTGCACTTATGTTCTATTGACATTATCCGACTCAACCCGACCATATCCTGCACCAGAATAACATATTAAAGCAGTATTTGAATGAGAAAAGTCACACTCCGGCACTTTTTCTTCTTTCCCTTGTGTCTTTGTCCAGCATTTATCGCAGTATCGGCATGGTTAAGGTCGGATTTGGCATGGCTACATTTAAAGGGTGGCCGGAAGCCCTTCCTGTCGCCACGTTCCGTCACACTCGGACTATGCAGAATAGTTATAAATTGAGGTTTGTTCATAAATAAATTATTCAGGATTCCTATGCAATTTCCCCCCCCCCCCCCTTAAATGACAACAGATTGTCGTTAAAGATTGTTTAAATAACACCTATAATGTGTTTTGCAAATTTTCATTGCTTTTACTTATAATAATTTCATAGAATAAAAACAGTTTGTAACACAATTGGGTGATGTGCCACTGCTAATATCGTGTTTGAACTTTCACACTTGTTTTCCAATGAAATCCTGCGAGTAATTTTGTTACAATGTAAAGTCTCCTTCATTCCAGTATGAGTTCAATAAGTTGCATTTCTGGATATTCATTAATTCAGAAATAGGTTTAATTTTGTACCCTTATTATATCAAAAAACTACACTATTGGCCATTAAAATTGCTACGCCAAAAGAAATGCAGATGATAACCCGGTATTCATTGGACAAATATATTATACTAGAACTGACATGTGATTACATTTTCACGTAATTTGGGTGCATAGATCCTGAGAAATCAGTACCTAGAACAACCACCTTCAGCCATAATAACATCCTTGATACGCCTGAGGATTGAGTCAAACAGAGCTTGGATGGCGTGTACAGGTACAGCTGCCAACTCCAACACAATACCACAGTTCATCAAGAGTAGTGACTGGCGTATTGTGATGAGCCAGTTGCTCGGCCACCATTGACCAGAAGTTTTCAATTGGTGAGAGATCTGGAGAATGTGCTGGCCAGGGCAGCAGTCGTACCATATCTGTATCCAGAAAGGTCCGTACAGGACCTGCAACATGCGGTCGTGCATTATCCTGCTGAAGAGTAGGGTTTCGCAGGGATCGAAAGCAGGGTAGAGCCACGGGTCTTAACACATTTTAAATGTGACGTCCACTGTTCAAAGTGCCGTCAATGCGAACGAAAGGTGACCGAGACGTGTAACCAATGGCACCCCATACCATCACGCCGGGTGATACGCCAGCATGGCGATGACGAATACACGCTTCCAATGTGCGTTCACCGCGATGTCACCAAACACGGATGTGACCATCATGATGCTGTACACAGAACCTGGATTCATCCGAAAAAATGACTTTTTGCCATTCGTGCACCCAGGTTCTTCGTCGAGTACACCATCGCAGGCGCTCCTGTCTGTGGTGCAGCGTCATGCGTAACCGTAGCCGTGGTCTCCGAGCTGATAGTCCATGTGCTGCAAGTGTCGTCGAACTGTTCGTGCAGATGGTTGTTGTCTTGCAAACCTCCCTATCTGTTGACTCAGGGATCGAGACATGGCTGCACGATCAGTTGCAGCCATGCGGATAAGATGCTGGTCATCTCGACTGCTAGTGATACGAGGCCGTTGGGATCCAGCAAGGCATTCCGTATTACCCTCCTGAACCCATCGATTCCATATTGTGCTAACAGTCATTGGATCTCAACCAACTAGAGCAGGAATGTCGCGATATAATAAACCGCAATCGTGATACGCTACAATCCGACCTTCATCGAAGTCGAAAACGTGATGGTACGCATTTCTCCTCCTTACAAGAGGCATCACAACAAAGTTTCACCAGACAACGCCGGTCAACTGCTGTTTGTGTGTGAGAAATCGGTTGGAAACTTTCCTCATGTCAGCACGTTGTAAGTGTCGCCACCGGCGCCAACCTTCTGTGAATGCTCTGAAAAAATTCAAAGGGCTCTGAGCACTATGCGACTTAACTTCTGAGGTCAGTCGCCTAGAACTTAGAACTAATTAAAGCTAACTAATCTAAGGACTTCACACACATCCATGCCCGAGGTAGGATTCGAACCTGCGACCGTAGCGGTCGCTCGGTTCCAGACTGTGGCACCTAGAACCGCACGGCCACTCCGGCCGGCATGCTCTGAAAAGCTAATCATTTTCATATCACAGCATCTTCTTCCTGTATGTTAAATTTTGCGTCTGTAGCGCATCTTCGTGGTGTAGCAATTTTAATGGCCAGTAGTGTATAAATAGTTTTTATGGTGTAACTTGCATAATGTTCTATCACAATCAAAACAAAACAAAAAATGGTCGTAAACCCTGTCTCCAATTTCCCACCACAGGTTTGAAAGAACTAACACACCAATCTGATGGATCATGAATGTGTGTACAGAGATTAAATAAATCGAGAAAGAATATCAGCGCCATGACGCTCTCATTCAATCTGACTGAAAGAACAGTAAAAATTACTGGTTTGGGAAGTAGTGAAGTAGACAGCTACCAGGAATCCAAGACCACCACTGTTAGGGAAGCGGACGATAGCTCGGTCAAGGCCTTCCTGACAAGAGAAAAACCTGACACGACAGATGCTACCCAGTAATGAATTACTGTTAAAAGGTACTGGTCGTAGACAGATGATTGACGGCATATGGAAATTTGGGTCTAGCCCTGAGTTGTGCGCAGACAGGCAAATGGTAAGACGACACCTCGCGATAAGCGAGAAACGAGGGTTCGAGTCCCGATTCAGCATAAATTTTCATTGTTGTCATTCCATTCAACAGCTGATGGTTTTCCTTATTCGCAATTGCATATTAATATAATGTATTGTAAACAGGGGATACACTTGAATTAATTTTCTTTTCAAATTTGTTTATTTTACTTTCAGTTCACTTTAAAACAAAAGCTTGAGTATTATACTGATTAGTACATAGTCGAATGTCTGTTGTCAGTAACGATGCGACGTGGAGTCCTGTGCTCGGTCATTTCGAGGTATGCCCACACATTTCAGTAAACAGACATCAGCGCGCTCGCATGTAAACCACAATGAGCCCTGCAGTGGGTAATACATCGAAACCAGTTTGGCTATAACACTAGCAGTATGCTCTGCGAGCCATTCGTTCTGAAAACGTTTGAATAATATTATTAAAGTATAGTTCCCTTACCAAATTAGATTCAGTTGTCAAAGTTCCCAAATCTTTGAGACGTTATTGATCGGAGGCAATTTCTGACACTAGCCAGAGTGCTGAATGGCCTTTCTGCTTCAGCTACATACCTCTGGGAGAGTGCAAAATACTCACAAAGCTGCACATACATTAGGAAAGAGGCATGAAATTTTAAGGTCATATTATTATTCGAGAGACCTAATAGTTACTAAGTAATGTCTTCAAGCTACTCTCTTCTAACTCTGAAGTGTGAATTGTTTTCAGATAATGAACTTATTGGTCTAGATCTGTTGTGAGATCATTGTGTTATTTATAACCAAATAACTTGCAAAACTTCAGCGATCTGATCGTCAGTCATCTTTCAATATTTCCTTAAAACCTAAATGCTCATCTAAAATCTTCATCGTATTGTCAGTACTAGATTGTCAATAAAGACAAGAAAAACATTTATCCTGAATAAAAGTTCTGAAGTCACACCTGCCAATTCATTCTTGTTTTTATGAAGAAATGATTTCCTGTTCTTCGTGCGCACTTTTCTAATTAACTGCACTGGCGACAACTTTAGATTAAGAGCCCCAGTTTTCGCGAAGATATTTTTTGTCATTCAGTACTCATTGTTTCTTAGCTAAACATCAAAAGGTAGTATTTCGAGCTTGTAGTAATTTGTTCCTATAGTCAACTGGTACCAACAACTCTAGCCAAATTTATGTCATGTTTAAACCCTTGGAAGTTTTCACATAATCCAAAACACCTCGTAGCACAAGTGTTTCGTGTGACAAATTTGACTTACTGAGTGTTTCAAAGGCAATGGAAATCTTACGCAAGTGACCTAAAATTGGTCTTACAGCGTCAAGTAAAGCACTGCAGTAGGTATCAGGCATGGAATATAAAGAACTTCCAACATACTGCTTGAGAATTTCCCACCGTTGTGAACTGCAGTTGAACAGGCTGTAAAATTGTTGAGTCACTCTGAAAAAATTATCTGCTTTATGACAACTGTCATTCGCATTTACTCCACCCAGGTTAGCGTTATGACAATGACAGGGACAAATTTTTGCAAGAGGGTTCCACTGCATGAGCTCCTTTATACACCCCATTCATATTATTTCCGTTATTGTAACTTTGGTCTTGGCATTCACTCACAGGAATTGAGTTTCTCACAAGTGTTAATCGAATTAAATGTGCAACAGCAACTTCTGTTTTCTGATATAATCTACCAATACCAAAACCGTTCGTTTATTTCCTTACTGGGGCAAACATAAAGCCGGATGGATGTTATCTGTTCAACATAACTTGGATCAGGAGTTGCATCAACGGTAATTGAACAATACTTCGCATTTTCTCTCTGTTCCAAAATAGCACCCCCGGAATGACGAGAAATAAATTCGTTCGTAGGATCATAATGATTCAAGAAAATTTCCATTATTTGGATCTCCAGTTTTCTAAGATGAACCTCTGAAGACCAGTTTCTTTGACTAAGAAATGATGCCACGTCAAGCAAGCATCTTAGTATCTGTTCCCAACCATAGGCTTCATTTTCAATCTGGTTCCCGATTCCTTGGAAAATAGGACCAGAGTGTTTTAACTCAATCTCAGAGTTCCGTCATTTAAAGAAACATTCTCTATGAAGACTGGTAGATTGATGTTCTAGGATCCTATCATTTAATGTTTTCAACTTTAATTCGTATGAGTATCCTGATTTTGAAGAGAAGTGTGAACTGACTGTCTCAGCCAGACTAGAAAAAGGAAGGTAAAGAAAACAAAATATTGTTTGTTGACTTTCACTCCAAACTAACCACCTACAGGACACACATTCATTGTCCGGAAGTTTACACTGAAGTACAGATGTAAGAAATACGTGCATATAAACATATGTCGGAAAATGTTTTGGATGGTTAGGTGGACCACATATTGCTGCCTCTTCTATTTCTTGAGATGTAGACTTTAAAGTGTTTAAATTTCCATCATGAAAACCGTTATGGGTACAGATCGATTGTTCATCTGAAAAAAATAAAGAAAGAAAGAATATAAAACTAGAAGACTGTAACTCAACGAGTCTTGGTAGAATCCCGAGACTGCAGTGAAACATAACAGAGGCTTAGGTGGATTTCGAGTCTGAGTAAATATGAGCAGAACGCTCGAGCTCGGAAATGATTTCTGCTAAGCAAGTATGCAGAAGGTCTACGGAAAATGAAAAGATTAACGCGAGCAAGCGGCCGGGTTTCACCAGCAGAGCGATTACAGGCGGCCGCAGAAGAGCAGTGAAGGACTGCAGGTAGCTGGACCCTAAACTATACAGCTGGCTAACAGCAGAGGTCGTAAACACCTTAATAATCACGAAATATGATTAGGAAGACTCGTACAGTAAATGCAAGAGCATCAAATCAATAAACAGGGTACGATATATCGTAAAAAATTGCCATCTGCAATCATAAACATAATTACAATTAATCCATTCATTCCACCACTGATGTTTACACTTACTAAGTGATAAATAATTTTATGATACACTATAAACCATATGGCGGGTAAAGGCATAACATAGTAGCTAGCATCGAGATGAAAATACGAGTATTATATTGTCCTTGTTAAATATTGTATATTATTAAGTTTATATGTTAAAGGGTATCGAACCAGATCGTTCTTCACAATACAATGATATAAAGAAGCAGCATGTAGTTATTAGTGAATCGATTTATTGATCATTACAATATGAATGAAAGTGCGCTAGAAGCACAAATAGATAAATGTTGATGAGATATATAATTAGAAATTGTAAGATTTGTTGTCAGCAGACACTGTAGTGACTTGATATAACAATTAGAATACTATTTTATTTACAGAATCATTAGTGTAAGAGTTTGCACATACGTCAAAGTGTTGTACGAATTGTGTAGGCCGGTGGGCAGCTGCACGAGCTCTCGCTGGCTGAAGAGTTATGATGGTGTATGTTGGTCTTGGAAGAGGTTTTCTTAGGAGCAGGATGGACCAAGAGAAAGGAGAACATTTCAGGGCATCGATCGAAAAGGAGAGACTCTGGTTTTCTGCCTCTGGAGAGAACAGCAGAGTTGTGCGATTGAATTTATGTGGAGACAATAAGTTACGGGTTTCTAAGAATGCAGGTGAAGAAATTTATGTTATACTTTAACCAAGGCGGCAAGCGAACAATTTACAAATGATGCCGTTTCCGAAATGCTTTCACATTCGGTCCGAAAGCCAATGATCATATCATGTAATTCTGGACGTCAGATAAATCTGTCCGTTTCCGCGTTACGAGTACTGCACTGTTTCCTGCGTTCCCCGACACACTTAACATATTCTCTTCTGAAAGTACTACTACCTGCTGCCTGCAAGTGGTTTTTGCACTTTGATTTGGAACATAGGCGGTGGTCACATTAATGTGGCTGATGTTGTAGCTCTATGAACCCATATCCTCGACCCATAGCCCACAACAACGATTAATATTGCGTTGCGGTATGTTACTATCGCATTTAAAGGCAGCTGAAAGCTTCTTTCACCAGTTAATTGTATCTTTCTCAGGATTTTAATGCCCTTCTGACAAACCATTTCCACGTGTTTATGAAAGGCTTGGTTTATGTCGATGTTTATACCACGGTAGCTGTCTGCTTCTTTTCTCTCCACAGATTGGTGATCCATTCTGATTGTCAGGTTTCTCGATCTTGATAATGTTCCGTTTAGTAACATGTCAACTGTCTACTTTGCTCTATCGTTATCTTACTCTCTAGGCACCAAATACTATGTACTTCAACACCTTCCGTACTATATTCCTCTAATTTAGGCCCTTGTATTGGCAGATAGTATACTTAACAGTTCGTTTCGTAGGCGACGCAGCCTCTAGTGCTTGTCATAGTGTGAAGCTAGTTCAGTAATGGTTCTATGCCAACATCACAGAAACCTGATATTTTCGAGAATTTTGGGCACCTGTCCCTGCAAACGACATTCGTTTAATAACACTGTTAGATATGGAACAATTCCGCCTGTTACGTGATGTTACGCTTCTGCCATTATTCTCTCTGTCCCAAGTTCTTACTTCCTGTTTAACTTCATTATTGCCAGCTTCATTTCCTCCTGGATAAATTAAATCACAGTTCGCTTATTCACATGCAGTTCTAGTAATTCAGAGCTGAGGCAACGATGGTAATCTGTGTCTTCTAACTTATGGTCTTTCAGCAGAATTCTCAGTCCCTACTGCACAGTCTGTCGTCATCGTGCCACTGGGTCTTGTCAAGGTCGATAATCCAGTGAGTGATCGAACTTTGTTTCAACGTTGTGTGGAAATCCCGTTTGGTCCTAGAAGTATGTCTCCCATTTTTCTGCTCTTGTTTGGTGTATTAAGTCTTTACTTTCTTTTTTGACTGTTCGATAGAAATACAAGTTTCTTTGTCGTTCTGATTATCCTAAGGATATCTGCTAGTATTTCTCGCATGCCTTGCTAAGAGTCTTGAATATTGCCTCGTCTTCCGCTGCTGCAATGCTCGCACCAGTTCGTTGGCTTCGGTTTCAACGTCAAATCTACTTCGTGTCAGTGGCTGCAACTTGAATTCTGACTTTATAAATTCCCAGTTCGCTTTGCATAGATTGTGTATTCGCTCGGATTGGATGTTATCTTCTAAGTATTATCTGCAATTGTAGTTGTGAAGTAACTGAGATTATGATTGTAAGTTGTAAGTCCGTCGCAGACCTACCAGTTGGCAATTAGGTCACTAACTTTCGAGTTTGCGAGGATGACAGTTCTGTTTATTGCTGCATCTGCGCGACTTGGGAAAGTAGGCGGGTTAAGAGGCCTATTCATGACATGAAGCCCAAGTTCTCGTATAGCGTCCTGTAGCAGAGTCCTGTTTCATCAGTTACTCTCCTGTGCCACAATGTTCATTTTGCGTTAGTCCTTTACAAAAATGTTTCTGTCGTTTCAATACAGTATTGCTACTGTTTTTCACTTTCTGTATGTGGTTGTATCTCCTGAATGTACTGAAAATATTGATTGTTTATACGTAAAATTTTCCAACAACAATCATTATTTCTATTGTCAACGCGTGTTCTAATACACAGTTGATGTATCTTTGTCGTTTTCATTTTTTATCCGGTATCACAGCGCCAGCCATTGAATGCTGACCTGAAGTTACTATGTGTGTCTGTCCAGTGTCTGGCATGTGGGCTAATGCCTAATTTTTGGACTATGACTCCGCTATGGACAGTATCTGTGTGTTCGTCTCTTCTGACACTTCCCCGAGTTCCTGCGCCACTGTGGTGCTGCACATCGCATTTATCTGTCAGATTTTAACTATTTGTCTATGTTCTGATGCCGTTAGATTTCGAGTTAATTGCATGTGAATGGTACGGGAACCTACTGAGCATAGTGATGGGGCCATTCTAACCTGTAATCATATACAGTTCGTCCATGTGTCATCACTAACTGCCGTTATAGGTGCTCAATAGCAAGTGTCTTCTGCCTCCTCTTAAAGATAACGCCAAGAAGGGTCTGTAGCTTCCCTGTCGTCGAGGCAAGTTGGTGGGACTGAGCTGAATATGATCAACTTCCATCATGCCAGAAAAATTTATGGTAGAGCCTTTCGGATGATAGTGTCTAACCAGATGCCTTATTGTTATGGTTAACACATGCGTGTCTTTCAGTTCAGCTAGTCTTATTGCGTTTTCACACGTTTCGTGATAAGGCTGCGGGTCCTACAAGAAAAGTCTTCGATTTCTCTTATTACGTCCATCCTTGTTTATATTCTGTTCGTGATTCTTGTTGTCATCTGTATGTTCTCCTACGAGCTGTTTATGTTCATAATCTTCCTCTGTTACCTGTTGCATGCTGTCACACACCGCTACTAGAGCGTCTTATGTGCTGTTACTCCCAGCATTCGTCCGCCTCTGTAACAGAAGTGATCAGTGCATCTTACTGCTACGTGGGACACCCGGGTTCGATTCTCGGCACTGACTGGGATTTTCCTTGCTGGGAGGACTGGTACAGGGAGTCCTCAGCCAGCTGAGACCAAGTGAGGCACTACTGGAGTGATAAGCAGCGGTTGTGAGGTCGACACATCCGACGGCAACCGGGAGAACAGTATTTTGACTATATGGCCTTCCAAACCGCATCCTATGACGTAACTGGCAAAGGATGACGCGGCGGTAGGTCTGATCCGCTCGGCCCGTCTAGGAAAGTGGAACTTTATCTCTCTTTTCACACCCTGCATTCGTTGCATTTTGAACTTATCCTGAATTTTAATTTAAGTCTTCTTCTGAATTTGAATTTAAGTCTTCCTTGTATAGAGGTAGATACGCTGTCTGTTGCATGCTTTCCTATCTCCTTGATCACTTCCAGAAACTTCATTCCTATTTTCTGTTATTCTCATTACTGTCCTTTTTATTGCCTATCTCATCTTCTGCATCCCGCTTTCTTTTTGAGGGAGGCCATAGCTTATTACAAATACGACACGTAATTTTGTAATCCGTTCGATCAAAGGGATCGTATTTAGTAAAATTATTTTGGGCAGTGTTTCAACTAATACCTGTCTTTGAAGCTACTCTGTGGTTTCCTGTGTTAGGGGATAACTCAATCGTTCAGAATCCATATTCAGTTCTTTTAGTTCTCGCTCGAAGAACATTTGGTATTTCACACAGTCTTTAACTCGTTGGCTGAATGGTTTAATTCTTCTTGCACGTGAAACGCCCCTCGTTTGCTATTTGAAGAATCCTTTTTACATGGTCAGATTCCGCATAGTGGGAAGATTTCGGTATTTTTCATTACACAACTCGCATTGTGTCTTGGTAATGCCAGTTATTATGGCGTTTGTTGACTGGAAAGTAGTCATTCACAACGGTTGATTGAAACCCACTCTATATTCTTTTCTCTGTAATAAACTGTGTTCTGACTTTCAGATTTACCTCGAGCACATATTGTACTGCAAGCCTCCCTCGTGGACCAGGTTTATATCTGGCCTTTGTTTCTAGCAATAATTGCTTTCTCTTTGTAGTTCGCTCCAACCTCAGTTCGAATGTACGAGGGCAGTTCAATAAGTAATGCAACACATTTTTTTTCTCGGCCAATTTTGATTGAAAAAACCGGAAATTTCTTGTGGATTATTTTCAAACATTCCCGCTTCGTCTCTTATAGATTCATTAACTTCCGACAGGTGGCAGCGCTGTACGGAGCTGTTAAAATGGCGTCTGTAACGGATGTGCGTTGCAAACAACGGGCAGTGATCGAGTTTCTTTTGGCGGAAAGCCAGGGCATCTCAGATATTCATAGGCGTTTGCAGAATGTCTACGGTGATCTGGCAGTGGACAAAAGCACGGTGAGTCGTTGGGAAAAGCGTGTGTCATCATCGCCGCAAGGTCAAGCAAGACTGTCTGATCTCCCGCGTGTGGGCCGGCCGTGCACAGCTGTGACTCCTGCAATGGCGGAGCGTGCGAACACACTCGTTCGAGATGATCGACGGATCACCAGCAAACAACTCAGTGCTCAACTTGACATCTCTATTGGTAGTGCTGTCACAATCGTTCACCAGTTGGGATATTCAAAGGTTTGTTCCCGCTGGGTCCCTCGTTGTCTAACCGAACACCATAAAGAGCAAAGGAGAACCATCTGTGCGGAATTGCTTGCTCGTCATGTGGCTGAGGGTGACAATTTCTTGTCAAAGATTGTTACAGGCGATGAAACATGGGTTCATCACCTCGAACCTGAAACAAAACGGCAATCAATGGAGTGGCGCCACACCCGCTCCCCTACCAAGAAAAAGTTTAAAGCCATACACCCTCAGCCGGTAAAGTCATGGTTACAGTCTTCTGGGACGCTGAAGCGGTTATTCTGTTCGATGTCCTTCCCATTGGTCAAACGATCAACTCTGAAGTGTATTGTGCTACTCTTCAGAAATTGAAGAAACGACTTCAGCGTGTTCGTAGGCACAAAAATCTGAACGAACTTCTCCTTCTTCATGACAACGCAAGACCTCACACAAGTCTTCGCACCCGAGAGCAGCTCACAAAACTTCAGTGGACTGTTCTCCCTCATGCACCCTACAGCCCCGATCTCGCACCGTCGGATTTCCATATGTTTGGCCCAATGAAGGACGCAATCCGTGGGAGGCACTACGCGAATGATGAAGAAGTTATTGATACAGTACGACGTTGGCTCCGACATCGACCAGTGGAATGGTACCGTGCAGGCATACAGGCCCTCATTTCAAGGTGGCGTAAGGCCGTAGCATTGAATGGAGATTACGTTGAAAAATAGTGTTGTGTAGCTAAAAGATTGGGGAATAACCTGGTGTTTTCAATGCTGAATAAAACAACCCCTGTTTCAGAAAAAAAATGTGTTTCATTACTTATTGAACTGCCCTCGTATACTCAATTAGTTCACATTGTGGCATGATAACTGGGAAATTAATAGTTTCACTAGCGACACCGTTTCCTGGGTGGTGTTGACACCATTCCTCTATTTAGCTCTTAATTTTGTGTCACTTTCTTGTGTCACTCTTCTGTTTCTGTTTCAGTTGCCAGTAGCCTACATTGTTTGCTGCCTTCATTTACTTGATTCTGATCGTTTTTTTCTTCGGATCAATTAGCTGTGTAAAGTGCCTCTATATTTGCTTTGTGTCTTCCTCGGAATTAGATTTGACGAACGGTACTTTTCTTATGTAGCTGCAATCTTGATTTCGTGGCGTCTGTTGGAGCGAGTGGAGCAGCGGCTGCCACATATAGGGAGTGATCGGATTGTTGTGCTTTTCTTTTAATCCCCAAACCTGGCATTTTCCTTTTCTAATTGTTCTGTAAGTCTAATATGTTTTTCATGTAATATTACCCAGAGGGGAAGTTTGTATTCTACATCCAGTATTTTTGCGGCAGTAACCTTTGTGGTTTCTCTGAGTTCGTCATCAACGTTTTTTATTTTGTCCTATCCTCAAGTTCGTATGACTCTTCATTACTACACTACTGGCCATTAAAATTGCAACACCAAGAGGAAAGCAGATGATAAACGAGTATTCATTGGACAAATATATTACACTACAACTGGCATGTGATTGCATTTTCACGCAATTTGGGTGCATAGATCCTGAGAAATCAGTACCCAGGACAACCTCCTCTGGCCGTAATAACGGGCTCGATACGCCTGGGCATTGAGTGAACCAGAGCTTGGATGGGGTGTACAGGTACAGCTGCCCATGTGGCTTCAACACGATACCACAGTTCGTCGAGAGTAGTGACTGGCGTATTGTGACGAGCCAGTTGCTCAGCCACCATTGACCAGACGTCTTCAGTTGGTGAGAGATCTGGAGAATATGCTGGCCAGGGCAGCAGTCGAACATTTTCTGTATCCAGAAAGGCCCGTACAGGACCTACAACATGCGGTCGAGCATTATCATGCTGAAATGTAGGGATTCGCAGGGATCGAATGAAGGGTAGAGCCACGGGTCGTAACACATCTGAAATGTAACGTCCACTGTTCAAAGTGCCGTCAATGCGAACAAGAGATGACCGAGACGTGTAACCAATGGCACCCCATACCATCACGCCGGGAGATACGCCAGCATGGCGATGACGAATACACGTTTCCAATGCGCGTTCATCGCGATATCGCCAAACACGGATGCGACCATCATGATGCTGTAAACAGAGCCTGCATTCATCCGAAAAAATGACGTTTTACAATTCGTGCACCCATGTTCGTCGTTGAGTACACCACCGCAGGCGCTCCTGTCTGTAATGAAGTGTCAAGGGTAACTGCAGCCATGGTCTCCGAGCTGATAGTCCATGCTGCTGCAAACGTCGTCGAACTGATCGTGCAGATGGTTGTTGTCTTGCAAACTTCCCCACCTGTTGACTCAGGGATCGAGGCATGGTTGCAAGATTCGTTAGAGCCAAGCGGATAAAATTCTTGTCATCTCGACTGCTGGTGATACGAGGCCGTTGGGATCCGGCACGGCATTCCGTATTACCCTCCTGAACCCACCGATTCCATGTTCTGCTAACAGTCATTGGATCCCGAGCAACGCGAGCAGCAATGTCGCGATACGATAAACCGCAATCGCGATAGGCTACAATCTGACCTTAATCAAAGTCGGAAACGTGATGGTACGCATTTCTCCTCCTTACACGAGGCATCACAACAACGTTTCACCAGGAAACGCCAGACAACTGCTGTTTGTGTATGAGAAATCGATTGGGAACGTTTCTCATGTCAGCACGTTGTAGGTGTCTCCATCTGCGCCAACCTTGTTTGAATGCTCTGAAAAGCTAATCATTTGCATATCACCGCATCTTCTTCCTGTCGGTTAAACTTCGTGTCTGTAGCACGTCATCTTCGTGGTGTAGCAATTTTAATGGTCAGTAGTGTAGTTGTTGAGTGCTCAAAAGTTTTGTATTACAACGTCTGTACATACATACTTTCGCGCCAGTGATGCGTTGGAACGAAATGCGGTTAGCATCCCTGCATACGCCTGTGTTTAATGTGTGGTGTCACCGCCAGACACCACACTTGCTAGGTGGTAGCCTTTAAATCGGCCGCGGTCCGTTAGTATACGTCGGACCCGCGTGTCGCCACTATCAGTGATTGCAGACCGAGCGCCGCCACACGGCAGGTCTAGAGAGACTTCCTAGCACTCGCCCCAGTTGTACAACCGACTTTGCTAGCGATGGTTCATTGACAAAATACGCTCTCATTTGCCGAGACGATAGTTAGCATAGCCTTCAGCTACGTCATTTGCTACGACCTAGCAAGGCGCCATTACCAGTTACTATTGATACTGAATCATGTACAGTCAAGAGCGACGTTTACCATTAATGGATTAAAGTTAAGTATTCCACCAGCTACGTCCGTTTTTTCTAAATTCTAATTTCCTTGTCCTGTTCCAGACCTCACGCCAGCCTGCGTGAGCCAAAACGCGTGCCTTTCAGCTTCCTCTAGTAACACGGTGTAGGCTCTCCTGCCAACCACAACATTGGCGATGAGGCAACACTGTGTTCTTAACTATACTGCCCTGATTTACTTGTGTAATGGCATCGCCACCATCTCCAGATGTACTGTCCGAATTTTATCGCTTACAGAATCAGGAGACGCTGGCCTTGCTGGATGCCCTTGGACAGCTCGTCCAGGGTCAACGTGTGATGCAAAACGATGCGGCAGCCGCCGCTCCACCGCTAATGCAGCCACAACATGCAGTTGCACCAACTTTTCGTCCTTTTGATGCTGCTCTGGAAAGCTGGACGGAGTGGTCACGCCAATTTCGATTCCATCTCACCGCCTACAGAATTCAAGGTAACGAGCAGCAGCCATTTTTGTTGTCTCCAGTCGGCGTACAAATGTACCATGTGATAGTCAAATTATTTCCCCGACGCTACATAGCAACTCTGTCC
Organism: Schistocerca piceifrons; assembly: GCF_021461385.2. Classification (NCBI taxonomy): domain Eukaryota; kingdom Metazoa; phylum Arthropoda; class Insecta; order Orthoptera; family Acrididae; genus Schistocerca; species Schistocerca piceifrons. Next base: position 680,305,950 of record NC_060142.1, on the reverse strand, counting down.
TAAGACGAAATTTTGTCTGCATTAGATGCATATTTCAAAGAATCAGTCAGTGTAGTTGCCAAACAGTATACCTTCTTTCGTACAAAATGTACAGCAGGTCAGACTAATCAGGAGTGGGTTGCAACCTTGCAAGGCCTTACTAGGGATTGTGCTTTTGAGTGTCAATGTGGACTCCCTTATTCAGATACTATAGTACGTGATGCAATTGCACAGAACGTTTCTGAACAGATTTTGAAACTAGTCAATCCCTCCCTTCAACAAGTGATGGACATATTGGATCGGCAGGACACATTGACTTTGCTCAGGAATCATTTGCAACTTCGCCATCCGTGTGTCAGGTTAACCGACCCGCCGGGCGAACTGCACGGAACAGTAAACAGCCCTCGCGCCCGGCCGCGCCGCTGCCGCCAGGCTCTCAGCCACGTGTACCATGCCGGCAAGCAAATGCAGTGCTAAAATCATGCCCACGGTGTGCTACTAGACATTCACGTGAGAATTGCCCATCAAGCCAAGCTATTTGCTTTTATTGTAATAAAAAAGGACATGTTCAAAGTGTTTGCCAGAAAAAGCTCACAATGGAAGCTCACAACCATTCCAGGGCCTTTGCTTCGCGCCGGAATCGGAATCAAACCAAGGATACTCAGGCTCGCGAAACTTCGCCCATGGAAACTCATATAGTTCATTCCACTCCGCCCAGTGCCATTCTCTCTAACAGTGATCGTGTTCGTCCCACAAATAGTGTGCGTCAACATCGCCGGAACTCCAGTCAAGTCGCAAGTGATTTTGTACATCAGCTCACGTTGCACGAGACAGTCGCTCTTGTCGTCAGCAGGGCAATAAACTTTTTGTGGACTTGGACATTAACGGCAAAGTGATACCATTCCAGCTCGATACTGGGGCTGCAGTTTCATTGATCAATCAAGACACTTACAAACTGCTGGGCACACCTCCATTGCGTGCCGCAACTGTTAAGTTAACTAGCTATTCAGGTCAAGAGATCCCTGTGTTAGGACAGTGCAGCCTTCTTGCAGCATACAAAGGACAAACAAAACTTGTGTCATTTTACGTCCTTCGTTCTTCTTCTGCAGTGAACTTGTTTGGTTTCGGTTTATTTCAGTTGTTTAACTTGTCTATAGTAAATCAGGTCCTATCAGTGAACCAGACTGTACCTTCCGACAGTGTTTCCCGTCTATGTGAAGAATTTGCAGACATTTTTGCACTGGGCCGCAGTTCTGCTAAGAACTATAAAGCACATTTGGAACTGAAAGTAAACGCACAACCGAAATTTTTCAGAGCGCGCAATGTTCCCCATGCATTGCGTGATGAGGTCGCAAAAACATTACATGATTTGGAATCACAAGGTGAAATTGAACGTGTGCAGGCTTCTCTCTGGGCATCACCCTTAGTAATTTTGCCAAAACCTTCGGGAAAATTGAGACTTTGTGTGTACTTCAAGGCAACAGTGAATCCACAACTAGTGATTGCAACTTTTCCTTTACCCCGCCCGGAAGATCTTTTTGACAAACTGTGCCCGGGTCAATATTTTTCGAAGTTGGACCTAGCGGATGCGTACTTGCAAATACCAGTGGACGAAGAATCCCAGCGCGTTTTGGTGGTTAACACGCATCTTGGTTTGTATCGATTCAAACGACTACCATTCGGGTGTGCATCCGCCCCTGCACTGTTTCAGCAATATCTACAAACTGTTTGTGCGTCGGTCCCTACTGCAGCAAACTATCTGGACGATATTGTGATCTCCGGAAAGACGGAAGAAGAACATTTAGCCAATCTCAGAACATTATTTCAGGTCTTGCGACAAAATGGTCTTCGCTTGCAGAAGGACAAATGTGTATTTTTTGCTCGTGACTTGCCCTACCTGGGACATGTACTCAATGCCCAAGGCATACATCCCAGTCCCGAGCACCTCCATGCCATACAAGACTTGTCTTCGCCGCAGAATTTGAAGCAGCTACAGAGTGTGCTGGGAAAAATAAACTATTATCACCGATATGTTCCACATGCCTCTTCCATTTCAGCTCCGCTTTATCGCTTACGCCGTAAAGGTGTTCCGTTCGTCTTGACGACGGAATGCGAACGCGCCTTTCGCCGGTTGAAATCGGCGTTGCTTTCCCATACTTGCCTTACGCCATTCGATCCCCGGAAGCCTCTTTTGTTGATGGTGGATGCATCGGATTTCGGAATCGGTGCTGTGCTTGCGCACAAAGATGGATCGCACGATCGCTCTATTGCATTTGCGTCCAAATTGCTCTCGTCTGCGCAAAGAAATTATTCACAGATCGAGAAAGAAGCATTGGCTCTCGTATTTGGTGTTACAAAGTTTCATGATTTCTTGTATGGTCGTCACTTTACCATCCTCACAGACCACAAACCTTTGACATCGCTTTTTCATCCGACCAAGCCTGTACCTCCACGTACAGCGCAGAAATTCATTCGCTGGTCTATTTTCCCCTCGCAGTACCGCTACGATATCTTTTATCGGTCCACTGCTAAGCACGGAAACGCCGATGCATTGTCCCGTTTGCCTGTTGCTGAGGATAGAGCATTCGATTCCTCTGAACTTGCTTGCATGTTCATTGATTCGGAAACCGATGACGAGGTCGAACCGTTTCCGATTGATTTTCGTCGTGTAGCTACAGCCACAGCTGCCGACTCTGTCCTTGCTACCGTTCTGCGTTTTGTTGCTACGCAATGGCCCTTGTCAACGTCACGGATCGGGGATTCGTTGGTTCGCCGATTTTTTGCTCACCAGGACAGACTTTTTGTACGACGTGGTGTTTTGCTGTTGCGTTCTGATAATGATCAGTCCAGGGTCGTGGTCCCACGTTCGTTACAGTCCTCTGTCTTACAGCTTCTCCACCAAGGACATTGAGGTATAGCGAGAACGAAACAACTTGCTCATCAGCACTGTACTTGGTTCGGAACCGATGCCACGATTACGAATTATGTGCTCTTCTTGCATGGTGTGTGCCGAACAACAATCTGCACCACCGCGGAAATTCTTTGCATGGCCAAAAGCCACTTCCCCTTGGCAACGCTTACACATCGATTTTGCTGGTCCATTCTGGAATGCTCGATAGTTGGTTGTGGTAGATTCATTCAGTAATTTTCCTTTTGTTGTCCGGATGTCTTCCACGACGTCATCTGCCACCATCCAAATGTTATCTGCTATCTTTTGCATTGAAGGTCTTCCACAGACTATTGTTTCCGAAAATGGCCCATAATTCATGTCCGCAGAATTTCAGTCATTTTGCAAGGCCAATGGTATTCAACATCTGACGTCCGCGCCGTTATCGTCACAGTCAAACGGTGCCGCTGAACGTTTGGTCAGGACTTTCAAGTCACAGATGTTGAAGTTGAAAGAGTCACATTCTCAGGAGGACGCGTTACTGCTCTTTTTGTCCTCGTATCGCTTTCAGGCCCGAGATGGTCGCTCGCCGGCTGAGTTGCTCCACGGTCGCCCTCATCGAACCTTGATGTCTTTGCTACATCCGCTGCATCAGGTTCCTGTGCAGCGGCAGACGCCTGCTTTTGCCCCAGGTGACGTTGTCTACTACCGCCACTATCGAGGTTCACGGCGTTGGCTCGACGGGCGCATTCTTCGCTGCCTCGTCCGCGCTATGTATCTGGTTTTGGGGGCCTCTGGTGCGTCGGCATCTCAATCAGCTGCGCCTCTGTCCAGTCAGCGCTCTGGGGACCCATCTACTGGCTCGCCTCGGCCCCAGGGGTTACCGACGCTGCCTTCCGTTTTGTCCCATGGCGACGCGCCGCCGCCGCCGCCGCCACCGCCGCCTGTTCTCCCGCCGGCGACGCCCGCAGTGGACGCGTCGCTGCAACCGCCGGGCGCCTCCCTGGGTCACGCGCCGCCGTTCGCTTCCCGTGACCAGTTGTCCTCCAACATGGAACTCTTGCCCCCTCCGGACCATATGTCGTGTTCGCCCGTCGGGTGCCCGGCCCGATGGAGGTCGACCCTTCCGCCCCTCCTGTCTCTCTGCGGGCGCGTACACCGCATGTTGGCGTGCACCCTGGAGCAGGTTTTCAGGCGTTTCCTAGCTCCCCGCGGTCCGAATGGCAGGGTGCGGGTGGCACAGCCTCGCCTGTTGTTAGGATCCCCACCTCGTCGCATACGTCAACATGGGGTCCTCCCCTCGGCAGGCGGAAGCCTTATGCCACAACAGTACGCCGATTTGCGGGGGAGGAATGTGGTGTCACCGCCAGACAGCACACTTGCTAGGTGGTAGCCTTTAAATCGGCCGCGGTCCGTTAGTATACGTCAGACCCGCGTGTCGCCACTATCAGTGATTGCAGACCGAGCGCCGCTACACGGCAGGTCTAGAGAGACTTCCTAGCACTCGCCCCAGTTGTACAACCGACTTTGCTAGCGATGGTTCACTGACAAAATACGCTCTCGTTTGCCGAGACGATAGTTAGCATAGCCTTCAGCTACGTCATTTGCTACGACCTAGCAAGGCGCCATTACCAGTTACTATTGATACTGAATCATGTACAGTCAAGAGCGACGTTCACCGTTAATGGATTAAAGTTAAGCATTCCACCAGCTACGTCCGTTTTTTCTAAATTCTAATTTCCTTATCCTGTTCCAGACCTGTGGCCAGCCTGCGTGAGCTAAAACGCGTGCCTTTCGGCTTCCTCTAGTAACACGGTGTTGGGTCTCCTGCCAACCCACAACACAATGAGTAACTGCCAGTAGTGTCATTATTGTATGTATGCTAGTTATTTTTCAGCGCTGTACTGAGTAGAACGTTGCGTCGCACAGATTGCGAATTGCGAGATGACAGAGTTACAGGAGCAACTCAAGAAAACCTTTACAGAGACACTGCAAATGATGCAGGAAGCCTACGGTTATGAGTGCTTGAGCCGTACTTGTTTTTACGAATGGTCATGCGGCTTAAAGTTGGTCAGATGGAAGTTGAAGATGACCCTTGTTCAGGGCGCCCTTCGTCGCCTACGACGACGCTCATGCCAGACACATCAACGAAATTGTGCGTGCCAATGGAAGAGTGACTGTTCGAGAGGTTGCAGAAGAATGTATTATTTCAGTTGTATCATGTCATAAAATCTTGACACAGTATCTTGGAATGTATCATGTTGCCGAAAACGTCGTCCCACGGCTCATGATTAGAGATCAGAAAGACGTTCGTTTCGCAATCTGTGGTTTTTGGATCGCGCAAATGAGAACTGGATGATCCTGAAAGGAATCACAACTGGTGTCGAGACTTAGCTCGACGATTATAATATTAAGACCATGGTGACCAAGATTCAGTGTTCAAAATTGTTCAAATGGCTCTGAGCACTATGGGACTTAACATCTGAAGTTATCAGTCCCCTAGAACTTAGAACTACTTAAAACTAACTAACCTAAGGACATCACACTTACCCATGCCACAGGCAACGGTTGACCGCAGCGGTCGCGAGGGTCCAGGCTGAAGTGCATAGAACCGCTCGGCCACAGCGGTCGGGCGGTTCAGTCTTCACAGAGGTCTTCTGAAACCAAAAAAACCTCGTTAGCTCAGGTCAAATGTCAGAGCCAAGCTCATAGTTTCCTTCGACTTTGTAGGATTAGTTGATTATGAATTCATGTCACAGGGGCCAACAGTTAACACTTTCAACACTGCCCTCTTTACACCCGTTACTTGGCTGTGAACTGGCATATTTAATGGACGTTTGAAACTAGATTGCAAAGAACAGAAAAATGATAGGAATATGGTTCTTGCACCATTTAAAAGGAAAAAGTAAGAGATTTACATGAATGTGAGTTTATTTTACAATATGAAATACAAATGGGTGTTATGATTAAAAAAAGAAAACACAAAACTATCGTGGATAAAAATTTTTTACGTGTTCTTTCTCTTGAGTAGTGGCATTATTACTGTATCTAAATTTAATACAAAATATTACTGGACTGTCTAACTGCAGGTACCTGTAAACTAGAGTATTTTAATAGTCCAGATGCAGTTAGCCTTTCTGTGAAAATCCTGGAAACACTGTGGGACGCAAACTCCACGCCACAGTCCTTGCACCACCATCTACTTTCCTTCCTGATGCGCTTACCCGTCTCTTTCTTCCCCCTGTCTAAACATACTTTGCAATACCTAGTAGCATTCACCTTGTTTGCAGTGGGTGGGACCTTCTCTGGAAAGTGCCTTGAAAATGTCCTCTCAATTTGTGAGGATGAAGCGGCTTGTTGCTGAAAAATGGTTCCGCCCTTCTCAGCCAATTTCTTCCCCACTCTGTGAATAAAGTCTACTAGGGATACATTCTTCCTAGTGTTCTCTTTATATAAAATAAAACGGTTGACAGTTGACACCATAAACAAGTGGAAAAACAGATTTTACCACCACTTCAAAGTTTTTCGGGCAAACGGATAATAGCTGGAGAACTGATCTGCTCTGTCAACCCCAGCTTTATTCTTATTCTAATCAATAACAACGTCTGGCTTTACAATTTCCGCTATTCCATCTTTGGCCCTCACTTGAATACTAGTGCTGGTAGACTTATGCTTTGTGGAAAGACAAAAAACATCTCGTCGTTTTGACTTCCACCTCATTGCCAAGAGATGATGTTTCCTTTGAAAAACTTTTTTTTTTTTTAGTTTTAGTGTTCTGAATATTCGTCGCAAACCTTTCCTGTTTTTCATTACAGTTCCCACTCCAAGAGCTTTATTTTCCTACAACATGTCCAAAAGAGATGGACTGGTGTAGTACCTATCCATATAAATGCAATGTTCTTTGCCAAAGTACTGTGAACACAACCTTTTTACAATGCCCTGGATACTATTGTCAACGCTGCCTGCAGAACTTGTATATACATCGCAGTTTAGCATATAACCAGTTGATGAATCGCGGAGAGCACACAATTTTATTCCATATTTATTGGGTTTGTTTTTCATGTAAACTCTGAAGCTTGTTCTACCACGAAAGGGATACATTGCCTCATCTATTGTCAGATTCATGCCTGGACGAAAACTAATTTTGCTTTTATTCACAAAGAAACCAAACAAAGGTCTCACTTTGTGAAATGGGTCGTGCTTTTCTTCGCCTCTGCTAATGAACGTAGCATTGTCATTCAAGTGTATCATCGACAATGTAGCGCAAAATCGATCGCGACTCAACAACTTACTGCCAAATCCTGTCTGCGGAAACGGGTCTGTTGACCAATAATCACTGATTTTCGGCAATTTGACGACGCACATATGTAAAATAATACTGGGAGACCAGTAAATCTCTTGCAATTTTACTGCAGACCACTTATGCCAAACAGAGTTTATTTTCAGGCTACCTTTGCGTTTCATTGTCGTAATAACATTACCAGCGTACAGATTCGTTTCACTTTTGATGAGCCGAATAAGGTCGTCATCAAAGAAATAACTAAAATGTTGAAGCTCCTCAGTGGCATCTGAAAAATGCGATGCTACGCCGACTACTTCCTGGAAATCCGGCAGTGCTGGCTGGTCGTCTAGTTCCGACCAACCTTGCCCTCTGTGCTCAGTGAGCCACACACGAGCAGGTACCACAGATGGTGTGACTGATGGTCTGTACCACTGTCTGCATAGAAAAAAAAGTAATGCTAAGATTGGTACTAAAAGGTACTAAATGCAAGTGAAGTAATGAACACTACAAAATGCGGTAATGAACTCTTCACTTCATGAACAATTGAGACATATACATAGCTGAATCGTCACTTGTACTTTCGCCTGGAGAGTACGAATCCTCTTTGTCAGAATCATCATTTCAGATCCTGCATCTCCATAAAGAATATCTAAGATCTCTGCCTCCGTCAACTCGCTGCGCGATATTTCCACGATGTGAATGAACTGCAGGTAACTTCGTCTTTGCAGTGCTCACAGCCGCTCCCAGAATGAGATAGCCGATAAGTGCTTGCCTCTTGCGGAAGAAGAATGAAATACCTCGATATTACTTGACGAAACTGCTTGGGAGACCCGCTAAACGCGCTTACGGAGCCAAATAGGGGCTCTCCCGTACGGTATACGGGCGCCGTTGCCAACGTCAGGGCGGCCTCGACCGTATGGCGTACAGGCACTGTGCTGTAAGTGTTAATCAATGGTACTAACGGGACGTGTTGCATCGCCTGCGAGAAAATGTGATAAGAAAACGGCCTGAAACATGACGAGACAATTCATGGCTCTTGCATTACGATAATGCACTCGCACGTTCTTCACTGGGGGTAAGATAGATACTGCCTCCAGGAAAATTAAAGAGACCTTTGGAGAGAATATCAAGAGCTCAGATGGCAACCCAGTTCTAAGCAAAGAAGGGAAGGCAGAGAGGTGGAAGGAGTATATAGAGGTTTTATACAAGGGCGATGTACTTGAGGATAATATTATGGAACTGGAAGAGGAGGTAGATGAAGACGAAATGGGAGATAAGATACTGCGTAAAGAGTTTGACAGAGCACTGAAAGACCTGAGTCGAAACAAGGCCCCGGGAGTAGACAACATTCCATTAGAAATACTGATGGCCTTGGGAGAGCCAGTCATCACAAAACTCTACCATCTGGTGAGCAAGATGTATGAGACAGGCGAAATACCCACAGACTTTAAGAAGAATATAATAATTCCAATCCCATAGAGAGCAGGTGTTGACAGATGTGAAAATTACAGAACTATCAGTTTAATAACTCACAGCTGAAAATACTAAAGCGAATTCTTTACAGACGAATAGAAAAACTGGTAGAAGAGGACCTCGGGGAAGATCAGTTTGGATTCCATAGAAATGTTGGAACACGTGAGGCAATACTAACCTTACGACTTATCTTAGAAGAAAGGTTAAGAAAAGACAAACCTACGTTTCTAGCATTTGTAGACTTAGAGAAAGCTTTTGACAGCGTTAACTGGAATACTCTCTTTCAAATTCTGAAGGTGGCAGGGGTAAAATACACGGAGCGAAAGGCTATTTACAATTTGTCCAGAAACCGGATGGCACTTATAAGAGTCGAGGGGCATGAAAGAGAAGCAGTGGTTGGGAAAGGAGTGAGACAGGATTGTAGCCTCTCCCCGATGTTATTCAATCTGTATATTGAGCAAGCAGTAAAGGAAGCAAAAGAAAAATTCGGAATTGGTATTAAAATTCATGGAGAAGAAGTAAAAACTTTGAGGTTCGCCGATGACATTGTAATTCTGTCAGAGACAGCAAAGGACTTGGAAGAGCAGTTGAACGGAATGGACAGTGTCTTGAAAGGAGGATATAAGATGAACATCAACAAAAGCAAAACGAGGATAATGGAATGTAGTGAAATTTAATCGGTTGATGCTGAGGGGATTATATTAGGAAATGAGACACTTAAAGTAGTAAAGGAGTTTTGCTATTGAGGGAGTAAAATAACTGATGATGGTCGAAGTAGAGAGGATATAAAATGTAGACTGGCAATGGCAAGGAAATCGTTTCTGAAGAAGAGAAATTTGTTAACATCGAGTATAGATTTAAGTGTCAGGAAGTCGTTTCTGATAGTATTTGTATGGAGTATAGCCATGTATGGAAGTGAAACATGGACGATAACCGGTTTGGACAAGAAGAGAATATAAGCTTTCGAAATGTGGTGCTACAGAAGAATGCTGAAGATAAGGTGGGTAGATCACGTAACTAATGAGGAGGTATTGAATAGGATCGGGGAGAAGAGAAGTTTGTGGCACAACTTGACTAGAAGAAGGGATCGGTTGGTAGGGCATGTTCTGAGGCACCAAGGGATCACAAATTTAGCATTGGAGGGCAGCGTGGAGGGTAAAAATCGTAGAGGGAGACCAAGAGATCAATAAACCAAGCAGATTCAGAAGGATGTAGGTTGCAGTAGGTACTGGGAGATGAAGAAGCTTGCACAGGATAGAGTAGCATGGAGAGCTGCATCAAACCAGTCTCAGAACTGAAGACAACAACAACAACAACAACAACGTTCTTCCCTGTTGGTGCGTGACTGTTGCACAAAAAACAAATCACTGTGCTGCCTCATCCTCCATACTCTCGAGACATGGTCCATGTGGACCTTTTTTTCCAGAACAGGAAACCCCGTTCAAAGGACGTACATTTGCAACGGTAGACGAGATAAAAGAGAATTCGCAGACGGCGCTTCGTGCAATCGAACAAGAGGCTCGAGTGTAATGACTTTTCTAGAAACTCGAAATCTACTCTGTAGGAATCGGTATGGGTTTCGAAAAAGACGATCGTGTGAAACCCAGCTCGCGCTATTCGTCCAAGTGACTCAGAGGGCCATAGACACGGGTTCCCAGGTAGATGCCGTGTTTCTTGACTTCCGCAAGGCGTTTGATACAGTTCCCCTTTTTTTGGTCATCAGTCTACTGACTGGTTTGATGCGGCCCGCCACGAATTCCTTTCCTGTGCTAACCTCTTCATCTCAGAGTAGCACTTGCAACCTACGTCCTCAATTATTTGCTTGACGTATTCCAATCTCTGTCTTCCCCTACACTTTTTGCCCTCTACAGCTCCCTCTAGTACCATGGAAGTCATTCCCTCATGCCTTAGCAGATGTCCTATCATCCTGTCGCTTCTTCTTATCAGTGTTTTCCACATATTCCTTTCCTCTCCGATTCTGCGTAGAACCTCCTCATTCCTTACCTTATCCCTCCACCTAATTTTCAACATTCGTCTATAGCACCACATCTCAAATGCTTCGATTCTCTTCTGTTCCGGTTTTCCCGCAGTCCATGTTTCAACACCATACAATGCTGTACTCCAGACGTACATCCTCAGAAATTTCTTCCTCAAATAGGCCGGTGTTTGATATTAGTAGACTTCTCTTGGCCAGAAATGCCTTTTTTGCCATACTGAGTCTGCTTTTGATGTCCTCCTTGCTCCGTTCGTCATTGGTTTTTTACTGCCTGGGTAGCAGAATTCCTTAACTTCATTGGCTACGCGACCATCAATCCTGATGTTAAGTTTCTCGCTGTTCTCATTTCTACTACTTCTCATTACCTTCGTCTTTCTCCGATTTACTCTCAAACCATACTGTGTACTAATTAGACTGTTCGTTCCGTTCAGCAGATCATTTAATTCTTCTTCACTTTCACTCAGGATAGCAATGTCATCAGCGAATCGTATCATTGATATCCTTTCACCTTGTATTTTAATTCCACTCCTGAACCTTTCTTTTATTTCCATCATTGCTTCCTCGATGTACAGATTGAAGAGTAGGGGCGAAAGGCTACAGCCTTGTCTTACACCCTTCTTAATACGGGCACTTCGTTCTTGATCGTCCACTCTTATTATTCCCTCTTGGTTGTTGTACATACTGTATATGACCCGTCTCTCCCTATAGCTTACCCCAACTTTTTTCAGAATCTCGAACAGCTTGCACCATTTTATATTGTCGAACGCTTTTTCCAGGTCGACAAATCCTATGAAAGTCTCTTGATTTTTCTTTAGCCTTGCTTCCATTATTAGCCGTAACGTCAGAATTGCCTCTCTCGTCCCTTTACTTTTCCTAATGCCAAACTGATCGTCACCTAACGCATTCTCAATTTTCTTTTCCATTCTTCTGTATATTATTCTTGTAAGCAGCTTCGATGTATGAGCTGTTAAGCTGATTGTGCGATAATTCTCGCACTTGTCAGCTCTTGCCGTCTTCGGAATTGTGTGGATGATGCTTTTCCGAAAGTCAGATGGTATATCGGCAGACTCATATATTCTACACACCAACGTGAATAGTCGTTTTGTTGCCACTTCCCCCAATGATTTTAGAAATTCTGATGGAATGTTATATATCCCTTCTGTCTTATTTGACCGTAAGTCCTCCGAAGCTCTTGTAAATTCCGATTCTAATACTAGATACCCTATCTCTTCTAAATCGACTCCTGTTTCTTCTTCTATCACATCAGACAAATCTTCACCCTCATAGAGGCTTTCAATGTATTCTTTCCACCTATCTGCTCTCTCCTCTGCATTTAACAGTGGAATTCCCGTTGCACTCTTAATGTTACCACCATTGCTTTTAATGTCATCAAAGGCTGTTTTGACTTTCCTGTATGCTGAGTCTGTCCTTCCGACAATCATATCTTTTTCTTGCAGCCATTTTGTCTTAGCTTCCCTGCACTTCCTATTTATTTCATTCCTCAGCGACTTGTATTTCTGTATTCCTGATTTTCCCGGAACGTGTTTGTACTTCCTCCTTTCATCAATTAACTGAAGTATTTCTTCTGTTACCCATGGTTTATTCGCAGCTACCTTCTTTGTACCTATGTTTTCCTTCCCAATTTCTGTGATGGCCCTATTTAGAGATGTCCATTCCTCTTCAACTGTACTGCCTACTGCGCTATTCCTTATTGCTGTATCTATAGCGTTAGAGAACTTCAAACGTATCTCGTCATTCCTTAATACTTCCGTATCCCACTTCTTTGCGTATTGATTCTTCCTGACTAATGTCTTGAACTTCAGCCTACTCTTCATCACTACTATATTGTGATCTGAGTCTATATCTGCTCCTGGGTACGCCTTACAATCCAGTATCTGATTTCGGAATCTCTGTCTGATCATGATGTAATCTAATTGAAATCTTCCCGTATCTCCCGGTCTTTTCCAAGTATACCTCCTCCTCTTGTGATTCTTGAACAGGGTATTCGCTATTACTAGCTGAAACTTGTTACAGAACTCAATTAGTCTTTCTCCTCTTTCATTCCTTGTCCCAAGCCCATATTCTCCTGTAACCTTTTCTTCTACTCCTTCTCCTACAACTGCATTGCAGTCGCCCAGTACTATTAGATTTTCGTCCCCCTTTACATACTGCATTACCCTTTCTATATCCTCATACACTTTCTCTATCTGTTCATCTTCAGCTTGCAACGTCGGCATGTATACCTGAACTATCGTTGTCGGTGTTAGTCTGCTGTCGAGTCTGATTAGAACAACCCGGTCACTGAACTGTTCACAGTAACACACCCTCTGCCCAACCTTCCTATTCATAACGAATCCTACACCTGTTATACCATTTTCTGCTGCTGTTGATATTACCCGATACTCATCTGACCAGAAATCCTTGTCTTCCTTCCACTTCACTGACCCCTACTGTATCTAGATTGAGCCTTTGCATTTCCCTTTTCAGATTTTCTAGTTTCCCTACCACGTTCAAGCTTCTGACATTCCACTCCCCGACTCGTAGAACGTTATCCTTTCGTTGATTATTCAATCTTTTTCTCATGGTAACCTCCCCCTTGGCAGTCCCCTCCCGGAAATCTGAGTGAGGGACTATTCCGGAATCTTTTGCCAATGGAGAGATCATCATGACACTTCTTCAATTACAGGCCACATGTCCTGTGGATACACGTTACGTGTCTTTAATGCACTGGTTTCCATTGCCTTCTGCATCCTCATGTCGTTGATCATTGCTGATTCTTCCGCCTTTAGGGGCAATTTCCCACCCCTAGGACAAGAGAGTGCCCAGAACCTCTACCCGCTCCGACGCCCTGTTTGACAAGGCCGTTGGCAGAATGAGGCTGACTTCTTATGCCGGAAGTCTTCAGCCACCAATGCTGAATATTTACCAAAATTTAGGCAGTGGCGGGGAACGAACCCGGGACTGAAGACGTTTTGATTATGAATCAAAGACGATACCCCTAGACCACGGCGTCTATTCCCCAAAGTCGTTTAATGAACAAACTAAGAGCAAATGGACGATCAGACCAATTGTGTGATTGGATTGAAGAGTTCCTAGATAACAGAACGCAGCATGTTATTCTCAATGGAGAGAAGACTTCCGAAGTAAGATTGATTTCAGGTGTGCCGCAGGGGAGTGTCGTAGGACCGTTGCTATTCACAATATTCATAAATGACCCTGTGGATGACATCGGGAGTTCACTGAGGCTTTTTGCGGATGATGCTGTGGTGTATCGAGAGGTTGTAACAATGGAAAATTGTACTGAAATGCCGGAGGATCTGCAGCGAATTGACGCATGGTGCAGGGATTGGCAATTGAATCTCAATGTAGACAAGAGTAATGTGCTGCGAAAACATAGAAAGAAAGATCCCATATCATTTAGCTGCAGTATAGGAGGTCAGCAACTGGAAGCAGTTAATGCCATGAATTATCAGGGAGTTCGCATTAGGAGTGATTTAAAATGGAATGATCATATAAAGTTGATCGTCGGTAAAGCATATGCCAGACTGAGATTCATTGGAAGAATCCTAAGAAAAAATGCAATCCGAAAACAAAGGAAGTAGGTTACGGTACACTGGTTCGCCCACCGCTCGAATACTGCTCAGCAGTGTGGGATCCGTACCAGATAGGGTTGATGGAGGAGATAGAGAAGTTCCAACGGAGAGCAGCGCGCTTCGTTACAGGATCATTTAGTAATCGCGAAATCGTTGCGGAGATGATAGATAAACTCCAGTGGAAGACTCTGCAGGAGAGACGCTCAGTAGCTCGGTACGGGCTTTTGTTGAAGTTTCGAGAACATACCTTCGCCGAGGTGTCAAGCAGTATATTGCTCCATCCTACGTATATCTCGCGAAGAGCCCATAAGGATAAAATCAGAGTCATTAGAGCCCACTCAGAGGCATACCGACAATCCTTCTTTCCACGAACAATACAAGACTGGAATAGAAGGGAGAACCGATAGAGGTACTCAAGGTACCCTCCGCCACACACCGTCAGGTGGCTTGCGGAGTATGGATGTAGATGTAGATGTAGATGTAGAGGCGTAGCAAAACTTCTTCTGGAAGTGGAAAGGGCATTGAGAGCGGTGTATCAATTATAGAGTAGAACACGAGGTATGTCCATAAGGTAAGTTCCGTTTCGTTATACAAAGCAAACGTGTACAGATATAGAAAAAATATTTATTGTACAAAAATCTACATATGTTAAACTACTTTTCTACATAGCTTGCGAACTTTTGTAGGCACTTGTCATACCGTCACACAAGTTTTTGTATGCCTTCTTCATAGAAGGTTGCCGCCTGTGTTCAAAATGGTTCAAATGGCTCTGAGCACTATGGGACTCAACTGCTGTGGTCATAAGTCCCCTAGAACTTAGAACTACTTAAACCTAACTAACCTAAGGACATCACTCACATCCATGCCCGAGGCAGGATTCGAACCTGCGACCGTAGCGGTCGTGCGGTTCCAGACTGTAGCGCCCTTAACCGCTCGGCCACTCCGGCCGGCCTGCCGCTTGTGTACTCAACCATGTGGTAACATATTATTTCAGCTCGTCATCATCATTGAAGTGTTAACCACCAAGGACAGATTTTAGGTGCAAGAAGAGATGAGAGTCGCTGGGAGCGAGTTCCGGGCTGTACGGAGGATGATCAAAGGCGTCCCAGTAAAATTCCCGTAAGAGTTGTTTGGTCACATTCGTCGTGTGATGTCGGGCATTGTCGTGGAAAAAACAACACCTCTCATGAATTAGTGATCGTGAGATTTGCGGAACTTCCATAGCAAGGATACTAAGTGTAAAATTACGGGTGTGCTTATCTTCTCTTCAGTTGTGTAAACCAGTTCATGAGTAACCACAGAAGGGCGTCCACTTCGTTCTTCATCGTACTCTTGATCACGTCTCCTAACCATTGAATCAATCATAGCATTCTGTCCGTAAACCTCGCAGATTTGCCGATGAATTTCCTTTGGTTTAACTTTCTTTGCATTTAGAAAACGAATCACAGCTCTGATTTCACACGTGGTGGCATTTTCAATTACGGATGACATTATACAGAAGCACTACAAAGCACACGTCGACAGCAGCGATCTGAAAATGGCGTACATGTCTTCTCCTTGAGTCAGATTAACTGCCGGGCATGCTCGGAACTGCGATCGCAGCGCTGCCGCGGATAGAAATAGAAACGGAACTTACTTTGTGGACGACCCTCGTATTACCCAGGAGAACATGCACAGTAAGCAAAAGGTAAGGCTAGAAGAATTTTGTGAACGAAGTTCCAGAATTTTTTGAACAGACCTCGTATTTGTAGAGAGTCTTGTTGCGTCTCGGCGTCTCTGCGTCGCTAACGGCATTATCTGTGTTCCATTGCGTGAATGAGATTCCTAGGTCTAGATGTGGGATCGCTTTGCTTGTCGGTACTCACGTATACGTGTCCATTATAATTATCCGGGCTGTTATGCCGTGGTCGGTTGACGAATTCTGTGTCAATTCTCAGCGTTTCGTCCCCGTCGGCGGGAGACATCTTCAAGGGGGTCTGTAGCTCGATGGAAGGTCCAACACACCCACTGGCTCGCTACTGACTGCCGCTAAATTCCGTGTCCGCGCGCTCCCACGCCGCGGCGTGACGTCACGTGATTTGAAAACGTCAGTGCAATTGGCCGCTGTCCGCTGCCGTCGATCGCCGTTGCCATCACCCAGTAGTGGACGTGTGGTACACGTCTTCTTCAACACCGGCATCCATATACCGTTTAATTTCACGCCCTCCTCCTTAAGATTGAAATTATTAGGGTGTTCAGCGATTTCGATTGCCTGCCTGTAGAGCCTTTCGTAATATCCGCTTGTGGCCGCTAGTACTTGCGTCTCCTCGAAACGAATATGGTGGTTCCCTGGCTGGAAAGCATGCTCCGCAACAGCTGATCGTTCCGTTTCTCCTCTTCTACAATTGCCCTTGTGCTCTCCCAAACGTTTTGAAACAGTTCTTTTAGTTGTACCCGCATAAACATCACCACAGCTGCATGGGATCCTATACACTCCAGCTTTTTCCAGTGGTTTGCGAGCGTCCTTGGCAGGCTTAAGGTATTCCTGTATCGTCCTGGTGGGCTTGTAAATTACGGTAATATTCCGCTTGGTCAAGATCCTCCCTATTCTTTCCGTTACATTTTTAACAAACGGCAGGAAAACCTTAGATTTTGCAGTAGCCTGTACGTCAGTATGATTTCTGCGTGGCTGCCTCAACGCACGTTATATTTCGGTGGACGAATATCCGTTCTTCGTTAGTGCATTGTGGAGATGTTCCATCTCAGCGTCGAGCAACTCAGGTTCACAAATATTTCTAGCTCTGTCCGCTAACGTCTTGATAACACCCCGCTTCTGTTGTGGGTGGTGGTTCGAATCCCGGTGCAAATAACGGTCCGTATGCGTGGGTTTGCGGTACACTGAGTGGCCCAAACTACCATTTTCGTTTCTAAACACAAGCACATCGAGGAAATGTAGTTTGCCGTCTACCTCCTCCTCGATTGTAAACTGAACTCTCGAGTTTATACTGTTCAGATGTTTGTGGAACCGGCTTAGTTCCTCCCTGCCATGTCTCGAAGCACAAACGTGTCATCCACGTATCGGAACTGTACATTTGGCTTTTTGCTGCCAGTACCTAAGGCCTGTTCTTCAAATTTCTCGATAAAGAAGTGTTAAAGAGGATGTGTACCACCCGTCCACTACTGGGTGATGGCAACGGCGATCGACGCCGACGGACAGTGGCCAACTGCACTGACGTTTTCAAAACACGTGACGTCACGCCGCGGCGCGGGAGCGCGCGGACACGGAATTTAGCGGCAGTCAGTAGCGAGCCAGTGGGTGTGTTGGACCTTCCATCGACTCTACAGACCCTCTTTGAAGATGTCTCCCGCAGACGGGGACGAAACGTCGGGAATTGACACAGAATTCATCAACCGACCACGGCATAACAGTCCGGATAATTACAATGGACATGCCATTTCCGGCCGTGAAAGTCTACACTTTAGTAACTCACGTATACATACGGACGCCGCTGCTGCCTCCGCAGTCGCCGACGTCACACGCCTCCTCCGCTCCAAAGTCTTTGTCCCCGGCGGCTGGCGGAGTATCAGGTTGTGCCGGTGATGCAGCTGATGCACGCTGCGCTACTCTCCGACTAAAAGGCCGGCTCCCACTAGAGAGCGGGGGCGGCGGAGGCGGCGAGCCATTTCCGCGGAGTAGCAGCGGCACGTGGAACAGGCGTCCCCATCTGAAGCGGCAGACGTCAGAGGTGGGTACTGGCGGGCAGAACGGAGAGCTACGGGTGGGGGACCAATGAGATGCGTTTCGCGCCTGGCACAACAGACAAAAGAAAACACACCAGTAAACACTTGCAATGGGGAGGTGAAATACGCAGTTGCGGTAGTTTTAAATTCGTCAATGTTGTCCAGAGATTGATTGTGAATGACTGCTGCAGTATGGCAGTAGTGTGAAAACGTAACAGGTTTTCATTTTTTTTTTTTTTACACTACTCTCCATTAAATTTGCAACACCAAGAAGAAATGCAGATGACAAACGGTTATTCATTGGACAAATACTAGAACTGACGTGTTATTACATTTTCACGCAATCTGGGTGCATAGATGCTGAGAAATCGGTACCCAGAACAACCACCTCTAGCCGTAATAACGACCTTGATACGCCTGGGCATTGAGTGAAACAGAGCTTGGATGGTGTGAGCAGGTACAGCTGCCCATGCAGCTTCAACACGATACCACAGTTCATCAAGAGTAGTGACTGGCGTATTGTGTCGAGCCAGTTGCTCGGCCACCATTGACCAGACGTTTTCAGTTGGTGAGAGATCTGGAGAATGTTCCGGCCAGGGCAGCAGTCGAACATTTTCTATATCCAGAAAGGCCCGTACAGGACCTGCAACATGCGGTCGTGCATTATCCTGCTGAAATGTAGGGTTTCGCAGGGATCGAATGAAGGGTAGAGGGCCGGCCAGAGTGGCCGAGCGGTTCTAGGCGCTACAGTTTGGAACCGCGCGACCGCTATGGTCGCAGGTTCGAATCCTGCCTCGGGCATGGATGTGTGTGATGTCCTTAGGTTAGTTAGGTTTAAGTAGTTCTAAGTTCTAGGGGACTGATGACCTCAGAAGTTAAGTCCCATAGTGCTCAGAGCCATTTGAACCATTTGAAGGGTAGAGCCACGGGTCATAACACATCTGAAATGTAACGTCCACTGTTCAAAGTGCCGTCAATGTGAACAAGAGATGACCTAGACGTGTAATCAACGTCACCCCATACCATCACGCCGGGTGATACGCCAGTATGGCGATGACGAATACACGTTTACAATGTGCGTTCACCGCGATGTCACCAAACACGGATGCGACCATCACGATGCTGTAAACAGAACCTGGATCCATCCGAAAAAATGTCGTTTTGACATTCGTGCACCCAGGTTTGTCGTACACCATCGTAGGCGCTCCTGCGTCAAGGATAACCGCAGCCATGGTCTCCGAGCTGATAGTCCATGCTGCTGCAAACGTCGTCGAACTGTTCGTGCAAATGTTTGTTGTCTTGTAAACGTCCCCATCTGTTGACTCGTGGATCGAGACGTGGCTGCACGATCCGTTACAGCCATGCGGATAAGATGCCTGTCATCTCGACTGCTAGTGATACGAGGTCGTTGGGATCCAGCACGGCGTTCCGTATTACCCTCCTGAAACCACCGATTCCATATTCTGCTAACAGTCATTGGATCTCGACCAACGCGACCAACAATGTCGCGATACGGTCAACCGCAATCGCGATAGGCTACAATCCGACCTTTATCATAGTGATGGTACGCATTTCTCCTCCTTACACGAGGCATCACAACAACGTTTCACCAGGCAGCGCCGGTCAACTGCTGTTTGTGTATGAGAAATCGGTTGGAAACGTTTCTCATGTCAGCACGATGTAGGTGTCGCCACCGGCGCCAGCCTTGTGTGAATGCTCTGAAAAGCTAATCATTTGCATATCACAGCATTTCCTTCCTGTCGGTTAAATTTCGCGTCTGTAGCACGTCATCTTCATGGTGTAGCATTTTTAATGGCCAATAGTGTACTTTCTTTATGATATACTCTTCCACATACTTCATTATTCATGTCTTCTTATTTCACCGTCAACGGATTCAATGAACAACCATTCATGACTGGTCCCTATCTCATTAAGCAGCTGACAACATTTACGAAACCTGTCACTCCAGAACAACTACTTGCTATGAGTCTCATAAGAGCTTTTAACTTTGCGATTTGCAGTACCTACACAAAATTATATTTTACACTCAACACACGACGGAACTGGTCCTTTCCTGCATCTACATCTACATGTACATGGATACCCCGCAAATCACACTTAAGTACCTGGCAGAGGGTTGATCGAATCACCTTCACAATAGTCCTCTGTTTCGCAAATATTTTGAAGAATCAGCCTCAGTTGCGCAAATTTTCTGGCTAAATTAATCTAGCTCTCTTCAGAAGCATAAAATTAGTATAACATGCCAGAGTAAGGCACAGTTAACATTAAAATTAAAACCTTTAGTACCGTGGTACCAAGTCAAATTCTATAGTACCGTGGTACCAAGTCAAATTAAGGGAGGAGGGGGGGGGGGGGGGAGTAGGACGTCAAACGGGCGACATGGAGCAGGAGAGGCACCACAGGATGTTTTAACTTCCACTGTCTACATTTTTACAAACAAATTCATAAAACTGTTAGCATGACCAGAAAGGATTCATGATTCACACTCTTGGAAGTGGAAGTTCAAAAACGTAACAATTTAGTTTTTTTAATGTTTGAAATTTCATCATTTTTTCACTTACTATTGGCTGCATTTGTTACTATAGGTACACTTTTCTTCATAAATAGGAGAGATTATTCGACGAATTTTGCACAGCATACAAACCATACTTGCAGGGGTCTGGAACTCTAGAATTTCTTTAGTTTACGAAAAAGTGAATGAGCTGTTATATTTTGAACTTCATGGTTAGAAAAAACTCAAATTCTACAGTTTATTATCTGAATTTTTACCGCACTTTTCAATAGATTTGGAAAATTCTAGAGTTTCATACACCTGTGAGTATGGTTTGTGTGCTGTGCAAAATTCATGGAAGAATCTCTCTTACTTATGAAGAAAAGTCTACCTATAGCAACACATGCTGGCAATAATAAGTGAAAAAACGATGAAATTTCACATGTAAAAAAATTTATTTTGTTATGTTTTTGAACTCCCACTGGTACGAGTGTGAATCCTGAATCCTTTCTGGTCATGCTGACAAAGTTCTATGAATTTATTTGTAAAAGTATAGACAGTAGGAATTAAAATGTCCTGTGGTGCCTCTCCTGCTCCAAGTCGGTCCGTTTGACGTCCTAACCCCCTTAAAAATTCTTAAGTCCAGCTCCGGCATCACTTCACCACGCGATCCGTTGGCAGCGGCAACTACGTTGGCACTGGACATCAGTTCAGTAGTTTTAATTCGACATGGTACCACGGTACTATAGGTTTTAATTTTAATGTTGACTGTGCCTTACTCTGCCATGTTATAGTAATTTTATGCTTCTGAAAGAGGCTAGATTAATTTAGCCGAAACCTGGTAAAGACCAGAAAATTTGCGCAACTGAGGCTGAGTCTTCAAAATATTAGTCTATCACATGTTGCTGACGGGGCTGCAATATGCTAAAAATTCTGTTATGCCACCCTCAAACAGTACGCGGAAAAAAGCAATATCCATATCTTTCCGTGAGAGCTCTGATTTCCCTTATTTTATTTGATAATCGTTTCTCCTTATTGAGGTCGGCGCCAACAAACTATTTTCGCATTCTTGAGAGAAAGTTCGTGATCGAAATTTCGCAAGAATTTCCGCCGCAACGAGAAACGCCTTTGTTTTAATGATGTCCACCCCATATCCTGTATCATGTCAGTGACACTCTCTCCCCTATTTCGTGATGGTAAAAAACGTGCTGCCCTTATTTGAACTTTCTCGATGTACTCCGTGAGTCCTACCTAGTAAGGATCCCAGACCACGTAGCAGTTCTCCAAAAGAGAACGGACAAGCCTAGTGTAGGCAGTCTCTTTAGTAGATCTGCTACATTTTCTAAGTGTTCTACCAATAAAACGCAGTCCTTGGTTTGCCGCCCCACAACTTTTTCTATGTTTTCTTTCCAATATAAATTGTTCGTGGTTATAATTCCTAGGTATTTAGTTAAATTTACGACTTTTAGATTTGACTGATTAATCGTGTAACCGAAGTTTAACGGATTGGTTTTAGGATTCATGTGGCTGACCTCACACTTTTATTTAGGATCAACTGCCAATTTTCGCACACCATACAGATATCTTTTCTAAATCGTTTTACAATTTGTTTTGACCTTGTGATGACTTTATTAGACGATGAATGAAAACATCATGTACAAACAACCTTTCTAGGCGCGCAGTCCGGAACCGTGCGACTGCTACGGTCGCAGGTTCGAATCCTGCCTCGGGCATGGCTGTGTGTGATGTCCTTAGGTTAGTTAAGTTTAAGTAGTTCTAAGTTCTAGGGGACTGATGACCACAGCAGTTGAGTCCCATAGTGCTCAGAGCCATTTGAACCAAACAACCTAAGATGGCTGCCTAAATTGTCTCCTAAACCTTTTACATAGACAAGGAACAGCAAAGGGCCTAAAACACTACAACCGAGTGACGTGGCGCAGTGGTTAGCACACCGGACTCGCATTAGGGAGGACTTCGGATCAATCCCGCGTCCGGCGATCCTGGTTTAGGTTTTCCATGATTTCTCTAAATCGGTCCAAGCAAATGCCGGGATGGCTCCTTTGAATGGCATGGCCGACTTCCTTCCCCATCCTTCCCTAATCCGATGAGACCAACGCCCTTGCCGTCTGGTCTCCTCCCCCAAACAATCCAACCCCCACCCCTAAAACACTATCTTCGGGAACGCCAAAAATCACTTCTGTTTCATTCGAACTGTGACCTCTCTGACGGGACCTCACGAATCCAGTCACATGACTGAGACTATATTCGTTAAGCACGCAATTTCACTAAAAGCCGCTTAAGTGATACAGTGTCAAATGCCTTGTGGCAGTCTAGAAATATGGATCAATTTGAAATCCCTTGTCAATAGCACTCAACACTTCGCTTGAGTAAAGAGATAGTTGTGTTTCATGATATTTTCTAAATCTGTGTTCACTATGTGTCAATAGACCGTTCTCTCCGAGGTAACTCATAATATACGAACACAATATATATTCCAAAATCCTGCTGCATATTGGCGTTAGTAATATGCGCCGGCTCATATTTATGAAGAAACTCTTTCGCAGTGAATTTTCCCGTGTGGCTGAAAAAACGTGTGGCTACCAATTTTTACAAAAAAGTTTAAAAGAACAGATGCACAGAATTGCTGACAAATACATACACCTCCCTCTGCAGCAGTTCCCTCCACTATGTTATTAGCCCAAACAGTACGACATTTCTAGAGGGAAACAAACTTCCCCCACAGAATGAGCATTGTTTCATGACAAACCATTCTTGTGAATTATAGCTTGCTTCAGTCATTCATGAAGCCTTGCAAACAGCAGATCCAAGTGAACTGGTAGGTTTCCATAACAAATTTCATACTGTGTCACATCAAGGACTAATACAATCGTATGGAGTACCTTCGCAGTTAAGCATTTGATCCCCTGGATGTTTGACTAATAGGACCCAGTAAGTTATTCTTGACCCAGAAACTTCGACAGAAACAAGATTAATAGCGTCATCCCTGTAATGTTTTCAATACACATAAAATGCACTATGAGATTGTTCAGTGAGGATGGTTTTGTTTGTAGGAAAGTATCGTCACTGGACGACCGTCGCGACGTGCAGAGCACTGAACGAAATTTTCACTTTGTGTGACGAATGTCAGTTGTTTTTTTATGTGGAAAAGTGCAAGATAATGCCCATAACAAAGGGAAACACCGGATAATAGTTTCTGACTGAAGGATTAGTAGCAATCATCTGCAGCATGACACACAGATAAAATACATACAACAAATCGAAGGAGAGCTATAAAATGAAACAGTTAAACTGTTTATTACGGAAGGCAAACGTTATGGGAAACTGCAGTACATCTGCATAGGAGACTAGACAAAAAGCTAATGTCGCCAGCAGCAGATGATGTTGCTGCGTTTGGAGTCCTTGTCAAGTATGTAGAAAGAATTCAGCGACCCTGGGATCGGAACAAGTCGATAAGGAAGATGTCATTACGTCGTTGTCACCGACACTACATCTTCGACGTGGATACTGTCTGTCTTACCCACGCATTTTCGTTCTTCGTTGTCCTGTAGCTTCGTATACATATTCTTATGACACTGTTTGTTGTTTTTCTAAGAGTAATTCGTTTGAAGCTGTAATATAAACGAAGCCGGTTACCAGATACAAATGAATCGTGATTGGGACTTTTTCTTCATTGATTTACTTATTCATTCACATATCGTGCCCCACAGCACTCATTTTGATGAACAGGATTCAGCTGTGCGAAATGAGCAAAGTTATACATTAATAGTCAGAAGCAGTAACTACAGAAATCTTTCGTAACGTATAGTAACAAAAGATTATGAGTAGAGCAGATCTAGTGAAACAGATAGAAAATGCTTCTAAATTACGTTGTACACTGACGCAAAGGAGTCGCAACACCAAAAAATAGTTAGTGCACAAAAAGAAATTTTGGGACTACATTTGCCCAGGTAACATATTTAAGTGATTAGCATCGCAAGATCACAGGTTCCTGTAAGCGCGAAGTAAGCCATGGCAAATATGAAGTGCTGGTACATTAATAACCTGTGTAACCGCTAGAATGTTGAATGTAAGCAGGCAAAACGTACATGCATTGTTTCATACAGGTGCCAGATATCAGTTTGAGGGGTGATTTACTCGACTAGTTTTACTCATAAGATGATAACATCCTAAGATATTGACTGCCCTGGTGGTAACACGTTAGGGCTTAAGGCACCACTGGGACCTACAGTCAACTCGTCGTCGAGTTGAGAATGCTGCCGAACGGTGCTTGATGTTTAACGGGTTGCCACCAGGACAATAAATATGTAATAGTGCATGCGTTTTATGAGGGAAACCAGTCACATAAATTAGATAAGACGTAACCTGCGGTGGTTTATCTATACGTTGATTCCATTTGATTGGTTTAAGAATCATGAAAGAAGGTTGTATACATGGAAGAACCCTGGAGATACTGACAGATTTCAGATAGATTATATAATGGTAAGACAGAGATTTAGGAACCAGGTTTTAAATTGTAAGACATTTCCAGGGGCAGATGTGGACTCTGACCACAATCTATTGGTTATGACCTGTAGATTAAAACTGAACAAACTGTAATAAGGTGGGAATTTAAGAAGATGGGACCTGGATAAACTGAAAGAACCAGAGGTTGTACAGAGTTTCAGGGAGAGCATAAGGGAACAATTGACAGGAAAGGGGGAAAGAAATACAGTAGAAGAAGAATGGGTAGCTTTGAGAGATGAAGTAGTGAAGGCAGCAGAGGATCAAGGAGGTAAAAAGACGAGGGCTAGTAGAAATCCTTGGGTAACAGCATAAATATTGAATTTAATTGACGAAAGGAGAAAATATAAAAATGCAATAAATGAAGCAGCAAATAGGAATACAAACGTCTCAAAAATGAGATCGACAGGAAGTGCAAAATGGCTAAGCAGGGATGGCTAGAGGACAAATGTAAGGATGTAGAGGCTTATCTCACTAGGGGTAAGATAGATACTGCCTACAGGAAAATTAAAGAGACCTTTGGAGATAAGAGAACGACTTGTATGAATATCAAGAGCTCAGATGGAAACCCAGTTCTAAGCAAAGAAGGGAAAGCAGAAAGATGGAAGGAGTATATAGAGGGTCTATACAAGGGCGATGTACTTGAGGACAATATTATGGAAATGGAAGAGGATGTAGATGAAGAGGAAGAGGAAATGGGAGATACGATACTGCGTGAAGAGTTTGACAGAGCACTGAAAGACTGAGTCGAAACAAGGCCCCCGGAGTAGACAACATTCCATTAGAACTATTAACGGCCTTGGGAGAGCCAGTCCTGACAAAACTCTACCATCTGGTGAGCAAGATGTATGAAACACGCGAAATACGCTCAGACTTCAAGAAGAATATAATAATTCCAATCCCAAAGAAAGCAGGTGTTGACAGATGTGAAAATTACTGAACAATCAGTTTAGTAAGCCACAGCTGCAAAATACTAACACGAATTCTTTACAGACGAATGGAAAAACTAGTAGAAGCTGACCTCGGGGAAGATCAGTTTGGATTCCGTAGAAACACTGGAACACGTGAGGCAATACTGACCTTACGACTTATCTTAGAAGAAAGATTAAGGAAAGGCAAACCTACGTTTCTAGAATTTGTAGACTTAGAGAAAGCTTTTGACAATGTTGACTGGAATACTCTCTTTCAAATTCTAAAGGTGGCAGGGGTAAAATACAGGGAGCGAAAGGCTATTTACAATTTGTTCAGAAACCAGATGGCAGTTATAAGAGTCGAGGGACATGAAAGGGAACCAGTGGTTGGGTAGGGAGTAAACAGGGTTGTAGCCTCTCCCCGATGATATTCAATCTGTATATTGGGCAAGCAGTATAGGAAACAAAAGAAAAATTCGGAGTAGGTATTAAAATCCATGGAGAAGAAATAAAAACTTTGAGGTTCGCCGATGACATTGTAATTCTGTCAGAGACAGCAAAGGACTTGGAAGAGCAGTTGAATGGAATGGACAGTGTCTTGAGAGGAGGATGTAAGATGAATATCAACAAAAGCAAAACGAGGATAATGGAATGTAGTCGAATTAAGTCGGGTGATGCTGAGGGAATTAGATTAGGAAAGGAGACACTTAAAGTAGTAAAGGACTTTTGCTATTTGGGGAGCAAAATAACTGATGATGGTGGAAGTAGAGAGGATATAAAATGTAGACTGGCAATGGCAAGGAAAGCGTTTCTGAAGAAGAGAAAGTTGTTAACATCGAGTATAGATTTAAGTGTCAGGAAGTCTTTTCGGAGAGTACTTGCATGGACTGTAGCCATGTATGGAAATGAAACATGGACGATAAATAGTTCGGACAAGAGGAGAATAGAAGCTCTCGAAATGTGGTGCTACAGAAGAATGCTGAAGATTAGATGGGTAGATCACATAACTAATGAGCAAGTATTGAATAGGATCGGGGAGAAGAGAAGTTTGTGGCACAACGTGACCAGAAGGAGGGATCTGTTGGTAGGACATGTTCTGAGGCATCAAGGGATCACCAGTTTAGTATTGGAGGGCAGCGTGGAGGGTAAAAATCGTAGAGGGAGGCCAAGAGATGAATACACTAAGCAGATTCAGAAGGATGTAGGTTGCAGTAGGTATTGGGAGATGAAGAAGCTTGCACAGGATAGAGTAGCATGGAGAGCTGCATCAAACCAGTCTCAGGACTGAAGACCACACTAAACAAACAACAAGAACAACGGATTCCATTTAGGCACCTTCACCTACACGTCTGAGTCCGCAAGTGAGCAGTGCTACACTACTTTAACGTATGTAAAGGGCAGTCCTGTAGTTCAAAGTCCAAACATAGGGTTGCCTTGAATGGCTGTTCGCACTACAGCAGGCCGTGGATGGAAAACGAATAATAGAGACCGTTTTTATTATTTTAATGTTCTGACACTTGACACTGTAATTCGCCTTTAGGGACCGTTGTTGAAGGTACAGTAATGGTACTAGCTGAATTACGGATGTAAATGACAGTGACATTGGATCCTGACTGGTCTCTACAGTAGACTCATCCGTCAGTACAGGGACGTTTAATGTTAGCTGTGGATGACGCTGGATTTATCCGATGACGTCCCATATGTGCTCGATTGGAATCAGACCTGGCTATCGAACAGTGTAAGGCACATGTTGAAACAGTGTAGAGTACATTGGTTTACAACAGTGGTATGTGGGCAAGCGTTGTTCTGTTGGAAAACACCTCCTGGAGTGCTGTTCATGAACAGCAGCACGACACGTCGAATCACGAGACAGATGTATAAATTTCCGGTCATGGTGCGTGGGATAATCACGAGATTGCTCCTGCTGTCATACGAAATCCCACGGCAGACCATAACACCACGTGTAAGTCAAGAGAGAAGTTGGTCGCAGACCGTCAACTGGTCTCCTTCTAACTAACACACGGACATCACTGGCACCAAGGCACGACCTGCTTTCATCAGAAAACACAACAGATCTGCACCCTGCTCTCGCTTGACACCGATGAAGTCGTAAATGGTGGGGGTATGGGGTCAGTGGAGTGCACGCTATGAGGCGTGTGGCTCGGAGTTGTCCTTGAAGTAACCGATTTGAAACAGTTTTGCGTCACTGCGGTGCCAACTGCTGCTCACGTTGCTACTTCATCTACATCTACATCTACATGACTACTCTGCACTTCACATTTAAGTGCTGGGCAGAGGGTTCATGGAACCACAATCATACTGTCCTCCTACCATTCCACTCCCGAAAAGCGCGCGGGAAAAACGAACACCTAAACCTTTCTGTTCGAGCTCTGATTTCTCTTATTTTATTTTGATGATCATTCCTACCTATGTAGGTTGGGCTCAACAAAATATTTTCGCATTCGGAAGAGAAAGTTGGTGACTGAAATATCGTAAATAGATCTCGCCGCGACGAAAAACGTCTTTGCTTTAATGACTTCTATCCCAACTAGCGTATCATATCTGCCACACTCTCTCCCCTATTACGTGATAATACAAAACGAGCTGCCCTTTTTTGCACCCTTTCGATGTCCTCCGTCAATCCCACCCGGTAAGGATCCCACACCGCGCAGCAATATTCTATCAGAGGACGAACGAGTGTAGTGTAAGCTGTCTCTTTAGTGGACTTGTTGCATCTTCTAAGTGTCCTGCCAATGAAACGCAACTTTTGGCTCGCCTTCCCCTCAATATTATCTTTGTGGTCTTTCCAACTGAAGTTGTTCGTAATTTTAACACCCAGGTTCATAGTTGAATTGACAGCCTTGACAATTGTACTATTTATCGAGTAACCGAATTTCAACGGATTTCTTTTGGAACTCGTGTGGATCACCTCACACTTTTCGTTATTTAGCGTCAACTGCCACCTGCCACACCATACAGCAATCTTTTCTAAATCGCTTTGCAACATGCTGGTCTTCGGATGACCTTACTAGACGGTAAATTACAGCATCATCTGCGAACAACCTAAGAGAACTGCTGAGATTGTCACCCAGGTCATTTATATAGATCAGGAACAGCAGAGGTCCCAGGACGCTTCCCTGGGGAACACCTGATATCACTTCAGTTTTGCCGTCTATTACTACGAACTGCGACCTTCCTGACAGGAAATCACGAATCCAGCCGCACAACTGAGACGATACCCCATAGGCCCGCAGCTTGATTAGAAGTCGCTTGTGAGGAACGGTGTCAAAAGCTTTCCGGAAATCTAGAAATACGGAATCAACTTGAGATCCCCTGTTGATAGCGGCCATTACTTCGTGCGAATAAAGAGATGCAGTACGCTCCCCCAAGCCATTCGCCGAACACGATGGTCTTCTCTCTCGGTGGTGCCACGTTGCCGTCATTCTCGAGACCACCGCTAACAACAATCATGTACAGTGGCTACATTCCTGCCAAGTGTTTCTGCGACACCGCAGAAGGATCATCCAGCTTCTCGTAGCCCTATTACACGACCTCTTACAATCTCAGTGAGGTGCTGATAGCGGCAACTTTTTCACCTTAAAGGCATTCTTGACTAACACCAACTCAACGCGTCCTGTCTCAACGTTACAGCGTGTATTTAAAGCAAACCTGATTTTCATCCTCAACGAGGTGCTGCTAAACTCACTCTTATGCGACTGGGGTGAAATTTTAATAGATATCATGTTTCAAATGTAAAAACACGCCTACTGAATTTCGTTTAAGTCGCTAACTCCTCCTTGGTGTTGCGATTTTTTTCCGTCAGTGTATTTGCTGTCTATATTTGGCAAAATCAAAACATCGTTAACATGAACTTTAACAATAAACTGAATTTACATGTCTGAATCCAAATAGTCTGCTAATTGTGGAAAGAGTGGCTGATGAGATACTTTTGGGTTTGAATACGTCCAGATTTTCAACTTCTTGTTTCTTGTCTATCGGCAACAGTTCTGCAGAAGAATATCAAACTGTTTTTCTGAACACTATACTGTAATACATAGTTGTATCAATGGAATTTATTTTTACTTCTGGTATAGCGGTTGTCAACATCAAAGATAATTCTAAATTAGCTCTTATTATCACAGGTCAGCAATTAAATTCTGACTGAATTTAAAAGAGCTGTTCCTTCCGTATTTTGGCCTGTAAAAAATGAATACAACGTTTAAGACGCTAAGCATGGCACATTAAAATACAAAAGCTGTTTGCAAGATAACTGTTATTTCCATGTGGATAATCTGCCTGTGCTGATCCACCAGGAGATTACAATCTGGAGACAGATGTCGATGAAGCCAAATCGGAGGAAACATCCCATCCAATACCCTTTGCTTCAAAAACACAACATTTTGCAGCTGTATCAATACGTGAGCCTTACAGACTAACTCAAGATGATCTAATTAATTTAATTCGGGACCTGAATCTACCAAAAGACGAAGCTGAGCTTCTAGGTTCTAGGCTGAAAAAGTGGAACCTTCTAGAAGCACATGTTGTGCACGACACAGGAAAAAGATTTCATTCAGTATTTAAAATACAGAAATAATCCGCACGTCCGTTGGGACTCAAATGCTTTGAGGATAGCTTTCAATATGGTACAGGAATCAGAAGACTGAAGGATATTCAGAGATGGACCAAAGCTTAGTTTAAAAGCTGTGTTACTACATAATGGGAGTTTTATGCCTTCAGTTCCTGTAGGTGATGCTATCCATATGAAGGAAACGTACGCTATCGCGAAATTAGTTCTGGAATCGATTAAGTACAAAGATCACAACTGGCAAATCTGTGGAGACCTCAGGGTGATTTCAGTATTGTTGGGCATACAGTAGAAATAGACAAAATACTGCTTTTTTCCTATGTGAGTTGAGTTGATCGGCATACAACAGCAAAGGGAAACTGCGATTCGGCTATAAGAATGTCGAGCATAGTTCGCTGGCAGATCGAAATAAAATTGTTCTGGCGCTTTCACACAGCAAACTCGGCTACGTAAAGGCTTTGTAAATGGAATGAACAAGGACGAAGACAGTTTCAAGTACCTGAGAGACAAATTTCCATGGCTGAGTGAGGCGAAACTGAAGAAGGAATCTTCATTGGTCTTGAAATTCGTAAAATTCTCGTAAAACAAAATTTTGACTTAGTCTTCCAAGGCAATGAAGAGCCAGCTTAGGGAGTCCTCAAAAGCGTTGCTCATGATTACTTAGGTAAAGGAAGAGCTGCATATTATGTAGAGCTGGTGATTAACCTGCTGAACAAGTATCAGAGCAGAGGGTGCAACATATCACTCTCCACTAGCATGTATATTTCTTTCTCCGGAGAACTGCATGCAATGAGTGATAAACATCGTGAAGAGTTCCAACAAAATATACCAACAACGGAACGAAGATATCAATGTCTATGCCTGCAGACTACGGTTGACTCCGTGATGCCCCAAGACTGAATTACAGAAGACAACAAAGTGAATAAGACCTCATCTGCAGGAGCCCAAGTCTGTGTTTGATGTATCGTTTTGTATTCATCTACGTACACATTGTTAAGTTAAATACATTTTGTTAAAATCATTTTTTAATTTAAAAAACATCGTTCAGACATTTGTAATAGGTTCATATGATAGTGAAGTGAACTTATTTGCCAAGATCGCTCTGTCGACATAATTGCCGTCTTATTACTTTTGGTAATATGATATTGCTCTCTTCAGATCCACAAAACTGGGCAGTGATATTTACATCATATAGTGATTGAAACCACTCTGTCACATTAGGACTATACAATATTCATAAGAAAGTAATTCTAATGGCTCGACTTCCTTATGCATACTGTATGGTCCTAATGTGACATAGCGGTTTGGGCACAATATGGTGTAAATTGCACAGGCAGGTTTTATAGATCAGAAGATGGGAATAAATATTTCCTAAACTAGTAATTTAGTAAAAGTGTTAACGTAGCTATTTGAGGCAAATAAATTGGATTTCGCAAGTAGGCTACAGTACAGCTTTATAGATCGTTTCCTGCACTGAATGATGGTGTCAGATAAACATCATATGACAGCTTTGAGCAGCGCGTTTCCCTGGTTTTATATTATTACGTATCTCCGAAAGTGCGGCTGGTCCCGGCGGAGGTTCGAGTCCTCCCTCGGGCATGGGTGTGTGTGTGTTTGTCCTTACGATAATTTAGGTTAAGTAGTGTGTAAGCTTAGGGACTGATGACCTTAGCAGTTAAGCCCCATAAGATTTCACACACATATGAACATTTTTTATCTCCGAAACTGTTGTTGTGGTCCTCATTCCGAAGATTGGTTTGCTATGAATCTCTATGCTACTCCATCTTTTGTGAATTTATTCATCTCCGAATAACTACTGCAACCTACATCTTTCTAAATCTGCTTATTGTATTCAGCTATTGGTCTCCTTCTATGAATTTTACACTTCCCTCCAGTACTAAACTGGTAATGCCTTGATGTCTCAGAATGTGTCCTATAGCACCACATTTCGAAAGCTTCTATTCTCTTTTTATCTAAACTGTTCATAATCCAAGTTTCACTTTCATATATGTCTACAATCCAGGCAAATACCTTTAGAAAGTAATTCCTAACTCTTAAATCTATATTCGATGTTAACAAATTTCTCTTCTTCATAACTGCTTTTCTTGCCATTGCCAGTCTACATTTTATATCCTCTCTACTTCGACCATAATTTGTTATTTTGCTGCCCAAATATCAAAACGTATTTCCAATTTTGAGAGTATCGTTTCCTAATCTAATTTCCTTATCATCACCTGGATTAATTTAGTTACATTCCATTACCGTTGTTTTGCTTTTGTTGATGGTCATTCCATGTCCACCTTTCAAGACAATGTCCATTCGATTCCACTGATCTTCCAAGTCCTTTCCTGTCTGCGATAGAATTACAACGTCATCGGCAAACCTCCAAGTTTTTCAAGTTCTTATTTCTTCCCACTGAACTTTAATTCCTACTCCAAATTTTTCTTTGGTTTCCGTTACTACGTGTTCAAAGTATATATTAAATAAGATATGGGATATGCTACAACCGTGTCTCACTCCCTTCTCAACCATTGCTTCCCTTTCATGCCTTTCGTCTTTTACAACTGCCGTCTAGTTTCTCTACAAAATGTAAACAGCGTTTCACTCCCTGTGCTTTACCCTTGCTACCTTTAGAATTTGGAGGTGAGAAGTCCAGCCAACATTGTCAAAAGCTTTCTCTAAGTCCACAAATGCTATACATGTAGGTTCGCTTTTCCTTGGCCTATCTTGTAAGATAAGTAGTAGGGTCAGTATTGCCTCCTGTGTTCCTACATTTTTCTGGAGTCCAAACTGATCTTCCACGAGGTTTGCTTCTACCAGTTTTTCCATCCTTGTTAGTATTTTGCACCCATGACTTATTAAGCTGATTGTTTCGTAATTTTCACATCTGTCAGCAACTGCTTTGTTTGTCTATGCAACTACTACATTCTTCTTTATGACTGAGGGTATTTCACATGTCTCATACATCTTGCGTACCAGATGAAAGAGTTTGGTCATGGCTGGCTCTCCAAAAGCTATCAATAAATCTGATGGAATATCATCTACTCCCGGGGACTTGTTTTAGCTTAGGTCTTTCAGAGATTTGTAAAATTCTTTTCGCAGTATAATATCTCCCGTCTCATCTTCATCTACGTCCCCTTTCTGCTTTCAAGTTCATTTCCCCTGTCTAGGCCCTCTACACACTCCATCCATCTTTCAACTCTCCCTTCTTTGCTTAGGACTTGTTTACCACCTGAGCTCTTGATGTTCACACAGCTGTTTCTCTTTCTCCTAAAGGCCTTTTTAATTTTTCTGTATGCGGTGTCTATCTTTCCCTTAGTGAAACATGCTTCTAAAACCTTACATTTGTCGTCGAGCGATTCCTTCTTAGCAGTTTTGCACTTCCTGCCTGTCTCAGGTTTTAAGCGTTTGGATTCCCTTTCTCCTGCTTCGTCTGCTGCATTTTTAAATTTTCTCCTTTCAAAATTAAATACCTCTTCTGTTATCCAAGGGTTCCTGCTAGGCCTTGTCGTTTTACGTATTTGGTCCACTGTCTTAAAACTACCAGTACGTATTCTACTGTATTCCTTTCCCCTGTTCTAGTCAACCGTTGTACAATGTTCAACTCATCCAGGTTCCATCACGTTAATATGCTATCTTTTTCCAGTTTATTCAATTTCAGTCTACAGCTCATAACCAATAAATTGTGGGTTGAGTCCACATCTGCCGCTGGAAATGTCTTACAGTTTAAAATGTGGTTCCTAAATCTCTGTCCAACCATTATATAATCAATCTGAAACCTTTCTGTGTCTCCAGACCTCTTCCACGTATGTAACTTTCTTCTATGATTCTTAAACCAAGTGTTAGCGATGATTAAATTATGTTCTGTGCAAACCAGGCGGCTTTCTCTTCCATTCTTTTCCCCAGTCCATATATACCTACTGTTTTTCCTTCTCTGTCTTTTCCTACTATTGAATTTCAGTCCCACATCATGATTAAATTTTGGTCTCCTTTAACTACCTAAATAACTTCTTTTATCTCATTATACATTTCTTCAATCTCCTCATCATCTGCAGGGCTAGTTGGCATGTAAACTTGTACTCTGGTAGGCGTCGGCTTGGCTACGATAATGCTTTCACTATGCTGTTGGTAGTAGCTACCCGCATTCCTATTTTCTTATTCATTACTAAACCCACTCCTGCATTA
This sequence comes from Schistocerca piceifrons, assembly GCF_021461385.2. NCBI lineage: Eukaryota > Metazoa > Arthropoda > Insecta > Orthoptera > Acrididae > Schistocerca > Schistocerca piceifrons. The sequence continues at coordinate 680,271,306 of NC_060142.1, read as the reverse complement.
CCCCTGGCTGATTTTGTATTTATAACCCTGTATTCACCTGATCAGAAGTCTTGTTCCTCCTGGCACCGAACATCACTAATTCCCAGTATATATAACTTCATTCTATCCATTTCCCTTTTTAAATTTTCTAACCTACCAGCCCGATTATGGATCTAACTCTGCACGCTCCGGAACGTAGAACACCAGTTTTGTTTCTCCTGATATCGACGTCGTCCTGGGCAGTTCCCGGCCTGAGATCCGAATATGGGACTATTTTACTTCCGAAATATTTTACACAAGAGGACGCCATCATCATTTAACCATACAGTAGAGCTGCAAGTCCTCGGGAAAAATTGCGCTACAGTCTGGAACCGCGCGACCGCTACGGTCGCAGGCTCGAATCCTGCCTCGGGCATGGATGTGTGTGATGTCCTTAGGTTGGTCAGGTTTAAGTAGTTCTAAGTTCTAAGGGACTGATGACCAAAGAAGCTAAGTCCCATAGTGCTCAGAGCCATTTGAACCATTTTTTTGAAAAATTGCTGCTGTAGTTGCCCCTTGCTTTCAGCCGTTTGCAGTACCAGCACAGCAAAGCCGTTTTGGTTCATCTTACAGGCCAGATCAGTCAATCATCCAGACTGTTGCCCCTGAAACTAGTGAAACGGCTGCTGCCCCTCTTCAGGAACCACACTTTTGTCTGGTCCCTCTGTTGTGTTTGTACCTACAGTACGGCTATGTGTATCGCTGAGGCACAAGTGTGCAGCCCCCCCCCTCCCCGCCCCCCCCCCCCCGCCGGGAAAGGTCTATGGTTCGTGGGGGGGGGGGGGGGGGGGGGGAGGGAGGTGCTCCGAAGCTAGAGAGAATTTAAAAAAGAACTCATAACAAATTCTTTTTCTACAACAGTAAGTGAATACAGTTGCACATCTTTCATTTTTCTCGTTGACCTATATTATTAATCGGTTGTTTTGGGGGAAGAGACCAAACAGCGAGGTCATCGGTCTCATCGGGTTAGAGAAGGAAGTCGGCGGTGCCCGTTCAAGGGAACCATACCGGCGTTTGCCTGGAGCGATTTAGGGAAATCACGGAAAACCTAAATCAGGATGGCCGGATGCGGAATTGAACCGTCGTCCTCCCGAATGCGAGTCCAGTGTCTAACCACTGCGCCACCTCGCTCGGTAAATAATATTAGGTTACAGTGTTTTAGCTCTCTGGAAAGGGTTCTGCAAGTTTTCAGTTTCACATAATTTTCTTACTGCACACTCTTGTAGGGTAAGTACTTATCTGAGCCAGAAGATCATGCCATAGGACAGTACTAAAAGAAAGTAAGGGAATATGCTAGCAATCCCGTGTGCTGGGCAACACAACGAGAGAGATTTATGAGTGCAAGGCATACATTACTTTGCTTTGTGCCGGTGAAACTTAAACTTGTCATCCGTCTCGGTACCTAGCAACATGAATTACCATTCAGGGTGAGCCCAGTGATCTCTATTCACGGCACCTGTAAGAGGGTTTTAGAATCAGCTACGCATATAGTTATCTGCCTAGGGCACTCAGTCCCACCACACCACTGAAAAATTTTGATGTATTGCAGCCAGGACTCTGGCATGTTTTCGGCGTTTTCACGGCGCGACGCAGACCACCTGCAAGCCTTCTGGACAAGCAATATAGGGAGGATGTTCACCACATCTGCCCGTTCTGCTCGCTACTGACGGTGACAGCCGAGTATATACGAGGACGGTCGCCGCTCCCGTTTTCCACCTATTCGCCCGCACAGGAAGCCTTTCCGGGAACTGCAAACGAGATGGGTTCGGCGTCGTTGTCAGCACTCTGCGTCCCGTCCCATTTCTCCGGCGCCACTTTTAGGGGCGGGGGCTCCAGCTCCAGCTGCCTGCCGCTGGATTCCACTCTCGTCTCGCTCTGAAGTACTGCCGCCGTCACGCTGGTAACCATTTCTGTAGTCTACGACGGCAACGTGAACCCGTGACAGCGAAAGATGGTGCGTTATAGGTAAAAGAAATGGCTTTCATTTTTGAAGGGTGTCCAGCGAAGGAATCCCTGATTTCAAAATTAAATATCTGGAAAGCTGACTATAAAAGGTATGTTTCTTGTCAAAGCTGTAAGAATTTTATAGGGAAGTTTCGAAATATTTCGGAATGCTGCTAACAAATGGCGCTGTGCAGCTCGTACAGTACTGTTGTGCATCATTAAACTCGTCCTTTGCAAGCAGTCTTTGCAATCAAATCACAATCTTGTCCCCCCCCCCCCGATGGCTGAGTGGTCAGCGTGACGAACTGCCGTCCTACGGGCCCGGTTTCGATTGCCGGCTGGGTCGGAGATTTTCTCCGCTCAGGGACTGGGTGTTGTGTTGTCTTCATCATCATTTCATCCCCATCCGGTGCGCAGGTCGCCCAGTGTGGCGTCGAATGTAATAGGACCCACTGCAGCGCGGGATTAGCAGAGCGGTCCTCCCTCGGGCATGTGTGTGTGTGTTTGTCCTTAGGATAATTTAGGTTACGTATTGTGTAAGCTTAAGGCCTGATGACCTTAGCAGTTAAGTCCCATAAGATTTCACACACATTTGAACATTTCTTGAATAAGACCCGCACCAAGGCCTGCCCATCACCGACTGAAAGGAAGGCCTCGGCGCTTGTTCGTGGTGGTGGTGGTGGTGTGTTGGGGCTTGTGGGCGCTCAACATCGAGGTCATCAGCGCCCTGACACACATTAAAAGGAATGAATGTGGACAGACCTAAGAAAACTAAAGCACACACTCAAAGAAAGCAGGAAAAGAAGGAAAATGCTACATAAGAAAGTAAAACCTAAGGAAAGGGGAAACATAGCAGCAAGAATGTCACAGGAAATTGTTATTGGCTGGCCACTTACATAAAATATGGGCGAGCTTGTCACGCAGTGAGCAAATTAAAATCCTCTCCCTAAAATCTTTGTAAAAACATTTGACAGGGCACAGAACTCTAAAACTTTAACCACATTCGTCCGAGTGTTGCCTAAAAGAGATGGCAGGTCCGCTGGCAAGTCAGCCGCGACCCGCTGGTCAGAAAATAAAACGCAATCCAATAAAACGTGGCGCACAGTGACCTGGACGCCACAAGCACCACACATTGGAGGGTCCTCCCGCCGGAGCAGGAAGCCGTGCGTCATAGGGCTGTGGCCTATCCGAAGCCGAGTGAGGAGAACCTCGTCCCGTCGACGGGGCTGAAAGGAAGTACACCACACACGCGTTGTGGGCTTGACTATACGGAGCTTATTGTCAGTCACTTCCAGCCACTCATCCTCCTACCGACGCATGACCCGTGAGCTCAACAGCGAGGTGAGTGCGTGCAAGGGGATAGCACACTGAGATACTTGTGGGGCGAGACACGCCTCCTTGGCTGCGAGATCTGCCCTTTCATTCCCAGCAATGCCAACATGCCCCGGAACCCAGCAGAAAGCTACAACCTTCCCCAGTCGCTGTAGTCGGAGGAGGGCATCCTGGATGGTCTGGACAATTTTGTCTGCCGGATACAAACGTTGCAATGAGCAAAGGGCACTGAGTGAATCGGAACAGACCAGAAATTTAGGAGAGGAAGAATGTCTCATGTGCTCCAGTGCCCGCAAGACCGCAAACAATTCTGCATCAAAGACAGTAAAAGTCTGAGGCAGTCGGACCTTGAGGACACGATATGGAAAAACAACTGAGCAACCAACAGAATCCTCCTGTTTCGACCCATCCGTAAAAACAGCTACATAGTCGTGGTGCTCAGATAAAATGGCAGAAAATGCAATCTCTCTTGTACTGCAATAAATCTAAAATCACTCCGGGCCTCTTCAGTAACCAGGGTGGCAGGCGGTTAAAACCTTGGATTTGGGGTTGTACAGACCCCACACCGAGGGCGCTTGTTCGTGACGTCACGTCAGCTAGGCACGGCCAACGCCAGGTCTGTTGCAGGCATACTCATAATGGTGGTGTCTCCCTCTCTGACACAGGAAAACGTGAAGCTATTGGCGGTAGTTGACCAACACACATTGTTTTGAGAGATTTCTGCAATCAATTAATTGTGCAGTTCATTACACTTCTTAACAAATAGTGTACTCCTGAACATAAATTTCCACCTGTTTCAAGGATTGGCATACAAAAACAACTTCATGGTCCAGCAGCAACAGAATTCGTGCTTCTTTACCTTATTTGTAAATCTCAGGAAGTTACGTTTGTACTGGGTTGCTTTTACAAGAAACTGTGAACATATTGGTGCTCTTCATTAGGTATCATTGATGACTATGGGGTGAGGAGCACTGAATGTTAATGAAATATCTTGCGGTTGTACACGTTTGTGGAGGGGGTGGGGGACAGAAGAAGAGGCAAAAGAGAGATACTTGTTTTATCAAATAAAATTTTTTTATCTTATAAAGTTTCTCCTTTCAGTTGCAAGAGGGGAATATTTATCTTTTCTAATGTGCATGTTTAAAAAAGTTTAAGCTCAGCAGTATTTTCGATGTATGAAGCTATTTTGTTTCCTGTTTAGAATTCCTTTCGTTGAAAACGGCTATGATCTAATGGCTGGCAACAGTTGGACATTTACACGTAAATTAGTTCACATTTCCCGTGATGATGTCAAACGAAAATAAATGAAGAAATAAATAAATAAAAGAAACGAGTTCATCCTAAGGGGGTTAGAGAAAGTTTCGATAGCAAAATGGATGAAGTAAATATAGTTTCTTGAATGTAAAATTTACGAAGCTTGCAATGGGGCAAAGCATATTCTCATTTATCTACGTTTGTTTCGACAGGATTCAGTAATACAGAACTACGATCTTCATTTGTAGCTTTGCGATAGTAAGAAAATCTTTCATCTAAATAAAACTGCTGAATCCAAAACAATACCAAACAGTTTGTCCAAGAATAAGAGATTTATAGTGATAAGCACGCCCAGGCGTTTCTGCCTGCAACAGACCTGGCGTTCGCCGTGCCTAGCTGACGTGACGTCACCAACAAGCGCCGAGCCCTTCCTTTGAGTCGGTGTTGACCTGCTCCGAAAGGGGCCTCCCGGCCAATGACGCCAAACGCTCATTTACATTTCCAGATCACAATCTTTTCGAAACGTCCATCAATCGTAGTACGGATGTGACATGCATGAACAACGAAATTTGCCACCCCATTCTATACTGTGTCAACGAAAATGGATTCAGATGCCACACAGATCGTCGATTCAAGCTAGTCCAACCTACTGGGTTAGTTCCGGTACACAGCGTCTTTCCTTGTGCCCCACTAAAAATAAACGCAAGGAGTCATACAGGACGAATATGGAGACCAATCTATCCCTGCGCCAGTAAGTTTTGCAATAATCCATGCGTTGGTTCTGATCCCAGAGTATCCATCAAGTATGCGAAACACCTGTTCCGTGCAATGTGGTCTGGCCCATGTTGCAGGAACCACTCCTTGTCTAAATTAGAATTATATTAATACCTTCAGCTGCTGACGGGCGTTGATATATATCAACGGTGACAGGTGAAAATGTGTGCCACGACCAGGAATCGAACCAGGGATCTCCTGCTTACATGGCAGACGCTGTATCTATCTGAGCCACTTAGGGAACAGAGGATAGAGCGACTGCAGGGACTGTTGTCCGAAAGAACAGAAACCATATCCATATAAGTATATAGTTCTGGCAATACCGACCACGACCTTCTTCTTCTGTGCGGATGCACACATATTCCCTGAACTCTTACGGGACTTGGTAAGAATGTCTTCCACGAGTAATGAGTGTGTTGGGGTGTGACACTACGAATGTAGTGTGTGGACATACAAGGTTAGAATGTGGGCCTCGCGGGAGGTGCGCGCGTGATAGTCCCTGCATTCGCACTGTCGTCTGTGCCCGCGGTGGCTCAGCTGGATAGAGCGTCTGACATGTAAGCAGGAGATTCCGGGTTCGAGTCCTGGTCGGGGCATACATTTTCACCTGTCCCCGTTGAAATATATCAACGCTCGTCAGCAGCTAAAGGTATTAATATAATTCTAATTTCGTTCTAGACGGCTGCAGGTCATTAGTGGTGTCTGTTCTTTCTGGACGTGTCCTAAAGAACAGACACTACATCCACGTAAGTATACACTCCTTGTGTGGTCGATCCTCCAACGCTAGCTGTATGGCTACAAACTGTTCCAAAATTGCAACGTATCGTTCACTAGGGATCTTTTCTCGCGTGAAAAAAGAGCTAGTAATGCCTCTACTGCATACCGCAGCCGAAACAATAATTTTGGGAAAATACAGTGGTTTCGCTTCACATGAACGAAGACTTTCGGAACCCCAAAATCGACAGTTTTGCTTAGCTTCAACAACAGTCTACATATAAGTTTACATGATTGCTCTGAAATTCGGAATTAAGTGCCTGGCAAAGGGTTCACTGAACAACCTTCGGGTTGTTTCTCTACCGTTCCACTCTCGAATAGCCCGTGCGGAGAACAAACGCTTAAATCTTTCCCTGTGAGTTTCATTTCTCTTATTTTATTATGATGATCATTCCTCCCTATTTAGGTGGCACCACAAAATATTTTCAGACTCTGAGAAGAAAGTTGATGATTGAAATTTTATGAGAAGATCCTGCCGCAACTAAAGTCGCCTTTAATGATTGCCTCCCCAATTCGCGAAATAATCCGTGACCCTCTCTCACCTATTTCGCGAAAATACAAAACGAGCTGCCCTTCTTTGCATTTTTTCGATGTCCCACGTTAATCCTATCTGATGCGGATCCCACGCAGCACAGTAAAACTCCAGAAGAGAACGGGCAAGCGCATATTGTAAGCAGTCGTTTTAGTAGACCGGTAGCATTTCTAAGTATTCTATAAACAAATAGCGGTCTTTGGTTTGCTTTCCGCACAACATTACCTACGTGATCATTCCAATTTAAGTTATTCATAACCGTAATCCTTAAATATTTACTATCATTTTGAGTTCCGAGCTCAATCCTGGCACTTGCAGAAAAATAATAATGAATTACGGATGGGTCCGCCAATTTGCAGGTACACAAATTATTGTTTTGATTTATCACCCAAAAGTGTTTCATCACAGTTGTAGATCCTCAGTGTTTTTTTTTTTTTCTGGAATACATATGTACAGGTTATTTTTAGGTTAAGGAATCTTATACGTCAGATTTGATTGTCATTTAAAGTGTATGCACACTTTACCTTTATTTTACATTGTGTGTTCTGTGGCTGCCAATCAAAATCTGCCACAGCTTTAAATTAACACATCGTGCCATCTGCAAACACGGGAGACTTTACAAATTCGTCTGCATATATATATATATATATATATCTAGGGTGATCAAAAAGTCAGTATAAATTTGAAAACTGAATAAATCACAGAAGAATGTAGATAGAGAGGTACAAATTGACACACATGCTTGGAGTGAGATGGGGTTTTATTAGAACCAAAAAAATACAAACGTTCTAAAAATGTCGGACAGATGGCGCTTCATCTGATCAGAATAGCAATAATTAGCATAACAAAGTAAGACAAAGTAAAGGTGATGTTCTTTACAGGAAATGCTCAATATGTCCACCATCATTCCTCAACAGTAGCTGTAGTCGAGGAATAATGTTGTGAACAGCACTGTAAAACATGTCCGGAGTTATGGTGAGGCACTGGCGTCGGATGATGTCTTCAGCATCCCTAGAGATGTCGGTCGATCATGATACACTTGCGACTTCAGGTAACCCCAAAGCCAATAATCGCACGGACTGAGGTATGGGGACCTGGGAGGCCAAGCATGACGAAAGTGGTGGCTGAGCACACGATCATCAACAAACGACGCGTGCAAGAGATCTTTCACGCGTCTAGCAATATGGGGTGGAGCGCCATCCTGCATAAACATCGTACGTTCCAGCAGGTGTTTATCAGCCAGGCTGGGGATGATGCGACTCTGTAACATATCGGCGTACCTCTCACCCGTCACGATAGCAATTTTGCTGTCCAGCGCCATCTGTCGGACATTTTGTGAACTTTGTTTTTTTTTTGTTCTAATAAAACCCCATGCCAATTCAATCATGTGTGTCAATTTTTACCTCTCTATCTACATTATTTCGTGGTTTATTAAGTTTTCAAATTTATACTGACTTTTTGATCACCCTGTATATATATTTGGGTGCTCAAGACTGACTGTCTTTGAGAGTTTATTTTTGTTGGGTATAAGGTAAGACGGGGTATTTCAGCTATATTTACAATTCTTTGCAAGAATTAGAACCTCAACGCAAGGAAAATAAATTTCTTGGTAGCATGAGAAGTGGAATCCTGCAATGGGCTTAACTTGATTCTGGGTGTCCAGACACCTGTCCTCGCTCTTCAAGGAGATTATTGTCTTTAAGGGGGGTTGCAGCGCACAATTGCCCTGGGCACTAGGTATTTTTTCCACCATTTCCGATGGATGGTGCCAACCAACTGGAGCTGGTGCACAACGCCCCTTGACTCGTCGATTTCGTAAAAACCTAGTCTACAATCTTGTCCTCGAGGTATGGCTCGTTGAGAACATCGTGGAGGTTCCATTCCTGGTTCATCGCGGTGCCGCCAGTGACCACCGCAGGCATCGTTTTTCGAGTGTCTGGAGAGATCAAATATTAGTGGCGCAAGTGGTGCCCCACGCTGTACACCCATACTTAAATTTTGGTTGTGCCATGCGGTGACATAATTGAAGCCTCGTTCGGACACTGCGTTACTTGTTGATAAAGAAAGGAGGTAAATCGTTCATCGTCTTATGTGTGCAGTGTGAAGCTAAATGATTTATCTAGTATAATACATAGGTACTTTGTGGAGGGCGACCACGGAGTGGGTTGACCAAGTACTTGATGTCTCAACAGTGGCTGTTTTCGTCGAAAACACTGCAGCCGATTTCGTCGGATTGATGGCTACCTTGTTAGCAACTGCTCAAGATACCATCCTGTCGATTTGACGGTGCGCCCTGATTATCTACTGGTCGATGTTTCTTCCTGAAGAACGCAGTGTCGTCGGCGTAAAGACTGCATACGATGCAAGATTCGGGGGAAGGGGGGGAGGGCGGTGAAGGGGGGGGGGGGCTTGATAAGTAACTTGAGAAGTAGCAGCGAAACAACCGAACCTTGTGGAACGCCTTCACTAGGAGTTTTTAGTACTGAACTTTTGCCATCCATTGATATGTAGAACGTCCGTTGCTGTAGAAATCTGTCCACCAGTTTTACATAACAATACGGAAGAGGGGCTAGTTGACAGTTTAGCTATCGAATTGTCCCGCCACGCTTTATCATAGGCTTTTTCAGTATCAAAAAGGCGTCCATTGTTTACTGCTGGAGGTTGAAATGGTGTTGGACGTGTTAGGTTAGACATATCAATTGCAGTTCAGCTGACATTTTTGGCTGAAAACCGAACTGTTCCGGCCTGATAAGGCCATCTTGATTGAAGCACTCCTTGAGACGTTCCAGAAGCACTCGTTCCAGATTTAACCAAGTCCCGGTAGCAAACTCCATTGGCCTGTTTGCAATTTGGTTGTCACGAGCTGGAACCATCATCTGTTGCACATAAGCATCGACGAAAAATTCCGCTTGTTCTAGTGCATTGAACATGAGTCCGTCTGGGCTTCTAATCGCCAATTTCACCAGATTATACTGCCGGATATTTTTCAACAATTGCCATTCGTCACGCGTTTGTAGTACAGATTGAAACACCCTGGTCTCCCAAGTCCTTGTCGCCATTCGATAACGCGTTGCCGTGGTCCAAAACAATCGCGTCTCGAAACAACGGCCTTCTCTTGTCGAAACGGTTTCTCAATGCCTTCAGTCCCGGAAAGGCTGCTGGAAGAGATCAAATTGCGGCTACGGAGGGACAGTACCGGCTGCAGCTCTTTTAGTGGCCCGTTGTATTTTCTTTGTCAGTACCTCAACGGCGACATCCACGTCGGCTATTGTTTGGATGCTCTTAATCGTTCGGATATTATTGTCGAGAAACGTTTGGAACTCATCCCTGTAGACCTCAGTCTGACGGATCGATGGGGATTGAGACTCCCTCGTTCGACGACTCCCACAACTGTTTCTGGTCTGACGAGAGATCGTTCATAGTCCTCAGGTGGATATTCGGACGGATTCCTTCGTCAGTGCGACATTTAGGACATCAGCAGTCTGATGGCAGAAGTGACTAGCTCGAATGGGTTCTCGTGGATCGCGTATAACACAATTGAGGTCGTGTTGTGTGTCGAAAAGAGCCTGGCTTTTGAGGTATGTTTTCCGCGAGTTCCATGAGTCATGCTTCGCATTCAAATCCCCACAAAGCAGCACTTTCGAGAACTGCTCGAATATTGATACCTGGTCGTCCCGTGCGACTTATATACGTCGAGCTGTGCGACTTATATACGCCGCCGCCAGTGCGGTGTTGACCATCACTGCCGTCGCCTCCAATGGTTAGAACACTCGTAAGCTTTCCAGGTGATGTCCGATGAGTTTTTACTGCAAATGGTCGTTCCCCCCAGGTCTATCTGTGAGGTAAATTTGCGTGTTGTGGAGACGGAAGTCGATCGTGTCTTTCAGGTGTGTCTGTGAGAAGAGACACATCGATGCGATGAAGTGAAATAAATTGTGTATTTTTCAGTCGAAAGGCATTAGCGTTCCATGTATGGAGCTTGAGGTGCAGCGTGTGCTGCCTTCGATCCATTTAATGCGTGACGAAATCCTTAGTGGTTCCTTCCACCAAGCTGAGGAAGGAGGTAACTTTTCCTGCAGAGAGGTGAGATGCATTGCGATGTCCGTAAGCGCCCTTGAAAAAGGCTGCTTTGTGTTTTGGGACATTGGAACATTGGCGTTTTCAAGAGAAGGATGTGGTGTCACCGCCAGACACCACACTTGCTAGGTGGTAGCCTTTAAAGCGGCCGCGGTCCATTAGTATACGTCGGACCCGCGTGTCGCCACTGTCGGTGATTGCAGACCGAGCGCCGCCACACGGCAGGTCTAGAGAGACTTACTAGCACTCGCCCCAGTTGTACAGCCGACTTTGCTAGCGATGCTACAGTGACCAATACGCTCTCATTTGCCGAGACGATAGTTAGCATAGCCTTCAGCTACGTCATTTGCTACGACCTAGCAAGGCACCATTACCACTTATATTGAGATTATATTAATGTATCAACAACAGCGATGTTCTCCAATTATGGATTAAAGTTAAGTATTCGAAGATCTTCGTACTTTATTTGCAATTCTCAAGACGTTGTCCTGTTCCAGACCTCACGCCAGTCTGCGTGAGCTAAACACGTGCCTTTCGGCTACCTCCGAGTGGCTTGGCTGTCTTGCCAAGTCACTACAAAGGAGTTGCTGTGTCCGGTCGGCTATGGAACGCATCCGACTAGGTGGTCTTCGACCTGTGGTACACGTACTGTATCGTCACGGTATCGGTTGAACCGACGTAGTATACGGTGTGGGTGCTGGTGGGTCATTACCGGTCGTGATGCGAATACTAGCGTTTTCCGTGGCGCCTCAGTTTTCCTGGTTTTTGTTTTGCTAAGCAGTTGTTGATACTTCTTACAGCCAAGCCCTGAAGCAGGATGTTCGCCACCACAGTTGACACATTTTGGCTTCAACGTGTGTAGCATCGTACGTTCTATCGAGAAATGGTTTCCAGCACAACGTACACATCTTGCCAGTAGGGTACAATAATTTGCCTATGCTCAAAACGTTGGCATCTCTTACACTGTGTTATTCCTGCCCTGCTTCTGTAGGTTTCGACACGAACACGTATGCAGGATGTACACTACTGGCCATTAAAATTGCTACACCACGAAGATGACGTGCTATAGACGCGAAATTTAACCGACAGGAAGAAGATGCAGTGATATGCACATGATTAGCTTTTCAGACCATTCACACAAGGTTGGCGCCGGTAGCGACACCTACAACGTGCTGACATGAGGAAAGTTTCCAACCGATTTCTCATACACAAACAGCAGTTGTCCGGCGTTGCCTGGTGAAACGTTGTTGTGATGCCTCGGGTAAGGAGGAGAAATGCGTACCATCACGTTTCCTACTTTGATTACGGTCGGATTGTAGCCTATCGCGATTGCGGTTTATTGTATCGCTACATTGATGCTCGCGTTGGTCGAGATCCAATGACTGTTAGCAGAATATGGAATCGGTGGGTTCAGGAGAGTAATACGGAACGCCGTGCTGCATCCCAACGGCCTCGTATCACTAGCAGTCGAGATGACAGGTATCTTATCCGCATGACTGTAATGGATCGTGCAGCCACGCCTCGACCCCTGAGTCAACAGATGGGGACGTTTGCAAGACAACAACCATCTGCACTAACAGTTCTACGACGTTTGCAGCATCATGGACTATCAGCTCGGAGACCATGGCTGCGGTTACCCTTGACGCTGCATCACAGGCAGGGCGCCTGCGATGGTGTACTCAACGACGAACCTGTGTGCACGAATGGCAAAACGTCACTTTTCGGATGAATCCAGGTTCCGTTTACAGCATCATGAGGGTCACATTCGTGTTTGGTGACATCACGGTGAAGCCACATTGGAATCGTGTATTCGTCATCGCCATACTGGCGTATCACCCGGCGTGATGGTATGGGGTGCCATTGGTTACACGTGTCGATCACCTCTTGTTCACATTGACGGCACTTTGAACAGTGGGCGTTACATTTCAGATGTGTTACGATCCGTGGCTCTACCCTTCATTCGATCCCTGCGAAACCCTACATTTCAGCAGGATAATGCATGTTGCAGGTCCTGTACGGCCCTTTCTGGATACAGAAAATGTTCGACTGCTGCCCTGGCCAGCACATTCTCTAGATCTCTCACCAATTGAAAATGTCTGGTCAATAGTGGTCGAGCAACTGGCTCGTCACAATACGCCAGTCACTACACTTGATGAAGCTGCATGGGCAGCTGTACCTGTACACGCCATCCAAGCCCTGTTTGACTCAATGTCTAGGCGTATGAAGGCCGTTATTACGACCAGAGGTGGTTGTTCTGGGTACTGATTTCACAGAATCTATGCACCTGAATTGCGTAAAAATGTAATCACAAGTCACTTCCAGTATAACATATTTGTCCAATGAATATCCGTTTATCATCTGCATTTCTTCTTTGTGTAGCAATTTTAATGGCCAGTAGTGTATATCTTATCATTGTCCTTGGATTTTGGTAAACTGACAATGAAAACTGGAGATGGGAACAGCTTGAATCGATGCATTCGCGCTGAAGGGAATCCTTTCTCGTGAAGCGCCTATTTTAGCTGCTCCACAGTCACCTGTGCGGGCAGTCGCTTTAAGACGACTTTTAGTTTATTGTCCTCCAACGGCTGATAAGTAAACAGCGGTAACTGATACTGTATAAAAAACTGCATCGCCTTCGCAGGGTCTTCCTGACTTTCAAGGTGATATGTAATTCTGTTTCCCTGAAAAATTGCCTTGATGGGGACTTTCAGATGATGCGTCACCTTTTTATTCAGTTTCACGTTGTTCTCCGTGTAGTAAACTGTGATTGGTCGCAGACACAGATTGGTTGGTGGCATAAGGAGTCTACCCCGTCGGTACGTCTAGTGGCGTGATAGGCTGAAAACGGTTGGTCGTTTCCACCTCCTGCTTCCGTTCACGTGGATTTTCTTCTAATACCGAGCATCGTCGATGTTGTTGCTGGCCCGCTTCTTGTGAGTTCTCAAAATCGAGATTTTCTTCCATTTCTTCATCGGTGGGAGACGACGGAAACACTTCTTCTGTGGTCGTCTGGTTGTGGTCTCCCCAGTGGACAACAGCTGAGACTTTCTACGGCAGCGACGTGTTGTCAGAACCGTGAATTTACTTTCAGAACCTTTTCTTAAGAATTTAGTTTATTTACTAGCGATTCATCTAGAACATTAACACACTTAATCACACTATGTGAGCGTGAAAGTAGTTGGCAATGGGTAACCGATGAGACAAATTAAAAAAATTTTTTTTTCAATAAATGAAAATTTTATTCCTAAAAGCCCTTTTTTTAAAAAAAAAAAAACAGATTTAAAATTATAATGCGAAAGCACCCTGTAAATATCAAGCTACAATTTATTCAGAGGCAGAAATAACAATTTTTTTTAATAGGATGAGCTTTCGAGCTGAGAAGCTTGCCGCTCCCTTTTAAGACGGCCGTAGTCACGACAGCTCACAACTACCTCTGAAGGACTACACTGGTGCAAATCTGCAACACACCAGATTACTTTAAACTAAACATACAAACGCATAAACTATGCACCCCGTAAGAGGGATGGAAATGGTACAAAACACTCACACTAAAAATTATTTGCCACCGAAAGTGCAACTTGTTTTTAAAAGAACTCTTACGATGGAAGGGTGGCATCTTTATATACTAAAATGACCATTTACATAAAAACCCATGAAATGCAATCTGACATAAAATCTACAAACATGCTCTACATTACACTTATACCACCTCCCAAGATGATCGGCAAGATAAAAACATATTTCGGGAATTCGGCCTTTACACTTTAAGCAAAAAATTCGTTAACACCGGATCCGACAAATATGACAGAGGCAGCTATTAACGTATGGCAGACGGACAGACAGACAGACAGACAGACAGACACGAACTGCCTAACAAATGCGGACGAGAGACAGACGAGCAAGCTGGGGACGAGAGACTGACCAAGAAAACAAGTACAATTTAGCAAGTAAATGAAACCACATATCTCCAATCACTTAACTTTTGGTAAACTGCGATTTCTGGCGAAGACCTGGCGCAGCACCACCAAAACGCTCTCCGGAACCGTCCGCTGCCAGCCGCTTCAACGGACGCAGGAAGGCGCGCCGATCTCCCGTGTCACGGCGTCACAGCTCGCGCCGACCAGACCGACGTCGTGGGTTGACTCCTGCTGCTCTCGCGTCGGCCGCGAAGCCACTACGCCTCGCTATACGGCGCGGCCCACTGGACTCACGTGGCGACCTCACATGCGCCGACGTTCAAGACGGACAAGTCATCTCGTGTTTCAGTGCGCGACCGACCAACCGATCGATCCAACCGCCAATGACCATTGTCTGAACAAACTCCAGCAGACTGCCGGCCTAACACATACTGGCACTCCGGACGACAGACAGACACTGACTGCCCCACACTGACCCGGCTGACCAATCGACCAGACTCGCTCCGATTGACCCGACTCAGACTGACAAACTGGCGAGCTCATAGCGCCCCTTAAATGCACGTGCACAGGCAACCTTTGCCCTTTTCCACCAGAGGGAGACACCAAAACTGCGATTGCCACAGCGGCGCCACCGCCAGAAATGAAGGCGACTGCTTCACACTACGCGCTGCGGCGCGCTCTGCAAAACAGCAAATTTCACCACGGCTCACTGTCACTGTATTGTTACATTACGATTACGGGTGCAGAAGGAAACCGTAATGTCGTGAAGTGTTTCCTGGTAGTGTGTCGGGTCAGTAGCGTGACTCGTCTTACAAGCAGGGGGCCGCCTGCCGTTGTCTGCGTCGTCATACTTGGAACAACAGATGGGACCAAAGGGCGGGCAGAACCCGGCCGGTCTGAGATCGGCCGGCCCAGGCGCAGAAGAGGTTGCTGCCCCCATCGCAATCCGTCTGCAATCGACTGCTGACCTCTCTGCACTGCCCTACACTGCATGTTCAGCACGAGCAAGACCAGAGCTCGAGTGGAGCAGGGTAGGTGCAGCTGCTGTTCCTGTGGGACCTAGGTGGGAAGAAGCAGTGATAGACATCCCTGGGATTGTGAAGCAGCTGAATGGGTTCTGATGGGATTCCAATTCGGTTTTACAGAGAGTAGTCTACTGCATTGGCTTCTTACTTAGCTTGCATTTATCGCGAATCTCTTGCCCAAAGTAAAGTCCCGAGCGACTGGAAAAATGCGCAGGTGACGCCTGTATATAAGAAGGGTAGAAGGACGGATCCTCAAAATTACAGACCAATATCCTTAACATCGGTTTGTTGCAGGATTCTCGAACATGTAACGCCGGAAATGCATATCCTCCTATTTCCATCTATTGTACTATAAATTTTTTCCGTATTTTGTTACCTAAAGATATGACATTGCTGTGTCTTTATATATTGTTATTGTCTTACTATATGTATATATATATATATATATATATTCATTTATGTCGATGTATAATTGGTTTGTTTTGTAAATACTATTTGTATTTTTACGCTGGGTCTTGCCTAGACAAAACTATGCTATCGAACGACTACATCGATATGTCGTGTGAAGAACCAAAGTGTGTAGGATCTTTGGTAGTGTTAACTCTGCCGCGTGGAGCGCGGGCAGAGAGAGTCTGGCTGTAGTAGGGTGGTGGAGCAGGTGTGTCGTGTGAAGCTCCCGCGAGTTGCCGCGCTTTCGGGGTTTGGCAGCATGTAATTGCGCTCGACTTGCTATGATAGTTTCTGACACGGTGTCGCGGACGGGAAGCATTAGCTGGCGCACATCAAGAGCCCGTTTCGCCTGGTGACAGTGCCGAGAAGAAGCCGCGCCAACATCCAGCTTCTGCAACAGCGACGGCCGACAATGAGTGACTGTCGCCACCTCCTCGACCGACGACTTCAAACCTTCAATCAACCAACAAGGAAGATTGGAAGCACGTAAAGTTTTAGAACCGTATGGCAGACCTCAGCATTTAAAATTGTTCCTTTTGTCTCACAAAATTACAGCAACGTAGCATGAACTTTTCTTGCTCATTGTCCCAATTGCATTACCAAGCAGGGTCCCTTCCTTTTCTGGAATGAACCCGAGTGTCGTTGAAATTCAATCGCCAGCATTAAAGTAATATCATTCCATTTCACTGCTTTAATTTCAAAGTTCAGTTAAGGTATTCGTAGCTGGCTACAATATTTAGATTACACAAGCACAAATTAAGAGTGCGAGTTTTGTTACCAAATTTTAGCTTACCTGTGACTGCAGCTCAGCTTGGTACGTACTAAATGTTATTATTGTTAATTGTTCAGAATCATTTAATTCAAGCTCAAAGTCAAATCTTTTATTTCTAAATTGCGTAGATTCAAGTAGCTTTTGAAATTATTGTTGAGGTAGCCCAAGACTAACCTTATTTTATTGAATTTCGTAGTACTTCAGAAACAAAGTTCACTGTTAATTTCAGTCACTAAATTAACTTTCAATTTTCCGGTTGTTTGAATTCTTTTGCTAAATTAAGTCAGAGTGTAGCGAAATTTATTACTTCTAGCAAACATTCAGTTTTCACACAACATGTGTTAACCTTCAGTTGCCACGCTTTTAGTGCTAATTATATGTGCAATAACCTTTCTTTTTCAGTTATTGTAGTAGTTGTGCATAGGACTGGCGACCGTATTTTTCCCCAAATCTCAAATATCTAATTAACGCCAGTTAATTGTTAACGTAACTACCGCACATTTACTTTCTTTATTAACTTTACTTCTATTCAAAATTAATTTCCACGTTTCATTTGCATTTTTCCTTTCATTTAGATGTAACCCTTTCCTCACTCTTTACCAACAGATTAACTTCGGTGACGACTGCTTTTCCCAAATTTCCATTAGGTACACGTGGTTTAATTTTTCACTGCCATAAAGGTCGATAAGTGAGGGGAAGGGTACAAACATATTCTCAGTTCGATTATAATGAATTTGCTTGAGACAGAGAAGTTGCTGTCCGTGCATCAACACGGCTTTAGAAAGCATCGCTCCTGCAAAACGCAACTCGCCCTTTTTTCACATGATATCTTGCGAACCATGGATGAAGGGTATCAGACGGATGCCATATTCCCTGACTTCCGGAAAGCGTTTGACTCGGTGCCCCACTGCAGACTCCTGACTAAGGTACGAGCATATGGGATTGGTTCCCAAATATGTGAGTGGCTCGAAGACCCCTTAAGTAATAGAACCCAGTACGTTGTCCTCGATGGTGAGTGTTCATCGGAGGTGAGGGTATCATCTGGAGTCCCGCAGAGAAGTGTGGTAGGTCCACAGTTGTTTTCTATCTACATAAATGATCTTTTGGATAGGGTGGATAGCAATGTGTGGCTGTTTGCTGATGATGCTGTGGTGTACGGCAAGGTGTCGTCGTTGAGTGACTGTAGGAGGATACAAGATGACTTGGACAGGATTTGTGATTGGTGTAAAGAATGGCAGCAAACTCTAAATATAGATAAATGTAAGTAAATGCAGATGAATAGGAAAAAGAATCCTGTAATGTTTGAATACTCCATTAGTAGTGTAGCGCTTGACACAGTCACGTCGATTAAATATTTGGGCGTAACACTGCAGAGCAATATGAAGTGCGACAAGCATGTAATGGCAGATGTGGGGAAGGCGGATAGTCGTCTTCGGTTCATTAGTAGAATTTTGGGAAGATGTGTTTCATCTGCAAAGGAGACCGCTTATAAAACATTAATACGACCTATTCTTGAGTTCTGCTCGAGCGTTTGGGATCCCTATCAGGTCGGATTGAGGGAGGACATAGACGTAATTCAGAGGCGGGCTGCTAGATTTGTTACGGAAATGCTTCAGGAACTCGGGTAGGAGTCTCTGGAGGAAAGAAGGCGTTCTTTTCGTGAATCGCTACTGAGGAAATTTAGAGAACCAGCATCTGACGCTGACTGCAGTACAATTTTACTGCCGCCAACTTACATTTCGCGGAAAGACCACAAACATAAGATGAGAGAGATTAGGGCTCGTACAAAGGCATATATGCAGTCATTTTTCCTTCGTTCTGTTTGGGGGTGGAACAGGGAGAGAAGATGCTAGTTGTGGTACAAGGTACCCTCCGCCATGCAGCGTATGGTGGATTGCGGAGTATGTATGTAGATGTAGATGTAGAGAGAACTCACTGTGAGGACTGGCATGGCGAACGGAATGCGTCCAATGGAGGTTGGTGTCGTGGAAATTTGAACATATGGTCGGGAATAAGACAACTGATCGGAGCTGGACGCGAGCGCCCTGCCAACGCGCCCCCAGCTGGGACCACAAAAATGTGTTCCCAGTCAGGGGGCGTCAAGACAGGGTGGCGCCTGATGAGATTGGGGTCCTTCCTCGGCTCTGATGAGCACGGGGTCTGGCGATGCCTGACGGGATCGTATGGCTCGTGTGGAGGAAGGGGTTTAGTCCGGTCGGGAGGTGTGAAGGGATATGGATTATCCGTGTGGGGTAAGACCCATCACGAAGGGACCCGATAACCGCTGCAGCACAGGTTTAGGGCTGCAAGCGTTCATGCAGAGTGGGTGCAGACCCCGCCTCAGGGAGAGGGCCGTCGACTTGCTTCCGCAGTCATCCTCCCTGTTGGGAGGGGAAGCAGGCGTATTCAGATCCGTCATTGGTGACGGGGCCTCCAGCTCGACAGCTGGGGGACGGGACAGAGCTGTAACGCAGTATTTGTAGGCACTCCCTGTTGCGATTACAGCGTCATCTGTTAGAAGCTTCTCGAACTATTAGAAAACTTCTGTATAAAATTATTACAGCTCTCACAGTAAATATCCAAACATCTCACCTTGGTTGTAGGAGCAAAATATTCGGCCCCAGCAACGTCCAGAAAGTCTAAACAGAAGAAAAACCTTCCACTTAGAATGTCGATGGAGCCAGCAACAAGAAAACCAGAAATGGAGAACTTCAACGACAAATGCAAAGTGGACATTCTCTTTCTGGCGGAGAAACACCTGCGTTCTACCAAGTTATACCACCTTAAGAACATGATCGGGTATCGGACAGATCGATCACATGGCCGGGGCGGAGGTACAACCATCTTCATCAACAAAAACATAACGCATGTGAGCCGCGCACGGCTCGTGTTCAGGCCATTTATTGTTTGTCATCTTCAATTACGGTACTGCCGCCTCGTTTTCTTATTCCATTTACTGGCGTCACTAACTTCCTGCTTTACTTGCCCGTGAGCGGCAGCAGCGGCGCGTATCGATAAGTGCACTGTCGTACCATCTCTAGAGCGACCGATAGTATTTACGGGTCGTCGTGTGTCTGGCAGTCAGTTGGAGACGGACCAGTAGTGCAGTCGGGACGCAGCAGCAGTGCTCGCCGACCGCTGTCGACACACATGAACTGTCCGACGGAGGGAGATTGGAGCGGGACGACCGTTGGTTGGTCGTTCGGTTGGTCGTCTCATCGGGCGACGTGTATTTGGTCCTTCACCGTTTCCGGACCTGGGCAGTTGGTCGGTTGGCGTGGAGCATCGAGGAAATCTCCGCGGCGCGTAAGGGTGGCCTAGGCCACTGGCGGCGTCCACGCGCGTGGAGTGTGTGGTGCTGTCCCCATTGCTCCGAGGTCAGTGGCTCACCGATCCTGGACACGAAAGTTGAGTTTTGACTTAATCTACCAGCAAGTCACTACTTTTCACATTGAGTCGTTTGGATTTCGTTGTCGGCTGTTGGGACATTCCCGCGAACAACAACATGTGTTTTCAAGTTGGCAAATTTTAGCCACCCTTCGGTGGAGTTTAACTGTACTTGGTTATTTTTAATTGAAGTGCACCAGCGGAATCTTCTGCCTTGTAGCCGTTAACGTTCCGGACTGGATGGGAGGTTTCTACCCGAAATATCGCAAGAAGAATTGTCGCTGTCCCGAGTGCACGCCCGAAAGATGATGGAACATTACGTCCGCCGGGAAAACTTCAAGAATCACAACGTTCCGGTTATTTGCCCTGGGCGTTGTCGTAAAATCAGGCAGTGTATTTTCCTCATCGTGTTGTCGCTGTCCAGCACGGTGTGTAGTTTGACAGCTCAATGCATAGTTGGTTGTCGGCGCCAGTGGCTTCTACGTTGTTCCATTGAACTCCCTGTTGTGTGCTGGTCGGGTGGAGCGGAAGATATCTTGTCATTGGGTCCGTTGACCGTCGGTTTGGTTGTCTTCGGATCGAGAATGGTTGGGCCGACTGCCTGTCTCAACTAAGCGAGCGTTAGTGTTTGAATTCCAGGCCGACGCTCTGAAACTTCTGAGTGCTATTGCGTGTACTGCCTTTTCTTATTTCTTCTTGTTGTTTGTATTTGTATGGCTTCTATCCGATTTTTAAATTAGGGTTGTTTTGCCCTTAAGGCGTAAGATTGTTTAGGCCTTCAGCCTAATTTAAAGAACTGTTTTAAGGTAAGGCCTTTCGCCTTTTAAAAATTTATTTTTGTTCGAGTCTTAAGTGATTGGCCTTCAGCCGATTTTTAAAGTAAAGTTGTTTTGCTCTTAAGGTGTCAGATTGTTTGGACCTTCAGCCTAATTAAATGGTTCAAATGGCTCTGGGCACTGTGGGACTTAACATCTGAGGTCATCAGTCCCCTAGAACTTAGAACTACTTAAACCTAACTAACCTAAGGACACCACACACATCCATGCCCGAGGCAGGATTCGAACCTGCGGCCGTAGCAGTCGCGCGGTTCCAGACTGAAGCGCCTAGAACCGCTCGGCCACCGCTGCCGGCCAGCCTAATTACGGAACTGTTGTAAGATAAGGCCTTTTGGCCTTTTAAAAAGTTATTTTGGTTTCATTTTTAATAGATGGGTATTCAGCCGATTTTTTTTTAAATTAAAGTTGCTTTACTCTTAAGGTGTCAGATTGTTTGAGCCTTCAGCCTAATTGAAAGAACTGATTTAAGATAAGGCCTTCTGCCTCTTTAAATTTCTGATTTTGGTTTGAATCATAAGTTATTGGCTTTCAGCTGCTTTTAAATTAAAGTGGTCTTGTCCTTAAGGCATGAGATTGTATGGTGCATTCAGCCGGTAATTAAGTTTCAAAAATTAATGCTGTGTTTTTTTTAAATTTTCTTGGCTCTTATAATGTTTAGTCAAATTAGTAAAGTTGTATGTTCGAGAGTAACTGAGAGCCGCTTATTTTGGCCCCTTTCCACAATTTAAACTATCTGTCCTCTTCTGTGGGTTTAGCAGGGCGTCTCAGAATGTTCCAGTCACTCTCCTATTACTTATTTCCCTTGAGGCAACAGCGGTAAGTATCACGACTTCTTATGGTGTCAGCCATCTTCAGACAACACAGACAGTTCGAAGGACAGGACTTTACATCCACATTCGACGCATTTGGCAAGGTCCTCCTGTGTGGATAACGTAATGTCATACACTATGCCTGGAGTTCCCAATGTAACAACTCCCGAGGTGAGAGGCTGCATGACTTAGAGGAACAATTGGAAGCAATCACTCTTGGACATGAAGATCCAATGCACAATCCAGCAAACCGTAACCACAGCCCAAATGTCCTCTATGTTACCATGCTCAAGAATATCCGTACTGATCTGCAGCTCACTACCATTGAGGACTTATGATCCGACCACAACCTTGTTGTCAGGTGCATTTAGCGAGGCACTAGACCACATCCGCCACCAACAACCATTATTACCAACTATCATCAGTTCAGTTCCTGGCTGAACAATAACTTTCGATCGACAGAAGACGTATCAACCCCAACATCCATCGATGACGCCATTTCAACTTTGACTGACAAGATCAAGAGAGCGTTTTGGCAAGCTTCTGTCAAAACGACACTTGCTCTAAAACAGTATAACCTTTTCCCCACTGTTGCAGAACCCACGTTCTCTCAAAAATAGAGCTCACAGGCAGTGGCAAAGATTCCATAGCTCCAAAGACTGCAGAGGAATGAAGAGATTGGCACGTGAACTCCACTTTCGAACTGTTGAGGGTTAGCAGGAAGTCTGGGAAGATAAAATGGAGAGCTTCATACTTCAGTCCTGCAATGAGTGGCACCTTGTCCGATCGTTACATCAACCTCGACCACCGAACCTAACTATCTGAGGCCCGAAAGGTCAAGGCTATGGTCCTCTCGGTAAGTCAGTTTTTGCGCCAACACATGAGGCTCAAAACACCTTAGACCTGGATGATGGAGACGACTTTGTGGTTCGGACAAAACATTTAGCACATGCACTCAGAGAGTAAGTTCTATGGCTAGAATTGGCCTTCGGCAGAAGTACGACGAATCATCGCTCATCTTGGGAATCACTCAGCCCCATGTTCACACGGAATTACCAGTCAACAACTTAAGTATCTTACGAGGGAGCCAAATGTGCTCTTAACGCGTATCTATAATAACTTTATGCTGCAAGGATATCTGACTGCGTGGAAGACGGCCCGGTTGGTCGCAATACCAAACCCAGGAAGGACTTAACACGCCCAGAAAACAGCTGTCCAATAAGTTTACTTTCGACACTTTCCAAGACCCGCGAAAGGTACTATAGGAGAATATTCGGCAACCCATTCTCGATGACGATGTTATACGTTCATACCAATTTGCCTTTCAATCTTCGTTGTCTGTAGAGCTGCAACTCATCCTGGTCTCCGAATTTACCGCATATAACCTTAATGCGTCCAACTATACAGCAGCAGTTTTTTTGGACTTCTAAAAACTGTACGATCGCGTCTGGCAGGACAAATTACTTCTCAAACTGGCGAACGTGCAACTACTCTCGAACTACTGCCTCAAGACCATCGACAGCTTTTTGCACAATAGGTGTATACTAGTAAAGTTCGAGAGATAGCACTTTACTCTCAGATTTTTCACATATTGCATCCCTCAATGTTCTGTGTCGTCTCCACTACTCTTTGTCATGTACATCAATGATATCCCAATAATACCTCAGGTGATGCCTGCGCAATTCGCGGACGACATTGCTTTGCTGATCGCCGGCCGGTGTGGCCGAGCGGTTCTAGGCGCTTCAGTCTGGACCCGCGCGACCGCTACGCTCGCAAGTTCGAATCCTGCCTCGGGCATGGATGTGTGTGATGTCCTTAGGTTAGTTAGGTTTAAGTAGTTCTAAGTTCTAGGGGACTGATGACCTCAGATGTTAAGTCCCATAGTGCTCAGAGCCATTTTGCTTTGCTGATCATTAGCCGGAGGATCGACGCGGTCATCGCTAGCCTACAACGTTAACTCGCGATGGTAGAAGTTGGGCCAAGGAAAATACAGTTACTGTCAGTGCAGACAAGATGAGAGCTGACATGTTTACCTGACGATGCCAGGTTTTAGAGACAGGCTCATCCTTCATCATCAGGAAATCCCATAGAACAATCGCGTCATGCATCTTGTGGTCACATGCGACAGTATATTACTTTTTAAACAGCATGTGCAGAATGAGAGGATCAAGATTTCAAAACTCGTCTGCCACCTATACCCCCTACTGGCCAGCTCGCAGATAAACGTCAATACGAAACATTGCCTTTATAGGGCAACAGTCCTCCCAGCTATTTTTTATGCTTGTTTCATCTGGGGGACAATCAGGATCTCTAATTTGAAAACCATCCAAACTTCGCAAAATCGAAGCCTTCGACTTATTCTTGGGGTGCACCTGTGGGCAAGAATCCTTGACCTACACGAAGAGCTTAACCAACCAACGATCCAGGGAACCATCATACAACAGGTAAGCAAGCTCACAGACAAAATGGAAGCCCTGTGATCCACGTCACTTCACCTGGAATATGTTAGATCAGCAGCTCCTGAGCAATGGCATCGGGTCCGGATGCCTAGGGCAATTAACGAAGTCCCATAGTAACTATCCGCCTCACCTTTCACCTACATCTGTAAGGGCCAAACGAAACGAAGGCCAGCGCTCTTGTGACAGCAATAAAAATAAAGTTGCGCCTTGACCATCCAACAAGGAAGTCCAGCCAGAAAGTTGGCAGCACTTCGTCACAACCATCCACAAAAAAAGAAATATTAATATAACGTTTTTGCACTCGTCTGTCGATCTTCGTTTTCGTTATATTTAATTTTGAAATCACGGACTTTTTCGCTGGACACTCTGAAGTTCCTTTTCTGGACAATGAGTTTTTCGGTTGATAACGTGCCATGTCTAGAGATATAACGATACGTCATCAACTTAACATATTTTGCACGTTTGAATGTATTGTTTCATGGAAAAATATACTGAAAAAACTTCCTCGAGTTGTTGCATTTTGAATCTCATAAATGAATAAAGCAAGCTGGGTTACACGTGATTAGTGCATGTGGGAATCTTATTGATACCTGTATAGGAGTCATCACACATGACAATAATACAGGTTTGAGAAATTTCTTCCTCAAATTAAGCGATATGTTAAATAGCAGCAGACTCCTCTTGGACACAATGCCTGTGCTGGTCTTACTTTTATGACTCCTTGCTTCATCCATTATTTTGCTTTCAATGTAGCAGAATTCCTTATCTTCGTCTACTTTTTGAGCACCAATTCTGGTGTCATGTTTCTCACTACTTACATTCAGCAGGTCATGTAATTTTTCTTCAGTTTCACTGAGGATAACGTCATCAGCGAATCGTATCATTGATATCCTTGTACTCTAAACTTTAATCCTAGTCTTGAATCTTGCTTTTATTTCCGTCATTGCTTCTTCGACATATAGATTGAACAGTAAAGCTGAAAGACTACATCCCTGTCTCAAACCCTATTTAATACGAGCGTTCTTCATCTTGTAATCTTACTTTTTCCCTCTTGGTTCTTGTACATATTGTCTGTAACACGTCTTTCCCTATAAATTACTCCTATTTTCTCAGAATTTCGCACATCTTGCATCAATTTACATTATCTAATGCTTTTTGTACGTAGATAAATCCTATGTGAGGCTCTTGACTTTTCTTCAGTCTAGCACCCAACGTGAGAAGTGCCTCTATGATGCCTTTATCTTTCCTAAAGCCTAACTGATCGTCATCTAACAGATCATCACTTACCTTTTACATTCTTCTGTATATTATTCCTGTCAGTACCTTGAATGCGTAAGCTGGTCGTGAGCTAGTCGTCGCACTGATCTGCTGTTGCTATCTTCGCATTGCGTGGATGATATTTTTCCGAAAATCTGATGGTAAATCACCAGTCTCGTAGATTCTACACACCAACGTGAATAGTCGTTCGGCTAGGACACCAGCACCACTCGCCCCCCCCCCCCTCTCCTAAACCTCCACCAATGATTTTAGACATTACGATGGAATATTATCTATTCTTTCTGCCTTATTTGATCTCAAGTCTTGCAGAGGTCTTTTAAATTCTGACTCTAACACTGGATCTCCTACCTCTCCCATATCTACTCCGAACTTTTCTTCTATCCCCTCCCCAAACCTTCATGTTGGCCTTCAGTGTACTCTTCCACCTATCCTCTCTTTCCGTTTAACAGTGGGATTCCCACGCCATTCTTAAGATTCCACCTTCGTTTTTAATTTCACCGAAGGTTGTTTTGATTTTTCCATATGCTGAGGTCGTCCTCCCGTTGATTATTTCTATCTCAATATCTTCACATCTTTCCTGCATCCTTTGCTGCCCTGCAATTCCTATTTAATACGTTAGTAAGGGGTTTGTATTCCCTGAACATTTTTGTACTCTTTCTTTTGTCGATCAGTTGAAATATTTCTTCAGTTATTCAACTTTTCTTCGCGGTTACTTTCCTTGTACCTGCTCAAAGCTGCGTTCGTCCTTCAGATATATCGACCCCTCTGCAACTGAAATGCCTACTGTGGCTTACCTTATCGCAGTATCCACATCGTTAGCAAACTTCAAACGTGTTTCATCCTTCCTCATTATTCGGTATCCCACTTCCTTCTACACTGTATCTTCTGTATGATTGTCTTAACCTTCAGTCTACTCTTCATCCTTACTGAACTGAGATCTGGGTCTATATGTGCACCTGGATACGCCTTACAATCCAGTATCTGGTTTCAGAAAGTCTGTGTGTGACCATGATCCAGCTAGAATCTTCCCGCGTCTCCGTGCCTTTTCCACGTATGCCTCTTGCGCTTGCGATTCTTGAACACAGTATACTCTATTATTAACTGTTATTTATTGCAGGACTCAGTTAGTCTTTCTTCCACTTGCTATTTCCAAAACCATATTCTCCCATTACCTTTCTTGTGCTGCTTCTTCTACAACCGCATTCCAAACTCCCACGATTATTAGATTTTTATTTGCCAGTAAATACTGAATTACCTGTTCTATATCTTTTTTTACTTTCCCTACCTACTGATCTTCTGCTTGCGATGTCGGTATATTTACCTGAACTATCGGTGTCGGCCTTTGTTTGCTGTCGAATCTGAGAAGATTAACCATATCACAGAACATTTCACAGTAGTTAACTCTCTCCTCTACTTTCCTGCTCTTAAAGAATTCCATTCCCGTTATACTATTTTGTGCTGCTGTTGATATCACCCTACATTCGCCTGATCAGAAATCTTTATCTTCTTTCAGTTCCACTTCACTGATCCCCATTACTTCTAGACGGAGCCTTTGACTTTCTCTTCTCAAACATTTTGCTTCTGTACTGCGTTTAAACTTATTCCAAGCACCCGCCAGCAGAATGTTATCGTATCGTAGGTTATTTCCCTTCACAATCCTGGAGATCAGAATGGAGGACACTTCCGGAATCTTTCGTAAAAAGGACAGATCATTATGACACTTTTCAGATACATTGCCTATGGACAAGCATTATCTTTTCCTTGTGCCTTTGCCCGCATGGGCGCAGGCATGTTTATTAACGGATTTGGCAGGGTAACTTAAGGGTGGGCGAATGCCCGTCGTGTCGTCAACCCGTTAATCTGTGTACCCCAAACGTCCACGTGTAGTATTCGTCACGTGAGTGCCCTGGGCTCAGTCCGCTCCTCTGTACTGTCTGACAAGGCCCTTGACAGTACGTGTCTGACTTCTTCATTACTGATTACTTCGTCATTACTAATAATTTTATTCGAACCCAGGACGATAGGCGTTTTGATTGGCTGTCAAAGGCACTATCCCTGGACAATTTATTTCAAAACAAAATTTGACGGGCTCCCTGTCGGATGTGTGCGATTTTACACGTTATTTCTACAACGATAGCTTTCGCATTCGCGCCACAGCCAAAAGCAGGAAATTAGAAAGTAGGGAATTAGCTTTGAAAGACGGAATTTACTATTTCAGCCTTCATACACTACTGGATATTAAAAGTACTACACCACGAATATGCGAAATTTAACCGACAGGAAGAAGATGCTATGATATGCAAATGATTAGCATTTCACACCATTCACACAAGGTTGGCGCCGGTGGCGACACCTACAACGTGCTGACATGAGTAACGTTCCAACCGATTTCTCATACACATACAGCAGTTGACCGGCAATGCCAGGTGAAATGTTGTTGTGATGCCTCGTGTAAGGAGGAGAAATGCGTACCATCACGTTTCCGACTTTGATAAAGGTCGGATTGTAGCCTATCGCGATTGCGGTTTATCGTATCGCGACATTGCTGCTCGCGTTGGTCCAGATCCAATGACTGTTAGTAGAATATGGAATCGGTGGGTTCAGGAGGGTAATACGGAACGCCGTGCTGGATCCCAACGGCCTCGTATCACTAGCAGTCGAGCAGCCTCGTCTCGATCCCTGAGTCAACAGATGGGGGCGTTTGCAAGACAACAACCATCTGCACGAACAGTTCGACGACGTTCGCAGCAGCATGGACTATCAGCTCGGAGACCATGGCTGCGGTTACCCTTGACGCTGCATCACAGACAGGAGTGCCTGCGATGGTGTACTCAACGACCAACCTGGGTGCACGAATGACGAAACGTCAGTTTTTCGGATGAATCCAGGTTCTGTTTACAGCATCATGATGGTCGCATCCGTGTTTGGCGACATCACGGTGAACGCACATTGGAAGCGTGTATTCGTCATCGCCATACTGGCGTATCACTCGGCGTGATGGTATGGGGTGCCATTGCTTACACGTCTCGGTCACCTCTTGTTCGCATTGACGGCACTTTGAACAGTGGACGTTACATTTCAGATGTGTTACGATCCGTGGCTCTACCCTTCATTCGATCCCTGCTAAACCCTACATTTCAGCAGGATAATGCACGACCGCAAGTTGCAGGTCCTGTAAGGGCCTTCCTGGATACAGAAAATGTTCGACTGCTGTCCTAGGCAACACATTCACCAGATCTCTCACCAATTGAAAACGTCTGGTCAATGGTGGCCGAGCAACTGGCTCGTCACAAACGCCAGTCACTACTCTTGATGAACTGTGGTATCGTGTTGAAGCTGCATGGGCAGCTGTACCCGTGCACGCCATCCAAGCTCTGTTTGACTCAATGCCCAGGCGTATCAAGGCCGTTATTACGGCCAGAGGTGGTTGTTCTGGGTACTGATTTCTCAGGATCTATGCACCAAATATTGCGTGAAAATGTAATCACATGTCAGCTCTAGTATAATATATTTGTCGAATACCCATTTATCATCTGCATTTCTTCTTGGTGTAGCAATTTTCATGGCCAGTAGTGTATAAGCATCATCCGTTTGGGTAATGTCTTGGTCAATAAGCAATTGTATAGATTCTTCGTACGTTTACTTGTTCTACGGTACCAGGCTGAAGTCCGCCTCCGTAGCGTAGCGATAGCGTTTCCGCCTACCACGCAGGGTGTCCAGGTTCGATTCTCGGCAGGGGACCTGGTGTTGTGTGTCCTTCATCATCATTCTCATTATCGTTGACCTGCAAGTCGCCGAAGTGGCGTCAACTAAAAAGGACTTGCAATACGGCGGCCGAACTCCCCCGAAAGGGGCCTCCCGGCCAATAATGCCATACGATCATATCATATATACCAGACAGAAAAAGTGAAGCCCTCAGAAGGGGACGAGGAAAGGAAATGAAATTTCATGGAACGAGACAAAATCGAGTCACATTTACAACGAAATTTGCAGTAAGACACCATTTTGATCCTGCAGCCATTATTAGTCAAGACACAAAGGAATTACGACATGTAGCAGCCTCTAGCCATTGATTCACATCAGTGCGGCGTTTCGCCTATTCCCTTAAGGGTTAGATCGTGGTGTGCACTTGCACTGAAGTGATCATTGACCAATCACACCTTAATTATATATGTGATGTCTGTTCTCTCGGATTTCAGTGGCATGATAGAAGAGGTTGATGCAGACTGTTCGAGGATGAATGACCGAATGCTATTTGTGTTCTTTCGTTAACTGTTTTTTATCGAAAGTCGGAACCCCTCTGAGTTATTTTATCCAGTCATTTCACTTGCCGCACGTAACGTTTTATCATGAGAGCTGTACGGGTTTGATAGGTTGCCGCCTTCAAACAATGACGGCAACCACCCTATTCATTGGCCTGGTGCGAACCCTATTATAAGAAAAAATAATAACATGTTGGACCATTACAGGTAAAAATTCAGCCCGAGCTACAGAAATTCCAGTGAGATGCACCATACTGTCACTAACAAAGCTTAATGTCCGTCATCAAAGTGGCTTCCCTTCACTTCGCCAGCCAAATAAAATCATTCCATTTTGCGAACTGCTTTCTAACGCCGCCCCTTTGAGAAACTTTCGACTGAAAATATCATTGCAGGACAGAAGGTAAAGCCGCAGAGAACGTTAACATCGGTCAGTGTAGGATTGGCTCATGGGCTGGCGATGTGTAAATTGAACCTTGAACTTAGACCGAAAAAAAAAATTAAGTGCCTGACTGAGGAAAGGCTTAAAACAGACGTCGGAGAGGATGAGAGCACTAACATTTTGTATCAAACCAGATTGAAAGAGAAAATCTTTAATAACCCTACATCTTGTTCGTCTAGATGGACTGCTCTTAGATCGAATATACAAGAGGCAGCACAAGAAACTTTGTGTACGATAAGACTAAATGTGATAGGGAACAGTACGACTTACAGAACACTACGGTTTAACCAAGAATTAGTTATTCACAAGAAGTTCTTAAAGTACAAAACCAGTCGAAGTCAAGACGATTACATGGAGTATAAGATCATATGTAATAGGGTGAATTCGGATACTCGAAAAATGAAAGAGAATTATTGGGAACGATATACAAACGGCATGGAACGAAACCTTCATCGAGTATACATACATACATTAATCCTTGTTCCATAGATCATGAATACGTTTCGTAATGATGTGGAACGTGTCACCTTAACATAAGTTTCCTTTACACAAAATATTTTTTTTTTTTTTTTTACTGTTACTACTTCATATCTAAGAATTCATCTATTGAGTAGAAGGAGTTGTCATTCAGAAATTCTTTTAATTTGCTTTTAAATGTTGGGTGGTGTTGTACCTGACAATTTGAAAGATTTTACATCATAATTTTTATTTACGTGAGACTACATGGAAATGACTGAATAACAACGAAAAGTCACAATCACAAAGCCAGTAAGTATTTCCTACTACAGGCAAAAAAGATAAGTTCTAATTTTCCCACAAGAGTCCGTGGTAACAAACATACACTTAATTCCAAGTCCTATTCCGATGGCGAAGACGTAGTCTTCCCTGGAGACGTCCTTGAGGTCGGTATTCGGCGTGAACTGACGTCTGGTGCTCGTTCTAGCCTTTAAATAGTATTGGCCAGCCAATCAGATGTTGGTGTAGTAATACTTCCTACAGGCCATCTCGAACTCCCTCTGCAGGAAGTAGTTCGCGGAATGTCTGTTTACAAAACAGCCGAAGTTTACCATTGCTTACGCCTTTGGGCCCAGGCAACCTCGGTGCTGTGTCGTGTTAGATGTGTTGCCGGCCGGCAGGGGCTACCTTGGCGATGGCGTTACAGTTGGCTATCTGTAGACTTTTAATACTATTTGGCAAATGACCAAAGATTTTTGTGGCAGCATAATTCACCCCGTTCTGCGCCAAAGTGAGATTTAATCCAGAATAGTCAATATATAGTCAATATCACCCTTTCTTCTAGTGTTGTAGCTATGCACTTCGCTGTTATTTTTGAATTGGCAGGGGTTATTAATGATAAATTTCATAAGTGAATATATGTATTGCGAAGGTGCTGTGAATATCCCGAGTTCCTTAAATAAATGTCTGCAAGGTGATCTTGGGTGGGCTCCAGCTATTATTCTGATTACAAGCTTTTGTGCAATAAATACTTTTAACGACGAATTTGCCCCAAAATATGATGCCACATGAAAGCAGTGAATGAAAATAGGTATAGTAGGCTAATTCACAGATATGTTTATCACCAAAATTTGCAGTAACCCTTATAGCATAAGTAGCTGAACCTAACCGTTTCAGCAGATAATCGATGTGTTTCTTCCAATTCAATTTCTCATCAATGCACACACCCAGAAATTTTGAGTATTCTGCCTTAACAACAGATTTCCGTTCATAGTCTATATTTATCAATGGCTTTATGTCATTTACTGTACAGAATTGTATAAACTGTGTTTACTCAAAATTTATTGAGAGTCCATTTGCAGAGAACCACCCAATAATTTTCTGAAAGACATTATTTGCAATTTCCTCATCTGATTCTTGCTTCATGGGTGTGATTACTATACTTGTATCATCAGGAAAAAGAACTAGCTTTGCATCTTCATGAATACAGATCGAAAAGTCGTTAATATATATATTAAGAACAATTAGGGACCCATGACTGAATCCTTAGGACACCATTCTTGATAGCTCCCCAGATAGAGGACCCTGCTGTTTTTTGCAGACTATCTGTACTGTTAATTTCAACCTTCCACATTCTTCCAGTTAAGTATGAATTAAACCATTTGTGCACTGTCCCACTCATACCACAATACTTGAGCTTATCTAGAGAAATTTCATGATTCACACAATCAAAAGCCTTTGAGAGATCACAAAATATCCCAATGGGTGATGTTCGGTTATTCAATGCATTTAGTATACGATCAGTGAAAGCATATATAGCATTTTCTGTTGAAAAGCGTTTCTGAAAACCAAACTGAGATTTTGTTAGCACTCCATTTTTACAAATATGTGATGCTACTCTTGAATATATTACATTTTCAAGAATTTTGGATAAAGCTGTCAGAAGTGAGATTGGGCGGTAGTTCTTAGCATCAGATCTATCCCCTTTTGTATGCAATGGTTTAACAACAGCGTAGTTCAGTCTATCTGGAAAGATGCCCTTTTTCACTGAGCTACTACATATGTGGCTGAGAGTCCTGCTTATTTGTTGGGAACAAGCTTTTAGTA
This sequence comes from Schistocerca piceifrons, assembly GCF_021461385.2. Classification (NCBI taxonomy): domain Eukaryota; kingdom Metazoa; phylum Arthropoda; class Insecta; order Orthoptera; family Acrididae; genus Schistocerca; species Schistocerca piceifrons. The sequence goes on along the minus strand of NC_060142.1, from coordinate 680,238,405 downwards.
CTCTGTTGGAAATGGCATCAATTTCATGTGAGCTTTTACTTTTGAGTGAATTTATTATGTTCCTAATTTCAGTAGGAGAGGTGGGTTGAAGTTCAGTTTAATTGAACTGCTTAGGTACTGCCTCTTCCACATACTGCCTTGCATTTTCAAATGAATAGCTGGATGCTATTTTCTCTACAACACTTAAAAATGATTAGTAAAAAGGTTTTCTACTTCTGACGTCTTGTTAACAAGTTTTCATTGTGTTTGATAGAAATACATTCTTCCTGTCCTCTCGGTTGCCCTGTTTCCGTTTTCATTATATTCCGAATAGTTTTAGTTTTGTTATGAGATGTGCTAATCTCAGACTTAATGCACATACTTCCGTACTTTTAAATAACTTTTCTGAATACAGTGCTCTAGTTTTTTCAATGTTTCACATTTTCAAGATCATTACCCCTCCTAGCTATAAGATACATTTCCCTTTTCTGTTTACAAGATTTTTATCCCTTTAGTAAGACATGCACTTTTACTTGGTTTCTTACAATTATATTTCACTGTTTTCTTGGGGAAACTGTTTTCAAATATACTCACAAAGCGATCATGAAATAGGTTAAATTTTAAATTAGCATCATGTTCCCTGTACACCTCATCCCAACATAACTGTTGCAAGCTTTCCCTCAAATTTTGAAGTGTTAAATCGTTAATGGAATGCACTATTTTGGAGGACTGTTTTGCATTACTGTGTGGAGCTAGATCATATACTGTAACTAGCTGTGCATCATGATCACACAGACCATTCTTAACAGGTTAAGTTTTTATTTGATTATCTTGGTCTATGAAAACTTATCCATCAGTGTGCTGCTTTCCTGCACCACCCAAGTAAGAAAATCAGTAACTGATGTCAAATTGAAAGGAGCAAGTTACACTTCAAGGTCAAGCTTTCTATGGGACTCTTTCAGGAAATCTACGTTGAAATCCCCACAAACAATAATTTGCTTTCCTTTGTCTGACAGCATAACAAAGAATCCAAGTTTTTCGAAAATAGTTGAAAATTTTCCAATGGGGACCTATACACGGCTATAATTATAAAAGTACCATTATTTAGTTTAAGCTCACATGCACATGCTTCTATATGTTGCTATATAGAAAACTTTTAGTTTCCAAACAGAAAAGAAATCAAAATCAGAATATTAATGAACACATTCAGATACAAAATGTAACCAGAATTTATGGGAAACAATTTTAAAATACAATATAAAGACACAAAAATGTGGATATTGAAACTAGACACCAAAGCACAGAAAATTACGACAAATAGACTTCACAATGGTGAAAATACACATTATGTTAAAAATAAAAAACACCTTAATAGTCTTGACATCAGCAGAGACGGAATACAGAATGATATAGAAGTGGCGGGAGAACAGCAAGTATTCAAGAAAACGGGAGCACAATATATGCAATCTTCGCTCTAAGACTATGAAGAAATCCATAGTTTAATAACCCAGCCTACCTTAGTTTTGTTGATTTGTCAAAAGCATTTTATAGGATTAGAAAAAAAGCATATAACTGAAACTTCAATAAGCAAGAGAGTGCCAATGTATATAGTAAACATCAAGGAAGATACATACTGGGTTTGTTTTAATTCTCTTATTGTTACCCATATAGAAGTTGTTTAAAAAAGCCACAAACATTTGGAGAGGTAATACCACCCACCAGAACAAGGAAAAGAATCAGATACACAAGAACTCTAGAATGCATACCTTCAGAGTTTAATAGAAGATATGTGTTTCACAAAAGCAAATAGCAGTTAAGATATGCATTTTAAAGCCTCTGTTTACTGGACATTTTTTTCTTCTTTTGACCCATACTACCTCCTCCCAAAATGTGGAAAACAAAGAGCTTTCAGTGGAAGAGATATGTTTCACACTATCGAAGATGAGCAAGTGCTCATATCTCTTAAGGTATGCATTTTAGAGCCCACGTTTACTGGACTATTTCTTGTTTAGGTGCGTACTACCGCCTCTTAAAATATTCGACACTTTTTAACGACCTAGAATTAAAACACAAGAAGTATTGACATATGTATTAATTATCTAGGGACAGTTATAGCCAGCTATAGAGGTTTAACCGTGGATGTGAAAACCCAAGTGGCAAAGGCAGGATACATGTAGAATATTGTACGGAGAAAAAATTCGTGATAAATCAAAACACATAAAACAATGGTGCATCCCCTTATGACACATGCAGCAGAAACTAGAGAGGAAAGGAAAAAGGTAAAACAAAAGTTAACAACAATGAAAATAAAGGTCCTAAGACAAACCCAAGGCATCGATAAGGGATTAGTGTGAGTTGCAAGATGAAACCACAACATTTGTAAACATGGATGACCGCAAGGTAAATTCAAGACTGATCAAGTACATCCACGGAATGAGGCCGAAGAACAGCGAAAACCCTGGGCAGCAACAGAAGAAGAAGAAGAAGAGAAGAAGAAAAGAGCTCCACATGAACGGTTGTCGCGTAACTCTCTTTACGATTATTTTTACTTTGTTCAGTTTTTTCCAGCTACACAGCTCTCTCTGGCGTCGCTGCAGGTACGTAATACTCTCATTTAAACCAAGATCGATCCTTCCCAACCCTCACTGTCCTCCCTGGCCCATAAGACGTCTGAATTTCTACCAGAGGTCCTTCACGTTCCCTCCACAAGGGCTGAATATTTTCTGCTGACGGCTCAGGCAGTATTTTTGTAATGATTTATCTATCACACTTGGCAAACAGAAATATCTTTCTACCTTTCTTAAATTTTCGTTTGACACCTGTAACTACCAAACTGAAATCTTCCCCTGCCACTACAGCACGGCAGGGCAGTTTACGTGAGAATTTTCAGCATTCTACCACTTTCATACGCGATTTGAGTAGACTATAGCGACACCCAGTTAATATTTTGGTCCCATGATCAGCACTTTTCTCCTAGAATATCTCGCATCCTTTCTGTACTTTTCATAATAGACTTTATCGATTTTCTACAGCAATAATTTGTCACTACTATTGATTCCCTGCCTATATTTTCAGTAATCCATTGCTTATTTAATATTTATTTTCTGTTTATTTCTTGTTTCAATCAAGATCCAAATATTATCTGTGCTATGAATGCGCGATAGTGATTCTGCTACTTTGCTGTGAACAACTGTGCAATTCACTAATATTATATTTAATGTTTTTCTTTTTATGACCTATAATGCGATTTATTCCTCTCCTTAGCTACTACAGGTGACCTACACCTAACTACCCTTCCTGTGTAGATGGGTTTCTCCAGTCTTACAGACCTTCATGTACACGCCACATGTAATCTGCCGCTCAAGCAACTCTTTTCGGAGTGTAGTGGATGCCAGACCTGATAAGGAACAGTCAGCAAATTTCTCTCTGACATCACAGTGCCCACCCACGCCGCACCCCCGTACCATGGACCTCGCCTAGGCGTGGTGGCTTCTGAGCCTCAACGATACATACAGACGTACTACAGACGGGACCACAGAGGAGGGGTATCTGCGGAAAAGACAGACTGACCCTTGATTCCTGAAGAGAGGCAGCAGCCTCTCCAGTCCTGCTAAGGGCAATAGTCTGGATGATTGACTGACCTGTCATTATAACATTAGCCAACATGGCTTTTCTGTGCTGGTACTGCAAATGACAAAGCAAACTACAGCTGTGATTTTTTCCCGTGGGATGCAACTCTGCCATGCGATTAAGTGTTGTTGGCGTCCTCTTGAGTGGAGCGGAAGGTAAAATAGTCTCCCGTTCAGATTCTCCTGGCAGGGACTACTGAGGAAGGTGTCACCAGGGTAAAAGAATGTGGCATTCTATGCATAGGTATGTAGAGTTCATATCCCTTAATTGGCTAGGTAGGTTAGAGAATTCTAAAAGTGAAATGGACAAGATGGTAGTTAGACATAGTGGGAATTATGGAAGTGCAGTGACAGATGAACAAGAGCGCTGATAACCTCGCCGTCGGGTGCCCATAAGATCTCAGACCACACACACAAGAACAGTACCGTTAGTCGAGTGAGTACAGAACTATTAACACAAAATCAAAATAGATAGGGGTAATGCAGGAATAGCCCTGATAATTAAAAAGGAAATAGGAATGCAGGTAAGCTATTGTGGACAGCTTAGTGAACCCACTATCGTACCCAAGAGACTCAAGAAGCTAACACCCCCATTATACAGGCCAAGCAGATCCGCAGATGATGAAGAGATTGACTGAATGTATGATGAGGTACAGAAACATTTTTGATGGTTAAAGGAAATGAAAATACAATTGTGATAGATGACTGGAATTTGATAGTAGGAAAAGGACGAGAAGGAAAATTAGTAGAAGAATATTGACTGGGGGACAGCAGTGAAAGAGAAAGTCAAATGGTAGAATTTTGCACAGAGCATAATTTAATCATCACTAACACTTACACTTCGCTGGTATTAGTCTCAGTCGTAGGAAAGAGGAAATTTTATCAAGAGTCAATGAACGCGCGGTTGGACTATGGAATCTGGGGCCGCTGGCTGAGTGTTGAAACAGTCGACAGCTAGTAGGCCAGGAAATGCAATCATGGCACTCGTGAGCGCAGTGCTGCGATGGCGCTATTGCGCGCACGAATTGCTTTGTGTGAAGCAACAACGAGGCAGGAAACCGAAGCGTTGCTTGAAGTTACTGCGACATGAGGCGAGAAACTGGGTCAGAGCCAAGTCGAGACGTAGATGGCTGACATTTGGGAAATTATCTCTGCCACAGTTTCTGTCTCCCTCTCTGACACTACGTCAGAGGCGAGGGGAAAGGTAGTTTAAATAGTGAGGTACCTTTACCTTGGGACAAGGTGTGCTAGGCCAGTCGAGCGTTGGGACGGATCTGCGCTGGTCCATGCTTATAGGGGCCAATCTGGCAGCAATGTTGTAAATGTTGTTATTGTGTTGTGGTGGTCTTCAGTCCTGAGACTGGTCTGATGCAGCTCTCCATGCTACCCTATCCTGTGAAAGCTTCTTCATCTCCCAGTACCTACTGCAGCCTACATTCTTCTGAATCTGCTTACTGTATTCATCTCTTGGTCTCCCTCTACGATTTTTACCCTCCACGCTGCCCTCCAGTACTAAATTGGTGATCCCTTGATGCCTCAGAACATGTCCTACCAACCGATCCCCTCTTCTAGTCAAGTTGTGCCACAAAATCCCCTTCTCCCCAGTTCTATTCAATACCTCCTCATTAGTTATGTGACCTACCCATCTAATCTTCAGCATTCTTCTGTAGCACCACATTTCGAAAGCTATTCTTATCTAAACTATTTATCGTCCATGTTTCACTTCCATACATGGCTACACTCCATACAAATACTATCAGAAACGATTTCCTGACACTTAAGTCAATACTCGATGTTAACAAATTTCTCTTCTTCAGAAACGCTTTCCTTTCCATTGCCAGTCTACATTTTATATCCTCTCTACTTCGACCATCATCAGTTAATTTGCTCCCCTAATAGCAAAACTCCTTTACTACTTTAAGTGTCTCATTTCCTAATCTAATTCCCCCAGCATCGCCTGACTTAATTCGATAACATTACATTGTCCTCGTTTTGCTTTTGTTGATGTTCATCTTATACCCTCGTTTCAAGACACTCTCCATTCCGTTCAGCTGCTCTTGCAAGTCCTTTGCTGTCTCTGACAGAATTACAATGTCATCGGCGAACCTCAAAGTTTTTATTTCTTCTCCATGGATTTTGATGCCTACTCCTTTTGTTTCCTTCACTGCTTGCTCAATATACAGATTGAATAGCATCGGGGAGAGGCTACAACCCTGTCTCACTCGCTTCCCACCCACCCCTTTCATGTCCGTCGACTCTAATAACTGCCATCTGCTTACTGTAGAAATTGTAAATAGCCTTTCGCTCCCTGTATTTTACCCCTGCCACCTTCAGAATTTGAAAGAGGGTATTCCAGTCAACACTGTCAAAAGTTTTCTCTAAGTCTGCAAATGCTAGAAACGTAGGTTTGCCTGTCCTTAATCTTTCTTCTAAGATAAGTTGTAAATATTCTATGTAAATCTTACTTTATTTCTATTTATTTGTTCGGGCTGTATTCCGCCTCCTGGGACATAACACCGGGGTGGGACGGAATGGCAGCTGGGTACTTGGAGATTTCACGGTCTGCCTGAAAGAGGGCAGTGACAGCGGTCTGCAGTGGGTCCAGGACGGACCACGTTCGCTTCCCACCTGGCGTACCGGGGTCCAGGCGAGTCGTGCGCTGCAGGAGCACCAGTGTCGGCGACGGGTGTCGCCAACCAGCAAGCACCACTAACGGCAAGTTGCGGCACTGCGTCCAGGAGGGCACGGGTTCGAGTCCAGTCCTGACCATTGGCAGAAAATCCTAAGAAATTCTAGTCTTATGTCAAAGCGGTAGGTGGAACAAAACAAAATGTCCAGACACTCTGTGACCAAAATGGTACTGAAACAGAGGATGACAGACTAAAGGCCGAAATATTAAACATCTTTTTCCAAAGCTGTTTCACAGAGGAAGACTGCACTGTACTTCTCTCTCTAGATTGTCGCACAGATGACAAGATGGTAGACATCGAAACAGACGACAGAGGGATAAACAATTAAAATCACTCAAAAGAGGAAAGGCCGCTATACCTGATGGGATACCAGTTCGATTTTACACAGAGTACATGAAGGAACTTGCCCTCCTTCTTGCAGAGGTGCACCGTAGTTTCGAAAGGATTGGAAAAGGGCACAGGTCATCCCCGTTTCCAGGAAGGGACGTCGAACAGATGTGCAGAACTATAGACCTATATCTCTAAACGTCGATCAGTTGCAGAATTTTGGAACACGTATTATGTTCGAGTATAATGACTTTTCTGGAGACTAGAAATTTACTCTGTAGGAATCAGCATGGGTTTCGAAAAACACGGTCGTGTGAGTCAGAGGGCCATAGACATGGGTTCCCAGGTAGATGCCGTGTTTCTTGACTTCCGCAAGGCATTCGATACAGTTCCCCACAGTCATTTGATGAACAAAGTAAGAGCATATGGACTATCAGACCAATTGTGTGATTGGATTGAAGAGTTCATAGATAACAGGACGCAGCATGTCATTCTCAATGGAGAGAAGTCTTCCGAAGTAAGAGTGATTTCAGGGGAATGTCGTAGGACCGTTGCTATTCACATTATATATAAATGACCTTGTGGATAACATCGGAAGTTCACTGAGGCTTTTTGCGGATGATGCTGTGGTATATCGAGAGGTTGAAACAATGGAAAATTGTACTGAATTGCAGGAGGATCTGCAACAAATTGACGCATGGTGCAGCGAATGGCAATTGAATCTCAATGTAGAGAAGTGTAATGTGCTGCGAATAACAGAAAGGAAGATCCTTTATCATTTAGCTACAATATAGCAGGTCAGCAACTGGAAGCAGTTTATTCCATAAATTATCTGGTTGTAGGCATTAGGAGTGATTTAAAAGGGAATGAGCATATAAAGTTCATCGTCGGTAAAGCAGATGCCAGACTGAGATTCATTGGAAGAATCCTAATGAAAAGCAATCCGAAAACAAAGGAAGTAGGTTACAGTACACTTGTTCGCCCACTGCTTGAATATTGCTCAGCAGTGTGGAATCCATATCAGATAGGGTTGATAGAAGAGATAGAGAAGATCCAACGGTGAGCAGCGCGCTTCGTTACAGGATCATTTAGTAATCGCGAAAGCGTTACGGAGATGACAGATAAACTCGAGTGGAAGACTCTGCAGGAGAGACGCTCAGTAGCTCGGTACGGGCTTTTGTCGAAGTTTCGAGAACACACCTTCGCCGAGGAGTCAAGCATTATATTGCTCCCTCCTACGTATATCTCGCGAAGAGACCATGAGGATAAAAGCAGAGAGATTAGAGCCCACACAGAGGCATACCGACAATCTTTCTTTCCACGAACAATACGAGACTGGAGTAGAAGGGAGAACCGATAGAGGTACTCAAAGTACCCTCCGCCACACACCGTCAGGTGGCTTGCGGAGTATGGATGTAGATGTAGATGTGGACCTGGGAACAGCAGTGGCCGAGGGCCACGGGTGACCAGTACAAGTACCTTCGTCTCACGATCTGACAGAGCAGGCCAAATGGGACGGAGGGCAGCGAGCTCCACGGACTGTAAAAGTCTCCGGACTGGCGGGCGGCTACGCGGCACAAGAGGCGCCGCCTCGGCGAGAGCGACCGGGCGAGCGCGGCTGAGTTCCAGCTGAGCGGCCCTGCAGACGGCAGCAGCGGTGTCGGCGTATCATGAGTTGCTGAGCCGGCTGGACTCGCGGCACAGAGCGCGGGAGGCTGCCGACACTAACAAGGAGACCGCATGACCGTGGGGTCGGGGATTTGTCCGATATTATGTGTAGTGGAAGAGGATCCCTGACACCTCACGTGGTGACGCACTACTCGGAAAATCCCGATAGCCGGCCCGGTAGCTCAGCGTGTTCGGTGAGAGGGTTAGCTGCCCTCTGTAATAAAAAAAACTGAGTTCACCGATCAACAACGAACTTAAACGGATGTCTTACGACGTCCGCCCCGAGCAGATACAACAAACGAAAGCGAACAAAATGAGATTAAAAAAAAAAATAAACATGGTTAGCCCTCGGACCCTTACGCCAGAGGTCTCGTGTTCGATTCCTACTCGGGCACTTTTTTTTTCTTTTGTTGCTTCCAAAATTGCAGCGCATTGTTACAGGAGAATCGTGAAATTAATTCCCGGGAAGATTGTATAGAAATTCATTCTATAATTCACCATCAATTATCGTCACCAATATTCCGAGACGTGATTCAATATTCCTGGTTTGCCTCAAAACTATCACAGACTCATAACATTTTCGTAAATGTTAATGGGGCATGTTTTTGTACAGATGTATTGGAAACGCTCTGTGATTGTAAAAAATCCAATTTTATATGTTGCGCTAAATGTCGCAAAAATTGTTTTGTTTGTTTTTACGATAATTACCACTGCGGTTCTTCTTTATAATTATTACATGTATAAAAATTGAATGTTTTCCAATCGACTTTGTTATGCTGATTAAAAACCCAATGTTTTTTCCTCATATACTTTACAATGAAAAATGGAAAACCCACGGCCATGAACTGTGTTGTTGGACAAAAAAAAATAATTTTTATTTAATAATGTAACTAATTTGTTAAAGATAATGTAGGTTTGGGAAACTTTCTGAATAATTGGTGCAATAACAAAAGAAAATGAAACAAAACAAAAAAAGTGCCATAGGAGGAATCGAACCCGAGACCTCTGGCGTAAGAGTCCGAGCCCTAAAAGTCTAGAACAGGCGGCGGCTCGGCAATGCACTAACATTTTATACTCATGTGGCACCTAAGAAACTTTGGATCGACTTTTCCCTGGATTTTCCGGGTAGTGCGTCCTAATATTTTAACCACGCGAGGTGTTAGGGGTCCTCTTTCACCACACAAAATTTCGGACAAATCCCCGACCCCACGGCCGTGCCGTCTCCTTGTAAGCTGCACTCATCGAAGCACTGTAAATTATGAGAATAAAGGAATGCCACCAAGTACCACTGTATCACTCACCACTGCCCCTTGACGCTCTCGAACTTGCTCAGCCTCCTGACGAAAAGCGGCGCGGTGGGTCCCGGCTTCGGCTATCTGGAGTCCCGGGTTCGACCATCCCGATCCCCCGCAACACTTAGTTTACGAAGCATGAAGTAAGATTCTATACATGGAAGGGACCTGGGGACACTGGAAGGTTTCAGAATCATGAATCATAGTAATATCACAAATTTTGCCCGCCCTGATGCAAAACACCTTGTTATTCGTTTATTTCTTTATTATCCCAAACTAGTATCGACGACAAATGTCACCATCATCAGTGGGTTTTTTTTAATCTTATTTATTGTATGCTACAGCATGTTTTAAGCAATTACTGGTGCTGTTTGTGACATACTTTCTGTGCTCTTTTTTTCTGTTGCCGTCGTTTTACTTAGCGAACATCATGTCATGTTCGTTGGATGGTGTGCGGCTGCATTTTACACAGAAAAACAAAACTTTTGCACTTTGTTTCTGATCCAGAATGTTACCAAATTTGTGACATTACTGTTTTTCTATGCAAACACGGACCAAATGGAAGAGTTCCAAGATAATATTATTGTTATCATTAATCATGGTAAAACAGAGATTTCTAAGCCAAATTTTAAACTGTAAAACATTTCCGGTGGGAGATGTTGACTGACCATAATGTTTTCATTATGAACTGCAGACTAAAACTGAAGAAATTGTAAAACGATGGGGAATTAAGGAGACGAGAACTGGATAAATTGAAGGAAGCGAAGTTGTTGAGAGTTTCAGATGGGGAATTAGGCAACGCTGGACTGAAACAGGCAACTGGAAGACAAAGAAAACGAATGGATAGCTTGGAGAGAAGAAATACTGAAGGCAACAGAGGATCACATAGGTAAACAGACAAGCCCCAGTAGAAATTCTTGGATAACTCAGGTAACATTGAATGTAATAGACGAAGACGAAAATTTGGAAACGTAGCAAAACACTGAAACAATGAGATTGACAGTAAGCGCAAAATGGCTGAGCAGGAATGATCAGAGGACAAACGTATGGATATAGAAATATATATAACTAGGGGGAAAGACAGGTGACGTTTATAGGAAAATTAAAGAAATCCTTGGAGAAAAGAAAAGCGGATCTACGAATATCAAGAGGTATGATGGAAAACCAGCCCTACGCCAAGAAAGGAAATTTCAAAGACGGTAGGAGTATATAGAGGGTCTATGTAAGAGAGATGAACTTGCAATTCATATTATAAAAAGGGAAGAGGACGTAAATGAAGATGAAATGGAAGATATGATACTGCATCAAGAATTTGACAGGACACTGAAAGACCTAAGTCGGTACAAGACCCCTCGAATAAACGATAGTCCATCAGAAATCTTGACATCTTTGGGAGAGCCAGCCATAGCAAACCTATTTCTCCTGCTGAGGAAGATATATGAGACATACGAAATAACCTCAGACTTCAGAAAGAATGCTTTAATTTCAGTTCCAAAGAAGAAAGGTGCTGACAGGTATGGATATTACCGACGTATCACGTTACTAATTCTTCGTTTCAAAATACTGACTCGATTTCTTTACCAAAGACTGGGAAAACCGGTAGAGGTCGATCTTATGGAGATCTGGAGAAATGTACGAACACGTGACGCAATACTGACCCTACGAGTTGTCTTAGAAGATAGTAGCAAAAATAATAACTTTTCGGGTTGCTTATTTCATAGTAATTATGTCAGAGACTGCTAAGCAGTTCAACCAAATGGATTATGCGTTGAATGGGAGATATAAGATGAACACAAAAAAAAAAATGGTTCAAATGGCTCTGAGCACTATGGGACTTAACATCTATGGTCATCAGTCCCCTAGAACTTAGAACTACTTAAACCTAACTAATTTAAGAACATCACACAACACCCAGCCATCACGAGGCAGAGAAAATCCCTGACCCCGCCGGGAATCGAACCCGGGAAGCCGGGCGTGGGAAGCGAGAACGCTACCGCACGACCACGAGCTGCGGGCGATGAACATCAATAAAAGCAAAGCCGGCCGAAGTGGCCGTGCGGTTAAAGGCGCTGCAGTCTGGAACCGCAAGACCGCTACGGTCGCAGGTTCGAATCCTGCCTCGGGCATGGATGTTTGTGATGTCCTTAGGTTAGTTCGGTTTAACTAGTTCTAAGTTCTAGGGGACTAATGACCTCAGCAGTTGAGTCCCATAGTGCTCAGAGCCATTTAAACCAATAAAAGCAAAACAATGATAATGGAATGTATTCGAAGTAAATCAGGCGATGCTGAGGAAATTACAATAAGAAATGGCATTCTAAAAGTAGTGGTTGAAATTTATTATTTGACTTCCAAAATAACTGATGACAGTCGAAGTACGGAATATCTATAATGCAGACTGGCAAAAGCAAAAAATGATCGCGTGGCATTGTTGACGGCGTCGCCCCATCCGGAGAAGTTCGGCCGCCGGGTTGCAAGTCTTATTTGAGATGAAGCAACATTGGGCGACTTACGCGTCGGTGGTGATGAGATGATGATGAAGACAACGCAACACCCAGTCCACGAGCGGAGAAAATCCAAACCGGGCGGGAATCGTCCACGGACCCGTTGCGTGGTAGTGCAACGTAATCTTCCAGTACTCGTGGTGGTAAAACTCTACCTAAGTAGGAAGATTACCGTCGCTTTGTCATGTCCTAGCGGTCCTGCAAGCTACCGTCTGTAGTAAATGGTATCTTAAATTCGTATAGTCCACGAAATTACTGGCCCCTGCGAGCTATGCCGGGTATTGATAATTTCTAGTGGAAGGTTTTAGCGAACCGGTAAAAATTTGAACGCATATATACTACTGGCCATTAAAATTGTACACGAAGAAGAAATACAGATGATAAAGAGTTATTCATTGGACAAATGTATTATACTAGAACTCACATGTGATTTTTTCACGCAGTTTATGTGCATAGATCCTGAGAAATCAGTACCCAGAAAAACCACCTCTGGCCGCAATAACGGCCTTGATACGCCTGGCATCGACTCAAACAGAGCTTGGATGGCGTGTACAGGTACGGCTGCCCATGCAGCTTCAACACGATACCACAGTTCATCAAGAGTAGCGACTGGCGTATTGTGACGAGCCAGTTTCTCGGCCACCATGGACAAGACGTTTTCACTTGGTGACAGATCTGGAGAATGTGCTGGCCAGGGCAGCAGTCTAACATTTCCTGTATCCAGAAAGGCCCGTACAGGACCTGCAACATTCGGTCGTGCATTATCCTGCTGAAATGTATGGTTTCACAGGGATCGAATGAAGGTTAGAGCCACGGGTCGTAACACATCTGAAATGTAACGTCCACTGTTCAAAGTGCCGTCAATGCGAACAAGAGGTGACCGAGGCGTGTAACCAATGGCGCGCCCCATACCATCACGCCAGGTGATACGACAGTATGGCGATGACGAATACACGCTTGCAATGTGCGTTCACCGTGATGTCGCCAAACACGGATGTGACCATCATGATGCTGTAAACAGAACTTGGATTCATCCGAAAAAATGACATTTTGCCATTCAAGCACCCAGGTTCGTCGTTGAATACACCATCCCAGGCGCTCCTGTCTGTGATACAGCGTCAAGGGTAACCGCAGCCGTGGCCTCCGAGCTGATAGTCCGTGCTGCTGCAAACGTCATCGAACTGTTCGTGCAGATGGATGTTGTCTTGCAAACGTCCTCATCTGTTGACTCAGGGATCGAGACTTGGGTGCACGATCCGTTACAGCCATGCAGATAAGATGCCAGTCATCTCGACTGCTAGTGATACGAGGCCGTTGGGATCCAGCACGGTGTTCCGTATTACCCTCCTGAACCCACCGATTCCATATTCTGCTAACAGTCATTGGATCTCGACCAACGCGAGCAGGAATGTCGCTATACGATCAACCGCAAATGTGATAGGCTACAATCCGATCTTTATCCAAATCGGAAACGTGATGGTACGCATTTCTCCTCCTTACACGAGGCATCACAACAATGTTTCACCAGGTAACGCCGCTCAGCTGCTGTTTGCGTATGAGAAATCGGTTGGAAACTTTCCTGATGTCAGCACGTTGTAGGTGTCGCCACCAGCGCCAACCTTTTGTGAATGCTCTGAAAAGCTAATCATTAGAATATCACAGCATCTTCCACCTGTCGGTTAAATTTCGCGTCTGTAGCACGTCATCTTCGTGGTGTAGCAATTTTAATGGCCTACAGAAGGCATCTATAGAGGGCTTAATAGGCAGTACATAGCTTTTAGTTGCTTTCATGACCCAGAATTCGACAGTTGTACTGACTTTCACCTATTCTTTATGATGGAGGGAGCAAATAATCAGTCGAGGATACAGATTAACTGATATTTATTCAGTACCGATCGTATTTCAGCAACTAGTCTTGTTATCCTTGTCATATACGTCACCAAAAGTGGTCTCTCTAGTTGCGCAAAATCTTGTACATGGCTGCACTTTCAGAGACCGTGAATAGTTACAATTGAAAGAAAATCAGCCCTCGGTCACTATTTTTAACAAATTAACCTGGTTTCGACACTGCTAGGAGTGTCTTCCTCAGAAATTAAATCAAAGAATGGTCTATATTCTATAACATGGTCACAGAATTATGACTAAAATTGTACGATAGAGTTTAAGTACAGAATCGTCGCCAAAGACTGGCAGTACTTATATGTCATTTGTAAAATAATAAATATGTCAAAAGGGCAACCTGCACCACACAAGTAACGAGCTGGCCTTAGTGGCTCGCCATCACAGTTTTCTTTATCTTTAGTATTTTGTGACTAATGCCCTTTTGGCGTATTTATTATTTTATAAATGACATATAAGTACTGCCAGTCTTTTACGACGATTCCGTACTTATACTCTATCATACATTTTTAGTCATAATTCTGTGACCATGTTATACAATATAGACCATTCTTTGATTTAATTTCTAAGGAAGACACTCCTAGCAGCGTCGAAACCAGGTTAATTTGTTAAAAATAGTGGCCGAGGGCTGATTTTCTTTCAATTGTCTCTCTAGTTAACAGCGTTCAGTTTCGCCACGTAATTATGAAATGGGCCAGGGGAACGCAGACCTGGCTTCAATGTAATTTTACGCAAACACACACTTACACCTAAACCCATGCTCATTACATCCAATTGCTGTAGGTGACTCAGAACAAGTTAAGCAAAGAGACTACAAGCAAAATTAGGTCAGGGTGGAAGAGTATTTCGCGAGCCTTTATCAGATCAGTGGGCATTAAAATCCGATATTTTTCCTAGTGGCACTAGTTTAAACCATGTATTTTACTTATCACACAACGTCGTCAACAAATCAAATAGCTATGGGGGAGCACAAGAAACATCATCACTTCAATGCTATTTAACACACGTGGCCAAGTTTCGATAGCCAACAGAAATCCTGAAAAATACGGACACACAAGATTATTCCTTCACTATTTTACACTGAGCCTACTATCGTATGATTATTCATCGTATATGATTCATTTTCAGACCGAAACTATAATTCATCAATGTGCAGCTGCTCCAACCGACCACGTGGCGCGAAAGCAAGTTCACAAAGGAAACACATGGAAAATAGCTCGAACAGTCCACGGGTATACTGCCGGTTCATAGTGTCCAACGGGCACAATATTTCGGCGATCAGACATGTCGCCATCGTCAGGTGCGCTGACGAACTGAGCTCCTGAGGGCGGGCGGCCGATTTAAATCCCCTCCCCCCGCGGGCCGCTCTCTTCGCCGTCCGAGCCCGCGCGCCGGCGGTCGCGAAGACGTGGGCATCGGAATCTGTCGTAGCGTCGATGTGCTTGCTACCTCCGCCCTGGTCGCCAGTTCGTACTTCATGCCGAAATATTGTGCCCGTTGGACACTATGAACCGGCAGTACACCCGTGGACTGTTCGAGCAACAAATACACATGGAAAATAAATGAAAATCCCCCAAAATATAACTGTAAATGAAAGAGCACATTAAAATACATTGAATTAGTGAATTTCTGTTAAGCAAAGAGCAATAATATGACCGTGAACTTAAGGCCCATAGTGCGTGGTGTGACCATAGTACAAAGCAAAGTTCTACTGAAATGCGAATAAATTATGAAAATAAATTCCCTTATGGGGATTAGTGATAATCTCGCACCAGATTTAAACATCTGGACTTCATTACCGACCAGATTTTAGACCATCTAATACCTTTGTTAACATTACCAAAACGAGAGCTGCGTCTCCACGTCTCTCCAGCGCCGCGACCCAGGAACAAGTCCTCGACCGGACACCTCGCCTCACCGTTCTTCGTTCAGAAGGTGGTGCAGGGGATGGTTCGCCAATCTAAAAGAGCCAACCCTCGGGCCTTCGCGATCTCTCTGACCTGACTTGGCCACCATTTGCTAAACTTGTTCACAGAACGACTCTACAAATGCAATGCTACGACCTCTGACCAGAACTTTCTGCTACATCACATACTATCTCATTCATACAGTCCAGGATCGCATAAGGGAAAGGATACAAGGAAACGTGGCACACATGAAATAAAATGAATAAATAAACAAATAAACACCACTTGGTCCATTCTCTTCTGTTTCCTATACACGGAATTCACTTCTGTAGAGTCGAAACACTCTCGCTATAATTCTCCTGTACCGGAATTTTAATGGAAAAAATATGGAACTGGACAAAATGGTTCAAATGGCTCTGAGCATTATGGGACTTAACTGCTGAGGTCATCAATCCCCTATAACTTAGAACTACTTAAACCTAACTAACCTAATGACATCACACACATCCATGCCCTAGGCAGGATTCGAACCTGTGACCGTAGCGGTCGCGCGGTTCCAAACTGTAGCGCCTAGAACCGCTCGTCCACTGCGGCCGGCAGGAACTGGACAACAAGTTCTGTTTCAATAGGCAAGCACGTTATCATTCAACTAAGCAGGCGTACAGTCAGCGGCAAGGAATGCTTTTCTGATGAGGACTTTGTTAACATCGAACAAAAATTTCAAAGTTAAGAAATGCTTACTAAAGGTGCAGACTGTAGTCTTGAAAGGTAGCGAAACGTTGACGATAGGCAGTTCATACGAGGAGGAGATGCAAGCTTTTGAAATCGGGTGCTATACAAGAATGTTGAAGGTTGAAAGGGTAGAGTGAACAACAGATGAGACTGTACTGAATCGAATAGGGGAATAGAGAAATTTATGTCACAGTTAGAATAAAAGTGTGTGTGTATGTGTGTTGTAATATTTCTGGCTTATTCAGCCATCATATTAGGATCCAGGAAGCTATTCCCAGGGCAGTGGAGATGCAAGAAGCATAGAGATGACGCAATGTGGGATGAGGTACCGGTGACAGATGTTAGATTCGGTACCATTCCCGTGAGAAAGACCGCCTGCATGATGCTGCTGCTCTGTGATTGGCTGCTGTGTTCAGCGGTAGGGCGCCAAAACGTTAAACTTTAGTTGCTATTATTAATTAAACCTGTCATTCAAATTGCTTCATTTTTTAAATAAACATCTCTCAACAGCCAGCTATCAATCAGCCATTTCAAAATTATTAAAATCAAAGTATTACTAAAACAAAAGACTGACGATATTACTGCCGATGCACTTCGGTGGCGTTCGGGTCACGCCTTGCTGGCTTGGCGCGCGAGTTGTCTCGGGCAGTCCGGCTCTCCAGTTCTGACCGTTCCAGTAGGCAGACATGTTGTCTGTTATAGCAGTATTTGTTTCATGCAGTATTATTTATTACAGTTCCGACCGTCGCTAAGTACAGACATGTTGTCTGTAACAGTAGTATTTGATTCATGTAATTTCATTCTCCAGTTCTGACGGATCCAGTAGACAGACATGTTGTCTGTGGTAGGATGTATTTCATGTTATTTTAGCCAGATATGATGAATGTGGAAAGATATGTTCAATACGTTGGGATCAAGAATAGTTTCTCGTGTCTATATCAATAAAAACGCGAGTGGCATCCCAAACGAGTTATAGTTTATTCGTAGCAGCAGTTCCTTGCGAGGTTCATTTCAGCCTCAAGAAAAAAAATCCACGACCTGCGTGCTGTTTTCTGCGCTGGGGACAAAATGGTTCAAATGGCTCTGAGCACTATGGGACTTAACATCAGAGATCATCAGTCCCCTAGAACTTAGAACTACTTAAACCTAACTAACCTAAGGACATCACACACATCCATGCCCGAGGCAGGATTCGAACCTGCGACCGTAGTAGCCGCGCGGTTCAAGACTGAAGTGCCTTGAGCCACTAGGCCACTGCGGCCGGCGCGCTGGGGACATCGTCATCATGAAGACAGCAGGTTAGTGAAGTGTACAAGAACTTATGTATTCCACACAGGGCAGTGGAAACAACTAGACACCTCACGTGTACTGCATGCACAGTACAAATGTGCTCAGTGACACGTCATCTGCAGTAATGCAGAGGAGGTAAAGAAGGATGAAAGTATTAACACTATCTCACTTTTAATTCCTTTTTTCTTGCCGTAGTGTGTGTGTGTGTGTGTGTGTGTCTGTGTGTGTGTGTGTGTGTGAATTCCTAACTGCTGAGGTCATCGGTCCCTAGACTTACACACGACTCAAAGTAACTTGAACTAACTTATGCATGGAACAACACACACATACATGCCCGAGGGAGGACTCGAACCTCCGGCGGGAGGGGTCGCGCAACTAGAATTAAAAAAAGGGGGGGGGGGAGATCAGTTGATAGGACATATCCTCAAGGAAGTGCGGAGAGGAGGTTAAAAACTGTAGGCGGAGACCAAGGCTTGAATACACTAACCTGATTCAGATGGATATTGATTGCAATAGTTTTGCAGCGATGAAGAGACCTGCACACGATAGACTATCACTCAGAGTTGTATGAAACAGCTCTTCGGAATGAAGAGCACAACAACAGCGTAGCTCAAGAAGTCTGCAGGGGTCACAGAATGGACGGAGCCCCTGGCCTCGACCTAACACTTGCCTTCAAACCAGAGGGCTGCAGTCAGACCTGGGGACGAGGCTTCACATCGCAAGTGGTTCCTAGGTAGGGCAAGCAACGCTAGCGCTACCCACCGCCTGTCTCAGCTGCCGAAAGGGAGTATCCCCTCTGATTCCAGGCGAGAGGCGTGGACCACGATTTGCAGCCTGCCGCAGCCAGTGCTTTAGATAGACCTGGGCAAAGCCTCATCCATGTCTCAGACGAAACCCACCCTGATGAATGCCTAGCCCACACTGGCCTTCCTTCTCAACTTAGCTGCTGTTTCTCTGAGGAACACCATCATTAGACCAACAGTGGTGCTCTCAATAACAGGTAACCCCTGCTTTGTTCAGGCCTACGCTCTGCATGAAGGTTGTTGGATTCCACATTCTTTCTGTAGCGTGCCGGCTAAGCACTGTGGGTTTACTACAATGAACGGATGTTAGCTTAAACGCCGCTAACGTACCAATATTGCCTTTGGAATATTAATGGGGGTAAAGGGATCTCACTGTAGGTTATTATTGGTCTTGCCTTCTGGTTTCCTTCGCTGTCGACGTACGTATTTCCGTATAATATATCACAAACCCATATTTACCTGTGACTTTGTAAGGTTTCCCAGCGGAATAGTTTATTGTACTTTTCTCGGGTTTGCAGCCAGATCTTCGAGCAAAGGTGGCACAGTATTTCGATGGTACGCCTGGCCGTCATCTTCAGGGGTGATTCAGCTGTTTCCGAGTCTCGTAGAACTGATGCTACTCTGTAGCCAGCGTCCCTATATAGGCCAGCAGTGACTACTCAGCACATGTGCCAAGTGTCGTGAATGGTGCCCTGACTACAAAGGATACTATCAGCACCACTGGTGGAGAAGGCCAACAACTAATTGTCAGAGTTTGTTAAATGCAGGTCCTCACAGGATTCCATGACTTACTTAGAAAACAGTCCTTTTATCTACTGAAAATATTATTAGCCAGCCTAACTTTAGCGGATTCCTTCCAAACACAATCCCAGTAACGAGAAGCTGCAGCAACCACCTGTCTCTCACTATATTTTTGTGTCCCTCGACTATACAATGCTTTGTCACTGTAGATTTTTCGGGTTGTTGTAACCTTGTTTGTTGGCAACGCTGCACAGACCCGTCCTCAACAATATGTATATTTTGACCTATGTGTGCTTTCCGATAGTGTCGAGGAATATTACAAGCATTGGGCTTCCTTAGCCTCATCATCATCATCAGTTATCTGCTATGTTAGCAGGTCCTTTGCCTCTCCATTTTCTGCGATCCATTGCATCCTTCTTAAGGCTGCTGTATGTTCTACCGTCCATCATGTCATCCAGTATCTGGAATCTCTTCCTTCCTCGCTTCCTTTTCCCTTCTACATAACCTTCTAAAACTGTTTTTATCAGTCCGTCATTCTTTCTTAATATATGCCCAATCCAATTTCTTTTTCTTCTCTTTATTACATCTAGTAACTGTCTTTTCTCTCCCACTCTTCTCGGTACCTCTTCATTTCTTACTCTGTCCATCCAACTTATTCTTTCCATCTTCCGCCATGTCCAGATCTCAAAAGCCTCCAGCCTTTCTGTCTTTTTTCCTCATAGTCCTTAGCCTCACATCATCTTTAATAGACCGCAAAAGGCATTAATCTTGGCTGGCTGACAAAGCACAGTCTCGATGTTAAAATTTCTTAATTTTCTCCCTATTTCAGCTGAAATAGATGGCAGTAAAGCAAGTGATGTATATTCATTTTGTTGTACGTTCTCTGAACTCCAAGGTATGCTTCTCAGAGAATCTATTCCGTTTCAAACGTTCACGCCGCCGCAGAGAATTGTATTTCTCGCTGTTGGGCGGCGCACGTATTCATGCTTCTTTCATATGCTGGTGCTGCTTTTCCTGCTTCTTAGTGTGGGGCGGTGGTCGTATTCAAACGCCCTAGACTACAATTTTAATATATTGATCTTTTATTTTGTAACTAGTGTATATCCATTTCTGTAAACTAAAGATCACATAAAATATTCAATAAAATTCTTTCTGCGTTTGTGACCGCACTGTCAATGTATAAAACTACAGACGTTTCTGTCCCTGTTGCAAGTGACCTTCCTAGCAAGTGACCTGCTTCAGAGTGTTTTTGTTTACAAATACACCCAGTAGAAGGTCACTTGTAAACAAAAACACCCTGTAGAAGGTTTCTTGCAACAGGGACCGAAACGTCGGTAGTTTTATATATTGACAATGTGGTCACAAACCCAGAAAATTTTTTATTGAATGTCACAATGGCCGCGGAAGCCTACGTTTATAATCACATAAAATAATTTTATACTGTATCAGCCACAAATTACATATTATCTCATTTGTTCACAGCGCTCCCTTGTACAAGGGTCACTCGAAAGCGCATTCACGGCTGCTCGTTGCACCTGGCTGATAATCAATACAACGTACGATAGCGTATTGCTTGTAGC
Source organism: Schistocerca piceifrons (assembly GCF_021461385.2). NCBI lineage: Eukaryota > Metazoa > Arthropoda > Insecta > Orthoptera > Acrididae > Schistocerca > Schistocerca piceifrons. The sequence goes on along the minus strand of NC_060142.1, from coordinate 680,217,367 downwards.
GTAATTGGCAGAGCTGAGCGTGAGCCACTATAGTGGGGCGATGGGGCGATCTGTTGTCAGCCATCGGTAGCACTCAACAGCGTGAACGTGTTAAATACGTCCTTTAACTGTGCAGCTTTCTGTGGTAAGCTTCCCGCGTCACACGTAGTATACGATATTCGGACCAGTGTCCGAAGTACCCCTGTACGTTGGTATGGCAGGTGACAACTAATCGCATGCAGATACCAGTCGGTATGTGTAGGTCTGCTGAAATGCTATGCCTCATTCCGTAGACGAGAATATCCGAAATCAGAGTTTCCCATCAGCCTCCACATCCGTTGTAAACCTAACGCTGGGGTGAAGGAAACTGAAGTGTTCCAAGACACAGTTAAGGATATCAAAGACACATGCCTAACAAGGGAACCTCCCCATCGCACCCCCCTCAGATTTAGTTATAAGTTGCCACAGTGGATACGCCTTGAAAAACCGAACACAGATCAATCGAGAAAACAGGAAGAAGTTGTGTGGAACTGTGAAAAAATAAGCAAAATATACAAACTGAGTAGTCCATGCGTAACATAGGCAACATCAAGGCTAACTTGAGCGCAAGAGCGACGTGGTTCCGTGGTTAGCGTGAACAGCTTCGGAACTAGAGGTCCTTGGTTCAAGTCTTCCTTCGAGCAAAAAGTTTAATTTTTATTTTCAGACAATTATCAAAGTTGAGGCACTCACACACAATTAACTTCGCTCTCCAAAATTCCAGGATATGTTCAGATTTGCTTGGACATACGCAGGATTTGACGGTCTACACACGAAAAAATTTGAAAACGTAAAAAGCATATGTTTTGACAGAGCACAGGGAAAAGTGTGCGAGTGTGAGACTTTTGGATTCATTTGTTGCAGTTTATGTGACAAACTCTTATGTTTTCATCACTTTTTTGGGAGTAATTATCACATCCACAAGAAAACCTAAATCGGGCAACTTACAAGAATCTTTTTACCCATTCGCCAAGTGTACAAGTTAGGTGGGTCGACAACATATTCCTGTCATGTGACGCACATGCCGTCACCAGTGTCGTATAGAATATATCAGACGTGTTTTCCCGTGGAGGAATCGGTTGACCTATGACCTCGCGATCAAAAGTTTTCGGTTCCCATTGGAGAGGCACGTCCTTGCGTCTACTAATCGCACGGTTTTGCGGTGCGGTCGCAAAACACAGACACTAAACTTATTACAGTGAACAGAGACGTCAATGAACGTATGGATAGATCATAACTTTGCTAAAATAAAGAAAAAATTTTCGATTGAGGGGAGACTTGAACCAAGAACCTTTTGTTCCGCAGCAGCACACGCTAACCACGGGACCACGGCGCTCCTTGTTTCGAAATGTCCGTGATGTTGATTATTTCGTGTGGACTACTCAGTTTGTATATTTTGCTTATTTTTTTCATAGTTCCACACAACTTCTTCCTGTTTTCCCGATTGATCTGTGTTCGGTTTTTCAAGGCGTATCCACTGTGCCAACTTATAACTAAATCTGAGGGGGGTGCGATGGGGAGGTTCCCTTGTAAGTAAAAAGATCGTAACCTCCCTACACCGTTCGGTATTCGCGACTATATGCGCCTAATTATCCGACAAGGCATCAGTGCCGCAATACACACACCGAAACCGAGCGAGGTGACGCAGTGGACTCGGATTCGGGAGGACGGCGGTTCAAACCCACAACCGGCCCAACCTGATTTAGGTTTCCCGTGATTTACCTAAATCGCTCCAGGCAAAAGCCGGAATGGTTCCCTAATCCGACGAGACCGATGACCTCGCTGTCTGGTCTCCTCTCCCAAACAACACAACCACACACCGAAAGAATGTAGAGAAGTGTAGAGCTGATCGTTACTTTGACACAGAAATCTGTTGCCCTAAGAACAATGGGATGTACACATACGTAATTATTAAGGTCCGTTTTGTTTAGTAAGTCGAATTTGCTACTAATTATGAAACCAAGATTTGGTGAAAGCCTAATTGTATAGTGACATAACACGATCGCCAGTCCTAATGTCCTCAACAGTCTTAATACTGTGTTGGATTGAATTTTAACTTAACGTAAGTAAAAATTTATGATACATACGTTGGCGACAATTGCCACTAAACGCACGAGATCTCAGTTGCGTTTTGCAATCTATTACAAATTTTTGATAGTTATTATTACATTCATCTCCATGGAATCACCTGAAATAAAAATTGACTGATTTATTGCATCACTTGATGCTGCAATGTTTTAGAAGTGTGACATCATAATAATGTTCACTGTGACTATGTTTAACAAACCACTTATGTTCAAATAATCAAAAAATGGTTCAAATGGCTCTGAGCACAATGGGACTTAACGTCTGAGGTCATTAGTCCCCTAGCACTTAGATCTACTTAAACCTAACTAACCTAAGGACACCACACACAACCATGCCCGAGGCAGGATTCGAACCTGCGACCGTAGCGGTCGCGCGGTTCCCGACTGTAGCGCCTAGAACCGCTCGGCCACTCTGGCCGGCCCAAATAATCAAGATTCATTAACAAAAAGCATAATAATCAAATATAAATGAAGTCACTATTAGCATCAATTTAATAAGGCAACGCAAAAAGTACGAAAGCCAAGATCGACGCAGGAAATCACCAAATATACCAAAGTGAATATATACCTGAATCATAAAATAAAATTTACTATAATTTACACAAAAGTTATTTCATAATATTATATTCGATTATCATTGACAAGAAAACAGTAAACTTCGTTATTATAGAACAACATTGAGAAATTCAACAAAAAAAAACTGCGCAGAAGTGTGACTTACTGTGTTCTACATCTACATCTACATTTATACTCCGCAAGCCACCCACCGGTGTGTGGCGGAGGGCACTTTACGTGCCACTGTCATTACCTCCCTTTCCTGTTCCAGTCGCGTATGGTTCGCGGGAAGAACGACTGCCGGAAAGCCTCCGTGCGCGCTAGAATCTCTCTAATTTTACATTCGTGATCTCCTCGGGAGGTATAAGTAGGAGGAAGCAATATATTCGATACCTCATCCAGAAACGCACCCTCTCGAAACCTGGACAGCAAGCTACACAGCGATGCAGAGCGCCTCTCTTGCAGAGTCTGCCACTTGAGTTTATTAAACATCTCCGTAACGCTATCACGGTTACCAAATAACCCTGTGACGAAACGCGCCGCTCTTCTTTGGATCTTCTCTATCTCCTCCGTCAGGCCGATCTGGTACAGATCCCACACTGATGAGCAATACTCAAGTATAGGTCGAACGAGTGTTTTGTAAGCCACCTCCTTTGTTGATGGACTACATTTTCTAAGCACTCTCCCAATGAATCTCAACCTGGTACCCGCCTTACCAACAATTAATTTTATATGATCATTCCACTTCAAATCGTTCCGCACGCATACTCCCAGATATTTTACAGAAGTAACTGCTACCAGTGTTTGTTCCGCTATCATATAATCATACAATAAAGGATCCTGCTTTCTATGTATTCGCAATACATTACATTTGTCTATGTTAAGGGTCAGTTGCCACTCCCTGCACCAAGTGCCTACCCGCTGCAGATCTTCCTGCATTTCGCTACAATTTTCTAATGCTGCAACTTCTCTGTATACTACAGCATCATCCGCGAAAAGCCGCATGGAACTTCCGACACTATCTACTAGGTCATTTATATATATTGTGAAAAGCAATGGTCCCATAACACTCCCCTGTGGCACGCCAGAGGTTACTTTAACGTCTGTAGACGTCTCTCCATTGATAACAACATGCTGTGTTCTGTTTGCTAAAAACTCTTCAATCCAGCCACACAGCTGGTCTGATATTCCGTAGGCTCTTACTTTGTTTATCAGGTTGTAGTGTTACTAGATGTCGTCAATATATTTCCATAAACACGTTGGTTTTAAGGATCTGCTCTCAGTGCTCTATCATCAAAGTCCTCCATAAATAAGTTACCAGAACGAGTGATAAATGGCTACCAATAAACCATCAGTTGCAATGGGAGTAGCACTTACGGCACTTTGTGCATACTCCCACTAACTCTTCACCTAATATTTGGCTGAAAATAACTGCGACTCTAGAATGGGCCTGGTCTGAAACAGCCCACTGTACACCTTGGAGTAGAGAAAAAGACGAGTAGCATCAGTTCGATGAGATTCAGCAATAGGAGCGTCTCATCTGAAGATGATCACCAGGCTGGCATCCCAAATATTGACTTGATAAACCCGTTGCGAGTCCAAGAAGAGTATCACAGATATTCACTTGCGTTTGTGCAAAGTAAATATTGAGCCGACTGGCAACAATAGAACTACACGCTATTTCTTTTGGTTTCGAAACGATAAACCAGTGACCATTCACTTCACTTTCTCCTTCACACAAAACTATTTGCGTCAAACTCCGAGAACCTGAATGTAATATAGTCTGACTGAATAAAGAAAACTAAAATTTGGTTACTGAAAAGGATTCTGCTGGTAGAACGCTTCAATTTAAGTAATGTCTCAACTAACAGTGGGTCTGCTTGCGAACTTTCTCGCAACCGCATTAACTGAAATTAGCTACTGCACATTTAATTATTTTAGTTTAATGGATATTCAAATCTCTACTCTTTTTCATTGCTTTTTCTTCTTCTTTCAAAACTGTTTGTGGACGAATTTAACTTAAACTTTAATACTCTGCTCCTTAATTACTTTATCCCTAACCAAGTCTTCATTTCTCTCTACTCGTTACAACTTCAGTAGACAATGCACATAAGTAATAATTGGTAGTATTCAGCAGTTTTCCGTTCTACACACAAGTCACCAAAGCGTTTCGAGAGACAACGCTCTCATCATCAGGTTGTGGAACTTAGCTCATGAGGTGTTAGCATGAAGGAAACGAAACGAAATTCAAAGTGTTGTTGAATCATGTGTAAGACAGAAAATGCTACCAATTATTACCCTTAATATATAACAATTTCTACCTCACATCCTTAATATGGATAATATTAAATTAAAAATAGACCTTGCATGTGTATTAAACTGCCCACAGAACTCAGGTTATCACTCAATCATACTACAATGGTTACATAAAATTTTTGGAAGCAAAGTACAGCGTTTTTTTGCGGCATATAGTTTACACTTGTGATATAGCGCCTTGACTTCCTAAGCTGACATAAAATTCCTGATCACTTTACCTATGCCATTTGCTTCGATGATTTCCTAGAAAGGAAAAATTTAAAAAAATAAGTTTCATTTGGAAGTGGCTCTATGTTCCTATTAAACAAAAATTATCTTTGCTATGTTTCATACCCTGTTTGACTACATTCTCATTCCAAACTTTTCTTTAGATATCAAATAACTCAGACGCTATCCACTCGATTTAGACAAAAAGCATTGTTGCCTCCCGTACTCTACATCAGTACACGTAAGAAGGCGGCTTCTCATTGAATATGCCTCTGTTCTGGATGATAGGTAGAATATGACTCTTGATCATTAAATAGTAATGTCAGACATTGTTGCATAAGCATATTATAGCGCTTCAGACTGTTTATCTGGTGTTTCGAAACTGAATCTCGTCATGTATCGAAGAGTATAACGCCTGTTGCTGACGAACTGGTTCGTCACTAAAATTTGCAAGCTCAGTTATTCAGCAGGTATAAGACTTAAATTAAATAATAAACATCAGAAATACTATCTCCGACGCCTATAAATGAGCAATATTGTAGCGTTATACTTACAGTCCCATTTTATAAGGAAAAGAAAGGTTTTTCAAATGGTTCAAATGGCTCTGAGCACTATGGGACATCTATGGTCATCAGTCCCATAGAACTTAGAACTACTTAAACCTAACTAACCTAAGGACATCACACAACACCCAGTCATCACGAGGCAGAGAAAATCCCTGACCCCGCCGGGAATAGAACCCGGGAACTCGGGCGCGGGAAGCGAGAACGCTACCGCACGACCACGAGCTGCGGACAAAGGTTTTTCAACGAACCGTAATTACAAACATGTTTCGCGGAAGCCTACACGATGGTGTTTCCAGTCCGTAAACATCTCAAATTAATAGAGTGAGAAGCAATTTAAATATAAATATCAGTTATTCTACTTTGATAATTAACGCAACATTCGTAAGGAACCGAAAAGTCACCTAAGCTGTTACAGAATACAAACTGATAAGTAATTTAATGGAACATTTAGCTTTAAAATCCGCATATTTATGAAAAACAATTCATTTTGAAAATTTATCCATCAGGATTCTTAGAAGACAGAGTATTCGCAAAGCACTTTAAATCTTGTCAGACATGTTGGGTTGAGCTTTTATTCAAGCTTCAAAATATTTAAATTGTGTCCAAAATCGGAATTCCAAAACACACCTAATTTTCACAAAAGTTGATCCTGGAATACTATCTGAATTTTTACAACAGTCAAGCAACACTAACGCAATATGTAAAACTTAGAAACACTAAAACAACGTACAAAACTTAAAAAGTCACTTTCAGAGAAAAGAAAACATAAAAACTGAATTTTGTCTTTGAAAGTTTCGAAACAGCTATTAAGTTCATGTTAGCTGTACTGTTAAACACAGGAAATATAAGTCGTATTGAAATACTTATTGATCATTACATACACGTAGAATTACTACGTGATAATCTTCAACATACGTTTTGTATTTTTCATAAATATGGTCTTTCATACGTCACAAGCGTAACGAAGTTAAATTAGAAACCCATTAATTACTCTGGACTAAATGTGTCATGCTTGGCACGAACAAGCCAGAGGGAGAAATGTTTGGACGTCAAAGAGTGCAGGCGTAATTTTTGATAAATGCATTTATGTCGTAGAATTGCGCTGTAGTGGTGCTTATGGTGACATGTTTATCAGTAGTTCATGTGAACCTCTTGATTTAATAAACTAGAGAATTCAACTAAATTTACGGCTACCACTTTGTTTATGGCACAACAGGTCCATTACACACAATACTGCACAGCGGAGATTACGAACGTAGACAAGACAACCACGTAGATTCAGCGCCGACCCGAACATCGAGAACTAAGTTTGCTCGGCATTTCTCGCAAAGTGTTAATACTGAGTTTGTTCTGCCAGAACTGTTTCACCGCGGGAAACTGTAACACCGTCCATCCTTTAAATCATCTTACGAACGTCGAAATGGCAAGTATTGAAATAACCGATCGCGGAATAAAAAATCATTCACAGTCGCTTAATAACGGATGATAGCCTTCAACACCAGGTGAGATGCCTGTAAATTTTTTGTACGAAGGTTATTTTTTTTTTTTTTTACTTATTGCCATATTATGGACCTGTTACCTGATGTTTAAAACAGGTCGTACATCTTACAATTTTAGTTTTTCATCTTTTTACAGTTTTCTTTCCTTTTGTTTTATCTACAACATTTACAAAGAATGATTCAAAATAACAATAATTTGAGGTTGAAATATAAATAAAATTTTGTTGTTTTTAAGAAGAATATAAAAAGAAGATAGGATAGATGAGAGATGTGTCAGTACCATCACCGAGTGTGATTGACGGTGGATACCTCGGAATGGTTTCATCGAGCCGTTGACCGCCAGTCACACAGACACACACAAATGGTTATTAGTAGAGAAATAATGTTTCTTATCCTATTTGTTACTATTCCTATGTATTAACTACATTAGGTGCGCATCTATGTACAGCATTTGGTGTTTTTTTGGCTAGATTGCCAGCAATTTGCTTATTTACTGTCACATCTCAGCTTACTCCTGCTGTTCCTCCTCATTGCCACTATTTTCGTTGTCACTGTGGGTATCGCTGTCCATCCTCTGGAGATTGCTGTTACGCTGCACATAGGCATGCCTGTGATGTCGTGTCCGCATATACTCTTCATGTGTTGTTTTTGAAATACTGTTTGTCAGTGCGTTTAATTGTGCCCATTGTTCTTCGTCTCTTATTGCTGTGTTATATCTATGTCTGTATCTGTGTAATCTAAGTCTAGTGTATATCAATTGTTCGTGTATTGCCCGCAGAAAAAGACAGTGTGTTCTGGGGAACCTTCTTCCCCGTATGTGCAAGTAGGTGTCTGCCTCAGACTCACGCGGTTTAAGTGCGTGGGATAAGGTCCGTGCCCGGTTAAGAAATGTACCATACCGCGGCTGGGATCGATATGTCTCATTCTCAACCGCTCCCTTCTACGAAGGTTATGTGAAAGAGCTTGCTACCCTCCTAGGTGCCGTGTATCGTAGTCGCTGGAGCAACGAAGGATAAGTAGCAACAGGAAAAAACCCAGGCCATTCCCGTTGTCATGAAGGGTCGTAGGTCAGATGTACAAAATTGTGGACTTAGGAGGGTAAGTCAGTTGTTATCGGCAATTTAATTATATTTTTGTTTATTTTGGTAGTACCGTCGTTTTACGTTCAGGACGCATGCTTTATTTATTTGTTGTTATATCTATGCAATTTTCAAGCTGCTAGGTTACTTTCGCTATCGCTGTCGCGCTGTTTATCATGGCTGCTCCGCTGTATGTCTGCACCAAAGAAGAGCAACGTTCAGCGATCCGTTTTTTGTGGTCGGAAGGCGTATCAGGGGCCGAAATTCTTCAAAGACTTTCAGTGCAGTACGGGAACAGTGTTTCGCCACAGCAGAGTGTCTACGAATGGATAGAAAAATTCTGAAATGGTCGCACGATGATGGAGCCGGACGACCGTTTACCGCCACAAATCAAGAACCCATTGAGCGTTACATGAAATGATTCTCTTGGACAGAGCATTAACTATTGACGACTTGGCCTACGAAATCATCCACAACAGACTTGGGTTTCATAAAGTTTGTGCAAGACAAATGTTGACCAAAACAACATTGGTCAAATGGGTCAACATTTGTAAAATTCAAATTCCTCGCCGAGCGGTCTAAGGCGCTGCAGTCATGGTATGTGCGTCTGGTCCCGAGGGAGGTTCGAGTCCTCCCTCGGGCATGGGGCATGGGTGTGTGTGTGTGTGTTTGTCCTTAGGACCATTTAGGTTAAACAGTGTGTAAGCACACACATTCGAACCTTCATTCTAATTCCTCTCTCTCAAACCCCACCCTATTGAGAGAGAGAGAGAGAGTTTTAGTTTTAGCGAATCAAAATTTACGAAGTAAATAAGTATTTTTTATTTATCGTTACCATTTTCACGTAAAAATGAGAACATAGATTTTCTTGAATTACAGCGCCAACTACCAAGAATCAAAACAAATGTTTATGCAAAATGTACGTAGTTTTTTTATGCAGAATCTGATTCTGCAATAAAAAATGAGGGTTTCCATTTGAAATTTTCGAGTTGCCACCCGCCCCACCCCCCAGGTGTCTGGAGTGGCGTGCTAATTTTAGCACCAGCAGATGTCCCCCTCGAAAATAATCAACGTTGGATTCTACACATTTTTTTGTGCAGCTTATTTTTCGAGTTATTCTGCTTTGTCAACTTAAAATTTACACCCTGTATAGGCCGCGCGGAGTGGCCGCGTATTTCAGGCGCCATTCACTAACGGCGCGGCCCCTCCCGCCGCCAGGTTCGAGTCCTCTCTCAGCATGGGTGTGTGTGTGTGTGTGTGTGTGTGTGTGTGTGTGTGTGTTGTTCTTAGCGTATGTTAATTTAAGTAGTGTAGTGGCGGCGCGGTTCCTTCCGTCCATTTACGACGTACCTGCACCTACCTGTGAACATTGTCTCAGCAGATCATCTGTAGGAAATGCAATTTTGTCATATGATGACATATTGGAGACCGTGGCTGTTTTTGAAGACAAATGTTGATCGTGTTAGGACAGCAACCAGCCACAAATTTACCTTGAGTTCCTTTATTCAAAGGAAACCGTTACCGGTTTCGAATCGTTGCGATTCATCATCAGACGGTTTACACGCTTTCTTTCTACATTTGGTGTGTTTTTTACAGATTAATTGTCCTAAAATATAAATCAAACACAATTACAAACACGCCACACACAGATGGTTGCGTTGCAGATTTTTGTTGCATGTGACTTACGTGAAACGTCGGTTTCGAGTGATTGTTTCTATAACGTTCATCCAATCGATGTAAATGCATTCCCACTGCATCCTCGTTGTTGCACACGTAATAGTTTTCACCGTACACTTTAAATTTGTCACTGATTTCATTCCAACCACGCACCACATGTTTTGGTACATACAAAGAGCTTACAAACATATGGGTGTCACAGATGCTACGATATATCGTAACTTTTGATGATGATGTACCATGTTTGGAGAGGATCATATATTCTTTTACAAAACTGTAATGTCTTTTACATTAGTGTAGAGAGATAGAATTTTTTTTAATATATATGTATAAATCTGTTATTGCTAATTTAATTATAAAGTTTTTTATATATATTTAGAGCTTTATAGGTAAAATAGTACATTATTTTATTACATTTGGCAGCATGAGAATTATAGTCACAATAAATTTTCTACTTGATCTGCAGACAGGTGTATTAATATTATTTTTTGCTTTGGAGGCTGGAAAGTAATTTTTGGAAATTTTTCAGGAAAGGGGCGTTAGCCAACTCTGTTTGTTCGTTAAGGATATAGTCTGGGGTGCTGTTTTTGTGTGTATGTATTTCTAATTCTTCTAATATATTCATAGTGGCCCCTTTTTCTGTTAGATGTAAAATCTTTAAGTTGTCCTCAATGTTACCCACTGAATGGTTTTCTTCAGCAATATGGGCTGCAAATGCTGATTTGTTCAAGTTACCAAGTCTTAGGGCATCAATATGTTCTTTATATCTAATTTCAAAACTTCTGCCTGTCTGTCCAATGTAGAATTTGGGGCATGTATCACACCTGAGTTTGTATATTCCTGATTTACGGTAGGGACTCTTGGAGGTGTTTACATCATGTATCACTTTTTGTTGTAATTTATTTTTTGTGGAAAAGCTGATTCTGATATTTTTCTTCTTTTTAAATAAGTTTGCTATTTGGTATGAAAGTGGGCCTATGTATGGGAGAGTAGCATATTTAGGTTTGGCTTCAGTGGCACACTGATTTGGCTTGAAGTGACTGCTGTGAAGTGGATCTGTGGGTTTTGTCTGCATTTTGTTGTGAAGTTTTTCTATTATTTTGGGTTTATATTCATTATTATGAGCAACTGTTTTAATTATATTGATCTCATTTTGTTGGTCTGTGTCACTCATTGGTACTTTTTTAATTTGGTGTAGCATCGTTCTGAAATATGCCATTTTTTGTTGGTGGGGGTGGCAAGATGAGTTGCTAATACTGACATCTGTGGTGGTAGGTTTTCTGTAAATACTGAATTGATGTTTATTGTTAGTATTGCAAATTTTCAGGTCAAGAAAGTTAATGCTTTTATTAGTTTCATGTTCAACTGTGAATTTAATATTTTTGTGCATTTTGCTAAGATCTGCTGCTAATGTATCTATTTCATTGCTTGTACCATCAAAAAGCAGTATTGTATCATCAACATATCTTCTGTAGTATATTATTTGGTTTGAGATGTGCTGGTTGGCAGAAAAGAATTTTTGTTCTATACGGTTGATATAAATGTCAGCCAATATCCCAGCTAAGCTACTTCCCATTGCCAAACCATCATGTTGTTGGTACAGCTTGTTGTTGAAGCTAAAGTAATTATGTTCTAGAATAAGTGAAAGTATTTCTATGAGTTCACAGATCTCTGCAACACTAATTTTCTTATATTTAAGCAGATTGTTTCTTATAATGTTAATAGTCTCTTTTACAGGGATGTTCGTGTACAGGTTGACTATGTCTAGTGATGCTAATTTAGCTGTTGGTGGGATGTGGATGTCTTTAATTAAGCTTATGAGTTCATGTGTGTTATGTATGGTGTAGTTATTTTCAAATGTATAGTATTTGGTAATGAGATCTTTTAATTTACGGCTTATGAAGTATGCAGGGCTGTTTCTTGAATTAACAATCGGGCGAATGGGACAATTTTCTTTATGAACCTTTGGCTGTGCACGCAGTTTTGGTGCCGAGGGATTCATTGTTATGCAGTTATGTATTTCATATTTGTTCAGTAAAAAGTTACAGTTTTGTAGTAGCTTTCGGAGTTTAGTTTGGAATCTTACTGTAGGATCCGTCTTTATTTCAGTAATATTGTTGCTATGGAAAAATTGCAAGGTTTTCTCTACATATTCCCTTTCATGCATTATGATTAAAGAATTTCCTTTGTCAGCTTTTACCATGAGTGTTTTACTTTCAGACAATTTGCTATTAATATTTTTCAAATCATTAAGTTCAGTGTTTTTGCGGGTATTATTTGTTTGAAGTTGTTTCATTATCAGTTTATTTGTCTTGTATGCAACTGCATTTTTCTCACATGTGTCTAGTTTTGCTGTGTCACAAGCAAGTTTTGTGCAGGCTATGAGGTTTTTAACACTGTGATTATTGAGATTCGTTCCAATATTATGTTTCAGACCTTTTTTTAACAAAGTGAGTTCACTGATGCTAAATTGGATATCAGTTGTATTAATGACTCTATCAAACATTTTGTGTTGGCTTAGCTGTTTGTAATTATCAAACTCTGGATTGTTCATAGATTTTAAGGCTTCAATTTTCTTTTCGTGTTTGGATAGGATTATCTTTTGTTCTTTGTCTACTTTATCGTCTATGTGCAGTAGGACGTGCGAGAATTGTAAAGGTGAGAGGCTGTGTCCTAGCTGCAGATGCAAGTTGTACATGACATTGTTTAAGTGTTCTTTTTTCTTGTATTGCATTTTAATCTCTGTTTTTAACCATATATTTTCACATTTTTGCTTAGCAAATCTGGCAGCTTTAGTTTTGCAGTTAATTTTGACTTTGACATATTTTGGGACTATTTTAAGTGACATACACTCTTTGTTGAATTTAATGTTAAGAGACGTTTTCATTAGGTTAATTTTATGTTTCTTGAAAGCATGTATATTTCTCATTACGTGGCGAGGTAAGCTTAATGCAATTTTGTCATATGATGACATATTGGAGACCGTGGCTGTTTTTGAAGATAAATGTTGATCGTGTTAGGACAGCAACCAGCCACAAATTTACCTTGAGTTCCTTTATTCAAAGGAAACCGTTACCGGTTTCGAATCGTTGCGATTCATCATCAGACGGTTTACACGCTTTCTTTCTACATTTGGTGTGTTTTTTACAGATTAATTGTCCTAAAATATAAATCAAACACAATTACAAACACGCCACACACAGATGGTTGCGTTGCAGATTTTTGTTGCATGTGACTTACGTGAAACGTCGGTTTCGAGTGATTGTTTCTATAACGTTCATCCAATCGATGTAAATGCATTCTCACTGCATCCTCGTTGTTGCACACGTAATAGTTTTCACCGTACACTTTAAATTTGTCACTGATTTCATTCCAACCACGCACCACATGTTTTGGTACATACAAAGAGCTTACAAACATATGGGTGTCACAGATGCTACGATATATCGTAACTTTTGACGATGATGTACCATGTTTGGAGAGGATCATATATTCTTTTACAAAACTGTAAACTGTAAACAGCCACGGTCTCCAATATGTCATCATATGACAAAATTGCATTAAGGTTACCTCGCCACGTAATGAGAAATATACATGCTTTCAAGAAACATAAAATTAACCTAATGAAAACGTCTCTTAACATTAAATTCAACAAAGAGTGTATGTCACTTAAAATAGTCCCAAAATATGTCAAAGTCAAAGTTAACTGCAAAACTAAAGCTGCCAGATTTGCTAAGCAAAAATGTGAAAATATATGGTTAAAAACAGAGATTAAAATGCAATACAAGAAAAAAGAACACTTAAACAATGTCATGTACAACTTGCATCTGCAGCTAGGACACAGCCTCTCACCTTTACAATTCTCGCACGTCCTACTGCACATAGACGATAAAGTAGACAAAGAACAAAAGATAATCCTATCCAAACACGAAAAGAAAATTGAAGCCTTAAAATCTATGAACAATCCAGAGTTTGATAATAACAAACAGCTAAGCCAACACAAAATGTTTGATAGAGTCATTAATACAACTGATATCCAATTTAGCATCAGTGAACTCACTTTGTTAAAAAAAGGTCTGAAACATAATATTGGAACGAATCTCAATAATCACAGTGTTAAAAACCTCATAGCCTGCACAAAACTTCCTTGTGACACAGCAAAACTAGACACATGTGAGAAAAATGCAGTTGCATACAAGACAAATAAACTGATAATGAAACAACTTCAAACAAATAATACCCGCAAAAACACTGAACTTAATGATTTGAAAAATATTAATAGCAAATTGTCTGAAAGTAAAACACTCATGGTAAAAGCTGACATAGGAAATTCTTTAATCATAATGCATGAAAGGGAATATGTAGAGAAAACCTTGCAATTTTTCCATGGCAACAATATTACTGAAATAAAGACGGATCCTACAGTAAGATTCCAAACTAAATTCCGAAAGCTACTACAAAACTGTAACTTTTTACTGAACAAATATGAAATACATAACTGCATAACAATGAATCCCTCGGCACCAAAACTGCGTGCACAGCCAAAGGTTCATAAAGAAAATTGTCCCATTCGCCCGATTGTTAATTCAAGAAACAGCCCTGCATACTTCATAAGCCGTAAATTAAAAGATCTCATTACCAAATACTATTCATTTGAAAATAACTACACCATACATAACACACATGAACTCATAAGCTTAATTAAAGACATCCACATCCCACCAACAGCTAAATTAGCATCACTAGACATAGTCAACCTGTACACGAACATCCCTGTAAAAGAGACTATTAACATTATAAGAAACAATCTGCTTAAATATAAGAAAATTAGTGTTGCAGAGATCTGTGAACTCATAGAAATACTTTCACTTATTCTAGAACATAATTACTTTAGCTTCAACAACAAGCTGTACCAACAACATGATGGTTTGGCAATGGGAAGTAGCTTAGCTGGCATATTGGCTGACATTTATATCAACCATATAGAACAAAAATTCTTTTCTGCCAACCAGCACATCTCCAACAAAATAATATACTACAGAAGATATGTTGATGATACAATACTGCTTTTTGATGGTACAAGCAATGAAATAGATACATTAGTAGCAGATCTTAGCAAAATGCACGAAAATATTAAATTCACAGTTGAACATGAAACTAATAAAAGCATTAACTTTCTTGACCTGAAAATTTGCAATACTAACAATAAACATCAATTCAGTATTTACAGAAAACCTACCACCACAGATGTCAGTATTAGCAACTCATCTTGCCACCCCCACCAACAAAAAATGGCATATTTCAGAACGATGCTACACCAAATTAAAAAAGTACCAATGAGTGACACAGACCAACAAAATGAGATCAATATAATTAAAACAGTTGCTCATAATAATGAATATAAACCCAAAATAATAGAAAAACTTCACAACAAAATGCAGACAAAACCCACAGATCCACTTCACAGCAGTCACTTCAAGCCAAATCAGTGTGCCACTGAAGCCAAACCTAAATATGCTACTCTCCCATACATAGGCCCACTTTCATACCAAATAGCAAACTTATTTAAAAAGAAGAAAAATATCAGAATCAGCTTTTCCACAAAAAATAAATTACAACAAAAAGTGATACATGATGTAAACACCTCCAAGAGTCCCTACCGTAAATCAGGAATATACAAACTCAGGTGTGATACATGCCCCAAATTCTACATTGGACAGACAGGCAGAAGTTTTGAAATTAGATATAAAGAACATATTGATGCCCTAAGACTTGGTAACTTGAACAAATCAGCATTTGCAGCCCATATTGCTGAAGAAAACCATTCAGTGGGTAACATTGAGGACAACTTAAAGATTTTACATCTAACAGAAAAAGGGGCCACTATGAATATATTAGAAGAATTAGAAATACATACACACAAAAACAGCACCCCAGACTATATCCTTAACGAACAAACAGAGTTGGCTAACGCCCCTTTCCTGAAAAATTTCCAAAAATTACTTTCCAGCCTCCAAAGCAAAAAATAATATTAATACACCTGTCTGCAGATCAAGTAGAAAATTTATTGTTACTATAATTCTCATGCTGCCAAATGTAATAAAATAATGTACTATTTTACCTATACAGCTCTAAATACACTCCTGGGAATGGAAAAAAGAACACATTGAGACCGGTGTGTCAGACCCACCATACTTGCTCCGGACACTGCGAGAGGGCTGTACAAGCAATGATCACACGCACGGCACAGCGGACACACCAGGAACCGCGGTGTTGGCCGTCGAATGGCGCTAGCTGCGCAGCATTTGTGCACCGCCGCCGTCAGTGTCATCCAGTTTGCCGTGGCATACGGAGCTCCATCGCAGTCTTTAATACTGGTAGCATGCCGCAACAGCGTGGACGTGAACCGTATGTGCAGTTGACGGACTTTGAGCGAGGGCGTATAGTGGGCATGCGGGAGGCCGGGTGGACGTACCGCCGAATTGCTCAACACGTGGGGCGTGAGGTCTCCACAGTACATCGATGTTGTCGCCAGTGGTCGGCGGAAGGTGCATGTGCCCGTCGACCTGGGACCGGACCGCAGCGACGCACGGATGCACGCCAAGACCGTAGGATCGTACGCAGTGCCGTAGGGGACCGCACCGCCACTTCCCAGCAAATTAGGGACACTGTTGCTCCTGGGGTATCGGCGAGGACCATTCGCAACCGTCTCCATGAAGCTGGGCTACGGTCCCGCACACCGTTAGGCCGTCTTCCGCTCACGCCCCAACATCGTGCAGCCCGCCTCCAGTGGTGTCGCGACAGGCGTGAATGGAGGGACGAATGGAGACGTGTCGTCTTCAGCGATGAGAGTCGCTTCTGCCTTGGTGCCAATGATAGTCGTATGCGTGTTTGGCGCCGTGCAGGTGAGCGCCACAATCAGGACTGCATACGACCGAGGCACACAGGGCCAACACCCGGTATCATGGTGTGGGGAGCGATCTCCTACACTGGCCGTACACCACTGGTGATCGTCGAGGGGACACTGAATAGTGCACGGTACATCCAAACCGTCATCGAACCCATCCTTCTACCATTCCTAGACCGGCAAGGGAACTTGCTGTTCCAACAGGACAATGCACGTCCGCATGTATCCCGTGCCACCCAACGTGCTCTAGAAGGTGTAAGTCAACTACCCTGGCCAGCAAGATCTCCGGATCTGTCCCCCATTGAGCATGTTTGGGACTGGATGAAGCGTCGTCTCACGCGGTCTGCACGTCCAGCACGAACGCTGGTCCAACTGAGGCGCCAGGTGGAAATGGCATGGCAAGCCGTTCCACAGGACTACATCCAGCATCTCTACGATCGTCTCCATGGGAGAATAGCAGCCTGCATTGCTGCGAAAGGTGGATATACACTGTACTAGTGCCGACATTGTGCATGCTCTGTTGCCTGTGTCTATGTGCCTGTGGTTCTGTCAGTGTGCTCATGTGATGTATCTGACCCCAGGAATGTGTCAATAAAGTTTCCCCTTCCTGGAACAATGAATTCACGGTGTTCTTATTTCAATTTCCAGGAGTGTATATATAAAAAAACTTTATAATTAAATTAGCAATAACAGATTTATACATATATATTTTAAAAAATTCTATCTCTCTACACTAATGCAAAAGACATTACAGTTTTGTAAAAGAATATATGATCCTCTCCAAACATGGTACATCATCGTCAAAAGTTACGATATATCGTAGCATCTGTGACACCCATATGTTTTTAAGCTCTTTGTATGTACCAAAACATGTGGTGCGTGGTTGGAATGAACTCAGTGACAAATTTAAAGTGTACGGTGAAAACTATTACGTGTGCAACAACGAGGATGCAGTGGGAATGCATTTACATCGATTGGATGAACGTTATAGAAACAATCACACGAAACCGACGTTTCACGTAAGTCACATGCAACAAAAATCTGCAACGCAACCATCTGTGTAGAAAGAAAGCGTGTAAACCGTCTGATGATGAATCGCAACGATTCGAAACCGGTAACGGTTTCCTTTGAATAAAGGAACTCAAAGTAAATTTGTGGCTGGTTGCTGTCCTAACACGATCAACATTTATCTGTAGGAAAGCCGAGCGAAACCTACTGTGCTTCGACGTGAACCAGGCTGCAATTGAAGTCACTAATCTACGTTTTGGGAGATAGTTTTCACACAAATGAAAGGTTGGAAATTTTGTCCTCAATTAATATATTCTGAAACTTAGGTGAACAAGTATCACTGCCAAGCCCGTGCTAGTCTTAACACAGTCACTCTAATCTCTTTCACTCGCGTTAGCAAGTTTATGGTATTGCATTTCCCGAAAACGTAATAGCTACAAAAATACTGATTGTTTTTGACTGATAATGCTCGCCAAATATTAAGTCTGTCGCTACCAAATGCAGTCACAGTTTTTAGCCACCGACCTGCTCAATACGCCACACGGAATATAAGTCTTTTCTCATCACAAAATTCACTTAAAAATTCCGAAATTTCTACACACCCATCGGAATAATTATGCCGTCACTTTACCACACTTGATGTATGAAACACTGCTAGATCCGGCAACTTATCGTTTCCATCGGAACTACTACTGCACACGTCCGAATTGTTTCATGGCTAGGCTCCGACTCTTCTCTAGAATACTGTAAGTCTTCTCTACCAGCAGAGAAAGGCGCGCGAAGAATATTGCTTTACCATTAGCCAGTTTGCTCAACAGCCAATAGCAAAACAACATTCTCCCGCGTCAGTCCGTGCTTTTCATCAATAACTAATCGCAAAATAGTAAACCTAACGACTGCACTTTTTACTGACGTAATTATCTAATATCCTGAAGTTTTCTTATGCATAAAGTTATTTACTATTGTTATTTACACCTGAATTATCTTTGCCTTTACCATAAACTTACTTTACAAATCTATTCTACAAAAATCCCCTTTGTCCATATCCATACTTCTTCGAAATGTTCCCTCTCTAAATCCTACTATATAACTGGTTAAACAACTATCTTCATATTAACCTTAAACCACACTCACGCATCATTCATACTGCTAAAACACATTTATAACATTTTATATACACAGAATGACATAGTAACACTTTCTGAAAATACTAGAACAGTTTATGAAAAACATTCTATTACTTTAATGCACTCTAGTGGGCACAATCGAAACTAAAATCACAGTCCCCCTACCCAATATTGTCCTCTATCGGCTGATACATTAACTACGTCGCGTCCAGTCTTTCGTCACCATCTGTCACTATCCAGCTCTGAGACACATCTCCCACTTAACCGCATCCAAGGCAGGATCGCTATACGGCGCTACGCCTCAGTGTGTAAGTCTAGGGAACGATGATCTCAGCAGTTTGGTCCCTTAAGAACTCACACACATTTTAACATTTTTTTTAATGCTAAATAGCACGGACACTGCTGCGGTTGAAGAAACAGGGGACGCACCGCCGCCGTGGTCATGTACAGCTAGCTGCCTGGAGCTCTCGTACAGCGTCCAAGGCGAAGGAGAAGCCACGCAGGAATCTACATGATCGGACATACGGCTGCTTGCTTAATACTCAGTCGACCAGCAGTTTTCAACGATTATTACTCGTACGAGGAATTAGAACATCAAAGGATAAGATTCCATAAGAACTACAGTGTGCAGAATTATTTGCAAACATTCTGAACATAATGATCACACCACCATACGAAAACAAGGAAGCCAGTTTAGTAACGGCTCCCAGTCCCTGGACGTTATTAATAATTAATCATCTTACGCATCACACTGTAATTATCATGTATCTTCTACATCTACATCTACATCCATACTCCGCAAGCCACCTGACGGTGTGTGGCGGAGGGTACCTTGAGTACCTCTATCGGTTCTCCCTTCTATTCCAGTCTCGTATTGTTCGTGGAAAGAAGGATTGTCGGTATGCCTGTGTGTGGGATCTAATCTCTCTGATTTTATCCTAGTGGTCTCTTCGCGAGATATACGTAGGAAGGAGAAATATACTGCTTGACTCCTCGGTGAAGGTATGTTCCCAAAACTTCAACAAAAGCCCGTACCAAGCTACTGAGCGTCTCTCGTGCAGAGTCTTCCACTGGAGTTTATCTATCATCTCAGTAACGCTTTCGCGATTACTGAATGATCCTGTAACGAAGCGCGCTGCTCTCCGTTGGATCTTCTCTATCTCTTCTATCAACCCTATCTGGTACGGATCCCACACTGCTGAGCAGTATTCAAGCAGTGGGCAAACAAGCGTACTTCCTTTGTTTTCGGATTGCATTTCCTTAGGATTCTACCAATGATTCTCAGTCTGGCATCTGCTTTACCGACGATCAACTTTATATGATCATTCCATTTTAAATCACTCCTAATGCGTACTCCCAGATAATTTATGGAATCAACTGCTTCCAGTTGCTGACCTGCTATATTGTAGCTAAATGATAAGGGATCTTTCTTTCTGTGTATTCGCAGCACATTACACTTGTCTACATTGAGATTCAATTGCCATTCAATTTCCATTCATATTACAAGCTTACAAACACGAAGGCTTAGCAACAAAATGTTAATTTTGTTATATTACAGTGTACAATAATTTTTAAAGTTATCAATAATTTTGATCCACAAAAAGAAATACACGCAGCTTCCGTTGGCGAACTGTGTCAAATTACCTCTGCAGCCTCACACAACAGGCACAGTACCTAGACATATTTCGTTATTAGTTAAATTTAATGAAGTATGCGGAGGAATTAAGATGATCCAAAGCTGTCTGGTCTGATAATCTAAAGAACTGAGACACTAACGATCTGATTAAACTACTTTTCACTGCTATGAAAACGCTGCACTGACGCTCAGCTATATACACAGGAGCTTAACACATTCCCCTCCGCTTCACCCTGGGTGGTGATGATCTTTGGTTTGTGGGACGCTCAACTGCACGGTCACCAGAGCCCGCACAAAGCCCCATTTTTTACACAGTCCAATTGTCTTACACAGTCCAATCCAGCCATTGTCACGAATGATAATGATTATGATGAAATGATGAGTACAGCACAAACACCCAGTCCCTAGGTGGAGAAAATCCCCAACCCGGCCCGAAATCGAACCCGAGACCCAGTGACCCAGAGGCAGCAACGCTAGCCACTAGACCACATACCTGGGTGACGAGTGATCTTCCGTGCGGACCCCGTCACCCACTTATCATTGACGCTCTTCTCGTTAATACGATTTGCAGTTGGAATTTTCAAAGGAATTTAATGGAATAAACACTGAAATATAACTATACGATATACAACAAAAAACACAGCAAACAATATACACATAATAATATACGTTTTATTCATTTATATTTAGGATAACATATTACTTTATACTATTTCGCATGGTATTCGTTAAAAAAACGCTAAATGCATTTGAAGGGATGTTGGATCATTAAAACTATAGCACACAGTTCTCTCTTTTACATTTTTTTTTCGCTTCTTGGTGTGCGGCAGTTTCCCTCTTCTTCCGGCAACATAGGTCGCACATCCTTTGCATAGCCTTACAATGCTGATTCTCGCGAATCTTTAAATGTTGGGACACGTTATTTGTTTTATTTCTGTTACTATTGGGCATGTATTTGTAACGCTACCGCCCTGCTCGGTCGTGCGTTATTTCTATAAAGCCTGTACTGTAATAAGTTCACGGGCCTCACCTTATAAACCAGGATTTTAGTACATTAGTTGACCGCGTGTACCTAATAGAAGCAAGATCGGACTTATACTCAGTCAATAACTACAGTGATGCAGTCAAGCAAATGTAAAGTATAATTACTCTTTCGCATGGACAAGAAGTACACACAGTAGATGCTACCTATAATTAACAATTCGGTCGTCAGCCTACTTAGGCAATGAGTGAGTTTTTCCTTTTACAAGTGGGTGCATGTACAAGCATAGTAACACGTAGTAATGATGCGTTATATGGCAAAGTTTGGAACCGGAAAAATCCACTGAACTAAAGTTTTCTCTCTTTGTACTAATTTGGATGAACTAAATTTACACAACACCACACAGCAATGATTACTACGAACTACATTTTTTATATTGATCAGACTGAAATCGGGCATAGATTGCCCTAGCACTGACAATCTTGAAAACACACACACAATGTCACTATTAAAGATGAAAAAACATTAATACACTCAGGATTAATATATAATTTAGCTTTACTGGTCAAATCTGATCAACACATTTCAAGGTTTGAAAGAATGGACAAGAGAAGGGGGGGGGGGGGGGGGCCCTGAAACTGTGATGGTCGTTATACTGAAACTATTAAGTACTGAAGGCAAATTAACACTCAAAATTATCAATCTATGGATAACTACTCTTTTGTCTTACTTCTGAGTAATTTAACTGTCATTATTTCTGTCCCAAATTAATTAAATAACATCGCTAACTCAATTAAAAAAAACCCTCTTCCAATTTAGTCATGCTTTTGTTCTTTACCAACATTTGCAATAACACACAGCACTTTAGATTCCTTTATGGCATAGATTAATCTGCTGGTAATTTTCATTGACACTAACATTAAAGTTTCAGCTTAGGATACTCGGATTGCACAATACGAGGTAAGGACCCTGTCTAGGACAGTGATCAGGATCAGTAATGGCTAAGACAATTCTGGTAAGAGTCACGTTATTATTGAAAAGTTAGAAACAGTTTCGACACTGGTCCACACAGATACACTTCTAAATATGAAATAAATGTTTGACCTGTGCAAGTCGGTGCGGCAGTTGGCGGGCAGCGAGATAGCGGGCAGCACGGCACACATACAAGCACGGCTAAGGCTCACACAACATCGGCACTTTCCATCTTCTTAGCGTCGTAATCTTTCCAACTTTGTGCCTCAGAATATAGCCATGCCAAGTAGTCGTCGGAATCGGTTCATCCGAGGCTCAATAGAATCCACTTTTCCTGGGTAGCCTCCTCGGTACAGTACGTGTACTTCCGACTGTTGCTCGCCTCCGACTGTAATACTGTGCCCGTTGTGCCGAACCGCGCCAGTGTGCGTTTTCCCGCCTCGCCTTTTCCCACTCCCCTACAGGTACGGTATTCACCACAGGTTTTCTACTACACATATCCTAATGCATTACCTACGTATGGACCAGGTGTATAAATTACAATTTTCACATCTTACAATAGTTTTAACATTAAATACACTTTCCTTTGATTACCACATTAATTGAAATCTAACACAAATAATAATATTCATTTCAAAAGTTGCTCACAGTCTCTTTAACATAACGATACAAACCGAAAAAAAAGTTCAAAACATTGCTTACATTAATTTATCTAAATTCATAAAGAAAAAAATTATTATATGTACAGTTGTCGTTACATATTTTCGGCGGACAACCAGTCGGTAAAAAAAGTTCCTGAAATTTTCTTATTTCTGTTTTTATATATATGTGCCCCCCCCCCTCCCCCTCCCATAAACCACAGACTTTGCCGTTGGTGGGGAGACTTGCGTGCCTCAGCGATACAGATAGCCGTACCGTAGGTGCAACCACAACGGAGGGGTATCTGTTGAGAGGCCAGACAAACGTGTGGTTCCTGAAGAGGGGCAGCAGCCTTTTCAGTAGTTGCAAGGGCAACAGTCTGGATGATTGACTGATTTGGCCTTGTAACACTAATCAAAACGGTGTTGCTGTGCTGGTACTGCGAACGGCTGAAGGCAAGGGGAAACTACAGCCGTAATTTTTCCCGAGGGCATGCAGCTTTACTGTATGGTTAAATGATGATTGCGTCCTCTTGGGTAAAATATTCCTGAGGTAAAATAGTCCCCCATTCGGATCTCCGGGCGGGGACTACTCAAGAGGACGTCGTTATCAGGAGAAAGAAAACTGGTGTTCTACGGATCGGAGCGTGGAATGTCAGATCCCTTAAGCAGATTCAGAAGGATGTAGGTTGCACTACGTACTGGGAGATGAAGCGGCTTGCACAGGATAGAGTAACATGGAGAGCTGCATCAAACCAGTCTCAGGACTGAAGACCACAACAACAACAACAACACGTGTGGCCCTCTGCTAATTGATGTGGATATTTGCTGTAATTGTTCCTAAAAGCAAATGTAGTGCTCATTTCCGATACCACTTGATACCCTTCCGTATCGTTGTGGCATATGACACCATCTGGTTGCTTCTGTCGACGCCACTGTCGCTAAAAAAGACGACCGCAGTGCGTAGGATCCGAACTTGAAGTCATAATAGGTGCATATTTTGTTGATATTTTGTTGTTATCATTTCACCTCCCTTCAATGGGTACGACATTCCAAAACGTGGCGTAAATTTTTTGTTGTACTGTATAATCCAAACTTGTAAATAGGACCCGTTGACCAACATCTAACGAGCGGTGTCTGTACTAGGCCCATCCAAATCATCATTCCGCTAGAGTTTTAATTTCCTGAGACGAAATGGGTCTCCATCTGTTCAGTCGAGCATGTTCAGTCACTTTATGTTGATGGAGTTTTTGCTCTATTAGTCTCTGTGACTAAAACGCTTATCACTTTGTAGCTTAAGAATAGCGATAACACTTCACCTGCGCTAGTATCTGATGGCAAATCCATCAGAAGCCCACCTTTTCCGGTGAACGGAAATGACTCTTTCCTGCTAGCTAATTCGTTCCTCTGGATATTGTCCAATCGATTATCAGCAGAGTTCAGCTCCTCTTCGTTGTCTGCAGCAAGTTCTTCCATCATCTCATCAAGGTCTTCGCTTGCATATGATTCCTCTGAATTCGAAGAAATTCTATTTATGACCTTTCGTCTAAAACGCATTACTTCGTCATCACTATACTCTCTTCACTTGCAGTTATCCTTCGACGCCGTGCACGGAAAATTTTTGAGGATACAAAGGTCACTGACGTGCGTCTAAAGCACTGTATGCTTCTCGAATCAATGACGGATCTGGAATAACTGCAGTCAGCTCACAGGCAGACCTCTAGCTGAAGCACGTACCGCTTTCGCCATTTCGGAACTACACTACTGGTCACTAAAATTGCTACACCACGAAGATGACGCGTTGCAGACGAGAAATTTAACCGACAGGAAGAACATGCTGTGATATGCAAATGTTAGCTTTTCAGAGCATTCACACAAGGTTAGCGCCGGTGTAGAACCAACAACGTGCTGACACGAGGAAAGTTTCCAACCGATTTCTCATACACAAACAGCAGTTGACCGGCGTTTCCTGGTGAAACGTTGTTGTGATGCCTCGTGTAAGGAGTAGAAATGTGTACCATCATGTTTCCGACTTTGATAAAGGTCGGATTGTAGCCTATCGCGACTGCTGTTCATCGTATCGCGACATTGTTGCTCGCGTTGGTCGAGATCCAAAGACTGCTAGCAGAATATGGAATCAGTGGGTTCAGGAGGGTAATACGGAACGCCGTGCTGGATCCCAACGGCCTCGTATCACTAGCAGTCGAGATGACAGGCATCTTATCCGCATGGCTGTAACAGATTGTATAGAAACGTCTCGATCGCTGAGTCAACAAATGGGGACGTTTGCAAGACAGCAACCATCTGCACGAACAGTTCGACGACGTTTGCAGCAGCATGGACTATCAACTCGGAGACCATGGCTGCGGTTACCCTTGACGCTGCATCAGAGACAGGAGCGCCTGCGATGGTGTACTCAACGACCAACCTGGGTGCATGAATGGCAAAACGTCATTTTTTCGGATGAATCCAGGTTCTGTTTACAGCATCATGATGGTGGCATCCCTGTTTGGAGACATTGCGGTGAACGCACTTTGGAAG
This sequence comes from Schistocerca piceifrons, assembly GCF_021461385.2. Taxonomy (NCBI): domain Eukaryota; kingdom Metazoa; phylum Arthropoda; class Insecta; order Orthoptera; family Acrididae; genus Schistocerca; species Schistocerca piceifrons. Next base: position 680,191,552 of record NC_060142.1, on the reverse strand, counting down.
CGTGTATTCGTTATCACCATACTGGCGTATCACTCGGCGTGATGGTATGGGGTGCCATTGATTACACTTCTCGGTCACCTCTTGTTCGCATTGACGGCACTTTGAACAGTGGACGTTACATTTCAGATGTGTTACGACCTGTGGCTCTTTCTGGATACAGAAAAATGTTCGATTGCTGCCCTGGCCAACGCATTCTCCAGATCCCTCACCAATTGAAAACGTCTGGTCAATGGTGGCCGAGCAACTGGCTCGTCACAATACGCCAGTCACTAGTCTTGATGAACTGCGGTATCGTGTTGAAGCTGCATGGGCAGCTGTACCTGTACACGCCATCCAAGCTCTGTTTGACTCAATGCCCAGGCGTGTCAAAGCCGTTATTACGGCCAGAGGTGGTTGTCCTGAGTACTGATTTCTCAGTATCTATGCACCCAAATTGCGTGAAAATGTAATCACATGTCACTTCTAGTGTACTATATTTGTCCAATGAATACCCGTTTATCATCTGCATTTCTTATTGGTGTAGCAGTTTTAATGGCCGGTAGTGTATGTATGCTGTTGTATGGGAAAGTGATTGCCTACGTTAAGAGATCAATAAATTTCGATGTAGGCACCTGTGGCGTCGACCAATTTCCTCGAAAGACCTGGAATCGAATCCGCAGTTTTCTGGAGGAAGATGTAGGAATTTGGTAGCAACTTCCCGAACCTGTGTTTCCAATTCGTCCAATGTGCGAGTTTCCATCCGATACACCTTCTCTTTTGCACAGCCCTATAAAAGGAAGTCTGAGAGTGTCAGGTCTTGACTTCTTGCAGGCCATTCATGAGGTCCAGGTCTCTGCAGCCAACATCCTGAAAACTTTTCGTCCATCCAGTTCTGCACGACTTTTGCAAAGGGAGGCAGTGTGCCGTCTTGCACGAAGATAATGTCTTTCGTATTTTCCCATCTAGATACCGTGGGCCGATAGTAGTCCTGAAGCATTTGAAGGCAGCGTTCCCATTCACTGCGTCACAAAGGACGTATGGACCAATGACATTTGTAGCCATTATTCCGTACCGCCGACCTCTGTGACCGAGCGGTTCTAGGCGCTTCAGTTCGGAACCGCGATGCTGCTACGGTCGCAGGTTCGAATCCTGCCTCGGGGATGGATGTGTGTGATGTCCTTAGGTTTGTTAGGTTTAAGTAGTTCTAAGGCTAGAAGACTGATGACAAGTGATAAGTCCCATTGTGCTTATAGTCAGTTGAACCATTGGAACCATTATTCATTACCTCACGGTCTCTTTTGGACGACAATGCATCTTCCTCACCGTAACTCGAGGATCCTGTACCGCACAGTAATATCAATTGTGCCGATTTGACGAAACCCTCATGGAATACAGCCTCGCCACTCCAAAGGATCTTGTGACAGACTTCGTGGCAACCCAGTATCAACTCCCCATACTCCATTCTGGGATCACAGCCTTCTGGCGTCATCTGCTACACGTAATGGGTTTTCCAGCTCGAAAGCTTAAATCTTTACGCAACACACAGCGTGCCTTGTGAGTCCGCTCTCACGAGCTGCCTGGGGTGCAGATTTCCCCGGACTACGACTCAACATGTTCTGCACAATCGCCATCTTCTCAGGACGAGGATGGACGATCTGTTTTTACTGCATCCTTTACCGAACCTTAGGTAATTAGCTTCGTGTGACAGTACTTTATTGTCTCCAGACGAATTGCGGCATTCCTTCCCTTCACCAGCTCTGCACAAGAGTGAATAAAATCCACACTTCATGCGTGAACCAATCTGTGATCGTTAACTGTATGGCGGCCGACCATCTTTGTTGTTGTTGAGCGTACCGCCTCTCGTGGCCGCCGTCGATACTATACAGAATGAAATATCACTATCCTCTTTTACGTTCTGTGTGTCTGCGCTGTTTCCAATATTGTTCCATTAATATTAAAAACTAGTCGTGTGACTAGGGCCTCCTGACGGGTAGACCGTTCGCCTGGTGCAAGTCTTTCTATTTGACGCCACTTCGGTGACTTGCGCGTCGATGGCGATGAAATGGTGATCATTAGGACAACACAACACCCAGTTCATGAGCGGAGAAAATCTCCGACCCAGCGGAGCATCGAACCCAGGCTCTTAGGATTGACATTCTGTCGCACTGACCACTCAGCTACCGGGGGCGGACAGCCATTTAATTATACCTAGTTACTTCCCGCCCACCCTGTATACAGTTTCTATTCTACACAGAATGAAGTGATGAAAGGCGAGGCCCAAAGCTATATGGTTCAAATGGTTCAAATGGCTCTGAGCACTATGGGACGTAACATCCATGGTGATCAGTCCCCTAGAACTTAGAACTACTTAAACCTAACTAACCTAAGGACACCACACACATCCATGCCCGAGGCAGGATTCGAACCTGCGACCGTAGCAGTCGCGCAGTTCCGGACTGAGCACCTAGAACCGCGAGACCACCACGGCTGGCCCCAACGCTATATGCAAACTAAATATTGCTGCTGTTGCTGTTGCTGCTGCTGCTGACTGTTGCTTACATAGTTGTAAATGTGGGTGTACATATAACTCGTCGAAGGGAAAGATATATTGTGAAAAACTTTTAGCACGAAAGTTAATTTGAAATATCAGTTAACACGAAATAATGCTGCGGTGCCGACAAAATATGATTAAATTTCGCGCATTTCTTTTGTTTCACCACAAAACAAAAATCGTTTAACAAGAAATGGTTTAGATTCTCGGGCGGACAAAAATACCTGCTTTCTGCAGTTGTGATGCAATTGCTTTCTTTTGTTTCACCACAAAACAAAAATCGTTTAGCAAGAAATGGTTTAGATTCTCGGGCGGACATAAATACCTGCTTCCTGCAGTTGTGATGCAATTGTTTTCTTTTGTTTCACCACAAAACAAAAATCGTTTAACAAGAAATGGTTTAGATTCTCGGGCGGACAAAAATACCTGCTTTCTGCAGTTGTGATGCAAATCCATTCTTTGGTCGTCCTTCCTTTTTCGGCCGAACAAAGAAAACCATTCTTGTTATAAAAGCTTGTTTTCGGCTACAGCTGTCGTCAAAAAACTTCAGTTATCGAACGTCAGCCTCGGGGAAATGTTTGTCGAAACCAGAGAATTTTTTGTTAACATCGGTACTTGTATAGAGTTTTAAATACAGGTAACGTTAAAAAATTATAGAAAAAGCGAAGATTAAACTGCTTTAGCACTTGATGGAAAAACGGAGGTCGTAAACGGAAATCTATAAATTATTCAACCTTGCTTATTCTAAACGACATCAATTAGAAATAGATATCAAATTACGCAATGTTTCAGCGCAGTCTGTTCGAGCCAGAGGGAAAACGTATGAGAATGTTAAACACGAAAATGTAGAGACTGTATTGCTTTCTCTGCTCACACAAGCTGGGTCTCAGAATCACGATTTTTATTGCGGGAAATTTCTAATCAACTTGCAAACAAATTTTCTGTAAATCAGGGCTGGCTGCGGCGTTTCAACGGAATGGCACAGTATTCAAAAATATTTGTTGTGAACGAAGTCGAGATTTACTGGGAAAAAATTAAGGACTGGGTTCCGTCTACGTTGCCGTCAATAACGCTGTTCTACAAGGTTCTGTTCCTTGAATAGAAGTGGGTGTTTTTGTTTGATTATTTTATGATAAATTCACAACTGAACACAGAATTCACTATCATGGATCGTTTTCAAGTACCTTAAAATTTTATGTAATAAGAAAGACATGAATTGCAGTAGGTAGAGAAAAACTTTGGAAATAATAGTTGGCAATGTTAACTTCCCTATTTATGACAACTGTTTCAGTACTCAGATGTCTGAACTCCGTCTCGATTGTGTCCCGCCATAAACACGTATTTCATCAACGTAACCTCAAAGCCACTGTCAGCAAATCTCAAACGTTACTGCGTTTGAAGTGATTAATTTTTATTTCTTTGGAATGCAAGAAGTAACAAGTAAGTAAGGAAATAAGTTACCAAGGAGGAAGGGAGTAAACACAAATGTCTTTATATAGTATCAGTTAAATAGTATACTGATACATTTATTTTTATTTTTATAGAACATGCCTCTTCGGCGCCGCTGTCCGCATTTTCCCAACAATTTCTTTTACATTTGTGGAGAATTGTAATTTGCAAGAAACTGGACAGAATTTCATCCTTGCAGACTTTGTTTCCGAGTAGCTGTTGGAGATCAATATAAAGATTTGGCACCAACATATCTTTTGACCTGAAAGACCTGAAACAAGGCCCCCGGAGTGGACAACATTCCATTGGAACTACTGACGGCCTTGGGAGAGCCAGTCCTGACAAAACTCTACCATCTGGTGAGCAAGATGTATGAAACAAGCGAAATACCCTCAGACTTCAAGAAGAATATAATAATTCCAAACCCAAAGAAAGCAGGTGTTGACAGATGTGAAAATTACCGAACTATCAGTTTAATAAGCCACAGCTGCAAAATACTAACACGAATTCTTTACAGACGAATGGAAAAAACTAGTAGAAGCCAACCTCGGGGAAGATCAGTTTGGATTCCGTAGAAACACTGGAACACGTGAGGCAATACTGACCTTACGACTTATCTTAGAAGAAAGATTAAGGAAAGGCAAACCTACGTTTCTAGCATTTGTAGACTTAGAGAAAGCTTTTGACAATGTTGACTGGAATACTCTCTTTCAAATTCTAAAGGTGGCAGGGGTAAAATACAGGGAGCGAAAGGCTATTTACAATTTGTACAGAAACCAGATGGCAGTTATAAGAGTCGAGGGACATGAAAGGGAAGCAGTGGTTGGGAAGGGAGTAAGACAGGGTTGTAGCCTCTCCCCGATGTTGTTCAATCTGTATATTGAGCAAGCAGTAAAGGAAACAAAAGAAAAATTCGGAATAGGTATTAAAGTGCATGGAGAAGAAATAAAAACTTTGAGGTTCGCCGATGACATTGTAATTCTGTCAGAGACAGCAAAGGACTTAGAAGAGCATTTGAATGGAATGGACAGTGTCTTGAACGGAGGATATAAGATGAAAATCAACAAAAGCAAAACGAGGATAATGGAATGTAGTCGAATTAAGTCGGGTGATGCTGAGGGAATTAGATTAGGAAATGAGACACTTAAAGTAGTAAAGGAGTTTTGCTATTTGGGGAGCAAAATAACTGATGATGGTCGAAGTAGAGAGGATATAAAATGTAGACTGGCAATGGCAAGGAAAGCGTTTCTGAAGAAGAGAAATTTGTTAACATCAAGTATAGATTTAAGCGTTAGGAAGTCATTTCTAAAAGTATTTGTATGGAGTGTAGCCATGTATGGAAGTGAAACATGGACGATAAATAGTTGCGGCAAGAAGAGAATAGAAGCTTTCGAAATGTGGTGCTACATAAGAATGCTGAAGATTAGATGTGTAGATCACATAACTAATGAGGAAGTATTGAATAGGATTGGGGAGAAGAGAAGTTTGTGGCACAACTTGACCAGAAGAAGGGATCGGTTGGTAGGACATATTGTGAGGCATCAAGGGATCACCAATTTAGTACTTGAGGGCAGCGTGGAGGGTAAAAATCGTAGAGGGAGACCAAGAGATGAATACACTAAGCAGATTCAGAAGGATGTAGGTTGCAGTAGGTACTGGGAGATGAAGAAGCTTGCACAGGATAGAGTAGCATGGAGAGCTGCATCAAACCAGTCTCAGGACTGAAGACCACAACAACAACATATCTGTTGCGCCATTTGTTGCTTTAAATCATTTATCTGGTGGGAAGGAAAAGAAAACGCTGTGTTATTTCCTGTACCTCTGATATGGAGAGAACTAGAAACCTCTATCTCATATCGTTATTTTTGTGTGACGAATATTCGGGGATAAACAAAGAAGAAATTAAATAAATACATTGTTTATCCAGACGTACATGAACGCACGAGCGAGTCCAGTGCCACGCTCGAAAGTCGTCCACTTCCTTCAACGTAAACACATAGATGCATGAATAGTGACAGTGAAGTGGATAGCATATACTGAAAGATATGATCTTCTGTACCAGGAAACAGGCACTAGTTTAGCGCCACACTTATTAACACAAGTAGATTTAAATCATTTAGTGCGTGACGTACAACTAAGAAAGTGAGAGGCAAAACTGGTTCGTTCGAGATTACTGTATCTTCTCCACCATCGTGCTAACATAAGGAATTTTGAGAGAGAGAACGTATTTTTACTTCCTACTTCGCAATCGAGAGTGCACTGGCGTTTTCCAGCGATGTTGCAGGCTTAACGAAACTATTCTACTTCAAATACAATCCACAAGAGTGGTGACTATAGATGGTTCGAAAATAAGTTGCAAGAGTTTTTTGTACCTCAGTGCAAATAAAATGCCCTCTGTCCCAATCGCGTATTCAGTTTGTTCAAAATGTTCAAATGTGTGTGAGTTCTTATGGGACCAAACTGTACAGGTCATCGGTCCCTAGACCTACACACTACTTAAACTAGCTTAAACTAACCTATGCTAAGAACAACACACACACCCATACCCGAGCGAGGACTCAAACCCCCGGGGGGAGCGTATTCAGTTTGGCTGTAAAAGTTACGAAATGTTGGCAATTTTTCTCAAATTAATTACTTGGGTAAGCCAATAATTATCCGCAAAGTAGTTATAACAATTTTATTGTGATCAGATAGGCAACTTACAAGAACACCATTTTTCGACATAGTCTCCTTGCGTTTCAACGCACTTGGTACAGCGTTGTACAAGCTTCATGATGCCCTCATAAAAATAAGGTTTTCGGTTGAGCTGCGAGCCAGGAATGCACCGCTTCTTTCATTGCTTCGTTCGAGGCAAATCGACGGCCACTTAACGCCTGTTTGAGTGGACCAAACAAGTGATAGATGGGGCAACATCAGGACTATATGGAGGATGATCCAGTACTTCAAATTTGAGTTTTCTGGAGCGTTTCAGGAGTGTGGGCAGCAGTATGCGGACAGGCATTTTCGTGCAAGAACACAACACCTTTTGACGGCAATCCTCGGCGTTTGCTTCGAATTACAGGCTTTAGCCTGCCAGTAAGCATCTTCCTGTAACGTACACTGTTCATTGTTGTGTCCCTTTCCCCACAAATACAGTGAACATAAATGGAAAATTTGTAGCGATTTTAAAGTAATTCCATTATTATTAGACATGCAACAAGACTGCGCCAAAACTTCTTGTTTTCTGTGAGATTGGATAGCTGTGACAAAAAATTCCACTACTATGAAAAGACCTGAACGAAACTGGAAAGTGGGCGAAAATATGTTCAAAGTCTGGTATCAACTGAAGAAACCCTTCTCCCAGCTCTTAATATCATACTCGGTTTAATTAAACATTTTTAGAGGCTATCTATGTGGTGCTTGTTTTTCGCACAGACACCACTTTGATCCTGCAGCCATCATCAGTCAAGACACAAAAGAATTACGACATGGAGTTGCTGGTGGCCAGTGATTTATATCAATGGGGAAAGTTCAAAATTTGTGCCAGACCAGGATTCAAACCACGGTCTCCTGGGTACTAGGCAGATGCTCTGACCACTGTGCCATCCAAACACAGAGCTCCTCACACTTGCATGGACTACCTTAGCACGCCTCTCGTCAGACCCAAATTCTCAGCTTGTCCACTCACCACTGACGTAGTGCGTCTGCCCATTATCCTCACTATTCGCGTCGTTTCGCTGATTCCCGTAGGATGTCGAGCGCGCTGTGCATCTGCAGTGAAAGGATCATTGGGCAGTCTCGCCTTAATTGTACAGGGTGGGGCAAATGAAAGTGGCCCGGAGGACGGAACTCCACGGTACAAAGAAACACAGCAGAGGCAGGGAGATACAGTTCTAACCTGACTATAGCAGATGTTGAAAGTGACCACTATTCGCTCTGGAGACTTTCGGACCTTAGCAAGTTGCTGATCGAAGCTGGACTACTGGAATTACTGCAGTCTCATCCGAAATGTTCTGCTGGAGTTCTTGAAGACTAGACTTTAGAACTGAGGTCTCCCCACACAAAGTAATCGCACACTGACAGATCAGGTGATCTTGGTGGCCATCTAGAGCCGTGAGCAGACTGACTTCTGCTGATTGTGTCGGACATGAAGATTGCGCAACTGTGCACCAGGGTTCGGCCGGCTGCATGGGCAGTTGCTCCATCCTGTTGGCAGTAAATAAAGTATTTTCCTCCTCTGTTAATGCTGCCACAAATCCACGACCAAACGTGTCCACTCGTTCTGGCAACTTTTATAGAGCCATCCTGTGGATGTGGTGTCTGGTCTTTCGAACATGACAGAACAGATACCCTATATATAATTAAGGTGAGTATAATCTCGAGCTCTTACAGGAATCAGCGAAGCCCAGTCAGTAGTGAGCATGATGATCAGGGGCACTACGTTAGTAATGTGCGGATGAGCTGAGAATCTGGGTCTGACGGGACGCGTGCTAGGACAGTCCGTGCAGTTACGCGGACTACTGTGTCTGGATGGCGCAGTGGTCAGAGCGTATGCCTAGGAAGCAGGAGACCAAGGTTCGAATCCCGCGCTACCACAAATTTTGAATTTTAACCTTTTATGTAAATCAATGCCCACTAATAGCTACATGTCGTAATGCCTATGTGTTTTAATTTGTAAAGGCTATAGGCCAGACTGTCATAAGGTTTGCACATCTCGCTGAAGGATTCTCTCGACTTTCAGTAACAAATGTAAATGGTGCATTTGTGAGCCGTCAAATCAGGGAACTTCAGCTAGATCAAAATTTTGAAACATTCCTGACAGAAGGAGAAGGGCTAGCATGGCAGTGTTTCAAGGAAGTATGAGCAAACTTCCTTGGAAGAAGACCTGAAAATTTCAAGGAAGTAGTCAATGAAATGATCAGGGCTCATTTTCTGTATATGTTTCTTTAAAATGTGTGCAAGAAAGTGAATGCTTTAGTGAGTGCAGTCCCTGACATTACCTTCCTAGGCTTCCTTAATATGGTGTAATTAAATTACTTAACTGAAATAATTGATATTATTATTTCTTGAATATGGAACAATAAGTTGGCATTTATACAGTAACAATCTATATAAAAATGGTCATTCCGGTTTAACTGCACCCTATGCAGAGAAACTAAAACATATTTCAATTGATGTTTGATATTACTGCAAAAACCACAACTTTTCTTTCCAGAAACAGAAAAGACCTTTTCTTTTTTTCAGTAGTGTAATTGAAGAATATGATGCGAAAGACGGCAACGTCGACAAATAAGGCTTGTTTTACCGCTGTTCACCCAATAAAATTTTATTGTTTAGAGGACAATCGCGTTTTGGGAAGTATTACAGTAGTGGTACGAGGGCGTGCTCAAAAGTAACGTATCCGAATTTTTTATGTGAAAACTATTTACATAAAACAAACGTCATTAACACTCTAAATCTTTATTCTTTATGTCTACATATTTATTTCCCAACACAGTCGCCCTGGCGACGAACACATTCCTCCCAACGAGAGACCAGTTGCTGTAATGTTTCAGTTACTTGACAGAGCCACAGCATCACCTCTGCTTGCATCGCTTCATTACTATAAACGTGAAATCCTCGAAGGTGTCATTTTAGCTTTGAAAACAGATGACAAACGGATGGGGCCAAGTCGGGACTATATGGAGGATGATCGGTGATAGTGAACCCAAGGCGTCGGTTTGTTGCAGATGTAGCGCTCGCGTTTGGTCTGGCATTGTGATGCTGAAGGAGAAGATGCTCCCTGTGTGGACAAACTCTTCGAATTCGAATCTCGAGTCGACAAGTCGTGATCCAGTGCCTAGCGTTGCTGCCTCTGGATCACGGCGTCGCGGATTCCATCCCCGGCCAGGTCGGGAATTTTCTCCGCCCGGACACTGGCTGTTTGTATTGACCTCAACATTTCATCATCATTCGGGAAAGTGGCGAGAATGGATTGCGTACAGATTGTGTAAGTAGGCTGTTTAGGTTTTTTTATTGGTAACGCCACCTCTGTATGAAACTCACTGGCTGTGCTGTGTGCAGTCTGTGGCTGCTTTGCATTGTTGTAATACTCGTCATTGTAGTGTTAGGCAGCTGGCTGTGAACAGCGCGTAGCGTTGCGCAGTTGGAGGTGAGCCGCCAGCAGTGGTGGATGTGGGGAGAGAGATGGCGGAGTTCTGAAATTTGTCATGAACTGCTGTAATTATATATGATGATATCAAGGTAAATACGTTGTTTGTTCTCTACTAATATCTTTCATTTGCTAACTATCCCTATCAGTAGTTAGTGCCTTCCATAGTTTGAATCTTTTATTTAGCTGGCAGTAGTGGCGCTCGCTGTATTGCAGTAGTTTGAGCAGCGAAGATTTTTGTGAGGTAAGTGATTTGTGAAAGGTATAGTTTAATGTTAGTCAGGGCCATTCATTTGTAGGGATTATTGAAAGTCAGATTGCGTTGCGCTAACAAAATATTGTGTGTCAGTTTAAGCACAGTCTTGTATAAATTGTTCAAGGGGGACGTTTCATATGTCGACCCTTAGCCGAGGATACCTCACTGGAATCTTCTGATTTTTTCTTGTAGTTTGTGTAATTAGTGTAGATTTTGTTTATTGCTAGCGCGTAATTGTAGAGAAAATCTCCTTTGTAGTTGCAGTCTTTCATTGTTGTACAGTAAAACAGTTGTGGCATGCATGTAGATTTACACCAAGTATTTCGCAGCTGCAATTAATTAGATATTATTTTCAGTGCTATGTTAATGTGCTCTTATTTTTGCTTTTCAAATTGTGTTTTTCTGTGTTGTCGTGTGAAATACTGTGACAATAATGGCGTGTGAAAAACGTAATACTAGGCTCCAAAGTAAACTGAGAAATGACAGTGAAAATGAAAGCAGTGTGTTAGCGCCACCGAGTAATGAATTAACTGATGTTCAAAGTAGTAATTTGGTAATTGTGCATAGGGAAATGGAGAGGGCTGCAAACAATGGTGTAGACAGTGAAACAGGTAGTGAACAGGGAAGCATTATCGATCGATCAGTCGGCAACAGCTCGCCTCAGGAATCCGAAATGACAGGACACAATTTCGCAAATACTGTAGATTCAGGTTTTGGGTTATCACCATTTTCTCAAATAAGTCAAGACACATTTTCTGCTTGTCAAAATGTGAATTTTGCCGGTGCAAATGCACTGCCGAAAAGCGTAGAGAAACAGATTCCAGACACTAATACATTATTATTGCAATTAATGCAACAAATGGAACAAAATCAGAGACAAATGGGACAAAATCTTAAAAAGTTAGACACAGTGGAACAAAATCTTAAAAAGTTAGACACAATGGAACAACACCAGAGACAAACACAGCAACAGTTAGACACAATGGAACAAAATCTTCAAAAGTTAGACACCACACTTGAACAAACACGTGAAGATTTAACTACTGAGTTACATAACATTGAATCGAAATGTCAAAAAGTCTGTAATGACGTAAAAACACAAATTTGTGAGCATTTTCAACCTATTTTTTCGCGGCATGAAAATGCATTACAGAATCATGAAGCAGCCATAAAAGAACTGCAAACCATTGTTCATGAAAATCATGAGACCTTGTGGGCTAAAATTGAATCAGTTGCATCTACCGATTCGGTTACGCAACTTGCAAAAACTCAGGAAAACTTAAAGGACACAGTAGATTCGATTTCAACACAAATGGACACTCTGAAACTTGGTTCAGAAAAACACACTGAGGAAATGTGTTCACTATCGGAGAAAGTAGCCGAACTTTCGGATCAGGTCACTAACTTATCTACAAAGGTAGATGATGATCTGAATGACACAAGACCTGTAGCCTTCACTGACACAGAAGAGTATGAACAAATTAGAAAATTCAAACAGAATCAAAATAAAATCAATACACAGTACAAAAGAGAAATCCGGGGAGTACAAGATCAGCTGACACAGGTAATACAAGAATTACGTATTTCAGAGGACACTCGCGCCCCAATATGGGAAGAGGGACATAGAAATACGGAAAAGCCACAAAATAATAACACAGGGCATTTCGGAAGTTATGAAAGAAATTGGCAATGTGCACCGAATTTTGAGATGGAACGGCCGACACGACCTAACAATGACCGATATGCGACTCGCCGACATGATGATTTTGACTATAAGCTGTTCATTACTACACGTAAATTCAAAACATTTAAAAATTCTGGCAACGACATTCATCCACAAGCATGGCTCCATCAATTCTCTCATTGTTTTCCTCCCAACTGGTCGTTAGAACACAGATTAGAATTTATGTGTGGCTACTTAGAGAATGAACCAGCTGTAAGAATGCGATCGGTCATTCACGATTGCCACAGTGAAGGAGAATTTTACCATGCCTTCCTCTCAGCATATTGGTCTCAAGCCACACAAGACCAAGTAAAATATAGCATCATAATGATGAAACGTTTCGAACAATCTGAATTTTCCAGTCTTATGAAATATTTTGAAGATATGTTGCATAAGAATCAGTATCTTTCAAACCCATACAGCCCCTCAGAACTCATCCGCATTTGCTTAATCAAACTGCCTGAACATTTGCGACATATTATTTTGGCAGGACGTTGCAAAGACGACATTGAAGCTTTTCAGGGACTCCTACAAGAATTAGAAATTGACACAGACACTCGCCGGATGCGAAAACAGGAAAACAATCACTACAGGTCACATACGTCACAATTCCGTGACGACAGAAACAATAAATGGACACGATAAGGCTATTCTCACAACACAAATCGTGACCAAAACAGACACCACCCGTATGACAACCGTTGGCAGAGTAGTAATAATTACAGGGAAAGATCACCTCTCCGTGGTAATGACTATCACAGAGACAATCAGAGAAACAGACAATATGGGAACCAAAACAATTATTATCAAGGGAGGCAGAATAACTTCAGACGCAACAGTTCGGCGCACAGTTACGATTCAGGGAGAAACTCTCCACCACGTGACGGACAAGGAAGAAACTACGGAATCTACCGACATGACGACAGACGATATATTCGTAACGACAGACCTGAATTGCATCAGAACTGGCGGGATTCAAACAGAGCAGGGCACTTTCGACAACGTGAATTTGTAGAAGTTAGGTCTCCTAATCCCAATAACAACGCGCGCCAACAAAGAGACAGACAATGACTCGCGCCGCAGGCACCCACGTGCGCCAGCTGGCTCAGAGAAAAATAACATAGACACTAACCTTGAGAAAAATTCCAGTATTCTTTACCGACGTATACCGCATGACAATTGCATTCAAGTTCAAACTCTGAGTACTAGGAAGAGTAAAGGTTTACACCACATTTCACATGTAAAACCGTTTATTGAAAGACAATCTGCTTTTTAACTTTGTCATTGCCATATAACTTTTCACTTTACATTACTAGTATGCTTGTCAGACTTAGAATCTGCTAGTATGCAACAATGTTTGAAGTTAAATATCCAGTCAAGAACCAAGAGAACTTATTGAAACAGAAATGACGAATGCGTTGTTATAGTGAACAGACGTCACAGTGTTATTGTGTGTGTACATTCTTGCTTGTTAGTTGCACGATTATGGAACGACTATAAGGCTTACATACTTAGAACATTTACCAGCACTGCTAATGAGATTTTAATGCAACATTTTGGTTTACTTGAAAATATATTCTGGATTTAAAGTACTTTCAGTGAGATACCAGATGGCACAGTGGTTAGTTTATGTGACAGCTACACGATTTTATCACGACTCTACTAATGAGTGACAATTTACAATGTTGCTTTTGCAGTGTTTCTGTTTTATATCTGCACAGTTTTCTGTTTTATTCTGGAAAGTAAAACAGGTTTTAGTAGTAACTTTTGCGGTATAGCTACAATGAGACTGCCTTTTCCGTAGCACAACAATACGTTACAGCACAGTACTTTCCTCATCACGGCAATAAGCGTAATAACTAAGACATTTATACGCAAAGCATTTCACTTTTGTGTATTATGAGGTAAGTACGAGGGCAGTTCAATAAGTAATGCAACACTTTTTTTTTCTGAAACAGGGGTTGTTTTATTCAGCATTGAAATACACCAGGTTATTCCCCAATCTTTTAGCTACACAACACTATTTTTCAACGTAATCTCCATTCAATGCTACGGCCTTACGCCACCTTGAAATGAGGGCCTGTATGCCTGCACGGTACCATTCCACTGGTCGATGTCGGAGCCAACGTCGTACTGCATCAATAACTTCTTCATCATCCGCGTAGTGCCTCCCACGGATTGCGTCCTTCATTGGGCCAAACATATGGAAATCCGACGGTGCGAGATCGGGGCTGTAGGGTGCATGAGGAAGAACAGTCCACTAAAGTTTTGTGAGCTCCTCTCGGGTGCGAAGACTTGTGTGAGGTCTTGCGTTGTCATGAAGAAGGAGAAGTTCGTTCAGATTTTTGTGCCTACGAACACGCTGAAGTCGTTTCTTCAATTTCTGAAGATTAGCACAATACACTTCAGAGTTGATCGTTTGACCATGGGGAAGGACATCGAACAGAATAACCCCTTCAGCGTCCCAGAAGACTGTAACCATGACTTTACCGGCTGAGGGTATGGCTTTAAACTTTTTCTTGGTAGGGGAGTGGGTGTGGCACCACTCCATTGATTGCCGTTTTGTTTCCGGTTCGAAGTGATGAACCCATGTTTCATCGCCTGTAACAATCTTTGACAAGAAATTGTCACCCTCAGCCACATGGCGAGCAAGCAATTCCGCACAGATTGTTCTCCTTTGCTCTTTATGGTGTTCGGTTAGACAACGAGGGACCCAGCGGGAACAAACCTTTGAATATCCCAACTGGTGAACAATTGTGACAGTACTACCAACAGAGATGTCAAGTTGAGCACTGAGTTGTTTGATGGTGATCCGTCGATCATTTCGAACGAGTGTGTTCGCACACTCCGCCATTGCAGGAGTCACAGCTGTGCACGGCCGGCCCGCATGCGGGAGATCAGACAGTCTTGCTTGACCTTGCGGCGATGATGACACACGCTTTGCCCAACGACTCACCGTGCTTTTGACCACTGCCAGATCACCGTAGACATTCTGCAAGCGCCTATGAATATCTGAGATGCCCTGGTTTTCCGCCAAAGAAACTCGATCACTGCCCGTTGTTTGCAACGCACATCCGTTACAGACGCCATTTTAACAGCTCCGTACAGCGCTGCCACCTGTCGGAAGTCAATGAAACTATACGAGACGAAGCGGGAATGTTTGAAAATATTTCACAAGAAATTTTCGGTTTTTTCAACCAAAATTGGCCGAGAAAAAAAAGTGTTGCATTACTTATTGAACTGCCCTCGTACATTGACTTCTGCAGAACTTAGCTTTCGGAGGACGATAACTACGAGACTTCCACACAGATTATGTTGCAACAAGACGCACATTTACGCGCTACAGTACACGTATTTGAGTGATTAATTTTGTACTTAAAACATTTATTTTTAAAGATTTTTGAATTACAAAGAAAGTTTTCCGTGATACATTTCATTCCATTGCTGTAATCTGTAACACCTGAGGGTATAATTACATTTATCCGCAGGGGGGTACACGCTTACTTTGTGTACCATGTATGTAGCAACCACAAGGAACCCTAGCTAATATGGTATTTGCTTATACAACTTTACACATCGGTACCATATTTCTCTAACACACAAATTACACAGCTATCTGATCATTTAACTGAGAGATAAACATTTTTTTACTACATCAGTAACACATGTTTACGCAATACACAGTTGGGTAACTTCACACTTATGAAACTGTATTTTGTCTGTACTTTGTAAACTGTTCATATTTTTTCGGAATCATTGTGATACTATGAGAGCTTTGAATGATGTATTTGGTAAGGGAGCATGATTTTAAAGTACATTTGAGGTAGATGACACTTTTGAAATGAGCAGAGAATTTTTTTGTAGGTTTAAAATATTCAGAAAGCTACGACGATTTTGAGATGTGATTGATCTGTTATGATGTTATTATTACGACAACGATGTGTATTATGCTGTTGAGGTATGTTTATGATCAATAAGCTGATGCTATATGAGTTATTTGAGTATGCTATGTATTTGTTATCATGAAATACTGAAGAAGTGTCGACGAATAAGGTAAGGAATAATGAGTAGTGATTAGGGACTCTGATTTGTGAAGAAGTATGTTGGAAACCAAGAAGCGTACTTTAAGAGTTATGAAATGTGCGTAAATGCGTGAATATATCACAATGCCGTCGAAAATTTTTTGGACACTGTTATATTTATAGGGTTTTGTTTCTACACATTTGTAACGCAAATTCTCTACCCGTGAAATTTTGTATATGAGACTGTCACAGTAGCAGAAAATGCTGTCGTAAATATTTCCGTAAGAAAGTTAAGTGACCACCTGCACGTAATGCGTCGTGGGCACGCAGCTGTGTCAGACGCCGGGAGGACAAGTCATTAGTGAATGCCTCATCAGAAGCACAGGTAGAAAAAAAGAAAGGGGAGGCCATTGTCCTCGCTATTGACATTTCCTTGTTGAAAGAATACTGTGGAGCTCGTAATTTATGATATTTACTAAAATGCCTAATGAAATGATTAGAAACATTTTACATCTATTGTCTTTGTAGTTAAGAGATTGCTCATTTTGTTTAATATCTGGTTTCCAGCTGTGTTGCAGCATTGGTTTTATAAAATAAACTTAAATGCATCTGCTAATGTGAACACTTTCTGTCAACAGATTTATTAAATAATTATTTTCTGATCCACATTCTTCGAAAAAGGAGCTCTTGGAATGGAGAGAACAATAAGAAGGGACTAATAACAGTAACTGCATCTATAATTTTCTTTTCAAGTACTTGGTAATTTCTTTTGTAGAATAATTTGTGGTGCACCACTTTAATTACATAGACATTAAGATGTGAATATACATTTCCCTTATCTGCATTGTTGTTTTTACTGTAATATTTTTTCTGCTTGAGCTATGTCATGTTTAGATATAAGCTGCTGCTTGCCAGGCATAGTGCTACTGAACCTTAATTTGTGTTACTCTGCTAAGCCAGATTTATTTTTTTGTTTGCTGCGCATTGCCTCATATTAGTTGTAATGTTGAATTGCTTGGTAATTTAGATTTACTGTAGCTTGCTTTGCGATTTTCCATTTTTTTTCATTGCTGTTTATATTAATTGTTTTATGTGCTGCTGCATTGCCTCGTCCCTTAGTTTAGCATCTGAGCTCAGTAGATTTAAGTTAGCTTAAGAGGGGTAGACTATATAAGAAACTGACTATGGAGAGTAGGTAAAGAATGCGTTGCGAAGTTATATGAAAAAGATTTGGGCGAAAATGAGTATTGTACAATCAGAAATAATTATTTTGAAAGAAATATGAACAGAATAGAGAAAGCAGGCTTAGATAGGACTTTTTGGGAATAATGATGAACAAAGGGAGATCTCCATGCAAAATACTGCAGTAAAACAAACCCTGTCCTTTCCCTTTTGTGTTATCCCACTATATGTTTGTGTACCCTTGTGTATCTGTTTTCTTCCTGTCTCTGTGTAGTTTCATAGAATTTTTTCTTCTTTTAATATTAAGCTACATTCACTATGATGAGGAATACTGTTATCCTCGAATATAAAAGGCATTAATAATATGTTATTTACTTTGTAAAGATGTTAGACATTATTAATTCTGTTCTGTTTAATGCTCATGTGTGAAGTTGATGTTTCAAAAGTTATTGTGATCTTTAATGTATGTACTCATGCCATAATTCCACTGATGTATATGTTAGTTCGATTCTTTTGTAAAGCCTGTACTACAAATGTTATCTGTATTGTTATGTTTTTAATGATGTATTCTGTACCTTTGTTATTGTATTCTCATGTTATAAAATTGTAATTGACACCAGTTTATCAAACTAAGTAACTTGTAAGCATTCATTTCACTGCACACATTTCCGTTGGTCATAGTATATGGACAATATGTGAGAAGTAGGGACTGATAGTGTTTGCACGTGTGTTACTAATTCAGCAAGGGACTGGATAACAGCATTGCTGGTTCTAAGGACAATTACAAAAACTTTGTGAGTGCACAAGTGGTGGTTTATGGACTTGCTACATTATCCGCAAGACTCTTCAGTGGTGATTGTGCACCTGCACAGTCACAACAGATGGCTGCTGGCCATCTCTACCAGGACTACAGTGGGTCTGCTCTGTGATGACCTACCCACCAATATTCTTCAAAACTTCGAATGACTCTGCTGTGGGTTTGCTCCATTGTGGCCCATTACCTGTCAGCATGTCAAGAGTCAGCACTGTCTTTCCGTTGGAAGGACAACACTACTTCTTCAAGATTGCATGGAAATCCACTACTTCCGTGTGCATTTTCTTCTACTGCTCAGACTTTGAGAAAAACACTACTATTTTACCGTGATGAACGATCAGAACTGTCTTTATGGACTGTGAGACAATTTGAGCTTTTGACCAACATTGTATCAATAAGTGTGTGCATTTGATTTCTTTGTTATTGTAATTATGAAATTTTTTTCAAATCTGTATTGGCCACTGCCCAATCCAATTTGTAAAATTTTTTGTGGGGAGCATGGGGGCTATGTAAGTAGGCTGTTTAGGTTTTTTTATTGGTAACGCCACCTCTGTATGAAAATCACTGGCTGTGCTGTGGGCAGTCTGTGTCTGCTTTGCATTGTTGTAATACTCGCCATTGTAGTGTTGGGCAGCGGCAGCTGGCTGTGAACAACGCGTAGTGTTGCGCAGTTGGAGGTGAGCCGCCAGCAGTGGTAGATGTGGGGAGAGAGATGGCGAAGTTCTGAAATTTGTCATGAACTGCTATATTTATATATGATGATATCAAGGTAAATACATTGTTTGTTCTCTATTAATATCTTTCATTTGCTAACTATCCCTATCAGTAGTTAGTGCCTTCCATAGTTTGAATCTTTTATTTAGCTGGCAGTAGTGGCGCTCGCTGTATTGCAGTAGCTTGAGCAGCAAAGATTTTTGTGAGGTAAGTGATTTGTGAAAGGTATAGTTTAATGTTAGTCAGGGCCATTCATTTGTAGGGATTATTGAAAGTCAGACTGCGTTGCGCTAACAAAATATTGTGGGTCAGTTTAAGCACAGTCTTGTATAAATTGTTCAAAGGGGACGTTTCATAATTGGAAATTTGTACTGGCGCTGATAAAAAGCGCAGTTCAGCGTCCCACAAACCAAATATCATCATCACCGAAAATCGTTTACAGTAAGCTGTATATCACGAATCGACATAATTCCGTTACACTCCGCAATGTTACATACTACAATTCTGTGCCCTGTAACGGCAGAAGGCTGCAAATAGGTAGATATGAAGGATAAAGACATAGAATTTTAATAACATTTTTTTTATTTAAAAATTATTGAGAGTTTTCACATAAAATATTTGGAGACATTACTTTATATGACGCAATTCAGATGAATCTGAAAAAATACCCTTATTGCTCATTAAGACAAATTTAAACCCGCAGTGTTACAAACTGTAAGAACAGTACCAATTGAATATACAGTGAACAAACAACCGTCCGTGGTGGTCACAGACTGGATTCTCACTTAGTATAACATTAGGTTTCGTCAAGGCAACTCAATAATATACTGGGTATATACTTTCAGCCTACGGTAACAGTAAACTTCCGCAGGAATTCGAATTTCACTACTGGCCATTAAAATTGCTACACCAAGAAGAAATGCAAGTGATTCATTGGACAAATATATTATACTAGAACTGACATGTGATTACATTGTCACGCAATTTGGATGCATATATCCTGAGAAATCAGTACCCAGAACTACCACCTCTGGCCGTAATAACGGCCTTGATACTCCTGGGCATTGACTGAAACAGAGCTTGGATGGTGTGTACAGGTACAGCAGCCCATGCAGCTTCAACACGATACCACAGTTCATCAAGAGTAGTGACTGGCGTATTGTGACGAGCCAGTTGCTCGGCCACCATTGACCAGACGTTTTCAATTGATGAGAGATCTGGTGAATGTGCTGGCTAGGGCAGCAGTCGAACATTTTCTGTATCCTGAAAGGCACGTACAGGACTTGCAACATGCGGTCGTGCATTATCCTGCTGAAATGTAGGGTTTCGCAGGGATCCAATGAAGGGTAGATGGTTCAAATGGCTCTGAGCGCTATGCGACGTAACTGCTGAGGTTATCAGTCGCCTAGAACTTAGAACTAACTAAACCTAACTAACCTAAGGACAACACACACATCCATTCCCGAGGCAGGATTCGAACCTGCGACCGTAGCGGTCGCTCGGTTCCAGACTGTAGCGCCTAGAACCGCACGGCCACTCCGGCCGGCATGAAGGGTAGGGCCACGGGTCGTAACACATCTGAAATGTAACGTCCACTGTTCAAATTGCCGTCAATGCGAACAAGAGGTGACCGAGACATATGGCACCCCATACCATCACAGCTGGTGATACACCAATATTCCGATGACGAATACACGCTTCCAATGTGCGTTCACCGCGATGTCGCCAAACACGGATGCGACCATCATGATGCTGTAAACAGAACCTGGATTCATCCGAAGAAATGACGTTTTGCCATTCGTGCACCCAGGTTCGCCGTTGAGTACACCATCGCAGGCGCTCTTGTCTGTGATGCAGCATCAAGGGTAACCGCAGCCATGTCTCTGAGCCGATAGTCCGTGCTGCTGCAAACGTCGTCGAACTGTTCGTGCAGATGGTTGTTGTCCTGCAAATGTCCCCATCTGTTGACTGAGGGATCGAGACATGGCTGGGCGATCCGTTACAGCCATGCGGATAAGATGCGTGTCATCTCGACTGCTTATGATACGAGGCAGTTGGGATCCAGCACGGCGTTCCGTATTACCATCCTGAACCCACCGATTCCATATTCTGCTAACATTCACTGGATCTCGACCCACTCAAGCAGCAATGTCGCGATACGATAAACCGTAATCGCGATAGGCTACAATCTGACCTTTATCAAAGTCGGAAACGTGATGGTACGCATTTCTCCTCCTTACACGAGGCATCACAACAACGTTTCACGAGGCAACGCCGGTCAACTGCTGTTTGTGTATGGGAAATCGGTTGGAAACTTGCCTCATATCAGCACGTTGTAGGTGTCGTCCCCGGCGCCAACCTTGTGTGAATGCTCTGAAAAGCTAATAATTTGCATATCACAGCATCTTCTTCCTGTCGGTTAAATTTCGCGTCTGTAGCACGTCATTTTCGTGGGTAGCAATTTTAATGGCCAGCAGTGTATTATAGCGTAATGGAATCTTTAGCGATCGAAAATGCAGCTGTTTTTTCGCACTTGTCATTTAACCCTAAATTATTTTAGATTAAAAAGTATTTTGGTCCACTTACTTCTCCATTAAACGTTTTTCACCGTGCTTAATAAGATATTCACATTTCAAAGAATGTGTGACACAATTCCAAGAGTTATGAGAGGTAAGAGTGAGAAAACAGATCCAACTGTAAATTTTCGACACAATGGCAATTCATACACACTATACAGATCGAAGTGATGAACTATGCGGAGGAAAAATCTTAAACAAAATTAGATCTTTGATAAGAATGGACATCGTGTATTTGAAGGGATGTAGCATCCGTTGGAACGTAATAGCTGATTTCTTATTTTGAGTTACAGCTCATGTTTAATGCAGACGATTGTCAGCTTTAAACCTCACTTTGTGACATTGAGGCATCTCTACACGGTGACAAGGTTGACGTATTACAATGTCATTAACGCGAAAAAAATTTTAAATTGTTCGACAACGGCTAAAATCGGTAATCTCCCGTATGAAATAGCATTTGTGATTAAAATAAGTAATCATCTATAGCAAACACCCGAAAATAAAATCCAAACATCAGTAAATTTCTTAGCACAACAGATAAAATCATAAATAACAGCGGCATTGGAAAAGTACACGTCCTGCGAATACCGGATATTACAAAAAAGTTCCACATTTCAATCCCCAAGCCAGATTACTAGTGAGAAGACAGAAGTTACACTGCCAAAACTGTACGGCTAAGAGAAGAAACAAAAGATAAACGTTGTGGTTTTTTTTTTCGTACCAGTGAACAATGAACAAGAATTTTACGCATTGAAAAAACATATCATTTGACAGTATCAAATGTTGTTGGCTATACTAAAATTTAAAATCGAGTGCTATACTTATATATGCTTCCATACGCTAAACTACACTCCTGGAAATTGAAATAAGAACACCGTGAATTCATTGTCCCAGGAAGGGGAAACTTTATTGACACATTCCTAGGGTCAGATACATCACATGATCACACTGACAGAACCACAGGCACATAGACACAGGCAACAGAGCATGCACAATGTCGGCAGTAGTACAGTGTATATCCACCTTTCGCAGCAATGCAGGCTGCTATTCTCCCATGGAGGCGATCGTAGAGATGCTGGATGTAGTCCTGTGGAACGGCTTGCCATGCCATTTCCACCTGGCGCCTCAGTTGGACCAGCGTTCGTGCTGGACGTGCAGACCGCGTGAGACGACGCTTCATCCAGTCCCAAACATGCTCAATGGGGGACAGATCCGGAGATCTTGCTGGCCAGGGTAGTTGACGTACACCTTCTAGAGCACGTTGGGTGGCACGGGATACATGCGGACGTGCATTGTCCTGTTGGAACAGCAAGTTCCCTGGCCGGTCTAGGGATGGTAGAACGATGGGTTCGATGACGGTTTGGATGTACCGTGCACTATTCAGTGTCCCCTCGACGATCACCAGTGGTGTACGCCCAGTGTAGGAGATCGCTCCCCACACCATGATGCCGGGTGTTGGCCCCGTGTGCCTCGGTCGTATGCAGTCCTGATTGTGACGCTCACCTGCACGGCGCCAAACACGCAGACGACCATCATTGGCACCAAGGCAGAAGCGACTCTCATAGCTGAAGACGACACGTCTCCATTCGTCCCTCCATTCACGCCTGTCGCGACACCACTGGAGGCGGGCTGCACGATGTTGGGGCGTGAGCGGAAGACGGCCTAACGGTGTGCAGGACCGTAGCCCAGCTTCATGGAGACGGTTGCGAATGGTCCTCGCCGATACCCCAGGAGCAACAGTGTCCCTAATTTGCTGGGAAGTGGCGGTGCGGTCCCCTACGGCACTGCGTAGGATCCTACGGTCTTGGCGTGCATCCGTGCGTCGCTGCGGTCCGGTCCCAGGTCGACGGGCACGTGCACCTTCCGCCGACCACTGGCGACAACATCGATGTACTGTGGAGACCTCACGCCCCACGTGTTGAGCAATTCGGCGGTACGTCCACCCGGCCTCCCGCATGCCCACTATATGCCCTCGCTGAAAGTCCGTCAACTGCACATACGGTTCACGTCCACGCTGTCGCGGCATGCTACCAGTGTTAAAGACTGCGATGGAGCTCCGTATGCCACGGCAAACTGGCTGACACTGATGGCGGCGGTGCACAAATGCTGCGCAGCTAGCGCCATTCGACGGCCAACACCGCGGTTCCTGGTGTGTCCGCTGTGCCGTGCATGTGATCATTCCTTGTACAGCCCTCTCGCTGTGTCCGGAGCAAGTATGGTGGGTCTGACACACCGGTGTCAATGTGTTCTTTTTTCCATTTCCAGGAGTGTATATTTCTCTCACAGTTCTGAAGGGATAAGCAGTACAAACATCCTGTGGTAGAGTTTCCTAACAGTTGTTGGCGCTATACACATAGTACCGTTATACAGTACTAATACACCAGTAAACAGGGACAGCAGGTCGCTTTATTAGGAAAAAAATCATATTTGAATTACATTTAAAAGATTCTGGGATACATCATTCGAACGCAGAGTTTAAATAACAAACGCCCGAGTTCAGCGGAAGCAAATACACCCATGAAAAGTTGTTTAAAAATTGTTATTTGACGATACCTTCTACGCTCGGAAAACATTTCTATTTTGGACTGGCTGTGTTTAGCTATGTTCGTTACATGGGCTTTAGCAGTACGTCAGTTTTTCTTTTCATATAGCGCTCGAAGCAAATAAACAGAAAAATTTGTAGCTGCAAATATGCTAATATGTACATGTCAGTAATCACTATTGTAACCTCCCCGCAAAATTTTATAAGTAACCTCCCAGCAAGAATATGAAGGTCAATGTTAAGTGAAATGTTATCTTCCTACAAAACTGCATAATAATAATGAACCAAGCGTAACCTGCTTGCAAAATTAAAGAATAACAATGGCCCAAATGTAAACTCCACACAAATGTTAAGGAATGAAGATTGCTCATTAAACCCACAATAATGTTAATTAAATAATGAAGCATAAAGTATGTGTAACATCTGAACACTAATAATTAAACCTGACAAATTTTATAAGGGCAGCGGCGCTGACCTTCGGCCCTGTGAAATAATTAAACCTGATTAGAGAAACCAAAATTCTTACCTCAGTAAAACTGCATCTATATCTGCTCTTATTTTTCGGCACAGCTCCGTGCAATGCTGGCCCATATTTAATTTTGATTCTTGGAGGGAATGCATGGGAAATATTATTTAACTTGAAATGAATCTTTTTCTTTAAAACAGTTACTTTATAAGAAAATTGTTATTGGGGCAATTCTTGAAGAAATTAATTACAATTAACATATGTCATTAGCTGAGCGCAATGCTGCTTCATTACCTTCTAAAACAAAATACCTCGTCCTGAATCGTGACCAGAGATGGAAGGAGAGCACGCCGCCGACCCATGCCGACGCCCGCTCAGTACAACCGTCCACTCGCTACTACAGTCTACTGACTACATCCTCTCGCGACTCCGTACACACAACAACAGTTTCTGCCGACTCGCTACGTACTACTGCGATATGCGATAAATAACTCTCTGGTCAGAGATTCTGTCATGCCTCGCCATCGCTGGTACTGAATACATACGCGTTTCACTATCTAAAACAGAAGTGAGTGCTGGTCTCTCTGAAAAGAGTCTCTTCGTACTCTGGCGCTTGAAAAACTGTACGCCAGTAATATCTAGCCGGAAACAGGTGAAGAAGTTGCATAAAAAAGTTACTAACTAGTATTCGGGAAAGACTTCGCCGACATCTTGACACTTTTATATCACTCCTGCAATATTGTTCTTCTCATCTATATAGCTCCTAATGTGGTAATAATTAAACGGTACTGGGAACAGTAATACTCATCATTCCATAAAGTTCACGAACGGATGTCCATGTAACATCCATAAAAATGTAAATAAGGATCGGAATACACAGCTGAGGTAATTAAGGTAATGAAAGATATATTTCTTGGCACGTTAGCACTGAAACAATCACTCAAGAAGATTCATATAAGACTGCTTACTGCAATAGTGGGGCAGGCAATCTAGACAAACCACAAATGTTTCCTGAACAAGTAAACATATTGCTATGGGTGTGCACTAAATTATACAGGGTGGTCAGAAAGAGTCTGAGAAGTTTGTGAGGGGGTTGCAGGGTAGTTAGTGCTGAGAAATAACTGTTACGAAGAAAATTCGATACGTTGCGCCGTTTCCGTGTTATTTAGCATTGAAGTTAGCCAATCAGGTCCTCGTGCGAGCAAATTCAAGCAGCCTGCCATAGGCGGTGTCCATCTTTCCTGTCCTCAACCCGAACAAACGTAGCTTTTGCTAACCTAGCTTAAATTTATCCCTTCCCAGAAAGGCGCGTTTGAACTGATGACGAACATTTGAACAAGTGGTAACTCACGAATCCTCAGACGTCTGTACATTACCGCATTTTAGAGTGTGCAATTGTTTCAACGACCTGATTTGGCTGACGTCGATGCTATATAATTCGGAAACTGCGCAACGCATCGAATTGTTTTCTTGATAATTATTTCTCAGTACAACGTCCTTTGGAACACTCCCACAAGATTTTCATACTGTTTCAGACCGCCCTGATATGCAGACAGGTAATTTTTAACGTTTATACCTGCAGAATCATGACAGCAACTTAAAAAAAAAAAAAAAACAAAAACAGGAACACTGGAACGAAACGCTTCTTCTGTGACATTATTGGAAAGGATCTTTCAAGAGGTCTTCAAACACATGACATGTTTGGAAGCTATTCAAAAAGTAACGAGGTAACAGCACCACAAACCATTCTCCCTTCGACTGTCACATTAAGTGCTCAGAATATTGACCCTGGCCACTGGCCTTTGCTGCGAAGTTATTCTGGGCAGACAACACTACATACTGAATTTCATCTGGACTTATCGCAGCACAGGCCCATATTGTATGCCATTTCAAATCTTTGGGAGTAGTCACTGTTTCCGTATAGATCTCTTCCTTTTATTATTCCCGCATATAAAACTCCAGGGGCATTATTTCTTTTAATTTTTCCGACGTATAAAACTCCAAGGGTATTAAGTTTGGTGAGTATGCAGGCCATTTTCTACTTACTGAACGACCGATCCAACGATCTCCAAATTTTTTGTTAAGAAGATAAAAGGTAGGTACAGCTCCACATTCTGGTCAGTCGGTCCTTACCGGCTGCCGTGTCATCCTCTGCCAATGGCGGCATCGGATGCAGCAGGGAAGGGTGTGTGGTCAGCACACCTCACTCGCTGTCGTTGTTGGGTTTCTTCACCTTGTGATGACTGATAATCCATCGAGTAGTCCCCTCAGTTGGCCTCGAGCACAAGTACACCATATACCAGTCCTCCCAAAAAGGAATAAAAAATCACTGTTTATACTGGGAATCGAACCCAGGCTCCCGTACGGCCGTCAGCCGCCCTGAACTTGTTTGCTTCCTTTTGTTCCACGTAAGCTGTCACCTCGACCTTATTTTTTTATTTTTATTCTATTTTTACAAGGATTGGAGCTTTGAGGGGACCTAGCAAAAGAAACTAAGAAAAAGATAAAAGAAACAGGGCACACCCTACGAGGCATCGCCATTTATGGCCCTACCAAACTAATCCCCCTTCAGCCGTTTCTAACCTGACTACACCTATACCTACCCCCTCCCATCCAAGGAAACTAAGATAACTAAAACGGGCGACTGTTCGAGTGCCAGTCCTTAAGTGCGGAAGGAACGAGGGATAGGAGATCCCAATAACCATGAAACCACGATTTGTTTTTTTTATTACATCCGTTGTTGGCCTCTGCGTGCGGGTACATCGCACTGTAGAATATCATTACAGATGCATCATGAAATGAGGAGACAGGGTGCACATCAAACGTGTGGGGCCGAAGGGGGGAAAGGGGGAGGGGGTGTTAGAGAGACGCTGTGGAGACATCCTGCGTAGGTTCGTCGGTAATGGGACAACTGAGAAAACGTGCTGTGTGCCGCCAGAATAAGATATCACAAATCAAGGACTGAATGTGGACCATTATGAAAGAGGTGCTACGTTTATACCTGCAGAATCATGACAGAAACTTTAAAAAAAAAAACTGGAACACTGGAACGAAACGCTTCTTCTGTGACATTATTGGAAAGGATCTTTCAAGAGGCCATTAAAATTGCTACACCACGAAGATGACGTGCTACAGACGCGAAATTTAACCTACAGGAAGAAGATGCTGTGATCCGCAAATTATTAGCTTTTCAGAGCATTCACACAACGTTAGCCCCGGTGCCGACACCTATAACGTGCTGACATGAGGAAAGTTTCCAACCGATTTCTCATACACAAACAGCAGTTGACCGGCGTTGCCTCGTGAAACGTTGTTGTGATGCCTCGTGTAAGGAGGAGAAATGCGTACCATCACGTTTCAAACTTTGGTAAAGGTCGGATTCTAGCCTATCGCGATTGCGGTTTATCGTATCGCGACATTGCTGCCCGCGTTGGTCGAAATCCAGTGACTGTTAGCAGAATATGGTATCGGTGGGTTCAGGAGCGTAATACGGAACGCCGTGCTGGATCCCAACGGCCTCGTATCACTAGCAGTCGAGATGACAGGCATCTTATCCGCATGGCTGTAACGGATCGTGCAGCCACGTTCGATCCCTGAGTCAACAGTTGGGGACGTTTCCAAGACAACAACCATCTGCACGAACAGTTCGACGACGTCTGCAGCAGCATGGACTATCAGCTCGGAGACCGTGGCTGCGGTTACCCTTGACGCTGCATCACAGTCAGGAGCGCTTGCGATGGTGTACTCAACGACGAACCTGGGTTCACGAATGGCAAAACGTCATTTCTTCGGATGAGTCCAGGTTCTTTTTACAGCATCATGATGGTCGCATCCGTGTTTGGCGACATCGCGGTGAACGCACATTAGAAGCGTGTATTCGTCATAGCTATAATGCCGTATCACTCAGCGTGATGGTATGGGGTGCCATTGGTTACACGTCTCGGTCACCTCTTGCTCGCATTGACGGCACTTTGAACAGTGGACGTTACATTTCAGATGTGTTATGACCCGTGCCTCTACCCTTCAGTCGATTCCTGCAAAACCCTACAATTCAGCAGGATAATGCACGACCGCATGTTGCAGGTCCTGTACAGGCCTTTAAGGGTGCAGAAAATGTTCGACTGATGCCCTGGCCAGCACATTCTCCAGATCTCTCACCAATTGAAAAAGTCTGATCAATGGGGGCCGAGCAACTGGCTCGTCACAATACGCCAGTCGCTACTCTGTGGTATCGTGTTGAAGGTGCATGGGCAGTTGTAACTGTACACGCCATCCAAGCTCTGTTTCACTCAATGCCCAGGCATATCAAGGCCGTTATTACGGCCAGGGGTGGTTGTTCAGGGTACTGATTTCTCAGGATCTATGCACCCAAATTGCTTGAAAATGTAATCACATGTCAGTTCTAGTATAATATATTTGTCCAATGAATACCCGTTTGTTGTTGTTGTGGTCTTCAGTCCTGAGACTGGTTTGATGCAGCTCTCCATGCTACTCTATCCTGTGCAAGCTTCTTCATCTCCCAGTACCTACTACAACCTACATCCTTCTGAATGTGCTTAGTGTATTCATCTCTTGGTCTCCCTCTACGATTTTTACCCTCCACGCTGACCTCCAATGCTAAATTTGTGATCCCTTGATGCCTCAGAACATGTCCTACCAATTGGTCCCTTCTTCTTGTCAAGTTGTGCCACAAACTCCTTTTCTCCCCAATTCTATTCAATACCTCCTCATAAGTTATGTGATCTACCCATCTAATCTTCAGCATTCTTCTGTAGCTTCTATTCTCTTCTTGTCCAAACTATTTATCGTCCATGTTTCACTTCCATACATGGCTACACTCCATACAAATACTTTCAGAAACGACTTCCTGACATTTAAATCTATACTCGATGTTAACAAATTTTTATTCTTCAGAAACGCTTTCCTTGCCATTGCCAGTCTACATTTTACTACTTCGACCATCATCAGTTATTTTGCTCCCCAAATAGCAAAACTCTTTTACTACTTTAAGTGTCTCATTTCCTAATCTAATTCCCTCAGCATCACCCGACCCTATTCGACTACATTCCATTATCCTCGTTTTGCTTTTGTTGATGTTCATCTTATATCCTCCTTTTAAGACACTGTCCATTCCATTCTACTGCTCTTCCAAGTCCTTTGCTGTGTCTGACGAAATTACAATGTCATCGGCGAACCCCAAAGTTTTTATTTCTTCTCCATGGATTTTAATACCTACTCCGAATTTTTCTTTTGTTTCCTTTACTGCTTGCTTAATATACAGATTGAACAACATAGGGGAGAGGCTACAACCCTGTCTCACTCCCTTCTCAACCACTGCTTCTCTTTCATGCACCTCGACTCTTTATAACTGCCATCTGGTTTCTGTACAAATTGTAAATAGCCTTTCGCTCCCGTTTATCATCTGCATTTCTTGTTGGTGTAGCAGTTTTAATTGCCAGTTGTATATCAAGCTGATCAAATGGTTCAAAGGGCTCGGAGCTCCATGAGACATAACTTCTGAGGTCATCAGTGTTGTGGATTGGCAAGACAGCCAATCCACTAGGAGGAAGCCGAAAGGCACGCGTTTAAGCTCACGCAGGCTGGCGTGAGGTCTGGAACAGGACACGGAAATGAGACTAGTAAAAAACGTACGTAGCTTCTGGAATACTTTAATCCATAATTCGCTCTTGACGGTACATGTTTTACAGCATCAATAGTGACTGGTAATGGCGCCATGCTAGGTCGTAGCAAATGACGTAGCTGAAGGCTATGCTAACTATCGTCTCGGCAAATGAGAGCGTAATTTGTCAGTGAACCATCGCTAACAAAGTCGGCTGTACAGCTGGGGCGAGTGCTAGGAAGTCTCTCTAGACCTGCCGTGTGGCGGCGCTCGGTCTGCGATCACTGATAGTGGCGACACGCGGGTCCGACGTATACTAACGGACCGCGGCCGATATAAAGGCTACCACCTAGCAAGTGTGGTGTCTGGCGGTGACACCGCAATCAGTTCCCTAGAACTTAGAACTACTTAAACGTAACTAACCTAAGGACATCACACAGATCCATGCCCGAGGCAGGATTCGAACCTGCGCGGTTCCACACTGTAGCGCCTAGAACCGCTCGGCCACTCCGGACGGCGTATAAAGCTGATCCTTGAAACCAGATGAGTGTGTGATGTTTCACAAGAATGTAGTGAAAAGTGTGGCGCAACAGAAGAACAGCAGGGTACCCGTCGTTGCAAGGCACCCAAGTAACAGCCTACGATGTGTTGGATGAGGAGCCAAACGTCTTGTTCAGGGGACACGTAAGACGATGCTCGTCGGCGTCGTCGAGATGGTAATCAGAGCTGGTCTTATATGATAAAGTCGACGATTTACTGTTGACGACACATATCAGAGAGCAGATACGTTCGCTGGTAAAAAGGGTGCGTGGAAGCACCCCCGAACCGTCCCAAAGTTAACGTATGGGTGTTGTACCTCCATGAGGTTGCGAGGAGTGGTCAATGTAAACAATGTATAGAATTCCTTCTCAAGGGGAGGGCGGGTAATAGGGAAATTGTTCCGATCGTAGCTAGGGTCGACAACATAAGTTACGATATGGTACAAAAACGGGGAGACGTGTGCTATATCGATCAGTGGTTGATGACAAGCTGGTCTGAGGATATCCAAGAGACTGCGTGTTAAAGACGGGGAGGATACCCGCCAGTGCTGCAGCACGGTATACACAAAGAGTGTGGAGGATTGCGCTCACAATCCGATGCCACCTTTCAGAAGGGGGCCGTGTTAGTGTTCTAACGGGCCTTCAAAAGGAGACTTGCAGACACTAAGTATCCGAGGGACGACTAAAGTTAGCGACCCAGGAGTAACGGCATCGGGAAGAGCTGGGCAACATATAGCTGTTTAGGCCCCACACACGTATTGACACAGCAGACATGTTGTAGTTGTTTCAAGCTACAGTGGACGTAGTGGGGAACATGTGTGGTTCGTCTAGATACAGGCTGGGGTAGGAAAAGAATAACGTGGAGGTGTGGGTCCACAATTCTTCCATCACTTGCCCTCTGAATGATCAAATTTATTTACAACGCAAATGATAACACGAAAAATACAATGATCACCAAATATCTCTCATCATAAGAGGTTGTTAAATGGAAATAAGCCTCTTCTAAGATTTTAATCACAGACTGACGTAACAAAACTTTCAGTTCTTGTTCCCCAAGAAATCAGAACCAGCAACAAATAAAAAATAAATCATAAAAAAACTTCTCCTAAACAATAAGCAAGTCAAAAATAACTCTTGCACAATCTTCGCTAAAAGTTTTCTTAAAATCTAAATTTTCTTACATCCCTGGAACGGATACAATGACAAATTAAGCTCAAACGAAGAACAGTGTGTTATAATTATAGTAACAGAAATCTAAGGAGATAGCGGGCAGGACGAAAATTAGATTAAAATTTTATTCATCACACCAAGTACATACCCAAATATTTGAATAGGTAAAGGATCTACCTTAAAATTTAATTACAACCTGGGTCACATATAGGCCTTTAAGCAGAGTATTTAGAAGTTAAGGCAATAAATCAGAGACTTAAGAAGGAAATGGCGAAAGTTGACTTAAAGAAGGCAAGCCGCCAAGATGAACAGTTGCACAATAGCATCGCGGAATTCAGCGGGAAGGCATATGCACGGGCGCAGCAGCTAAACCGCCTCCCGCCCGGCCGTCAGCTCACGCTTCACAAGGCTAAGAGGCGCTGCTAACAGACACGACACAGGTAAGATACAGACTACATAAAAACAAATTACATGAACAACAGTCGCCATCTTCTTAAGGGATCACGGCTATAAGACCCAAAACTCAATCACAAAATACGGTAGCAAATATTACTCCCAAAAAAAAATGCCTAAAGAAGACAGATATTAAATCACTGGTAAGGGAGCATAAAATATAATACGTAGGTTGGAACTCAAATAGTGGCAACACTGCTGTGGAGGCTGAACCGTGGTACTACTCAATTCTTTAGAAAATAAAAAATTACAATCTCACCACAGTTATTTAAAGTAAATAGGAAGCCCGGGATCACTGGTGATGGACAAGCTTGTGACTGTTTTACAATTTTAATTTGAGTCAAAACAGACATTACTATAAACTTCAATTCGGACATTTGCCCGCTTAATGATGCAAACTACAAACCTTCACTTTAATTTAATTACATAAAGACGAATAAGAATCATATTTTGCCATAGATAGCAGGCACGGTGAATAATCAATCATAAACAACTATTTTTGTTTAAACATATATCAAAAGACTAGTAACTCTATACACTTCCAACGCATAATTGCACAGCCACATAATACCACAACTTCATTAAGAAAACAAAGATCATAAAGCTAAATAAAACTGAACTGCCTACCTAAAGGTTCACAGTGAAACATGCTTATACTAAAAATGCAAAGTGCGCCAACCAAGGTCGCAAACTAGCACACAGAAAAAATAACAAGTTGCACATTCATTATAGATACACAAATGATTAACAAGAACGGCTAGTAATAACTCAACCAGTAAAATAACTTACAGAAATGTTAATATTAAGAAAGTGGCCTCACTTAACTTCAGAGAACAACGTTAAGGCCCACAGCAGTATCTGGAAGCAATGACGCTACGGCCGGCAGGCAATACGAGCGTTCACTCCCCACGTCTTGTGCACAGGCCCAGAAGCAGACGGTATGTATTTATTTATATAGCCCGACCGGCCTTACAATGAGTGGTCCTGACAAGAATCCATAACCGCACCGACGCCAGGAAACGAGCAGACTTAACAAATGGCCTGCAGCACAAATAGATTACAATGAAAACAAATTCAAATCACAGCAACACAGGAATATACAGGGTGTTTCAAAAATGACCGGTATATTTGTAACGGCAATAAAAGCTAAACGAGCAGCGATAGAAATACACCGTTTGTTGCAATATGCTTGGGACAACAGTACATTTTCAGGCAGACAAACTTTCGAAATTACAGTAGTTACAATTTTCAACAACAGATGGCGCTGCGGTCTGGGAAACTCTATAGTACGATATTTTCCACATATCTACCATGCGTAGCAATAATATGGCGTAGTCTCTGAATGAAATTACCCGAAACCTTTGACAACGTGTCTGGCGGAATGGCTTCACATGCAGATGAGATGTACTGCTTCAGCTGTTCAATTGTTTCTGGATTCTGGCGGTACACCTGGTCTTTCAAGTGTCCCCACAGAAAGAAGTCACAGGGGTTCATGTCTGGCGAATAGGGAGGCCAATCCACGCCGCCTCCTGTATGTTTCGGATAGCCCAAAGCAATCACACGATCATCGAAATATTCATTGAGGAAATTAAAGACGTCGGCCGTGCGATGTGGCCGGGCACCATCTTGCATAAACCACGAGGTGTTCGCAGTACCGTCTAAGGCAGTTTGTACCGCCACAAATTCACGAAGAATGTCCAGATAGCGTGATGCAGTAATCGTTTCGGATCTGAAAAATGGGCCAATGATTCCTTTGGAAGAAATGGCGGCCCAGACCAGTACTTTTTGAGGATGCGGGGACGATGGGACTGCAACATGGGGCTTTTCGGTTCCCCATATGCGCCAGTTCTGTTTATTGACGAAGCCGTCCAGGCAAAAATAAGCTTCGTCAGTAAACCAAATCCTGCCCACATGCATATCACCGTCATCAATCCTGTGCACTATATCGTTAGCGAATGTCTCTCGTGCAGCAATGGTAGCGGCGCTGAGGGGTTGCCGCGTTTGAATTTTGTACGGATAGAGGTGTAAACTCTGGCGCATGAGACGATACGTGGACGTTGGCGTCATTTGGACCGCAGCTTCAACACGGCGAACGGAAACTCGAGGCCGCTGTTGGATCACCTGCTGCACTAGCTGCGCGTTGCCCTCTGTGGTTGCCGTACGTGGTCGCCCTACCTTTCCAGCACGTTCATCCGTCACGTTCCCAGTCCGTTGAAATTTTTCAAACAGATCCTTTATTGTATCGCTTTTCGGTCCTTTGGTTACATTAAACCTCCGTTGAAAACTTCGTCTTGTTGCAACAACACTGTGTTCTAGGCGGTGGAATTCCAACACCAGAAAAATCCTCTGTTCTAAGGAATAAACCATGTTGTCTACAGCACACTTGCACGTTGTGAACAGCACACGCTTACAGCAGAAAGACGACGTACAGAATGGCGCACCCACAGACTGCATTGTCTTCTATATCTTTCACATCACTTGCAGCGCCATCTGTTGTTGAAAATTGTAACTACTGTAATTTCGAAAGTTTGTCCGCCTGAAAATGTACTGTTGTCCCAAGCATATTGCAACGAAAGGTGTATTTGTATCGCTGCTCGTTTAGTTTTTATTGCCGTTTCAAATATACCGGTCATTTTTGAAACACCCTGTATAATAAGCACGCCCCCATATTCTTATGGAGCAATACTCTAACGTTAACCGTCTCCCAGTAAATTAGCGGGAATCTTAGAGATCACTTCTAGTTGCCTTAAAGCACTTTCAACATTAAATAAACATACCAAATCCTACTGTGACAAATGATTAAACCATTAACTCTACGGCTGCCTGGCGCGTACACTACGGCAACCAGTCCCCAAGCGGTCAATATGTCCTAAAACAAGTTACAACTTGCATGAAAACCACTTAAAACACACACTCCACAGATGATGAGAAACGAAATGAGGAGCAACAGAACCATCTCCGGCAGCTACCCATGCCACAATAAATTTCAACAATATTCTTAGTTAAACACAGAATAAAAGTCATATGTAACTTTGGAGCTTGCAAATTACGAGCTGGGAAGCTGTTCAGCACGAGACGACGAACCCACCACAATTTCGCACGTCAAGGCGGCCAATGATCGGCACCGTACATCCGGCTCGATAAAAGACAAGGGCGGCGACCACGGCGAGGCCCACGCACCACGGTTAGGGACGCCAGCTTGTTTTCATCGCCAGTTGGCTCGTTGAACGTCGACCGGAGACTCTCCCGTCACACGTTCGCCAGGAAAATCGCCGGGGGGAGTATTCAAAGGTAGAGCAAGACAGCCGAATATCGATATCAGCGATGCAAATAGAACACCCTGGCGCCAGCCGCCACGGCTAAGAGACACTATGCAATGGAATCTACTATTGTCGCGGATAGCACATATTGTTGACATACCTACCTTACCTCCGACCAAATGGACTCGCCCGTCCCACGTCACCGGCGTGCGCACAATCAAGGGAAACGCAGTCACTTGTGAGCAAGCGGTCTAACGTATCGGTGTCACTATGTTTTCGAAATAGGAACAACGGAGCTGAATCAAGATTGAATGTACCAGAGGTCGTGCAGCACGACAGTGTCATCAAGCTCTTCACGAGGTGTGCGAGGAATCGCATTGTCGTACAGAACAGTGGCACGTTGGGTAAAAGCCTTCAACGAAGGTCGGCAAACTGTGGCAGACATGCGTCGGGCAGGTGGGCGTAGCGTCTCTGAAGAAGAAGTGCATGCTGTTGCCGCGTTAGTGGACAGTGATCGACACCATACGATTCGTGAGCTCGCCCACGAAACCGGATTAGCGCATAGACTGTGCTTCGCATCCTGAAGGAACGCCTGAGCATGCGAAAAACTGCATCACGATGGGATCCGCATGACTTGACGGAAATGTAGAAATGGATACGTTACGACGCTACTCAGACGCGCTTTGAGCGCTATGAGCGTGAAGGAGGGGCTTTCTTACGCGGTATCGTAATACTGGATGAGACATGGGCCATATCGTAGGAGCCAAAACTGAAACGCCAATTCAACGAATGGCGTCATTATCGGATGCAGCGAACGTCGAAACTGCGTCGGAGCCCCAGAATGGTGAAAGTTATAGTGATTCTCGCGTACGACTCTGATGGTGTTATCCTAACGATTTTGTTCCTCCACGGCAGACAGTCAATGCACAGTATTACTGTTCGTTTTTGGAGCACCGCCTGCGACCAGCTTTGCGAAAGAAGCGGCGACACTTTCTACGCAGCCCACCCATCATTTTTCACGACAATGTGCGGGCGCATACAGCGTAAGCTGTGGCTTCTCCGTTCGGTCGATGGGACTGGGAAGTACTGTACCACCCACCATACTCACCGGACATAAGTCCTTGTCACTTTGATTTAATTCCGAAGATGAAGGAACCACTTCGTTGCAATCGCTTTACAACTGTTCCAGAGATTCGACAGGCAGTAGACCGCTCCTTTCGCACCATCAACAGAACAGGTTCTGCTAACGGCATACTACGCCTTCCATATCGCTGGCAACGGGATCTGCATGTTTGCACAGTAACAGGTGTAAACTTGTAACTCTTGTATCGGTTGTGAATAAATAGTTGCCACTCTTTAAGTTCCAACCATTGTAATTGACGTCTCCCCAAACAATTTAAATTAACTTTACATCAAAATTGCACGACCAGACGTCTATTTGAATCAAATAGATAGAACAAGTAAATGATTAAGCTATTCCCTCCAAGGGAGTCCACAGCTCGTGGTCTAGTGGCTAGGGTGCCTCTGATTCATGGGGTCCCTGGTTCGATTCTCAGCCGGATCGGGGACTTTTTTTCCGCCTGGGTACCGGGTGTCTGTGTTGTCCTCATAATCTTATCATCATCTCATGATGAAATGGAAAGATTTGGAACTTGTACGGACGCTGATGTCCACGATGTTGAGCCCCCCTGAAACCATCATCATCATCATCATCATCATCCCCTCTAAGGGAATACTTAGTGACTATGCATTAGAGCCACTGTTGCCTTGCATCAGTCCTTAGGTTTGATGGTGCAAATGGCTCTGAGCACTATGGGACGTAACTTCTGAGGTCATCAGTCCCCTAGAACTTAGAACTACTTAAACCCAACTAACCTAAGGACATCACACACATCCATGCCCGAGGCAGGATTCGAACCTGCGACCATAGCGGTTGCGCGGTTCCAGACTGTAGTGCCTAGAACCGCTCGGCCACTGCGGCCGGCTCCTTAGGTTTGACAGCCATCTGGAACCTAGCTTCAAAACACACATATTGGTACAGGCAATTACCCTTAACATAATTGAAAGGTAAAATTACAAACCTTGAAAAACGTAGAAAACTCTCAAACTCGGTGCACAGGAATTATGTCACACGGGTCATGACCAAGTTAACAAAACTGAGTAAAGAACATTACACACTATAGCTGTATCGCCATACACATGAGGCGAAAGTTAAGTTTCACAAGTAAACTACTGAATTTGAAAGTGCTGCATGGCTCACGGCCTTGGTAGTCCACGGCAAGTAAGGGTCTCAGTGGTACACTTTATCGCCAGCGCAGGGACAGTCACTAACTTACACTCAAAAGCTACAACAAGGTTGCAGCCAAGATTAATCATAATAAACTCAAATATCCCAGAGATCCATAAGGTACCAACAGCAGAGGCACAGATATTAGACCACGATCTATACTGACCGGAAAATTTTCCAGTAATGGTACTCGCATAGAAGGAAACGATGAGGGCAATACTACAACCGACAATTTCTACTCGTCATGGATAAAAAGGGAAGTGCAACTCCACTGAAGGCAGTATGAGGACACCGTTGATAAGGCGCTGTGATTGCCGCCACACAACGGAGCGACAAGTAGATCTCGGCACAAACCGAACTAACAGCCGAAAGAACCGTTGCGCGCAGAGACCTAAGTGTGACACCCTTACACAGTGCCCCTCCCTCCTGATCCCGTTTAACAACCCACTACCGTCCTATTTCAAATTCTCTAAGCCATCTCTCATCTACGAAAACTGAAAGTTAAACTCGAGCCATCTATTGGGGCGCCAGTGAAAGAAAGCACCGGGAAAACAGATATAAAGTGAACTGGCGCCGTCGCGGCTCAGTGTTGACTGTAAAACCCGGCGCTAAGCCAGTGCTACGATGCGGTGTGTGGTGCCCGTAAAGTCAATCCCTCCGTTACGAAGGTTGGTACCGAAGGAGAGCGAGACGCGTGGAGTGGCCACACGGTCAGAGCCATCATGTCCCTCCCCCTCCCCCCCGCCGGAAGAGGTTCGAGTCCTCCCTCGGGTATGTGTGGTGTTCTTAGCATCAGTTAGTTTAAGTAGTGTGTAAGTCTAGGGACCGATGACCTCAGCAGTTTGGTCCTTTAGGGATTCATTCACATTTGAACATTTGAAGGGGAGCGAGGATGATGTCCACGCCCAATATGTATCATCATAGGCTTGCGGACGTTTATGATGATGCTACCCCAAATATGTCCGACCGGCCGGATCCAGCGGACCATTCAGCTGCGGAGACGGACTTTCGTTTCGAGGATAGACAGTTATCTGTGAGGAATAAGCGGTACATCCGTTTTGTTGGTACCATGACGGTTGCCTCATATACGAGGTTTGTCCGGAAAATACGTATAAAAGTTGAATAATGTCTTTATGTTACAAGTTGCGGTCACCGCCAGGTGGGACTACTGCTGTAATCAATCCCATCAACGCTCAGTTCGAGTCAGAGCACTCTGCGTGAAGGTGGGAGTGTGCGGCAGCTTGTTGACAGTTACCCTTTTTCACCTGCCGTCGGCATGGAGCTCTCTCTGATTGAGGAACAGCGCGTCAACAGCAAGTTTCTTGCAAAGCTGGGCAAGAATGGCCGTCAGATTTTTGAGTGTTTGAAACAGGTTTACGGAGACAATTCTCTGAAGGAACCAACCGTGAACAAGTGGTTAAAAAGGTTCCGGGATGGCCGAGAAGAAGTGATCGATGACCCTCGCCCAGGACGCTCGTCGACATCGAGTTCCGATGCAAATGTTGAACGAATTCGGGCTTGTGTTCTTCAAGACCGTAGATTGACAGTCAGAATAATTGCTGATGAGCTGTCAAATCCCCAAAACAATCGTTCACGAAATCCTGACACAAAAACTTGAAATGAAGAAATTGTTTGTGAAAATCGTACGGAAGCTCTTGACACCAGAACAGAAAGCAAAGAGCGTTGAGTGCTGTGAGGATTGGTTGGAAGCAGAGGAACGAGGGGACTTTCTCAACCGAGTCATCACTGGAGACGAGACTTGTTTTACGAATTCGATGTGGAGCTCAAATCTCATAGCAAGGAATGGAAACTAGCAGGAGAACCGAGAAAAAAAAAGTCGAGAAAATCAAGGTCCAATGTGAAGACAATGTTTATTGTTTTCTTTGATTCTAGGGGCATTGTTCACAAGGAACTTGTCCCTCCCGGCCAGAGAGTGAACGGAAATTTTTACGTTGAAGTTCTGACACGTCTCAGAGCTCGTGTGGCCCGAGTTCGACCGGAGTTGGCAAAAGGGGGCAGGTGGATCCTTCATCACGACAATGCGCCCGCTCACACGTCGCTCGTTGTGCGCGAGTTTTTGGCCCGATGCTCGATCACCATGACAGACCACCCGCCTTAGTCACCCGATTTAGCCCCGTGCGACTTCTTCATGTTCCCGAAATGCAAAATGGTGCTTCGGGAGCCGCACTTGGGACATGTGGAAGCCATCAAGGCGGAAATGACACGGCAACTGAACAACATCACAACTGAAGACTTTCAGCAATGTTGTCAACAGTGGAAACGGCGTTGGCAAAAGTGTATCGCGTCTCAGGGCGAGTACTTTGAAGGAGACCATATTGTAATGCCTGAATAATTGTATAATAAAGTTATTATTCAACTTTTATACGTATTTTCCGGACAAACCTCGTACAGTGAGATTTCTTGCAATAACTGCGGCAGCATTCGTGGTACGACCTGTAGTTACTTCTGGTTGTTAGAGTGTTATCAATGGAATAGCGACAAATACTATTCTTGAAAGACCCGCAACAAACGTTTATGAAACAGGATCGTCAACTCCTCTCAGTCAGCGTCGATCCACCGAATAGCTTACAACGCGAATATTTATTCTCTTATTATTTGAAAACCATTATTCATCCGCAGCTTTACAGGTTTCGGAGACTTCATTGACAGAACTGAAACGTGTTCCGAACGTCACAACGATGAAAGTGATAATGGAGTGATACACTACAGACCAAACAAAATTGCTACACAACGAAGATGACGTGCTACAGACGCGAAATTTAACCGACAGCAAGAAGATGCTGTGATATGCAAATGTTAGCTTTTCAGAGCATTCACAGAAGGTTGGCGCCGGTAGCAACACCTATAACGTGCTGACATGAGAAAGTTTCCAACCGATTTCTCATACACAAACAGCAGTTGACCGGCGTTGCCTGGTGAAACGTTGTTGTGATGCCTCGTGTAAGGAGGACAAATGCGTAGCATCACGTTTCCGACGTTGATAAAGGTCGGATTGTAGCCTATCGCGATTGCGGTTTACCGTATCTCGACATTACTGCTCGCTTTGGTCGTGATCCAATGACTGTAGCACAATATGGAACCAGTGGGTTCAGGAGGGTAATACGGAACGCCGTGCTGGATCCCAACGGCCTCGTATCACTAGCAGTCGAGATGACAGGCATCTTATCCGCATGGCTGTAACGGATCGTGCAGCCACGTCTCGATCCCTCAGTCAACAGATGGGGACGTTTGCAAGACAACAACCATCTGCACGAACAGTTCGACGACGTTGCGGAGCAGCTGGCTCGTCATAATACGCCAGTCACTACTCTTGATGAACTGTGGTATCGTATTGAAGCTGCATGGGCAGCTGTACCTGTACACGCTATCCAAGCTCTGTTTGGTTCAAAAAAATGGCTCTGAGCACTATGGGACTTAACATCTATGGTCATCAGTCCCCTAGAACTTAGAACTACTTAAACCTAACTAACCTAAGGACAGCACACAACACCCAGCCATCACGAGGCAGGGAAAATCCCTGACCCCGCCGGGAATCGAACCCGGGAACTCGGGCGTGGGAAGCGAGAACGCTACCGCACGACCACGAGATGCGGGCAACAAGCTTTGTTTGACTCAATGCCCAGGCGTATCAAGGCCGTTATTACGGCCAGAGGTGCTCGTTCTGGATACTGATTTCTCCGGATCTATGCACCCAAACTGCGTGAAAATGTAATCACATGTCAGTTCTAGTATAACATATTTGTCCAATGAATATCCGTTTATCATCTGCACTCCTTCTTGGTGTAGCAATTTTAATGGTCAGTAGAGTATGTGTAAAGGATTAAATGCGTTAGAATCTAGCATTCGTAGAATACTCCTTCATCTGATACCTCTCGCTCATTCACACTGACTTTCAGTGGTATGTGGGGTATGTGCTACCGCTACTAAAATGATAGATTTTTTTCGTTGGCTTATTTTATCTTTCACACTTCCGGTTTCTTAATTTTATTGTAACGTATGCAAATAAAGGCCGTGATTCATCTGCGCGATCAGCATACCTTTCAGCAGATGTTCAGAATATGATATTGCAGTACCTGTGTTGTTCTGATTACGATAAAAAGTTGCTCGGTACATCCACGCATTTTTCGAAGAAAAAAGTGCGTTCTATATAGTCCCTAAAATACGGTAAGAACTAGAGACATGGAACAGTCACACGCCCGTCTAGTTTTAGGCGTTCAGTGACACGCGTCTCTTATAGCTCCTGAGACGCTTGAAGATCGCTATGACGGCGTTATTTCAATGCTATACGAGGGAAAGAGAGACGTGGTGCCTTTATATCGAGACTGAAAGAAATTTAATTCCTCATCGTCACCTATCATAACAAAACTCCTGATATACGAGCGCAGCCGCAAGAGCCATCTAGTTTCAAATAAAACTACACATGGTATGGTCAACTTCTTGAAGTCTCTCTTATTGCATACGAACTTCATGTCTGACATAGTTGTGCACCTAACTACAATGATCATAAGAAACCTTTATCAGGGACGCTCTCGTGTTTTATTTTCCCTACACATAAGGTGCTGTATGTATGATTACAGTTTTTCACTAAGAAGCAAGTATAATAAGTCTGAGAGAATTGAACCACCTGTCTTCTTCAACACAAAATTTCTGTGTGTGTGTGTGTGTGTGTGTGTTTGTTTTTTAATTTCTGGTGGCATATTCGTACAGAGTGTCATACAAACTTAAGTACAATATATTATTGTGCTGCTACCACTTAAAGTACAAGAGATATGATAAAATTAAAGTAGGTACATGGGTCAGATCGACCAGTGTACTGGGAGAGATGGACCATATAGAAATGGCTATATGTGAAGACAAGAATCAATTAAAATTTGATATTTTTGTTTGGAATATGTTGTAACGAACACAGAACTATACTATTAAATATTTTAGTCTAAACCAATTTTATCAGTTTATTATGAAATTTGACTGGAACTTTGCTTTTCTAATGAGTTGTTGGTTTTGTTCTAGCATTAGTCTGTCTTTCTCTCATCACAGCAGTTAGTCTTAGCACCAAATGTTCACCATCGTGAACCAGCAACACACTGAATCCAATCGTAATTTTTCTCAGTTTCGTAACAGATTTCAACACAGCCAACACATTTGTCCTCATTTCATTCATCAAAGTTATTTTCGTTACTTTCTGCAATGTCTGTACCTGATGAACATTTTTATTATTGAGCCTCTTGAGTATGATCTCTCTTCGCTAACATTTCTCTTTGGTGGCCCTTTGCGTCTTTCTTCCGCTTCCTTTTCTTATTCTTCTTTTTCTTTACAGTTTCAATACTTTCAGAAGAGTCTAGCCTTTGGATACAGCTATTGCCTTCCTCATAAACCTCGTTTTTTCTTCTGCTTCTATTTTTACCGTAGAAGGAAGAAGTGAAGTTTTGTCTCTTTTGGCTTAGGTGTACTCACAAGGGGAGGCCGTCAATTGTGAAATTCAGATTCGATTCATACAGCGCATAATAAAAGCTCATGGCCAGAGGTGTAATGTCGCAAAGCACCAAGATGCACTTCTCAGCCGCTGTCGAGAAAATCGACAGTTAAAAGAAACCGTTCCGGTGAAATAATCTCTACGATTACTAATTTTCTACATCGTCGTGGCGCAGCGGTAAGCGCTCGGGTTCGTAATCCGAGGGTCGCCGGATCGAATCTCGCGACATGCAATTTTTTTTATTAGTTTTTTGTAATTCAAATATATATATTGTAACCTCCCCACCGTAATTTTTAAAGAAAGAAATATGACAATATTTAATTATGAATGCTAATGGACATTGTGCTAAGCGTAACCTGCCCACAATGGCAACAAAAAATGTGAAATTCGCAATCTGACTCAAATATAAATTCTTCAGCAAAAAATTAAAGTCTATTCAGTGATAAGAAAATTCAATTAAACCGAAACATCGGTCTTTGGCCCTGTGTAAAACAATCAGAATTAGATTCTTACCTCAGTATAACTGGATGTCAAATTTCTGCTCTTATCTTTGCGCACGGCTTGGAGGAACTGCATTGCAAATAATAATATTCCTTTTTTCTGTGATTTTACTGAAAATTTTCTTTAAAAGAAGTGGAATGAAATGGGAAGTGCAACGAAATTTTTAGTTCAATAAAAATTAAAATTTTGAAAAAAATGCTTTTCAAATAAAAATTATTATTGGGGCACTTGTTCGAGAATAATCACAATAAATAAATTTTTACATTATCTAATGATTATATTAATTATCAGTATACCTCATTCAGCATCTTGACCAGTGTTACCGACCGCCTACATCACACAACCGCACTGGGCTGCTACTACTGACCGACCGCTCTGCATGACGACTATTAGCGTACTGCACTGCACGACTACTACTGACCGACCGCTCGCAACTAAACCGAGCTACCGACTGCCACGACTACAGACAGAGTACTGCCCTCAACTAGACAGAGCTACAGACTC
Source organism: Schistocerca piceifrons (assembly GCF_021461385.2). Taxonomy (NCBI): domain Eukaryota; kingdom Metazoa; phylum Arthropoda; class Insecta; order Orthoptera; family Acrididae; genus Schistocerca; species Schistocerca piceifrons. Next base: position 680,147,320 of record NC_060142.1, on the reverse strand, counting down.
GCAACGACTGACTGACAGACTGAGAACCGCTCGCAACACTCGCGCGGTCAAGCGCATACTCTCTGGTCACAGATGCTACAATGCCTCGCCATCGCTGCTATGTTACATACGTGTTTCATAACCCTCCACTGGGGGGGCAAAAATTTGGCAGCGATGGTGAGTCATTTGGACTTGCCAAGCGCGGCAAAATTTTTCTTTAATTAACAAAATTCTACAACTTACAGAATATTTAAATGTTGTGCACACGCACTAAGTACAAAATACACTCCTGGAAATGGAAAAAAGAACACATTGACACCGTTGTGTCAGACCCACCATACTTGCTCCGGACACTGCGAGAGGGCTGTACAAGCAATGATCACACGCACGGCACAGCGGACACACCAAGAACCGCGGTGTTGGCCGTCGAATGGCGCTAGCTGCGCAGCATTTGTGCACCGCCGCCGTCAGTGTCAGCCAGTTTGCCGTGGCATACGGAGCTCCATAGCAGTCTTTAACACTGGTAGCATGCCGCGACAGCGTGGACGTAAACCGTATGTGCAGTTGACGGACTTTGAGCGAGGGCGTATAGTGGGCATGCGGGAGGCCGGCTGGACGTACCGCCGAATTGCTCAACACGTGGGGCGTGAGGTCTCCACAGTACAACGATGTTGTCGCCAGTGGTCGGCGGAAGGTGCACGTGCCCGTCGACCTGGGACCGGACCGCAGCGACGCACCGATGCACGCCAAGACCGTAGGATCCTACGCAGAGCCGTAGGGGACCGCACCGCCACTTCCCAGCAAATTAGGGACACTGCTGCTCCTGGGGTATCGGCGAGGACCATTCGCAACCGTCTCCATGAAGCTGGGCTACGGTCCCGCACACCGTTAGGCCGTCTTCAGCTCACGCCCCAACATCGTGCAGCCCGCCTCCAGTGGTGTCGCGACAGGCGTGAATGGAGGGACGAATGGAGACGTGTCGTCTTCAGCGATGAGAGTCGCTTCTCCCTTGGTGCCAATGATGGTCGTATGCGCGTTTGGCGCCGTGCAGGTGAGCGCCACAATCAGGACTGCATACGACCAAGGCACACAGGGCCAACACCCGGCATCATGGTGTGGGGAGCGATCTCCTACACTGGCCGTACACCACTGGTGATCGTCGAGGGGACACTGAATAGTGCACGGTACATCCAAACCGTCATCGAACCCATCGTTCTACCATTCCTAGACCGGCAAGGGAACTTGCTGTTCCAACAGGACAATGCACGTCCGCATGTATCCCGTGCCACCCAACGTGCTCTAGAAGGTGTAAGTCAACTACCCTGGCCAGCAAGATCTCCGGATCTGTCCCCCATTGAGCATGTTTGGGACTGGATGAAGCGTCGTCTCACGCAGTCTGCACGTCCAGCACGAACGCTGGTCCAACTGAGGCGCCAGGTGGAAATGGCATGGCAAGTCGTTCCACAGGACTACATCCAGCATCTCTACGATCGTCTCCATGGGAGAATAGCAGCCTGCATTGCTGCGAAAGGTGGATATACACTGTACTAGTGCCGACATTGTGCATGCTCTGTTGCCTGTGTCTATGTGCCTGTGGTTCTGTCAGTGTGATCATGTGATGTATCTGACCCCAGGAATGTGTCAATAAAGTTTCCCCTTCCTGGGACAATGAATTCACGGTGTTCTTATTTCAATTTCCAGGAGTGTATATCAGACAAAGACAAAATGTGAGTACAAAACATAGTAGCAAATCAGAAAAATGTATATACAAATTATTTGACAGATAACAAAGTGCACAGGCACTGAAAAAATTCTTTAGCATATTCAGAACAAATAAACAGACTGGCAAAAAATATTATGTTGACAAGTGACATGAGTGCACATGCACTGCAGTTGAGAACATATCAGTAATTGATGAAATGTATGTACAATTAGTAACAAATGGCATAAGTGCATTCGCATTAAAGTATTGAATATACAGAATAGTAGAAAACATATTGAAAAATGAGATAAGTGTACAGGCACTGAAGTTCAGTAGAAAACATATTAACACCTAACAGAAGTGCACATGCACTGTAGTTCAGAAAATAAAAAAATGTATATACAATATAAAAGACAAGAGTGTACATATACTGTACTTCAGAACAAATCGAAAAATGTCTTTAGCATTTTCGCAATAAATAAACATAATGGCAAAAAAATCATGTCCAAAGTGCACATGCACTGAAAAATGTCTTTAGCATTTTCACAACAAATAAACATAATGGCAAACATCATGTCGACCAGTGACATAAGTGTACTCGCACTGGAGTTCAGCGAATCGAAAAATGTATAACCTATGAACATAAATGATGTTACCAAAAAAATTTTTTTTTATGTGACAAGAATCAGGATAGGAAAGGGAAGGATTGCATCATGGTTGTAGCACTTTAGATTGCACACAGCTGCTCTGAAAGTCCATATCTTTCCACAGAAGTACAACACCAAGTGACACAACTTGAAGTTCTTTTCCCATCAGAATTTATCAGTGTAGCCAAGACACTGAACTGTCGTAGTAATGTTCCATGTTTTCATTTTGGCAGTACATTAGGTACACCAAACAGTGGGACCATAATAACGTCTTCATTGCTCACGGTGGTGGACAGCATGTCGTGTCAACACCACGCTCTTACAAGGCACACCAACGTAGAATTAGTGCAAAAACCAAATATAGTGCTCCATGATCACTAGGATAAACAGGACAAATGGACATTGCAGTAATTTAGGGTAGTCAGCTTATGAGGTGAAGGACATCAAGTCACATAATATTGACAATTACAGACTTAATTAGCAGTTTGTGGCATTCATAGCCCAGTTATTGAACATTTCTGTACCAAGTATGAAGTATTACAGAAAAATGTTCATTAATTGTTTTACATAGAATCAGTAACCTTCTTTTCCTAGTTACAAAGTATAGCATGGTTAATTAATCATTTGTCATTCCAATAGTATTAATCATTAGCCTTTTCCTAATTACAAAGCATTATTAAACAGTCACATTCCTTTCCAGTTACAAAGTATGGCATCGTTAATTAATTATTTGTCATTCCAATATAGTAAGAATTATTAGCCTTCTCCTAAGTACAAAGCATTATTAAACAGTAATTAAGATTCATTAGCCTTCTAATTACAAAGCATAGCATCATTTGTCATTTCAATATAGTAAGAATCATATTCTTTTCCAGTTACAAAGTATAGCATAGTTAATTAATTATGTGTCAGTTAATTAATCATTTGTCATTTCAATAGTATTAATCATTAGCTTTTTCCTAATTACAGTTAATTAATCATTTGTCATTCTAATATAGTAAGAATCATTAGCCTTCTCCTAATTACAAAGCATTATTAAACAGTCACATTCATTTCAAATTACAAAGTATGAACATAGAAAACAAGAACTAATTAATGGCATAATTAATAACAATTCATCGACTGACATTAATTATTGGCACTCAGTGCCCAGCAAGTATTGAATGGAATAAAACATAGTTCATCATTCAGTATTATTCAGATCATCACGAAGTCATTATTAAAAATCAGTTAATTACTGTCATAGCATTAATAATCACAGGCATTATAAGTAGTCTCATTACAATAAATAGTGGCAGTTATTAGCTAGTGACAAAGCATTATTTTATACATATGTGTATTTTTGTTGTCTCAATAAGAAGTCATTACTCAAGTGACATACTATTCAGAGCTAATCAGTATTATTCAGAATTTTCTCAAACTGGTATCACTATTTGGGACTGTTAATACATTTTTTTGTTAGCAATGCATTGCGTTGGGATCGATAATTAATTGCTGAGGCATAACACTTTTTTGCTTTTGACCTATTGCTGCAAATGAGGATAGGTAACATCATTCGTCATGAGTCAGCTGTAGCAAGGTTATGTAACAAGGCAGTATATGTGATCATATTTATAAATGATAGACACAAATGGGTAAAAAAAAAATAAAAATGCAAGTACTAGAACAGGTATAATAAGTAACAGGTTTAGTAAGTATCATGAAAGTGCTTCTCCTGGAAAAAATACAAAATGGATTATTGACCTGAAAGAAGAAACGCACACTATGCTGAAAAGTAGTGAACTTCGAATTAACAGGTAGTGAAATGTGTATAAAATGTGTTCCATAGCTGTCCTTTCCAAAACTTTCCATCATCCTACTATGCAATGTAACACCTGCTGTCAAAACAAACTGCAACAAATACTTAAATAACTACATAGCATAAATACATAACTTCAACATTATCCTCATCTGTAAAAAAAAAAACTTCATTATCAATCACTTCATTATCCATATTATCATAACTTCATTATTATCATCACCTGTAAAGAAAAACTTCATTATTCATAATCCTTCATCATTATTCATCAGTATTCATTTTCATCAGCAAAAAATCACTTCATTACTCATTATACAACTATTCCTTATCTCTAGCATATTTCATCACTAAAACTAAGATGTGTAGTCCAGTCTGACAGCCTGCATCAATCACCTTGTATTCTGAAAGAAAAAATTAGTTAAGACTGCTATTCTACGATGAGTATAGTATATTCTTGTTAATGCTTGTTAATCCTGATCCATTTACTCTTCCTCATAAAGTTATTGCATCTTCTTTCGTTTATTCCGTAGGTGAAATTCCCGTTTCTGTTGAATTTATTTCTTACACGCATCATTTCTTTCTGAAATTGATGAACAGAGATTAATGTCTTGCATTTAAATCATATACCCACTAAATAATGACTGGTTTATGGTAACATAATTAACCATACAGCATAACATGACAGAAAACGTAATATGTCAAAGACATTGACAGTATTCAGATGCAAAAATGTACACAGAATAATACAATGCAGCAGCAGAAAATGTAAAACAGTCACGATGTTGAGATGTCATAAGGCAAAAAGTGTCAAAGTCGACTGGTGTGTGTTATATCTTAACTATTTCACAGTGCATATAAACAAAACTGGAGTACAATCATACACACAAAAAAAATGGAAAATGTGCACGGTCTGATGTGTAACGACAAGAAAAGCGACCTGCTAACCTTACCTTGCCGGGCACTTGCCAAGAAAAAATGCGATAATCATCAGTAATTAGTCAAGTGAAATAATGGCATTAATAAATGACATCATAGTGTGTTGAATCATAAAGGGTCTTCATTCAATAAACGGTTTAATGTTTGAGATATGGTGGTTGCCTTTCGATTTTCTAGTTCTCAAAGTTTCGACGTGTACAACATTGGGGTGAGGGATGCTGCGAATCCGATATGGACCTGCGTATAGAAGTTCAAATTTACTGCACTTACCTTTTAATTTACTGGATAAATAGTGTGTACGTACTAATATTTTCTGTCCAACGTGAAAGTCTCGGCGTCTACAAACCTGTTTTTGCTGTCTTCTCCGGCGCTCTGCGGCACGTTTGATGTTGTTCAGCGCAATGTCAATTATTTCGTGGTGTCTCAGTCGACGACATTTAGGGAAGTTTACTAATTCTTTAATTTTGTTTGGTGGCTCAACGTTTTTCAGTATAACAGATGGAGATAGCATAGTGGATTCATTTGGAATGGAATTAATTACGTCTTGGAATGAGAGTATGTGTGTATCCCAATCAATATGTCTTTTGTGGCAGTATATTCGGCACAGCTTACCAATTTCTTTCATTAATCTTTCACAGGGGTTCGAAGAAGCGTGGTACTTGGATATATAAATCGGAGAAATGTTTCTGGCTCGTAACATGCGTGTCCATACACTACTACGAAATTGAGATCCATTGTCAGAAATTACTTTCATCACATGCCCTACATGAAATAGAAAATGTTTTACAAATGCTTTCGAAACAGTTTTAGCAGTAGCTTTGCGTAATGGAGTGAAAGTAACAAATTTTGAAGTGAGCTCAACAGCGACAAAGATGTAGCAAAAACCTCTGTTAGTTCTCGGAATCGGACCAAAAATATCTACTGCGGCCATGTGTCTTAATTTAACAGGTATAATGGGATATAATGGAGGAATATGTGAAGTGGTGTCTGATTTAGCTTTCTGGCAAATTTTACAAGACGCTAAAACTCGTCGTATACGTTTCTCCATGTTAGTAAAATAAGAGTTCTGTCTCAGTATAAGAAAACATTTTCGTGCTCCGTAATGTGCGTAACTTAAATGAGTGTACCAAATTAATTTGTTAACCAGTTCGTCAGGAATGCATAATAACCAATTGTTGCTGTCAGGATGAGAGCGGCGAAACAGAATGTCATTGCGTACTGTGTAATGGTTCCTAATCGTAACATTTTTTCTATCTTGCCAAAGGTGTTTAATTTCTTTCCACACATTGTCTTTATTTTGCTCTTGTGCTATGTCCTGTAATGACGATGAAATAAAGTTTTCAAATGCAACTTGCTGAATGTACATGACACTGAAATTCGTTTTGCAGAAGTTGGTTGCTACGTCTTGCTGATTGTTGCCGAGAGAACGCGATAGTGCGTCTGCTATAACATTTTGTTTGCCGGGAATGTGAACTATTGTAAAATTAAATTCTTGTAAATAAAGTTTCCATCTGCTTAATCTGTCGTGAGTAAATTTAGCTGAAAGCAAAAATTGTATTGCTCTGTGGTCTGTGTAGACGGTGGTATGTCTGCCATAAAGAAAGTGTCTAAATCTCGTAAAAGCCCATACAACACATAATGTTTCCAGTTCTGTAACGGAATAATTTCGTTCAGCGGGTGACAAAATGCGACTTGCAAACGCGATGTTTTTAATTACTGTAGAACCATCTTCTTCAATTTCCTGGAAAATATGTACGCCTGAAGCGGTGTTGGAACTGTCAGCGGCAATGGAAAAATTTCTAGTAAGATCGGGGTGCGATAAAAGTGGAGCATTCAACAAAGCATGCTTCAGGTTCATGAATTCAGAATGTGCTTGCTTATCCCAAGACCAAATAGTGTTTTTACCTGTTAATTGACATAATCTGGGTGTGTCTAGAGCAGAGTGATGAATAAATTTACGAAAAAAGTTAATTAAGCCCAAAAAACTGCGTAATTGCTTTTTTGTTGTAGGAACAGTAATGTCACGTAGAGCCTGAAGTTTTTCCGGATCAGGTGCAATGCCTTCTGCTGAAATCACGTGTCCAAGAAATTTTATAGAAGTTTTGCCAAAGTGCGATTTACTAAGATTAACTGTAAGTCCTTGTGCATGAAAAGTTTGTAACAGTTGTTCAAGAATCAGATTGTGTTCAGACCAGTTAGCTTCTGCGATAAGAATGTCGTCTACATACGTCGTAATTCTGTCTTTAAGTTCTGTCGGAAGTATTGTGTTCAAACCGCGAATAAAAGCTGCAGAAGAAATAGTTAAGCCGAACGGTAATTTGCGAAATTGATAACAGTCGCCGAAACAGAGAAAAGCTGTATATTTTCTGCAATTTGGATGAAGTTGAATTTGCCAAAATCCCGATTTCAAATCTAGTGTAGAATAAATAGCTGTACCGTGAAATTTCTGTAGAAGTTCCTCTAATGTCTGTGGTCGATCTGTTTCATTAATAATAATGTCATTAATGTGACGTGAATCAAGTACAAGGCGAAGTGAGCCATCTTTCTTCTTAACAATATGTAGCGGGTTTATGTACGGACTAACTGCTGGTTCAATAATTCCTTGGTCGAGCATATCCTGTAATTCTTTTTTAACTTGTTCTCTATGAATATACGGAATAGGATAATGCTTAGCTTTAAATGTATCGTGCTGTTTGACTTGAAATTCATACATAAATCCGGACATAGTACCAGGAATGTTGTCGAAAACTGGAGCTTGCTGTAAAAGAATTTTGTGTAATTGCGTTCGTTCGTCGTCTGTAATTGCACTACTCTCTTTAACTTTATCGGAAATCATTTGTATTACGTCGTAGTCAGCTTCGTCTGGAGTATTATAGTTGTGTACGTACGTATCCGTGAACAATGTGGGATTACAGTCTATGTTACGTGTTGCGGAAATGACCTCTGTGCGGTTAATTGTTTGTTCTTCCGCAGATAAAGAGTGCTGAAATTCTAAAGCCAATTGTACATTTTCATCCTTTAACATTAAATAAGAATTCTGAAAATCGATAACTGCGTCGTGTTGTACCAGAAAATTCGTGCCTAAAATAATGTCTGTTGTCAATAAAGGAACAATCCAAAAATTAGAGTGGAAAGTATGACCTCCAATACAAAATGATAAATGCGTCTGTAATTTAACATCTACACCTTTACTCGATACTGCTCCTTTCACTTTTGTTTTGCCTAAAGGTAATGTCGGATAGGTATTCTCTTTGTTGCACTCATTAAAAGTCTCCTCATTTATTACTGATATTGGTGATCCGGAATCAATTACTGCTGAGAATTTCGATGAACCAATTTTAATTTCGATAACAGGATGTGAAATGGTTTTCTGAATAACTGGTCTTTCCTGCAAGAGAGTGTCTCTCATATCGTCAAAAGTAATTACATTTTCGTGAACAACATTTTGCGTGTCTAAGGTAGTGCTTGTATTATTGGAAGATGCGTCCTGTACATTATCTAGTCAGATTCTATCTGACGTGTTATTATTATTAGGAGGGTTCTGTGGCATTTCTACTATTTGAACTGTCCTATTACTTCTTCCAGACGTGTTACGCTCTGGATGGTACCTACTGTCGGGTT